>NC_079873.1:28519346-29879346 GCF_023065955.2 Ursus arctos | reverse complement strand
GCCCACAGATGAAAGCGGAATTCAGACAATACGTAGGCATTTCCATTTCCAGGAGTCACAAGAGTCAAAAAGTTAGTAGTCTAGCCTTGACTGTCCCTACCTGGCTCGGTTATATTTAAAAGAGCTAAGAACTGCCATGAGGGTAACACTGAGATGCCACTGACTGAAAACCTCAGTCTTCCCCATGCCTCATCCCAGCTTCTATTTCTTACTGACACCCTCCCTTTCATGTTTTTATGTTTTTCCAGCTTTATTGAGATGTTATTGACATAGTATATCTAAGTTTAAGGTGTATAGTGTGATGATTAGATACCTGTATATATTGCAAAATGATTACCACAAGAAGTTTGGCTGACACTTCCATCCCCTCATGTAATTACCGATTTGTGTGTGTGTGTGTGTGTGTGTGTGTGTGTGTGTGTGTGTGTGTGTCTGTGTGGTCATAACATTTAAGATCTACTCTCTTGGGGCCTCTTGGGGCACATGGGTGGCTCAGTCAGTACAGCATCTGCCTTCAGCTCAGGTCATGATCCCAGGATGTGATCGAGCCCCACATCCCACAGTGGGCTCCCTGCTCAGTAGGGAGCCTGTTTCTCCCCCTCCCTCTGCCTGCCTCTCCCCCTGCTTGTACTCTCTCTCTCTGTCAAATAAATAAATAAAATCTCTAAAAAACACAATAAGATCTACTCTCCTAACAATGTTCAAGTATATACTACTATCACCATGCTATACATTAGATCCCCAGATCTTATTTGTCTTACAGTTGGGATTCGAACCCTTTGGTCAACAGCTCTCCATTCCCCACCCTCACCCCCACCCCGCCCGCCCAGCCCCTGGCAATCATTATTCTACTCTCTATTTCTTTAAGTTCAGCTTTTTTAGATTTCACATGTAAGTGAGAAATACACGATTTGTCTTTCTCCTTCTGACTTGTGGCTGCAAGCTCTAACCTTGGGCACATGCGCAGCAGTGGAGGCTGGTGATGGGAGTCGGACTGGTGAGGTGCAGGGGCACAGTTGGAGGAGCTAGGTGCAGGTAAGCCCACTGGGGTCCTTTGTGCAGCGCTGGGAAGACCGGGGAAGCTGGTCATTCACCCAGCTCTCCCTTTCTAGCTAGGAAGTCCCTTCCAGGCACAGAGCAGTGCTGGGCTGGAGGATGGGGTTAGGCAGGCAAAATGAAGCTCTTCCCTTTCTCCTTTTTTGTGCAGTTATTCTTAGGGTTTTTGTTCTACTGTGTTGCTGAGGATTCTTAGGTCGACTCCTGAGCTCTCCCCAAGCTGTTTTTGTTTGTGGCTAGCTGCCTAATCGTTGGTCTTTGTTGGGGGACAGGGGCTGGGGTGTCTTACTTCACCATCTTGGTGACATTACTCTTTTTCTAGCTTTTCGAGTGGAATACTTCTTATCTGTTTTCAGCCTTAGGTATATAAAAGTCTGTAGATTTTCCTAAAAATACTGCTTTTTTTTTTTTTACAAGTTTTAAAGTCCATATGAAAGTAAGTCAGAGAATAATCACACACACACACACGCACGCACACACACATACGCACACAAGGAAAGCATAATGAAGGAGTGGATAGATGCCACACCAGATTTTAAAATATTGTCATTAGAACCCAAGAACTGACTTTACTGCCCACCTGCTTGTACTCACCAAACTTTGTCCCACATTTTTCCTTAAGCTCTTCTTTCCAGCTTATCTCTTAACTCAGGCAAAAGACCTCATGCGCATAGCATCCCTTGATGGAAACTGAAACTACCCCTCAAGCAGTGACTGCCCAGAGGAAGAGCTCCAATGGGCCCAGACCACCCACACCAGTTTGAACTTAACCCTCAACTCATGCTTGGGTAGACAGACCATGGAGTGACCTCTGCAATGACCTACTGTTGCCTTTACCTCATTCTAATACTAAAATCTCCACCCAAGGAGGAGCCTCAGCCTCATTTACATAACATACAATGTATGTCTAGGCATGTTTCCTTAAGGCACATGAGTGACCTTATGCCATCTCTACATACAATCTCGAGTCTCCCCTTTCTAAATGTTCATCCTAATCTTAAATAAAAGGAATCTATTCACCCTTGTTTGGGGAGTCATGGCTTTGGAAGTTATTCCGCATGATCTCCTTATTTGCTGCAAAAAAAGTTTTCTTTGTACGATAACTCCACCTGGTGTACTTTCTGTCTGTAAATCATGAAGGAACGAACTCATGTTAGTGCGGTTACAATATTACGAGGTTAATAGAAACCTTCCTCACATCACCTTTAACAATAAATCCTAATGTGCTTTATTGATCTGAAAATGGAAACAAAATATATGTAGGCCTTATATTCCCTATCTATAAAATGGAGAAAATAATTAGGTTAATTATATTACAGGCTGTTATGAGGAAAGTAATGCTTGAAAGTGGCCCACAATAATGATAACAGTTGCAAACATTCTTAGAATATTCAAGGCACTGTTTGTAGCACTCGATAAATATAACATGTATTGCTATAATGATAATGCATTATTCACATGAAATAATTAAAATTGTCATTGTGGATATTTGATTGGATTGGAAACAAAATTTATACAATAGAGATTACAGAAACAAGAGAAGCATGCGAAAGGCAGGGCAGAGATTCAGGAAAAGGTGCTGTTTGTTTTGACAGTCAGACAGCTTACATCATGACCAGAGAGAACGTGAGATAAGGTCTTGGGTTTCATGTGAAAATGAAAGTTGTAACTGAAAACTCCACATAAAATTGGAACTTTAAAATCGGTGTACCTTTGTTGAAATAGGTGATTAGATAAAATCCAACAATAGTTTACAAACACTCTGTTTTGGGTGTCTTTATCTAACCGCTAGATGAGAAAAAGCATTTCCCAAGAGGTAACATGGGCATCTGTTCATCCAGGGCACTCTCGGTTTGCATTATTCCACTTGAATGGATCAGGGACCCCAAACTAAGGACTTTACATAGAAATTAGCCTAGGGACTGTTATATCCCCTAGGATTACTGGTAAAAACAAACATGAAATCATTCAAGAGAAGCACTCATACAATCCAGGCTGCACAGAGGGGGGAAAAAGTGAACACAAAAGCACATAAAGAAACAGTCTATCAAAAGAAAGAATCATGGATCCAATGGTTAGAAAGAGTAGAGCCCAAATCACATGAGCAAATAGTACACAAATGTGAGATAAAATATAAGCATTTTTAACAGGGTGAAGAGATTTTTAAAAATGAATTTGAAATGATAATTAAAAAAAAAGAGATAGTAATGAAAATGACCGTATTAAAAATAACAGGAAGCGGGCACCTGGGTGGTTCAGTTGGTTGAGCATCTGACTCTTTGTTTCAGCTAAGGTCATGATCTCAGGGTCATGGGATGGAGCCCTGTGAAGGGCTCCGTGTGCGAGGTTCTCTCTCCCTCTCCCTTCCCCTCTGCCCCTTTGCTTGCTCACACACATGTGTGCTCTCTCTCTCAAAATAAAATAAGTAAATAAAACCTTTAGAACAATCAGACTTTTAAAAAAATAACAGAAAGAATTGGAAATTTCTGAGTGCAAAATATAGGCATTGATTTTTTTTTAAGTATTCAAATGATGTAATAGGTTGCAAATATTTGCAGATGATGACAGAAATGGAGAATTTTAACAAAGTTTTGGGTAAACTATCCAGAATTCAGCATGGGAAGACATAAGTGAAAACTACAAAAGAGGCATTCAGAGACATGAGGGATACTACGGAGTCTAACCCATATTGTGGGGGGCCTTGTGTTGAATTATATGGCTACCTTAGCCAGCATGCTTTAACTCAGTTCACACATTCCCTCTAACAGCATCCCTTCATTTGCTCTTGGGCCTAAGAGTCTACCATAAGGAGGACTGATTCAGAGAGAAGTCCTGTGCAAGTGCTGGAAGCAGGGTCATGCCATTTTGTAAGGAATCTTTGTATTACAGGTGTGTGGAATGTGGGTGGGGATGGACGTGTCCCATTGGATCCTTGGACCCCTTGCCCTGTGTGGAGTGACAAAGACAGAAGGGTGGAGTGAGGCCCTGGCAAGCACGAGGCCTAGGACAGGGACCTCACTTGATTGGTTTGAAAGGATGTCCTAGGTTGTATAACCCCAGAAGCAGATATTGAGACTACGCATGGAGAACAAATAGTTTATTTATTTATTTAGCAAGATTTTTTAAATTTATTTGAGAGAGAATATTTATTTGAGAGAGAGAGAGAGCATAAGAGAGGGAGGGGGGCAGAGGGTGAGGGAGAATGACAAGCAGACTCCCCGTTGAGCAGTGAGCCTGACACAGGGCTCGATCCCAGGACCCCGAGATCGTGGCTTGAGCTGAAGTCAGATGCTTAAGTGACTGAGCCACCCAACGGCCCCCACAAATAGTTTATTTAGTAGGTGATCTCAAGAAGCATAGATAGGGGAGTGGGAGACAGTGAAGAGAAGAGACCAGTTCAGGGGATTTCAATGAAGGGGATCAAGAAGTGCAAACTTCCAGTTATGAAATAAATGTGTCACCAGGTTTAAAAAATACAGCATAAGGAATACAGTCAAAAATACTGTAATAGCCGATAACGTGGTAAGCATATTGTAGTGTTTATTATCGTTGAATCACTATACTATACACCTGAAACTGCTATTATATGTCAACTATACTTCAATTAAAAATTTAAAATTTTTAAAGAAACATTTTTTTAAATGAGCAGGGTACCACTGTGGGCAATTGGAGCTTAATCCTGCTAAGGACCTCTGGAAGAATTCAGCTCAGAGTTACTCTAACCAAAGGGCAAGGAAGCTGGATTATTTCTCTACTAATTCCTATCCACCATCAGTTGAGAACTGCTCGGCAGGCTTTAACTGCCCCTTCTGGCCTGATCTGTGCAAGGGCTGAGCACTCTCCTACGACCAGAGAAAGCCCGCAAGGAGAAAGAAGTTTTCCATTAAAGCCGTTGACCTACAGGGAGGATTTAAATGCCCAGGGGACCTGGCAGGCCATGGATGGCATCTGCTCCTGTGCAGAATTGGAAAGGACTTTGAGAAAACATGTCCCTAAAAGAGAATGATGGTATGATGGCATAATGTGGCCAGTGAAATGTGCAAGTTTCTAAAGATCAAAATGGTTTCTACCTCTGCTATTTTACATCTAAAGGGATGCGGATACGGATGGATGAATCTCTTAATCCAGAACTGGCTTCTTATTTATAATATATGATAGTACTCCTATTTGTGTTTATTACTCAAATCAAATTATTTTGGATATTTAAGAAAAGATACTATATTATTTTATCAGTACATCTTCAAAAATAGAACTATCTTACCATGAACTCCACTGTTAGGATAGATTCCTTTTTGGTCTGGTAAGGGAGAGAGGCTGGCACCGTGCATTCCTTAGGGTCTTTACTCATGAACGTTTCATGAGTTGGAAAATGTACACTTAAGAATGTCCTTGGCTTTCACTTTCAGACTCAGTATCATTAGGAAGTAAATATTTTTAGGGAAAAGGGAATGGTGTATAGCATTGACACAAGCTTTATACTTTATAGCATTTCCATTTTTGTAAACTATAAAATAGCTAGTGATTCTTTATCTTTGATAACATTAATAATTACTATTGAGATGTTTATATTTCCTATTCTAAGCATTTCATTTCACTTAAATTTTCTATTCTAAAGGTTTTCATTTCAATCTATTTATGTGCGAGCAAAATCAGGCATATTTTTTCTGAATTTCTGTTAATTAAACAACACACTTTGATCAAACAATTCTTTCTCCTGATTTGCTCCAATGAGATTGCCACAACCCAAATACTTCTCTCAGAATGAAAGTAATCAATGAACAAAGATGATAAAATGTGTCTGAAGCCCTTTTTTGCCAAGAGAAAATTATATTCTAAAATTATATTTGTACGTGAGTAGGATGGAATAAAAATAGCAATATTTTGACAGTCTTTAAGAGTAACTGTTTCTCCCAAAGACCAGCTGAGTATGGATTTCAACAGTGGTTCATTGCCTGTCTGTGTTAACACGTAATATTAAATTATAATATGGTATATGCACATAGCAGCATATAATGCAATATATGCTATATATCCTTAATATATATAATATAACTAATTTGGGATTTAAAATATAGTACATGTGCATAACGTAAAAACATACAAAAGTTTGATTTGTTTTACAAAGGATTTGAAGCTGTTAATACTCTTGCAGGAGGAACTGATTTTCAGTGCATTTGAAAACGAAGTTGCCATCTTTAACATTTGATGTGTTAAATGTTTCTCAAAGTGAATTAAAATTCTAGCCAATCAGTCTCATTGTCATGGATACTTGTCTGATTGATGTGGTTGACTTTTTTTGTAGTTTTCCAGAGAATTTCCTTATATGGAGTTGCGTCTCAGGACATTTTTTTATCATTTGCTTTTTATGGATTACTTACCTATATTGGCAATAAATGGAAAGAAAAGTAAAATGGTTAAATTTGTATTATTATTTTTTAAAATTTATTATTTATTGAAGTATAGTTGACATCCAATGTTTCAGGTGTACAACATAGCGATTCGACAATTCCAGACATTTGTATTGTTTTTTATATGGTATACTATCTTAGGGTTGAAAAGGTTTTTATAACAATGCTCTGATCTCTTTATGATTATGGAAATGGTAACCTTGGAGAAAAAGTGACATTGTGTAAAAGGAAGACCAGCATAGATCAGTAAAACAAAGGATAGCCTGCCCAGCCAGTGTGAGGCCTTGAAGAAATAGCAAAGCTTTCCCTGGCTAAACAGTGAGGTAACAAGAGTCTTCAATAAAGCACGGGTTATTTTTTTATGGTTAGGTTGTCCAGATTTGTGCCTTCTACCTGTTTTTTTTTTTTTTTTTTTGAGAGAGAGAGAGAGAGTGTGCCCACGTTAGCTGGGGGAGGGGCAGAGAGAGAGAATTCCAAGCAGGCTCCTTGCCCAGTGTGAGCCAGATGACGGGCTTGATCTCACGACTCTGAGTTCCTGACCTGAAGTGAAATCTAGAGTAGGACATTTAACAGACTGAGCCACCCAGGTGCCCAGTGCCTTCTACCCTATTGAGCTACATGCCCTGCTCCCTGTAGTAACTTCCATGTTTAAAAAATGGGGTTGTTATTCAATAATCTCTGACAGGCAGATAGTCCACAATAGAGATTCTAGACTTGAAGAAAACTGCAAAGTGAACGAGACACTTTTTATGACAAAATTTATATGCTTCATTCTCTTTTGCCCAACATTTTACATATTTCAGCTCAGGAGCTTAGCTGAGTTTAACAAATAGGCATGTTTCTGAGTGCTTCAGGATGGTAAATAACAGTTACTTGAATGGAGGAAGCTAATTGGCTTCTTGCCATAAATTTTGGGAAAGTTTCCTTGCTTATTGTGGAGTTAGAGAATACAAAATGCGAAAAACTACTGAGGAAGAAATAACTTTATATGAGTATCTCTGGATATATGCTAGATATAAATTATGCATTAGTTTAGATATATTTGCAGTAAAGAATACATACACTTATTTCTGCAAAATTGGATATCCTGTGAGTGGTCTAGAAATGAGATTTAAAGATATAGTTTCTCCTTAAAAATATTAATAGCATACTTTATATTTTTATTTATTTTAGAGCTAGAGAGCTGGGGGAGGGGCAGAAGGAGAGGGAGAAAGAGAATCTTAAGCAGGCTTCATGCCCAGCATGGAGCCCGGCATGGGGCTCGACCTCACGACCCTCAGATCATGACCTGAGCTGAAATCAAGAGGTGGTTGCTTAACCAGCTGAGTCACCCAGTCCCCCCAATTAATAGCACATTTTAATAATTAAAAAAAAAAGATCACTAAATTGTTCTTGTCTCCTCCTCTCAGTTGGATAAACCGGCATCTTAAATTATTTATGTGCTATCCTCAAAAATACAATTTGCACAGATTTAAGAGGGAGAAAAAGAGTCTGGAGTGAAGGGAAAGTAAAATCTCCTAAGATATTATGGTGAAGATAAAACAGGACAGTAAAGGAGGAAATCAATGCTGAAGTCACTAGGAAATTATAGGAAGGTTTTATCTTATAGGGGCTGAAGGATCCTCTGGGGTCAAATTCCAAATTAGAAAATTGTATAACGAAAAAAAAAAAAAAGAAAATTGTATAATGAAGATCAGACCAGAGGGTAGAAATCTCTGAATGTCATGCTAAAATACTAAAAATCAATTATTTATTCATTCATTCAATTAATGTTGGAGAGCCCTTATACGTGTCAGAGTCTGTGTTTGGCAGTAGATGTGACAAAATGAACAATGAAGACAAATAATGGGAGTCAGAAATTGTGTTAGGGAAAAAAATAATTTTCAGTAGATGGGAGATAAAAAAATAGACATGGGGCATCTGGGTGGTTCAGTCAATTAAGTTAAGTTGATTTAGGCTCAGGTCATGATCTCAGTGTTGTGAGATGCAGCTCCGTGCTCAGCAGGGACCCTACTGGAGATTCTCTCTCCCCCTTTCCCTTTGCCCCTCCCCCACCCCCGACTATCTCTCTCTCTCTCTCTCTTAAATAAAATAAATAAATAAATAAATAAATAAATAAATCTTGTAAAAAAAATTAGACGTATTGAAATTCAGGCTTTTTCAAGAAACTAAATTATGTAATTTTGAGCTTAATCTGAGAGCAGTAAAGGACAGGAAGTCATTCTCGATAGTATGAGAAAAGATACTCCCTTGAGGGAAAGGAGGAACTGAAGACTGAGGATGGCCAGGTGAGAGATGTGCATCCTGCATTTACGTAGAAGAATACCAAGAGCAGTGCCTGGGTGGCTCAGCCATTAAGCTTCTGCCTTTGGCTCAGGTCATGATCCCAGGGTGCTGGGATTGAGCCCACATTGAGCCCGCATTGAGCCCGTATTGACCCTGCATCGGGCTTCCAGCTCAGCGGGAAGCCTGCTTCTCCCTCTCACACTCCCCTTGCTTATGTTCCCTCTCTCGCTGTCTCTCTGTCAAATAAATAAATAAAATCTTAAAAAAAAAAAAAAAAAGAATACCAAGAAACTCAAGAGTGTGACTATGAAAAGGAAAGATCATATTTGGAGAGGAAGGAAATGTCATCTGGAGTTTCAAAAACCCTTTTTATTGTACCTACTTAGTAATATTTTCTATTTTTCCTCTTCTACAGAAACATGTTTTCTTTATCTTATTTGACTACATTTAACTTTATGCTTATTTTTAAACACAGGGCAATATCATAGCATAGTGAATTTCACGATGTCATAAATTTATTCTTTAAAATAAAATGCACATATTAAAGCAGAATTTGAGTATAATGCTCATGTTCAGTGTTTCCTGTATTTCTCTAGTTGGATGAAATTGAATACAGGCAAGTATACTGAAAATAAACTCATGAGTTTTGGTTAAAGGTGAATTGTTTAATTAAGATTAATTATATGCAAAAAAAAGACATACTTACAATAATATTCCCCAGTAGGTATAACATTTTGCTCGACAAAGAAACAGAGAAAATAATAATTCTCAAATTAACAGGTCATTAATCTTGACCTTATGAAAGAACAAAGTAATTTATTTCAAAGGTAATTGAACCTAATATGTGAAACCTAGTACAGTTGCAATATTAGTAATGTAATTGTTCTCATTTTAAATTTGGGTCAAGCTTATAATGTAATGAGAGAGCAAACAAGGAGAATATTAACTTCATAAAAACAAACAGCAGGAAGTGTCCTTTTGCTTGACAGACAGTAAAGTACAGCATAACTAGGCAAAGTTTCAAATCCTAGCACCAGCTCTTACTATCCCCAGCACAAGTCACTGAACTGCTCTATAACACGGTGTTCTCATTTTGGGACAGAGACTATTCAATGAAGAATGTATGATGATATATTTAATGTACGTAAGCCAGTGTCTGGAACATGATAGATGCTAATTAAATGTTATTATTGTTTTTGCTCTTATTATTAATTCATCAGACTGAAAAGAAATGACCTAGGGGCACCTGGCTGGCTCAGTTGGTGGAGCATGCAACTTGTGATCTCTGGGTTGTGAGTTCGAGTCCCACATTGAGTGTAGAGATTACTTAAAAATAAAAATAAAAATGAGAATTTTTAAAGGATTTTATTTATTTAGAGAGAGAGAGTGAGGGGCAGGAGCAGAGGCAGAGGGAGAGAGAAACTCAAGCTGACTCCGCGCTGAGCATGGAGCCTGATGCAGGACTGGATCTCAGGAACCATGAGATCATGATCTGAGCAGAAAACAAGAGTAGGACACTTAACCGACTGGGCCACCCAGGCACCTCAAAATAAAAAATCTTGAAAGAAAAGAAAGAAAGAAAGAAAGAAAGAAAGAAAGAAAGAAAGAACGAACCTAAGCATACTATGCTGTATTTGATTCATCACAATAATTGCAAGCACTGACTTTGGAGTTGAGTACTAATTATATACTTTGAAACAATCTACTTAACCTCTCTCAGCCTCAGTTTCACAGGTTGCTTTTTCCCCAGGCTTCAGTGATTGAGCTTACTCAGAATATTGCAATAGTAGGTGCAAATTTTTATCTTCTGTTAAATGAAGAAATATAACAAGTCTCTCAGGAATGCTAATGATCCAGTAAATACATATCACTAAATTTCTAAACAGAAAGTTCAAGTGCCAAACTTTACTGACTTTTTTCCTGCCCGTGAACCTCAGTACGGCCCGCTTTAAGTAGGTATCTGCTTTTATGGTGTGACATCAGTGGTGCCAAGATGTCTTTGTACAAATCTACTTTTCCACCAGGCTTATATAGATTTTGAAAGGTCCATATTTCCTTTGGATTTCTACCATTAATTGCTTCAGAGGAAAGCAAGTTGGTTAGCTGATCTGAGTATGCAATAAACAAACATATAATCTAGAAAGAGCCTTAGGGATCAAAGGCTGGTAAATTTAATAGAGTCAAACTTGCCATGTGAGAAGCACAAAACTAGCAGAAATTCTGGGATCCCGATGAGTGCTGTATCTTTATCCTCACTTGTGTGAACATCTGTTTAAGTCCAAATATTGTTTTTATGCATCAGAATAAATGGCCAGCAGTCCTTTGGAACATTGTTCCCTCCAAGCTCAGGAAGTTGCTCCCTAGAGGGAGGCAAGTACCATAGGACTGATAAATGTTAAGAATCCATAAAATGATGGATCCCTTTAAGCTAGGGTATTAAGGAAAGGCAATCCATAGGAGCTAGCATTGTAACTGAGGCTTGGAGAATGACTAGTACATTTATATATAAACTTGGAGGTGGTTATAAATCCAAGGAAAGTGGATGAAAAGAGCAAATTCTCAGAATAGGGAATTTTCCAAATTGACTCGAACACTGAGCCTTTGGGAAATTTGGGGACTTGAGGCTGTAAAGGTATATTCATGTCAGTGATTTTTTGCATCATTCACTGAGTAGTGGGGAGTCATGGGAAATTTTTATGTGGAAGTATAACATAAAAATAGTTCTTTGGAAAATAACTATGGCAGTCTAAGATGAGAAAATATTTTAGGTTTATGAAATCAATTTGGTAGGTATTTGCAGTAGTCTAGCCATTAAGTGACAAAGTTATGAACTAGAGTGGTGAGAATGGATATGGACAAATAGGGACAGAGGCAAAAGAAAAATCGAAGTGTATTTGGTAGAACTTGTATACCAGGCCAGCCTACAAACATTACTACTCCAATTAAGAAGACTCTCAAAATGATTACTCAGACCCAGTTCATTTTGCTTTCACATAGGTTAAATAGTTCAAATGACATCAAATGGATTGAGGATATAAATATGAAGACAAAAATTTCCTCAGGATTTCCATAGTTTCTCAGGGTTCCATCAGCTTAGAGGTCAATGCAACCAATTCTGAGTGAGAGCGGGTGTAGCCTGTGGAAATGTGTATGTTCGGCTCTTTAAATTAATGGTCCAGAGCTGGGGCCAGGTAAACATTCACATACAAAATCTTGCATATCTGTGATTACCACAGAGAATAGGAAATGAGATCATCTACTTAGCTTAAGGAGAAGAAATGAGGCTTGGGAATTAAAGTGCTCAGGGAAAGATCTGAAGAGTCCTTTGGAAACTGCCATGCTAAGAAAACATGAAATTGATGAAAGTATGGCAACGCAGGGGTGAAAAAGACAGTGAGAGCACACAAAATTTTAGGGCTAACCCATATTTGTGCTTTCCTTACCATTTTGCAGGAATTATGAAAAATAGTTAGTAGGGGTATGATTACCCTGGGATAGATAACTTCTGAAAGTTGGGAAGTCAAGTAAGTAAGAGATTCAAGGGCACTTTTGAATAACTGGCCATGAGCTCTGTGCTAATTACCAAGATGACTGTCAGACATTTTTAAGACATCACCTTAAATTTCCAAGGATAATGGCAAGAGACAAGTAAGGAAAAACCTTGATTCTGGGATTGGATGTTGTATTAAAAAAATGATAATAGAGAAGTAAATAGATGATACAGAGAGACAAGTTCAGGTTATGAAGTTATGATGAATGACAGTAGACTACTGGTCTGAAATTATCTCTGATGTTGTATCTGTGTCCTGTTTGCCTTCTTTTGAGCCTGGAGGAATAGACAACAGATCATTTTTTGGAGATGACTGAGGAAATGTTAAAGGAAATAGCAGTTCAAGTTAGGTAGGAAGATATGGGTGAATTTGAAACCAGTGAGGGGTAGAGTGGGTAAGATGGGCAGGAAGACATCAGAGAATTAAGGAACTGAACTGGGTAAGAATGGTAGAACCAAAGATTGTTTGATGGGAGTGTCCATACCTAACACAGAAGGTGTAGAGAACTAGAGCAAAGAAGGAAGTGCAAAGGTAGTAGACTGAATTCATATACTATCAGTGAGCAGGAGGGAAATTCTAAAAAGGCATAAACATGGCATAAAGTTGGAGTTCTGCTTCACTCCATCATCCTTTGCCACTGTAACAGAACATACTGTAATGTCCACTGGCTCACTCCTCAGCTTCTGATGTGCTTCCCATCAAATGTCACCACCACAGTAGTCATTAACATCTTCTGAAATCTTCCCAGAATCTGAAAATTCTGTTAAGAATTTTGTTTTACACAGTCCATTAAGAATTTATGAAAAAAGGGCGCCTCGGTGGCACAATCAGTGAAGTGTCTGACTCTTGATTTCAGCTCAGGTCATGATCTCAGGGTTAGGGATCGAGCCCCGTAGTGGGCTCTGCTCTTGGCAGGGAGTCTGCTTGGATTCTCTCTCCCGCTCCCTCTGCCCCTCCTGCTTGTGTTCTCTCTCTCTCAAATAAATTTAAAAAATCTTAAAAAAAAAAAATCATGAAAAATAAAACCACAATCCCCGCTCCTCCCAGCCCCAAACCCAGTTATAAAAGAGTATTTGTCTTAGAAAAACTGAGTTAAGGTTTCATTCCCATTCTGGGGACAAAATCCTTAAAATTTTTCATCTCCAGTTTCCATATTCTAAAAGAGAATAGGAATATTCATCTCAAAAATTCGTATAGGGCTTCTATGAGATGAAGTAACAACAGCGGCTGACAGGAGTGTTTTATGAACACTACCCAAGTCTCACTTTAATGTGTCTGCATCTGGAATTCTGGCTTACTTGTTCTACTTCCAATCTATTACTTTACTTTTCTTTTACTTTATAGCATTAGGGGGAAAAATTCACAAGAGAGTATAGTAAATCTATTGTAAAACTTTCAGTCAAGCGGTACCTTCCACCATTTTTGCATGTAATCCGGGGATGTAAATTGATTAAATGAATTTCAATTTTAATCATCAAATGACAGCTCTACAATTGAACTGTTCTTTTTGTGAAGAGCAACAAGTCCCTCAGAATTGGCATGATTATTTTTAAACAAAACATAATGAACCTCAGTGTCCTGCTGTATATAAGGCAGCAAAGTCTGTTACTTATGAGAAGGAACATGAGAGGCACCGTGAACTGTGCATTGTTGAATTAGGAATGTTTATGACAACCTTGAAAAAAGCTCCTGGGCCAGTAGTTATTGAAATGAACAGAATAATTAAATAATTACACTTGATATGCTTTTCCTTTGTATAACCTTTTTTGTATTGGTCTCATTAGCATTTGTAAGGCCGTACATTTCAAGACATGCTTATAATAAGCAAATATAAGCTTTTGACAGATTTGTATAGAAAATTTCAGAAGGAATTTAGGGAAGTAAAGGCAAGTCACGGTGTAATGCGGAGTGAGGGTGGGTTACCATAATGTTGCTGGTTTCATAAGAGGGTTTGCAGGTCTCATTATTTTGAAAAATATTTGCAAAACATGATTATGATAGCTCTGCCCAGGGTTTTCCCTCACAGTTGAATTAATGTTGTCGTTATGCTCTGGAAAAATTAAGCTAGTCAAGGAAAGGCTAATTCCACGTTTACTGATATTACTATTGGAAGACTTGTACACGTTTTTAAACACTAAGTATAATTTTTTTGAACAGCTGTTAACTAATATGAAATAATATAAGAAAACTGGATTATAAATTTTTCACATGTATATGAAAATCTCCCTATCTGTTCTGGTCAAAGATGTGCATCAACGAGTGTGTGTATGTATGTGCATGTACAAAGAGTCTTTAAAAAAAAACGTTGTGCTCATTTTCAATTGTTCTTAAGTATAAAATAATTATTTATTGATGTTCTGTAATTAAGAAAACCTTGATAAGCACAGTAGTTCTGAACAAGGCTGACATTCAGCCAGTTGTGCTCTGCTTGTTAAATTATTGTAGTAGTTGCTTTTACTATAGCATAACCCTTGCCACTCTAACCACCACAGGCCCTCCCTCAGAACCCTCTGGATCTCCCAGCAATCTGATAACAACTAAGGAGTTATACACAGTGTATTAGGGGGCCTCAGAACCTTCCTCAGGCATTCTTTCAGATTGATAAGAACTCTAATCTATGGGCACCTGGGTGGCTCAGTTGGTTAAGTGTCTGCCTTTGGCTCAGGTCATGATCTTGGGGTCCGGGGATGAGGCCCCGCATCAGGCTCCCTGCTGGGCAGGAAGTCTGCTTCTCCCTCTACCCCTCCCCCCACTTGTGCCCTCTGTCTCCCTCTCATGCTCCCTCTCACGCTTGCTCTCTCTCTCTCAAATAAATAAAAAAAAAAATCTTTTTTTTTTAAAAAAAGAACTGTAATCTATGCTTCTTAAGTATATTTAATATTATTCTTGGATAGAAAGACAGATATGATATGGCTCCTGCCTCCCAGGAATTCATACCTGGTGGTAGAAATAGATATCCATAAATCATCTCAGTACAAGGTACACTCTGATAAACCGAAAATTTAAACAAAGTGCTGGGGAGCATGGTGGAAAGAGATTAATCACAACAGTGTGGATCTGAAAGGTCTTCTTAGGAGATACAGGGTTTTATTTGAACCCTGAAGGATGAGCTGGGATTTATCAGCCAATATGAGTGCAGGAGGGCATTCCAGCAGGTGAAACAACCTTAATTTAAACACAGAGGAGACAATTTCTGTAAATAATGAATAAAGAGGTATGTTTGGAGGGTGTGTGTGGTAGGAATGCAGAGTAACATACAGGAAGAATTTGTGGGGCAGAGTTTTTGTTTTGCTTCTTATTGCAGTGGGAGCCATTGAAGATTCAGGAGAAGTTAAGAGTCGTGAGTCTAAAAATTTAGAAATCTGGAGGTAATGTGTAAAACAAATGGTCAGGGAGAGATAGAGCAGCTGAATCTGGGAGATCATCTAGAGGCTTTGGGTAATAATTTAGATCATGTAACAAATCTTTCCTGTAAAGGTTCAGAGAGTAAATGTTTTATGCCCGCAGGTCATCTGGTCTCTTATAGATACTGAACCACATTGTTATAGCATGAAAGCAGCCATAGACAATACCTAAATGAATGTGAGTGACTGTGTTCCAATAAAACTTTATTTATACAAACAGATGGCAAGCCAGATTTGGCTCACAGGCCTGTTGACTCCTGTTCTAGATCATCAGTTATTAACGTAAGTACCTTATTTTGAGTTTCCAATAAAGCAAACTCTGAAACAGGGATTTGAATGCACATAATTTATTTGGAAGCTGGTCCTAGGAAACACTCTGAAGTGGGCAAGTAGGACCCTGAGGAGTGAAAGCCAATAAAAGGTAGAATTAGAAACAGATTACTACTAAAATCTGGAGTACCTCACTGGGGACCTTATTAGAGACTATGTAGAATACCCCTCAGAACTGTGACACTATGGAGTCAGGAAGCTGGATATGTATTCATTGTATCTCATACATCATTATCTGAGGGACACTCTTGAGATATTATCCCCTAGATATT
Source organism: Ursus arctos (assembly GCF_023065955.2). Taxonomy (NCBI): domain Eukaryota; kingdom Metazoa; phylum Chordata; class Mammalia; order Carnivora; family Ursidae; genus Ursus; species Ursus arctos. Next base: position 29,863,039 of record NC_079873.1, on the reverse strand, counting down.
TCTGACATAAACAGGCTATGTACGCTCCCATGACAAAGAATGCCTTCGGACAGAGAGATGCAGGAAAACATTAGTGCGTATGGGAACCACTGTGGAGAGCAGGTGGGCTAGGAACAGTATGTGCTTCAGTGGGTATCATGGCGTATAGGTGAGTAGGGAAAATTTTTAAGAGAAGGTGAAGTTGAAATATGTCCCTTCACTGACCTCCAATCAAGATCCACATGTCTATGGGAGGAACATTTATCTTAAAGCCAACTTGGTGTAGAATAAAAGTAGAATGGCCACTTGAAATGAAAGTTAATGGTAGGTGGAACCAGGTCTGTGAGGAACCGGAAGACAGTTTTAAGAGAAATAAAAGGTAAAATGGTCTGTCACAGGTTGGGTTCCAGAGGAAGCAGTTTTGAAGATGGAGTTTATCATGCAAGATGTTTATGAGGAACTGCTGTTGGTATCATCAAGTGTGTGTGGAGGGGAGGGGCAAAGAGGGTATGAAATAGCAGTGGGGAAAGTTACATGTTGAGCTGTGATGCAGTCCCAACAAAGGCCTCAGTCAGCCTTATGGGGAACGCTACAACTGAGTTCACCCTCCAGAATTGCCCCCAGTCGAGACAAATGGGTCAGGTCTTTATAGCCCTGTGTTGGTCAGTCACTGGAAGTTGGTTTGCTTTGGAAAGAGGCATGATCTAGGAAGAAGCCGTTTTCTTCAGCTGAGGAAAACCTGAGAGAAGGCTGATAGCCAAAAAGACCCCACAGGACTCCCAACAGTCAGGGGAATAATTCCTGGTTATTGCTTGACAGTTTCCACCACAGGCACATTTGATGATGATTGGATAGGGAAAGATGAGGGAGAGAAAAGAGGCAAATACCGTAATGGCACTGAGAGACCCTAAGGAAGGTGACACCATTAACTTAAAGAGGGAAAAAAAAAAATTCAGAAGATAAAATCCCAGTTAAATTTTGAAGTCAAAATCACCTCTTCTTTGCCAACACATTTCAGGAAATGAAAATATGTTAAATAAGTTGACCTCGACATGAAAATATGAAAGCTAATTTCACAAATACCGCATTATCTCAATAAGAGAAAAAGCAGCAAAACAAAGCAAGCAAGCAAACACACCATGTGTGAAGTTCATTTTTCTTAAGGCCATGGCAGAAATGATGTTAATGATATCACACTTCAAGACATGATGAACGTTAAGATTCTTTTTTGAATAATAATAAAATGACCTCACTGATGTGGATACAAATTCTAATTTGAAAAGCTAATTTTATTGTCCATTATTACAGAATTGATACAGAACAAATTGTAGAAATGTAGTACTATGGCCTTTTACTTGAAGTAGTGAAATGTGCAAGTAGATTTCCGTTTTTGTCAGGAAGAAGTTTGTTTTGCACAAGACAGAAATTTAAGTGAATATGATTGGGCCTAAGTGGTTAACTTGTGCTTTAGTAACAGCAATCCTTAAATTTATTTTGATTGCAATGATATAATATGATTCATAAACGTAATTTAAAGATGGTTATAAAAGATGCATGTTCATAAGATAGAGAGAGCTCACTCCTAGTGCAGTATTATGAAAATCAACTTGTACCAATTAGAGGTTGTATAATGTGGTATAACCTGCACATCGTTTTTCTGATAATTTTCTCCAGTTGCTCTTTAATAATCTGCATAGAACTCATACGTCTGAGTTGTGTGTCTCCGGCATGACAGTTCTGCATTTCTTATGAGGATGTTACCCTTATCAGCTCGATGCCCTCCAGCTTATGAATATCAAGGTAATAATATACGTTGAAAAGGAGACCTTTCATAACAATAAGCAGGTAAGTGCTTCAACTTCCAGGGCCACCTTCAGGACCACATTTCTGTGTTATCAGTTCCCAGCTTCCAGTGTTGGGAACAGTGTACAGTGTAGGTGTTTTCAGCCTATTTTTGGACACAGACCCCTTTGGCGGTCTAAAAAATATATACCCAGAATTCTGTTTGTATATAAATAAAAATATATAAATAGCAAAGGAAAGCAATAATTTGGAAATAGTGCTGTCAAAATGAAAACGAAATGCATTTGTGATGTAGTATATGTTCTCCTTAATACAGTGAACAACACGATACAGAGAGTAGTCCCATCATTTTTATAATTTCAAGAAGTGTGACACAACCATTACATGATTTCAGAATACCTGGGGTGTTTACCGGCGACTGGTACTTCTTCCTCATTGGGTTGTTCCCATTCATACTTGAAGGAAATGATACATTTCAGTAACATAAATGTTATCTTTCCCTCTGATTCTTCAGCCCTTGCCAATCCCCTGAGTCCTATACATGGGTATCGGGGGGGGGGGGGCAGACCATGGATGCTAGGTTGGAAACCCATGACAGGACCTGCTCTATTGCCCTCTGCCAGGGCCACATCTTATGGGGAATTAGTGCTGACAAGTCAGTCCAGTGGTCCCTCTGCACAGTCCACTTCAATGAAATCCTACCCCTGATGGCATTCCTTTTATGTAAATGAGGTCAGATGGTGAAGGAATGTAAATTCCAGAATGAGAAGCTTCAACTTTAATCCATAGACATTTTTTCAGCCTTTGATACTCTTCTGATAGTATGCCAGTGTGATCCAAGCAGGGGTTTAACCTTATAACTCCATTAGTGGTGAATAAAACGGCTTGCAACGGAGGCTGGGGTTGAGTAAAGCACAAGGAAGAAATATGAGTTATCACTGGCTCTGTCCTGGTCTTAAGAATGAAGAATGAATTAAGAGGCAGTATGATGAATTACCAGGACTTGATGAATGTGGGATTTGGATAAAGTGTCAAAGCTCTCACTGATAATATTTCCTGGCGAGGTAAATCGGAAAGTTACTGCAATGCAAACAAAAGCAGAGAAATGAGAAGTTAAAATATGCCTGGGGAGGACATGTCATTTCTTTGATTTACTGGTTGAGGCAATGTCTAATGGACCCTTATTCATCTTGAACTGAAGTTCTGGGTGGGAGAGTGAGCTGGAGATCTAGGTTGGGAGTGATATGCAACAAGATGCTATATGAAGTTGTGAGTATGGTAAGATGTCTGAGGAACGATGTACAGAATGAGAGAAGAGCAGAAAGGTAAAACAGACCTTTGGGGAATGCTACATGGAGAAGAAGAGAGAATTTGTGAAAGAAGACCCCTGAACACAGAAGACAAAGTAATAGTATAATGTTGCATAAAGTAAGAGTTATAAGATGAAAAAGTTCTGGGGCCGAATGTACAGCATGGAGACTATAGGTAACAACACTCTGTTATAAATGTGAAAGTTTACTAGAGAGTAAATCTCAAAGATTCTGGTTTTTTTAAAAGATTTTATTTACTTATTTATTTGAGAGAGAGAGAGCACAAGCAGGGGGCAAGGGCAGGGGGAGAGAGAGAAGCAGTCTTCATGCTGAGCAGGGAGCCCAATGCGGGACTCAATCCCAGGACCTGGGATCATGACCTGAGCCCAAGGCAGCCGCTTAACCGACTGAGTGAGCCACCCAGGTGCCCAATCTCAAAGATTCTTACCACAAAAATAAGCAATAATAACTATGGGAGGTGATTAATGTGTTAACTCACCTTGTTGTGTTGATCGTTTTGCAATATACACATATAGCAACTCATCACCTTGTGCACCTCAAACTTACACAATGTTATATGTCAGTGATATCTCAATGAAGCTGGGAAAAAGAGGAAGGATTCGCCAAACTGTCTTCCAAAGTGACTGTAACATTTTGCTGTCCCACCGGCTGTGACTGAGAGCTCCCGTTGCTGCACATCCTTGCCAGTATTTTGGTGTTGTGAGTGTTCTGAATTTGGGCCATTCTAACATGTGCGTAGTGATATTTCACTGTGGTTTTAATATGCATTTCCCTGATGGCATTCGATGTGGAGCATCTTTTGATAGGCTTATTTGCCGTCTGCATATCTTCTTTAGTCAGGGTCTATTATGGTCTTTGGTCCATTATTAACGTAGTTGTTTGTTTTGTTATTGTTGAGTTTTAACAGTTACTAAATAACAGTTCTTCATCTGATGTGACTTTTGAAAATATTTTCTCCCGGTCTTTGGCTTGTCTTCTCATGTTCTTGACAATGTCTTTCCTAGACCAGAGTTTTTCATTTTAATGAAGTCCAGTTTATCAATTATTTCTCTCATGGATCATGCCCTTGGCGTTATGTCAAAAAAGTCACTGCTGTACCCAAGATCATTTAGAGTTTCTTCTGTGTTATTTTCTAGGAGATTTATAGTTTTGGGTTTTACATTTTGGTCTGTGATCCATTTTGAGTTTATTTTTGTGAAGAGTGTTAAGTTCTGTGTCTAGATTCACTTTCCCCATGTGGATGTCCAGTTGTTCCCACACTGTTTTTTGAAAAGACTATCTTTGCTGCATTATGTTTCCTTTGCTTCTTTGTCAGAGATCACTTGATACTCATGTGGGTCTATTTCTGAGTTCTACATTCTGCTCCATCCACCTATTTGTCTTTTCTTTCACCAAAACCACACTGTCTTAATTACTATAGCTTGATAGTAAGTCCTGAAGTTGGGTAGTATTGGTCTTTCAAATTTATTCTTCTCCTTCAATAGTGTGTTGGCTATCTGTATCTTTCTTTTTCTTTTTAAAGGAAGCCCTAGGCCCAATTTGAACTTGAACTCATGACCCCGAGATCAAGAGTTGCATGCTCTACCTACTGAGCCAGCCAGGCATCCCTCTTTTGCTTTTCTGCATAAATAAGAATCAGTTCATTGATATCCACAAAATAACTTGAATGGGTTTGATTGCGATTGTACTGAATCTGTAGATACAGATTATTTGGAAAGATTATGCTGTAAAAGTTTAATATGTTGATCTTGGCTGATGGACCACATTATTTCCAAACGTTAAACAACAAGACTATTTTCATAGAGCATTTACTTATAGTGGCAAGTCTTTAACTGTTCTAGCACACTACATGGACGTAGTTCAATGCTGTCCACAAGCTGCTTTAACTCTATTTACTCCACGTTACAAAGCTAGATCCTGAGAAGTCACAATTAAGGTGAATTCCAGTTATACTAGTAAATTTAATCTCTACCCTGAACATTCTTCTTCTTTTTTTTTTTTCTAAGATTTTATCTATTTATTTGAGAGAGAGAGCATGAGTGGAGGGGAGGGGAGGGAAGTGGAAGGGAGGCGAACACTTAAGTTACGTTAAGGCAGACACTTAACTGACTGAGCCACCCAAGCGCCCCTACCCTGAACATTCTTAATACAGTAGTCTGAAATTCAATCCTATTACTCGTGACCTTTGATAGTAACAGTCAGTTAAGCTTGTAGCTCCAGAAGATAAGAATGATCAATTTTAACATAATCAACAAACACCTTATATTTTTGTTCAATAGGAGCTGTAAGTGGTTTTTCACTTGCTGAAAAGTGATTGTATTCATTTAGTTCTCGCAAGTGTGAATTATAGCTAAAACACATTTCAAAAAATTTGCAATTCAGAAGTTAGCACACTGGAAAGAGATCTATTATGACATTGGCACAAGAAAGCTTCATCCAAACAATTGCAAACAAGCTTTTATTCAGCTTTGGTAAAGACTTGACATCAGAAAACTTCTGTTTAATGTCTAAATAAAATGTTTAATGTGAGCACAATAAAGTTGTTCTTATGTTAGGCCTACATTAAAGCAAGATAGAAATAGTTTTTATAGTCAACATTCTGCCACTCTCTGAAATGATACACTTTTCAGAAAGATATTTATTACCAGTTGCCATCTTTAAAATGACAAATTCAATTCAAAATTTGATTTCTAATATTAAGTGTAATGAGAAACACTACTCGCCCCGTACATTTTTAAAAAGTGATGCCGAACAAAAGAATTATCATTTAATTTTGTATGTTCATTTAACTTTGGGAAGGATATTTATGTTACCCACCACATCATAATGGCAAAATGGTATGTCTCATACTTTGCAATTTCCTATTTAACTATTATTGCAAAACGAATATATTCAGAAGCCAAACAATTTGGTTTTCAATGCTCTCTTAAAATACCCCTTTGAAAACATTTCAAGGTAAAGCAAAGGTTATATATTTCAATTGATTTTTAGCATTATCCTTGTTCTTAAGACAATATCCCATAATCACAACAGTTCACCTAAGAAAAATCTTTTTTTAAAAGATTTCATTTATTTGTTTTAGAGAGAGAGAGAGCACTTGAGAGGGAGGAGAAGTGGAGGGAGAGGGACAAGTGGACTCCCCGCTGAGTGGGGAGCCTGAGGTGGGCTCAGTCCCACCACTCTGAGATCATGACCTGAGCCAAAATCACGAGTCAGAAGAAACTCAACTGACTGAGCCACACAGGTGCCCCCTGAGGAAAAATTTTTTTAAATACAAAGCATTTATAACCAGCTTATTCCATTTTTACTTTTATAAAATATATTTTAAATATTATTTTCTGAAGTATCAATAAATGAAGAAATTCTTTCCTTTCTTTTTAAAGATTTATTTATTTATTTTAGAGAGAAAGAGAGAGAGAGAGCGCTTGGGGTAGGGAGGGAGGGGCAGAGAGAGAGAGAATCCTGAAGCAGACACCGAGCTGAGCGTACAGCCAGATGAGGGGCTTGATTCCAGGACCCTGAGATCATGACCTGAGCCAAAATCAGGAGTTGGCAGCTTACTGAGCCCCCAGGCATCCCCTTTTCTTTCTTTTTAATGAGAGATCTTTGAGATTTCTCTTCCTTCTTGAAAATACACCAAACTATATCTTACATCCTGAGCAAGCCATCCTTTAATTTTTGTCATTTAAATGATGTGCGGGTATTTCAGGACTTCCAACAGTATTGTAATAACTAAGAAGCACTTTACACAAATTCCAGTTTTAGTTTTTTTTATGTATCATAAGAATATGTAATATTTTCTTAAAAATGATTTTTTAAAAATCAAAGTTCATCATCAAAATATGATTGCTTCTTATAATCCCATGTTATGTAAGAAACAGACTCTGAATCTCCTACCCTGGGCCAAGTTATTCAACCCCTCCAATCCTCAATTTCCTCATCCATGGAATGATAATATAAATAGTGCCTACATAATCGGCTGTTAGGCCACCAATGGGTGATAGTGCTATGAAGCCCCTAACACAGAATATGCAGAAGGCACTAAATAAATGTTAGGTCTCCCGATTATGTTATGCAGTTGGATAAACATGACTTCGACTCCCAATTATATTATTCTCTGGTTATGTGACCTTGAATTATTTACTTAACCTCACTGAATATCAGGTTTCTTATTTGTAAAAGATAATATTTAACCTTTCGGGATGGGTATGGGCAGTAAATGAGAATAAATGAAATGTGCTAATCTCGTAGAGGCTCAATTAATGTTTATCACTCTTATTTAATATGCTAACTCCCATCTCCACCCCATCTCTGACCACATTTTGGGAAAACAGAGTTTTCAACATTGAAAAAATCATGTAGGGGACATTGTTTACATGTTAGTGCTGTGTTAATTGAATTTTACTTTTTTTAAAGATTTTTAAAAATTTATTTATTTGAGAGAGAGAGAGAGTGTGTGTGCATAAGCCAGGGGAGGGGCAGAGGGTGAAGGAGAGGGAGAAGCAGACTCCCTGCTGAGCATGGAGCCGGACACTGGACCCTGGGATCATGACTTGAGCTGAAGTCAGAGGCTTAATGACTGAGCCACCCAGGTGCCCTTGATATTTACTTTTTAATCTTCAAATAAAGCATGCCCTACAGAAAGTCTGTTTGAGAGCTGGCCTAGAAGATGCACAGTACAAATGTAAAATCTACCACTTGTATCTCTGGAAAAACTTTGTGTAGTATTCTGCTCGTGGGGATCAGTTTCATTTTTCCATATCTTCTAATAACTACGGAACAATACATGGCTCCTTTTTTAAGAGTAAGTACTAACACCAGGATGCTTGGGTGGCTGTCAGTTAAGTGTCTGACTTCTGCTCAGGTCGTGATCTCAGGGTCCTGGGATGGAGTCCATCATCGGGCTCCCGCCTCAGTGGGGAGTCTGCTTCTCCCTCTCCCTCTGCCCCTCCCCCCACTCATGCTCTCTCTGTCTCTGTCTCTCTCTCAAATAAAAAAATAAAATCTTTTAAAAAAAAGAACTAATACCATATGTATGTATATGTATATATGCATGTATTTATGTATATATGTATATTTATTATGTATATATATGTATACATCTGTATACATACATATATATTCTTTTCTAATCCTCAAGAACATTTGATATAGGTATAATTATTTCTACTGTTTTATAGAAGAAGAAACAGGGGCACAAAAGAGCTTAAGTGAGTTGTTGACATTCACATAATTTGTCAGTGGCAGAACTGAGATTTGAATTATGGCAGTTTGTTTTTAGAATCTTCGCTTTGTATTTCTGTGCTGTACTGTCTCTCTTTAATGCTGAAAGAAGCCTAGTGACACTCTTTTCTGGTTATTGTGGCACGGCACTCTGAGCAGCAGAGTCTCCTCCCATACCCCATACTAGGCTGTGTGGGAAGTCCTACATGGGAACCAGTGCAAGCGCTGGAAGTTTTAAGAGATGGTGGAGCTGCAGATCGGCTTGAAGAACTATGACTTTCAGAAGGACAAACGCTTCTCTGGCACCATCAGGTTTAAGTCCAGTCCAGGCCCCAAGTTCTCCATATGTGTTCTGGGGGACTAGCAGCTCTGTGATGAGGCCAAGGCTGTGGATATTCCCCACATGGCAGGCAAGTGCTGAAGAAACTCACCAAGGATAAAAAATTAGTCAAGAAGCTGGCCAAGAAGTATGCCTTTTTGGCTTTAGAATCTCTGATCAAGCAGATCCCATGAATCCTCGGCCCAGGCCTGAATAAGGCGGGCAATTTCCCTTCCTTGCTGACCCACAATGAGAACATGGTGGCCAAAGTGGATGAAGTGAAGTCCATAATCAAATTCCAGATGAAGAAGGTGCTGCATCTGCCACTGGCCATTGGCCACATAAAGATGACTGATGAGGAGCTTGTGTACAACATCCACTTAGCTGTCAATTTCCTGGTGTCACTGCTCAAGAAGAATTAGAAAAACAGCTGGGCTTTATATATCAAGAGCTTCCGGGGCAAGCCCCAGTGCCTGTACTAAGACACAACTTAATAAATCCTAGTGCTGGGGCACCTGGGGGCTCAGATGGTTGGGCGTCTGCCTTCAGCTCAGGTCATGATCTCCAGGTTCTGGGATCGAGCCCCATGCTGGGCTCTCTGCTCAGTGGGGAGAATGCTTCTCCCTCTCCCTCTGCTGCTCCCCCCTGCTTCTGTGCGCGCTCTCTCTCTCAAATGAATAAATAAAATCTTTAAAAAAATAAAATTAAAATTAAAAAAATAAATCCTAGTGCTACCATTAAAAAAGAAATGAAGGAAGGAAGGAAAGAAAGAAAGAGAAAGAAACCTACTGACCATAGCACCACAGAAAATGCTAAGGTATTATCTAATGTAAGATTTTTCTTTTTCTGTCTTCTCTTTCTTCTCACTATTCTCTTCTTAGTTTGGCAGGCAAATGCCTAAAAGCTATGGCCAGATGGTTATACATCCCTTTTTTGAAAACTCTCTAACATGATACATGTATATGGTGGATTTTGGACTCCATCTGTCTTCCACCTTCTCCTAGTTTGTCTCACTGAGAAAGCCAGGAAGCATAACGTCAAAGTTGGTCTGAGATCGCATTTGTATTTTGCTGTCCTGTTCCCATCACCAGTGTGGTCTGTCACATAGATGTAGAAGCATAAAAACCAATCAGGTACTCCTGGTTTTTCTTTTTCTTTTCTTTTCTTTTCTTTTCTTTTCTTTTCTTTTCTTTTCTTTTCTTTTCTTTTCTTCTTTTTCTTTTCTTTTCTTTTCTTTTCTTTTCTTTTTTCTTCTCTTCTTTCTCTTCTTTCTCTTCTTTCTCTTCTTTCTCTTCTTCTTTTCTTTCTTTCTTCTTCTTCTTCTTCTTCTTCTTCTTCTTCTTCTTCTTCTTCTTCTTCTTCTTCAAGATTTTATTTCTTTATCTGACAGAAAGAGAGCATGAGAGCACGAGCAGGGGGAGCGGCAGAGGGAGAGGGAAAAGCAGCCTCCCCCTGAGCAGGGAGCCCCATGTGGGGCTCAATCCCAGGACCCTGGGATCATGACCTGAGCTGAAGGCAGACACTTAACCAGACTAAGCCACCCAGGCGCCTCAGCCCCAGCCCTAGGTGTTTCAGCTGTTGGTCGCTACAAACCATTTCATTGCTCTTTTAGAGGACAGGAATGAATTGCAAAATCAAGGCTTTGAGATACTTCAGAGAAAGGAGAGTAGATTTGCTTGGATCCTGTCATGGTCCTTTGGACTCTTCTCTTTGCTTTTGCTTTTTCCATCTCTGCTCCCCCAGGTGGCTCTGATGTTTCATGGTAACTCCAGCCACCTTCATGGTGTTACCCTCCAGGGCTGGTGAGTGCTTGACCTCTTCTTCCTGCTCTCATCCTTCCAATCAAGATAAGTTCTTTTTTTTTTTTTTTTTAAGATTTTATTTATTCATTTGAGAGAGAGAGAGCCAGAGAGAGCACAAGAAGGGGGAGATGCAGAGGTAAAGGGAGAAGCAGATTATCTACTGAGCTGGGGGCCCAAAGCAGGGCTCGATCCCAGGATCCTGAGATCATGACCTGAGCCAAAAGCAGATGCTTAACCATCTAAGACACCCAGGCGCCCCAAGATATGTTCTAATTGTAGCCCCAGATGATTGGCTAGACATAAATTCATTCATGCTAATGAATCAATGAATGATGACGTATTCTGTGTTTTCTGTTTTTACATAAGATGATCTGTCCTTTACCTACCAGGGCAGCACTGGCCTCCAGACCAATACCTGGCATACAGCAGCAGGAATCCTGTCAATAGTGAGTGGAGGAAGAGATACAGTTCCAAAATAAAATTGTTTCTAAATATTAAAAGATGTATTCAGTAGTGCAATAATAGGAGTGCAATTAAATACAAGAACACTATCAAGGAAGATATACAAACTGAAGGAAAGCATAAATTTGACAACTGTATCTACCCTGTCAGGCCGAAGGAAAGACACTCTTGCAACTCCACTGTTTACCATGAAGCCCACATTTAATTGGCACAACAGTAATTTGCATTCTTGATTATGTGTTAGAGACATAGTTCTTCCTGAGAGTGCGAGACAGGCTGTAGATGCTCTATTGAATATAAATTCAAGTTGCTTTAGGAAGAAGTCTCTAGTGGCTGATGAATCCACTCTTGACATTTTGTTTAAACTCTTTATATCTGAATGTTGAACAACCAGGATATATTTTGCATTTAGATTGAGAAGATAAAACTCTTTGTGTGTATGAATGCTGTGTGCATGTGCATGCGTTTGTGTGTCTCTGATATGTGTGTGTGTCCCCTATTTGGCCAATCAAAACGAATGTGTGTATGTTGTGAGTGGTTATTTATAGTCAAATGAAAAGGTGATTTGACAAGCTTTTTTCATGTAAGGCATTTATGTAAGAATCTCAGATATAGGGGTTTATTATAAACTATTTTATTTATACATCATGCATTTTTTTAGAAACTCTTTCAAATTCAAAGCACCCTTCAAAAATGCTTTTCTAATATGTGAGTAATTAAAGATAGCCTATTAGAATTAGTAGGATGAGAAGATTTTTGAGCAATTCTGAAACTTTAAAACTGAAGGCTTTACATGGAAACGTAGAAAGTCACTACCTCAGTGCAGTGGATCCAAACAGATGAGCACAATTGCATTTGACACTTATGAAACGTACTTGATGTATTAGTCAGGGTTCTCTAGAGAAACAGAATCCATAGGATATATGTAGATTTATAGAAAGAAATTTATTTTTATTTTTTAAAGGTTTTATTTATTTATTTGACAGAGAGCGAAAGAGCACAAGCAGGGGGAGCTGCAGGCAGAGGGAGAGGGAGAAGCAGACCCCCTGCAGAGCAGGGAGCCAGATGTGGAGCTCTATCCCAGGACCCCGGGATCACGACCTGAGCCAAAGGCAGATGCTTAATCGACTGAGCCACCCAGGCACCCCTAGAAAGAAATTTATTATGAAGAATTGGTTCATGCACTTATGGAGGCTGAGAAATCCCATGGCCTGCCATTTGCAGGATGGAGGCTTGGAAAAGCCGGTGATGAGTTTCAGTCCAAACCCAAATGCCTGAGAATCAGAGGAGCCAAAGGTGTAAGCCCCAGTTGGAGGAAGGCCAGAGAACCAGGCACACTGATATTGGAGAGCAGGAAAGAAAAACATCCCAGCTCAACCACAGAGCAAATCCATTCTTCCCCACTTTCTGTTTTTTTTTTGGGGGGGGGTGGTTTTGTTTTGTTTTTTTGAGGGAGAGAGAAAAGAGAGAGAGCGTAGAGGGCACGCGGAGAGAGAGGGAGAGAGAATTTTTTTGGGGGGGGCTTGGGGGGGAGAGAGAATCTTAAGCAGGCTTCATGCTCAGCACAGAGCCTGACGCCAAGCTCAAACTCACAACCCTGAAATCAAAAGTCACATGCCCCACTGATTGAGCCAGCCAGCACCCCCCCATAAATAGTCCTTTTCAAACCTAATTTTAAAAATTTTATTATTTATTTGTTTATTTACTTATTTTTAAAGATTTATTCATTTATTTTAGGGAGAGAGAGAGAGCGTGCATGCCCACAAGCAAAGGGAGGGGCAGAGGGAGAGGGAGACAAGTAGACTCCCCAATCAGCAGCAAACCTGATGCAGGGCTCGATCCCAGGACCGTGAGATCATGACCTGAGCCGAAATCAAGAGTCCAATGCTCAACTGATTGAGCCACCCAGGCGCCCCTTTAATTTGTTAATTTTAATTTAATATTCTCTTCTCTTAAAGAGGCTATATAAATCAGGCAACCTTCAAGACCCCCATACTCCAGAGCAAGTACCTCGTATTGCAAGTGGAAGAACAGTCTTGCCTTTGGTGTAACATCTGCTGCATACTTAAGCCTCTTAAACAGAACTGACAATTTATCCAGATACGTACTGTGCTTTTTCATCTGGTAGCTATTTTGTCAACACTGCTGGTACAGAGATGGACCTAGGCTGAAAGCAATGAGGAACGGTGTAGTTAAGTCTCCAATTCTAGTAAGTGACTTGTGAAGAATGTAAATATACTGTAATAAAGCTTATAAAATATTGACCTTGCTCTTTTCATCCATTTTGTAATATGTTTATAGTAGCATTGAATAACAATGTATATACATTTTAAGCTGTGTATATTGTTTATAACTGACAAGGAGAATCTATTATGCTGTCATCACTACAGTGACAAACATGGTGTAGTTCAATATAGAGGATAGAATATTAGCATTGGATCAGACAGATCTGGTTCAAACTCTGGTTCTTCCTCTTCCTTATTTGACTCTGAGCAAATTGTTTTACCCCTGAGCCTTTGTTTCCTTCTCTATAAAATGAGGATGAAAAATAGCTATCTTGAAGAATGGTTGAGAATTTTAAAAGAGATTTTATAGGTGATTCCAATATTTGGCTCCCAGCCATGATGGGCAGTGAAGTGGTGCATTCTGGGTATTATTATTACCAGAGATCCTTTCCATTGAGGAGGATTACTGAGTTATTTTAGGATTACTCTCTCTGTAGAACGGGGATGTCTCTACTTCCAGGTAGAAGCAAGATTTTCTTTCTGTAAGCTGTCAAATAATTCTTTTAACTCTGTCCTAGAAAATAGCTTTATGTCATACTACCACTGAAGACGTTTTGACAAGATCATCTAATTAGGATGGCTTGTACTGTGATAAGCAATTAAAATTGCTCCCTTGTTTTCATGTTTAGCTTCTGCGGTAAAAGATTTATAGCCCTACTGTCTTCTTTTTGGCAGGCCAGTGCATGGTGCTCTTCACAAGAGCTTAGCATCAATTCTCATAATTAAGATTCAATGAATTAGCCGTAACTGAGTAACACAGCACACATCGACATATAAAAATATAGTCGCCATGTAAATATATTTATAAAATGTCTGTAGGTCAAATTTCTGCCACTGGCTCAACTTTCATTCTTTTTTATAAGAGATTCTGCTTTGGGCCTAGGTGGCCGTATTTGGGGTAGATGACTTTACTCCCTGTGGCCATGGCTGATTGGACCAAGAGTGGATACTTGACAACCAGAATACCTCTCTCGGGAATTTGGAATAAGGGCATGTTAGGCTGTATTTGCCGATAGCTGACCTGAAACCTAATGTATCAAAGCTACACTTGGCACTCCAGAGTTGAAAGCTCTATACAAGCCAAAGTTAGGGGTTAGTAACTCCTAAGTATCTTCAGAGGAAGATAGTGTTCAGAAAGGAGGCTGGGGTAGGTTTGGAGAGTAAAAACAAATGTAGGGCACCCTGTGAATGAGAGAAGGAAGGTGAGGAGAGCGCGAGGGCAAGAACAAGAGCCAGAAGAGTGAAAGATTGAGATCGAGAGACCATATGCCTGATGGTTTTCTGGTTTCTGTAAGATTCAGCTACACTTCCAAATACCGGGCCCTGTCAGATTCTCCCCCTACTAGAGAGTAAAATAAATTCTCTACTTACTTGAACTAGTTTCGGTGAGTCTCTGTTTCTTATAACCATGTGATTGCTACTTAGAATTATACCAATTATATATTTCATATCTGCACAGGGTCTGAATTAAGCTAAGCAAGACGTCGGTGGAAATATGCAAAAGTGCTACTATAACATGGGAGGTCTAATTTATCCACCTGTTTCATGTTGCTGCTGTAACAAACCATCACATATTTTGTTACTTAAAACAATAGAAATTTGTTATTTTACTCGGGAGGTGAGAAGTCAAAATGGGTCTCATGGGGCTAAGATTAGGGTGGCAGTAGGATTGCACTGCTTGTGAAGACCCTAGGGGAGAATCCCTCCCTTGCCTCTCCCAGCTTCAAGAGACTGCCTGCATTCCTGGGTCTTGGCAATATCATTTCAATCTCTCCTCCCGTCATCACATCCCCTTCTCCAACTCTTCGGCTTCCCTCTATTTTTTTTTTATTTTTTTAAGTAGGCTTCATGACCAACCTGGGGCTTGAACTCACAACTCTGAGGTCATCAAAAGAGTGGCATGTTCTACTGGCTGAGCCAGCCAGGCACCCTCTGCTTCCCTCTTTTAAGGACTCTTATGATCACATTGGGGCCAGTTAGATAATCCAAGATAGTTTTCCCATCTCAAGATCCTTTGCTTAATCATATCTGAAAAGTCTGTTTGCCGTGTAAAGAGGCATATTCATAGGTTTAGGGAGTTAGGCCGTAGACATATTCGTGGAGACGTTATTCTACTTGTCTCACTATCCATGATAATAGTATTTTAATGGTTTTATAAACCATGTTTTCGCTCATGTTTATATGATTAAAATTATTGAAATTATCAGAGTTTATGGTAAAATAAGAGTAATCTAAACTTTATAGTGTTTATAAACTTTGCATAACTGTTGGAGGGTAATATAGCTTAAAAAAAGTTAGATGCTCTACCTGTAGCTATTTTCTGATGATGAATTTTAAAAAATATTTTGATGATGAGTCTTTATAAAATATCTGATAATTTTTCAAAAGAAAAATTATTGACTGGGTACAGCTAACATTGTGATCTTCATCATTAACATATGTCCTGAAGATACTTTCAAAATATGACATTTGTTGTTTAAGAGAAATTGATATTTAATTTCCAGGAAAGTATTTACAATTTTGGTCCTAACGTATTTCACTTCTCTGTAATACTTCAAAATGTATAATACAAATATTGAAATGAGACGAAGAAGACATTGGTCATCCATACTTCTCCTTCAGTTCACTCTAATCACCATCCAGGAATCTCTTGTTTTTATGAATACATGAAATAGTACCCCTACCTTTACTTAGATGTCCATTAATAATTTCAACCAATAACTATATTTTATTTAGTAATTTTCCAAATTTTAATTCTATCCATACTTATATCATGAGTTTTAAAACTTTTGAATATTTGTTTGAATGTTTTCTTTTACCATGTCTTTTAAATAAACTGTTGTACGGGGCAGCTGAGTGTCTCAGTTGGTTAAGCATCTGCCTTCAGCTCAGGTCATGATCTCAGGGTCCTGGGATTGAGCCCCGCATCAGACTCTCTGCTCAGTGGGCGGTCTGCTTTTCCCTCTGCCTCTGCCCCGCCACCCCCACAGCCCCATTTGTTCTCTACCTTTCTCTCCCTCTGTCTCAAATAAATAAACTCTTTAAAAAAAATTGTGCTATGAAAATATTAAAAGAAGGAACACATTCTACATCTTCCTGCTAAAGGTCCCACAGGTATTTATTTATTTAAAGAAATAAAGTTGTGAGATGGGAGTTTAAGGCAATGTATAAGAGCTACCCTAATGCTCTATTTATTTTGAATGGGCTATTTGGAGGGGGGAGAAAGAATACAAAATCAAAGGATTGTCTCTTTTTTTCTTTTGATATAAGCAGAGTTACTTAAAGTCCCCTTGGGTTTTTTTTCATCAAATGAAACCAGAACCATGGAAGATTATAGGTCAGTGAGGAATTTATTAAATCTCATTGGAAATTAAAATAGACTGGATTTGTCACGTTCTCCAGAGAAACAGAACCAACTGTGTGTGTGTGTGGGGGGGGGGTGTATATTTTTTCTTTTTTATGGAATTGGCTAACTTGATTATGGAGGCTAAGAAGTCCGACCCCTGGAGAGCTGATGGTGTAAGTTCCAATCTGAGTCCAAGTCTGAGTCCCAAGGCAGGAGAAGATCCATGTCCCAGCTCAAAAACATTCAAAGAGAAGGACTTCTTTTTTACTCAGCTTTTTATTCTATTCAGGCCTTCGGTGGATTGGATAAGGCTCATCCACATTTGGGAAGGCACTGCGCTTTGCTCAGTCTACTGATTCAAATGTTAATCCCATCCAGAACAACCTCCCACCCCCCACTGCCACAGAAATAATGTTTAATTCAATATCTGGGCACTGGACAGTTGACAGTTAAAATTAACCACCACACAGACTTTTAAAATATTCTGAAGTTTGGAGAAAATTAAATCATTTGCATTTAAAATTAATTGATATTATTTTCTTGTAGTTCACAGTGTGATATAAATCATGGTAGGGAGAGAAAAGGTAGAAATTCAAATAGCTCTACAGCAGAATATGATAAATATGAAAACAGAGGAAAGCTAGAGACATGCATAATACAGAACGCCAATTTTAATAATGGTGGCCAGGGCAAGGCAGATGGTGGCGGACGCAGACTTGTTAAATTCTGTCTCCCATGGTGAAGGTGGAAGAAACTGTGTTTGGAAAATAGGAGAATGAAAGGATTACAGAGAGCTCACGAGAGAAACCTGGCCTTGCTCTGAAGAATAGAGTGAGTAAGCCCTCTGTTGTAGCACAACCCAGCCAACAAAAAGGCACCGATGGACCAGAGTGAATTATTACTCCCTATGCCATACCTCAAATTTAATTCTACTCACAAGGACAGAAGAAAAGACACTGTAGCAGAGAGGGTTCCTGTCTACGTCACTCCTCCTCTGCTCACCTCTGACCTCACCTATAGCTAATGTGGACAGTACCTTGTACATTCCCATGGTGCCAATTTAAGGGCACTATAGCTTTTCTACCTCAAGGCTTTCTCCTGCCTGATGATAGGTCCAATCAGGGTTTTCATGTACTCTAAGAAAAACATCAATGGAGGACGGTACTCTGTAGTGAAATGCTCCAGCCTCCTGTCCTTTGGCGGGGGGAAGCCAATTCCATAGGGAATTCTATACAATGCCTCATAGGGTTCATAGAGACTGAGCCTATTTTTCCAGAGGGAAAACCATCTTCTTACTGGTTTTCCAGTTAGACACTCCCCCTCTCTCCTTTATCTTTCCATGCATAACCTGTCAAATACCCATTTCCAAACACTTGCCATGTGCTGTGCTGTCGGAGAAACCCAAACTAAGATACGCACTCAGCTTTATCCATATAGCTCCACTGAATACAAAACCGGTTTATATTCCCAGTTGCCCTAGAGGGAAGTGGGATGCGGAGGCGGGTGGGGGACAGGCTCTGGACTTGTTGTCAACTCCATTTTACTAATGAGGAAAAGTCTTAAGATAATCTGAGTGATTCTCCCAAAGTCACACAGCTAATAAGTGGCAAAGTCTTCTTTGATGTGCTAAATAGAACCTTGGCAACACACAAAAAAAGAATGAATCATTTCCCAAATGAGTTCTGTGTGCTTTAATTTCATGTATAATTTCAATTTAATGTGTCAGATCTTGGTGGCTTAAACCTTTCAGCTAAACCTCATTAATTTGGACTCAATTTATACTTTGTGACAACTTGTAAATGTTGGAGTGAAATTTATTTTCTCTGTAAAAATATTATCTAATCTAAAATATACATTTTTAATAAGACCAAATCATTTCCTCAATCCCCACCTCGGGTTTTCTACAGCCATCAACCTTTAATGTCCTATGGTATCCAATAAAAGGCAAAGAACATTAGGCACACTCAATTTTAGGATGTGTTATTGTTCTCACAATGCCCCATTTCAAGTTACATTAAAGAAGGAAATGTTCGTGTTTTTTTTCCATTTTTAAATTTTATTTAGTATGCACGTGTACAGTGTTAACTGTACGCCAAACTCTAGTCTAAATGTTTCGCCAATGGTATTTTATTTAATTATCACAATAATCCTCTGAGGTAATACTGTTATCCTCATTTTACAGATGAGGAAACTGAGGTACAGGGAGATGAGTGACTTGATCAGTGTCACACAGCTGGGAAATGGCTAAGCCTGGATGCGAACTTCGGAAACTTGGCTCTGAAGTCAGAAGTCAGTGTTCGTATCCGCTAATAGTGCCTTGAAAACCTTCAAATCCAATCTCACTCAGCCATACAACCCACATACCAGGAAAGTCATTAGGTATAAAGGCTGAAGGGACGCCTTTGTGGCTCAGTGAGTGAAGGGTCTGCCTTTGGCTCAGGACATGATCCCAGGGTCCTGGGATGGAGGCCTGCATTGGGCTCCCTGCTCAGTGGGGAAAGTGCTTCTCTCTCTCTCTCTCTCAAGTAAATCAATAAAATCTTAAAAAAAAGAAAAAAAGAAATACAGGCTGAAGATGAGGGTTGCAAAATATGCTCTTCAGGGTTGTCTTTCATTCCTAATTCTGCACGACTATTCAAGTACTTAGGTCCCAGTTGCCGCTAGATGCCTTCATGCGCCTTTTAAGTCTTCTTAAGTCCATGTCACAGTCCTTTCATGAGGAGACATTGTGACCAAGAAGGGCTTTTGTAAACACAAAGAGAACCGACAAGAACGAGAACTAAGAGGTTTTGGAGTACTGCTCTTCATCTGAAAGTTGAATCACAAAGAAAAGGAGAGCCCACAGATAATAATTGTAGAGGCCGCTTTGAGGCAGCCGGCTTGAGCAATGGAATGTGGAAAGGGCCCACAGCCATCCCCTGGACAGGCCCATTGGGTGACTCCCCCCAACATAGCCATAGGCACTAACTAACTCATGGGCTACTTACAACCAGGCACAGTTACTAAAAGGGGGGGAAGTGCCATATGTCCCCATACCTCCTCACCTTCCCTCTTTAAGAACAACCCCCTCCCCCTGCCTCGTGGCAGACAGCCTCTCCTCTGCGGCTTCCACCAGATGTCACCCCACATTTGGGGGCCCCATCCGATCAGAGACACACCACAATAATGACTACTAGTAGCCATTTGCCCATCCAAAGAATGTGTAAATATTAGGCCAATTCATAGTTTAGTCAAATTCTCCACCAGACTTAGGATTTGGTACAGCCAGTCAGAGAAGAATTTTGCATTTGTTTCTAGTGCTGAGCCAGCCTAATTGTCAAACTGTGAAAAGGAATCATTTTCCAGAGTAACTTTCCTTGCCACCAAATGATCTGAGGATTTTACAACGTGTGTTGAGGAGGAAAAATTTTCCCTTCGAAGCTTCGAATTTCTTTGGCTGGTCTAATAATTAAATTGCCATAAGACAGATTAACAGGAGAAAAAACAAACTTAATTCCAAACATAAGGAAACTTGCAAAGACAAGACTCCCAGGCAGTCAGACCGTTGCGGCTTATATACCATCCTGAGATAGAGAAGGGGCCTACATAGGCTTCTGGGCTTCAAACGGGAAGAAGACAATTTACAGGAGAATGAGAACAGCAGATGTTTGGTAAACCAGTGTTTGCTAGGCCACGGCAAGTCTTTCTGAGAGAAAAAGTTTTCTCTGGTAATAGCTCAGTTGCTGGTCAGGCTCCCCAGTCTAAATTCTTTCGGGCAGTTAGGGAGAAGTAAAAAGCTTTTCCGGAGCCTACTGCGTCTTAATTGCCTTCTGCTCAAAACAATCCATATGCCAAAGTGACACCTTACAGGGTGGTGTATCCTGCTCCCCTTCACGTGTCAGTGTTCTTATTTGCACAAAATTCTTACCAAAGCATTTAGATTTTCTAAAATAAACTATCCAGCTATCTTATTGTTCTGTCAGTAGCTCTTCTATATATTCTTTTAAGAAAAAAAAATTGCTTTCCGCCTTAGATATTCTTTCTCTAATTGTTTTCCTAAGCCTCAATGACACTTCTCCACATTTAGGCTAGATTAAAGAAATTTGATTGTACAAATTAAGGCCACTAGAATACCATTCATCCTTCTAGAACATTATTTTCCTTAATAAATGATTCTCTAGAGCTCTGAAAAAAGATTAACATACTGAACAGAACACTTAGCTTGTAAGGGAGTCATATTACTTACTTATTGGGATTTATTTCAGAGATACTACAAAGACTAAAATCCCCAAGATGGAACACCATTATTTAATGGTACAATAACACTTATTTTATTGATTTGACTTTGAATTTGATTTTCTAACCTTGTGTTTTGTGGTTGCCTCATTTTCTTATTAGGGTTATAACATCATAATGTTGGAAGCTGTGACAAAAATAATAAAGCCCAACTTTCTCACTTTACATCTAATGAAACAGAAACCCTGAGAGTTTAAGTTACTGTTTTTCCTTCCTTCCAATCCAGCACTCTGTCCAATAAACATCTTCTCTCATTGATCTTGACAGGTCGTTTCTATGCAAACATAAGTTCCTTGGTTAAAGGAAATGTTATGTTTTAAAAATATATGCTTAATAAAATATTCACAAATGTTAATTGATCATGATGCTGATGTAGTTTTGTTTTATTGGTGACGTTTGGTGGGGTGAGGTCCGGAGACGCGGCTTTGGTGCAAAACGGTGGTTTTATTAAAGACAGGACCCGTGGGCAGAAAGAGCTGCTGCCCCGGGGTTGTGAGTGGTGGCTGAGTGTATACTTGGGAGTTGAGGGAGGTAAGGAAAAGGGAGGTTTTCAAAAGAACTTTCATATGCTAAAGAGGACCTACAAGATACCGGAGGGCTTGTGGTTGTCAAGTGAAGGTTGTTTTTCTCGCTAGCAAGGCATTAACATTAAGACACTAAGGAGCTTCCTGGAAGAATGTCACACAAGTCCCACCCCGGAGTTGGGGGCAGAAGAGGGGGTTGCAACGTGTCAGCTTGTGCTTTGTCCTCAGCTAGCCTTCTGCTCCCTCAACAATGGTGATAGAGTAAACATCAGTAATGTAGTTTTATATTTGACTTATTAAGAAAACACTCGTTCATTTTAGTTTAAATACCAGAGCTCAAGGAAATTTTTTGGAAGCGTCTATTTTATCATTTGATATTGATTCTATAAATACAACTCTCTTTTGAGCAGCATTTATACTTTTTATCATGATTTTCTTTGTAGAATTTATTTCGATGTATGTGTACGCAGAGCACAAGTGGGGTTTTACAAGCAACCGCACATTTGTCTATTCTGAGAGGTAGCGTCAACATATAATTAAAGCAAATTAGAGATAGAAATAAGTTCTGCAAAAGAAAGAAAAGGTGTTCCTGGTAAAAACCAAGGTAACAGAAAGTGCTCACATGCATACAGAAAAAGCTACGCCATTCAAACAGCAGAGAACTCTGACAAGGGTCAGCTGGTCCTAGTTCAAGTGTTGAGCAAAGCACAGGGAGATGGAGCCCTCAGCAGCGAGTGGATACAGGATCCCAAGCGGTCCGGCTGAAGATGTGTATATTAGTCTATGAGTCTGACGTCATTATACGTCTGTGTCAAGCCACTAGCTTCTCTTGCACTTGATCCCGTCCTGATCACAACTGCCTTCCACCTAATGGACGGGAATGTGCTGATTTGATCATTTAGTGCAAGTCAGTTTCACTAGATACATTTTTCTCTCTCATAACGTGTTATTCTCTTGTGAGTGTTCTTAGCAAATTCAATTTCGTTAAAAAACAAAATTCAACTGAGTAAACATAAAGATCTAACTGGCTTTATGCAATGATTCATGAATTGGGCAGCATCCAATCTAACAAATATAAGGGGGCCCTGAGAAGCTGTATAAAATGGAAGGTTTTAGAGACAGAAAGGAGGGGCGCCTGGGTGGCTCAGTCGGTGAAGCAGCTGCCTTTGGCTCAGGTCATGATCCTGGAGTCCAGCAGCTGGCTCCCTGCTCAGCAGGGGGTCTGCTTCTCGTCCGACCCTCACCCAGCTCGTGTTCTCTCTCTCACTCTCTGTCTCTCTCTCTCTCTAATAAATAAAGTCTTTAAAATATATATAAAAATTTCCTTAAAAAAAAAATAAAGACAGAGAGGAGGTGGGACAAGGAAGTCATAAACTAAAGCAAGGATATTCCAGGCAAGGTAACCTTCCTTGGGGGACGGGCGGCCATCTGTCTGGCAGTTTACCTCCCTAGTGCTGACCGGGCTAGTCCTGATCAACTGGTTGAAGGTCACATTCCTGAGAGTGGCTGAAACTGCAGGTAAGTCTTAGTTTGCTGTTGTGGGGGTTAGTGACTATTTTGGGCCTGTTGTTCCTTTTTAAATAATCTTTATGATTTTAAATATTTTTATATTGTATCTAAACATTTATATGCTGTAAAAATAAGAGGCATAGATCATATTGTGGTTAATTCACCAAGCTAAAGACATTTCATGAGACATTTTGGAAACTGGCCATCTAGCTTTCTGCTTTGGTGACGGAATCATTCCAACTATTTTACTTTCAGGCTTCTAGAATAAATATTCTATTTTTGCTGTTATTGTTCTCCAAATCCATGTAACTAATTCACAAGTACATCACTGGTATATTTATCATTATGGTTTTGATGTCGTTTTTGGAATGTAGGTGAGGTTGGTGGGGTCCAGAGCCGACAGCCAAGAAAGAATTCTTGAGACGTCTTTGGTGCAAAGTGGTGGTTTTATTAAGGCACGGGGATAGGACCCGGGGGCAGAGGGCAGAGAGAGCTGCTGCATGGGGGTTGTGAGGGGTGGCTGATTATATACTTGGGAGTTGGGGGTAAGGAAAAAGGGAAGTTTTCAAAAGAACTTTCTTACTCTTAAGAGGACCTAACAAGATAATTGGAACCCTTCGCCATTGTCAAGTTAAGGTTGTTTTTCTCTCTAGTAAGTCATTAACATTAAGACAGTTGGGAGTTTCCTTCTGGAAGTTAGGTTATTGATAAGAATGCTTTGTTCTTGTAAATCACTAAGACACTTGTAAACTGAGGGAGCCTCAGGTCTTGCAGGACTGTGATCTCTATCAGCTAACCATTAGGTTTCCCTTCCCTTAGCTTTAGGGCAACTGGGAGCACCTGAGGAACGTCACACGTATCGCCCCGGGGGGGGGGCGGTTTGCAGGGAGTCAGCTTGTGCTTTGTCCTCAGCTTGCCTCCTGCTGCCTCACCAGCTTTATGGCTATAATTCTATAAAATCATCAAATTAATGTATGACACTAGGTTACTTTTAGCTGAAGCTTTGGACTACTGTGCCATGGTAAAGCTTTTGCAAAATCCCAGATTTGAGATTTACTAGTATCCTGAAGGTTCTGCCTACCTGAGATGTTGTCCTTGGTATGTAGATACAGTTCCTAAAAATGAATATAACTTTTTTGATAGATCACAAATAGTTTCCTAAACCTCTTACAGAGGTAAGATGGAATAAATATATGTGTAAGAATGAATATATTTTATCCAGATTCCCAGGGTATTTATAATAAAATTTGATGACTAATTAGGGACTTGTGTAAAACTTTACTTATAAAATTAAATTATACTTCCCAAGCAATGGAAATTTGTGTATTCTTTACTTTGCATTTGCGATACTGTGACTTCTAAGAAATATGTATTCGGTCTTTGTCCACAGTTTGGTTTCCGGCTTACAGCTCTCAAAACCCTAGAATTTCCTGAACAATCAAAGCAATGGGAGTATCTTTTGTCATTATATTTGGTCACTTGTCCTCAGTTCCTGAAACCAGTGCAGAGCCATAAAGGGGAAATATGTGTCTTGTTATTCATAATAACCTCCTTTCCACCACAACTGGGTTTATGTTAATGAGGTGGCTGTTGGAAAGCACCTAAGATGGGGGCTGGTTGCCAAGGGAACCGACCCAGAATCAAGGGTTAGAATTTTCAGTCCTACCCCCAGACCTCAGGTGAGAGGAGATGGGCTGGAGGTTGAATCAACCAACAATGGCCAATTATTTAATTGATTGTGTCAGTGTAATGGGGCCCCCATAAAGACCCAAAAGGGTGGGGTTTGGAGAGCTGCTGGGTTGGTGAACACGTGGAGAATTGTGGAGCGTGGCGCCACTCTAGCAAATGAATCAAACCCAAGGAGAGGGTTTTGGGTACCTCTGACTTAGAGGCAGTTTGTCAGAAGTACAAGTAACAATCTGAACTTGTAAGTTGCATCTGAACGGATCGGGGGGAATGGGTGTTGGAGAACTGAACCCTTAAGCTGTGGAATCTGATGCTATCTCCTGGTACTGATGAAGGATAGTTGGAAAGCAGGCAAACAGGAACAAGCCCCGCGCCCTAAGAGGAAACTACCCTTAAAAGGATTTTATTCCACCCTGGAAGGAGCCCTCCACCCTTTCCTACGTGGTAGATAGACGACAGAAACCTGACTAGATGACAGGTGCAGGGAGGGTTGAAAACAGCCCGCCAACAAGCCCGGTGGTGACCCTTTCCAGTTCGTTCCCTCTTCGGGAACTTTGTGCTATCGCTCAGTGAAACTTGCTTTGCTGCCCACCACTCTGGTCTACCTCTTCATTCTTTGAAGTGGCGTGGCCAAGAACCACGGGCACCGACGAAGGAAAAAAATCCTGAAAGAGTACCTTGTGTCAGAAGTAAATTTAAATAGTCCTATGTGACTAGGGGCTACTGTATTAGCACAGGTCTGTAGTAGTACAGAGAGCTTAGAGTTTTTTTCTTACAAATGCCCTGATTAATTTTAAGATAAAAATATGAGCAAATTAGAACTAACACATTTGTAAACAACCAAGTGAAATCCTTACATATGTCAAACCATATGCTTTTTTAATCTAATTCAAACTATCTTTAGAGTTGAATACTGTACATAATCTTACTTTTGTATTCTTTTATTTTGAAAAGAGCATTGAAGGAAAAATTCTTTTCTACCTTTCAAGGTCTCCCAGGTGGACTAAGAATTAAATTCACATGATACACATTAGCAGGAGAAAAAAAGTTTTACTATACGTGCACAGAGGCCCAATTATGAAATTGAGACCCAAAGAAATGACGGGAGGAAGTTTTTATACTTTTTAAACAAAGACACAGTCTGTGAGGGATGATCAGGACAAAGATACTTAACTTTGGGAGCTTCATTTAGTAAGGAATTCTAAACAATTTCGAATGAGTTAGTAGATTAGAAAAATAACAAGGTGTGTTACCACAGCTTTCTCAGCTTTCAAGTTCCTATCTCTGGTGACAAGGATGTCTTTACTTCTTAGTACAGGGAAGGTACCCTTCACATAGGAGATTTATTTCCTGCTTTCAGGGGGACAGGAGGATCTGAGTGTCCTTGTAAAGGATGTCTCTTAAATAACTTATTTAAAATAATCAATATGCCAAAGGGGCCCATCTTGGGGCAGCCTGCCCTTGGCCCCTACAATTATTACCAGCTTTATTAAGTGAAAGGGATTTATTTGTCCAACACACCTTAATAAGGAACAATCTCTCCTCTATTATACCATATATATGTTACAATTATGATGACTACTTATTTATCTTTTTAAGTAAGCTCTACGTCCAACGTGGTGCTTGAATTCATGACTCCAATATTAAGAGTCAACGTGCTCTACCAACTGAGCCAGCCAGGTGCCCCGATTCATTAAATCTTTGGCTTTCTTATTCAAATGTACTCATTGTATCATTTGTTGAGTTTTGAGTTATGAGCATTTAATAATTATATCCATTATATAATTATATGTTAGAATTATATATTATATCCATGTCATTAGATTAGAATGTTTTCCTAGCTAGTGGTTCAAAAAATTTTACATTCTATTATAGTGTTAAATGACCATTTGTTTAAATGGATTTACAGTAGAGGGTCCATCTCCTAGAACCTAATTCTATCTGGTTAACTGGAAAAAAGAAAATGGGCATGCTAGGCCGGGACTGAGCTGTTCTTTGGAGAGTCTTTTTATTTTCCCCGAGTTTTCCTTAGCTGAAATTACCTTAAAAGTATTTTTTTCTATTATCAGGAGATTAAAGCAAAGTCCCCCATTCGATGCGGGGTGGACTAGGTGGGACCTTGGCCTTGCACAGTGCTTTGTTAACTGGTTTTCTTCAAGTGGCAATTCCTTTTGTTTCTAGATGACAGATTTGTAGCAGAGTGGCATCCAGAAATCACTGTAATTGTGGCAGTATTTCATGCAATTGTTGAAGAGTAGTCCCTGTTCAAGGATTTCAAAACACTTTTCTAATGGTAAATTACCTTCATAATATGCCTTCCGCTAAACTGCAAAAAAAATTGAAGTGCAGGAAGCAATAGTTTACCAAGGTCTGGCGCTGATTTTCTTAGTCAACATATTTGTTGGAGATGTGCTAAATGCTGACCCCTCGGCTGGATGCACTGAAGAGTTTCGAGGGAAATAAAAGACAAGTTTGCCGAAGTCAGTTGTTTGATTTAATGAGAGACAAAAGAACTAAAGAAGATGATGCATATGTAGAAAACAGTTATAAAGCCAATTATAGATGTCCCCATTAAGTGCGGAAGTGTTTAGACTGGTAAAAAGCCTAGATAAAGAGGTTGCGTTGTGTAATTAGGATCATTGGCCTTGGGAAGGTTTTTTAATGAGTGAGGCAGAGGATTTGACATTGCAGAGTGGGGATGACATTCTGGGCAGATTACATGGCATATTTAATGATATAGAGGCCAGAGAGAGCACAATTTATGTGAGAGTTGCACTGTGGCTTGCCAAATGCAGCCAAGAGCTGGATAGTCCAAAATTAAGTAGGATAAAGGGCCCTTTGGTTAAGGGAAGGGTTTCTGGCAACAGGAATAGCTGGAATAGTTTTAAGGGAAATGACCAAAAGGACACCATGGTAAAGTCCTTACTACACCATGTGGCAAAAATTGGATGATAGAAGGGGATGGAGAAATACAGAGGAAGAGACCTCAGTGCAAATTCTTTGGTGACACTTTGTGCGTTGGGCAGCAGTGGGAACGGAGAATCAAATCTTTAGAGAAGAATCTTGGAATCGTAGTCATAAAAGACACCTTGTGATTGTTCAGTTCACTCTCACGCTTCATCAAATTGTAATTGTGGAAATGAAATACACACTTACGGGTTGTTGTGTTAATTAGGAGATATTTCTAAGAAAGTGTTTATACAGGTTCTACAGATTGTATTTTAATAGAACTATGTAGAGAGCTTTAAGAAATGTTACTGTGACATGATTTCCTTTACTTGCATTCAGTTCACCAAGTCTCTTGTCTCAGTCATGGAGCATTTGCCTGACTTGAGAGCACTGGTTGGAAGCACAAGTCCTTAGAATTCCAACAAAAACAGGAATTTCCATGACAAATTATTATTATTATTTTAAATATTTAATTTATTTATTTGACAGAGAGAGAACTCAAGCAGGGGGAGAGGCAGGCAGAGGGAGAAGGAGAAGCAGGCTCCCCACTGAGCAAGGAGCCAGATGCGGGCCTCAATCCCAGGACCCTGGGATCACGACCTGAGCCAAAGGCAGACGCTTAACCTACTAGGCCAGCCAGGCACCCTACCATGACAAATTATCTTTATGCTTAATCATTACTATGGTATGATCTTACTAACAAATTGTTCACACATTTAACTCAAGCAATTCTCGTAACATACCCAGTATTCTATAGTATTATTCCACTTGTATAAACATTAATTTATCTATTGTTACTTGGATTCTCTATAAAAATCAAAAGCACCTTCTAATCAAAAATATGTATCAGAAAGTGATAAAACAGAAAACCTACTTTTTTTCTTTCTTTCTTTCTTTCTTTCTTTCTTTCTTTCTTTCTTTCTTTTTTAAAGATTTTATTTATTTGAGAGAGGGAATGAGCAGTGGGGACGGGCAGAGGGAGAGAGAGAGAAGACTCCCTGGACCCTGAGATCATGACGTGAGCCAAAGGCAGACACTTAACTGACTGAGCCACCCAGGTGCCCCAAAACAGAAAACCTACTATAAGAAAAAGGAAAATCTAACGATACTGTGATAAATAATCCCTAAATGTAGTCCATAATAAATCACACCTCCTGGTCTTCGTGTGCTTTTGTTTTCCCCTTTCCTGGAATTGGGGCTGAATCAGCAAATTGCTTTGGACCAATAAAGTGCAGTGGAACTGATGCTGCCTAAGTTGTGAGGCTAAGTCAGAAAAACCTTGTGGCTACCCCCAGTTTCCTTGGGATATTTGCTCTAGGTGAAGCCAGTAGTCCTATAGAAAGTTCCCCTATATTGTGAAGAAGCCTTGTGGAGAGGCTGCAAGGGGCAGGGGCTTGGAGAGGGGAGACAGCTGCTCTTGGACTTGCCCAAAGTTGGGCTAGCCATCCCAGCTAAGTTGCCAGATGTGTCAGTGAAGAAGCCATCTTTGATATCTAGCCAATTTGAGCCTTCTGAATGCTCTAGCCCACCCTTTTGACTGCAAGTGCGTGAACAATGCTAAATTAACCCATAGAATGCTGAAAAATAATGTTTAAGCCACTAAGTTTTTGGGTGCTTTGTTTTGCAGCAATAGGTACTTGGAACATACACCAAACCTAAGAGTAAACATAAATTTCAAATTCGTATTGATGTTTCTAACAGTCAAAGAAAACAGAATCAATTATATAGTAATTAGAAAGAGTGAATCACCAAATTCTTCATTATTAGAAGAAAGTTTATCATTGTTAGAAAGAAAAAATATTCTAGTTCCTACTGATCATTCCTACCATGATACATTTTGGCATATTAGTAATAACCTTCGGTAGTAGATATGAGTAAAACAGTAAAACTACAGGCTGTGGATTTGCTTAAAAACTTCCCTGGGAACAACATTATTTTTTGTTTAGTAATTCTGGCAATAGATATCAATAGTATTAAAGCATGCTATTATGAATGAATGATAATTTCTATTTTCTTCATAAAATAGATGCAGTTGAAAAGTAGTGCTTATTTAGATAAAGTTCTCAAACTTTCACCTTCCATCAAGCTTTAGATGGGAGCTGAATAGCAGAGAATTTGAGATGGTACTTCCTGATAGGAACTTCTGTCTTACTGAAGAATTTTATGCCAGATGTAGGATTGACATTCCATTATGAAAATTGAGATCACCAGATAACATTACCTGCGTGGAAAGCTCCCTGATTTCTGCTTGGGCGGAGGCCATGGACAGATAAAGTAAAGACACTGACTCAGCTCAATAACAGAAATGTGTCAGGTGGGTCAAATAAATTGACCAAGATCACATTATTAATAATATGTGGTAGAATCCTAGCTCTGTTAAAGTTCTGACTCCAGGATCAGACTCTCTTCTCTCCCATCATAGCAACATTGATAAAGATATGATATATTTATATCAAAAAAATCTATAACTGAAATATGTTCACATGCATATAATCATATACATATTATTTACATACATGTATATAGTATTAAGAACA
The DNA here is from genome assembly GCF_023065955.2 of Ursus arctos. Lineage (NCBI taxonomy): Eukaryota > Metazoa > Chordata > Mammalia > Carnivora > Ursidae > Ursus > Ursus arctos. The sequence goes on along the minus strand of NC_079873.1, from coordinate 29,833,009 downwards.
ACTTATGTGCCATCTCTTTTGTTTAAAATGTTAGTTATTGTCTTCCAACAAGTTCTAAGATCTTAAAATTCCTAAATCCCTTTGAACCAGTGAATTTGTTGGGAGAAGATAATCAGAAAGGTGCACAGAGATTGTTATGTAAAGCTGTTCCTCACTATGTAATCCAGAACATAGATTTTTGTTGAAAAATTGGAACTACTCTGTTTCTAGGAGTTTGACTTTCTTTTTAAAGATTTTGCATATAAGTGAGATCATGTATTTGCTGTTCTGTGTCTGGCTTATTTCACTTAGCATAATGCCCTCTAGGTCCATCTACGAAGGGTAATGAATGGTAAGATCTCCCTCTCTTTTAAGGCTGAATGGTATTCATGTGTGTATCACACTTTTTTAAATTCATTCATCTGTTGACAGACAATAAGGTTGTTTCTATGTCTTATCTACTGTGAACAACGCTGCAAGGAACATGGGGTACAGATAGCACTTCAAGATAGTGATTTCATTTCCTTTGAATATATACCCAGAACTGAGATTGCTGACTCATATGGTACTTCCATTTTTAATTTTTTGAAGAAACTACACACTGTTTTCCGTGAATGTACCAATTTACTGTACCACCAAGAGTGCACAAGGGTCCCCTTTTCTGCATAGCCTGGTCAATACTTCTTTTTGACTTTTTGATAATAGCCATGCTATCAGGTGTGAAGTGATAATCTTGTGCTTTCGATTTGCATTTTCACGATGATTAGTGATGTCAAGTATCTTTTCATATACATGTTGGGCATTTGTAGGTCTTTGGGAAAATGTCTATTTAAGTCCTTTGCCCATTTTTAATCAGATTGTTGCTATTGAGTTGCATGAATTCCTTCTATATTTCGGGTATTAACCCCTCATATATATATGGTTTGCAAATATTTTCTCCCGTTCTGTAGACTGCCTATTCATTTTGTTGATGGTTTTCTTTGCTGTGTAGCTTTAGTTTGACAAGTAGTCCCACTTGTTTTTGCTGCTTTTGCTTTTGGTGTTAGATTAAAAAAATCATTGTTAAGATCCACGTCAAGGAGTTTACTGCCTGTGTTTTCTTCTAGAAATTTTATGGTTTGAGGTCTAATGTTCCAAGTCTTTAATCCATTTTGAGTTAATTTTTGTCTATGGTGTAAGACAGTCCATTTTCATTCTTTTGCATGTGGCTATTCAACTTTCCCAGCACCCTTTACTGAAGATACTCTCCTTTCCCTCTTTTCAGCATGTCTGATATTTGAATATAACAATATCTTTTAAAGATTTTATTTATTCATTTGTTGGGGTGGGGAGAGAGAGCCTGCACACAAGCAGGGGGAGTGGCAGGCAGAGGGAGAAGCAGGCTCCCTGCAGAGCAAGGAGCCCGATGCTGGACCCCATGTGGGACCCGATCCCAGGACCCTAGGATCATGACCTGAGCCAAAGGCAGATGCTTCACCAAGTGAGCCACCCAGGCGTCCTTGATATCTGAATATAGTTGCAGCTCTGAATTAGTGGAGCAGATTGGCCTTTAAACAGCAACAACAAACCCACAAAGGATAAACATTCCAATCAGACTTCTTGGAAGAGAATAATAGAAACAAACTGGTTAAGTTAAGGCAACAAGGATTTAGTGGAGGAATATCGAGAAGTTCACAGAGTTGATCTGAAGGCTGGTAATCCCAGTGGGGGAAATATTCTTTAAATGATCCACAGCTAATATCTTTCAAGGGAGAAATGTACTTGGAGAAAACAAGATGTGTTTGCTGATGAGAAGTCTCTAAGTCTATAGTCACCACTGTCTGCAGATTGTCCAGATGATCCCTATCCCCGTCCTTTTTTTTTTTTTAGTGCTTTCCATAGGAGAGCTACTCACTAAGGTTACTACAAAAAGTATTTAGTTCTCAAGTCAAAAAAACTGTTTATCAGGCTACCTTTGGGCACATGCATATACTCCATGATTCTACCCTTCCACTCCCTCCTTTCCCCCCTTTCCACAGCCTATCTCAGCTATCTTTTCTTGCTAACAGAAACTTGATTTACCTCTGGTGTCATTGCTGTGTGCTTCAGACAGACGGGGGTGAATTTAGGTTATTATAACACCAAATGACAATTTTATTCCCCTTGCAACTAATTATTCTAGTAATGGTCATGTGGTGTAACACTGAAAGATCGCTCTGTCTTCTGGCCTGTGGATGATAGGTGAGACCCTCGTGTCTGGAGCTGCTACAGTGCTTCTGAGGCCACAGGAAGTAGCCAACATGCTGAGGATGTAAGGACAGAAAATTGGAATGAAATTGTCTTTGATGCTGTCAGTTCGTAACAGTATTGGAGTAGAAGGTTTACTGTAGTTCTGCTTCACATCATTAGTCCCTAAACTTCGAGAATACATGTGATTCCCTTTGTATTGCAGATCATTTGGCTTCATCAGTGCAACGTGTCTATAATGTTTTTTTCTTTACATGTCCTCATCCCTCTCTATTGATTGAGTTTTAGTGGTGGATATGGGACCAAAGCTAAGTCAATAAGCATCCTTTCCTGGCATTTGCGATACCGAATACTGAGAACAAAAACTGGCTCCACTGTGGCCATGGATGTAAAATGCTGGATCTGTTGAGTGCTGTGTTCTCTACCCCATGATAGAAGCTGAGCTAAATTCCTTCTCTTTTTTCTTTTTCTTTCTTTTCTTTTCCTTTTCCTTTTTTTTCCCTTTTTTTTTTTTTTAAGAGAGAGAGAGAAGGGTGAAAGGGGCAGAGGGAGAGGGAGAGAGTAGAGAGAGAATCTGAAGTAGGTTCCATGCCCAGTGAGGAGCCTGATGCAGGGCTGGATCCCACAGCCCTGAGATCATGACCTGAGCTGAAATCAAGAGTCAGATGCTTAACTGACAGCCACCCACGCACCCCAAAGCTGAGCTGATTTTAGAAAGAATAGAGTCGAAGGACGATTAGAGAGGGAGGAGGAATATAGAGAAGAAAACAGACGTAAAGGAACAAAACTATGAGACTGTGTCCTATTGGCCTTTGGTTCTCTGATCCCAAATGTTCCTGGAGTCCAAATGGCACACTGTACTTCCTTCAGCATAGTTATTCAACCCTTTCTTCTACTAGAGAATGGCCTGGGCTCTCCCCATTGATTTCCTATGGTTCTACAGAGGCTTCGGAGAGCATCCCCAAAGCTTCTCAAACGCCTCTGAAAAAGTCACTGAAGTAGCAGAGACAGGTCTTTTCTTCAGGAGGCAGTTGGAAGTCTCAGAAAAAGTATCTTCTCTTTTTCACTATCCCCCAGCTGAGGAAAAAGTTAATGCCTTCTGTATTAAGTATAAGTCCTTCTAAAACCAAAGTTTATCTCTGAACATTAGAATCAATGCAAAATGAAACGTAAACAAAAGGTATGTTGAAACAGTTCTATTCAATTCAGGCTGAAGCAAACCTACCCAGGACAATGGGCTTAGAAAACTTTGGCTGCAATTTGAAATCGGTGTGTGTTTGTGGTGTGTGGGGGGGGGGGGGGAGAGTTTCAGATAGCAGCAGAGGACACTGGGCAATAGGAGGAGGGGGACTGGGTTAATATGACAAATTATTATGCTCTCATACCTGAGGCAAACAAGACATCACTATTTACACAGTGAATAAAGGAGGCTTTTCATTTTTATTAATTTTTAATTTTTTTTTTAAAGGAAGCTTTTTAAAACCCACACTCTTCTATGGGAATTTTGTAAGGGGGAGAGTTATGACTATTTTGAGCTATTTCTGTCTCAGCAGTCCCTGTCAGCAACAGCTAAGCAGGAAGGTACTTCCTAGGGAGAAGTCCCTGCAATTAGATATATTTCTATTTGTCACTGCTTTTTATTACCGCCCCCCCCCCAAGGTTATGGGAAATGGCTGAATACGCATGAACAAACCTATAGACTCCACAGGGGTTTCTAGCTCTTTCACAGCTCTTCAGTGCCTATCAATGCATCGTCTCCCCCCACATCAGCCCAGTCTGGTGTTAGCAGCCCACCTTGATTGCACCTGTGCGTTCTGTGTGTCTCAGGTTGGATGGCAGAGGATTGGAGACTGGGGTGGTGTGAGACCTGACTTCTGTGGGTGCAGATGGCAGTGACATGCAGACGGCTGTCGCGGAGAGATGCCAATGGTATTTCTAATTTACAGTTATAAACCTGATACCTCTGAGTTCTGAGCTGCTGGCACTGACATTGAGACAGATTATAGTTATTTCTCCCGAATTACATGAGACTTTACAAAATACCCTTTGGTATTATTTGTTTATTGACTTGGTAATGTTTTTAAACTGAATAAAATTAAAATAGAAGAGTTCCACAATTATGGGTCTTAAATTAATGTTATTGTGTGTTTTGGATCTCAGAAATAATCCTTTTGGAGTAAACTCATGATGATCTTCTGAGAAATGATACAGTGAAAAATATTTCCTGCTAGTGTATATTGAATTGCCATTGACTAAATTAAGCTCTGTATAGACAAAAACATAATCTTTATTTACTCTGATCCTGGGAGAGCAGGAAGTGATGAGGTTTTCAGCTCAAATATTTAGTGAATTAAATTGTTCCTGCTTGCAGAAGGTATGAACCGGCAACCAAGTCATAAAGTTAACCCACTGTCTTGCTTTGCCTGAGGCAGCTGTCCTTACCCAAAAAATTTCAAGCAGGAGGGAACCTGGGTTGAGATTTTTAAATTCCTCCTGAGTCAGATTTCTATCTACATGCTTGCTTTATTATTTAGTTAAACATCATAATTATCCAGAATATCAAGCCTATCAGGGGTGCCTGGGTGGCTCAGTAGATTAAGCATCTGCCTTCCGCTCAGGTCGTGATGCCATGGTCCTGGGATCGTGTCCCGCCTGGGGTTCCATGCTTGTCGGGGAGCCTGCTTCTCCCTCTGCCTCTGCCTCTGCCCGCCACTCCCCTTGCTTGTGCTGTCTCTTGCTGTCTCTCTCTGTGTGTCAAATAAATAAATAAATAAAATCTTAAAAAAAAAAGCCTATCAATAGTTAGATTTATTTATTTATTTTGGTAGAGAGACTCTCAAGCAGAACCTACTGAGCTCAGAGCCCTACATAGGGCTCAATCCCATGATCTCGAGATCACGACCTGAGCTGAAATCGAGTCGGACACTTAACCAGCTGAGTCACCCAGGAGCCCCTCAATAGTTAGATTTATATGCAAACTCTAAAGTGTCATCAATTGCACATATTATTCTTTTAGCAAATATTATTGAGGATCTCTGATAGCCCTGGTAGGGTTCTAGATGCTGAGGAATAGTAATAAACACTATAAATAAGGTCCCTCTTTGCATGGACATAACATTCTAGCAGAGTTCAAAGACAAATGACTGAAATGAGCTACTTCACAGGAACGTGTTCTGGTGTCCCGGATTTCCCCATAAAGTCACAAACCTGACCACTATAAATAATTCTGCCTGTTATGGAAGGCATTGCTATGCCATTTACTTACGACTCATTACATATATTTAGGGTATTTATAGCTGCTATAACAACAGATTCTCAATGGCTTAACACAATAAAAGTTGGTGATAATTTTAGTAGTCTAGTGCATTGTTTCTGGTTGATGGACAGTGTCTTCCATGTTGGGATCCAGGGAACCAAGCTCTTTCTGTCTTGCTCATCTTGTTCCATCACTAGAACCACATCACTGGCAACTGTGCTGCCTGGTTTGGAGAGCAATAGTAGGAGAGAGAAAATGTTTTCAGATTGTTGTCCACTGGGGCGCCTGGGTAGTGCAGTCGTTAAGCGTCTGCCTTTGGCTCAGGGCTTGATCCCGGCGTTCCGGGATCGAGTCCCACATTGGGCTCCTCTGCTGGGAGCCTGCTTCTTCCTCTCCCACTCCCCTGCTGTGCTCCCTCTCTCGCTGGCTGTCTCTCTGTCACATAAATAAATAAAATCTTAAAAAACAAAACAAAACAGATTGTTGTCCACCAAGTGTAGTTCATGTACTGTACCCATTACTATGACAATAAATGACAGATAAATTGACAATTCTGCAGACAAAGCTAGTCCAGAGATTTTTCAACTGTGGCATAAAGACTGCGGAAGTGCATCCAGGTACAGCAACTAACAAATCCATCAGCCCTTGAATCAAAATGAACTTGGAGGGAAGGGAGGTGTAGTATGAAGGAGCCCAGCATTTCAAGAACAGAAAAGAAAATGGCGGCGGGGGGGGGGGAATGCTTAAAATCAGAGGTACTGGCAGGGCCACCTCTTGTAGGACCTCAGAGGGCAAGACAAGAGATTTTATTCCACGTGCCAACTAGAAGCCGCTAGAGGGTGGAAGGAGGGGAATGACCTGATCTAGTTTATGTTTTTGAAACATGCTTTTAGCTGTTGGATGGAGAATAAATTGTGGAGGGGGCATGAGTAGAAAAATGGTGACCCAGTAGAGACTTACAGTCACCAGGATGAGAGTTGATAGTGGTTTGGACTGGGCTGTTTGGGTGGCAACAGAGAGAAGACGACAGTCTCAAGATCGAATGGCTAAAATCAACTTCTCCAGTGACATGACATCATGGGAAATTGGAGCAATGATTTTTATGGAGGTGATGCTGGCGGGTGGACTCTACCCCTCAATAATATCCTTCAGTAACACCCCACTCCTTTAGTGAGCAGCTTGCTAGGAGAAAATAACATGTAATTAGTCAGTAAACACTGTGCTAGTCCCTGTGCATATTCCATTTAACGAAACCAGTACGATGGGGCGCCTGGGTGGCTCAGTCATTAAGCGTCTGCCTTTGGCTCAGGTCATGATCCCAGGGTCTTGGGATCGAGCCCTCCATCGGGCTCCGTGCTCTGCTGGGAGCCTGCTTCTTCCTCTCCTACTCCCCCTGCTTGTGTTCCCTCTCTCACTGGCTGTCTCTCTCCGTCAAATAAATGAAATCTTAAAAAGAAAAAAAAAGTATGGATTTTTATCTTTTTCAAAATATGGATGTCTGCCATAAAATAAACACAAGTAAGATTTCAGATAGGTTTCTACTACCACATTTTTTGTTCAAGTATTTATTTACCCAACAGTCAGAAATGAAAGTAAATGAAGTCTTCACTGGAAAAGCTATAACAAAGGCACACATTAGAATATGTGTGCAAACAATTTATTAACTAAAATAGGCATTTTCTTCTGTTTTATTCATATTCCAGAATTCTTAATTGGTCCTATTCTTTCTGGTTATCTTGAATTGTTAATATGTAAAACTTTGACATGTAAAAAGAAAGTAGGCTTGGGTCACCTGGGTAGCTCAGTTGGTTAAGTGTCCCACTCTTAGTTTCAGCTTGGGTCATGAACTCAGAGTCAAGAGATCGAGCCCCACGTCGGGCTCCATGCTCAGTGCAGGCAGAGTCAGCTTGAGATTCTGTCTCTGTCTCTGTCCCTCCCTCTGCCCATCACCCCCCAAAATAAATCTTAAAAAAAAAAGGTAGGCTTGACATTTCTTCCCATCTCCAATCAAGGAGATATCTAAAGATAAAATGTTGAACTGTTGGGATTGCTATCAGGACTAAAACATAAATTTGAAGAGACTATTTTGATAAAAAAAAGTCTCTAGGTATTAACATAATTCATGTAAGCATTTATTATGCTTCTAAGAGTGTTAGAATATATGAATATAAACTCCCTAAGAATGTTAGCGCAAACATCGAATAGGGCACAACATATAAGACACTGCTTGAAGTAAAGAATGGGCCTCATTTTGTTCTTGCTGGCCTCTAGAACAGTAGTCAAGAAAAATATAATGGTAGCCACATCTGTAATTTTGAATTTCCTAGAAGCTACATTTAAAAGTAAAAATTAACTGGTGAAATTGAATTCAAGAACATTTTATTTAACCCAACGTAAAAAGATATTATTTCCTTGTGTGACCAATTCTAAAAATATTCTTGAGATGTTTTACATTCCTATTTCATATTAAGTCTGGAATTCAGTGTGTATTTGGACTTACATCTCAACTTAGACTGTAAATATTTTAAGTGCTAAGAACTGCTATGAGATAAACTGAGGCATATTCAGATTTTTAAGTTTATTTGAGTACAAATTGATTTGAATCAGGCAGCAGCCAACCTAGCAGATAGAAGCTCCAGCAACTGAGGAAGTTACACGAGGGAAAAAAACGAGGCTGTTTCCTGCAAGGTTACTTTCTTTCCTTTAGGGGATGGCAGGGGTCTATCAGGCAGATAGACTAGTGCTGATCGGGCCGCGAATGACTGGTGTAAGATTCCATTTCTGTAAGAGCCAAAACCATAACTGAGTTTTGGTTTGGTGACGTGGGTCTTTCATACAAGCGATTTCCATTTGGGCCTGTTGTCTTGTTCTCAGCAGAGCACATGGCTACAGTGTTGGACAGCATATCCTTAGTATTGATCTTTACCCATTAAAAAAGACAAAGCAGTTCCCGAATGTACGTTTTCTGTTAATTTTTTAAGAGTCACAGCTTATTGGCTCAAGGTTCTCTACCAAGGCCCCCATGCAAAAATCAAAGGGATTTTCCTGCCATTGCTCCAACTTGAACCTATAACTACCTTCCTTGATGGCTACGAAAGTTGCTGATGATAACTTAGAGTACGAATGATGTCTTTTGGATTGTTTAGTACTAATGCCAGTAAAGCGAGTACAATTCCTTTCAACCATCTGGATGGATAATACAATTTAGTATTTTGTAAAGATCTGTACATTTTAATATCCCTGAAAGACAGGTATTCTGTTCAAATCAGGAAACTGGTTCATGCAGGCGTTCTGAGTTCTATGTTGTTGTTTTATTAGGAGAAAAAAACCAAGTATAACAACACATTTGATTTTTGTATCCAATATTTATAGGGTACTAGTTGGCTATTTGGGGGATAACATACATTTATCTGAATATACAGTAGAATTTTTAAGGAAAATAAATATTTAGAAAGGGAAGAAAATATATATATTTTTAAAGATTTTATTTATTTGTCAGAGAGAGAGAGAGAGCACGCTCATAAGTAGGGGGAGGGGCAGGCAGAGGGAGAAGCAGATGCCCGGCTGAGCAAGGAGCCCGACGTGGGGCTGTATCCCAGGACCCTGGGATCATGACCTGAGCCGAAGGCAGATGCTTAACCGACCGAGACACCCAGGCGTCCCAGAAAGGGAAGAAAATCTTTATGGAATTCTTAAACGATAAAATATTGGAATATTCATTTTTTGAATCAAAATATTTTGAAAAGTTACTGTAATTTTTCTTTGTGTCCTACGCCATAATTTTTTAAACATGTAATTTTTAATTAGAAATGACTTTTCTAGTGACCTCTAAAGTCATTATTAAATTATCAGTGGTTAATAGGGTTTCATATAGCTTTGTTTAATTTCATAACAATAATAGACATAATATTTTTAGTGCAAAAATGATTAGGCTCTTTTTTAGAAAAAAAAAAGTCCCCTCATTAGTTGAAGTGAATATTAAGCAAGCAGAAATTTTCAAATAAAGATTCTCCTTTTAAAAAATAAGACTTATGGAATATAGTTTATTCAGCCTTATAATATGCTTCTTGATTAGAATTTTCATAGCAAAATGAATAAAGGGAAATCAGTTATATCTTTAATTTGTCCCTGTAGCTTTCTTTTATAACAGTCATTATTCTGTAAGCTTTTACTTGTTTTCCCAAAATCGTTCTCAGTATTACGTATCTCAGTGAGAGGTGGAATTATCTCTGACATTCGCCAGCTAGGTCTAATATTCAGGAGGTCCATGCTGATAACTACCATTATCTATTGTTTATTGGTGGCATCTGTTTTCTGTGGCAGTGTTCATGGACCAGTCATTATTTTGAATACAACTCTTGTCCTGACCCTCTATATCCAATCGAATCACCATCTCTGGAATACATCTACTTCTATCTATGCTGCCATTACCTCATTTCAAGTCCTCATCATCAGGGTCTTGTACTCTGTAGGTACCTGATTGACTCTCCCCAATCAGCCTGGCCTCCCTTCAACAACTTTTTCATTCAGCATTCATTATATTCTTTCAAAATAATCCATCCAATGATGAGGGTCTCCTTAAAATATTGCGATGGGTTTGCATCCCTCTTGGGGTAAACGTCAAACTCTTTCATATATCCTAGGAGGTCCTGGACATAAAATCTCGTGATTAATCTCTTTAGTTTCTACACTTCAGCCACATGGGCAGTTTCTGAGTTCCTGTTAGGAATGAATGTTCTTTCTGTCTCTGCTCTACCTTTCCCTGCTCCCTGCTGCTTTTTTTGTCTACTATTTTTTAGAAGTCCTTTCCCCAAGTGTAGGTCATTTCTAACTAATTCCCAACTTCTCATGTCAAGTGTTCTCTGTCCTATGCTCTCATGCCAGTGGGCACTTTGTAATTTAGCACTGCTACAGTTAAGTAATTACAATCATAATTAAGTTAGTCGTTATGTTTCTTTTGGTAGTATGCAAGCTTCACTAATTCAGGGGCATGCCTGTCCAGTATTTTTGCCGGATTCTGCATGTCTATCACACCTTGCACAGTTACACATTCGATATTTACTGAAGAAAGAAATGGGTGAAATATATTTAAAATAACACTTAAGTATAATTTATTACACGTCCGCAGCTTGGTTATGTGACATTTATCATTGCATCGGAGTGAGACTTACATGTAATTACTGAAGTGTGTAAACTAGGAGGAAATAAATGTGAAACACCAAAAGCAGTTTTGCCACAGGTGAAAATTCCAATCTGCTCTTCTAACAACTTAGAATTCTTTGGGAAAAAGTTTTAAACAAGGTGGAGTATCATAAAGATCCCCTGGCCGGTGAAGAAAGGGACTTGGGTTTTAATCTGACAGTGGCACAAACAAACTGTGTGGTCATTAAGGCACATTCATTGTCTGGAATTCAATGCATTTAACAAGGAAAGGGGTTAATGTAGGTTGCAAATGCTCAGCCAACAGGCAGTGTAAATGTGCCTTAGAGCTGAGAGTAAACCAAGCAGCTGTGGTGATTTCGGGGACCTCTAGAGTGCCAGGTTGGTCCACTGTCATTCCACATCTACCCACTAGCAAGAAAAAAAAAAAGGCAGCATAATTAAAACCCATTTGAGGGCCAATTGGAACTCCTAGCTGCCAGTTTATTACTTAAATGGTTCCTTTAGTCACTATGAGCGTACAGCTTTTTCATACATAACAGTTTTAAGAATAGGACTCATCAGAGCTTGCCCAAGTAGATACTGCCCCGTTTCCAGGTGACATGAAGTAGTGGAAAGGGAGAAACAGGCCCACAAGGCCTGGCATCCTGTCCTGAGGTGACTGTGTTATTACTTGACTCTTAACTCTGACATGCCACTTAACGGCTTCTGGACTTTGGTCTTCTCATCTGCAAACTGAGAAAACACACAGGTACCGCACCATCCATTCTGTCTTCTTAGAAGACACTTGCTTGTATCGATTTGGCTCACCTCAGTAAGTACTTCTTGCGTTTAGCTCTTTGCAATGGAGAGAAACAAGATACCCAGACCCCTCTCACTAATGCTCAAAATACTTAGAGGAAGACAGAAATGTAAAATAATAAGACCAAATCATAGCAAAAACTTGTATAACTGGAGTGTAATGGGAGTGTTAAAGAGGAAGAGTCAAAGTCGTCTGGCTAGGAAAATTATAGACTTTTTTTCCAAAATAGTTAGAGATGAACTAATATACAAAAAACATACATAAAACATAAATGTATAATTTAACCATGACCCTAAGAAATAGAACATTACCCAGGTGTCTTTTCCCATGCATAAACCCCTACAACCTTGATTCTGCCTTTTATATTAACCGTACACTTACTTTTCAAATAATTTTAGGACCAAATAATAAATGTCTAAGTCATGTAGTATACTTCTGTATATTTTCTTAATTCATATAATTGAGATCTTTATGTCAATACTATGTTGGCAAGACTCATCCATGTTATTATATGTAGCTGTAGTTTTTTTGATTTTCAGTACAGTCTTTACAGTATAATAATCACTTTTAAGAATCTGATGTTTGTGTATCTACTCTGCTGTTGCTGCATATTTGGATTGTTTGCAGTTTCTGGCTATTATTATTCTTCAGGAGTTTTCTAAGTATACACATTGCACTGGAAATGTTGGGCCCAGATGCTTTCTTATCTTGAGCCTAACAAAGACAAAAACTTTCCTCGTGAATTTCAAGTGAGCAAGGACAGCGATACATCCTTTCTTTTTGTAGTCTGCATGTTTATCGTTGCAAATTGCATACATTGTGAATGCTTTCTCACAAGTTGTGAGTGTACTTTTGTTTTTTGAATTATGCTTCTCAAAGAGTAACTTTTTAAGGTTAATAAAGTCCATTTTAGCAATTTTGACGAAGGCCAATTTTTAATATTTTTATTCTATTGTTAATGCTTTTGGTGTCCTATCAAAGAAGTCTTTGCCAGCTGAAAGGCCATGAAGATATTCTCGTTTTTTCAGTTAGGGATTTTATAGTTTTAGCTTTTACATTTATATCTGGTCCATGTGGGCTTTGTATGTGTGGGTTAAGTCAGTTACTGAGTTTTTGTTGTTTTTGCATGTTTGCTTACATCACAGCTATTCTAATATCATGTGTCAAAAAAGACTACCTTTTCTCTGTTAAATTACATTTGATCTTTGTCAAAAATCAGTTGGCTCTAAATATGTCTGATTCTAGGGGCGCCTGGGTGGCTCAGTCATTATGTGTCTGCCTTCGGCTCAGGGCGTGATCCCGGCATTCTGGGATCAAGCCCTGCCTCTGGCTCCCTGCTTAGTGGGAAGCCTGCCTCTTCCTCTCCCACTCCCCCTGCTCGTGTTCCCTCTCTCACTGCCTCTCTGTCAAATAAATAAATAAAATCTTAAAAAAAAAAAAGGTCTGATTCTATAGCTTCTGGCATTCCATTGATTTGTACATGTAACCACACTTTCTCAATTAATACAGCATATTCAGATATTGTAACTTGTCCAACTGCTTAGTTTTTAAAAAGTTGTTTGGATCTTTTTATTTTTATATAAGTTTTAATTTCAGCTTATCGATTTCCACGAAATAATGTTTGCTGATATTATGACTGAGATACATTGAATATATAGGTCAAATGGGGAGAATAAGCATTTTACGAATATTATCTCCCACTCTCAGAACATGGTGTATTTCTCAATCTCCATACGTCTTAGATTTCTGTCAGCAATGTGTTGTACTTTCCAGGTTAGAGACTTTGCATATTTTTCATAATTTTTTAGAAGTGTTTTAGAACTTTGGAGGCATGGGGCGCCTGGGTGGCTCAGTTGTTAAGCATCTGCCTTCGGCTCAGGGCGTGATCCCAGCATTCTGGGATCGAGCCCCACATCGGGCTCCTCTGCTGGAAGCCTGCTTCTTCCTCTCCCACTCCCCCTGCTTGTGTTCCCTCTCTCGCTGGCTGTCTCTCTGTCAAATAAATAAATAAAATCTTTAAAAATAAAAAATAAAAAAACAACAAAAAAAAAGAACTTTGGAGGAAATTATGAAGAGAATTTTTAATTTAATTTTAAGCACTTTGTTGCTAAAACACAGAAATGGAATGGATTTTTATACGTTGACCTTCTATTTAATGACTTTGCTAAATTCACTTATATTTTCTACCGTTTCTCCTGTAGATTTCTTAGGATCTTCTTTAAGGCAATTACGTCATTAATGTGTAAGAAAAGTTTTTGTTCTTCTTTTTTCAATCCTTAAGCCTTTCCTTCCTTCCTTCCTTCCTTCCTTCCTTCCTTCCTTCCTTCCTTCCTCCCTCCCTCCCTCCCTCCCTCCCTCCCTCCTTTTTTTTTAAAGATTTATTTATTTGAGTGAGAGGGAGGGGCAGAGGGCGAGAATCTTAAAGCAGGCTCCCCACAGAGCACAGAGCCTGACACAGGACTTGATCTCCTGGCCCATGAGATCATGACCTGAGCTGAAACCAAGAGTTGGATGTTTAACCAACTGAGCTATCCAGACACTCCTCTATCTTTCTTTTTTGTCTTATTGTACTGACGAGGACCTCAGCTACAAAATTGAATAGAAATGTTGAGTTTGGATATTCTTGTCTTATTTCTAATCTTAGGGGAAACCTTCAGTTTTTCACTATTAATTAGTCATTACTATATCTCTTCCCAATTTCCACTTCACAACTGTCATGTGACAAATTACTTCATAAATTTAATAACCTTATATAAGTGTAATTTCCTTTCCCTGTCCCAACCTTTTTAAAATTTCTGTCCTATTAGTTCATTGAATATGTTTACAAAAATACTTTTTCTTTCAGTTCTAACATCTGTACCATTTGGGGTTTGGATTCTACTTATTGTTTTTGTCTTAATTGTAGAGAACAATTTTCTTGATGATGTTTATGTATTTCTGTGCATCTGGTCCATTTTGATTGAATAATATCTAATAGAGAACTCAAATCCCAATGTCTTCAGCTAAAATATATTGGCTCTTGTTCCAGTAGGGCAATCCAGTAGGCTGCTCACTATGAGCCTGTGTGCAAATGATTTTCTACTTACTTAATGTGCATTTCTGGGAAGCCAAAGGTGTTTACCAAGATGCTCTATCATCTGGGGGCTTAAAGTTCCATGTTCAGTTTACTCTGAAGATCTTGTTACAGCTCAGATTATAAGACAAAGATAAACTAATAAATGATTGTACAAATGTGCTCAACTGATTTTTGACAAAGGTGCAAAACCAATCTAATGGAGGAAAGATACCTTTTTCAAAAAATGATGCTTGGAACAATTGGAAATTCATAAACAAAAAAGAAAAGGAGAGAATCTCTATCTAGGTGTTACAATTTACGCAAAAATTAAATCAATAGATCACCAACTTTAATGTTAAACACCAAATTATAAAATCTTTGATTAAAAAAAAACACATAGTTTAAAACCTTCAGGATCTGTGCATAGGCAGAGTTTTAGACCTGACACAAAAAGCATGGTTTGATAAATTGCACCTCATCAAAATTTTAAAGTTGTGTTCTGAGAGAGACCCTGTTGAGAGTATAAAAAGACGGGGAGAGGGGTGCCTGGGTGGCTCAGTCATTAAGCGTCTGCCTTCGGCTCAGGTCATGATCCCAGCGTTCTGGGATCAAGCCCCACATCGGGCTCCCTGCTCAGTGGGAAGCCTGCTTCTCCCTCTCCCACTCTCCCTGCTTGTGTTCCCTCTCTCGCTGCCTCTCTCTCTGTCAAATAAATAAATAAAGTCTTAAAAAAAAAAAAAGACAGGGAGAAAATAATTACAAACCACATATCTGGAATATACAAAGAACTCTTGAAACTTAACAGTGAAAAATCAGACAATGCAATTAGAAAACAGTAAAAAATCTGAACAGATATTTGAATGAGATCTATAAATGGCAAATAAGCACATGGAGATATATTTTAACATGCTTTCTATTAGGGAAGTGCAAATTAAAGCCATAATTAGATATCACTATATACCTACAAGAACAACTAAAATCACTAAAATAAAAAAATTGTGTCAGCAGCTAATGCTGGTGATGATGTGAAAAAACCAGACCACTCATACATTGCTGGTAGGAATGCAAAATATTACAACGTCTCTGAAAAAGAGTTTGGTAGTTTCTTAAAAACTAAAAATGCAATTACCGTAGAGTCCAGTAATTGCACCCTTGGGCACTTATCCTCGATAACTGAAATGTATGTTCACACAAATACCTATACGTGAATGTTCCATGGCAGCTTTATTTGTAGTAGCTGAAACGTGAAAACAATCCAGTGTCCTTGGCAGGCGAATGGGTAAACAAATTATGATAAATCCATACCATGTTATTACTACTCAGGAATAAAAAGAATGAGCTATTGGGGCGCCTGGGTGGCACAGCGGTTAAGCATCTGCCTTCGGCTCAGGGCGTGATCCCGGTGTTATGGGATCAAGCCCCACATCAGGCTCCTCCACTATGAGCCTGCTTCTTCCTCTCCCACTCCCCCTGCTTGTGTTCCCTCTCTCACTGGCTGTCTCTATCTCTGTCAAATAAATAAATAAAATCTTTAAAAAAAAAAAGAATGAGCTATTAATACATGCAATAATATGGATGAATATCAAGGGAATTATGCTGAGTGTAAAAATCCAATTCCAACAGGTTACATACTGTATAATTTCACTTATCTAACATTTTTGAAAATGAAGAATTTTATTTTTTTGAATATTTTATTTATTTATTTGACAAAGAGAGAGAGAGAGAGTACAAGCAGGAGAAGCAGGGAGCCTGATGTGGGGCTCGATCCCAGGATCCTGAGATCGTGACCTGAGCTCTCAGCTTAACCAACTGAGAGCCACCTAGGCGCCCCAGAAAATAAAGAATTTTAGAAATGAAGAACTGATTAGCTGTCAGGGGTCAGAAATTGTGGGGTTGGGAGTGGGAAGGACATGGGTGTAGTTATGAAAGGGCAACACAAACCTGCAAGTAAAACAGGAAATCTGAATAATAAGCTTGTTGAATTTTATCAGTGTAAATTTATAATAATGCACTATAGTTTTGCAAGATACTACTATTGAGGAAAAACTGGTAAAGAATTATCTAGATCTCTCTTTCTATAACTGCATGCCAATCTATAATTTCTCCAAAGTTCAATTAAAAAGTTTTCTAGGGTTGACAAATTGTGTAGTGAAGGAGAAAGGAAGGGTACATTAGCTTTTATCATTGCTCACAGCATGTAACTAAAAGCACTCTGTAAGAAAGGGGATTAAGAGAACTCTGTTGAGGTGTGAATTTTGTTTTTTGCTATGGAGATTAATAACTAAAAACAAGCAAAAAATAAAGTGGGTTTCCATGATAAAAGTAATGTGTATGATATGATCTCAGGGATGACAAGTGCAAATGTTCATATGTACTCACAAATGAACAATATATGAAACAATGGTAACACATACATAGATGCAGAATTCTCAAAAAGATCACAATAAGCAAATTCATTCAAAAAAATCATGCATACCTAAGGTTAACTAAAGTATTTAGAATGTCTACAGTCAAGTAGAGCTAGGAAATAATTCACCAGATTTCACACAATACATTATGATCAGTGTCTTAAAGGACATAAAAGAATGAACTTGGGGAATGGAAGACTGATTAAATTGCGCATAGGCTGCGTAAGAACTGGAGAGAGGGATAGTTTAAGAAGTTAAATTATGTGGTTATTATATGAAATTCCACACATATCTTATCAATCCTCTAAACTGAAGGCTAAAGAGACTCACTTATTTTAAATACAACTGATTAATGTTTATGTCTAGTATATGAAGAGATTGCTGTGCAGATTCTTTTACTTGACTCCAAACTTCTGCTTTAGTTTTTAGAACTCCCTTTATTTTGTGTTACTGATGATTCCATTTTCTGTATTGTTCCTGGTTTGTACGGCATATACTCCTGGCCAACTTTTAAAAGGAAGACTTCAGGGGCTCCCAGGAGTCACAGTCAATTGAGTGAGTGATTCTTGGTTTTGTCTCAGGTTATGATCTCGGTTTTGTGGGATTGAGCCCTGTGTTGGGCTCCTCGCTCAGCACGGAGTCCTCTTGAGACTTTCCCTCTCTCTCGGACACTCCAGCCCATGCTTGCATGCCCTCTCTCACTCTCTCTCAAATAAATAAATCTTTTTAAAAAAGTTAAAAGGAAGACTTCATTATCCGAACAGAGGCAACATGAAGCTCAGTTAAAGTATGTCCTAATTCTACAGTTCCAAAGGGAAGTACAATTTTACTTCCAATTGGTAAAAGTTGTTCTAGAAAAAGGAGGAATAAAACATCTAGCCCTATAAGCCCAGAAACCAGTGTTACTGGTATTTGGAAAACATGAAATCATTATCTAGTTGAAGTTCTGTGTGTCATAATTACAATGTGAAAGAACTAAAGTTATGTCATTTTCTTGAAAGAACTAAAGTTATGTTATTTTCTTTCTTAAAAGTTCTCTCCATTAAAAGGAATTCAACTTTTTTTTTTTTTTCTAAAAAGTATACTAGGACACTATTTCCTAAACTGTTCCCTGGAATTGTAGCTGAGTAATTTAATTCAAAATGTGTCTGAAGTCTGAGTCTGCTACCTGACAAATGTTTCTCCTATCGTAAGAAGGTAATGAACATAAAAATTATATATTTAATTGTCACAAATACCTTACATTTGTTTGAAAATATATAGGTCTTCAAATTTCTTCTGAAAAGGTTTATTCAATACGTCTGTTTGTTCTTGTTTTAAAATAGTATCTTAGTCTTTTGATTACTTCAGTTTTTCAATTTTCTAAATTTCAGCATCTTTTCAATATCCTTATTTTTAAAATAACCTTATTTTAAAATCTGTACTCCTATTCCACAAGATTAAATATACATGGTACAGTCCTTTTATAAAATATTATGAGAGATGGAAGCAATTTCTTTAAACAGGCAGAAATTCTTCCACATAGAATGTTGGAATATTTTGTTGAGTGAGCTATTCTTTGGTACAAGCAGGAGAAAAATATTGGACATCTTATAAAGGAATGTTCTCTACCATTGAACCTAACAAGACTCCATGTAAAGATGAAAGGCACTTTGTGGAGTCACTGTGTTTCAGGAAAATGTTGACATAAATAACAATAAACATGAATTCACAATAAAAGTCCATCCATGAAAGCAGAGGAATGAGCCAAAGGTGAGCCAGATACTAGCCAAATACTCAATCATATTATATATATTTACTGAAATTCAAAAAGCTTTGTACTTGTACTTCCTGTGTTAGAGCCATTTATCATAAAATGGAATCGGGGCAGGATACCTTAGACAACAAGATAAACTTTTCACACAGAATTTTTGTTTGTTTGTAAATTTTATTTTGCACGTTGTTTGCTCAAGATACTTAGGCATTTCTGGAATGATATAGTTAACATAAAGGAGATGCTTTGAGAATGAACTTTCCTATTTTTGGCCATCTCAGAAAACAATAACAATGTTTGTTTACTTACTGAGTCTAGTATTTTAAAAAGGATCTATTTTATTAGCCTTAAAAATATGTTAGGAAACTAATTGTGTAAATTAGCTTTGAAGTGAGAATATTTTGGCAGATGGATATTTATTATAAAAGTTATTCATATAAAAACAGTCTAAATATATGATTTAGAGGGTACGTGGGTGGCTTAGTCAGTTAAGTGTCTGACTCTTGATTTTGGCTCAGGTCATGATCTCAGGGTCGTAAGATCAAGCCCTGTGCTGGGCTCTGTGGGGCGGAGGGAAAAAAGATATGATTTAGATACTCACATTTAAACTTGAAAGAAAATAATATTCAAACTGTATAATTTAGAAATTATTCTTATAATATAGGTATGTTTGACATTACTTCTTTATTTATTTTTCAAGCTTTTTTAATAAAGATTTCTTTATGTAAGCAATCTCTACACCCAATGTGGGGCTTGAACTCACGACCCCAAGATCAAGTTTCACATGCTTTTCTGACTGAGCCAGCTAGGTGCCCCTGTTTGACTTTTTTTTTTTTTTTTAACTTTATAGAGATTCATTTTGCTTGGTTAGAATTTCAAAGTGGGTTTTGTTTTGTGTGTGTGTGTGTGTGTGTGTGTGGTAAAAAACACAACATGATAACTACCATTGTTGAGCATTTAGCTAAGTCACTCCATGGTATTGCTGCCTCGGCATCCATTCTCTTTGGCCAAGCAGCCTTCAGGGACCTTAAACTGACGCTAATTCCTCTTGCAGGTACATGCCCAGTGAGTGGCTGGCTGAGTCCAAGGAAATGGAAGTTCTTGATATGACTTTCCCAATAGTCCTTGTGAGCAATAGTCTCCTCTGCCTCCAAGCGTCTACTTCTTATGTGGCTCATGTCCAAGATTCCTGTGGGGCTTACCAAAACCCTGCTCCTTTGGTTTGAGTTGGCCAGTCCAGCCTTAGGGGGGAATTCTCAAATCTCTCCACCCATGAACCCATACTTAAGGTCTGTGCCCCATTCACGTCCTGTGTATCTCTGTCTACAGTCTGCTTTGACTACCTTGTGTGGCCTTTCGAGTGTGCCAGTTCCTTCCTGCAGGACCTGTGAGGAACAAAGATCTCTTTCAATTCTTGTAGTCTATTGTTGAGCCATAGCTCGCCATCTGGCACCCAGTGCTCCACATAATAATTGTAAATTTGACAAATTCGTAACATCCATCTTAGCCATTTTCAAGTATACAGTTCCGTAGTGTTAAGTATATTTACATTGTTGTGCAACGGATCTCTAGAATTTTTCATCTTATAAAACTGAAGCTCTACATCCATTAAATATTAATTTTCTTCCTCTAGTCCTTGGCAATAATCTTTCTACTTTCTGTTTCTATGATTTTTTACTACTTTAGATACTTCATATGAGTGGAATCATATAGTATATGTCCTTTTGTGACTGGCTTATTTTCACTTAGCATAATGTCCTTGTGGTTCACTCATGTAGCATCGGACAGGATTTTCATCCTTTTTAAAGGCTGCATAATATTCCATTGTATGCATATAGTACATTATCTTTATTCATTCATTCCTTGATGGACATGAGGGCTGCATCCATCTCTTTGCCATTGTGAATCATGGTGCAATGAAATGGGTGTGCAAATATCCCTTTGAGATCCTCCAAATTCTTTTGGGTATATACCCACAAGTAGGATTGTTGGTTTATAGGTTTATATGGTAATTCTAGCTTTAATTTTCTGAGGAGCCTCAATTTTTTTCATAATGGCTGCACCATTTTACATTCTGAGTATTAGTACACAAGAGTCCCAATTTTTCTACATCTTTGCCAACATTTGTTATTGTCTCTTTTGATAGTGGCCATCCTCATGGGCATGAGGTGACAGCTCATTGTGGTTTTGATTTTCATTGCTCATAGGATTAGTCATTTTGAGCATCTTTTCATATGCTCTTTGGCCATGTGTCTATCATCTTTGGAGAAATGTCTTATTAAAATTTTTTGTCCACTGTTTAATCAGGTTATTTAAGTTTTGATTGTTGAGTTGTAGGAGTTCCTTATACACTGTGGTTCTTAACCCCTTATCAGATAAATGATTTGGAAATATTTTCTCCTGTTCTGTGGGGTGCCTTTTCATTTTGTTGTGTCTTTTCTTTGATATACAGAAGTTAAATTTGGTGTATTCTCATGTTTCCTATTTTCACTTCTGTTTTCTGTGCTTTTGTTGTCATAGCCAAGGAATCTTTGCTATCTTAAATGATGTAAAGTATTGGGTCATATGTTTAGGCCTTAAATCCACTGGAGTTAATTTTTGTATATGGTGTAAGATAAGGGTCTACCTTCACTGTTTTTATGTGGATATCCAGTTTTCCTAGCACCATTTGCTCTTCTCCATTGTGTCTCAGCACCCTTGTTGAAGATCGTTTAACCATATGCACTCGGTCTCTCTATTCTGAACTCAATTCTGTTCCAGTGGTCTCGATGTCTATCTTCGTGGAATAGCATACCATCTTGGTTCCTGTTACTTTGTTTTGAAAACAGGAAGTGTGAGGCCTCAGTCTTCCTTTTTTTTTTTTTTTTCCCTCTCAAGATTGTTTAGGCTGGTGTCCATCTGTGGAACTGCAGATTCTGGTGCTCATGGGTTGATCTCCCTTCTTAGAGGTCCCCAACCTGTTTCACATTCTTTTAAGCATTTAGATTCAGGCAAGACAAACTAGTCCTTCAGGCAGCCCCTGGGTAAGTCAGAAGAGTGAATGTTGGCTATATGTTTCACTCTTCTCTTTTCCTCCCCAGCGAGGAGTGGGAGACTGAATTTTTTCCCTATCGTACTGTGCTGCTATGTGGAGAGGGCCTATGGAGAGTTAATGCCACAAATTTTTCGTACTGGACTCAATATGGTTCCTCTGGTCGGTGTCTCACCTGAGGTACAGGAACCTCTGAACCGGTTTCTAGGTTTCTCCTGAAGGCAATTGGTATGAAGTTATTTCTGTGGGGGGAAAACGTCTGGGGCTTCCTATTTCGCCACCTTGCTGACATCATCTGATTAGAAGACTAAACTTTTAACTGTAATGAAAAATTCCTTTCTAGGATTCTAGTGAGTGTCTTGCTTATTTTAGAGACCCCAAAGAATTAGATTTCAGGGATTTCCAAGTGATTGCAGTGCTGGCAGCTCTTACCAATCAACACTGGCTGTCTGAAGGGCTATTCCATGAAGGATTTTGAAGGGGTGTCCAGTTCTACTGATAAGAGTGAAGTGATCAGTTAGTGATATTTCCCATGCATGTGGCAAGAATGCTAAGGAGGTGGGGCACCTGGCTGGCTCAGTTGGTAGAGCATGTGACTCTGGATCTTGAGTTCAAGCCCCACGTTGGGCAAAGAGCCTACTTTACAAAAAAAATTGCTAAGGAGATGCTGTGAAATAAGTGCCCCAGAGCTGCTATCCCCACTTCCTTCTCTTATCATTCGGCCAACCATAGCGTGTTATAACACCTTTGTAACATAGGCATGCTTCTTTTAGATAGGTTGTAGTTTGCAGAGAAAAATGTAGGTTTAAAGTGATTTTTATTTCATGTTCAAGGCTTACAACTGATAAGACCTAAATCAGTTCTATATTCCAATATTTAATTCCTCTTTTTAGACCAGGATTTTTCAAAATGGTGGTGTCAACCCATGAGTCAATCAAAACTACCATTATTTTCAAAGAAAGAGACTTAAATAAGAGAGAGTAAAAAATATGAGAGAACATCACATGTAGTAAGGTTAGGAATTGTTTAGTGATAACTTTTTTTCAAAGATATGTGTATATGGACTGGATCATCATGTGGAATGAATCACTGATTTGTGGTGAAAGTATTAGACTAGAACTAATGTCTAGGACAATAAATAGTTGACGATGTTTGTCATCCTGGCATATTGCTTTGTTTTTTAGTTGTTGATTTGTTTTGACCATTGGTAACTTCCTTGGAGGCTGACTCCTACACTAGTTTTATAAAGTATGCTAGGTTGACTCGGAAATTAGTCACTGTGCAGTGTCTTACATCTTACATGTTTATTTTTCTTTCTTTATAATTATGAGCATTGAATTTTTTACTATACTTTAAATGTCCATTTATCTTATGAATCCATGCTTCTAGTATCTCCTGTAACTACTGTAGTCATTTTTGGTTTTTTTTTTTTAAGTAAAACTTAATTGTGATAAATTATATTTGCTCAGGTTGAATTGTAAACTTGTATATTATCCTTCACTTCTATCTTTTCTCCCCAGATGCTATTCATTGCCCTAAGTGTTGTCTCTATTTGAAAAGGGACCATTTGCTCATTTATTTTATGTGCAGAGTGTTCACAGTTTCTGGAGATAGGTCCTCTGAAACAACCACGGACCAAACTGTAATGGTCATTTTGAAGGTATGTTTTCTGAATATCTCCCATCACCACCTTATTGTGAAAGTTGTCCTGTTACCTCTGTAATGCAATTTGATAATTGTCCAAATATCCCCTTGTTCTAAATTGCATCCATTACCACTTCATTTTTTTTTTTTTTAAAGATTTTATTTGAGAGAGAGGATGAGCAGGCAGGAGGGGAGGGACAAGCAGACTCCCCACTGAGCAGGGAGCCTGACCAGGGCTCCATCCCAGGACCCTGAGCTGAAGGTAGCTGCCGCTTAACTGACTGAGCCACCCAGGCGCCTGTCCATTACCACTTCTGATTTATACCTGAGATGGCCATTCTTCATTTCTTATGTTAATGTGTTAATTTATATCTGGTCCTTGTTAAAAATTAAAATGATTCCTGCTTAATAATAGCCTTATTGAATACTGAATTAAATAATTCCTAAATTTTTGTTTTTGCCTTCACCTTTTTTTTCATTTCACTTTCTGAGAACAAAATATAGGACCAAATGAGAAGATTATACCAAGAGGATTTAATTTTCATTTAAATTTTCCAAAGATCACATAGCACCCATTTGTAGAACAAGAAGGAATTTAAGTTAAAAATGCTGACAGGTGCTCTTTCAGCATTTATTTTTAAAAATTTATTTTTGAAAAGACAGACATATGTATGCGTGTGTATATACACATGAGTAATTCAATTACTGTAGTAAAATAATCAACTTTATGTGTTTTGAAATTAATTTCCCAATTATTTATTGCTACTTCAAAGTCTACAAGTGGCTTAGGTATAGTTTGTATATTGCATTTAATTTTATTCCATGAAAATGCCCTTTGCTAGTTTATAAGCTCTTTCAGGATAATAATAATTCATATCTGTTCCCTTAGCACTGATCTGTCATATAATCAGAACCAAGTAATTACTATCTAAATGCATGAATAAATGACTTAATTTGTGAAATTTTAAAGGGTAAAACTATTTTGCAATTTGAAGCAAGAAAGTAAGGATATAACTTATTATAATGGGTATTCTTTGATAAATTGCCACTAGGAACGTAGCCTTCTCTCATCTCCTGTATTAGTTTCCCAGAGCTGCCATAACAAATTACCACAAACTGGGTGGCTCAAAACAACTGAAATTTATTGTCTCACCATTCTAGAGGCCAGCAGTCTGAATTCAAGGTGTCAGCAGGGTCATAGTTCCTCCAGAGGCTCTGTGGGAGAATTTCTTGCCACTTCTAGCTTCTGTTGGCTGTAGGCATTTCTTGCCTCGTGTCTCCATTGCCCCAGTCTCTGTCTCATGGTCACCCTGCCTCTGTCACTTCTCTGCGTGTTTTCTCCTCTATCTCAGATGTTCCTCTGCCTTTTTCCATAAGGACTGTCATAGTATTAAAGGCCCACGGGGATAATCCAGGATGATCTCCTTATCTCAAGACCTTAAATTAACTGCCTCTTCAAATTGCCCTTTTTCCAAATGAGGTAGAATGCACAGGTTCCCGGAATTTGACGGATATATCTTTTGGGTGGGGCACCTTTCAACCCATTGTATCTTCCCAGTGTGACCTTATGAACTTTGTGAGCAGAGACCAAATCTTGTGTTTTCTTCATCTGCATACATTCATCTTAGCTAATACTTATGACTGTCCTGTTATCTTCATTGTGGCAGGCATTTTACACATACACACACACGAAATTCCCACAGCACCAGTAAGAGGTAAGAACGCAACTTACTATTTTATAGAGGATGGAACTGAGGCTTGTAGATTTTTTAAAAAAGATTTTATTTATTTATTTATTTTAGAGAGAGCACGAAGGTGGGGGGGATGGGGGGGAGAGAGACAATCAGTCCCCGTGCTGAGTGCGGAGCCTAAGACGGGGCTTGATCCCACGACCCTGATATCATGACCTGAGCTGAAATCGAGTTGGATGCCTACCCGACTGAGCCACCCAGGTGCCCCCTGAGGCTTGTAGATCTTAATTTACTTGTTCAAATTTGCACAAATAAATGGTGACAGAGCTGGGAAACGAATGCAGTTATGCTTTTAGAGTGCCACAAGCTCTCTGCATTGGAGCTGAACACATGTTGATTATAAATGGAGCCCTCCAGAGATGCATGTCACTGGATAACATTTATGTGAAAATACACATGCATTCAATTCAACAGACCAAATTTGACTTAATTACATTTCCTGTGTCAGTTCAGGCAATAGATTTAAATTCATTAAGTTGAGGGGCACCTGGATGGCCTAGTTGATTGAGTGTCCAACTCTTGATTTCAGCTCAGGGTTGTGGGATGGAGCCGCACGTCGTGCTCCTTGCTCAGCGGGGAGTCTGCTTGAAATTCTCTCTCTCCCTCTGCCCCTGCTCTCTTTCTCTCTCGAATAAATAAATTAATTTAAAAAAACACATAAAAATAATTCACTAAGTTGAATAAGTGTTAATGTTAAATTTTCCTTAAGAAAGATGAAATCATCTCACCATAAAATAAAAAATGTCAAAACAAAAGACACCACAATAAGCACTGAATGTGTTACAGTGTAATTAGCAACAGTACACTTTAAATCATGGAATTCTAACAATTTTGTACATTTTTATATCAAATTTATTAGAAAACTAAATCTAATGATGAGAGTACATATTTTTCCTTTAGTTTTTGTTTTCAGTCCAATAATAGGTTAAGAGCTGAGCTATTTCCTAAGAGTTGCCATTGAAGTACACAACTAACTACACAACCAGAAGTAACTTGTGACCTTGGAAATAGTTTATTTTCATGCCAGGAAAAAAATAATGCATTAGAGCAGCCAGCTAAGAGAGGTGAGCTAGCAGCTCAAATCACATTAATCCAATCAAGAATTGAGAAGATTTGAGGTTTATACCCTTAATCTCAGAGTGGATTACTTCCTGGTTCCAGTGGAAAGTCTAGGGTCTTTTCCAGGACTCATCCTCCATGGTTGACTCTGAAATCTATTCCCATGCCCCCTCTCTTCTCCAGACTTATGAGTCACACTGAACTTTAGTCCTCCAGTTGGTACTTTCAGGATCAAAGAAACCCGAACTGAAAAAATGGCTTAAATAATTGCTGTCATTTCTTTAGTCACAGTTTTTTTTTTCTCCAAGTTTTTATTTAAGTAATCCCCACACCCAACGTAGGGCTCAAACTCACAACCCTGAAATCAAGAGTCCCATGCCCTTCCAACTGAGCCAGCCAGGTGCCCCTACCCTCTTAGCAATGTTTTTTTTTAAAGATTTATTTAAAAGAGAGAGAGAGAGAGAGAGCCCATGCAAGTGGGGGTAGGGGCAGAGGGAGAGAATCTTCAAGCAGATTCCCTGATGAGCACCAAGAGAGATGTGGGGCTCTATCTCAAAACCCATGAGGTCATGTATTGAGTCGAAACCAAAAGTCAGTCGCTCAACTGAATGAGCCACCCAGGGCCCCCCACCCCCTTAGCAAATTTTTAGGTGCACATACAGTATTGCTAAGTATAGGCACAAGCTGTACACAAGATTTCTAGAATTTACTCATCTTATATAACTGAAACTTTATATACGTTGACAGCACCTTCCCATTTCCCCCTCCTTCAGCCCTGAGCAAACATCATTCTACTCTCAGCTTCTACAAATTTGACTATTTTAGATACCTCATATAAATGGAATCACGCAGTATTTGTCTTTCTGTCACTGGCTTATTTCAGTGAGCATAATTGATTCAACAGTCTCACTTCTGGGTATATATCCACAAAAGCCGGGGCACCAGATATGTGTATAAGCTCCTTCCAGGGAGATACTGGTGACTTGGAATGGGCTAGATGGAGAGGGCGGGGGATGTGTCCACAGGCTTCCCTGGTCTCTGGGGAGTATCATACTCAGCTTTGACCTATCTGCTATATGAGAACCCTGACCCTCGGGCAGCACTTTTTAAGGGATGCAAATAAGCTTTGTTCAGGGAAATACTGGGAAGTGGGTGTTTTTTGCCTGCTCCCTCTGAGACTTGGGGCAACAGACACAGAGAGCCCTTTAAGAACCGTCAATTTGTGGGGCACCTGGGTGGCTCAGTTGGTTAACCGTGTGCCTTTGGCTCAGGTCATGATCCCAGGGTCCTGGGATTGTACCCCGCTTCTCCCTCTCCACCCCCACACCCCTGCTCGTGCTGTCTCTCAAATAAATAAAATCTTAAAAAAAAAACTTAATTTGTTTGCAATAATATTGTGGGTGTCCTGGATGCAAGACCAGCTGGCATTCACAGCTAGGTGTTTTGGGGTCCTGTTCCTCAGATGGGTTTTTTTAAACTTGGGGCACTAGCTGCGATGTCCAAACTCCTCACAGAGAGGCTTGGAGTGGGGAGTTCACTTTCAATTGTATGGCATGTGCCGGGAGTGGGGTTTAATGGTGAGCATCTCAGTTTTCCCTACCCATTTCACTGTGGGTGATGTGGGTATTTTCTCATTTGCCGGTTGTGTAGTTGTTGCCTTCAGGTAGTTTCTGGATTTCTTTCAGAGGGAATTGCTCCATGACTAGATTCTGTATGTTCATGGTAGGAGGTGATTTTAGGATATTCTTATGTTGCCATCCTATACTAGAAGTGGTGTGAGGTGATCTCTCACTGTGGTTTTGATTTGCATTTTCCTGATGATACATGATGTTGAACACCTTTCATGTGTCTCTTGACCACCTCTATGTCTTCTTTGGAAAAATGCCAAGACTCCTGTCAGGTAAATCATGTAACTCTGCTTCGTTAGGGTTTGTTTTCTGCAGATTTATCTCGTTCCTTTGTTTGTAACATCTCTTTACCTGATTCTTCAATTTCCTTGACTTTCTGCATTGGTGTCTGTACATTAGACCAAGCAGGCACCTCTGTCAGCAATCGTGGCCTGGTCTGTATAGAAGATCTCCACCAATCAGCCCTGACAGAGATTCTGGGGGCTTCTCTGAGATCTTTCCATCCCAAGGAAGAAGCAGGTAGCTGTGGTTTTAGCTGTTCACTCTTGTGCCCATCCACAGGTTGGGAGCCTATGACATCTCCCTATCCAAAGCACCATCTATGTTTTCCCCAGGACCCCATCTGTGTTCTCCCCAAGTGGCTAGACTATGCCATGCCTAACAGCTTGTAGATGCCAGTACAGATGCCATATCTAAGATGCAAGTCGGAGGCCAATTCTTTGCACAGCCCTGGAGATACTGGGTCACAGGACACCTAGATCCACTCTTTCCCTCCTCAGTGGGAAGCTGAAAGCTGGGATTTTTTTTCATCTGCTCACTCTTTGCTGAGCAGAAGGGATAATCTATGGCATCTACCAGCCCCAGCTACCCCAGGTGGCTCAACTGCTGGATCAATCAGAGCTCCAACAGTGGCAAGACAGAAGCCAGTCCTGTGTGGAGTCTGCTGGGAAATGTGGGGGTGTTGAACATGTGAGCCAACCCCTTTCTTCCTCTGAGTGAAGCTAGGAGACAGGGAGTCTCTCCCTGATTGGCGCTGTACCTGGGAAGGGACTCTTCCTACCGGCTTTTGAGAGTCTGGTTTTACATTCACCTGGGATCCAGGAACCCTTCAGATAGCTTCTGGATTTCTCACAAAGGAAATTTTCCCATGAATTGTTGCTGAACTGGTGTGTTTGTGGCAGGAAGGAGGGTCTAGGACTTCCTACTCTACCATCTTGTTGACATCACTTCTTGACACTTGTTTTGAATGAAAAGTTTTTAAAGGTTCAGACACTTCCTAAATTCAACATCTTAAACATATCCCATTTCACTAATCTAGTAGTTTGCTGCATTTAAATTCTTACCAATGGTATCTGTCTTTCTTCGAAACCATGAAAGATATATTTTCAGTCAATTTCAATGAACTTTTGGCAAAAATAAGGGATTTTCGAATGGATTGCTGATTGGTTATATATACACTACTTCAGTTAATTGTCACCATAGACATAATCGTCACTTATGGCTATAGAAGGGGAATTTGAGGCTAGGAGGACAAAATACTTAAACCACATGGTCGGTAAGTGGTAGAACTAGAATAAAATACAATTTTATGTAGTAATTTTTCTTCTTTCCAATGAACTAGATGGGTCTCTATGTTGTAAGGATAGAGAGACTAAGAGAGAGAGGGTCAGAGAAATACATACACACACCAAGAATTTTTTCATATTGGGACACCTGGGTGTCTCAGTTGGTGAAATGTCTGCCTTCAGCTCAGGTCATGATCCCAGGGTCCTGGGATTGAGCCCCATGTAGGGCTCCCTGCTCAGCAGGGAGTCTGCTTCTCCCTCTGCCTCCCCCCTGCTTGTGCTCTCTCTCAAATAAATAAAATCTTTTAAAAAAAAAAGAATTTTTTCATATTTACTAATTTGCAAGAATGTATAGAATGCAATTTTTCATATTTACTATTTATTTATTTATTTATTTATTTATTTATTTATGATTTTATTTATTTGGCAGAGAGAGAGACAGCCAGCGAGAGAGGGAACACAGGCAGGGGGAGTGGGAGAGGAAGAAGCAGGCTCCCAGCGGAGGAGCCTGATGTGGGGCTTGATTCCAGGACCCCGGGATCACGCCCTGAGCCGAAGGCAGACGCTTAATGACTGAGCCACCCAGGCGCCCCACGTATTTACCTTTTAAAAAATTTTTGCTAAAACTGATAGTGTAATTAATTTATACCCAAGTAGAGTATACTGTAACTTTGAGGTGTCAGAGAGGGAGGGAGCCTGTGTGAAATGAAAATATTTGCTGTAGATTAACCACATATATATATATATATATATATATATATATATATATATATATATATATATAAAACAAGGAGGTGACTCTACTATTAATGTAATATTTAGTTTTTTTTAAAATTTCATGATAATTATCAAAATTTCTTTGGTATGAAGTGCTATATTTTACAAAGATTAAATTACACTGATACACTGTAATTTTATTTTATAAAATCTTATCTGGAAAAATACATTAGTGAAAAATAATTGACTTTTCAAATATGTATCACTCATTCTGTAAATATTAAATACTGATATTAAATACTGTTTTAATCCCAGTGCAGCATTTCAATTACAAAAGATACCCTAGCTCTCCTTATGTTGTGATGGAGTTGGTGGCTCCATTTACAATTTCTAAAGTGGCAACTTAATCTAATACTATACAGTATCATTATTCCAGCTGATCATATTAGCACCCTGCATGGTATGTGATGGGAGGATAAGGAAAACTTCATTGCATCTATGCTTAGAATCCATTCATTTCTTTTCACTTCATCAAGC
Organism: Ursus arctos; assembly: GCF_023065955.2. NCBI lineage: Eukaryota > Metazoa > Chordata > Mammalia > Carnivora > Ursidae > Ursus > Ursus arctos. The sequence continues at coordinate 29,802,438 of NC_079873.1, read as the reverse complement.
CCACAATTGAGGTTCCTGATAAAAGTATCAGATACCTGGGATGGACAGGTACCATGGGATGGACACTACATTATGGGCTTCAAAATAAAAGGCATATTATTAGTAGGGGAGGTTGTAAATCAGCTTAAATCATTAATCCTGATTTCCTTTTATACATCCAGTGATTCCGTGTGGTCAGTGTGCTGTGAGCACCACTAAACGCTGTTTACCAGGGGCTGCTTTATCAGTAGTCATCAAGTGGGCATGCTGAGAATGAAGGATATGCACCAGGCAAGACACCCGTCACATGATTTCAACCTTGCCTAGATCCAGTACACAAAGATGGTGCCTCAGACAAAAGCACTGATTGTTCTCTTTTGGCTCTTTCCATATTTGCACAGCTGATCATATCTCCTCACTTCACTAGGGTATTTTTTCACTTTCATCCTTGGGCACTTAGGAAGGTTATTCACCAAGCTTCAGTCAACTTCCACTATGTTAAGATATGATAGTATATTCTTAGAACAAGTCAACTTAATTAAATATCAAAACCAATAATTATTTGAATCACTAGATTGCTTGAATCAAGCAGAATCTATAGCCAGATGTCAAAGATAGGTATTATAATGTAAATGTCAAATTACTGGCATTTATATTAATTTTCTGGCTTGGGTTTTACCACTCTTTTCATGAACGTAATTATAAAAATGTAGAGCATGTGATTTTGTGCACGCTGTGTTATTTTTCATTCCTATTGCCTCTGCACAGTATGCTTGAATAATAATTTAAAAAAACACTCATGGTTAACCATTTCCTGAGTATCCAAACGTGCTGCCCACCAGCCTGAGAATTGTCTCAATGCCTTGTCACTGCAATTCTATAGTGGAAGTGTTGCTTCCAACCCCATTTTGTGGATTGGGAAACTGAGACACAGAGAAATCAGTAGCAGGCAGCTAGTAAGAGTTCGAGCTGACACCTAAATCCAGGATATCTTTTTTTTTTTTTTCAAGATTTTATTTATTTGACAGAGACAGCCAGCGAGAGAGGGAACACAAGCAGGGGGAGTGGGAGAGGAAGAAGCAGGCTCCTAGCGGAGGAGCCTGATGTGGGGCTCGATCCCAAAACGCTGGGATCACGCCCTGAGCCAAAGGCAGACGCTTAACGACTGTGCCACCCAGGCGCCCCTAAACCCAGGATATCTGAGTTCAGCTTGTCTTCATGCCTATTTTTACAAGTACCTATAGTTAGCCAAGCAATTGTAACACTGATAATGTGGATGAAAATTTTAGATTGCATTTTAATGTTATTGTTACTTACTTTCACTTTTAAGTCTTGATTGGCAAGAAAGGCAATGGAGGAATATACTTTGTATCTTGGAGAACACCAAAGAGCTTAAAAATTGCCATCCTAGTGGCAGTGGAATCCAATGTGACACAGGAGTCCTGAAATCAGTGGGTGACTGAAGCGTGTTCTTTTCCAAAAATGAGTAATTTACTTTTAGAAGAATTGTTTTGAGAGTAACAGACATCTGACTGTTACATCATGGTCTGAACCAAATATTTTAAAGTATTCTGGATTGTCCAAAAATGAAAAAACAAAAACAAAACCCAAACCCCAGGAATCCTCATATAGAAGGGAAAATACAGAAGAGATTTGTTTCTTTTATACTAATAGATCAGCATGATGATAATCAGTTCTGAATCTTAGTAACTTCCAAAAATCCTAGTCTGGAAGTTGAAAGTGATATTCTTTACCAAAAAGAAGAGAAATGAAACAAGTAAATAATTAACTCCAATCTTTTGTGGGCCACTTGAGTACTGGTGCTTGATTTCATTCTGAACATCTTCTTCCAAATTGTAACAAATCTCTAAGGATTCATCTGAAGCTGGACTTGAATCAATAACTCATCCTTTCAGCTGCTGGTTCCAGACTCTTTCAACCTTTTCAATATATTGCTCTAACCTTTGCAATTTTCCCTGCCCTTTTCATCCTTGAATCATTTGGGTCTTCATTTATTAAATTCATCCAGTTGGCATCCTTTTTGAACAACAACAAAAAAATAGTTCATTGCAGTGTTAATTGAATGAACTTGTAAATATATCATGTAAGTACAGGTATCTCAATAAATTTTTTAGAATAAAACCTCAGGGTTTATTTTTCTAGGTCTAAGAGTCCGAAATAATTTCTAACCATTATGAAAAAAGACTCATAGATTTTATTTCTTCTCTTCATTTCACTGATTAAATGTATCTGGATTGACACACACAACTGAGTCAATGACGAATAGAAAAATTATCTAATGGCAGTGCTTGTAGTGTCAGCTTTAACTATTTCTGATCATGCCTCTTTCCTGAACTGCGGGAAATGGCTATGGGTTATCTGCTTCATTTGTCTCTAGTTTACTTTCATTTCAAGAGCCCTGCATTGCAAAAATCTTCAGGCTAGAGTTGTTTTGTGCAGATTTTGAATCTTGAAGTTAATTTGGTTAAGACCTCACAAGTGCAAATATCATGAACTCATATTACGCTACCAGAGGCTCTAAATGAGATTGCCTTGCTTCTGCATAAGAGAATAAAAGGAACAGTAGAAAAACAGCAAATGTGGGAATGGGTGGTTCCCTTTGGTCTCAAACATTATATCCTGATATATTCTTTTTCGGGTTTTCAGGTTTTCCGTTTTTAATTTTGAAAGAGTTGGCCTTATTTATTTGATCCTTGATTGTTTGACTCTCTTCACCTAAAGGTCAGAATGGCAAAAATGAAGAAAGATATAAAATCAGAGTGTTCTAATAACCCAGCATGAGTCTACGATCCTTGCAGCCTGTGTCTATGGAAAGCTCTGTTGATTTTCAGTGAGTTTTGACATCTGGAGCTCTGCTCAATGTGCAAGCTGGATTTGCTCTTTCTTCCTCTACTTTTTTTTTTTATCTTCTAGAAACATTGGAATTGGAGCTTTAAAGATTTTACTGCCTCCCCTTTAGAAGAACTCTGCAATTAAGATGGGCTAAAAATGTACTTGTATTTTAAAAATGCACAAGCTCACTGGGTTACTTTTTAATTTTCCTCTCTGTACCCAAGTGGATAATTTAAGCAATGTCTAGGGTATTAGTAGATATGAGTGTTCTACTGCTTATTGTGTTCAATAATAGCAGAATGTATCTTAGCAGAGAAGCACAGAAAAACTCTGTTATTTTAGGACACTTGGGGAAACAAGAAAACATGATTTTCTTCTTTCAGTAGCTTGTCATATTGTAATGGTTTCAAATTACCTGATTTCTGTCATCCGGGATTTATTTTATAAAATAGCCAAAAAGCAAACAACCATTTGTTAACTAATTAAACTGAAGCCTTTACATGATTATGGAGATACTCAGTGTGCTTCTAAAAATATCTTAACATATTTGTAATTTAAGTCCCTTAACAAATAGAGGCTTTAGGGACAGATTATTGCTATTACAAAAAAGTAAAAATATGCCAAATATCTGCAATGACTGACTCCCTGTGCCAGGGCTCAACAAACTTTATCTGTAAAGGGGCAGGTAGTAAATATTTTGGGCTTTGCAGCCCATATGGTCTCTGTTGCAATGACTCAACTTCACCGGTATAGTGCAAAAGGAGTCATGGACAATATTTAAATAAATGATCATGGCTACATTCCAGTAAGATTTTATTCATAAAAAACAAGCAGTGGGCCACATTTGACCCATGGGCACTAGTGTGCCAGCTCCTGCCTTATCCTCTTGATGGCAGACCTTTCCTTTTTATAGATTACTCTATAAACGCATGCTTAGCCCATTTATACATAAACTATCTGATAGTAAACAAAAATGATTTTCTATATTAAATGTTTTAGATGTTCTTGTGAAGCTTTTAACAAAGATCAAATAATTAATAAAGTACTAGACAGATATGAAAGTGTTATAAAATACAGTTGGATCAGTATTTTAACATTAAGAAGACACTGTGAAATAATTTATGTCTTCCTAATTTGCCACAAGTGGTTGAAACCTTCTGCTATATAGCTAGAAAAAACTGTAAACTTACCCATGAAAGGTATACCAATCTCTTTCTAGTTCTAACAGTCTCTTTTAAGTAAACTCACTGTCTCTTGGGTAAGTGATTGGACTCTCAGAGTTTCTCCCTTCTTTTCCATCATGTAGTGGTATGGGTGCAAATGAACAGTAGACAGCTGGAGTATTTTCCAGGGCTGGGAAAGGTGTCTCTAGAGCGATAGCTGAATTTTGTTGCTATCCTCTTGGTCCTTGGTAGTCTTCTCTATTTAAATCCAAGGCTGATGAAAGGCGTGGATTGTTCTTGTCATAGACGAGCTGTAAGGGCTGGCCAGGCTTTATCTTGGCATGAAGATTCCTCAAGGTTGACTATAACTCCACTGGAACCACAGAACAGGGATGACCTGGCCCAGTAGCTTTCAACCAGATGGGCTCTTTGACCCACCTTGTTGATCCCCTTGCAACATCTCCAACCTACATCATCAGCTATTTTATATGACCTCCATATTTGGCAATTAGGAAATCATGGATCAATCTTCTCACACAGTTGCCACAGGGGACCCTGTGGTTCTAATTCCTTCTGCCTGAACTTCTACTCTTCATGCTTCTAATTTTATACTCTGATTTGGGTGTGATGTGTTCACACAATGCTCACTGAGGTACTTCTCACCCAGATTCCCAAACTAAGTGTGGTACAAGACTGTCTTTGAGGCTGGTTTGTTTGTTTGGCTAAAGTTATCTTATTTTACCAAGCTACTCATTCCCCTTCCCCTCTGAAATTCAATGTTAAGGATCAGGGGCAAAGAAAGACACCAACCTCTGATATTTTATCTCTCTCTATCTCCCTCTCCTATATGCAAAGGATTCTCCTTCTCTTTTCTTTGTGAGGAAATCTCCTCTGTAATAACTTTCTTTTTCTCTCTTGTTTTTTCTAGGTACCATCTATGTATATTCTTGTACTCATTTTCCTTGGTAACAAAATCTCCTAATTTGGCCTGCATTTCTTGAAGGGCTATAGGGAAACATGACTGACTAGAACAGTAAAAAGGTTTCACATATATGCCAAAGGTACTCATTATAAAAGGTACTAAATTAATAACTTCTCTTTTAAATATCTGCAAATGTCTTGCCATTATTTCATGATAAGACTATGTTCTTTCTTTCAACCGACAATGTGACTGTGCCTTTAGACGCTACAGAAGTCACATAATCTCTGTTACTGAGAGGTTCAAGATTCATAATATATTACACCAAGAGGGGAAATTGGGTGTGTATGATCGCACAGCATTTCAGATCTTGCGTCTTGTCCCTCTGCTCCCCTCGATACACACAGACAGACATGTACACACTATACTACTATTTTCCCAAGAAGACATAATTTTTGGATTTGCAAACTCATTATCAAATTTGCAGATTGTTTATTTCCTAACATCTTTTTTCCTCCTGACATCTTGGCTATTTCCACTTTTTCCATGTGTCCCAGAAATACGGCCATTTAAAATTCAAGGACTCTTTCACTTTCTTTCTATTTTGTTGATTAAAGGTCTAGATATTTACAATATTTTATTCATTGTCTAGTTTTCCAGCAGTCAAACATTGAAGGACTGCTCTGTTCTATTTGCTATACAGGTGCCTAATACACCAAACCTGCCTTCAGCAATGTCACAATGCAGGGGAAAAGACAACATTAACTACAGTAAGTGTGAGAAATACTGCAATAAGGGTGTGAACAAGCAGCCACAGAATTCCAGTAAGGGAAGTAATCATTCCAGGCTTAGCAGATGCAGGAAAGATCTGGAGAGAGAAGGCATTTGAACTGGTACCTGAAGAAAGCATGACTAAAGTTTGGCAGATGGAAAATGTGTGGAAAAGCACTGAAGGCAGAAGGGGAGAATGAGTAAGTATAGGAGAATGATGCACATGTCATCTGGGGAAAAGAGAAAGAGAGGGTGAGCCAGAGAATTCACCATTCGTTGGGAAAGGGATAGTTTTTGCAATAAATGGTGCTGGGATAAAAGGTTATCCTCATGCAACAGGAAGAATTTGGAACCCTACCTCACAGCATATACAAAAAATAACTCAAAATTCACCAATAATCTAAATATTAGAACTAAAAGTATACATCTTACATGAAAACTTGACTATAGATTTGGTAATGGATTCTTAGATATGATATCAAAAGCATGAGCAGTAAAAGAAAATAATCGGTAAACTGGACTTCAACAAAATTTAAAACTGTGTATCACAGAATATTATCGAGAGTGAAAAGGCAAAATACAGAATTGGAGAAATTACTGGCAAATCCTGCATCTGATAAGATCTACAAATGGCCAACAAGCACATGAAAAGATGATTGCCAATTGTCATTGGGGCAGTGAGATACCACTTCACATAATTAAAAAAAGGAAAATAACAAGTACTGGCGAGGATGTGGAAAGACCGAAACTCTTGTAGACAGATGGTGGAAATATAAAATGGAGCAGCCACTCTGGAGAACAATTCAGCTGTTTCTCATAAAGGTAAACACAGACTACCAGATGACCCAGCTATCCTACCTCTAGGTTTAAATTAAAAAGACTTGAAAAAGGATACTCAAACAAATACTTGATGCACACGTTCATTATGGCACAATTCGCAATAGTCAAAAGGTGGAAACAGCCCAAATGCCCATCAATGGATAAACAAACCATGCCATTACTATGCGGCCATGAAAGGAATGGAGTCCCGAGACATGCTACAATGTAAATGAACCTTGAAAAAAGTAAGTGAAAGAAGCCTCACGTACCTGACCCCCTTGTCAGATATAATGTGTGATTTCATTTGGATGAAGTATCCAGTATAGGTAAATCCACAGTATAGCAAGCCTATTTGTGCTTGCCAGAGGCTGGAGGAAAGGGCCTTGGGGAGTGATTGCTTCATGGGTACAAGGTTTCCTTTTGCAGAATGACAGTTTTAGAGGTAGACAGATGTTGACTACACAACACTGCGAATGTACTAAATACCAATCAAATACATACTTTAAAAATCATTCATTCTCTATTATGTTGATATCTGCACAATTAAAAAAAAAATCCCAAGGTAAAAATCTTCATGGCTGTGCAAGTTGGAGCAGAAATTGGAGGCCTTGGTTACACACTGGCCTGTTTACTAAAGCAGACTCACAATTATTTCCAGGGAGATTTTGGCCCCATTCACAAGAACATCCTGAGTGGGGTGGGTTGCCTCCTACTCAGGCACAAATCCTTATTATGTTCCTCAATTTCCACGTGAAGATGTGAACCTAACTGTTAACTCAACTGATAGTTATGGCTTGTTAACTTGTAACTAAATTGATTTACATGGTATACAATGGTTACTATTTAAGACTGGCTTATGACATGAACTCTACAGAGCACTTCATTTTTATCCCAGTATATTGCAGGTTTCCCAAATGGAATTCATCTGGGCCACCTTCCAATTGCCAATAACTACAACTCTCTTTCCTAGGGTCCTTCTTTGGATGCCAGGGTCTGCTCAGCCCACCAGGGTTAGCCTGGAGGTACCACTAAATTAACTTCAACCAAGGCATGGCAGGAATTGGTTCTTCAATACCATACGCCCCATGCCCTTGAACGGGACACCTCTAAGGTGTGTGTTCTGCACTGGTTCCACAGTTCTCCAGCAGCCTTTAGCCTCATCATCCACAGTAGTAACCTAGCTGATAACGCAGGTATTGCATTACTGGATCCCTTCCATTGTGTGTCTCACTTCTCCACTGCCCTACCGGTGTTCTTGAGATCACTTTCCAACAATGGCTTCTGAGGGAACTCTGACAAAGACAGGAATCCTCTGAAATAGGCATCATCTCCATTTTTAAAGATGAGAAAACATGTATACAGAGGCTTAGCAATTTGCTCAAGATCACAGAGCTATTAAGTGATGTTGCTAGGATAAAAATCCAAGACGACTGCAAAGCTGGGTCTCTGAATCACTTTGCATATGGCCTTTCAGTAAACAGGCAGAATACTATCTCACTAACTGCTCACTTAGGTATAGACAAGACCTAAAATCTCTACTGAATAAATAATACTAGTATATGATTAGAGGAAAGTCTTATAATCTGTCTATTCCTTTAGGGGCTCTAAAATCTACTCTGTGATTAAATTGAATAATCCCAAAGCCCTGTACCTGAAATCTACTACATCTTCCCCCAACCATGCTAAGACTGCATTCAGTGAATTTCCGTGTTGTGACGTCATCTACCCACAACATCAGATGACACAGAAATATTCTAAGGGAGTCATCATAATGGGTAGGTAGTAATGTTATCAAAGGTTTCCTTGATCGACTCGTCTTTTTTTTATGAAATATTTGGGAGAAATGGCTTTCAGATGTTAGCAGCAGGGATAGTGGTTGACACAAGCAACTGGTTGGTTTTTGACCTATGGAGCATGTCTGTGCCACTCTTCTTTTTCTTTTCCTCCATATGCTAGCAACTAGAAAGACATTCTGGCTTATCCAGAGCAAACGACAGGACTATACTCCCTGACAACAGGTGAAGTCCCCAATCTGGCTTCAACTTCCTAAAAAATTTACTTGTAATTCATCTTTTCTTATGTTTAATATCTTTGTGACAACCTCTAAAATTTTTGTAACAAATGAGGGCATACATAAATGCACTTATGAGCCACTAGCACCAGAGTTTATTTCAAAGCTTTTGATTGCTGCAGAAATTACCTACTCATGACACGATATAGCAACAGGAGTAGACTATAGCTCTCAACTTCTTTTAGATTTCTCCTGTCTTACCCAGCTTAGGGACCCAGTTTAGGAACAGAAGACTAGGCAAGGATATGTATAAACCATAACAATAGGAACACAGCAAGACCTTGAAAGAACTTTCAGTTGAGTATTATGTAAGGCAATGCATAGTAAAGATTATGTGTCAGGGGTCCATACATCTCTTATTGCCTATGAACTTCAAGAGGTGGATGGGATGGGATGGCTGGATGGGGACTCAGGGATGCATCAACAAAGCCGTAACTAAATGCATACTTCCCTGATTATTCATTTGGGGAATTTTACTTGCATGCTAGGTTTAGCAGTGAAGCATGACAGAATGCACTCAAAATTTCTTGTTCTTGGAAGATTAGTAGCTGTAATCACTTAAGTGCAAGAACCCCATTCGGGGGCAGGTGGATACATCAAGTTCTAAGTGTGTGCTATTTGCAAGCCTGGAAATAGACTGAGTAGACAGCACAGAATTTTGTTTGTAATAAGTAAAATAATTTTTTTCAAGATTTTATTTATTTGAGAGAGAGAGGGAGAGAGAGCATGGATAGGGGGAGTGGGAGGGGGAGAGGGAAAAGCAGGCTCCCCGCTGAGCAAGGAGCCTAACGTAGGGCTCCATCCCAGGACCCTGGGATCACACCTGAGCGAAACGCAGGCACTTAACTGACTAAGCCACCGAGGCGGCCCAGTAAGTACAATAATTTTCGACAATCTAGCAGTAAGTCCTCAAAATGCATTCTGGTTATATTATTTCTGGTAATCACTGATGTATTTTATTAACCTCAGCAATCAGCAAAATGCCAGGAAATTATGCACTGAGTCATCTGTGTAATAGGTGAGTATTTGGCTATGCTGTCAAACCCATTTTCTTAAATTCTAACTGCCAGTCTGGTTTTAACATGTAATGCACAGGATGCCAATCAGAGTACAGGATATTACTTTCGAACTGGCTAATACTTCCAACATAAATTTTATCACTTAACGTTTCTCTGTAATTGCCTTACTGTTATTTTTAAAAATTGTATCTCCAGTTACGAGGTCAGGAGTATGCAGGAAAATAATTTCTTGTAAAGATGAATGACAGTTATTTGTCATATTTTGTGCTTAATTATGGCATGCCAATCATGCTGATTCACAGTGACATAGGCCCTTAGGGCCCATAGAAGTAATCTGGCACTAAAAAATTAATTGGAACATCAATTAAAAGCATAAGATAGCATTATTAGTTCTGTGCTACTTCAGAATTCCAATAGCATTGGTAACTAAAGTTCTGTCATTGCATCTGCTGAATTATTTTTGAAATTTGCATGAGGCACAGTAGAAAAAGTGATCATTGGACTTCATTAAAATTAAAAGCTTTTGTCCCTCAAAAGACATGATCAAGGAAGTGAAAATATCACCTGCAAAATTAGAGAAAATTTCTGTAAATCATGTATTGGATAAAGTTTATATGTATATAGTGTTTGTGTGTGTGTATATATGTATAAAATGGTACGACTCTATAACAAAATGACAAAGAACCCAATTAAATGTGCAAACGACTTGAATACTTAAAAGTTAAACATAGTATTACTATTATGATCCGTAAATTATACTTCCAGGTACATACGCGACATAACTAAAAAAAACTCAGATACTGTGCACCCTTGTTCATCACATCATTACTTAAAATAGCCAAAGGTAGAATATCCCCAAGTGTCCATCCATAGATTGCAGGATAAACAAATGTAAATACATAGGATGGAATATTATTCAGCCCTAAAAGAAATGTGCTGATATGAAACATGGATAAATATAAAAAATATGCTAAGTCAAATAAGCCAGACACAAAAGGATATGTATCAGGATTCCATTTGTGTGAAATATCTGGAAAAGAAAATTATATAATCTGAATGTAGATAGAGGTTACCGGGGGCTGGGTGGAAGGGAGGGGATCAGCATTATTGATTACTGGCTACCTGACTTATGTTTGAGGTAAAGAAAAAGATTTGGAGATCGTGATGAGTGAGGATAGATCGACAACACTGAATGTTATTAATGGTCCTGAATTGTACCTTAAATAATGGGTAGAATTTCAAATTTTATGTTATATATACTTTGTGACAGAAAAAATAAAATGTATAAAATCTACACATGTTAATGTAACAGGGCACAAGCCCTTCCCCATCTAGACTACCTTCATTTTGAATTTTCCTCCCACTGGCCTGGTGTTCTGAAAGAGCTGGCTTTCAAGCGAGTTGTGTTGATTAAGTAATAATTAATCACTCACATTTTCTTTTTTTTCCCCACATTTTCTAATTAAGATTTAAAATTGCTCAACACAGTTTCTGTAGAGGGAAGGGAGCAGTTGTTTTTCTGAGTTCCTGTAATTTCAGCTAATACACTTCACCTTTTCATTTACCTGCATGGCCTTTTTACACGGAAATGGGTGATTGATTTTTATTTGAGCATTAAATATAATGCCCTTATTTCTTCCTTCCAGTCTCCCTAGAGGTCTAGGGTTCTAAGTATCCAGGGATGGAAGCTTCTAGTACGAGAACGGTATGTTCAGATTCTAGCTCTGTCACCAACAAAATGGGCTTAACACATCTATTAAATATAGTATCCAATTTGACTTACAATTCAAGATAAAAGCATAATCTGTATTAAATATTTTGCTTCATAAAGGCTAAAATAAAGGGAAGTGTCAGGGTGTATCAGGCAAAAGGAAACAATAAGAAATCAAAAATTTAATACCTATTATCAAATAAAATATAACTTGAGCCTAAAAGCGTTATACATGAGGAAGAATGGCACTTTTTAATGCTAAGGTGAGAATTCAAATGCATATATAGTAGTTAAGAGAATGCATTAAAAAACATGGCAACTACAGGAAATGCAAGAGAAAATAATAGATAAAAATACTGTAATATTAGAGTACTTTAATACTTTACTAAGTCTATGAGTAGATGAAACACAGAATGAGTAAGGTGCATTATATTGATGTATAGCAAACTTGACATGCCAATAATAAAGAATATAACTTCTTAAGTCACATGGAATATTCACTTGTTTTTAGTTTGGCAGCATTTGAAGGTTTTAAAAAAATATGCTGATGTTGTCACTACACTGGTCGTATTTTCATATTAAATTTAAAAATATGGGAGTTGTACGCCATTAAAATGAACACTGTAAATATGGTTGGTCTTGGTATATAGGCTTTAGTACCTGAACAACGGCTTTATAGCAGGTGATACATAAATGAGCCGAAGATGGCCCATGAACCTTGGCTGTAGGTTGCTTACTTCTTCATAGTAGGCAAAGATCATTAGCTCAAAAGCCCATAAGCACCAAACTTAAATATTTATACATCTGGTTGTTTAAATATAGCACAAATAAGCAGATTTTTAGCCATTTAGAGCTTTCCTTTACTGTTTTGCATACCTCCACAAAACCACACCCAACATCTGCTATATATGGATGAGATAAACTGTAGCCATTAAAGACTCCAAGGCATTGCTGCCCTTCAGAGTTCTCTGAGAGACCCCCAGACTGTGCTGAGCAATATCACCCAGACACACAAACCTCCAGTCTGATTCCTCGCTTCCCCCCGGAGTTCCTTTCCCCTTTCCTCCTCAAGGTAGCTCTGTGCCATTTCTTCAGGAAGTTGTCTTGCTGTGAGGGACTTCCTCCTTGAATGCCACCTATCCCACTGCTGCCCGAATAAACCTCATTGGGCGCTACTGCCCCCTAGTGATCATATCTTTTTCCAGGATGAGCCTTGAAATCTCTCGAGCTCACCGCAAGGTGTAAAAAGGTCAGTTACAAAATACGGATTGCTCGTGACCTGCTGTGATATGAAGTGTTCTAAAAATCATGGCTTAGGCTAACACTACCCAAGGTGTCTTTCCTACACCTCTGGAAGTTGCAGTGGAGGCACTTAGGTACCACCCAGATAACCCTTCAAAACTGAAGCCCAGCTCTTGGAAGTCATGCCCGGTGAAGCTCGCAGCTGTCAGCCCTTTTGGAAAATTGTGCTTGATTGAAGCGAAGAGGGGATGCTTGCTCAAGGTCGGGACGTTTTTCCCATAGGCTGACCGTATCCATTGTCTGGTTGATGCAGGGATATAAAGTCTTGATTACAACACTTCAATTTAGGACTACTTTGAAGAGGCTTTCTAGTTTCAGACCATCACATGAGGTCAACTAAGACTTTTTTTGTGTGTGTGACTGAATCACAGCCCACCCTCTGCTTAATCCTGCTTCATTCTCTCTCCCCACAGGTGTTGTTCCTGAAAGTACTCCTTAATAAACTTCCTGGGAATTAATCTCCTTTTCAATACATGCTCCCTGACATTTAGGCAGTGTTAGTTAAGCTAATTCTGAGTGGCAGACAGAGAAGTATTTTTAAAGTTTTTTCTTAAAAAAATAAATTAATTACAAATAATTTTTTTTCTTTTTCTTTCTTTTTTGGGGGGAAGGGGTTTGTTGTCAATGTTACATTTGTTCAGGTGTACAGCATATTGATTCAACAACTGTTTTGCTATGCTCACCACAAGTGTAGCTACCATCTGTCACCATACGGCGCTCTTAAAATACTGACTATATTCCCTATGCTGTGCCTTTTATTCCCATGACTTATTCGTTCTATAACTGGAGGCCTGTACCTCCCACTTCCCTTCACCCATTTTGCCCATTGCCCCACCACCGCCCCTCTGGCAACCATCATTCCTCTGTATTTATGTGTCTATTTCTGCTTTTTGTTTACTCATATGTTTTGTTTTTTAAATACCACATATAAGTGAAACCATATGGTATTTGTCTAAAATTTATTTTATTATTTTTTTAAAAAGATTTTATTTATTTATTTAACAGAGATAGCCAGCGAGAGAGGGAACACAAGCAGGGGGAGTGGGAGAGGAAGAAGCAGGCTCATAGTGGAGGAGCCTGATGTGGGGCTCGATCCCATAACGCCGGGATCACGCCCTGAGCCGAAGGCAGGCGCTTAACCGCTGTGCCACCCAGGCGCCCCTGTCTAAAATTTATTTTATTAGTTATTTATCAGTGTTTTACAGTTATATTTTATTTATAACAGTATTGTTTATTGGGTAAGATCCTAGATCCTGAGGCTAGACAATGCATTTAAGCCCAGATTCGCTACTTTATATCTGATTACTTTAGACAAACTGCTGAAACTTATGAGCCTCTGTTTCATTGTCTTTAAAATAAAAATAATACTGCAGACGGTTCTGTGGAGATGGAATCAATATTTTTATGGTGCTTAGAAGAGTATCTAACATATAAGCTTAGTATACGTGTTTATTTCAGTAAAACAAGCAAGCAAAAATAAAGTTAGCCAGCGATGTATGTATAAAATTATTAGATACAAAGGAGTAACATTTTATAATTCAGATATTTATGTAATGGACCTGGATCATATTTAACTATGGAATAGCTGGGGTGCAAATTCAAGGGGATTATTTATATTAGAAATGTGATTCATGGAATCATAATTAGTGTTAATTAAATGGGAAAGCAACGTTTTACTTTTTAATTGTTCATTCAGTTAGTCATTAGACCTCCACCGAAGAGCACTGTGTGTGGAATATCATAGGTATCTCAACAGTAAGGTCATGGCCAGTGTTTCCATCAGCTATTGCTACAAATATGTGGCAAAACAAACCACCTTAGAACTGTGATTTAGAACAAGAGTACACTAACCCACATGTGTAGTTTAGCTGGGGTTTAGATAATCGATGGGCTTTTTGTGTCCTGAGAATCCATAGAAATAAAAAACTCAAGTCAACATTTAATATTACAGAATGGATGTTTCATACTTCTCTACTTATCTTGTATAAGGGAAATAATGAATGCATATTATAAAACTAAAAAAAATCCATTCTAAGATTTCCCTTTTTTGGCTAAGTGCAACCACTCATGACTTATTGTTGCTGTTTATTCTTCTTGAAGCATGGTAGCTAAAATGGGTGTCCTTTCCTGTAGCAACTGGGTAGGTACTGGCTTGATAGAAGTAGAGTCTTCATTGAGTTATATTTATGTTTTTATCACATGTAAATGCTGCCCCAATATTTACCATAAATTCTAACACAAGGAAAACTGATAGGAAAAGAGTAAAGGGCATATTCATCTTGTATCCAAGCAAGCAATTCCTGGGTACATTAGCAAACTCTCCACATAGACATGGGTTTATTTGTGAGAATGGGATTTTGAGAATGCTAATAAGCTCATATATAGGGGCGCCTGAGTGGCTCAGTCAGTTAAGTGTCTGCCCTCGGCTCAGGTCATGATCCCAAGGTCTTGGGATTGAGTCTCCCATCAGGCTCCCTGCTCAGTGGGGAGCATGCTTCTCCCTCTCTCTCTGCCTGCGGCTCCCCCTGCTTGTGTGCTCTCTCTCTCTGTCAAATAAATAAAATCTTTAAAAAAGTTCATAAATTCTATGTATTTTATAATTAATGATGTGAAATGCAGTATATAAATTATAATACACATAAATTCTTTGTATATGTATATAGAATATTCTATATAATAAAAATTCTATATAGTATATATAAAAATATGTTATGTTATATATATACATATATATAAACACACACATTTAGATAGTTAAAAGAGTGTTGAGTAATTGGGGATTGCTTTTCAATGACTAAATTTCTTATACGTGATTTATATTTCCAAAGATCTCCATTCTTTCCCATTTCCAAAGACGCATCCCCCAAAACAGTGGGAGTGTGAGATCTTACTACCACCATCTATCGTTTTTCCATCAGAAAATGTCTCATTACAGATTTATCTCTATTGAATCCATCACCACAAGAGCCAGTTCTTCCATGGCTTCCCTCATTCTCTGAACTCTAATCACCAAGGGCAGTGTGCATCTACTTTTCTGACTATGATTCTCATCCATTTCCAAATCCTAAAACTGTACCACAATGTTTTCTGGAAATTTTAATCTGTTGTCAGGGAAATCACTCATCCCCTTGGATCAACTTCTCTAATGTTCTCTGTACCTTCTCGATCTACCTGAAACTGGGCTCTCCCTGTGAGGACAATGCTTCCCCTACCCAGCTGTTTCATCTGGTGGCTCTTTTTTCTCCTATAACTTCCCTCTCCTAAAATTCCCCTGCTTTGAATCTTGGGCCATCAAACAAAGTCACCTATCAAAATTAACTCTTAACTCTTCATCAGTCTCTCATTTCTTGATGGCTTTTAAATTCCAGCTCAAACATTGCTCTTATAATCCTTGGGGATTTCAATATCCCATCTATAACTGTCCCCAATCATTTTGCTCTCCATCCAACCACAGCCACTCACACCTGGGTTCATACCCTAGATCGAATCATTCTTAATAACTGCAATCCCTCCATGATGTCAATTTCAAGTGTCTCATTCTCTTACTAGTACCCTCTATTACCCCAGTTTCAGAAATTCTTTAAATCTCTTCCCTCCTGATGTCCTTACATCACATAATGAATTTCATGGTCTATAATTACAATAACTCTCTTGCATATACTCTCATCTTCATTGCTTGCCTTTCTGCCCCCGACTTGCTTAATGTACTTATAAGTGGTGAGCTCATCCAAGCCTGCCTCTGTTCAGATGAATGTGGCTGGAGAAAATCATACAATCATGCTGGAAGGTCTCACTTTAAACCTATGACCATTAATCTCAAATGGGTCCCTAATGATACCTTGCAATCATATCACATTTCCTGAGCTTTCTCACTCTGACAGTTTCATACCTTTTTCTCTTCTCATACAGCCAAAACTTTCTCCCGCATCTTCAATCTCAACTAATAATTGATCGTTCTGATTTACTAAGAACACAGAGGCAATCAAATGAGAACTTCCAAAAGCTTTCACTATCTCAATGAGCCAGAGACATGTTCGTTTAACCATATAGTGTGACTTCCCTCCTTTTATTGTGGAGAAAATTTCAAAATTCTTGTTCAGGTCATTCTCTCTGTCCATTAGATACCATCCCTACTGGCTCCAACAATTCTTTATTGCTAGCCTCAACAATTTCCCCCCTCTAAATCATTCTCATTTGCATAGAAAATGCTATACTTTCTCCAATCTTGAAAAGAAACTGTTAATCATCTTCCAAGATACCTCCCCATTTCCAAGGCCCCTCATTTATAACAAAGCTCCTCAAAAGAGTAGAGACCTCAAGAGTTGAAAGCTCCAATTTCTGACCTCTCATTCCCTTTTAGCCTGTTCAGTCAGATTTATCTTCACATTTCACCAGAGCAACCATCGTCAAGGTCACTATGATCCTTATGTTGCTAATTTCAGTTATTAAATCCTATTTCTCATCTTACTTCACTTACCAGATGATTACCTCTTCCACTCTGAAGCAGTTTTTCACTTGATTTCCAAGACAATATTGTCCTGGTTTTATTGCTGCCTCATGTCCCACAAAGTGTTGGTATTTTTTTGCTTATTCCTCCTCTTCTTACATCCCATAAATGTTGGAGTATACTTGGTGTGAAATAATAAGAAATACATATATTAGTCTCTGTCCCCATACCTGGAGCAGAGCTCCTAAACCTTGTAAATTCCTAAGTGATAAGAACACTAGGAACATCTCTTACAATATTTGTCTTTGACCCCGTACCTGACACAGGGCTCCCAAAACCCTTGTGATTTCCTAAGTGATGAGAGCACCCTGGGCATTATGTTTTCCTAATGTGGCGACTCTGGGTGGGCTGCTGGATGGCTTCCTAAAAGACCAAGCTATGATTACAAGCTTGGCATTTTCAGCCTCATGCCCCCCAGTCCTCCAGAGAGGGGAGAGGGGTTAGAAACAGAGTTAATAATTGATCATGCCTCCATGGGGAAGGCTCCATAAAATCCCGATAGAGTAGGAGGCTTGGGCAGCTTCCAGATGGATGAAGACATCCACACAGGGAAGGTGATGTACCCCAACTCTACAGGGACAGAAAGCTCCTGCACCTGTGACCCTTCCGAAAGTGTCAGAAGTGAAGTGTCCTATGTGAGGGTAAAGAAAGACTCACAGGAAAGAAACACAATAGGAAAAACCTGTGGTTCTTTACTTTACACCAGGACTCAATCTTGGGATATCTTACCTTCTCCATCTACAGCCCTATCTTCGGTGATCTCATCAAGCCTTGTGGCTTATATCATCCATATGCTAGTGATTCTCAAGTTATTTTTCTTGGCCTATACACATTTCCTAAATTTGGAGTTAAAAATAAAGTGGCCTACACATGTTCTCTTTGTATATCTAATAAGAACCTCAGAAGGTAACTTATCTCAAACCGAACTCCTGCTGTCTCTAAACTGCCTCCTCCTATATTCTTCCCTATCTCATCAGTGGCAACTCTTTTCTTTTCCCCTTAACTAATCTGTCAACAAATCCTGATGACTCATATTTTCAAAACTGACCCCAAATCACCCTTTTCATTCCACCACATCTACTCCTACCACCATCATCTGAGCTACCATTTCATGGCTCACCAATAGCTTCCTAACTGCTCCTTCTGCTTTTCCTCCAAACTGTATTCTACCAACTGCCATCAGAGGGAAACTGGAGAAACTCAGGTCAAACAGATCTCTCCTCTGTTCCCTGCCCTCTCATGACTTCCCATCTCATTCTGAATACACCCCAAATTGACCTCCAAATTCCTACGCCATTAACCCAGTGGTTAGTAACATTTAATACTGTGTGTTGCTGCCTGATAGAAACCACAGGAAGGTCTTTCAGATAATTGCCATGAAAGTTTATTAAATACTGTTGGCATCTGAGCGTGGATTTCGGATGTTTTATAAAATTTTCCTTCCCATTATATCTAATGACCAATTTTCCACCCAACTGAGCTCAGGTTCCAATCATACGGATTTCTAATTATGATTTACAGCATAAAGCACGTGCGTTTCCTAGCTAATAAGTGAAGCTGCTGATTTTATTGTAAAGCACAAAGTGATAGCGTTTGTTATGGAAAGATATATGGATGTCTGCCCTTCAGAAAAACCTGTATTCTGACATTTAGACCTACTTACACCAGTGGAATATTTTTTATGAAGAGAAAAGAAATTGAACCTATTAAAATAGTTTATAAATAATGTCTGGGTTTATGAAATGCATCCTAAGCCACAGTGCAGTTTCTCTTTTATATTATTTTATGCAGTTTGTTAGCTTCAGAAATACAGGTAAATATATTGTAACAGCATACTAAGACCTGCTTAAGAGATTATAGAATATTGGGTTTACAAGTAGTTTGGTAGATGTATGCACGGATAAGTAGACTAGAGGAAGAGAAAGGGAAATAGATACATAGGCAAATTGTGAGTGCTTGATGACCTTTTCACCGCAGATGGTTTTCCTTTAGTAAAATTTGCTATAGTAAAATTTCTTACAGTGAATTGAGATCTAGATCACTACTAGTGATACTCTTCACCCCCTTTACTTCTTAATCTCAGCTGCTATTGTTCCTTCTTTCACTAAGAATAAATTGGCAAATCAGTCAAATTGTCTGATCCTTCCATTACACCCACCATCCTAATTTTATTTGTATTCATGGGCTTTGCCTTTCCTCCCTTTCTATGAGAACAAATAAACAACTCTCTTTGTTCTTTTGGCTAGGCCCTCACTAATTCACTGAATCCCACACCTTCTCAATGACATAGAACCCTCCAGGAGTTCTCCTCTTTGTCTTCCATATAATAAATTAGTTCCTCCTTGTCACATTATTTCTATTAACATACACATGTTATAATTGCTTGCCATGTCAAAGGGCATGCCTCCCTTTACCCCTTTACCGCCAGCTACCATCCCATTTCTCTGATCACTCTTCATAGCAGAGCAGCTTGAAAGGTCGTCTATACATACTGGCTCACTTGTACCATTATTTTTTAACCCCGGCTTGCCCAGTTTTTTTTCCTCTTCGGGCTACTGAGACTGTTCTTTTTAAGTTCAACAATGACCTAACACTGTCAAATCTAATAATCTTTACTCAGTTCTCTTCCTGCTCAACCCATGAGCTCCATTTGACAAAGTGAATCTGTCACTGCTTCTGAAACCTTTGGCATCTAGGAGTCAATTTTCCCTTGATTCTTCTCTTATCGCTCTAGTCAGCCCTCTTCATTCTCCTTCCCATGTTTTTCTCCCAATTCCTGTCCTCCTGATTTCTAAGGTCCAGGGTTCATTATTCTGTCCTCAGTTTTTGTTTTTTTTTTTTAAATCCACGCTCATTCCTGAAAAAGTCCTGTAGAGTCACACTCAGATACCAGTGAATTCTAAATTGATAGCCCCAGCCTTGACCTTTCCATAAATCCAGACTCATATGGGCACCTGCTACCTCAATATTCCTCCCATGGATGTCTATAAGGCTTTTCAAACTTCCTTATGTGGTCTCTTCAAGTGACACTTTATCAGACAGGTCTTCCTAGACCACCTTGTATTAAATAAAACCCACATTTTTTCTAAATCGTTTTATTTAACAATGCCATAAGCATAAACATTTGTTTTTTTCTTTAACTTAAACCTGCCCTGCGCTCACCAACACACTTTGGGGTATGTGCTCCAGTAAAGTAGGGGATTTGTTTCCATCCTTATTTTATCCCCAGGGCTTATTAGAGTGAATAGCACATGGTAAGTACTTAATAAATATTTGCTGAATGGATAAAATAATAATAAAGAGTAGAATAAAATCAGTATACAGACTTTCAGTAGTGACATTAGCAAAAATGGCAGAAAAGGGAGCTCATTCTTCCACAGAAACATGGAAAAAACAAGCAAAAATTTTAAAAACCAACTTTGCCAGAACTCCAAAAAAACAGTCAAAGATTTAGAGCAACCAAGGAAATGCTGAAGAGAGAGCCAACTCAAACATGATGGAAGAGCTTTGTGGTGTTTTAATGTAACCCTGCCACATCCCCCACTTCCTGGCATGGTAGCTGTGTTAAGGATGGCAGCTCATGCTCAGGGTGTGATTATCTGTTTCTAGGGGGAAACAGAGGGCACTTTGTTACCAGGGAATTTTACCAGGTCCGTTTCGACCTGTCTGGAGGTTCCCCGAAGGACAAATGCACTGTGTGCTCGCCTTTGCTTCACCTAACTGGGAACATCCTTAGAGCAGAAAAGCTGCTAAGCAGTGGGTGTTCCTTGAAAACACTGAAAAGGAATTAAACACTCTGTTGCTTCTTAGGGCAACAAATTAGAAGTTTAGTTAAACAATAGACATGCTGAACGCCTAAAAGGAAAAGCTGGAGAGAGAATTACTATACCTAATAAGGGTTTTAAGAAACCTCCCATGTATAATGGGGGACTCTAGAAAGACATGTTGATGCCCAGGTCAGGTTTCGTGCTCAGAAAAATTAAGATGATCATAAGCATTCAACTAAGGCTGATCTTCATGCTTAGGACAAAAAGGAAGTGAAGCCAAAGGGTTGTAAATATCCTGGCTAAGTGTTAAAGAACTACCCCAATGTGGTCAATCTGCAAAGACTGGGAGAATATTTGGGGTATTGTCCAGGCATTTAGGAAATTTGCTGTAAAACCACTGGCTAACCAAGCACTAAAAGAACACATAGTACAGAGGTCACACATCAAAAGAATAAAATCTTTAAAACATACTTTTGAAGAGTCACTACTCAAGCAACCACAACCCATATTAAACAACAACAAATCCCGAGGAGGGGGAGGAATTTGATTTTCAGAGCACATCTCTGTCATGCTAAAAACAGTTTTGTTAAAGGTCATGCAAAGAAACAAGACATTTTGGCCCATTCATAGGAAAAAATAAATAAACAGAAATGGTCCCTGAAAAGCACAGACAATGGACATACTAGACAAAGACTTTCTATCAGCTCTTAAACATACCTGAGGTAAAAAACAAAAAAACATGGAAAAGAAATAAACTAGAAGAATGATATTATGAAAAAGTGGATCTTCATTCACTTCTATGATGCTCATTGTGACTCTGGTTTTCTGGAGATAATAACCATACTTGACAGTGAGTGTCTTCATTTCTTTGAGGGTGAATTTCAAGCCAGGTAGAATATAAGCGTTGCTTACTATGAGGATTTTTTTGTATTATTGTGCGGTTGTCTACATCCTCCATTCCCAGCCACACATTACAATAATAAACTCAGACCTACTTATATACATAGTTCAGAAAGTTGGTTTGCTATTCATCAGCTCTTAATTGGTTTTTATGGCATCTGTCTGCTTAAGAATACAATACTGAATGATGTTCGTGGTGAGGACAATGACACACTGAAAGGTCCCAAAGCATTCTGAAATTTCCAAATAGCATCCCAAGTTTTTTCTCCAAACTTTGCCAATATCAGATTGACCCCACACAGACAGAGCTCTCACGATTTCGTTCCTCCATTTATTCATTCAGGGCATACTATGTAACGAATGGACAGAAGACTTCAAAATGGCTAAAAGCACTTTCCCTTGAATGGCATGGTAGCTGTCTTACATGAAAGCCTTACAATGGCTTTCCCTTGAAAAAGCATATTTTACTTTCAAAGATTTAAAACACCTCTTAGATTATTTAATTCTTTCATTTCTTATAGTCTATAACTTCTTTGGTTTACAATTTTCAATGACTAATTAATGCCTTTCAAATAGCATTTCAGTATTTCCATGTTGTCCCTCCCCTTTTTTATTCATCGTTCAAACACTTATGAGCTTGCTGACTTTTATACTTCCTTTATTGTCATTACCCCCATCCCCACTTTCTGTTCAGAATGTTGCCAAGAAGAATAAAAAGAAAAAGCAGAAATGTTATGGAATGTTCACTGTTATTAGTGAAACATCAAATAATTTGATAAAATCTGTTATTTTCAATTTTAAGATTTCATTATTTCTTGGAAGTTATGAATATTGAACTACAATTTCACAAGTCACCAAGAACACTGATTTTTACTATTCAGAAGTATAAATAAAACTAATGAAATCTTATGGTAAATTTTTGGGGAAACTGGTTTTCCTTTTATGTGTGACAAATAGCTACAGGCACAAACATGCCCCTGGATTTTTACTTAATGAGTCTAGTTGTCTGGACAAGATCATATCCTTTTAAGTTCAAATCTTATAAGCAAGCATGCTATAAAGTATAGATAACCTTACCTATATCTTGTTTCCTTAGATTGCATAAATGTCAAAGAATATTACTTATTATTTTGAGATGCATGGTATACTTGAATCGGTTCTTACTATCTTGTGTTCCAAAACTGTTTTGCAATGAATCAATCTGTTATTTTTGTATAATAAAAGAAGAAGAGATGAATTTTCATAAACTGTCTCTACTTAATCAGATTTGTACTTGTGACCTGTGAAATATGAAGTCGACAACATCACTCTTTCAAAACTTTGCAAGGGAATTCATAGATGTTAAATTAGTAACAGAAGGTGTTTAAAAATGGAAAGTGCGGAGCCTGGCTGGCTCAGTCCGGTAGAGCATGCAACTCTTGATCGTAGGGTAAGTTCTAGCACCATGTTAGGCCTAGCACTTACTTTAAAAAAAAAAAAAAGAGAGAGGTTTAGAGTAGAATGGTTATTACAAGTATATAGCAAGACTTTAGTGCATGTGTAATTTAATCACAAACCTAATATTTTATATTGTATTTATTTTTTAGAAATACATTTCTTTTAACTAACTGTATGGTATATCACAAACCAATGATTAATGAAAAATGTACAGCTTAATTGACAATTTGAAGATAAAAAGCCTTACACAGATATCCTAGTTAACCTCATTCTTTTATTGATATTTCTGAAAAATTATGTTGTTACTATAACTGACAAGATTTGTGACCTTGTGCAGGTTTTTTATCCTGCTATTTCAATTTCCTTAATTATAAGATTGGAAAATTATAGCATTTAACTCATAGGGGTTTTTCTGATCATTAAATGAGATGATACAAGCCCAATACCCACAATAGAGACCAGTATATATTAAGCACTCAATAGTTAGTTACTATTAATTACTATGTGTGGTACACTTAATAATAGTGGGCTTGATAAATTTGCATTTATTAAGGAATAAAGTTAACATTTTGTAGAATTATAAGAATCTTAAGTTGGGGCATATTGAAGAAGGGGAAATTTTCTTTTTCTTTTTTTTTACTTTATTAATGGTTTAGTAAGAAGTCTCACCTTTGGTGAAATGCCTTTGAATACTGTATTTCTTACTGCAAAGAATAAGAAAAGAATATGGACAACAACACTTCAGTATCAGGAGGAAGATGTTATTCTTTTTGAATTTGCCATTACAGACAGTAGAAAACTCGTAACTTCTGCAACCTCTAAATATCTGTCATAAATACGTTGTTTTTCAAAGTATGGCCCCATGATCATTTGATTCTGAATCTCTTAGCTGCTAATTAAAGCTTCTCGTTAAAATAGCAGCTTTCTGAACACCAGCCAGATTGAATGAATCCGACTCTCAGGAGGTGGGTCTAACCAGGCTCTCTTTTTAGCAAGCTCCATAGGTGATTTTTACACATAGTAAAGTTTGAGAAATTCTAATCTAGTATGACATAAGAAACTGCTATCAATCATTTTGCCTTCTGGCTTTCACATGAGTGAGGATTTTCTTCTTTATTTTACAAATAGTTTTTGATTCCCATCTTGGATCAGTGAACATAATGATCAATGATTACTGGCAGCAATTTTGAGGCTTCAAATGGAGATCCAGACCTGTTGTAGACTGGAAATAAATACCAGAAATCAAAGGTTCTCTTTCTTTTTAAAATGAAACTAATGAGTTTTGATGTAATTTCTCTTCATAAAGTGTGGTAGACTCATGAGTTTTATGGTTCTGTATCTAAGAAACCCCATTATCCCTTATGACATTTCCCAAAGAAATAGTGGCACATTGATTTTTTTAAAAGTAGGCTCCATGCCCAATGTGGGGCTTGAACTCACAACCCTGAGATCAAGAGTTGCATGTTCTACCAACTCAGCCAGCCAGGCCCCCCCCAGAGTGATTTTTAATAGGGCTGATTGAACATCTTTTTTTTTTTTTTTTTTTTAAGATTTTGTTTCTTTATTTGAGAGAGAGAGAGAGCACAAGCGGGGAGGGATGGAGGAGAGGGAGAAGCAGACTCCTCGCTGAGGAGGTCCTGAGGTGGGGCTCGATCCCAGGACCCTGAGATCATGACCTGAGCCTAAGTCAGACACTTAACTGACTGAGCCACCCAAGTGTCCCATGGCTTTTTGATATCTTTTGAGATAAAATGGTAATAGTGCACTTACAACCCATTATACTGTAATTTTTGCTTAAAAGTCATTTATTAAAAGTTTTAAATGTACAATATATTATCATTGAATATAGGTACAATGTTGTACAGCAGATCTCTAGAGCTTATTCATCTGGCTTAACTGAAATTTTACGCCCATTTATTAGTAACTTCTCATTTCCCTCTTTCCCCAGCCCCTGGGACATTCCACTCTGATTCTATGAATCTATTTTAGAGACCTAATATAAGTGGAATTGTGCAATACTTGTCTTCCTGTAACTGGCTGATTTCACTAAGCATATGTCCTCCAGGTTCATCCAAGTTGTCACATATTACAGAATTTCCTTCTTTTTAAAGGCTTTATTATACTCCATTGTTGTATATACCACATTTTCTTTATGCATTCATCTGTCAATGGACATTGAAGTTGTTTTCAACTTAATAGTGAATAGTGCTGCGATGAACACAGGAGTGTAGACATCTCTTTAAGATCCTGATTTTTATTCTTTTGGATAAATATCCACAAGTGAAATCGTTTGAGTTAGAAGAGGTGCTCATAAACTGATAATCACTAAAGGATTTGGGCTATTTATTAATGCTGCTAAATTGGTATTCCACAAATATTTGCTATATTAATTTTTGTTTTACAGATATCACATTATCTCCGGAAGAAAATGTAAATATTCAGGTGTTATGAAATTATACACAATACTGGTGGTTATTCAGATGATAAGTGCATATGGCAATTTTGATGAAATGTATATAAAAAGGCAGCATTCAGGAGCACCCTATCGGCTCAGTTGGTTAAGCCAGAGACTCTTGGTTTCAGCTCAGGTCATGATCTCAGGGTCGTGAGATCAAGCCCTGGGTCATGCTCCTCTCTGGGCGTGGAGCCTGCTTAAGACTCTCTCTCTCCTACTAAGAACCATCCTGCTCAGGAATGACTCGATAAACCAGGAAATCAAAAATCAAATTAAACAATTTATGGAGACCAATGAGAATGAAAATACAACAGTCCAAAACCTATGGGATACTGCAAAGGCAGTCCTAAGGGGGAAATACATAGCCATCCAAGCCTCACTCAAAAGAATAGAAAAATCTAAAATGCAGTTTTTATATTCTCACCTCAAGAAGCTGGAACAGCAACAGAGGGACAGGCCTAATCCACGCACGAGGAAGCAGTTGACCAAAATTAGAGCTGAAATCAATCAAGCAGAAACCAGAAGTACAGTAGAGCAGATCAACAGAATGAGAAGCTGGTTCTTTGAGAGAATCAATAAAATTGACAGACCACTGGCAAGACTTATCCAAAAGAAAAGAGAAAGGACCCAGATTATTAAAATTATGAATGAAAAAGGAGAGGTCACGACGAACACCATTGAAATTGGAAGGATTATTAGAAATTTTTATCAACAGCTATATGCCAATAAACTAAGCAATCTGGAAGAGATGGAATCCTTCCTGGAAACCTATAAACTACCAAGATTGAAACCGGAAGAAACTGATTCCTTAAACAGGCCAATTAATTATGAAGAAATTGAGTCAGTGATAAACAACCTTCCAAATAACAAAACTCCAGGCCCGGACGGTTTTCCTGGGGAATTCTACCAAACATTCAAAGAAGAAATAATACCTATTCTCCTAAAGCTATTTCAAAAAATAGAAACAGAAGGAAAGCTACCAAACTCATTCTATGAGGCCAATATTACCTTGATCCCCAAACCAGGCAAAGACCCCCTCAAAAAGGAGAATTACAGACCGATCTCCCTAATGAATATGGATGCCAAAATCCTCAACAAGATACTTGCTAATAGAATCCAACAGTACATTAAAAGGATTATCCATCACGATCAAGTAGGATTCATACCTGGGATGCAAGCGTGGTTCAATATTCGCAAATCAATCAGCGTGATACATCATATCAACAAGAAAAGACTCAGGAACCATATGATCCTCTCAATCGATGCAGAAAAAGCATTTGACAAAATACAGCATCCTTTCCTGATTAAAACCCTTCAGAGTGTAGGAATAGAAGGTACATTTCTCAGTCTCATAAAAGCCATCTATGAAAAGCCTACTGCAAATATTATTCTCAATGGGGAAAAGCTGGAAGCCTTTCCCTTAAGATCAGGAACTCGACAAGGATGCCCACTCTCGCCACTATTATTCAACATAGTACTAGAAGTCCTTGCAACAGCAATCAGACAACAAAAAGGGATCAAAGGTATCCAAATCGGCAAAGAAGAAGTCAAAATGTCTCTCTTCGCAGATGACATGATACTCTATATGGAAAACCCAAAAGAAGCCACTCCCAAACTATTAGAAGTTATAGAGCAATTCAGTAACATGGCGGGATACAAAATCAATGCTCAGAAATCAGTTGCATTTCTATACACGAATAACGAGACCGAAGAAAGAGAAATTAGGGAATCCATCCCATTTACAATAGCACCAAAAACCATACGTTACTTTGGAATTAACTTAACCAGAGACGTAAAGGACCTATATTCTAGAAACTATAAATCACTCTTGAAAGACATTGAGGAAGACATAAAAACATGGAAAGATATTCCATGCTCATGGATCGGAAGAATTAACATAGTTAAAATGTCCATGCTACCCAGAGCAATCTACACTTTCAATGCTATCCCGATCAAAATACCGAGGACATTTTTCAAAGAACTGGAACAAACCGTCCTTAAATTTGTATGGAAACAGAAAAGGCCCCGAATCTCCAAGGAACTGTTGAAAAGGAAAAACAAAGCTGGGGGCATCACAATGCCGGATTTCGAGCTGTACTACAAAGCTGTGATCACAAAGACAGCATGGTACTGGCACAAAAACAGACACACAGACCAATGGAACAGAATAGAGAGCCCAGAAATGGACCCTCGGCTCTTTGGGCAACTAATATTTGATAAAGCAGGAAAAAACATCCGGTGGGAAAAAGACAGTCTCTTCAATAAATGGTGCTGGGAAAATTGGACAGCTACATGCAAGAGAATGAAACTTGACCACTATCTCACACCATACACAAAAATAAACTCCAAATGGATGAAAGACCTCGATGTGAGACAGGAATCCATCAAAATTCTAGAGGAGAACATAGGCAACAACCTCTACGACATCGGCAAAGCAACCTTTTTCATGACACATCACCAAAGGCAAGAGAAACAAAAGATAAAATGAATTTATGGGACTTCATCAAGATTAAAAGTTTCTGCACAGCCAAGGAAACAGTCAGAAAAACTAAGAGGCAGCCCACGGAATGGGAGAAGATATTTGCAAATGACACTACAGATAAAGGACTGGTATCCAAGATCTACAAAGAACTTCTCAAACTCAATACACGAGAAACAAATAAACAAATCAAAAAATGGGCAGAAGATATGAACAGACACTTTTCCAATGAAGACATACAAATGGCTAACAGACACATGAAAAAATGTTCAAAATCATTAGCCATCAAGGAAATTCAAATCAAAACCACACTGAGATACCACCTTACGCCAGTTAGAATGGCAAAAATAGACAAGGCAAGAAACAACAATTGTTGGAGAGGATGTGGAGAAAGGGGATCCCTCCTACATTGTTGGTGGGAATGCAAGTTGGTACAGCCACTCTGGAAAACAGTGTGGAGGTCCCTTAAAAAGTTAAAAATTGAGCTACCCTATGATCCAGCCATTGCACTACTGGGTATTTACCCCAAAGATACAGACGTAGTGAAGAGAAGGGCCATATGCACCCCAATGTTCATAGCAGCAATGTCCACAATAGCTAAATCGTGGAAGGAGCCGAGATGCCCTTCAACAGATGACTGGATTAAGAAGTTGTGGTCCATATATACAATGGAATATTACTCAGCTATCAGAAAGAATGAGTTCTCAACATTTGCTACAACATGGACAGCACTGGAGGAGATAATGCTAAGTGAAATAAGTCAAGTAGAGAAAGACAACTATCATATGATTTCTCTCATCTATGGAACATAAGAACTAGGATGATTGGTAGGGGAAGAAAGGGATAAAGAAAGGGGGGGTAATCAGAAGGGGGAATGAAACATGAGAGACTATGGACTATGAGAAACAAACTGAGGACTTCAGAGGGGAGGGGGGTGGGGGAATGGGATAGACCGGTGATGGGTAGTAAGGAGGGCACGTATTGCATGGTGCACTGGGTGTTATACACAACTAATGATCATCGAGCCTTACATCGGAAACCGGGGATGTACTGTATGGTGACTAACATAATATAATAAAAAATCATTAAAAAAAAAAAAAAGACTCTCTCTCTCTCCTTCCCCCTTTGCCCCTCCCTCCCTCCCTGTCTCACTCTCTCTCAAAAAAGGGCAACATTTCAATAAGAACATTGAAGGGAAATTGTTTTGATTAACTGATTTGATTGGTTTCTTTTGAATGTTATCACATACAATATAAAATTCATGATTTTTGTGGTGATGAATTTATTTCATGATGTCTTAAATGATGAAATTTATATTTTCAGAGGGGGAAAATATATCTTATATGGGTACAGTATATATCATTGCTGATTTGAAGTTCAAAGTGATAAACAAGGGGCGCCTGGGTGGCATAGCGGTTAAGTGTCTGCCTTCAGCTCAGGGCGTGATCCCGGGGTTATGGGATCGAGCCCCACATCAGGCTCCTCCGCTATGAGCCTGCTTCTTCCTCTCCCACTCCCCCTGCTTGTGTTCCCTCTCTCGCTGGCTGTCTCTATCTCTGACGAATAAATAAATAAAATCTTAAAAAAAAAAAACACAAAGTGATAAACAAGTTCAATCATCAGTATCATTAACAATAAATCATAGTCAGAGACATGCAAGGAGACTCCTTTTAAAATGGGGTATTAATGACAATTAAAACAATCAGTACCCAGAGAACAACCTCAAACAGGTCTGTCTGGGAAAAATAGAGGACTTATGATGCTGGCAATTACCAAGTGATGGAAATCCTAGTGAAACACTGCCGTGACTGGGTGATACTGTGTCACTTTGTAATGTGACTTAGAGAATGTTTCTTTGTACACTTTTATAACTCTCCTGTTCTATTCTAGTTACAGTCTCCTGTTACTTACTATTCAAACCTTCCTACCTTCACAGTGAGCATGGCATGTACCATTTACCTGAGCGGCATGGATATGGCTTATTGGTTATCTTGCTTCTCTCCAAACTGTAGTCATAGCCTCCATGCATAATCATTCCTCTTCTCCAGGAGTCTGGTTTTTAGTCTTATTTGATTATCCCAAATGCAGTGACTGTTCACCATTAGCTAAGATAACAATGGTTGCTGCTCTTCTCCCCAGATTGAGGCTATTCTGTACTGGATCTAGAGAAGTATGTTGGTAGACTCTTGTTCCTCCCCTATGGCTGTGGTTTCCCTCCCACAGGCCTGCACCACAGTGGATATTTCTCAGGCGTCTGTCTGATCATTTCTGTGAGTGCCTGTTGGGGTTTGTTGAAAAAAAAAAAAACACATAAGAGTATATGGACTCCTCTAATTTCTGATGGCAACTCAGGGGTTTCACATTGTTTCACCAGGCCACGTTTGGTCTTCACCAACTGCCACTGATTCTAGTTTAGTTCTTCGTATCAGTGTCTGATTATGTCTAGCCCAGGCCAATGCATGTTCTTCTCTCATTCTCCCTGTAGTGTTGCGGTCTTCTGTTAGATTTGGGACGACTGACCTCAACCCTCTGGTAGTTCAAGAAAAGCCATAATTTGAAGTTGGTCTAGCCCTTTTGTATTGTAAGGGGGGGAAGCAGCACTCCTTTCAACACTCTAGAACCCAGGACAGGTGGAAACCAAAACCATTATTTATATAGTTTTAATTTTAGCAAGTGGGGTGAAAATCCCCATTTCTAGCAGCGCCTTTGACAATACTGTCACTTTTTAAAATACTTACAGTATTCTTACTCGGGTTAAAAAATACATAGCATATATAAATATTTCATAACTTGTAAATTATTTTCAGGATGTTTCAGAAACATTTCAAAATGTTTTCTTTTTATTTCTAGAAGACAAATGATTGTAGAGTTTCCATAGAGATGAAATTTAAAATTTATAATACCCAGTCATCTGATCAAAGTGATGTAATAAAGCCTAGATATTGCTCTGTTGGAGTATGCACAGTAGTGTTGCTTGTATTTTCTGCACACACTCTTCTTTCTTCCAAATTAAAAATGTAAAGCAGGGGCGCCTGGGTGGCTCAGTGGGTACTACTTTCTGCTCAGGTCATGATCCTGGAGTGCTGAGATCGAGCCCCATGTCTGGCACCCTGCTCAGCAGGGAGTCCGCTTCTCCCTCTCCCTCTCCCTCTGACTCTGCTGCTGTGCTCTTCCTCTCTCTCTCTGTCTCTCTCAAATGAATAAATAAAAAATGTTTAAAAAATTAAAAAAAATAAAAATGTAAAGCAGAAAATTTCAGTCTAGAACAAGGCCAATGAAAACAAAAAAATACAAATTTCTTGCACATCTTTTTTCCCGGAAGTTTTGGTACAAGGCCCAGGATGTTGTAGGTGATGGTAGACACGTTCTACACCCTTTTCATTTGGCTTTGTAATTACTTATTTAGTTAAATGTGAGTTCTTTATCTAGACTATGTTGGATTATAGTAGTAAAATCAAATAGTAATGGTAATGTTCTGAAAGAGATTGTGTAGTAGGTATCAAATCATTTTATGAAGAATTCAGGATAACTAGTAGCTTTTATCTACAAGTATCCTTAGGAAGAAAATTGACATAACTATACAGCTATGTATTATATAAATCCTATATAGCTCAGTTGGCATTATTTACTTAGTAGATCACTGGAGATTATCTGTGGGCTTTTCCCTTTCGACTGGATCATCTGTTGATATCTTACTTTTATTTACATATTTTCATTTTTCTGTACCTCTCCAAGGTTCCATTCAAACCAAGCGTCCCTTTATTGTTGTTCCGTGAGCCACGTTTTCTCTTCGTGCATTCTATTTTCTATCCACTGTGACAGATAATTGGAAAAGGACTCCATTACCTGTTATAGTGGAAATACAATGGAATGTGAATCCATTGTGATTGAGCGATGATTTATTGTCAGGGCACTAATTTCTTAAGAACTCGTAGGACAAGATCAGTGACATGATGTTAATTATCACTTTCATTAAACTAATTTCCAATTTAATGCTTTAAGACTCTGAAGTTAAATATAATAAGAAAAGCTTACATATCTTCCTCAGACATTCTAACCCTCTCAAATTACATCTAACTGTTTATTATTTCACATACTTTTGTTGGTCCAGAGTGTTTGATATCCACCTGTAGCTTTTAGAATGAATAATAAATTTATTTTGATGTTGTATTACAAATGTGCTACATACTGCAAATATACATAGATTTGAGCATGCTTACCAATTTTGCAATTTAGGTGGCTATATGATTATTCATGTCACAAAAACAGCGTAAAAAACTTCAAAAGCTCTTATCTATATTATAATTCCCCTTTTTGCACAGATTCAATTTATATTTTCTGTGTATCTGACTTAACGAAAGCATAATCTTTGGCATATTTATGAGGAACATAAATATTCCTATTTATTTGGACTCTAGTGCACATGGCCCCAGAATACTCTAGAGCTCACACAGGAGGAAAATATTGATACTATGTCTTAGTGTAATTACTTTCTGTATGGCTAAATTATATTTTATTTTCACAAGATCACTGATAGTATCTACATAGGAAAAAATACATATATTCTATAAATATTTAATCTCATATTTAAGCTTATTTTTGAGATAATTACAATTATATTTATCTTCCACAATTTTTTGAACATATTTTTTTCTTAATGCCAAGATACAGGAGCTTTATTTATTTATTTATTTATTTATTTATTTATGAGAGAGAGAGTAGGAGAGAGAGAGAGCACAAGCAGGGGGATCGGCAGGCAGAGGAAGAAGCAGGCTCCCCACTGAGCAAGGAGGCTGATACAGGACTTGATCCCAGGACCCTGTGATCATGACCTGAGTGAAAGGCAGATGCCCAACTGACTGAGCCACTCAGGAGTCCCCGAGTCCACAATTAAAGACCTAGTAGTCTGTTTGTTTTATAAATGGACAAGGAATCAAAAAATGAAAATTTAAAATATTTTATTTAGTGTAAATATACATTAGTAAAGTGTATTTGAACAAGTAGTTTGAGTAAGGAATTGTTTGAATAGAAAAATATTTAAAGCATAAAAACATACAGAACACTTGTTATAGTGTCACACTAATTTTTGCAAAATTATAGAGATTGTTACTGCCCCAATGAGCAAATTCATTTGTCCACAGTGACCAGCTGAATTAGTCATATATTCATATTCATGTAGCAGATTCCCCGTGTACTCACTTAGTCTCCTTTAATATAGTCCATCTTTTTTTTTTTTAACTTTCCTTTAAAGATTTTATTTATTTATTTGAAAGAGAGAGTGAGAGAAAGAACATGAGCCGGTGGGGAGGAGCAGAGAGAGAAGCAAACTCTCCACTGAGCAGGGAGCTCGACTCGGGGCATGCTCCCAGGACGCTGGGATCATGACCTGAGCTGAAGGCAGACGCTTAACCGACTGAGCCACCCAGGAGCCCCAATATATCTTTTAGATATGTTTTGTGTAGTAGTATCTCTTCGTATATTATTTAGTAGTGATTTCTGTCATCTTGTATATTTTTTGCCAGTTAGCAGTCATCTTTCTTGGGGGGGAGAGGTATGTGTGTATGTGCATTCATATATTTATAGATACTCATATTTTACATTAGTTATTTATGTATAGATACCAGAAAAATGACAAGATAATGCATACCAAGGAAGTTTTAATATTTCATAGTTGACATAGTTTGACATAGTTTATTTTCTGCTATCTCAAGTATGATCATATAAATTAAGAGTCAAGGTACCAGGAGATATTTCTCTCTAGGAATCAGGTAGAGAATAACATAGTTGTCATACTGACTGGTGAATTTTGTTCGAACACTCCTACCTCAGAACTGACAAATTGTGCAGTGTTTTTAAAAAGGAGTTCAGATAATGGTAATAAAGATGTCAAGGTGAGAAAAATCACAATCATGAGTATTTTTTCATTACAAACACAGTGTGGTTGAGGTGCAGAGTGCTAATTATTTGTCCACTTTCTTTGCTGTTTTTTCTTTGCTTTACTGAGATATAATTGATATACAACATTTGTGTAAATTTAAGGTGTGCAACATGATGGTTTGATGTATGTTTAAATTGTGAACTTATCACCGTAATAAGGTTAATTAATAGGCGAGAGCACTTTAAAGCAGGGGTTCTTAATCTTTAGTAGTCTGGTGAAGTCTACGGACCCTCCCCCCCTCAAAAAAGTTCTTAAATACAGATAATAAAAGAGCCAGGGTTAGAAAGGAAACTACTTATATTGCAAAACAGTTCTCAAAATATTAAACAAAGTTTTGGTATGGTAATATGCATACTTCTTGATTGCTTTAACTAACAAGATTTAGTGGTGTTTCAAATAGCCACTTTGATTTTGAAGTACAGTGGGGAAAATTTTTTTGAGATATTCATAACATCCATTTACTTATACATCATTTGAGTAGTGCTTAAAGAGTTCTCAGTTCTTACATTTGCTGTCTTCACTTAGTTGTCATATCCCCAAATGGCAGTAATTAAAATTATGAATAGATTAATAAGACAGAGATTATGATTCTGTCAATAGTAAAAAGAGAAAAATCTGTAATAACTGAAATTTCCACTTCTAGTCTACTTTAATTTCTTCCTTTCTTTTTGCGATTTCCTTTTCATTTTAAGGAATATGATGGAGACCATGTGTTGTAGCCTTAATTTTAGAAACACAAGCTTAGATAAAATGCTTCCTTTTTAAAGAAATGGAAGAATTCACATAAATTAGATGTAATGCCCAAACATTTTTTTATAATCAAGCATAAGGTATACATTACATGTAAATTACAGTTTTTTAGTAGGAAGTCTGGCATCTAATTTTGACAACAAATAATTTAAAATATTTTATCTCATTTTCCAAATGTACAACTTTTCACTTGTAATAAATAATATGCCACCAGCAAAATGAAAAGCACATTTTGAGCAAGCCATGGATTGCTCTTAAGAGTTTTGTACCTTTGAATATATATTAAGATATTGATTTGGGGCAGTTCATCTTTTCGGGTAAACATTTTGGTAATGAAATGTTTTAACCCTGGTAGTAGTAGAGGGATTTATGTTTGTGTCAGTCATTATTTTTAGATATATCTGATGCCTGCTAGGAAGTCAAGTTTACTGCTATAATGTTTGTGTTTTGTACAATACCAGTAAAAAGAGAAATAAACTTTAAAGTGCTAACATTATGGCAAGGTTATTTCCTTTGCCCTCTTACCTAAAGTGACGATTCTTCTGAGATCTGTAGTGTTCAGCAAGCAGTATTTGTTGTTTAGCTGCAGAAAGATGATAATAATAATTAGAGGAAGATCTGTTTCAAACAAGTTCAGCTTTAGGATTCAACTATTTTGGTCGAACTTGTCTGAACGTTGAGTTTAGTAAGGACTGAAAATGCCCACAGGTACAGAAGGACAAAACCATCTTGATTTTAATTTCGGACAGTGAACTTGGGCCCTCATAATCCTTCTGACATTTATCTTAAGATTTCTCAAAAAGTTAATATGATGATCTGGCAAAATCAAATCCCAGTGATGCAATCTTTATTTTTCAATTGAGTTCCAAATGAACTAATTGGGAATGAGCCTAATCCACATGGAAAGGGAAATTTCTGTAGCTCTCTATCATTAAATTCAAGGGTAAAAGAAATCTATGTTTATGCATTATTCAGAAAGCAAGCTGACCACAAAATTGAACATGCAATTCCTTGCAGGAACAAAAATATCTTCCCTAGTGTGATCAGAAAACAGCTATTATAAGTTGCTGCCCAGGCATTTGACAGTATGACAACCCTGCTCACACCCAGAGTCTGGACGTTGAGATAAAGACTGGAGCTTAGGATTCTCACCACAAGTTTCGGAGCTTTGGTTTTATCAGGGCACCTTTTAAAGTAACCACTTGGAGTTAAGCCTGCAAAAAGTTAATGACCTCTGCCTCAACCACCTATTAAGTAATAGGTACTTGCTCCCCTGCCCTTTGTCTCCTGATGGCTCGTGACGGGGGGGGGGGGGGGGGGGGGGGGGGGGCGGGCTGCCCTTCCCCAAGCTTACTGTGTACCCACCCCACCCTGGTTTTCAGGGCTTGTCAATAGTAAATCTCATGACTTTACTTCCTTTGTGTGGGTATATTGAAAATGCCCCTTCAATCAAAACAATCCTGGGGTTTTCACTTCCCTGAAGTGGGAGCTGGGATGCTGAGGGAGCTACCTGCCAAACCCTTGTGGGTGGCTTGTGCTTCCCCATTAGCAGGTCATAATCTGCATAATTTTAACTTAAACCAGCTACATCCCCCAACAAACCTAGTTTGCTTCAAGCACATCTGTTTTTTTTTTACTTTGATTCCAGTTTTATCAGCTCTCTAATTATTTCAGTGATAAAAATCATATAAATGAAATATAACTGAAGGAGTTATGAGAGGGTAAAGAACAGTTGATTCTGAACAATGCAGGGGATAGGAGCACTAACCCCTTTCACAATAGACAATCTGCATATAACTTTTGATTGCCCACAATCTTAACTACTGATAGCTTACTTTTGATCAGAAGCCTTATCAAAAACATACACAGGTGACTAACACATATTTTGTGTGTTATATGTATTATATACTGTATTCTTACAATAAAGTAAGATAGGGAAAAGAAAATGTTATTAAGAAAGTCGTAAGAGACTGGGGAGCCTGGGTGTCTGACTCTTGATTTCGGTTCAGGTCATGAGATTGAGCCCCACATGGGACTCCTTGATGAATGCAGAGTCTGCTTAAGTTTCTCTCTCCCGGGGGCACCTGGGTGGCTCAGTTGGTTGAGCATCTGCCTTCAGCTCAGGTCATGATTCCAAGGTCCTGGGATCGAGCCCCATGCCAGGTTCCCTGCTCAGCGGGGAGCCCGCTTCTCCCTCAGCCTGCTGCTCCCTCTGCTTGTGTTCTCTCTTCATCAAATAATAAATAAATCTTTTTTAAAAAAGTTTATCTCTCCCTCTCCCTCTGCCGCTCCCCCCACACTTTCTCTCTTAAAATCTTTTTTTAAAAAAGATTATTCATTTATTTTAGAGAGAGAGAGAGAGCAAGAGCAGAGAGAGGCAGAGGAGGGAGAGAGAGAGAATCTCAAACTGAGTCTGTGCTGAGTGTGGAGCCCGATGCAAGGCTCAATCCCAGTATCCTGAGATCATGACCTTAGTGTAAATCAAGAGTCTGACGTTCAACCAGCTGAGCCATCTAGGCCCCCCTAAGTAAATCTTTAAAGAAAAAAATGAAAGAAAATCATAAGAGAAAATATGCTTATAGTACTGTACCGTCTTTGTCTTAAAAAACCCATGTGTAAGTGGACTCACACTGTTCAAACCCATGTTGTTCAAGGGTCAACTGTAGTTTTAATATGTAATAACGACTTACTTAACTAAATATTCATTATTAACAAGTCAAGAAATTCCTGAGGTAATATGGATAGCCCCCCCCAACTTAATCCAATCCCACTTAGATGATGTTCTACCATAATCAATTAGGCATATGATCTTCCATGCTTCTATGCATCGTTGGGGACAATTTTTAAATAGAAAACCAATGAGTCATCTTACATTTTTCTTTTTTTTTTAAGTACATCCATGCCCAGTGTGGAGCCCAACGTGGGACTTGAACTTACTCTGAGATCATGAGCTGAGCTGAGTTCAAGAGTCAGATGCTTAATCAACTGAGCCACCCAGGTGCCCCAACTCATCTTACTTATTAATGAAGACTATACTTGTTGTTTTAACATTGACCAAATGATAATGACAAATAAGACAGGCTTTTACTTTTTCACATGAAAGCCTGGACTTGTAGGTCCAAGGAGTGTGATGCCTGTGTCCCTTAGATCATCCAGGGACCCAGGTTTCTTTTCTCTTGTTGCTTTACCATCCCGTGTTGTCTTCATCTGCCCATCAACTGTGCAGTCCCATCTGCAGTGGAGAGCAAGCGGGTTCCCTTTAAAGCCATGACCTGAAGATGCATGCATCATTTCTACTTGGATCTCTTTGGTCAGAACTCAGTCATATGTACACGTCTAGCTGCAAGTGAGGCTGGGAAATGTCTCTTGACAGATCAAGATAAAATTGGGGGGCCTTCTATTACTAACAAAGGAGAATGAAAGAAAGAAATATTGGGAATCAATTTGTAGTCTCTGCTATATTACATTTACTTTGGATTTATAAAATCTATTCATATATTCATCCAAAAGTACTTACTGAGCACCACTTACACATGAAATACTTTTCTGGGGGCACCTGGGTGGCTCAGTTGGTGGAGTGGCTGCCTTTGGCTTGGTTAAGTGTCTGCCTTCAGCTCAGGTCATGATCTCAGGGTCCTGGATTGAGCCCCACATCAGGCTCCCTGCTCAGTGGGGAGTCTGCTTCTCCCTCCCACCTCTGTACTCTCCCTCTCCCTCTCAAATAGATTTAAAAAATCTAGAAAGAAAGAAAGAAAGAAAAAAAGAAAGAAAGAAAGAAAGAAAGAAAGAAAGAAAGAAAGAAAGAAAGAAAGAAAAAGAGAGACTTTTCTGTCCCTGGTAACACCATGGTGTGGGAAGCTCTTGTCCTCACATACACCTTCTCTTTCGTAAGGCAAAGAGTGCTGTCTCCAGATCTTAGGATAGAGCCCTAGGCAGTATGTCAAATCCCCTACTGAGACTAGAAATCATCTTTGAGCTCCACTGTAATGGACTAGGACTAATAATCCTAGTTCCCTTGTAACTAAAACGTTTCCCAGGACACAGAACTTCCAATGGGTGCTGTTTCTTATAAAGTAGCCTTGACAATATACATGGAAGAGAACGGAACTATTAAACATTTCTTGCCATAATCAGCCCCCCTTTTTTCCCGGTCAATGTTTTTGGGGAAATGTTTTTCTTCTGCAATCCACTGTGTGCTGCTTTACCTCTCTCTCTTTCTTGCTTTCTCTTTCTCTCTTTCTCCTCTCTCCCTGATCAGGCTTCCCTCCCCTCAGCAGCACCCACAATTCTTTTCTCCCCCAAATTACATCACTGCACCTCCTACCTTCCACGTTGTAGCCTCTTTCTCCCCCTTGTGCAGTCTAATGCAGTTGTTCTCTCAATTCTCAGATTGATTTCCTGGGTGTTCAGAATGACTTGATAATTATATAGCTGTGTACTAAGGATGAGGCAAGCATAATGTCCTCCTACATCTCTGCCACCTCAACTCCTCCCTAAATATTTCTTAATAAATGAAAAAAAAAAACATTGCCAGAATAATTTCATTCCCATATATCCAACTGCATCCCATAGGCTCTTAGGAAATACAGAAAAAGTATGATATCTCAGAGAAATTGCATTCTTTTTATTTACCCAGCTAGATATAAGTAGTACTCATTTTGCAAAAAAAGGAGACAGTATTATTAAGTCATACAATTAAATTTTAATAATGCTATTTTTAATAGTTGCTATTTCCTTTTATCTGAGTAAATTTTAATTTTGTAATTTCAAATAAGTCCGAATTAATCACATAGGTCTTAAATTTATAAATAAAACTGGAATATAGCCACATGGAAAGTGCGGACTATTCTACTGGCAACATTCCCAATGACTCTTTATGGAATTATTTCTTCAAATTAAAATTGGACAGATGGAAACCAATCCCATTTATCTTGGAAATAGTATAACCTGGAACCAGAACTTCCTTTAGCAAAATAATTAGAGGAATTTTGGAAATTCTTTTTTTTTTTTTTTTTTTTTTTTTTTTTAGATTTATTTATTTGAGACAGAGAGAAAGAGAGTGCACAAGCAGGGGGAGCAGCAGGCAGATGGAGAGGGAGAAGCAGGCTCCCCGCAGAGCAGGGAGCCTGCAGCGGGGCACCATCCCAGGACCCTGGGATCATGACCTGAGCTGAAGGCAGACGCTTAACCAACTGAGCCACCCAGGCACCACTGGGAATTCAGTTTTTTATAAGACTTTTATTTATTTGAGAAAGAGTGCTTACGGGAGGAGGTGGGCAGAGGGAGAGGAAGAATCCTGAAGCAGACTCCCCACTGAGCACGGAGCCCAAGGAGAGGCTCGATCCCATGACCTCAAGATAATGACATGAGCTGAAACCAAAATTCAGATGCTTAATGGACTGAGCCACCCAGGCGCCCCTGGATATTCAGTTTTTAATAAATGAAACCCTATAAGCCTTCCTTTTTTCAACTAATAGTAAAAACTGACTAATAGGCAAATCAAGGAAGGAGATAATAGAATGGATTAGCCTCAGAGTTCAAATGTGTAACACTTAACTGCCAAGTTTCAGGGCTCAAATAAATTTCTTAAGTATTTCTTGATTAAAATGGACCAAACTTAAAAAGCAGGCAAATGATATTTATAGTACTTCAGGAATGGCCATTCAGATGTGAAAAGATTGTTTTGTGTCATTCTGTTACTCTTAAGTGAAGTTTAATGGCTGATTAAATTTCATTGTAGAAACTTAACTGGGAGTAAGTGTTCAAAGCTTGATTTCTATCGGAAACCTATCCCTAATAAAGGAAAATGATTCTATGTATAAGGGAAGGTAGAATGAAAGGTTCATATATAGGAATCATTGTAATATGTTCTTACTACTTTATTGCCTTATATACTTATCAGTTTGTAAACTAAAGAAATCATAAATCTGATAATAGGAACTGATCCAATGTTACTACCTAAAATATTTGAAACTTGCTGAGAGGGTAGATTCTAGAAGTTTTCATCACAGGAAAAAAACATGTACTTTTTGGAAATACATGAGGTGATAGATGTTAACAAAACTTACTGTGGGAATCATTTCCCAGTATATGTAAATCTGGGTACTATGCTATACACCTTAAGTTTATACAACACTGTATGTCAATTATATCTCAATAAAACTGAAAAAATTTAAAGGTTACTACCTAAAAACTGTCTACTTTCTCCTAGATGAGCAAGATGTCTTAGGAAGCTGCCAACACATTTTGGGAAATTTGAAAGGCATATTAGGATAATAAACTCTCAAAATGTTCTTGAAAATACAATATTTGATATGATTCTAATTTAATTGCTTCATTACTTTTCATAATGAAAAATAATATTTGATGTTCAAAATAACTATATGGAAAGATTGCAGGCTTATCTTCACCCATCATTCCCTCTGAAATCCTTTTTTCTCTGCTTAGTGCTATCAAATTTAACAAGCTCATTTTTTGGTCAGACACTTTAATTTGTGACTGTTCTTTTTGTTCTCTTGAAGCATGTCTTTGTCTTTTTTTTTTTTTAAGATTTATTTATTTTAAAGAGAGAGAGGCAGAGGGAGAGAGAACCTTAAGCAGGCTTTGCACCCATCACAGAGCCCCACATGGGGCTGGATCTCAGGACCCTGAGATCAGGACCCAAGGCGAAAGCAAGAGTCAGATGCCCAACCGACTGCACCACTTAAGTGCTCTGAAGCATGTCTTTTTTTTTTTTTTTTTTTTTTTTAAGATTTTACTTATTTGTTTGAGAGAGAGAGGAGGGAGAGAGCATGGGAGCACGAGCAGGGCGGAGGGGTGCAGAGTGAGAGGGAGAAGCAGACCCCTGCTGAGCAGGGAGCCCAACATGGGGCTCAATCCCGGGACCCTGAGATCATGACCTGAGCCGAAGGCGGATGATTAACGGACTGAGCCACCCACGTGTCCCGAGCATGTCTTTCCATACCGAAGCAGATTGATCGCTTCCCTCTCGGCTTTAATATTTTCTCTGTCTTCATGCTGACCTCTCTCTTGTCTGATCTTTTTAACAATACCTCGTTATAATTTTCTTCCTTTTCCTGTCATTTCAAGAATGTGAGCAACTTGCTTGCACTCTAAGCGTCCCTGCTTGCCCTTGCCTTCTCCCCTATTTCTTTATTAAGGGACAAATCTGGCCAGGACTTTGAATATGATTTGACTCTTCAGTATATGCAGAGGGAAACCAGCTATTTTCCCTCTTGAGCATAATTTAAATAGTTTACCCAGCACATTAAGTTAGTGTCCAAAGAGTCATGCTGTCCCTGCCATTTTGTCCTTCCTGTTGTCTCTTAAATCCTATATGGTAGAAATTAAAGTACTTCACTCTGTGGCTTGAACTGTGATGGGGTTTTAGGAGGGAATATTAATTACACCCTCATCCGAGTTTATAACCAACTGAGAAGTAGCTGTAGAAATAAGGCAGACAGAGATTAAAATGTCAGCTAATTATTCATAAAGATGACCTAGAATGTGGTTTGGAATTTTGGACACATTGGGCTGATTGCTACCTTCCCAAAATTGAACGTATGCACATCAAGTTGGCCAGTAATAGACTTCCTGCAGAGAAAAAGGAACTTACACATGAAGGAGGAGGAGAAAGGATGGTTTCCTAGATTCAAATTTTGGGGACAGAAAGAGAAGGGTCTGCTGATCTGCTCATGTTCTGTTCACCCAAATTCACTGATTCAATATGTTGCTTTTCCTAGGATGGCAAGTCATGCTGGAGGAGGCGGGCTGAAGATGGAGCTTTTTTTTCCTCTCCTACTTTACCTTGTGAGTGAATAGGCTCCTCCATGTAAACATAATAAGTAGGAGGTAAGAATCCCCACCATTCTCTTCCTGTCAGCCTCCATTTATTTTCATCTTCTTTCCACCGGCCCAGTAAAACTATCAAGTCTCATTAAATGAAAATGCCAGGAGCCCTCTGCTCTCTCTCCATCCCCACTCTTCACATGCACGACTTCCTTGCATTAAGCAGGATTGATCATTTTAATACTCTTACCGTTGAACAACAATCAAGTGAGCACTTTTGCTGTCAGATACTATGTTTCGTCTCAGATACCAAAATGAACAAAACACAGACTGTTGTCAAGAGGTTCAATGAACATCTATCCAACATGTTTTATTTATGAATTGTTCTATTTAAGTCAGTTGGTATTGTCCTACCAGGATATTATTCTCCTTAAATATTTAGACTTTGTTTTACCATGTCACTTCTTGATGATTACAAATCATTCTCTGAAGGCGGAAGTTTCCCTATACTTCTATTTCTTCTTGCTAAGTAACTCCTGGTCCAGGTGTTCTTTGTGCCTCCCTGGGGATTAGTTCAGTAACTTTTCTTTGTGGGATGTTCCCTGTAGGGAGCAGTTTTAATGTTTAGCTGTATATCAGAGTCATGGCTCCTCTATTTCCCAGGTGTTTCGTAGCTCAAGGGCATTGTTCTTTGACTAACTTGTCCCTTCTGTGTCTGATTTGCTGCTTTATGTGTCCAGCTGGTCTCATTTCACCAAAGGCTAGTCAGCTTGCTGTGTCTGGTTGTATGTTATACGTAAACTCTGTTGTGAGATTCTGTTTGTAATTACAAACAGCCCCTGAAAAGCCTGTCATTGGTTCTCCCAAGACCTCACATTGGCTTCATCTAGACCCTTTGTTCTGCTTCTCCTCACTTCATTTTCTCCGGTCAGTTCACTGCATTAAGACTTCTGTCCACCCCACTTTAGTAGGACCTTCCTTGACTAGACCGCCAACTTTGCCTTTTATGCCTTTAATCCAGTGGTCAGATTTGTGTTCTGAACTTAATCAACCCATCAGCAGAATTCACTATTTGAGTAGTTGAAGTCCTCTTTGCTCTTGGTTTAGCTTTCTTAATTTATTATCTCACTGGGCGTCTGTTCTCCATCTCCATTGCTGCCTTCTCTTCCTCTGATCTCTGACCCTAAGGACCTGCACACTTCCAGGTTATGATACGATAGTGCATTCTCAGCAACTGTGCCATATGACAGGCCTGATACCCTAGGCTGTGAAGTGTGAAGTTGGACAATGTTCATTCTTCCATTTGGTCTCTGTGGACCTTGCAAAAAATTCCTGACTATAAACTCAGATTCTTCAACTGTAATGTGGAGATAACAGTATCTGTTACACAGGTTATCTTTGATAATTCAATGTGCAAATAGATGTGGAATCCTTAGAAAGTACAGGGTTCTCAGTGAGTGTCCTGTAACTGTTAGATCTTACCTTTATTATCATTTAAAGTTCTAGATGGGGGGGTGCCTGGGTAGCGCAGTGGTTAAGCATCTGCCTTTGGCTCAGGGCATGATCCCAGCGTTCTGGGATCGAGCCCCACATCAGGCTCCTCCGCTGGGAGCCTGCTTCTTCCTCTCCCACTCCCCCTGCCTGTGTTCCCTCTCTCGCTGGCTGTCTCTATTTCTGTCAAATAAATAAATAAAATTTTTTAAAAAAAAAATAAAGTTCTAGATGGGTATTCTGTGATAGTGCTTGTACTAATGTGCCCATC
This sequence comes from Ursus arctos, assembly GCF_023065955.2. Taxonomy (NCBI): domain Eukaryota; kingdom Metazoa; phylum Chordata; class Mammalia; order Carnivora; family Ursidae; genus Ursus; species Ursus arctos. The sequence continues at coordinate 29,758,048 of NC_079873.1, read as the reverse complement.
TTCCATTTTTGAGTGAGGTTTTTCAGAATTACACAAAAGAATATTCTATGAAAAGAAAGTAAAAAAGTATAATCCCTAAATCGTGGATACAGTCTGAAATTGGCTGTAATTGCTAAAAGCTCAGATGAAATATTTGTGTTTCAGGAAGTTCCTTTATCTTTCATTTCTGGTATCTTTTTTCAAAAGAAAATATGTAAGAAGAGCATCAGGTGTGTGGCCAATTTTCATTTTGTTGCTTACTGTTCTTCGGCCATAGCAGAGGAAAATGCAGTTATTTTAAGTTAATCAAAATGTCTGGTCTTTGAAATGACCTTACAAAAGTGAAGTAGAAACATGTAAATGAAATACCCCTTCAAAAAGATGCAATTTTATAAAAAATAATAACAGTATATAGATGGCAATTCTTAATTATATGTTCAAAGAAAGTAGCTCCTGGTAATTTATCCATCATCCTCTATTTTCTTTGAATACCTTGTAATCTAGTGTATTTCAATTTTGTCTTCAGTAATTACCTTCATTTCTTATATGCTTGTTTTGTCTTTTTGTGAAACAAATGTACATGCTTATTATTACAGCACAGGAAACTACAGAAAATAAGGGAAGTAACATGGCTTACGATTTCCATTATACTTTGATATTCATTTCTCCATCATGGAGATATTTTTGTTGAGTTTGCCATAAAATGTATTTAATGTAAGATTAAAATGGTTATTGATTTTGTAAATAAATGTGTTATGATTCAATATTTTAAATTATTTATCACATTTAATCAAGTATTGTTTTTAAAAATTTCTGATTCTACCATATTGATTAAAACTCAGTCATTGTCCTGAGAAAATTCACCCAAGTAATGGCACCCTTGGCTAACATAGCTCCTTCTACTTGATCTTTTGGCATTATGGTACAGACATTAGATTGAATACTAATTATGCAGGGATACTATCTGGATGGTAGACATGCCGCTTTTGTTCAATATAATGACCGCTGGCACATCCAAATGATGATTACCATTATTGTATTACGACACTATGTGTGTGTGTGTGTGTGTGTGTGTGTATCTGTATCTGTATCTATATGTCATGGTGCAATTCTCTAAATCTGTTTGATTAAATATTCTGTATATATATTAAGAGTATGAATATAGGACAGAAGCAGTAAGCTTGTGATTCTAGTCAGTCAGGACTGCTCATGTATCTCCCTCTTTACACACATCAGGGCATTTCTTCATCTTAATCTGTATCATCCTCTCACCCTCTTGCAAGCTACTACTTGCCCTGAACTACTGGGGAAATTTCATTGACTTCTCTCTTAACCCCCTTTTGCTCACTTTACCATTAAAAGAGCACATTACTTCCATAAGCACATAAAAACATTCAGTGGCCTACAGTTATTCTTATCCCAAATCCTCACCATACCCAACATGGTCTTCCCTATTTTGCTCTCTTCATTTCTCTCTCTCTCTCTTTTTAAGACTTTATTTATTTGGCAGGAAGAGAGAGAGGGAGAGCACAAATGGGGAGCTGCAGGTGGAGGCAGAGGGAGAAGCAGGCTCCCCACTGAGCAGAGAGCCCAACATGGGGCTCGATCCCAGGACCCTGGAATCATGACCTGAGCCAGAGGCAGACACTTAACCCACTGAGCCACTCAGGTTCCCTGCCCCCTTCATCTCTTGAGAAGTTCTTCCAACTCCTTCTGTTCCATCCATAATAGTTCTTCCTTACATGGGCCAAGCTGGTTTCTACCACGGAAAATTCCCACATGCTGCTCTGATAAATTGAAGGTGATTTTTCCCTCCATATCCAGCTAACTCTCACTCACCCTTCAGGTTTGGTGTATTGGTCTCCTCTTGGGGAAATCCTTAGCAGTCAGGGTCCCAGCACCTAGCTCTCCTAGCCTCCTTTACTTATTCACGGTAGCAGTTATCATTGTAATAATTTTAAAACTAGTTGTGTCATTGGCAGTTTATTGTCAGTCCTATTCTATTGATCATAAGCTCAATGAGGACAAAGCCCTCAATTAGTATTTGCTGAATGAATAAAGGAATCGAAATGTAAATATAAACATAAACTATAAGAAAAATGTTCTTTTTAAAATTCTTTCTTTCTTTCTTTCTTTCTTTCTTTCTTTCTTTCTTTCTTTCTTTCTTTCTTTCTTTCTTTCAGGAAGAGAGTCAAGCAGACTCCTTGCTGAGTGCAGAGCCCAACCTGGGGCTCATCTCATAACCCTGAGATCATGACCTGAGCAGAAATCAAGAGTGAGATCCTTAACTTACTCAGCCACTCAGGTGCCCCAGAAAAATGTTCTTCTTCTTCTTTTTTTTTTTTTTTTTTTTGAAGATTCATTTATTTTAGAGAGAGCGAGAAAGAGAGAGAGATGCACACGAGTGGGGGAGGGGCAGAGGGAAGAGAGCAAGAATCTCAAGCTGACTCTGAACTGTGCATGAGCTCTTCGCTGGGCTTGATTCTACGATCATGAGATCACAACCTGAGCCGAAACCACGAGTCTGATGCTTAACTGACTGTGCCAACCAGGCACCCAAAAAATGTTCTTTTAAAAGTATGTTTAGATATTGGCCTTGGAGACAATATTTTCTCACCCAAATTCATGAATTTTCCCACAGCTACGAAGTTTAACTGACTTGGAATCTATAGGTCTTAGTGGTTCATGAATATTTTCTCAGTATGGGGGACAACTGACAATTGGAGGTTTTCTGAGAAGACAAGCCTGTGCTAACCATTATACATTGTAAGATAGAAAAAAACAACAGAAGTGAGTACTTACATACCTGTTCAAACATAACTGAAGTTAGATACTTATTCTGAATACTGATTTCATGAAGTGTCTTTTAATGTTTAAAAAGTGTAGAAAATTTCTCCAATATTAAAAGGATTATTACAGTGGTACTAAGGACAGTTGACTTGCAGCTTTGAATTTTTAAAATACTTATTTGAGAAGCCTGCATTTATTCTTTTAAAGTTGCCAGCTATATTTATCATGAAACTGATTTTATCCAACAACCAGATAATATACTGACTTAGCTGTTAATAACTCAGTGGCTACAGATTCTGTCCAAATTGGGAACATGGCAAAGGGCTTATTTCTTAATTGAGAACATGATTTTTCGAATAAAATATGAGACTCCAACAGATCAGCTTTAAAACATAATGTAGAATCATGATTATTTTAATCATGATTTTTGTCAATGCTGATTCTGTCCCTCTTCCTTAGGGGCTTATATCCAATGTATTTGAGTTCTAGACAAGGGAGATATACGTAGCATGGAAATTTGCTCACATCATTATTACTTGATTCACCGTCTGTCCCCAGCTGATAATTACATCTCTATTTTTACCAATGGAGATTCTTATAATCAGAATTATTACAACTATAAAGACAGATCCGCACAGGAGTTTCAATGCTTTGGAAGCTAAAATTAGTTTCTCATTTCTTAGTTTCCTTTTGACACTGCCATTCCCATAAAGGCTTCAATAATTAAATGGAAATACTTGTGGATATCAACTATATACAGTATTGGCATCTCTGGAGGTAAATTAGTATTCACAGTGAAAGTGAGAGGGACGAAGAACATGAGGGAATGATTTATATGGAGAGGGAAAGTTAGCTCCTCAAAATCGGCTTTTATACAATCAAGTTTTGGAGAATCAGGAAGATAAAAGATCTTAAAGTTTTTTCAAGTACAAAATGTATACACCTTCTTTGCTAAGTAGATGTAAACTTTGTGTTATCACAGTATAGTACTTTTCATAAGGCAGCTATGCTTTTCTGATTCATGTGTTAGCTCTTTTTAATAAGCATTTGAAAAGTTTTGGGGCTCCATGTGCAGTGATCAAAAATGTGTGAGCACATATAGCTCACAACTGGCATTGAACTTGCACAACCTCTTTGCCTTCAACAGTTGTCACTTTGTTTAGGCAGCATTTGTGTCAAAGAACCCTCTAGAAATGCACAATATTCACAGAAGGAAACGATAAAACAAAGTACCCTGTAGAGTTTGGTGTATCTGGTGAAAATCTAATTGTATTTTGCTGGTTTCAAAGCTCTAAGTTAGAATTTCATTGCAGGGATACACGAAATCTAAGTACGGGACAGCAAATAAATGCTTACAATTGCTTTCGTTCTGGCACTTAGACATTTTTTTTCCTTAAGGTTCTCTAATTATTAAGATATTTTAACTTAATAGATATTTCTAAGTTCATCTATCACACAGGAATCAAAGCAAAACAGACCTGTCCTAGATTCGGCAGCACGCTTACTAAAATTGGAACGATACAGAGATTACGTAGCCCCCGAGCAAGGATGACACAAAAAGCAAAAGAGACCTAAACCATAAATGCTGACCAGAATCACAAAAAGATATCCCTAAAATCTGAAAGCAAAACAGAAGATTGGAACTATGGAAAGTAGCCTAGTTTATCACATAAATAAAAGAATTGATCTATATCAGAGTTTCTCAACTTCTGCACTATTTGGAACAGCTTGTTTTTTGCTGGGTGACAGTCTTGTGCATTGCGGGTTGCTTAGCAGCTTCCCTGGCCTCTGACCACTAGATATCAGTACCACACATCCTCCCCGGGTTGTGACAACCCTAAATGTCTCCCCTCTTTGCCAAATGTCCCCTAGGGGAGGAAGCTCAAAATCATTCCCTCTCACTGTTTGAGAATCACTGATCTAGCTAAAAGCTTGTCAGTTGGAGCATATGCAGGTGTATTTGGTGGATTTTTAGAAGGAGGATTGCTGGATCAAAGGGATGGAGGACAGTGCCTGGTGCTTCATAGTGTCACAGAACGGTGAATGGCCAAACACTGATTTTTTTGCCAAACTGACAGGTGAGGGAAAAAATGTCTCTGTGTTGATTTGCTTTCTATATTCAAGCTTATTTTGACAGGACAATTTTTACTTACTCTGTTGTCAAGGGGATCACCTTAACAGAATTTGCTACTTCTTTAAAGCCATGCCTCTCAAACTTGGTCATTGTTCAGACAATTTAAGGAAAGGATAAAAGTTATTCTGGTCTCCCTCTGTGGGCTTCAATTATTTTTACTAGGCAATTACTTATGTAGGTTCAAACAAATATATAAAAAAGCATATCTGTAGCTTACATCTTCTATGCAGTTATAAAAATGAAGTAATCACTGTATAAATTAAATAATAACGGAACAATCAAACCAAAATGTTTAAATTAACAATGCTAATTGAATGTGGCCATTGATATACCGTGAACATTGAATCACCACAGACAACATGACTATGGAACTGCTTGTTAAGGAGGATACTTAATGTGTTTGCCTTGGCCTTCGCTATGGAGCGCCACAGGATGTGGCAATCTGCCCTCCATTGCTAAGCTACTCTATCACCTTAGGGCTCATGAAAAGATCCAGGAAAGCATGTGGCCTTCTTTTTTAGTACAAAATTAACATTAATGTATACGGCCTTTCTTCCCAGAACCCCCTTCCTCCAATTGTAGAAGCATTTCTGGAAGTTTTGTTCCCCAGGCCCAGGGATATGCGAACCTTCCTGGCTGCCTGCTCTTTAGAGGGGAACTCATTCTCACCTGTGCAATTGTATTTTAATCTTTCTCAAGAAGTGACAGTATTGGCGGCCAAGAATTTTCCTTTCCTGTCAAATTATCAACATTATCAATTGTGTTTTTCAATTATGACTGTATTACTATAAAGTATCTACTAACATGGTCATGACTGTCTTTAAAATGGCCTTGGATATTTATGCCTAATTAATAAATGGTACCAGAATAATATTTAGGAAACAGTAAAAAAATGAAGCTTCAAGAAGAACATAAGTTATAAACATCATAATCACTCCATTTTATCTTTTCTTTGGTCATCATACGTTTCTGGTTTTAAGTTTTAGTATCTGTTCACATTTAGCTTCTTTGTGTTAACTTAATGATAATGAAAAACATCAGGAAAAACTAGAAGGGGAGGAGATAATATTCTTAAATATGGGCAGAGTCAATGCCCACATTTATACTCAAATTTTTGTGATTCAGAGCTTTTTGCTAAGTAGTTGAAAACCAATTTAGGACAGTTTGTGTGTACAAGAATCATAAATTTCCTATGAGTGTTGTGTGATGGTCTGAAGTATTTTAACAATTCTGTTTTATGCATATATGTACATAGTAATTGTCTTCTGTCATTCCTTGTTCCAAATGTATTTGATGTGCTTCACTGGAAGAGACACTTATAAATAACACCAGTAAATATAAAGGCAATTGTTCAAAATTATGAAAAAATAAGAACAATTACAACAAAACTTTAGCACAGAATATTAAATTCAACTCTTCCTGGATGGCAACGTAGAAAGGGAAATACTACGCATTACATATTTTTGTAGTTTGGTAAAGGAAAATGCACATTGCTTCATAACACCATATCCTTGTGAGAAATTTTAGGTACTTTTTCATTTTTAATATTTTGAGATACAATGTATTACATAATAATTGTCAATGATGTAAAATTATAGCTTTTTTAAAAATAAAAATGGAGAAATATTATTTCCATGGCCTTTGGCCATTTTATATTTATTTCAATAAAAATCAAAGTCCTAATATTACAACTTAACTCAGTGAAGACATTTTGACTGGGTGCAGAGCTCATACAGCTTTAATCAGTCTGATAATCATTTTATTTTTTTAAATTTTTTATAAGATTTCATTTATTTATTTGACAGAGAGAGAGGGAGAGAGCACAAGCAGGGGGAGCTGCAGGCAGAGGGAGAAGCAGACTCCCCACTGAGCAAGGAGCCCATTGCAGGGCTCAATCCCAGGACCCCAGGATCATGACCTAAGCAGAAGGCAGATGCCCAAACGACTGAGCCACTCACGTGCCCCTCTGATAATCATTTTAGAACAGGAATTAGCAAACTTTTTCTACAGAAGAGTTGCATCGAAGTATTTTAGACTTCGTGGGTCATATGTTCTTTGTCACAAATACTCACTTCTGCCATGGCAGCATGAAAGCAGGTATAAACAACTCATAAGTGAATGGGCTTACTGTCTTCCAATAAAACTTTATTCACAAAAACAGGTGGTGGCCTGGAATTGACTCATACATATCACGCATCCTTGAGTATATTCTTAAATACTAATTATCTTAATGATCCCTTTAGCTTTTTAGCTGCTCAACATGATCACTAGTACATTCCAAACTGGAACACTAACAGAAAAATGCAAAAATGGAGAGGAATGGATAAACAAACTTGCATATATTTATACAATTGAGTACCACTCTCCAATCAAAAGCAACAACCTAGTGATATGTGGATCAACATGAATGAACCTCAAACATTTCCTGCTGTGTGAACATACTGTATGATTCCATTTATGTAAAGTTCTAGAACAGGCAATGCTAACCCAGAGTAAAAGAAATTGGAATAGAGGTTGCCGTGAATGTGGTCATTTACTGGGAAGGGGTATGAAGAAACTTACTTCAGTGGATGTAAAATCTACTTCATTTAAAAACAAAAAAACAAAAAAAACTTCACCTCATTTTTTAAAAGGGTAAAAAAAGTAAAAAATTGCTGAAGTCCCTCACCTGCCAGAACCATCCCAATCATAACAGGAATGTCAGTGACCTGGGACTGAGGTCAAACTCATAATTTCACTGATATGCAGATGGCACTTATTTAATTATTTCAGAAGTCAGGTTTCACATTTACTTACAGTTTGACTTATTTTGCTTTATGGCACCAGGACAGATACGAGAAAGGGAAGAAAGCTAACATATCTAGAGAATTCATGATGTGCCAAACATTGTGTTATGTATGTTACATGTTACCTAATCTCGTAAATCTGTGATAAAAACACGAGTAAACTGAGACTTTACAAAATTATGAAACTTGTCCAAGTGCGCGGACGCTACATCACAAAACTATACAATCCTTATCTGTCTAATCACAAATTCTAGTTCCAACCTTAGTATCACTAGCAATTTACTCACAGAAGACTCCAAGAGGCTACACTGATGATCACAAATTGTCATTGTAAAGGGTTTCCCCTTTAACTGTGGCTTAAAAGATGTGATCAGAGATGTTGGTAAATCTTAAATACCTGGTGAGGCTGAGCCAGCAGCACTTCAAACACTTTTTTTTTTTCTTTTGAAAGATTTTTGTTTTAAGCAGTCTCTACCCCCAACATCAGGCTCGAATTCACAACCCAGAGATCAAGAGTTGCATGCTCTACCAACTGAGCCAGCCAGGCACCCCCTGAAACACTTTAAACAAAACCCAGTCTGGTGAGAGTACTTTTGGGGGTAAATTTCCATAGCAGATCAGCAGGGAATGTTCCTAATGTTTGCATCGGAGCCCAAATAGGTTGTTTGCAGCTTCTGGTCATGGCCATAGGCTCTGGCATCACAGATTACTGTCCGTTTTGGGATTCGTGTCTCAGTAGTACGTGTGTGAAAGACCATAAAGAAATGTGAACTTAGGGAAGGAAGCTGTCAGTTCAAGAGCTGTTGTCAGTAAAGCATGTTCTTCTCCCTTTTCCATAACCACCACATTTACCATTTGACCTAAAACATGGTTTGCCCATTGTACAGTGGTCTATACTCCATATCCGTCACACACTGAAGTGATAATAATGGGGTGTCATGCTGTAATATGTCTGTGGACACTAGTAATACAATTTAGAAAATGAAATTCTTTCTCAGGCAATGTCATGAGGCTTTTGCAAGTATTTTCACAGAAAATATGCATTTTCTATGTGAAGAAATGAAAAGTTAAAATGACTATTTCACAGTCAGCCATTTTGAACAAAACTCCCTCATGCATCATGCCTATTATCCCAATTCTTGGGTTTATCTTCCAAATCTCTTATTTTCTTTATAAAATATTCTCTGCTGGTTAAATTTGCAGGGTCCATTAGATATAAGTTACCATTTCTTAGTAAACAAATGGAGATCAGATAAGATGCCCTCCAAAATGATTACCCCAAAAGGAAAATGTAAAGTTTAGTATAAATGTATTTCTGTAGGGGCGCCTGGGTGGCTCAGTTGGTTAAGTATCTGCCTTCAGCTTGGGTCATGATTCCAGGGTCCTGGGATCCAGCCCATGTCTAGCTCCCTGCTCAGTGAGGAGCCTGTTTCTCCCTCTCTCCCCTGCTCATGCTCTTGCCCATTCTCTCTAAAAAAATAAAATCTTAAAAAAATAAAAATAAAATGTATTTCTGTAATCAAATTTATAACCACCTGCATTTTTAATTTTTTAAAGATTCATTGCTTTATTTGAGAGAGGGAGAGGGAGAAAGCCTGCGCACCTGCAAATAGTGGGGGAAGGACAGAGGGAAAGGGAGTGAAATCCTCAAGTGGACTTCCCACTGAGCTCGATTCCAGGACCCTGAAATCTTGACCTGAGCCAAAACCAGCAGTCAGCCACCCAACCGACTGAGCCACCCAGGTGCCCCTATAACCACCTGCATTTTTAAAAGAAAACACACGATGACTTTGCCAAAACATTAAGGCGTTCATTTTCACTTCAGATACTGTTTCACCATGTTATAGTTCTCTTTGTTTTCCTAATGAGCATTTTTAAACATCTCTTATTTTATTCAGTGTCTCAAGTCACACTAATGACAGAGTGCCTGATAGGATCTGGAAGTTTCTCATAATGCTGGCCATTACTGAGCTTGAAGTGGAAGATGTCATTGACATTGAAAGAGGCCCAGTTTCTTTAAGTCATCTATTACTTGGCTTTAGGCTGACACGTCAGAGAAGGTAATATATCATTTGCTCCTTAAGCCTGAGCAGCACTGGTGTTATGCTCAAACTTTATGCATTTAGTATTCATTAAAATATAGTGCCTGCAAAGTGAATACCAAAGAAAGTGGGATGCAAATGGAAATAACTCAATATCGTTTAGGAAAATGTTTCTATTGGTTTTCAATAGGCATCCCAATGCATTTTATTTTTTAACATGTGGGATTTGTTTTCCTCATTAAGATTTAAAGGCTCTATCCTATGAAAACGTCAAGTAGAGATGACTGGGTGACACATTAATTCCACTTCCTATCTTATTTTCCTGCTCTACCATAACTAGACGTCTTTATTGCACTTGTGATAGGAGATGCTACATGATGACATTTAAGCCTCTTATTTGCACCTGTGCAATATACTGCAAGTACCCCCTTTACTTGAATACAAATGCTCCCTGTTATTTTATATTTTAAATGCTAACTAGAAGCTGGTATTAATCATTTTTTCTTTACCACATGCTAGAAAAATGCTATGTTTTTATTTGACGAGACCAGATTCTTCCATAATGAGGTTTAATTGTCTACTCAACAAGACTGCTGAACTTTGCTGAGTGGAGAAATGAGAGGTTCATATCCCCAGGTCATATAAATACTTGTCCCACTGGCACTGGGCAAGTTATAAGAAGTACAAATTTGGAAAGGCAGGACCTAACTTACAGATTTTCCTCATTTTACAACTGCCAGAAGAATGTTTTGGCATGACTTGCCTGTCTGAGCTTTGTGGTGGCTTAGGATGGTCCCTATCCCTACCATAGAAATGAACTGCACAAAAGCACTGTGTATGTAAGAATGCATTCTGTGCACTTAGGTCAACATTCATGACCATTAAAATGTCTGATTACCTATTGCAATCGGACTTCTCACCTTTGCTAGCACAGGCTCTCAACTGACCATTTTGATTATGTTATAATATTGTTCATTAAACTACATTCTGCCAATTAACTGCAAATATTGCGAGTTATTAGAGTCTTTAAAAAATCTAAATTCATTTAATGCCTTCAAAGCAGTTTTTCAGGCTTAGGGAAATGTTTTCAACTGTTTTCATCAATAATCAATGTGCTCCTCAGAACAAATGTTAGAAACAGTTTGCTTACTTTGAAATATTAACAAAGAACAGTTGAAATTAGGTCACAAGAAATTATATGTATGTATTTTTACTTCATCCAATGTTGAAACCATTTCCTTCTTCCTTTTTAAAAAAATATTTCAATCACACTCCTATCATTTTAGCTTGGCTGCTTCTCTCTTCATGTTTGAGCTAATGCAATTAGCTCTTCATTAGTCTCACTTCCAATCCACCTTACGAAGTGCCATAAAACTAATCTCCCTTATACTTTGCTATGACATGTCACTTCTCTTATCAAAGTATTCTAAGTTTCCGTGTTGTTTATGCAGGGCAGCATTCCAATTATAAATGCTGTCTATAGTACTAGCCTACTCAGACTTTCCAGGTTTCCTCTATGCTTCAAACACATACTCTGCTTCAGTCTATGCAAAGGGTCACTATTTCCAGAACCTTTCTTTTGAACCCTCCCTCTCAACTGCCTTCATTTTTCTTTAGGTTCCTAAAATACCCTTCTTATCTCCTCTCCATTTACTTAAATCCTATTTTCAATGTTCACATCCTATTTTATGATGCCAACATACTGTTGACTTGTGTGTGTGTATTTACTTACTGAATAACTTACTTTCTTACTATTTGGTGGATAGTTCTGAGTTTTAATACAGCTATAGATTCCAGCTATATATTTAGATTCATGTAAACACGTTCCCAGTTTTCTGGGATACACACCCGGGTGTGAAACTGCTGGGCAGGGCTGTGCTGAGAAATACTGGAGCCAGAGGCACAAGGGAAAATCAGTAACATTGATCCTTTCTCCTGTCCAACTTCGGATATTTTGTATTTCATGGATTTTTGCATTAATTTTGGTGTCTGAAAATATTACATTGAAATAACATTTACTTTTTTGGCTTTTATTTCTAAAGGTTTTATTTATATATTTGACAGAGAGAGAGCATGAGCGCATGAGTGGGGGGAGGGGTAGAGGAAGAGAGAGAAGCAGGCTCCCTGCTGAGCAGGGAGTCTGAATTGAGGCTCGATCCCAGGACCCTGACCTGAGCCAAAGGCAGATGCGCAACCAATTGAGCCACCCAGGCACCCCGAAATGACATTTAATTTGATTGTTTTTTGACATGCTCTGAAATTTGTTGAGGTGACACATAAGTTGGACTTTGTGTGTCATCTTGCTGTTTGTTTTTTGTGTGATTATCTTTTTATCCTCCATTCTTCATTACTGCTTTCTTTTCTGTTAAATGCATATTTTCTTGCTTCACTCTAGTTTTGACCCTATTTCCGGGTAAGTTTATGTTTAACTTTATGAGAAATTGTTGTTATCCAGAGTGGCTTTACCATTTCCTATTCTCACCATCAATAAGAGAGAATTCCAGTTGCTCCAGGGCATTCCTAATACTTGGCATTGTCAGATATTTAGATGTTGATGATATTGTTGATATGGATGAGGATGAGGATGAGGATGATGGTGGTTTTAAGGATGCCTAATAGGTATGTAGGGGTTTCTCTTTGTGGTTTTAGTTTATATTTTCCCTAATTGCTAATGATATTGAACTTCAGTTGATGTGATTGCTTGCCATCCATATACCTTCATAGGTAATGTATTTCTGATGATTTTTGTGTGTTCATAAATGATACTGGAATTTTACTTTTCTTACAATGTCTTCATCTGATTTAGTATCAGGATAATTATGCAGCTCATAAAATGAGCTGTTAAGTGTTCCTTCCTCTTCTATTTTCTGGAAGAAACCATATAGAATTGGTGTTATTTTCTTTTTGGCTGACAAATTCACTAGTGAAACTATCTGGCTCAGAATGTTCTTTTTTGGAAGGACTGGTTTTAAGTACAAATTTAATGGCCATAATAGATACAGGGTTCAGTTTCATTCTTTTGCAGGGGGATATCTAGTTTTCTCAGTACCATTTACTGAAGAGAGTATACTTTACCAACTGTGTTCTTGGCGCCCTTGTTGAAGATCAGTTGACTGCAAATCAGTATATTTTAGGGCTCTCTATTCTGTTCCATTGGATCATGCTTTTAAAAATCAATTCTGGGGTGCCTGGACGGCTCAGTCAGTTAAGTATCTGCCTTTGGTTCAGGTCATGACCCCATGGTCCTGGGATCAAGCCCCATATTAGACTCCCTGCTCAGTGGGGAGCCTGCTTCTCCCTCTTCCTCTGCTCCTCACCCCCTACCCTTGTGCTCTCTTTCTCCTTCTCACTCATTGGAGCTCTCTCTCAAATAAATAAATAAAATCTTTATTAAAAAAAATCAATTCTGCCAATCTTTGCCTTTTAATTGGTTTGTTTAATCCTTTTACATTTATTTTAATTCTTGACAAGTTGGACTTTATGTGTCATATTGCTATTTTCTTTCTGTATGATTATTATCTTTTTATCCTTTATTCTTCCATACTGCTTTCTTTTCTGTTAAATACATATTTTCTAGTTGACCATTTAAATACCCTGTGTTTCACTTACTACATATTTTTGAGCTATTTTCTTATTGGTTGCCCTAGGGATTATTATCAACATATTATTAACATATTAACAACTTTAATCAATCTATTTTGGATTAATACCAATTTAATTTCAATATCATACAAGAACATTGCTTCTGTATAGCTTCATTCCCCCTCCTTTGTGCTTTTATTGTCATACAAATTACATGTTTATACATTCTGTGCCCATTAACAATGGTTTATAATTATTGCTTTATGCAGTATTGTTTAAATGAGATAGGGGGAAATATTATTAACACAAAATACATTTATATCGCATTTTGTATTTGCCAATGTAGTTATATTTACCAGTGTTCTTTACTTCTTCATGTGGATTCAAGGTACTGTTGACTGTCCTTTCATTTCAGCCTGCATGGACTCCCCTTAATATTTATTATAAGACATGTCTGTTAGCCACAATTGTGTTTGTTTATCTGGGTATGTCTTAAATTCCTCATTTTATAGAGGAATTTTCCTGAAGACAGAATTCATGGTTTATAATCTTTTTCTTTTAGCACTTCTAGTGCATCATCCCACTACATTTTAGCCTCCATTATTTTTGATGAGACATTACTGTATTATAAATCTCTTGTATGTGATGAGTCTCTTGCTCTCTGCCTCTATCTTTTGACAGTTTGATTAAGATATATATATATAAGTGTAGATCTCTTTGAGTTTATCCTAGTTGCAGTCTGTTAGGCTTCTTTGCTGTATAGATTGCTTTTGATCAACTTGGGATGATTTGGCCATTATTTCTTCAAATATAGTTTCTGCCCACTTCTGTCTTCTCTCACTCCCCTTCCCCACCCCAAATATGTAATTCTAAGAGTTTTATAGTTTTAACTCCTATGCTTAAGTCCTTAATTCATTTTGAGTTAGTTTTTATATATGGAGTAAGGAGAAAGTCCAACTTCATTCTATTACATGTGAATGTTGTTTTCCCAGCACAAATGGTTGGAAAGACTATATGTGCCTATTGCATAATTTTGGTACCCTTGCCAGAAATCATCTGACCATATATGTAAGGATTTATTTCCGGTTTCTCAATTCTATTCCATTAGTCTATATGTCTGTCTTTGTGTCAGTGTAGCACTGTTTGTAGTAGGGTTTGAAATCAGAAAGTATGACTCCTACAGCTTCATTTTTTTTCTGTACTATTTTGGCTCTTCAGGGTCCCTTGAGGTTCTATATGGATTAGGATGAGATTCTACATAGATTAGGATTTCTATTTCTGCAAAAAGTGTCATTGGGATTTTGATAGCAATTTAATTCAATCATTAAATGGCTCTGGGTAATATTATCATATTAAATAAATTAAGTCTTCCAGTCCATGATAATAGGTTGTGTTTCTTCTTTATTATGTCTTCTTTAATTTCTTTCAATTAGGTTTTGTAGTTTTCAGAATACGAGTGTTTCACCTCCTTGGTAAATTTGTTAATATTTTATTTTTGATGCTATTGTAAAGGGATTTTTTTTCTCACTTCCTTTATAGGATGATTCATTGCCAGTGTATGATAATCCTTTTCAGTTCAAATATATACTTGTTCATTTTCTCTTATATTGATTACTGAGAGAGGGAAGATATATTCTCCAAGTATGTGAATGTGTCCAATTATCCTTTCCATTTTGTCAGTTTTTGTTTCATGTATTTTTAAGCTCTCTTTTTAGAGCTAAACCAATTTTAATTAGCTTTACTTTTTGCATGGTACATTCTGTATTGTCTTACTTTTATCCTAATTATAATATGTTTAAAATGGATTTCTTGTAGATAACACATATTTGGGTATTTTAAAATTAATTCCATAATCTGGTTTAGCATTTTAATACTTATTTTCTGTTTTATCCCTCAGGAGCTGCTGCTGGTGGTGGTCATGGTAGTTGTCTTCTCCCCTTTCCCCTCCTCCTCCCCTTTATGCTTCTCAATATCTCTTCCTTCTTTTCTTCTTTTTGTGTTTATTGTTTCCTGCTTTCATAGGGATTACTTGAATATTTTAGTAAACCATTTTATCTTTTGTTTTTTAGTAAATAATTTTGTATTTGGGGAGGGTGAGAGGAGGGTCAGAGGGAGAGGGAGACAGTGAATCTTAAGCAGGCTCCATGCCCAGCACGGAACCCAACTTGGGGCTCGATCCTGTGACCTTGAGATCATGACCTGAGCCAAAATCAAGAGTCAGGCTTAACCGACTGAGCTACTCAGGCACCCCTTTACTATACATTTTTGAATAAAATACTAGTTTCTCTAGAGTTCACTATATGCATTTTAGAGTTAATATTTTACCACTTCAAGTGAAATATAGAACTCTTACCACCATATATATCCCTTTCTCTCCTTTATTTTTTAGTTGTTGAATGAATTACATCTATAGACATTTAACACTGAGTCAGACACAGTAATAACTTTTGCTTTCAACAGTACATGTTTCAAAGAACTCAATAGGAGATGATATATATAGATATATACCATTTCTGTCACTTTTCCTTCATTCATAATGTTACAAGTTTCTGTGTTTCCCTTCACTTTTGAAAAATTTCCTGTAGCATTCCCTTAGTTTCCTTCATCTGAGAATGTCTTTAATTCAGTTTAATTCCTGACATTTACTTTTTCTGGATACAGAATTCTGGGTTAACTGTTTCATTCAGCACTTCATAGATATATCCCCACTGGCTTCTGACCTTCATGGTTTCTGAAGAAAAATGTACAATCCTTCAAACTGATACTCCCCCATATGCAATGCATTAGTTTTCTCTGGCTATATTCAAAGACTTTTTATTTAGTTTTCATACTTTTTCAGTTTTCAGATTATAGTTTTCCTGGGCATAGATTTCTATGTGTTCTCTTTAAGATTAGTTGAGTTTTGGAACCTGTAACTTCTTGAAATTTTTAGGCATTACTTCTTCAAATGTTTTCTGACACAAATTCTTGTCTCCTCTTAGGACTCTAATGACACAAATGTGAGATGTTTTTGTGATTCTCCACATATTGTAGAAGCTTTATTTTTTTCACTTTCTTTGTTATTCAGATTGGATAATTACTATTGATGTATCTTCAAGTTCACTGGCCCTTTATTCTGTCATTCCCATTCTGCTCTTGTGGATTTCCAGTGAATTTTTGTTCATTATTTTGTTTTACATGTATTTGCATATTGATATGTTTTGCATTTATATTCATTTCAAATGTATTTTATCATAAAGTTGGAATAGTTGCTTTAAAGTCTTAATTTCAACATCTGTTTCATCTCCATATTGGTTTCTGTTAATTGTCTTTTCCCTTGAATGTTTTTGAGATTTTCCTATTTCTTTTATGTCAAGTAATTTTTGATTTTATCCTGGACATTTTGAATACTAGGTTATTCTGTAGAAAATATTGTTTCCATCTTAGCAGGAAAGCTTATTTAAGTATAGGCTACGATTTCTATTCTGTCTTCTGTGGACTAATACTCTTACGTCAGTTCATTTTTTTTTTTTTTTTTAAGATTTTCTTTCTTCCCTTCTTTACAGAATGCGAGTGGGGGGACAGGGAGGGAGAGAAGGAGAAAATCTCATGCAGACTCCCTGCTGAGCCTAGAGCATGACGTGAGGCTGGATCTCAGGAGCCTGAGATCATGACATGAGCCAAAATCAAGAGTCAGATGCCTAACTTGCTGAGCCACCTAAGTGCACCTCCCACGTCAGTTCACTTTTTAAAGTGTTTGCAATACTCTTTAGTTCTATGTATCTCTTCGTAAAGAGTCAGGACTGAGCTGGTAGTCTATCTCATAGTTCAATTCTAAAAGCCTTTCATATGTTGTTTATGATCAGATTGATGTACGAGCGTTTCTGTAGCAAGTCCTTGAGTTCACACCAAACTTCATGTGATTGTTTTGTTGAGCTCGCTCCTCACTGTCATCTCCTAGCTTGACGTGTCCCCCTTCTGTGGCTGTCTGGTTAGAAACTGGGGAGCTCTCATACATTTCTGATGGTTATGTATACCTCAGTTTCCAAGAAATGGGAGGGTAGAGTAAGGAAAAAACAATGGCAATTTCTGCCCCCAATCTTAGTATCACATTTCCTCTGGTCACAGAGAAAGTTCCCTTTCTTCTGAGTTGTGAGGATTGTCTAGTGCCACTGATTTCACAATTGCCACCTCCTTTGCTGCCTTGGGATTGCATGGGTGGTAGAAAAGGGGGGGGGAACTAAAATAAAACTTGACATCTTTTCTACATTCTCTGACCCTTATTGGTACTCAGGCTCATTTCTCAGATAAGAAAAAGAGAGACTCCCTTGAAGCTATTTCTATTGACAAGTGATGCTCAGTTCTGGGTTTGTGGTTGTCTTTCACTCCAGGCCTGGGCCTAATGGAGGAAAAAAAACCAAAGAGGATAATTGCCACTAAATCATATTACTTTGAGTTTGGGTCCTACCCCAATCTGCCTGCTACAATTACTTTTTAGAGTATTTCAATAACTTCTCACAAACTCAAGGATTTTAGTTGTATGCAGTTGAAGAACATATTTGAGTGTACTTATTCCATTATAACTGAAACCAAGATGTTTTCTTTACTTTTAATGAATATAACTTTGATTCCCAACCAGTTAGAGACATATTCCTTAGGCAATAGACATGACTTCTCTTTGTAATTTAATCATTGTCTTGTGTAATCTCAGATCATCTAGTATTTGAAATCAATATTTGAAAAATAATTTAGAAATAACTCAGTTCTGTTGTTTATGTAACAAAATTGCCCAAGATAAATTTTCTAGTCAAATAGGATGCAATTTAATCTTTGAAAAATTGCTGTATTTATGAATAAGAGACATAAGATGACAGTCACTTTTAATATCAAAAAGTAAACAAACATCAAAACAATGATCTGGTCTGGGGCACCTGGGTGGCTCAATCGTTAAGTGTCTGCCTTCAGCTCAGGTCATGGTCCCAGGGTCCTGGGATCGAGCCCTGCATCGGGCTCCCAGCTCTGCGGGAATTCTGCTTCTCCCTCTCCCACTTCCCCTGCTTATGTTCCCTCTCTCGCTGTCTCTCTGTCAAAAAATAAATAAAATCTTTAAAAAAAAACCCAAAACAATGATCTGGTCATTGGTTTAAAGAACTATGCAGTTATTTATTTATTTTTAATTCTATAACTTATTGACTTAATCAATAGATGTTTATTTAGTTGAGGCACCACGCTAGTTACTAAAGGCAAATACAAAGAAGATGGAGCTTTGTGAAAATTTGACTAGAGGGGAGAATAATAATTATGTTTCATTCTTTGTGTTGTTACCATTGTCACATAACAAACCACTCCCAAAAATTGTCCCTTAAAACAATTGCTTTATTGTGTTTATTTATTCTGTCTATCAAGAATTTGAACTGAGTGCAGATGGTTTGTCTTTCAGCCACCGTGTCTGGGGTTTCAGTTGGGAAGACTGAAAGGCTGGCAGGAACTTGATAATTGAGGCTGTAGTCCATCTGAATGTTTGTTTATTCACATATCTGGTGGTTGAAGTAAACTTCTTACATAGTGCATCAGAGTTCTAGGAGACTCTGAACTGAATTTCCTTTTATTCCTCAGCCTCAAAAGTCACAGAGAATTATTTTACCATACTTATCTGTTAAAAGTCACAAGCTTGCTTAGATTCAAGGAGTAGATACTTAACTCTTCATTTCAAAGAATGAGATTCCCAGGTCATACTGTGCAAGAGCATGTGGGTTTTGAGAGATTGTTACAGCCATCTTTGGGAAAAACAATCCGCCACAACTCCATAGGATGTAAGCTGCACAGGGTTTACGTATCATTTATATTTGCAAACTCACCACCTGTATTTTCAGCATTTCAATATTGACAGAATATTTCAATAACAGACATTTTAAACTGAGTTTTGAAGGTTAAGCAGTTGTTTGCAAGGAATATAAAGGAGGAAGATAAAGGAATTCCAGGATGAGAAAACGGTGGGTACAGTGGCACAGAATACATGAAACAGTGTGTTCTATTTGAAGAACTGTGAAGAGTTATAATTATTGAAATTTATTCTACCAAAATGAAACTGGGAGCATATGAGGCTGGATAGGTTTTCATTAACAAGTCCTTAACAAGAAGACTACATGGGTCCCTAGAGTCTATGATTTATTTCACTTTTTGGGCCTGTTAAGAAGACAACTGATTTTGGCAATATTCATCATTCATGTATTCAATAAAGAATTACTATGCCAATTCCTTGTTCCAGTTCTCTGTTCCCATAAGAGCTCTGCTACAGTTACAGAAAATATTTGCCTATCACCATATGTATTTCACTCATTGATAAGAATATGAGCTCCTAGAGCACAAGACCCAACATGAAGCAGAGTAAACAACATATTAGAATTTAGAAATGTGTGGGGCTCCTGGGTGGCTCAGTCAGTTAAGTGGCTGCCTTCGACTCAGGTCATGATCTCAGGGTCCTTGCCTGGAGTCCCAGTCTGGCTCCCTGCTCAGCAGGGAGTCTGCTTCTCTCTCTCCCCCGCCCCTCCCCCCTGCTTATGCGCTCTCTCTCTCAAATAAATAAGATCTTAAAAAAAAAAATTGTTTCATTTTTCTAAAAACATAGAATTTAGAAATGTGTGTACACACACACACACACACACACACACACACACACACACACACACACACGGAGTTTAGCAGAAAGAAAGTGAGCTGTGACGGAGACCCAGCAGATTCATCCAAGCTCTTAACTCATCTGATTTCTCCAAATTTGGAGTAAGAAAACCTACTACTTCTCTCTCTGCATTGGTGAGTTACTGGATGCAGGTAGGCCCTCAGCGAAGCAAGGACATCTTTGGATAAAGCAGCTCTTTTTAGGTGAAGACAATTCCTGCAGAGCCCTGACAGCGCAGTGCTGTCAGCCAGCTGCACTCTCACCAGCTGGGGGAGTAAGTCCTTCATTCATGAAAGGCGATCTGGGCAGAACATCACAGTGCATCTGCACCTACTGATTTCCACTCATTCTTCAGGTCTCAACCTAATGCCATTTCTTTCTGGAATCATACTAGAAAGCTAGAAATATGTTCTTATAACACCACATCATCACTCACTTTAGTAACGATCCATGTTGTCTTTACTTGCACAGCATCCACTATCACCATGAGCCTGAGTTCAGTGAGGTAGGAACTGTGGTCATCTTGTTCAATCACTGAATCCCCAACAACCAGTATGGTGCCATGCACGTAAGAGATGCTTAATAAGTATACTCAGAAAGAATGAAAATCCCCAAGTACTTCAGTTTCCATGAGAAGTAACAAGTTAATGATTTCCTCACTTATTGCTGAATATAACTTTGCCTTGAAGTATACTTGGAAAAAAGAACCTTGGTCTATTTCTTGGGTTTCTGGGGAATACTGGTATATATAATGAATTACTATTTTTTTTTTCTTTTTTTAATTATTGTTATGTTCCGTTAGTTACCATAGAGTACATCATTAGTTTTTGATGTAGTGTTCAATGATTCATTAGTTGCGTTTAACACCCAGTGCTCATCACCACACCTCCTTAATACCCATCACCTGCTTACCCCGTCCCTCCACCCCCCTCCCTTCTGTAACCCTCAGTTTGGTTCCCAGAGTCCAGAGTCTTTCATGGTTTATCTCCCTCTCTGATTTATTATTTCTAATCATAGATTTTTGCAAACTTTTTAAAGAAAAATCTTAAAAGAGCAGTCTAGGTTTATGTGGCAATCCCTTCCCCTTTTTTAATCAATAGAACCTTTAACTATATATGGAGGCTTCTCAAAGTAAACTGTTTATTGTAAAGAACAGGATTTTTTTTAATGGGTTAATCAGCTCCAAAGAAACAGAATTTGTGGACATGAATGAGAGCTCGGCTCCTCCACTAATTGATGAAATGTTTTGCACAACTTACCCAGTTTGGTCAGCTTGAAAATATTCCCTTCGAAATCAGGAGTGCAAAAATGAATTTCTACCTATTTGGTAGGCATTAGATTGTACTATCCTAGTTGTTTACTCTGAGAAATTTGCCTCTTGGGTAGAATATTGATTTTCCTTCATTTAGTTCTGTACGTTCATCTGGCCTATATAACACTTGGGGATAGCCCAGAGCCTTTGCTACTAGGATTTTATTTTAGATGTTCTACATTGCAAGTTTCTAGCATAGGTGAAAATGAGCCAAACATGCCAGATATATCCACCTAAACTGATTTCATAACTTCTCTAGGCCTTTAACAAAACTTTCTTTATTCTTTCTTGATTCAAGTAGAAAATAACTTACTGAGTTCAGAGTAATCAAGCTATTATATTGTGTCCTTGGTTAATCATCCTGTAATATTAATTCTGCTGTAATTTGATAAAAATAGAGCAACCAAATAATTTCTTTTAAAATAACACAAGTTCTATCTTCTGTTGCCTCACTTGTGATTGCTTCTGACAGATAAAATTAAGTAATTCAATCATCAGTTATAAGCGATTACAATCAACACAAAAGTCTCAAAATTCTGGATGTCAGACTTTCCTTCAATTTGGGGTGGTATCATCTTAATTTCAGTAGGCTCTACTGCAATAGTAGTAATACCAAAGTATTTCATAGATATGCTCAATATATCTCCTACAATAAAACTTACAATGTTGGAGGTGTCTGGGTGGCTCAGCCAGTTAAGCATCTGACTCTTGATTTTTGGCTTCTCAATCCAATTACAAGTTGACTTCCAGAGTACCTTTCTACACTCTCTAGGCCTTTAGAGAACACTAAGACAAATTTCTTCAGATTGGCATTTACTTTGATTTTCTATTTTTACGGAGTGTCTTGATGTTTTTGTGTCTTTATGGTAATTTGGTATGGTGCTACATTCAGTTTCTAAATGTAATATGGTCTACTTCCTTATGCCCCCCTCCTTTTTACAAGATTTTATTTATTTATTTATTTATGTATGTATGTATGTATGTATGTATTTCAGAGAGAGAGAGAGAGCGCACACACGCACATAAGAGGGGGGGAGGGCAGAGTTAGAGGGAGAAGCAGACTCCCTACTGAGCAGGGAGCCCAATGTGGGGTTTGATCCCAGGACCCCAGGATCATGACCCAAGCCACTTAATTGATTGAGCCACCCAGGCACCCCTCCCTTATGCCCCTTTAAGAAAAAAAATAAGAGATGCAAATATGGCAAATATTTGTATGGAAAAACAAAAAGGAAGTAATAATTTTGTTTTCATACTTAATGGCTAAGTTCATTTTTAATTAATACCCTTAATAGACTATTAGGTATTTGTTTGAAATTAAAAGCAGTTTTTATCATTTATTCTGGTGTTTCTGTGTTAATTTTAAAAACAGTATCAAAAGAAATATGAAACAGACCTACTCCATTAATTTTCAATAACATTTTCCTAGGGAATAAATTTATTTATCAAGAATATATGATATGAAATCATATGTCAAATGAATTAAAAATATGAAATAAAATTTGTTTCTTCTGCCTTGAACTTTTATGATCCTCTTATATTGAGTTAGAATTACCATGTAATCCAAAAATGCAATAGAATATCTCATAAAGACTTGATTTTGTATAACTTTGCCTCTGAGAATGTATTATTGTAAGCCTTAAATTGATACTGGTAGATTTTTAAAAAATATTCAGAAGCATATGGAATTTTCCTCATTAATTACATTTGATGTATAGGTTTGGAGTGTATTTTTGGTGTATTTTAATGATTTAGGTTCTCATACAATTGCAATCACATACTGGTCATGTCCACAGTTTGTTTGACTGAGCTGGATGATCAAAATGGCTAACTCAGGGTGCCGGGGTGGCTCAGTCAGTTAAATGCCCAATTCTTTTTTTTTTTAGAGATTTTATTTATTTGCCAGAGAGAGAGAGAGAGCGCGCACAAGTAGTGGAGTAGCAGGCAGAGGGAGAAGCAGTCTCCCCACTGAGCCACAAGGAGCCCGATGCAGGACTTGATCCTAGGACCCTGCGATCATGACCCGAGCTGAAGGCAGATGCTTAACCAACTGACCCACACAGGTGTCCCATAAGTGTCCAATTCTTAATTTTGGCTCAGGGTTCTTAGGGTTCTGAGATCAAGCCCCATCTCTCTTAAGATATCTCTCTCCCTCTGCAAACCCCCCTCCCAAAAAAAAAGGGTAACTTTCACAACTGGCAGTTTATGCTGGTTGTTGACTGGCCTTTAACTGGGACATCATCAGAAATGCCTATATGTAGTCTATTATGCATCTCCCAGGTAGCTGGATTTTCTACATGACAACTGGTTTCACATAGAACATGTATCCCAAGAGAACCAGGTGAAAGATGCAGGACATTTTCTGACTTAGAAACAAAGTTAGGCAGTATCACTTCAGCCACATTCTATTGGTTACAATTAAGAAACGGAACATTAGGCCTACCTTTCAATGAGAAAAGTGTTAAGTAATGTGTAGGCATGCTACAACGGAGTAAACGTCCTTCAGTAATGTAGGGCCCCGGGACTGCCAAAGTTTCTGGGGATGAAAAAGTCTTGCTAAGAGGTAGGAAAATGGGATGGACATAGGGGGGGAAGCAGGAAATCTTAAATTTAGGGGCATTCAAATGGAGTTGAAGACTAAAGTTAGGTGAGGAAAGGTCATGTTGAAAGTAGGGAGTTATGAATAGAAACACATCTTGATAAAAGAGTTGGAAAGACCAAAACAGTCTCTAGGCAAATGGCAAGGATAAAGAAGAAACGGATAAGGGGAATCCAGGTGAATCTTACTCTCTGACCTTGGGCAGAAGCTGACTACCTTGTGATGTCCTTTACTTACTTAGAGGTTCTTGGGAGGGCTGCCTACATCTGGCTGTTGTTTGGTCCTGGAAATCTTGACATAGTCTCAGTTTGAGATCTCTTGGTTAGAATACTTCTTCAGTCTGAGTAGCTCTTGTATTTCTTTAGTTGTGAAACATGAACCCAATAATTTATAACTTGACAGGAAGTTTAGCAGATCAAACTGATATAAGGTGCCTTCCATCTAGGGTGGCATTTCCACAATAGCGATTATGTACTTGTAAGTCACATAAAGGATGATCAGGAAGTTCTAAAGGGAAGGCAGGTTTGAATTTGTTGATTATATGACTGAGTATATTTTATTAACCCTTGAGACTATCTAAGCATGTCAGATTGTGTCAAGTTGGAATCTTCTGCAAGCCAAGATGAATAAGGCATCCTCATGGGCCCACCCGTGAGAATTTCAAAATGTGGAAAGAGCAGTGACAATTCTGAGTCATAAGAGCAAATGGGATGTTCTCATGGCCATGGTAAGTTCAATTCTTAAAAAGAGTTCAGCTAGTTTGCTCTTGAAGGTAATGTTGACTCTTTCTATGGTGCCTGATGACAGATAGTAAGAGCAGCAAAGACTTTGACTACTGTGTTGCCTTTTCAATTTCCTGTATGATCCTCCCAATGAAATGTGATCTTCTGACCACAGATACAATAGAGGGGATAACTTGAGTGGGGATGATTCATTCTAGAAAAACTTTGGCAACTAGTGTTGCTGAGGCATTTTGGCAAGGGATAACCTCTAATCATTTAGAAAACCTGCAGATTAGGGTGAGTATATATGGGGAGTCTTGTGCTTTTGGTAGTATAATAAAGTGTATTTGTGAGTGAAGGAAGTTCAGCGTTGGGGGTCAGTATCCACTTCTTCCTTGTCCCACAAAGTGCACAAAGTTTTCCTAGGATTATGTTACTAGCCTATGAAGCAAGTGGCAACTGCTTGGTCCAAATAAAAGCTAAAAGGTCCAAACTATTGCTTATCTGATATATCTGGCAATATATCCATTCCATGGTGAGTCATATCATTTAAACTATACACAGTGACATGGGTAATAGACCTAAGAGCCATCGAGTGGCCATCTTGGTGTATCTGAAGTCTGAGAGGATTGAACATCTGACTTTTCCCCATCAGTTCCTTCTAAGTCTGAAGCTATTATATGGGTCATATAGACATCTTTTATTATTTCCCTGGGAGTTATTCTAAAGAAGTTGTTTCCCTCACAGGAGGGTGAATAATTCCATCAGGAGTCTGGGTCCTTGAAGCAGCATGGGGGGGTGGGGGACAGCCCTAAGGCTTGTAGACCACTTGGATTTCTTGGGTGGTTTGGGAAGAGGCTGATAATTTAACATATTTATCAACCAATTTATTTTTGTAGTCACTGTCTGGGTTTTTTATGCTATGCCCCTCTGTTTTAACTATAGCAGTCTGCTGGGGATGCTAAGAATGCCTCTAGAAGTTGGTATTTCAGGTCCGTTTTTAATGGGAATACCAGCAGCTGTCATGAATCTTCTGTTTCCATAACACACCAAAATCATGTGCTACCCTAAAGGCACAGCAGCTGTCAGTATAAATGTTAACCTTCATTCCCTCTGCTCTTATGCAAGTCTGAGTGAGAGCAATTAATTCAGCCATCCGAGCTGATTTAACATTTAGCTTGGCTTGATATTCAAGAGGTTTGTGTTGATCAGTGATGGCATATCCAGCCTGGCAGGTTCCATACTCCCTCCAGATGTAGGAGCCATCAACATAAATAATGAGATCAACTTGGGGGAAGGAGTTTTCTGATAAATCTAACACAGGACAAAATAATGATCTAGTGTTAGTGAAGCAATCATGGGGGATTCTGTCAGTGGGTAAAGGAAGCAGGGTAGCAGGATTAAGTTTCTGACAGTGACGAAGGGTTATACAAGAGAGGAAGAGTGGTAAAATTGTGTAAGAAGTCAAGATGCTTAAAAGTGCTGTTCATATTCAATTTGAAATTGGGTCTGCACAGCATGAGGAGCATTTATGTCAAGCAGTTGATCTAATCCTAATCAGAAGCAGTGTAGACGATTTTGGCAGTTGCAGCCACAGCACGCAGGCAAGGGGGATATGCCTTAGCTGCTGGGTCTAAGGCCAAGCTGTAATACCCCACAGGTCTTTGGTGTCCACCATGCTGTTGGGATAATACTCCCGAGGTCATGGTTCTCTCATTCATGCACAAATAAGGAAAAAGGCAGAATAATTGAGAAGCCCATGGGTGGAAGGTGAAGGCAGAGAGCCCTTAAGGTTCTCTAAAGCATCTTTTGATAGGGATTCTAGATTACTAGGTCTGGGGATGACTCCCTAGTCATAGCATAGAGGAGTAAAGCAATCATAAAAAAATTAGACGTCCACATCTTATAATTCCCCACAAGACCCCCAAACTTCTCTTTTTCACTCTTTTTCAGGGAGAAAAAATTGTTAGATAGTAGATTCTTGGTTTGCAGAGGTAGTTTTTCCTATGGCTGAGCTGTCATTACCAAGATCTTCAACACCCATGTAGCATAACTGAATTTTGTCTCTTTCCACCTTGTGCCCCTTTCTTGCTAATGTTTTAAGAAGGTTTTCAAGTGTCCAGAAGCGAGCTCTCATAACTGTCAGAACATATAAGGAGATCATCTACATACTGGATTATAGTGGACCCTCCTGGGATTTTAAAAGTTTTTCAACTTGGCAATTAGGGTATACAAGAATAGGGACCTCAGTAAATTCTTGGGGCATAACAGTGCAGGTATATTGTTGGTTCTCCCAGGTGAGGGCAAGCAAATGTTAGGATTCCTTATGAAGAGGAACACTAAAAAAAGCTGAACACAAACTGATGATTGTGAAATACTAGGTGCTGGAAGGAAGACAGGACTGTGTCAGGATTTCACACCAAAGAAAGTCTAGATTTGACAATTTTATCAAGAGATCTTGAACTAACCATATCCTTTCCCATTTGTTTTTCTTAATGGCCAAAATGGGAGTATTGCACAGACTATAAGAAGTTTTTTGTCTAATAAACTTTGGAATATTGGGCAGAGCTCTCAAATCTTTCTGGTTTTGGAGGATATTGAGGAATCCTGGGGAGGAACATGAAGGGATCTATTTCTACTTTGAAGGGTTCTGTACCCTATATGTACCCAATTCTGATGGAATTTTTTGTCCCCAAATAAGGCATTTTATCTAACAGCTGATTTAGATCTTCAGTTAAACGAATGATAAGTTGAAGGGGGAAAAGAAACTCAGGCTAGTTGGATAAAGCCCTAGGGGACATATACATGAAGGGGAGAATTTGCGGACATGTAAAAGCAGTCCTTCAATGGCACAGTGAATTTTGATACCTTAATTCATGAGAAGATCCCTCCCTAACAGATTTATTTGGGTGGTAGAACTGAGAAGGAAGTTCTTTTGAGCTTTTAGAGGTCCCACAGAAATGTTAAGAGGTTGAGGTAGAGGAAACCATGAGGCAAATTATCAAAACCCACCGATGTTAAACTTTTGTGACTCCAAGGAAAGGAGACAAGAAATGAAGAGACTAAGAGTAGAATGTGTTGCCCTGTATCACCAAGAAATTTGGTAAGGTGCCCTTTAACTTGGAGGGCTATTTTTTCTTGTGAGTTTAGTGGCAGTTGAGGGCAGTAGGCGTTTCCGTCAATGCAGGGGAGTCAGTAATATTCTGATGTGGAAGGCACTTGGGCTTTTTCCCTCCTCTTGAGGTCCAGACAATCCTGGACCCACTGTCCTTTTTTCTTTACAGTTTTGGCAAGTGTCTTGATCGAGAAGAACCTGTAATTCTGGACACAAATTAAAAGTTTCAGGTTTTTCTGTTTTAATTGCAATGCCATAAGATTGCATTCTGTATTTTCCAAGTTTTTAGAAATGCTATCTTTAGAATCCTGGGCTAATATCTGGACCACAGACATGATTGCATTTTGCCAGTTACTATTATTGTCCTGTAATGTGTCATGGAGCTCTGGTCTGAAACCATTTACAAAGCTTATGGGGAAGTCAGTTCTGGCTCTGCATGTCCTTTCAATGTTGTCTCCAGTTAGTGGTGATAGCCAGAGTTTCAACTCTTTGTTGATTACAATTTTTAATACATGAACAATTTTTGTGGGATAGACCTGAGGGATGTCCCCTAGTTAATTTTCTCTTATTTCTTTTAGTTTCTAGTGGGAATCAAGTAGTCTGAGGCCCTTGAAGATCTTCCAAAAAAATGCTATCTGACTTTTTAAACCAAAGGGAAGCATCTCGAAGCCCAAACAATAGGTGGATAAATGGATACAAACTTAGGAATCCTACAGAATATGCTCCTAGAACAATTCTAAATTGTTCAATAAACCTTCCTTTCCTTTTGGAGGTCAGAAAAGTACTTGGTGATGGCATGTAGTTTGGACTGATACCAAGGTTTAAATGTCTCTTCTGCCGGCCTCACTTGGAATGGTAGGGGCTGTACCCTAAGCTTCATCTGCAAAAGATGACGGCCTGGTTATGGTTACAGGGTATTTAGGGGTTGGGGGTAAAATTGCTGAAGGGTATTCTGGGGAAAAGGCTAGAGAGGGCTAGGAGGGGAATACGTGAGTGCCATGGGTGAGGCTCTATACAGCTCAGAAAATTTTTTTCTGAAAACATTGATTAAGAGCCTCAATCGTTTGAAGGAGGGTTGAATTATTTAGTCATTTTTCACCTCTGAACCAAGCAAAATAAGCAGACCATTTTGTGTCCAAGATTTTTGTTCTTTTATTCCAGGGCTCCTTTTAGGTGGACTAATTTGAGGATATCCTAGGAACCCCAAAGAGGTCGTTACAGCTCAGGAGAGTATAGTAAACTTTTGCCAGGGAGGAAGAAAGTAGATAGTATTAAGGCTATAGTGGTTAAGCATAGAGTGTGCAGGAATTTGAGGAAGAGGGTGGTTTTCAATCAACCAAGAAGATCCCTTGTTCTTGACTAATGATATCTTTACACATATGAACGGATAGGCCTGGGACTCTAATCTAGCTTCCGTGTGCCTATGACTCTAACTCAACTTCTAAAGTATATTTGATTTTTAAGAATCAAAATCTGTTCTCACCATGCTTCAATGGATATTTATACAGAACACTGGAATTTGAAATCAGACTCGCCACTAGATTCCCGAATAAGCAAGCAGCCTGAAGACAAAAGGTCTTGTTGCACGCTGAGAGGTCTAGCTGTCATGTCTGAAGGTCTGATGGTGGTTTTGATTCAGATATGAGTCACAATACCAAGAAATTTGTTAAAGAGAACCAGAGCTAGCTACTAGTTAAAGTGGTAAAGAGAGATTTTATTCAGAAACTATTGCAATAGGGAAAAAGAGACTTCAGTATCGAATTGAGCTCAATTCCAAATATAAGGACAAGTGGGAATTTATAGACAAAGAGCAAGGGGAAGAGATCAATGGATGGAAAATTACTAAGAGGAGACATCAAGGATAGGGAGATTCTTGCTAAACTGACTTAATAGGATTCTTACTGAAGGCATGCCAAGGTGATTAGGTATCAAGGGTGGGGGACTCTCTAAATCAAAGTAGCAGGATTCTTGCTAGGAATGGACTCAGCAAAGATGGATGTGAAAGTTCAAGGTCAAGTCCTAGCTGAGAAGAGGACACAGAGGAGTCTAAAGTTTCATCAAGGAGAGATTCTTCCTCCAACTCCATTTCAAGAGATACACCCCTGTTCACATTCCTACTTTGGCTTCGTGTTCTATGAATTTCAGATCCAGGCCAGTCTGATCTGTGATAGACTAAAGAACACAGGACATCTGCTGGCTATATTCTCAACACTAAAAGCACTGAGGAAGCTATTAAATATCCCTGTTCCATTAGGGTTATCTCCAACATTAGATTGGGTAGATGTTGGCAGAATGGGTATCCCACTGGGTGTATAATTTAAGAAGTGCCACAGAGAGGAAGGCATACTTTCTATCTATACCTGTCACCACATACTGGGGGCTGGAATTCTATCAGAGTGACATCCTTTTATATTAAGGTTATTTTTAAAACCTGCTACTCTATTCTCTCCCCCAACCATCCTCTGATCCAAAACACATACAAACCCTTAGTATTTAAAAAGAAATACTATTTCATCTGTTTTATTCATTTGTGTTTCTATATAACTTGTTTGAACAAAGGGGTCCGTGGACAAAAAAGTATATCAATAAAATAGATTTCTTACAAATCATGAAATGAAGAAAATCTCGTGGAAGCCATGTCAACTTCAATTAAAATGGACTGCTGGGGTTCTGTAAAAACAATCTTAATGTAGATGTGTATAGAGCTTTATAAGTTTGAATCAGTCACATTGTTGAGCCAGTACCAACAAACAAACAAACAAACAAACAAACAAACAAAAAAAAAAACAAGAAAATGAGCTTTGGAACTAGGTCCAGTGGTTTTCAACCACAGGCCATAATACCTCTCTTAGGAGGTATGTACAAATTCACGGAAGATTGTTGGGTTGGCTATTACAGACATTGAAAGCTTTGGAGAAGGGGTACTAAACCTCCTGCCATCCCCAGGACTCCACAGAACTCGGGGCCTGGTGTTGGGTGGTTACTTCTTCACTAGTGCCACTCTACATTGCTCATTGCCAAAAGCCAGCTTTGAAGTTCATGTCATCAGAATCTCCCGCCTCTACTCTTCCTTAATACAGTCATTATATAGACACTGTAGCACTCTTAGCTGCTAGTTCAACGTCACTCTTCCCTATACCATTGTTGACATGGTTCTCCATGACTTCAACATCCCCTGAGATGAAGCATCCAGTAAGCATTGCCTCTTGGGTTGTACTCTCTTACAATAAATAAAAGGTCAATTCTTACTCCTCATCTATTTCAGTGAATGTGAGTCCATCATCTGATACAGTTCACCACTACTTTCTTAAACCATTGCCCTTACCAACTTGAAAGCATCACACTTTCTTGGATTTCTTCTCCTGTTACTGACTGCTCTTTTTCTGATTCCTTCACTTATCCTTTCTCATTTCCCTAATCTTTAAACATCCTATGCCCAGGGCTTGATCTGAGCCTTTTCTTCTATCCACACTCCTTCTGTAGGTGCCTTTGACCAGTCTACTGACTTTACCATCTGTGCTCTGAAGAAACCAAATATTGTATATCCAGTCTAGGCCGCTTCCCTGAGTGTCAAACTCATATAACCAATAATCTACTTAACATCACTATTTGCATGTTAATATTCATCTTTATCACAGCATGCCCAAAACCAGATTTTTGAATTTCTCCACAAGCTGGTTCTTTTTAAGGTTCTCTCATCTCCGTAAATGGCAATTTTATTCTTGCATTCTTTCAGGACAAGAAGCTTCAAGGCAACTCTGATTTCTGTTTCTGTTCCATTCCCCATCTGATCCACTAGCAAATTTGCCAATGCAATACAAAATATAAACAAAAATCCAAATACTTTTCACCATTACTGCTACTGCCACCTTGATCTAAGACACCAACATCTTTAGCCTGGATTGCAGTGAAGTTTCTTTACTGGTCTCTATCTTTTCCATCTACAGTCTATTCTCAGAATAACCAGAGCGATTTTCATAAAGTGGAAGTTTCCACCATTTATGTGACCAGTCCAGCTTGGGTTATTTCCCCCTGTGAACTCACCTTCTTTTTTGTAGCATTCATTTAGTTGTTGATAGCTAGCTTTCAAATTTTAATTGGTTTTGTTTTTACAGGTATTAGTCTAGGTGGTTCATTTTCCCAAGTAGATTACATGCTATCTGAATGCAAGAACCACTCGTTACACTTGTGTCCTCCATTAGGGATATGTAACAAAATGTAGGCAGTCTGTATGTTTGCCAATTAAGTGAAATAACTGAAGTTTAAATATGCCCTTGATATTCTAGATGGACATGTCTTTTTTTTTTAAGACTTTATGTATTTGAGAGAGAGAGAGCATGCGTGCACGTACAAGCATGAGTGGGGGGAGGGGGAGAGGGAAGAGCAGACTCCCCGCTGAGCACAGACACCCCCCCCCTACATGGGGCTCGATCCCAGGACCCTGAGATCATGACCTGAGCCGAAGGCAGATGCTTAACCGACTGAGCACCCCAGGTGCCCCTGGATGGACATATCTTAAGCTCCTGGATTCCCAATATTGTAAATATAACTCTAGCCTATCATTTCCCCCATAAAGGATGGTAACATATAAGGAAAATTAAGATCAATCCTTAAAAACACTCAATGATTCTATAAATACAGGATGCATTTTCTGTAAATCTACTGAAATAAATTTTGCCACTACCATGCCCAATCTTACAGTATGTAATTCTAGTAGGGCTGAAGCTGAGCTGAGTTGATTCTAACAAAGCAGAAGTGATGATAATGAAGGGATACCTGCTAAGTGTCCCTTTAATTGTGTTTCTCTTGGAAGTTACACATTTCTTGAACCACCTTTAAAATGACTCCAATTTTCTCTAATTTTTTTAAGTTGGATAAATATATCTTGTAGATCAGAGAATCCACGGAAGTCATTTCCGAAAACCCTTTTTCTTGTTTCCTCATATAATAATGCATAGGAGGCCCATTCACATCCTAAATCACAAGTTGAAACTATTACTTTAACACTGCATCCTCTAATGTAACTAGCAATTTTGTTTTTCTTCTAAAAGTCCTAAATCTTACTGATTGCTTCAATTTTTATCCTCTCTCATCATCAGCAATAGCTGACATCTTTAATTTTTGATCCAGTTTTCAAAATAAAACACTGATTTACAATTGCATATGTGATGACTAAGACAGAACAAGGTTTTGCTAAGGATGCTCAAGGACAGGCCAGGCTCAGTGACTTGCTACTTCTCCCCCAGTTTTTGTAATTTTATGCCTCTAGGAAGTTACAAATCACTCTGCTAGTCTATGCTTCTAAGGAATGCTGGGACTACTCAAGCCACATCTGTCAGCACCAGGGAACAAAGGTGTATAATTGGGTAGTCAGTTTAAAAGCAGAAATTTAGTAACAGACATATGCAGAGATGTTCAACATCACTAATCATCAGGGAAAGGCAAATCAAAAACACAACGAGATATGGCTCACACCAGTCAGAACGGCAGGTATCAAAAAGACAAGAAATAACAATTGTTGGGCATCTGGGTGGCTCAGTCGGTGAAGCATCTGCCTTCTGCTCAGGTCATGATCTCAGCGTCCTGGGATCGAGTCCCACATCAGGCTCCTTGCTCAGCAGGGAGACTGCTTCTCCCTCTCTCTCTGCCTGCTGCTCCCCCTGCGTGTGTGCTCTCTTTCTCTCTCAAATTAATAAAAAAAAAAACTTAAAAAAAAAAAGAAATAACAAGTGTTGGTGATGATGTAAAGAAAAGGGAAACCTCAGGCACTGTTGGTGGGAAGTAAGCTGGTGCAGCCACTATGGAAAAGAGTATGGAAGTTTCTCAAGAAACTAAACACAGAAGTACCATAAGATCCAGTAATGCCACTTTGGGGCATTTACCTCAGGAAAATGAAAAGAGTAATTTGAAAGGATATATGCACCCCTGTTTATTGCAGCATTATTTACGATAGCCAAGATATAGAAACAACATAGGTTCATCGATAGGTGAGTGGTAAATGATGTGGTATATGTGTATAAAAAAGAATATTACTTAGCTATAAAAAAGAATGAAATCTTGCCATTCGTGACAACAGGCATGGGCCTAGAGGATACAATTGCTAAGTGAGAAAGCAGAGAAAGACAAATACTGTATGATTTCATTTACATGTAGAAGCTAAAAAACACAACAAAAGAGAAATGGACTCAAATATAGAGAACAATGTAGTGCTTACCAGAGTGGAGGCAGGTGGGGTGGTGGGTGAAATAAGTGAAGGGAATTAAGAGTTACAAACTTCCAGTTAATAAAATAAAGTTGTCACAGGGATCAAAATTACAGCATAGGGAGTATAATCATTATTCTAATAACTTTGTATGATGACAGATGTTAAGTACTCTTATGGTGAGCGCTTCATAATGTATATAATTGAATCACTATTTTGTACACCTGTAACTAATATGTCAACTATACTTCCATTAAAAATTTTTAAAAAATGAAGAATGAATAAAATCAGGCTTTGGAAAGCTTTACTTCACAAAGGAAATCTAGATGTGAACATTAAGCAATTGTGTCTGAACGTCAGAATGGCAAAACTATAATAACTAGTGAACTGGTAGCTGTCTGACAGGGATCTGCAAAACCTGAATTTAAGATAATAGGTTGGATATACATTTATAATACATCAATTTTTCTGAGTCTGGGCTCCTGTTTCTTCACTGTAGCTCTAAAAAAGAGGGATTTCTAGGGAACCTGGGTGGCTCCATCGGTTGAGCGTCTGATCATGATCCAGGGGTCTGCTTCTTCCTCTCCATCTGCTCCCCCACCCCCGCTTGCACGCTCTCTCAAATAAAAATCTTTAAAAATAAATACATAAAAAATAAAGAAGAGGGATTTCTGAGGTGTCTGATATTTGCCATCCTCTTCCCTTTGCCACGCTGTCTTCACCTGACTGACATGGCTCTACCCTCAGCTCCATTAGCTTCCTGAGGAGTCCTTTGTCTCCTCAAGTCTCCATTTTCCTCAAGGGCAATGCCGCCCCTGCTTAGGCTTTCTTCTCGTTTGACAGGGGCCAAGGATTGCAGCGGAGGCTGGAGAAGCTTGTGTACATGTAAAGTCATAAAGGAGACAGGAGTGGGACAATGCTACTGCTGTTAGGTAACGATTACTGCTTTCATAGCCAGCAGGTGCTGTACTGTGTGTAGGACAGACAACTACCATATCTGACCTGAGACTAAACCCCTCATCAGCCTCTCTCTCACTCACATCAAAAGAGCAGAGTTTGCAGTGTCTTCCTCCACAGAGGATGCCCCGTTCACTATTTTCTTTCCCAGGAAATACAGTTCTAGAACCCAGGCTCCTGTCTGACCTGCTCCCTCCTGGAAACCAGTGTAAATCCTCCCCATTTCTAGTTAAAGTTTTCTCCCAAGTTCGTTTAAGAGATCTGACTGAACTCTGATGTGACAGAAGTTTAATAAATTATGGCTATTACTTTTATTATCCATGCATAGAACCATTCATCAATGATATTTTTTTCTCGGTTCCAGGCATAGCCTTAATGTTCTGCTTAGCTTTGTTTAAAAAAAAAAATAGCAGAATATATTAGAAAAGAACAAAGCACATAGCTCATGGATATCCATAAACATTTTTTCCTGAAGATCCCAGACTTGGTTTCTGTGTCTCAACTTTAAGAAATATACAAGAGCAGGTTATGTTTTTCTAAAAACAACTGCTCTTTAGAATTACACCATATTTTAAACTTTTCTTATAAGTAACACAAAGCTTCCTTATTAACATGTTAATTTTTTAAACGTGTAATGAAGAAGTCTTATTATTCACGAACTCATTATAGAGTTGTGCTATATAAAGCCCATTGGTAGCCAAATAAAGTTCTGATATCTGTAATTCTTATGACACTAGTACTTACATTCTGGATCTATGGGGTTTTTCAGTTCCTATTTTTTGTAATTATGATTTTATTTTTTTAAGTTTCTTGAATATTTTGCATGTTTTTCTGTTAGACTGTAAAAAGACTGGAAATCACAGATAATGAAGTCAGTTCATTGACAGGAAACTTCCTACACTGATTATGAAAACATCCCAGCAAAATATTAAGAAGCACTGGGTTACCTGAAGCCACAAACTCATTTTCTCCTGACTAGACGATTAGAAAGCAAATAATAAACTTTACAACAACACAATGAATCCTGATTGGCTTCCTAATACAATTTTAATGGCAACAATTCACTTCATTTTTACATACCTTATATTTCTCTCTTGTATTTTAGAAATGTATGTAAGCTAATTTTTTAAATGATTTTATTTATTTACTTGAGAGAGTGAAAGAGAGAGAGAGAGAAAGCTAGAGCATTGGTGGGGGAGGGGCAGAGGGAGAGGGAGAAGCAGACTCCCTGCTGAGCAGGAAACCTGACATGATGCGGGTTTGATCCCAAGACTCTGGCATCATGACTTGAGCAGAAGGCAGATGCTTAACCAACTGAGTCACCCAGGCATCCCGTATGTAAGTTAATTGTAATGATCAACTGCCTTTAAATCCATGATTTAAAAAACACCACACTGGGCTCAGCTTCTTCAGAATGGACACTTTTATTTAGCTTTCATTTATTTGATTAGGCATCATTGCCTAACACTGGTAATAAAATGTTCAAACAACAACAGCAAAGATAATGACCATAGTGATATTAGTTAGTCCTGGGCACTTTCCACTATTAGGCACTGATCTGATGCCTTTATAGGAATTAAGTTCATTTAACAGATCAGAACACCAAGGTATAGAAAGGCTAAGTCAATTGTCTCAAGTCATGTACCTATTGATGAGGGAACCGAAGGCAAGCTGAGGACAAAGCAGAAGCTGACACCCTGCAACCCCCTCCCCCTGGGATGTATACAACATTCCTCAAGCACTCCTAGCTGCCCTAAAGGACAAAGAAATAGTTAACCTATAGATACCACAATCCTGCAAGACTTAAGTCTCCCTCAGTTTGCAAATGTCTTAGCAGTTTACAAGAACAAAGCTATCAGTAACCTAGCTTCCAGAAGGGAATGTAGGTAGACACAGTGAAATTTTCTTACTACCTACAGCCCACTGACAAGTCCTTGAAACAGGCACAGTGACATTCCTCTAGGAACTCAGCTGCCTCGATGTTAATACTTTGCTAAGGGCAAAAGGCAGTCCTAGCCTGACCCTCTCCCCTCCACCAAGATCCTGTCAGTCTACTTTAACGTATAAAAATTCCTTTGGAAACTTCCTTTATCTCTAATCCCCCCTCCCCCAGGATTCGTGTTGGCCATCATCCCCTAAGCATATGGCCCATTGATATACATCTGAAGGGTCTCATGACTAAGGTTTTGTTAGACGGTAATAAATGACCTTTTCCCAACAATAGCTAGCCCCCTCAAGGTCCTGGAAACCTTGCTTCCAAATTCCTTAGAGACACGCTATCCCTAACCCCCTCCCAACCTGAGGGTATATAATGGGCCATTCCTCACAACCCCGGTGCAGCAGCTCTTTCTGCCCACGGGTCCTGTCCCCGTGCTTTAATAAACCACCATTTTGCACCAAAGACGCCTCAAGAATTCTTTCTTGGTCGTCGGCTCCGGACTCTACCCCGCTGAACCTCACGTATATTCCACAACCTCATCACTATGACTTCTAATCCAGCATTCTAATCCAGGTTGTCCACATCCACAGTGCACTTTCAAACCCTCTATCACCACACTCAGCACACACTGGCTGAATGGATCAAGGAGTCCCAACCGAAACGTGCCCTGTTTTCTTTTCCATGTTTCACTGTTGGACCTGTTCTTGGAGTCGGCACTTGACCTTCTACCTGCATCTCGAATTGGTCTGGATTTTAAATTCCTCATATACGCTCTCCCACTCAGTGTGCTCCTTCCCTGTTTTATTCTACCGAGGAGTTCCTCAACTTCTTTTACCGTCTTCATCTCAAATGTAATCAACCTTGGCAGGAAGATGGCTACTTGAGTCTTTAATGTCACTCAGTTAACTTCAGATCATTGCAATGCATCTTCAGGCCAGGAATACTTAATGAGTCTGTAAAGCACTTTCACCTCAGTAGGTGGAAAGCTAAGGGGGAGTGTAAACATCACAATGGAATAGATGTTTAAACAAAAGACTTTGTGATAGCTGTTGTGGTCAGTTATTTTACATATAAATTTGCTAATAACTGAATTTTCATTTGGGGTGTTGAGTTCTTCCCATTTTTGTAGTGACTGTGTTATTCCTTGGTATACCATAAATACAAGATGTGCTGAAAAAAATCTTTAGGATTCCATTTTGTCATCCTGGGAAGAGTGACACTTTTCGGTAAATTTTAAAAATGCCTTCTGATTATTCTCTAAGGATTCCATAAAGTCACAAGCACCAGGCTCACAGCTGCGTGGCAGCACGGATGTTTAACTGTAGTGCTAGTGCGGCAGGATAAAGCTCTAGCCATCAAGGTCTCACAAAGAGAGTGGGGTAATACTCAAATTTAGTCAGAAATGCTGAGGCATTCACCACAAACTTTCCACCTAGCAATGATCTCGAATTTTTGGTAAAACATCAGGTTGGAGAACTTCTTCCATTTGAGCCTGATGAAACTCTCATCACTGTGCGATTTCAACCCCAAATGGAGAGCAAGAAATAGAAAGCAACATTAATCCAGTTAAGTTCTGTAAAGGCAATAGTCGATGTTTGTCGTTGCTAAAGGCATTAAATGAACTAGGGAGAAAAGGTTTCACCCAGTGATCACAGATAAATAATAGCAATATTACTTTACAAAAGTCAACTTATTTCAATTCTTTTATCTTCTGTTCTACTTTAATTCAGTGTAGGGACGAAGGGCAGGTTCCCCCAAAAGGGACCACTTCGGCATAAAGATTATTTTGAGTTAAAAGTCACCAAAAGCCAGCAGATGCTGGAAAAGCTCTTTCCCTCCCCCTCAATTACCAAAATTTACACTGGAAAGGAGAGGCTGTACCAGGAAGAGAGCTATTAACAAAGACTTCCTTTCACCTAAGAACCTTATCTGTTTTTGAAAACATCTCCTTTGGCCTTCTTGTTAAATGCTCTTTTTCCCCTTCGTGTCCTCAGACCCTACCCCTCTCTTTAGCTCCTGTAAGCCTCCAGTTGCCTCATTGTCTTTGGAATTTCCTGTGTTAATTCCCTGCACGTACGCCTATTAAATTTGATTTTCTCCTGTTAATCTGTCTTATGTCAATTTGATTCTAAGTCCAGCTAGAGGGAGTTTACGGCAGAGGAAGGTCTTCCTCCCCAACATCGGCAAAGAAGTTCTAATTATAGAATGTAACAAAAAGGTTGTCAACACCAGTGCAAAGTAAGAAATTACTTTCCTTCCACATTAAGTTAATATGGCACAAATAATGACAATAAGGTGATTTTGATATTAAAATATTTTCTCTAATAAACCATTAAGGACTTTGTTAAATATAGGTGATTTGATAGAGATTTTTAAAACTTTCATTAGGGCATGGGATATCGTAAACAAACTGAGTCTGAAATGTTGAAAATTAAATACCTTAAAAGTCCTTTTGAATTATAACAAAATGCAAAGTGAAGCATTAAAAGTCGATTAAAACTATCATTTCACTAATAGCAAAGGTAAATACAATTTTGCAAATTTCACAGGTAGGCAAAATTTCTCCAAAAAATTTCACACGTATATTTTACGAACAATTTTTAGGTTAAAGACAACTTTCAAATTATTTCTGAAAAGATGCCTACTGCCAGTGTCCAGTTTCAGGCGCACAGACACAAAGGACACGTTTCAAGACACATCTCTTGGTGCCAAAGTGATCTCTAGCCTTTTAAATCAGGCATTAATTAGTGCCATGGGCAGAAAAATGTGTTGTTATTGTTTTAAAGTGATCACGTTGTTGAACTTGCTTATTAAGGAATGAGGATATACTTTTGTTCTGAAGGGCTTACATGACTTCTTTAAAAATAGATTTGCAAATTTAAATGGTATTCATTTTATCTAGCCTACAGTGGACATTCCTAAAATTAACTACTTAGGAGGCTTTATGAACAAAGTCTGTGCCTGGTTTCCCTGTATTGATTTGACAATCAAATCACTGGCAGCAGAATTAAAGGTTTTATGGGAGAGAATAAGGTGGTATATGGTATTGACCAAGACCATGACATTTACAGTTAGTCTCAAGTGGTACAGTTTGAAAAGGCTTACATGGGGAATCTCTGTTTTGTTGATTGTATTTTTATTATGGACAACTTCAAATATGTGCAGAAATAGAATTAATCTCCATGTACTCATCATCCAGGATGAATATTTAGAAAACCATGGCCAATCCTGCTTCAGATATATGCCCACCCCCTTCCTCACCTCCCATATTATGTTGAAAAAAATCCCAGACATTCTCTCATCTGCAAATATTTACAGTGAATCTCTAAAAGTAACAAATAACCAGGGTAAAACTGTCACATCTAAAAATTAACAATTCCTTAATATCAACACAAATCGAATAACTATTTAGTGTTCAAATTTCCAACAGTTTTATAATTATCATGTTCTTAACTTTTATTTTATAATATGGACTCCTAGGAAGTTGCAAAAATAGAGTCCTGTGAACTCTTGTCCTAATGTTTTCCCCAATAGTGACATATAATTGCAGTAAAGTAGCAAAAGAACAAGGAAATTTACATTGGTAAAATAGCGTTAACTAGAGTACAGCCTTATTCCATTTTCTTTTTGTTGTTGTTTTTTACACATATGCGTGCATGTGTGCATGTGAGAGAAAGATTGATCACAGTGTGACTGTTTAGGCCCCAAAGTAGTGGACAGGCCAGAGGGCCCAAAACTTCGCTAAAGCTTTGTTTGCTGCCACAGGCATGTCTGAAAATCCCAAGTGATACATCTTTGTTTTTTGTTTTTTTTAAAGATTTTATTTATTTATTTGAGAGAGACAGAGCGAGAGAGCACAAGCAGAGGGAGGGGCAGAGGCAGAGGGAGAAGCAGGCTTCCTGCTGAGTGGGGAGCCCAATGTGGGGCTTCACATGGGGCTCTATCCCAGGATCATGGGATCATGACCTGAGCCAAAGGCATATGTTTAACTGACTGAGCCACCCAGGCACCCAAGTGATTCATCTTTATCTTCTATCCCACAGCTCCCTCCTCCAAAAGCAAAGATAAAAGAGGGTGTAATGGAGACAAAAGAAGTGTATGTATTTGTTTACCATACTTCTATATGATACAATTTATTTATATATTCCTTGGACCTGCTCCTCTCCCATAGTCCTTTATGCTCCTGGACTAGGGCTAATGCAAACAGAAATTACATGGTGATACTGCTCGAAGGACACTAAATCAGGAACCCCTAGAGCTGGAATATCATTCTGCCCCTGTCTCTCTGGCAAGAGGCTGCCTGACCATCACTGCCAGCATTTGTCTGTCCAGCTGAAATCTCAGAGGGCTTGGAGAAGCATTTATGAGTAAATGGAATTACATTTGAAACCCCTATAGATTAAGTGTTGGGGAAGGCAAATCTCTCTGACAACTAGCTGAAAGGCACCTATAATATTCTCATTTTAAAACCATATAAATGTAATAGAAATTTGCATTTGAGAATTTGTTCTATAGATATTAGCACCATCACAAATTATCATTCAAAAATAATTGTCTTTTTGTAATTTCTAATTACAAAACATTTCCTAGCAATATGACCTATTTGGAATGGTTAGAATCATTGAAATTATGGGAGTATATAAACCACTTGAATGGGTAAACATTCAACTGGGCAGTAGTTTCTTTCTTTTTTTTTTTTTTTTTAGATTTTATTTATTTGTTTTAGAGAAAGAGAGCACACACGCAAGCAGTGACAAGGGAGAGGGGCAGCAGGGGAGGGAAAGGAAAAGGGAGAGAATCTCAAGCAGACTCTGTGCTCAGCGTGGAGCCTGAC
This sequence comes from Ursus arctos, assembly GCF_023065955.2. Lineage (NCBI taxonomy): Eukaryota > Metazoa > Chordata > Mammalia > Carnivora > Ursidae > Ursus > Ursus arctos. The sequence goes on along the minus strand of NC_079873.1, from coordinate 29,716,400 downwards.
TGGGATTCAACCTTATGACCCAAGGTCATGACCTGAGCCAAAACCAAGAGTTGGATGCTTAACCGTTGGAGCCACCCAGGTGCCCCTGGGCAGTAGTTTCTAATGTACTTATCTTTATCTTCAAATTTGGGGCATTATAGACATTACTATTGACTAAATATGATGTGACCTGAGCAATAATATTATTCATACCAAAGATCATAGCACCCCGCACCATGATAACATGGCTACTAAAGTAGGAGAATAATGCTTGCCTGTATTCCTTCCAGCAATACTGTGAATGTCAGAGAGTGGCTCACTCATTTTTACTATTTAATGTGAAGATTTAGGTCTTTTCCTGTATCTCATTCATTTGTAGCCATACATGCCAGGTATGGATGCTGGTCCCTTCATTTACCTTCTATGTGGAATTCTGACAACTCTAGGAGGGAGCTGGTGTTACTTTGTACTTTTTGATGAAGAAACAAGGTATAAAGAAAAAAATTACTTTTCATTTTTACATAATTAATAAGCGGTTGTGCTGGAATTTGAAACCGGTTCTTATGTATGTGATCAGGAGCAGAAGGTATTTCAGCTACAGTAGGCAAGTGCAAATGAATATTATTATTTTTTGTTTTTATAAACTTGGAAGCATCAAGATCACTGGTAAATGTCTAAACTCGGTCATTTACTTTACTTTCAAATAGTTCACTGTTACTCTAAAGTCAAAATATACTGACAACATGGTCTCTTGCAAATTTTTTAGTTCATAATTGATTTCAAATAAAATCATTGTACATTAATATACCCTAACTCTTTAAATTGCTTTCTTTTGTAACTACTATTTTTCACTAAAATGAATGTGACTATATGCATTACATTAAAAAACACAAAAATAATAGTACCAAACATTTACATAATACATATTAAGTTAAATATAATTTCACAAATGTTAGGGTTGCTGAATATTTTTTATTTTCACTCAATGGAGTATCACCTTCTGTTCAATTCCTGCAATTTCTTTTTTTTTTTTTTTAAGATTTTATTTATTTATTTGTCAGAGAGAGAGAGAAAGAGAGAGAGGGAGGGTGCACAAGCAGGGGGAGTGGCAGGCAGAGGGAGGAGCAGACTCCCCGCTGAGCAATGAGCCTGATGTGGGACTCCATCCCAGGACCCTGGGATCAGGACCTGAGCCAAAAGCAGACACTTAACCTACTGAGCCAGCCAGGCGTTCCTAATTCCTGCAATTTCTACCAGACTTTTAAATTAATGTTCTTCTCAGAGTTCATATTTTCTCAATTAAAACAAATTATCCACACCCATGAAAAGAAACACTTTCTTGCCGATTTCCTCCTAAACCTATCCCTTCTTCCTCCTATTCCCCTCTCAAGTAAATAATTCCACTGGCATCCTCCACTGCATATGAAAACATCTGTATCTAAAAATACACCTACCACTGTATTTTACTGACCCGATGTGCTACGTGTCTCTTAGACTCCCATTTGTCAACTGTCATATTAACATTTAAATTTGGATTCACACCGTGTTGCCGACTTAATGCAAAAGCTTTCAAATTGATATAACAGATTTTGGCTTCTCCCCATCACCCACCATCCAACCTCTACACCACCACCAGGTCTGACTTCCTGAAACATAGATAGGATTGTATTACTCCTCTACTTAACACGGTCCAATATTAGGTCTGTTGTCAATAGCATTTTCACATTTAATGTTTCCCAAGTAGATTTTAAGGTCCTCTGAATAACAATTATATTTTGCTCATATGTGTACTTTCAAAAATGAAAATTGAACTAATGTGCTAAATAATTACAGATTCAATTAATAAAAAAACAAATGCGTGGGCCAATGAATGAAGACTGCAAATCAACTTGAGCAGTGTTTTTTAATCTGTTAGTCACAATCTATTAGTGGATGGAAAAATCAACCCAGATATTGCCAACTAGTACTTTTTTTAATTAAGCAAAATAGAATAGGAAGATAGTGGAATGAGTCACATTTTGTAAGAAAAAGTATCATTCTGTAAAATCTGGTTACAATTAAGTGTGCACATTGCACATGCATGTGTGTATTTACCAGGTCATGATGTAAAATATATTCTTAAATCAGGTCATGAAAATGAAGACTGGAGGTTCCACATCTGGCCTGACAGTACGAAGAGGTCCACAGACTCACTTGCCATTGTAAGTGGTAAAAATTACTTAAAAAGACAAACATTTAATGTCTCTGAAAATCAACCTAAAGGAATGCTTCAGATGAACATTTATTCAAGAAAAATCTATTAAAACAAGGTAAGAATTATGAGAGTCTGTATTTGAACCAACATCCATGTCCTCCCTCCCCTGGTCAAGCTCAGTGAGATGGACACTACACTCTAGATTGCTACGGGGAAGGAAACAGAATTCCCTCTCTCCCCAGTTCCTAGTGAAAAGGTTTTCTTCCCAAGAGGGGCAGGATTTCGACATCTGTCATCCGGGTCACAGGCACCTATAGCTGAAGCTAGGATCTGGGCATGTGTGACAGAGAGGTGGAGGCCCTTTTCTGCCACACCCCACTCATTGAACAAAGCCTGTATTACCTGAAGTTTCCAACAAAACATAAGTCAATGCAAAGAAAATGGAAAGTATAACTCACTCATGGTGGGGGGGAGGGGGAAGTATGCAATATAAACTATCTGTGAGAGCAACTAGATATTGTATTTAATAAAGACTTGGAAGTAGCCATTATATGTTCAAAGAACTAAAGAAAATCGTGATTATAGAAGTAAAGGAAGGTATGATGACTATGTTTCATCAATGGAGGAAATAAAGAGATAAAGCAAATAAATTGGACAATTGAAAAAAACAGTAACTAAATAAAAAATTCATTATAGGCATTCAAGAGCAAATTTGAAATTTCAGACAAAAGAACTAGCAAACACACATGTAGACCAATGGAACAGAATTTCGAGCCCCCAAATATACCTGAGCATATTTGGTTAACCAACATAGGACAAGGAAGCCAAGAATACTCTATGGGTAAAGGATAGTCTTTTAAATAAATGGTGTTGGGAAAACTGGATAATCACATGGAAAAGAATGACAGGGATCTCCATCTTATAACACTCACAAAAATTAACTCTAACTGAATTAAAGACTTAAACATAAAAACCTGAAACCATAAGAGTCCTAACAGAAAACATAGGGAAAAAGTTTCTGGATACTGGTCTTGGTAATGAGTTTTTGGATATGACACCCAAAGCATAAGCAACAAAAGTAAAAAATCTACAAGAGGGTCTTTGTCAAACTAAAATGCTTCTGCACAGCAAAAGAAAGAATCAACAAAATAAAAAGGAAACCTACAGACTGGGAAAAAATATTTGCAAACTGTATGCCTGAAAGGGAGTGAATATCCAAAGTAGGTAAGGAACATCTGCAACACATAGCAAAAAAATAGCAATCCAATTTTAAAAAAAAACAGGCAGAAGGGTTGCCTGGGTGTCTCAGTCGGTTGGTTAAGTGTCTGACTCTTAATTTCTGCTCAGGTCATGATCTCAGGGTTGTGAGATGGAGCCCTACGCAGGGCTCCACGCTGGGCTTGGAGCCTGCTTAAAATTCTCTCTCCCTCTCCCTCTGTACCTTCCCTGTACTCGTGCGTGCTAGCTCTTTCACTGTAAACCAACACCAACAAATGCACAGAAACCTTAAATGGGCTTTTTTCCAAGGAAGGCATATAGATGGCCAACAGGTACACAAGATGCTCAACATCATTCATCATCAGGGAACAGCAAATCAATATCACAATGAAGTATCACCTCACACCGGTCAGAATGGCTATCATTAAAATAAGAGATAAGTGTTGGTCAAGGGCCAGAATGTGTGCTAGATCTACGAGCTGCTATTGCTTCATATATACCATGCAAATAACATGGATGTGAATGTTTAAAGGCTGCTTCAGTGCTCTCCTGGTCTCCTTTTTTTTTCCCCCTTTTGACATTGCTTAAACAATTTTAATCAAGTGAACAGTAAGCAGTAAAAGTGCAATTGCATGAAGAGCCCACATTTCACATGTTCAAACTGTTTTCCAGTGTCTTTACTTGTAAGGTGTTGAAGGTGGGACCCACTCTTGAATCTTCTTTCTAGTGGTAGAATAAGGTACATGTTGTTCTGGAGTGCCACTCACATTTAACTTATGGTTCGTCCAGATGAATTTACGAGCAACAGGTGGTTTTGTTGTTGGAGGATCATCGGTCATACGGTGAAGCCAACGATGCCATTCAGGGGGCACCATGCTTCCATCCACATCCCAAAATGTGTTTTTGCCATTCATTTCAGTAGTATATATAACCCATCGGTGACGGCCAAAAAACTGCTTGTTGTCTTCATAGTATTTGTTTCCATATTTGTCTTCCCCCACTAAGGTACCAACCTTCACATCATTTGCCCTGAAGAAAACCCGTAGATAGCCATGGAGGCCGCCGTGGCCGCTGACCTGCTGCAACCCGCGTTTCAGGACCTGCAAGAGTTCCATCTTGTTCCATAGGCCCACCCTCCCAGGTGCCTCCTGATATCTGCTTATTCCAGTCAATTACTATAAGAGAGAACCAACTAGAAATATAACTTCATTCAAACAGAAAATAAAATTTTAAAAGAATTTTAAACAGAAATGTTATCACTTGTATCATGTGTTTAAGAGCCCATTTAATCGGGGGGCTATATTAAATACAAATTCTACTACAGTTGTGTCAACAAACAGTGTCGTGTTTAAGCTGTCACTTCCAATTTCTCTTAACTAGGAGGCAAAAATCAGGCAGTCTTTAAACTTCTTTTGCATGCCTTCCAACTGCATAGTTCTGGGCTTATGGCAGCATATGTGCAATCAGATTTTTTGCTTGTTGGTTATTTAAAAGCTTTGGTCTGATAGTGTGATTGAGCACACTTTTCCAAGTGCACTTGAACTACACTTGCCTTATTATTCATTATGAAGCGGCGAAGTAACCATTTAAAGAAGAATACCCAGCAGTGGAAATCTGTTTTTACCATGCATTACTGATTTGTACTAGGTTTTGATCAAAAGCAACTCTGGTCTTTATTAACTCAATGGTTTAAAAGTGGCCTGATTCCCTTAGTTTCCTAATTTTTATTTCCTTGAACTGTTTATGACTGAACATGACTTCAGCCAATTTATTCTTTGTACTTGCTATCTTGTCATTAAAAAAAAAGAAAAGAAGGCTGAAAACCATGAGCTATTTATTCAAATGTGAAGTGTTGACAACTGTAGGGGCCTAGGGCAGGGTGCCCCAAGGTGGGATACTTCGGCAGAAAGATTATTTTGAGTTAAAAGTAATCAAAACCGAGCAGATGTAAAAAAGCTCTCTGCCTCCCCCTCAATTGCCTAAATTTACTTTGGAAAAGAGAGACTGTACCAGGAAAAGAGAGCTATTAACAGAGACTCCCCTTCACTTAAGAACCTTCTCTGCTTTGTTTTTGAAAACATCTCTCTCTCTCTTTTTTAAAGATTTATTTATTTATTTATTTATTTATTTATTTATTTATTTGAGAGAGGGATAGAACACAAGCAGGGAGGAGGGGCAGAGGGAGAGGGAGAAGCAGACCTCCCTCCTGAGCAGGGATCCTGGTGTGGGGCTCCATCCCAGATCCCTGAGATCATGACCTGAGCCAAAGGCAGAGGCCCAACTGACTGAGCCACCCAGGCACCCCTGAAAACATCTCTTCTGGGGTGCCTGGGTAGTTCAGCCAGTTAAGCGTCTGCCTTCAGCTCAGGTCATGATCCCAGAGTCCTGGGATGGAGCCCCACGTTGGGCTCCCTGCTCAGCGGGGGGGGGGGGGGGGGGGGTCTGTTTCTCCCTCTCCCTTCTCCCTCTGCCTTCCGCTCCCCCTGCTTGTACTCTCTCTGTGTCAAATAAATGAAATCTTTAAAAAAACGAAAAAAAAAAAAAAAAACCCTCTTTTGGCCTTCTTGTTAATGGTCTTTCTCCCCTTTGTGTCCTACCCCTCTTCTTAGCGCATGTGAGCTTCATGTTGCCTCACTGTCTTTGGAACTTCTCTGTGAATTCCCCACACGTAGGTCTATTAAATTTGATTTTTTCCTGTTAATCTGTCTCATGTCCATTTGATTCTAAGTCCAGCCAGAAGAAGCATAGGGCAGAGGAAGGTCTTCCTCCCTGAAACTGAGCATCCAAGGCAAAATGAAGATGCTTTTGGCCTGATTTTAGTAGTGTTAAGATACACAGGAATTTTGAGAATGATTGCTACTCTTACTATTTACACAGCTTGTAACTCTGGGTGATTTTTACATGTATACATAACTTTAGAACTACTTTCTCATACTTGCATTAAAGTACACCAGTCAGTAATGATGTCAACATCACATCAAAGAGTAGAGATGGAAGGCTTTCCTTCATGATTGGTTGGTTAATATATTTTGCTACTCCATGGCTCTCTTCCTCATGGACTGAGATGGCATGATATAAAAATAAGAACCATTAGTAAACTTCATATTTGACAGGTTGATCAAAATATTTAACATAATCCATTGATTACAGCTTCTTTAAGATTCATATACTTAAAGGCAAATGCTATAAAAATCTGTGTAGATTCTAATGGTTGGTATCATTAAAGAGAATGTTTTGCTGAAAATGGTTAGTAATGTACATTTGCCTCTAATGGGATTAGAGCTGAACAACTGTAATAACTTTCAAATTACAACATAATACTATTACAACAGAGCAGCAAGAAGCCATTTTCTATTTTCATTTAGCTTTCCCCATGGAGAAAAAAGTTGTATATAGTTCAAGAAAAAAAAAAAATATGAACACTACAGTTAACCACTCACAGGTTGGGTTGTCTTGACTTCTCATTTTATGTGTACTGGGTCATGTCACCTTTTCCCATAATCCTAACAGAACTTTGAATAAAAATCACAATGTGACTTGCCTTCAAATCCTAGATAAAATGAATGTTTATACGACTGTCTGAATAAAACAAACCCTACAAAATGGATCGGTAACCAAATTTATGTCATTTAACTTAAGTGTTTGATGCTTTCTCCAGCAACCAGCTTTAAGCTCTGTGATAAAAAGTTGTATGGAGAATGTGTACAAATTCTGTAGCTAATTTAGGTATAACTGATGCATATATAATTCCTTGAAAATATTTCATTTTAAGCTGCATATTTCTAATGTGTCATAAGACTATTGCACTAAATTAATTTTAGTAAGAATTTTTACAGATAACCTTACATATTTTAAGAAATTTGAATTTGGCCCCATATTAAAAATTTCTACATTAACATTTTCAAGTGCAGAAAAATTCAAATAATTACTCAGGGAATATACATATACCTGTTACCTAGATTTCATAATTAACATTTACCATAGTTGCTTATCACATTCATCTATCCATTAATCCATCTTATTTTTAAATGTACTTTAAGTTGCAGAGAGCAGAAAAACTCACCCCTAACATTAAATTTTAATCCCTTGTACTCTTCTATAAAAGTAAAGTCCCCTTTGCCGGCACCCGGATATGGAGTTGATATTCAAAGGGGAATCAAGTGGTTTGTGCCGTAGGCTAGGTTTCAGCAAACCACAACCCATGTGCTAAATCTGGACTGCTACCAGTGCTACTAAGTTTCTACTGGAATTTAGCCACCCGTATTTACCTACTGACCTATTGTTTATAGCTGCTCTTGCACCTCAGGGATAGAGCTGTAGCAGAATCCATGCAGCCCACAAAGCCTAAAACATTATCTGGCCCTTTTACAAAGTCTGCTGACCCCTATTTTGCTGAACTCTGTCTCCAAGTGCCCCTGTGAACTATAGCGAATATATATATATATATATATATATATTTTTTTTTTTACCAAATCAGAATTTAGATTTCCTCATGTTCAAAACATAGAATGGATGTATTGAAATGAGACTATAACTCTCTACATTTTTTTTTTTTGATTCATCATCCCTATACTTCTTCCTCTTGCTCTTCCCATTAGTGAGTCTTTGAACTTCCTTTGCCCCATTTCATGTTTATGGGTAGAGTTGCTTATCCTGGAGTTCATTCAACATAGATCCTGGCATGCAAACTGAATTTCAAGTTTAATTAAAATATTCTCCGAAACTTCAGGTCAGTTTATATTTTTCATGAACAAAGACATTCTTCATAGCCACATCTGTAGTTTCTCAACTAAATGCTAGAATTCTGACCTATGCACAGTAAAGTGTACTATAACTCTCACCATATTAACTATTGTGCAATTATGGAGAAAAATCAGAATTGCTATATAAGTATACTCACAAATCATCTCTCCCAATTAACCTGTTTCCAATCATCTCTCCCAATTAACATGCTTCCAGAATACCTCTTAGTGCTTAATATCAAATTTGTAGAACTCTCAATGTAACATTTTTTGGCAAATTTTTACATTTCTATCCCTAAGACTCAATACATTTAGTAAAAAGGGGGTGCTCAAGTCTTGAACAATATGCAAACGACATTCTAAATTGCAATGAAGAGGGGCACCTGGGTGGCTCAGTCAGTTAAGTGGCTACCTTCAGCTCAGGTCATGATCTCAGTGTCCTGGGACTGAATCCTGCATCAGGCTCCCTGCTAAGCAGGGAGCCTGCTTCTCCCTCCTCTTCTTCCCTTCCCCACCCTACTTGTGCCCTCTCTCTCTCAAATGAATAAATAAAATATTTTTTAAAAATTGTAATGAAGAGGATCTGTCCCTTAAATAGTCATGGTATTAAGAGTAGAATCACAGTCTCAAACTCAATGTGATCCATTCTCCATCATTCATTTGCTATGACAGAATTTCCACAGAACCTGTCCCATTTAGATGTTTTTGCTTGACTGAACAAAACTGTAAATAAGGAAGGAAAGGGAGAGAGACATTACAATGGAAGAGAAGAAAATACTATTTATATGTCAACTGTTCACCATATTTACCATATTAGTTGATGATTACAAAAAAATTGAGGATTTGACATAGCAATAGAATTATGTGTCCAGCTCAGTATGGTTTCATTACATTTTCTAAAACTGAGTTTGAGTTAGATGTGAAACATATTGTATTTTGCCCATTTAAAATCATTGGAGGCCAAATAAATAAATAAATAAATAAATAAATAAATAAATAAATAAAATAATTGGAGGCCTAAATAAATAAGTAAATAAATAAAATCACTGGAGGCCAGCCAAGTTGGTCTGTTTATCCCACTGATTACAACTAAAAACTGGACAGAAAAAGCAACCACTTGAGGAATCTCCAGTGTAAAGTAGAGCAGGTAGATTGAGGATGAAAATGAAAACCTGAATGGAAATTTTTTCTCACCACTTTGCCCTAAAGGAGACTTCAGTCACATGGAATTGCACAACAATGTAAAAGTCTAGAACCCTAAGAGAATTTCATTTTCCAATCAGAGAAGTTAAAAAGGGGGTGGGGGGCTTAGAGTTGGAGTATGTGGGAGAAGTTCCAGAGAAGAATCTGGAGAAGAGCAGTTCTTAAATCCACAGATGAAGCTACATAAACTCCAGGCTGATTCTCAAGCTATTAATGAGCAGAACAGACCCATAGAAGTATAGCAAAGGCTTCAAGAAGTTTACTGTATCAACAATTGCCTAAGTATTGGACTAGCCTCTAAGTAGCCAATGTGGCAGACCCAAAAAGCATAAAAGAACTTGAAAAACTTAACTGATATGGGGAGCATCGCACACAGAAGGTGACACAAAACTTGTATTCTAAAACTAACTGGGTTGACTTCCAACTAAAAACACAGAAAGGCAATATTCTTCAAAAATTATTATCAAGTCACAGAATCTCAATATACAAGACACGGTCCAAATTTACATGGTGTTATGAGGTGTAGGAGTGTCAGTAATATGTACTCCAGACTGAGAAAGCATTTTTAGAATGAAAAATGAAGCAAGCCACTCCATACCATTCACAGAGTTTCATTCAGGGTAACTTACTGTTGGGGGAATCAGGGCAGACTGATGTCCCAGGTGGTATGTAGCTATTTGCTACCCCTTAAGTGGTATGTGGCTATTTGCTACCTTCTTAAGTCCAGACCTCAATCTCCAGCTTTTATAGAGTGATGTGCATGATGGTGAGGTCACAGGGTAGTTCTCCAAAGTGGTGCCTTCTGCACGCTGGAGGATCTCTACGGTCACCCCAATTGGCGCCTTCTGCACTCCACTTTAGGGCAGATCAGAACAAGCCTTCCCACGTTCTGGTCATGGTATGTATTAGCCTCCGTGGGGCCTGGAACATGTAGCCCCAAGGGAAGTCACTGTGCGGGCATGAACAAGATGGAAGGTCAAAGATGGAGTTAGTGTTGTCAGCACTCCTATACTCCGTCCCTGACCTCTATGGCCTGTACCACCTTTACGTGTCATTCTTCCACTATGACCCTAGAGCCACATATCAGCAAATGACTTGGCATCCCTGTGCCATAGCTGCAATAATATAAGACCAAAGAAAATACTTAGAACTATGGTTCCTCAGCTATTGTGAACTTCAACATAAGTGGCTTCCTGATGCAACAGCAGGGAAGAACAACAATACAAGGCTAGGGGTGACGAATGTTTTACAGGGAGTCTGAGTGAGCCAATACTACCCTAGCTTAGGTGTCTTCCCTGGGGGATAATACAATATATTTTGCCCTGTAATAGCCTTAGAGGGTATGTCTATATTGTACACAGACATCTCAGTTGGCACCCATACTCACAGCCCTACCTCAGTACCAAGTGTCAGAGGTTCAGAAGCAGATATTTGTGTGTGTGTGTGTTGGGCCTTGACTAATGTAGAATGGGGGGTTATTCTTAATACTGGAGGTGAGTCCTTGGCCCAAAGGGATGAGGATACCAAGCCACCTGGAGGTGAGGGGGGGTGGGCTGTTCTCCAAGCTAATTTCCAATGAACTCAAGTCTTACCAGGTGGAAGGTTTTATGGCAGTTGCAAAACAAGTCTCTGCCAAATGATAAGCTTCAAACCTGACAAGACCTGTGACCACAGCACCCGAGCCTTTAAGAAAGTCTCTGGTTGGTTAGCACTCCAATCGCATCGGCTTCCCTTGTTAACCGAGGCATATAAAGGTCTTAATGTCTGCTTTAGATGGGGAATAAAAGGCCTCCTGGAACCCAGTATACAAGAGTCTGTAATTTCTTCACCATTTTAGGGACTGGCAAGGCTTGTAGCTTGTGGGACTGCCTCCAGCATCACATTTGTTTTACCCAACCAGGTGATGCCCGGGAACTATAGTTATTAAGCAGGCCTTTGAACCTTGTCAGTATTTACCTCCCATCCTCATGCCTTTAAGTATGCTGGTAATCATGTGACTGCTTCGGACAAGGAGGATGAATCATCAGAAGTTAACATAACATCATCTATATAATGATGAAGCACCATCTCCTCTGGTAATATCCATTTTTCCAAATCTCTAACTACCATCCCGTGACCAATGGTGGGACTATGAAAATACCTTTGGGGCAATGCCCAGAAGTCCTACGGTCTTCGTGAAGGCGAACTGGTCTTGGGATTCACAACCTGATAGAATGCTGAAGAAAGTGTTAGATAGGTCCAGTATATAATGATGTCTTAATAGATACCATGAATTGTCTCTAACAGTAAGACTATACTGGGCACCATGGCATGGATGGGCAGAGTAACTTTTTAGAGTTCCCTATAATCTGTTGTCACTAGCCAGGTCCCATTATATTTCTTTATGGGCCAAACTGGACTACTGAAGGAGCAGGCACGGTTACCCCTGCCTTTTCTAATTCTCCAAAGGTGGCGGTAATCTTGTTATGCCCCACAGGTAGTTTACATTGTTTTAGGTTTATTACTCTCTGGGGAACCACAGCTGTATAGGTTCCCACTCTGCACGACTCAAAATGATGGGCTCCACTACTCGGGTATGCAACCTGAATTCAGCTGTTGTTGTAGTTAGATCCAGATCCTGTAAAATATGAAGGCCCAAAATACACTCAGGAATGGGGGAAATATGCAGGGAGGGAGCCTGCCGATCTGCAGTTTGTCTGACGTTGATATTTGTTCCCCATAACCATGAGTATCCTTCATGTCTTCCCAGAATTTCAAGGGGTTTCCATAGGAAGCATGTGTTCAGTGTCTAGTAGAGCTAGTACCGTCTGTTAGTGCGAGACCAATAAATGGTTACTTCAACAAGGGGCCTCTGCTTGCACCCTATTACATGCACTGAAGTGCAACACTGGCCTAACACCTACTCTTTAAGGAGTAAGGGGTATATCCACCCCTGAAATTCCGCCAATAGTAGAGGGGCACTCGGTGACATACCTTGCCTGAGCCTTCCTTCAAGGGAGTGAACTGCTTTCTCTTAGGCAACACTTTCTCAGTAAGACCAAATTGGGTTGTTCATCTGTATTTTCTCTCAGGTCCCGGTTAGTATTCGATCTTGCCACAACTGTTTATGAGAGACCTTGATAGGCCCCCTTTCTGCCATTTTACTGTCATCAGGATCCTTTGCTTTTCCACCCATCTATTTCCATTATGACAGATTCAGTTTCACTTGAGCCAGCCACCATAGCTGCTACTGTAGCAGTGGGCCAGTTAACCATAGGAGCGAGGACAGACACTAAAGCCCCATACCATGCCCCTGGGGCTCACTGTAAGATACGGTCTTTCATACCAGAAAAGAGAATTCTTACTCTGGGCCTCCCAAATGCTGAGTGCAAATGGCCTTCATTCCCAGTTCACGTGTAATTTCCTATAGTTCTTCCATAGAGGTCCAGTGCAGTGGAAGGGAGGAAACATCCCCCTGCCAGACCAGATTAGTCTAATGCTAACATTTATCCAATCAAAACAGCCAAGTACCAGTGATTCTTACCCTTGCCTGTGGCATAGAACCTCTGCCGCAAGGCACGTCAAGCAGTAACTGAGGCCATCTTTGACATCTCAAACTCATATAATAATACCATCTCCCCCCACCATCCTACAGTCACGATACCCAAGCTGCCACTCCTTCTAGGCCCCTTTGCTCAAAGGGACTGGTTAGTTCCACCACTTTGGTGGCAGAATACTCGCTCATAATCGTTTTCTGTCTGACCAGTGGAAACCTCTTCTCTATCATCCACAGGCTCACACGTGGTCTAGGTCTTCGTCCGAACTAAAGAGCATGCCTATAAGTAAGTCATTCTCCTCCTCCAGGACAATGTCTTCTCCATCAGAGGAGTCACCATCCCAGGGATCCCATGCCCCAGGGTCCCATCTCCCTCAAAATAGAACAGCTCTCTCCCTAGTACATGGCAGTCTGCACACGTGTGTCTTTGCCATCCCACATCCCACAAACTGTAGGTTTTCCTCCTGCTGTTGGATTCTCCTGGACACAATGCTCACGTTAGAGAACGATTACGCTCCCACAATCCCCTCTCACAATCCAACGCTTCTGGAGTCTGTTCCAGTGCTCTCCCTGTTCGCAATTCCCCTTCCAGTGTCTTGCAGCACACAGATCAATGGCCAAGCCACCGCAATAGTTTGTTCACTTTCCCTTCTCCATCTCCCTTTCCCCCAGTTTCACATGGAATATCTAACGATATCTTGGCTGTTTTCAGGTTTTCCCCATACTTGCACACTGGTCTGAAACACTCAAAAAACCCATTCAACTCCCCACGTGTCAGAAGCTGGCCAGCTTGGGATTTCCCCTGCAACAACCTGCCTTCCTTCCCTTCCAGGGACAATGAGCCTTACCCTAGGAGGGCTCCTTTACCCATGCTTGTTTCATTTTTAGTTTCCTGGCTGGCTCACCAATTGTTAAAAGGCAGAGCGGGGTCAGTAAAGTATCCTTCAGACCAAGAAGGCCCTTTGTGACCAAAAACGAAGCAAGCTACTCAGCAAGCCACTCCGTACAGTTTACACAGAGTTTTACCCAGGGTAACTTACTGACAAGGGGAATTGGGCAGGCCATCTAATCAAAACAGGTAATCTCCGCCCCTATTCTTTGCCAAGTGCAGCCCTTAATCCCCAGCTTTTAGAGTGAGGGGCATGGTGGGGAGGTCACAGTGTAGTTATCTAAAGTGACATTGTGTGCCAGTTATCTCTACTAGTTATGTAATGTAGAGCCTTCTGTGCGCCACCTTAGGGAAAATCAGAACAAGCCTTACCACATTCTGGGCAGAGCATACATCAACTTCCATGGGGCCTAAAACAAATAGCCCCTAAAACAAATTGCAGGGCCATGAACAAGATGCAGAACCAAAGATGGAGTCAGTGCTGTCAGTGCTCCTACACTTGGCATGCAGAGGACGAGGAAAATCTGATTAAATTTAAGGGGAAAGACCATCGACAGATGCCAGCTGTGAGATGACACAAACACGGGAATTATCAAAGATTCGAAACAGATTATTATAAGAATGTTCAATGTTCCACGAGGTAACGGTGAACATACTTGAGATGAAAATAAAGACAGACATTATCAGTAGAAAAATTCAAACTCTAAAAAAGAGTTTCATGGCTATTTTAGAACTGAAAAATGTGAAATTAAAAAAAAAATCACGGAATGTGCTCAATAATAGATTAGAGATAAAGATGACAGAGGAAAGGGTGAATTTAAAGACAATAATAGAAATTATATAACTTGAAGAATAGAAAAACAATGGGAAAAAAACAACTCAAGGATCTGTGGAACAATAAAATAACTGTGAATGTATTTATGTTGACATTTTCTTTTTTTTTTTTTTAAGATTTTATTTATTTATTTGAGAGAGAGAGCAAGCACACGAGTGGGGGGCAAGGGACAGGGGGAGAGGGAGAAGCAGACTCCCTGCTGAACAGGGAGCACTACGCAGGTCTAGATCCCAGACCCTGAGATCATGACCTGAGCCAAAGGTAGATGCTGACTGAGCCACCCAGGGACCCCTGTGTTGACATTTTCATAGAACACCTAGTTTCAGAAAGTGGCTTACTGCCAAGTAAGTCAACTGAACTAGACTTCTAATTGAGTTTTAGCCTTTTAAATTATCTTTTTATGAAATTTTTACAAGACTACTATATTATATTGTTCTTTAACAATCTTCACCTCAATTAACCATTCTTTCTCTCATTTCATTAATTTAGTCATTGATTTAAGAATAGTCATTGAGTACATTCTGCCAGAATTCATGTGATCTTATATTACATATAGGTAGCTATAGCTTGAAAAACGCGGTATGTGATCATCCCTCATTACAGGAAGGACCTTCTGTCAACTTAAAATTGAAAGGAAGCCTCAGGAAATAGAGATTTCCCCACTACTAATGTTCAAACTTAGGTTGGCTTTGGCAGCGAAAGTGTAACAATATCCAGTGTCAGGTAAATAGTTGGATTATATAACCATTTGAATAACTCATGTAATTGGGATGAACTTCATACAAATATGTGAGGTCAAATATTTATTTAAATAATTTATTATTGAGGGAGCCAATACAATGGTGAGATTAATTTAAAAGTGAAATTGAGGAGCTATGCAGAAGTAATATAAAAAGGAATGTATAAAATTGCTGGATTATATACACAATTGGTTATTGACTTACAAGGTTATAACCTGTAACTTCTGTTATCCTTTCTACCAATTATTTGCACCTATACCAAATGAAAATCCACAATTTAACATGTAACATCATCATGTCTGGGAACATTAATCAATAGTAAACAGTAACTCAAACACAGTCTACTCTCCTAAATAACCTTTAGGTGGACCTGTGACTCAATGATACTGAAAGGACATTAACCACCCCCACAACTTTTTTTTTCTCTATCATTGGATACACACACACACACACACACACCAGATAAAATGTATGCCAAGTATCTTGCAAACCTTTAAAGCATGAATTGAAGTAAGTAGAAATGTGAAGCTATTTAATTTATATGAAAATGTGGTGTTTATAAACACAAAACCCATATGTGGTAGGCAGAATTCTAATACGGACTCTGCAGTTGCCCTCCTCCCCATATGTGTACATGCTCTGTATAATCCCTTCCTTTTGAGTGTGTGTAGGATTTGTAAATATGATGAGATTTCTCTCCTTGATTACCTGGTATCACAAAGGTGAAGAGATTTTGCATATGTAATCAAGGTTCTCAATATACTGTCTTTGAGTTAATCAAAAGTGAGATTATCCTGGCTGAGCTTGACTTAATCAAGAAAGTCCTTTCAAAGAAGATTCAGATCTTTCCTGAAGAGAGGAATTCAGAGCAAGAGAGACTTAAATGAGATTCTTCTGCTGGTCTTAAAGAAGCAAATGCCATGTTGTGAGCTGACTACTGAGATGGCCATATGGCAAAGAGCTGAAGGCAATCTCTAGCAGCAGAGAGTGAACCCCGGGTGACAGCAAGAAAATGGGGACTCTGTCCTCCAACCACATGGAACCAAATTTTGCCAACAGCTTGAGTTAGGTTAGGAAACGGATTCCTCCTTAGTCGTGTTTCCAGATGAGACTGCATTACAGACAACACTTTGATTTCAGTCTTGTGATACCCTGAGCGGAGGACCCAGTTAAGATATATCTGTACACCAGACCTACATAAAACTGTGAACTAATAAATAAATAAATAAATATATATATATATATATGTTGTTTTAACTGGTAAATTTGTGGTGAGTTGTTACACAGCAATAGAAAACTAATATACAAGCTAATAAATTCTAAGGCTGATGTCTTCTCCACAAAGCCAATTACTTTTATAACTATACCAGCGTAGTATATCTCAACACATAATAAAATAAATACATTCCAACAAGTGATTTCTTAGCATTTTCAAATATCTGCTAAAATTATGAGTCATCCAGAGCATTAGATTATTCTTTTATCTCGATGTTTTCAATGAATCATACTCTAAATTTAACCCTGGCTTAAACTTTTAACCAAATAATTTTATTCTCACATATGGAAGAAAGAAAAATGTATTTCAGTTTGTACTTGAGTTATGAAGGTAATAAGGTAACTCCTGAGGAAGATAAGATTGATTTTTTTAATGACAACTGCTGCGATATGAGTTCTGTGGAAAGCAGACCCTGAGATGAAGTTTACCAGGTAGGAGTTTAATGAGGAATACCTTTAGACCAACACACGTGGAAGGGAATGAAGCAGGACTGGGCAGATGGAAGTTAGGCTGCAAAGCAGTCCCAAAGACAGCTTTTCTTTTTTTTAAGATTGCATTTATTCTCTTTAGAGAGAGAGCATGCACTTAAGAGAGAGCATGAGCAGGGGGAGCAGAGGGAGAGGAACAAGCAGACTCCAGCAGAGCACAGAGCTGGAGGGGGGGGCTCGAGCCCACAACCCCAAGATCATAACCTGAGATGAAACCAAGAGTTGGACGCTCAACTGACTGAGCTCCCCAGGCGCCCCCCAAAGACAGCTTTGACCAAGCCATGAGTACGTATGCTGCTAGAATATACCTTTAGAGTTGTCTAGAGTAGGGCTGACACGGCCAGGAATTTACACACCCCTATTGACCTGATGTTTGATGTAGATATGTCCGGAAAGGGATCCAACCTTAGAGAACAAGGCTCTCTGCAGTTAAGGCAATTGTGTAAGGAACTGACAGCCAAAGGCATGTTCTGCACAGCACTTTCAGCAACTGGGGCATTAAGTCCAACATTGAAAAGGTATCTGGGTGCACATCACAATGTTCCTCACAACTATCCTATTCAGATATAAGCTTCTACTAGTTTTATGTCAGTAACTGTTTCTGAATGTATCCATTCCCCCAGTGTAATTTATCAAAACATACTTTATAAGATGTTAGGTTAGGAACTGTATCCTATCCTTTATTCTTATATGCTGATACTGATTTCTGAAATGCATATCAGAGATATTCCTTACAATAATAAAATTTAGTAGCCCTATTAGAGATAGTCTTTATCTTGGGACAAAGAAAATGCCATGTCAAAGATCAATGATTCAACACTTTTAGATCTGCCTTTTTAAATGCTGATGTCTGATATCTAGGAACCAAAAAAATTTAATCACAGAACTGATTATCTTAGCTTGTACTTCGGAATCCAGAAAGAAAAAAAAAAGTACGTGAACTGAGAGATTGTAGCTATTCATGCCTTTTGACATTTATTTCAAATGTCAAAAATTATCTTTCTTCATATTATCATGGCTTCTACTCATTTTCAGTCAAAATAATCAAGTAAGCAAGGCTATTGATAAATCGGATTTTCAGTGAAATTGATTGTGCAATATGCTTTACATGCACAGCGACCTGGTGCATAGCAGCTGAAAAGTAGATAATCCGTAGAATTTCATGTCAATGTTTATCCTTTAAAGATCAGGATCTCAAAATTCCCTTGCAGTTTTTCAGACTGTGATTCCTCTTCTGTCTATTAGAATGTATCAGAAGTGACTTTAGTATTGATGTCACTTTTGAACATATCCTCAGAAAATTTTAACTACTGGCATTTTATGCCATTACCCTCTTTTATATAATAAATTAGAAAATAAAATTGTTGACCTAAATACAAGCACACAGCGTACCCTTATTATTATGTTCTTTGTTCTTTAAAAATTGTCTTATAATAGTAACTTTGAATCCCGTTCCCTATAATGATCTTAATATTCATTGATTTTATTCTTTAGATGTACATATTTATTTAAAAATATGTATGTAAAATCCACCAAGTAAAAAAAACAAACCCAAATTACCAAGCAAAAATAAACAAACCCACTCATTGATTCTACAGGCACTAAAATATCTTTTTATCTTGTTTAGTTTTATATCTTAAGCTTATTTTATAACTGTCTGACAAGTACTGTTAATACAGGGCTGGCATTTCAGTCCTCTGTTGCATTCTGTTTATTGTCAGTGGTAGCGATATCATTGCTGTGCAAGAGTTTACTCATCTGTGATCGCTAGAGCACCCTATCCCCCTTTTGTCCTCTCTTCATATTCCATCTGCTCATTACCCACATTTGATTCAGTGTTTTGCAGAAGACTTCATTCTCTTCCAAAATAGAGAAACACATTTTACTCCAGCAAATGTCTTGCAAACGTTTTCAGGAAGATTTTCTTTTATTTTCTTTTTAAATCAGTAGTATATTGGATCCATACTGAAATCTGACTTTAGGGTTTTTCTGTAATGCCTTCCTCTCCTAGGTGTTAATATCTGCTTTCTTAACTGGTTAGGGTATATCCTTTTGATGTTAGTTACTATTCTAGAAAAAAAAAGTAGTTACACTTTCCAACTATGATATGCAGAGGAATGTTGTTTTCTTATCATTACAGCGGCCATTATAAGAAACTGTTTCCTGTTTCCCGATGATACTTCCCACAAAAATCTTATTCATACAATCTCTAATGTCCTTGTGTTCACTCCCATTGTTCACAGCAAGTCCAAAACTCTCTACTGTTTTTCAGAGCCTTCTAAAACTTGACCTCACACTAATTATCCAGCATTATTTACCACTCCTCTTCCTCCTTCACACACAGTCTCTGTTGGCAACTGACAAAGTTCTTCCTATTCCTTTACAAAATCAGCACAGTCATTTGTTTCCTTTTGCTTTTTAAAAGATTTATTTATTTTTGAGAGAAAGAGAGGAGGAGCAAAGGGAAAGGGAGAGAGAGAATCTCAAGCAGATGACCTGCTGAGGACAGAGCCCATCGCGGACTCCATCTCACAACCCTGAGATCATGACCTAAGCTGAAACCAAGAGTCGGCCACTCAACTGACTGGGCCACCCAGGCACCCCAGAGTCACTTATTTTCATTCCTGCATTTTTGCTCATGCCTCTCCTCTCTTTCTCCAATTTCCCCTCTGCCTATCTAAAGCCTACTCATTTTTCAAGGCTCATCTGTGTAATGAAGCCTCTGTTGAATACTCTCATTCTGAAGCTTTGACAAAAATCATTATCTTCCCTGACATTGCATTTGCTATACACTCAGTAATATATATAGTAATATTTCTATTGTTCAAAACAGTATATGTAACTTCACTTTTGGAACTGACATTCAGAATCAGTTTATGACACACATGCATATAAACACACACATACACACACACACAAATGAAACTGATTATAGTCCTAACTTATTTTTGAAATTACAAAGAGCCTACTTTACTTAAATATGCCTATACAATATGAAAACTACTTGCTAAAATGTTTCTAAAGCATTAACTTGCCGTTGGGAAGCAGATCTGAAGGCATAGTTCTTTCAGTCCTTATGCTATAGATATTTATAGTTTGAGGGGTAATAAAATACATTAGTTTCAATGAGAATATGATAACCAACATTGACAGAGGTATAAATTGCCATTGATAGTGGGGATAGAAATGGAATAGGCTTCCTGGAGGAGATAAAACACAAACTAGACATTGAAGGATAAGAGAGTGATAAAAATGGACACGTGTGAGTCAGAAACAGCATACACAGAGGCAGGAAAATTATGCAGTGATTGTGTCAAAATGTGAATACTTCTCTTTGGGTATCTGTATTTGGGAGCAGCAGGAGACAATTTAGTTCAGTTGCAGACATATTATGCATAAACTCAACTGGCAGACTGTAATGTACATATGTGATTTTTTTGGTGTTGTTGGCTGTGGGGAGATAGTAAAGATGTTTGAACAGGAGAGCATTAATTCCTTATTACAACAGCAACAACAACAAAAGAACAACATGATCTCAGGGTCGTGAGATCCAGCCCTGCCTTCAGCTCCATGCTCAGCAATTTGTGCATTAGGGAAGTTTAACACGTCTATGACATGAGGGTATTATCAATGTAAGAAAGAGACACCTAATAGAGATAGAGATTTCATCTCATAGGTAATTAGAAGCAATAGATAATGAGGCATCAACCAGGGAGAGCCTTGGGAATGAAGAGTCTGTAGTGATTAAGAGATAGAAGTGTACATGCACTGATGGAAGGAACACAGTCAAACTTGTCTCTACATTTTTGAGCCACGAGCGTTGTAAAGTGCTCGTACCATTAATAAAGATCAGAAACAGAGAAGCAGGTAATGATTTTGTTTTTGTTTATCTAGAGTATGTTCACTTTATTTCTGGTGAGGCATTCAGAGGAATATATCTGGTGGCTTGGGTTCAAACAACAAGTGACAACTAAAGATTTACATTGGTGTATATATATATCTATATATAGATATATATATGCATGCCTAGATGTCATAGCTTGAATCTTTGTTGTACATGGTATAGGTGAAATTGATTAAAAAAAAAAAAAAGACAGCATTTTCCAAGGTGCCCGCAACATGTTAACCTACTGTTTTACTACTATTCTAAAAAACCTTACCCAATTCCAAGGCCAAAACATCAGTTCCTCTTGGTTTCCACTTAATTTCTACTCAGATAACTGAATAATTTAGGATCATCACATTCATATACTGGTATTAATTTTGGAATGAGGTAAGTTAGTTTCTGTTGCAGTTGGCAACAGACCCAAATTGGACTGGATTAATTAACAAAGTGTATTTTTAGCTCATGTTACTGTAAACACAAGAAGTAGCTTAAGCTATGGTTAGATTTACAATAAAAACAAAGTCATCAAGACTGAGTTTCTTTTCATCGCTTGCTTGCCATGTGTAAGCTCCATTTGAATGTTACCCACCATTGCCCAGCAGCTCCAGTTTCCTCCTTCTTGGGGCATTTTACTACACCTATTCCATCCTCTTAGTTTCAAGTAGACAAGTAAAATGTTTTAAGGATGTCAGTGTTGGTGGGGCCCTGGGTAGTTTAATCAGTTTCGCTGCCGGCTCTTGATTTT
Organism: Ursus arctos; assembly: GCF_023065955.2. NCBI lineage: Eukaryota > Metazoa > Chordata > Mammalia > Carnivora > Ursidae > Ursus > Ursus arctos. The sequence continues at coordinate 29,694,670 of NC_079873.1, read as the reverse complement.
TGGCTCAGGTCAGGATCTCAGGGTTGTGGGATGGATCCCGGGCTAGGCTCTGTGCTCAGGGCGGAGTCTGCTTGAGATTCTCTCTCCTTCTCCCTCCCCCTACCCCCCTAAAATAAACAAATAAATCTTAAAAAAAAAAATAATGTAAATGTTGGATATGGTATGGTAAAGTGAGTGTGGACACATGAGTAAATGAAAGGTTTGAAAGGAGAAAGATTATTATACTCACGAATTCCAGAGAGGGTATCACCGCATGCCATCCAGGGCCACAGAAGCAGCTCCAGGTTTTCGTCAGGTGACAAAAGACAGGAACAAGAGAAAAGTCAAGGCCAGAGCCTTTATTGGGGTCTCTGCAGGAAAAGCAAGGCAAGGCAGAGAAAACAGTTTAGGATTGGCTAGTTTGAATAATTATGGCAGGATCTGGGCTGTGAGGGTGATCTCTAGTTATTTGTTACATGGCTCTGGGATGATTTAGGGCAGAAGAAATATTGGCTTGTGTGTGAGAGTCAGATAAGGAGGTGGTTGAGACCATAGGTTTCGGATTATTTGATTTGTATATGGAAGACATGCTCCTGGCGGGAGCGCTTTGCTATCTCTAAGAAAGGGCTAGCACTGGGAGGGGGAGTCACTCTTCTGGCCCGTAAGATTTTTAAGATGTCAAAACACGATAAAATGCCGAAAGTAAAAAACATTTTACAACAGCAACAACAACAACAGAACATGAGTAACACACAAAGAGAACATTATTTTTTTTCCTGGCATTTCCTACAAAAATCTTGAAATTGACTTTTTTTTTTTTTACTTTAAACAGATGCCACTGCTTTAAAAAATAACTTTGATCAAGGGAATGTAAGGTACTGCCAACCTAAATAAAAGAGCTAAACTGAGGCAAGCTCCAATTACCAGAAACTGAGTTTATATGGAAATTGCCGAAGAACTGCAACCCAGGAAAGGTGCGCTGTAGCTAGCTCCAAGCGAGCTCAGCAAGGGTTTGCGGAGGTTGTATTTACCGGCAAGTAGCGCAAAGGCCGGAGTTCAGCCAGAGTCCAAGCAGTAAGTTCATTGGCTCGAGGATGGGGAGAGATTGTTGCGGGATGCTCATTGGTCAGGAGCTAAGTCCGGGTCTTCTGTAAATCAGGCATTTAGGGAAATCAGTCTCTCAGGTCTCGAATTCTGTTCTTGGGAGGGTGCATGCGTGAGAGTCTCCATTTCGTATCCCCGGGTTCCATTTTAGATAGAAATCCTTTCACACTACTTATTCCATTCTTTAAAGAAAGGTCAAGCCCCAATAAAAAAAATATAAATAAAACCAGGAACCGTGGAGTTGGACAGCATAGCGGCGGCATAGCTCGTCCCTCATTTTTTGTCCGTCGTTATAACAACTAAAATTCCGCATCCACGGGTGAACAGAAGCGCCTCTGTGCAAGTTGTGAGAGTTAGAACTGTGCAAGCCAGGGCCCCGGTGGGCGGGATCGTCTCCCCGGCCTGTGCCCCCCGGTTCCATGCACGCGGGTCTGGCCGTGCCTCGGCGCCGGGACCAGCAGGAGCCTGTGAAGCGCCTCGGCCTCCGCTGGCTGTGGCGAGGGAACGCCCGGGGCGTGCTGACTTGGGACACAGCCACGGAGGACTCAGCCCTCGTGCAAGTCCTGGTCTCCTGAGGACCTGAGGGGAGATTACTCACTCCGCGGGAGCACAACAGGAACGACTTCGGACGCAGTGAGAGGGTAAGAGGCACTGTGCCCCCGCCATCACTCCGGCCAGGCGGCTGGGCGCGGGGCCCTCTCCTAATGGGGAAAGGTGCCCGGCTTCCCCGGCTGCGCGCCACGCTGCTGGAGGAACCCATTTCTTTCCTGCGGCGCCCAGAGTGTTGAGGTGGGGCCGCCATGACTGGGACGGGGGATGGGGGAGGGGATTAGGAAAGGCAGGTGAAAAGTACCTGAGAGCGTTAATGGGACCGTGGTTCCTGCTGTGTTCTGAACGCCTGCAGGAAGCCCGACCATGAGCCCCTTCCTCGATCCCACGTGATTCATGAGGCAAGTGATGGAAGCAAGCCCCACGCAGACTGTTTAAGAGCCACAGACTTAATAAGTGCTCCAAAAAGTACTTGTTTCTCCCTTCTGATCCCCACCCCCCCAACCAAATCTTGCAGATTCACCCTCTATAGAGTTAATGTATAACCATCCCTTCCTTTCTAGGCCCGTTGCACCTGCCCTGGTAAGACACAGCATACCTAGATTGCTGTACCTTGTCACCTTCCAGTGCACTCAGTTTGTTTTCCTTCCTGTCAGTCACATTCACAGACTGGTGGGGGTTCTCTTATCCCTTGCAGTGGAGATGGTCTCTTCCTCAGCTTGAAATCCAAATCGTTCAACAGTCTTCATGCCTTCCAAGCACCATCTTATCACCACAGTTTTGCCCTCATCTGCCTGAAACCCAGAGCTTAGGTCAGAGTGAATCTCTCGCCCAGTACCTTTGCTTGTGCAGTTCAGTTTGCCTAAAGGACACTTGTCTCACACCTGCCTGGCAACATACGTTCCATCTTTCGAAACTCTGCTCAAAATCTTCCAGCAGAAAGTTTTTTAGATGTCAGGTGTTTTCCATCTGAATTAACGTCTTCTTTCCCAGTTCTTTGTTTCTGTGCTTTATACCAGTGTAGTTCTTGTGGCACTATGCCTCCTTGTCACTTGGGAATGAATGTTTCCCTCACTTTATTTCTGAGCCCTTAGAAGACAGGAACTTAATCATCTTTGCATCCACCACATTACCTAGTGTTATTCCTTATGCATAACATTAATTAATTGTCTTTTTATTTGAAGTGGATTTAGCATTTGCATCAAAAGCCCTAAGCAAGTAGGAGAGACAGTCTTGGAATATGTCTCCTTATTAGTAGTTCAGTGCTTTTTCTACCTGCTATACAGTTGGGACTAGTAAAAGCAGTTTCCGGGACGTTACCACAGATTTAAATATGTTTATCAAAACATCACTCATAATACAGCTAGGGACAATGCCCTGCCTAGTTTGATTCTCTGTCTTACCCCACTTTTCCTCATTTGAGCTACAATCACAGGATGAAGTGAGATTCCCCCCCCCCCCCCCCCCCCGTTCTGCCTCAGGGTTCAGGCAATTCTCTGAGAATGACTTCTTTTATCCAACTCCCAGCCACTCCCAAACTTGTGTGTGCAAGGAATTCAAATAGGCACTCTTGTCTGGATTTTCTAATGCTTTTGTTGCTGTCAGTCCTCTCCCTTTCTGTGCTCTGAATAGCCTCTTCCAGCTGACACCTTGATAATCCACCTGGCTCTTGAGTTTATTTCTCCTTTTGACATCATCTTCCAGTTTTCATTGTTCATTTATACCACACTGTGGTTTACTCCCAGCACATCCATACTGCTTTAAGAGAAGCGATCACACATTCAGAAGAGGGAGGCATCTGAACTTCTTATCATGCACACAAGGGTGATATGATTATTAGAGACCTAGTTAAGAATTACTGATGTATCAGAGATGCTTGTTAAGCCAAACAGCATCAGTCGTATATGTATTTTGCCCTTGTACCCCAAAAGTCTTTGTCAGTAGCAACTTTTTGATAGAGAAACTGCTGAGAGAAAAGGATGAACAGTGGGCATTTAATTTTCAGTATGAACATGTGAGAGAAAGATGAAGAAGCCTTGACATCTTGACTAAAACAGAAACAAGGTGGGGATTGAGACAAGGGATGGAAACAAAGTGAAATTCCAGCCTTAATCCAGTGGACTAGAAGATATGTCCTTGGGGGACATTCTCTCCGTATTTGACATCATTTTCATTTAAAAGGCCTTTTTGTACTGGATTTATATATGGGTCCAAAGAGAACAGAGTGTGAAGATAAATTGAAGACAAAGAATCAGTTATAAACCATGCAAAGACCCATAGCAAAGTAGAAAATCTCCTGGAGATAAAGCGTTGACATGGAAAAGCACAGCACTATGCTGAACGGAGAAATAATCATTCATAGAGGCAAAGATTTCTGAGGATCATGCAATGTTATGGCAGTTTTATTATTCTGCATAGCCTGTGTGCATTTGTTTACTCAAAAATTATTTTTTACAATCTTTACGTACCCAGCATGACACAAGGTGTATGGTGTTGGTATACAGAGACAATTGAAACAACGTTCTGGCTCATGAACTTGCTGTCTGCTCTGCAAGTGGAAAATGATGATCTTCTCTAATGTGAATGTATGATCTCTTTGCCCACACTTTTGTGATGTAAACCAGTGCAATACCCAGTCCCAAAGAGACCTTACAGTTCTCTCCTTATTCATCCAAATTATAACATTCAGAACCTTAATTTGGGAAGAATTTTCTCTTCCTATGCAATATCCAGTCTTCCTTTTAACTTGCTGAGACCCCGTGAACTTGTCTCTTGAGTGATATTCCTGGTTCTCTGGACACAGGCCTGCAGAGCAATAAATTCTGCTTGTTTTATCAGTACTGGTGGTCTTTGCATTTTGATCTGACACTAATGAACCTTTCTATGCATATACTAGGGAGTGATTATTATATAGACAAGAGATGATCAATCAATTTTCAGTCGCATTGCATTGAGGAGAACACAGGACGGTAGGGTAGGTTAATTGGCTGTGATGTGTATCTTGTAAAAGTGATTTTGTAATATGTATACATGGCATTTGCAAGGTATTCATCAAGAAGTTGAATAAACAGTACACATTATGGCTACATATTCAGTGTACAATATTTTAAATTTATTTGCTGTTTTCTAAAGGTAATATGCAAGGGTTGTTCTTGAATTCTAGAACAGTCCACTGAGATGACTGATGTGGGGAGATTTGGCCAACTTCAATGTCAATAGCATCTGGCAGTAAGGGAGAGAAGTAAATCAATATCATAATTTTAAAAAGGTGGGAACTTCTATTTCACTTGGAGAATGATTCTGGATTCCTCTTTCCACTGGCAGGCATTTAAAGTACAAGTGTTTTAATTAATATTTGTTCTAAAATGCTCTCCCAAAGTCCTATTCATTATTAGAACCATTTGTAAATAACTTTCAGTCTTTATTTGTTTTAGACTATTTGGGCTTTGTATTTCCCTAGTTTATAAATTTTATATTTATCTGTCTAAGTGGTCCCCAGTGTAGTCAGATATCAAGAAATATCTGAATCCTCAGGACTTATGGACTTATATCGGTCACAAGGCACCAAAGGTGTCAGGAAGACACAGCGGCAAGGTCATAATGTCAAATGCTCTCTGCTCCCCCCCATCATTTGTGGGTTATTTTAATGTTAAAGGGGATTTGAAATTCGATCCAGAGTTTAAAATTTTCCTTTTGGCAGTTTCTCTTTTTTTCAATTTCTTATAGAAACATTGTTCAGGATGTCTGTCTTTATATAACTATGGTGCTAGTTCTTAACCTGTGGAAAAACAACATCAACAAATCCTTGAAGATTCTTCAAGCACAACCAGTCTTTGTTTTATTTTATTTTATTTTACTTTAAGAATCCAAAGGTGTTGGAAAAGGATTCAGGGAGAGGAAACTGTTGCACTGTATTCTTTCCACTATTTTTTAGTCTAGCACTTGTGAATATCAGTGGCTCATAAAAGCAAAGGGCATGAAATCATTTTAGAGACTAGAGCAGTTACATGGGGACAGAGGAGGAATAACTAGAAAGAGGTCTAACAGCGTCCACAAACTTCTTCCTTATCTGTAGACGGAAAGGAACATGCTATGTTGTGTTGACATTTGTAGCTTCATATGGCAAAAGGAGTCTGAAAAAGCAATAAAAAATTTTACTTGGAGTTTCTTGTTTGAGCACCACAATTTGCTCATTAGCATGCAAATTTCCCGCAGAATGGAAGATAAGATTTTTCTGGAAATCTGGAAGTTTTACATGAAACTTACACTATCCTTTAAAAAAATACACATGCTGCTTTGAATTTTTTTTTTTTTATGATTAGGAATTTGTAGATTCTTTGAACATTGGTCAAGTATCTATCAATTCACTAACATGTTTATGCCTTTTACTTAATAAACAGGTGTTAAGTACTGCTCTGAGCTAGCTGCTATACCCAACTTTGAGATATAAAGACACATGATCCCTGATCAGATCTTTCCTGCAAGTGCCCCCTGACTGGTGGGAAGACAAGTATAAACAGATAGTTTTCAGGCCACTTGGAAGGTGCTATGATTGAGACCTTGGTGTGGAAACACAGAGGTGGGGACCTGGCTGGGGAGTGAGGAAAAGCTTCAAGGAAGACATTACATTTGACCAGGATGTTAATGGAGTTGGAGTCTTCCAGGTATGGAATGGAAGTATGAACTGTCAGACTGGCATGCTCAGGAACCAGTAAGCAATGGCTAGAGCTAATTGGGTTGAGGAGTGACAGAAAAAAATGGGAACAAATATAGGTGGGAACAGAGGAGCTTAAGGTAGTTGACATTCTTCACTCAGGGATAGATATATTTATATGGAATTTAGAACACGAGTTAGATCCTGATATAAGTTTTGTACTTATTGGTAAGTTGTTATGAGTCAAAAGCAAAGCTAAACATGATAATGCTTATAGGAAGCTTATAAAAGCAGTGGTTCTCAAACTCTAGTATGCATTAGAATTATAGGAGTTGATTGCAAAAAATTCAGTTATAGGGTTCACTCTCCTTTATTCTGATACAGTATATTTGGGGCTGGATGCAAGAATCTACATTTTAACAAGTTCTCTTGGTGACTCAGAGATTCACATGTTAAGACAAAATATTGAGTAAGAGAGGGGCATGGATATAGCTCTGAAAAACAGAAACATTTAATGAGCCGTGAGCCGAGAGAAGAGGCAGTGGTAACAAACTGAGAAGAAACTGGTTAGAACGAGAAATATCTAGATCCTGCTCCTGAGGTAAGGGACCAGTCAGGGGTGCTGCCTCCACTGAGCCAACCACAGCGAGGCATAGATTCTGAACAGACTGGACAACGTGGAGTATTTGCTCCTGGGAAGGGAATAGTTAAGGGAACACTGTAAGGAGTCTGGGGAAAGTTCTGGGACTTTTATCTAATTCCCCTTTAAACACTTCATTGGCATTTACTTGCAGTAAGAGAAAACTGGCATTTATTTAGTGTCTTTCTTCTAACAAGTCAATATTATAAGGTTTGTGTCAACTTCGTTAGTCTTTTTATTTTTTTTATTTTTATTTTTATTTTTAAAAAATTTTATTTATTTATGTGACAGAGAGACAGCCAGCGAGAGAGAGAACACAGCAGCGGACAGGGAGAGGAAGAAGCAGGCTCCCAGCCGAGGAGCCCGATGTGGGACTCGATCACGCCGGGAGCACGCCCTGAGCCGAAGGCAGACGCTTAACGACTGCGCCACCCAGGCGCCCCAGTCTTTTTGTTTTTAACTGTCTTCATTTTGCCCTTTTGAATTACATTTTGCTGGCTATAGAATTCTGGGTTCATAATTGTTTTTTGTCTTAGTGCTTTGAAGCTACCATCCCATTTTCTCTGCCCTTTCTTGTTGACAATGAGAAATATACTGCTTATCAAATTGCCATTAACATTCAGTTTAACTGGGGCGCCTGGGTGGCTCAGTTGTTTAAGTGTCCGACTCTTGATTTTAGCTCAGGTCATGATCTCAGGGTCATGGAATTGAGCTGAGCATCAAGCTCCTTGTTCAGCAGGGAGCCTGCTTAAGATTCTCTCTCTCCCTCTCCATCTCCTTCTGCGCCTCCCCACCCCCCCCCCCCCCCCCCCCGGCTCTCCATCTCTCTCTAAAACAAAGAAATAAATCTTTAAAAAAAAAATTTAAGTAAACTGACTTCATTTTAGCTTTAAACAAATTTTTTTTTTTTTTTAGGGGCGCCTGGGTGGCTCAGTTGGTTAAGCGTCCAACTCTTGATTTTTCCTCAGGTCGTGATTTCAGGATTGTGAGATCCAGCCCCACATGCAATTCCACGCTGGTTGTAGAGCCTGCTTAGGAGCTTAGTATTCTCTCTCTCCCCTCTCCTTCTGCCCTTCCTTCCCCCCTCTCTAAAAAAAAAATTGTTTTCTTGATTTGTCTATTATGTATCTAGTTATGGATCTATTATGTTATTTTATTATTAGTATTCTGCTTGTTACTCAAAGTGCACTATTAATTTGAATACTTAGATCTCTCTTTAATATCAGAAAACTCTTAGCTAATACCTGATCATATATCCTTTCCCTGCCATTGCCTGCATTCTCTATATACTAGAACATGTTTTCAAAGAGATTAGTGAAGTTTAAGTGTAAAGGATCTCGATAGATCTTGTGGGAATTTTAAGTGCTCCTATGTATATTTTATCTCTTTTATCTTTTTGCTGTGGTAGGTGAAGAGTTCAGTGCTATCAGTCAGTAATAATCTCTTCAATGGGGTTCTGTTTAGAATGTATCCTGTGTTTTATTTTTATTTTTATTATATTTCTGTTTCCCATATTTCAATTTGATTCCTTTTTAGACTCACCTTGTTTTAGTATGTAGCTTCATGTTCAATATTTTATTGCTGTTTTTATGAATGTTATGCCCTCATGCCTTTGAGTATCCCAGCCATGCTTATTTTTTTTTTTAATTTTATTTATTTATTCGACAGAGATAGAGACAGCCAGCAAGAGAGGGAACACAAGCAGGGGGAGTGGGAGAGGAAGAAGCAGGCTTATAGTGGAGGAGCCTGATGTGGGGCTCGATCCCAGAACGCCAGGATCACGCCCTGAGCTGAAGGCAGACGCTTAACCGCTGTGCCACCCAGGCGCCCCTCAGCCATGCTTATTTTAATACGTTTGTCTGATTATTCCCTAACATTGACATCATTAGAAAGTAACTTCTGGCCTGATGTGGGTTTTTTGGCTCCTCCTTCGCATCAGATTTCTTCCTGCATTTTAGAATTGCAGATCATAGGCTTCTAAGGCGAACATGGTTTTTGCTTTCACCGACTGGGATTCCTTCCTCCCTAACAAAAGTCATGAAGCCACTTCTATGAATGTCTTGGGGCCCTCAGTTGAGAAGCCGCTCTCATAATGAAGGCTTGGGCCTCCTCCCTGGTGGGGGTATGAAGGCTATACAGGACTGGTTAGGGAGCCTCAGGCAGCTTTGTCCTGAAGCGTGTCCATATCCTCAGGCTTACATCGCCTGGCAGTTCCATAGAAATTGTCACCCTAGGCAGCAGTTATCAGTATTTTTCACCCTACTTTTATGACTCGTAGCCCCTGGAATTAAGCACGGTGGCCGAGTCCGTTTTTCCATTTCACATTGAAGCCTCTTGTCCTTTTCCCAAAGGGGTTGACTTTGTATCTCCCAATGCCAGCTTTGGATTATGGATCTTCAACCCCATTTACAATTCCAGCTTTCTGTTTTGTCTCTGGCTTATGAAGAGGTTTATCTAAGTTTTTTGGATTCTTTAATTTTGTAATTTATCCATCATTGCCAAGTTTGTTGCTCATGGATGGAACTGAAGGGTATTATGCTAAGTAAAATAAGTCAATCAGAGAAAGACCATTATTATATGGTTTCACCCATCATATATGGAATGTAAGGAATAGTGCAGAGGACAATAGGGGAAGAGAGGGAAAACTAAAGGGGAAGAAATAAGAGAGGGAGACAAATAATATGAGACTCTTGACTCTGGGGAAACATACTGAGGGTTTGGGTGGTAGGTAGGGGGATGGGGTAACTGGGTGATGGGCAATAAGGAGGGTACGTGATGTGATGAGCACTGAGTGTTATATGCAATTAATGAATCATTGAACATTATATCAAAAACTAAAGATGTACTATATATTGGCTAATTGAATTTAAATTTAAAAAAAAGAAGAGGGTACATCAAAGTAGGAACATAGTGTGTCATTTTTACTGGCATCTCTGGGTTAATTTTTTACTACACATCCCATTAGAGTTTTGCCAAATTAATTAATAAAGGAAATCCAACCACTTTCAAGTGGACATGGCTATAGCGTTTCCAGAGATTGACATATATAGATTATAATCAGTTACTAAATTTATTTTTGTTCTGTCCAGGAGATGCTTAATGTGGTGTCTGAATGTGGTGTCTCTCCTGATTGGATGAGGCCCCCAAATGTGGGGCAAAGATTAATCTGGAGCAGAAAAGAATTCACCTGAGGCAGAACAAAGATGTTTACTGAATACACCCCAGGGGAGCTGTGAGCAGGACAACAAAGGAGAGACTGCCCCGAGGCACAGGGAGGGGGCTGTATTTAAAGAGGGAAGGTGAGCAGGTATGGGGACATATGGAATTTTCCCTTTTTTGGTAAGTGTGCCTGGTTATAAGTAGCCCATTGGTTAGTTAGGGCCTATGGATGTTTTGAGGTGGGTCGCCTGATGGGCCTGTCTGTATTTAGCCAGGGGTCACTCTGGGCCCTTCTGCCTTGATCAGGTTTCCATTGTTCAAACCTGTTGTCCAAAAGCAGCCTCTTCACTTAACATTTAACATTTAAAGAGTCATATAAAAATTTCCAATTCAATCAACTAGTTAAGGATATTGAAACTGTTTCTTTCTCATCAGCTATCACTGAGAAGAGCCTTGGTCTCCATTTTAGGATTAGTTAAGTAATTTGCTATGCCCTTTTCTGCCAGAGCTAACCTATTCTCACTGAATATTAAGTTGTTGGTCTTTGTATCTTTCCTTATAAATTAACGTGTTCCGGGGTAAAATTCTGCTGTGAAAACTTAATATATTGTGTTTTATAGAGCTTTTAAACTGGGGCCTTATTTTAAAATTATATCTACAAGGAGATATTTCTACTAGAAGAAGCACTTCTTTAATCTAAGGCAAAACAGCCAATGATCTAATTTGAGAGTAAGTCCGCATCCATATGTTTAGATAGGTTAGCAGTTAGTCAAATGAATGAAGACTATATTGATGGATTAATTAACACCTTTGGACCTCAGCTAAGAAGTTCCCCTAATACATCTGAGGTCACTGACTGCAGGTTGGGAATCCCATGTCTAGGCAGCCAGCAGGGCCCTGTTCCCTTTGTCTTCCCATCTGCTAAGATTTCAAGGGGATAGTCTTTTTTTTTTTTTTTTTTAAAGATTTTATTTATTTATTCGACAGAGATAGAGACAGCCATCAAGAGAGGGAACACAAGCAGGGGGAGTGGGAGAGGAAGAAGGAGGCTCATAGCGAAGGAGCCTGATGTGGGGCTCGATCCCAGAACGCCGGGATCATGCCCTGAGCCGAAGGCAGACGCTTAACCGCTGTGCCACCCAGGCGCCCCTCAAGGGGATAGTCTTACTCAGCTTGTCTGTTTATTGATCTAGCTCCATGATCTGGCTGAGGACCTTGACCCCTGTCTAATGATTCTTTTCCACTGCAGAAATTTACAGTGGGGTTGGTTGTCAGGGACAGGAGATTGAGTGTTGAAGGAGTATGGGGGAGGTAGTAACAGGAACTAATGAATCACTCTCATCACCTATTACCAATAGAGAAACTTTTGACATCTTGTATAACAGAGAGATAAGGCCATCCTTACTTCATGTGTAAGCTATGTGGGCAGTGATATTTTTCAGACACCAAGAGAGGATTCATCTAGTCATCTGCCTCATTCATGTTTAGAATTCTCTCTTTAGCAATTTGTTTATGTAGTGCATCGTAGTTTTCAAAAGGTAAGTATCAGTGAGCTCTAGATCTGAGTCCTCAGTATCCATTTTCATCCTCCTGCATAGCCCAACAGTTAATTGGATAAAGGGCAGGGAACTGACCTTGGGAAAAAAACAGTATATTCTTTCTCTAGGAATTTGACATTGGGACTGGAAAATCTATTTTGGTATCAACTATTCAGTTAGGTGAATTTAGGAGCTGTGAGATGGCAATGTAGGCATCGATGAATGATGAAAAACATTAATAAGGCCCTACTTCAGATAGAGAAGTAAGGCAAATGTACAGAAAGAGACAAACTGGAGATGCTATGGTGGGTCTTACTTACTAATATCATTCCAGTGGCTTGTTCACATTGTGGGGAGGTTTGCCTGTATTGCTTATCCTTGGGTTTCATGTGTTATACCTGGATCCTTCTGGCAGATTTCTCCTTTACACTTAAACTTCAAGTACTAATTCTTTACTCTGAATGAGTTTACCAGATAGATTTTCTTGTGGATCTGTTTAAAGGGGAAGCACAAGAGTACTGGTATATGGGTAAGGGATATAGAAGTTTCATGGCCTCAAGGTCAGACCAGGTCAGGGTGACAAGATGAAGGATGTAACCAGATATAGAGAGAACAGATACCTAGGTGGTGTCCTTTATACATATATATATATCTGAGAGAAGTGATGTTTAGTAGAGATTTATGGTATTTTCAGCCAAGAGAGTCTCGATACTACTCATTCATAATATTTCTGTCCACAGTTTGTGTTACAAACACATTGCGAATATTATTTTTTAAAATAATTAAAAAATTAAGGCAGCTGTAGATTCACATGCAGTGGTAAAAATGAGAAAGAGAGTTCATATTCCCTTTTCTGAGTTTTGCCAGTGGTAACTGATGTGAAATGTTGGCATCCAGGAGCTGACAGCCAAGAAAGAATTCTTGAGTCATCTTGGGTGCAAAAACGGTGTTTTTATTAAATCACGGGGACAGGACCTGTGGGCAGAAAGAGCTGCACTGGGGTTGTGAGAAGTGACTGATTATACACTTTCCAGCTGGGAGGGGAGACGTCTCTAAGGAATCTGGAAGCAAGGATTCCAGGACCTTGGGCTAGCTGCTGTTAGGATAAGGTCATTTACTACTGTCTAGTAAAACCTTAGTCATGAGACCCTTCAGGTGTATATCAGTGGGCCTTGTGCTTGGAGGATGATTGCTAACACATATCTTGGTGGGGGGGGGGGGGCGGGGGGGTAAGAGATAAAGGGAGTTTCCAAAGCGATTTTTGTATGTTAAAGAAGACTTACAGGGTCCTGGAGGTTTGGCTAATGTCAAGCTAAGGTTGCCTTTTGCCTCTAGCAAAGTATTAACATTGAGGCAGTTGAGTTCCTGGAGGAAGGTCACCTTGCTTGTCTTAAGTACTAGTCAGTGGGCGGCAAAGGAAATTTAATTTTTTTTTTCTACATTTCTTTTGCCTGTGTTCTCCACATCACTAACATTTTCCAACAGTATAGTACAACATCATAGCCAGGATATTGACATTGGTAGAGTAAAAATACAGAACATTCCCATTGTCACAAAGATTTGTTGCCCTTTAACGGCCAAGCTTACTTCATTCCCATTCTTAGCCTGTCTTTAAACTCTGACAACCACTAGTTTATTCTCCGTTTCTATAATTATATCATTTCAAGAATGTTACATCAACAGAATCATGGTATGTGACCTTTGGGGACTAGCTTTTCTCACTCAGACCAATTCTGTGGAGATTCATCCAGGCTTGTATATCAACAGTTCGTTCCTTTCTGTTGCTGAGTGGTATTCCATGGTATGGGAGTGCCATAGTTTGTGTCTCCATTCTCCTGTTGAAGGACATCTGAGTTGTTTCCAGTTTCAACTATTACAGAGAAAGCTACTGTGAACTTCCATGTACAAGTTTTGGTGAGAACAAAAATTTTCATTTCTCTGGAATGAATGTCCAAAAGTTCAAATGCTGGGTTGTATGATAGTTGTATGTTTAATTTTATATAAGAAACTGCCAAATGTTTCCAGATTGGCTGTGCATTTTACATTTCGACCAGTAATGTGTGTGTAATCCAGTTTCTCCACATCTCCATCGGCATTTTTATAGCTGCTATTTTCAGTTGTACCCCTCTGATAGGGGTATTGTGGTATCTCATTGTGGTTTTAATTTGCATTTCCATAATGTCTAATGATGAACATCTTTTCATATGCTTGTTTTCTCTCAGTGTATCCTCTTCAGTGAAGTGTCTCTTCACGTCTTTTAACATTTTCTAATCAGATAGGTTTTTTTTTTCGGTTGTTTTTCTACTATTCAGTTTCGAGAGTTTTAATACATTGCAGATTGTAGTCCTCTGGGCAGACAAATGGTTTGGTTGCAATTATTTTCTTTCCGTCTGAAGCTTGTGTTTTCATCTACTTAACATAGTATTTCACTAAACAAAAGCTTCTGAATTTCATGAAGTCTGAGTTATCCGTATTTTCTTTAATAGATTTCTTTAATAGATTATGCTTTTAGTGGATTGTGCTTGACCGTGTCAAGTCTAGGAATTCTTTGTCTAGCCCTAGATCTCAAAAGATTTTCTCCTTTGTTTCTTCTAAAAGTTTTATAGTTTTAAATTTCACATTTATATCTGTGATTGATTTTGAGTTGATTTTTATATATGTTGTGAGACCTAGGCTGAAGTTCATTTTTATCTTTGCCTCTGAATGTCCAGTTGCTTCAACATCATTTGTTGAAAAGGTAATTTTTTTCTCTATTTCATTGCTTTTGCTTCTTAATCAAACATCAGCTGAGCAGCCAGCGTCTCCCATACATCTTTGTAAAATAGCTCCCAGCAATTGTACTTAAATTGTTGCTACAAACTTGGCAAAAATATGTTAGATTCAGTGTTCTTTAAAAAATAATTATTTCGTCTTTCCTGATCATAAACTTACTCACCAAAGTAAAGTAGCCAAATGCTTTGATTAAATTAAGCTTAGAATCAAGTGTAATATCTGTAATTCTGTAAAAAAAAGTCTTAGTTTTGACACAATATTTCCTTCTTAATCAATAATAGCATTTCTTCTGCAGTGACTTCTTGTACTGAAGTAAATGACTGAAGAATGTCTAATTGCTCACACAGATCAAAGTTAGTTGCTAATGAAATGATAACTCCTTTATAAATAACTACGAATAAGTCTGCTGATCCATAAAAGAATCATCTATAAAGGAATCCAGTTCATTTTCTGCCTCTAACACTTCTATGGACATGAAACATCCTCTGTATTCTACCTTGTTACAGCCATTACAGTGCTGAAAGCCATACCTGGCTTGTAATAATAGTATGTTTTAATGGGAGAGATGACACATTTCATAATATGTCAGGGCTGCAATGTGAAGGGCAGACACATCTCAAAAGAAAAATGATACTCAAGAATGTCTTCTGGTGTAAAAATTAACTCCAGGAAACAAGGGTTTGCTCCATTTCAAAGATCGGAAAGGCAGTACTAAAGAAGCATTGTGAGGTTTCCAAAGACAAAACCCATGACTTCAGTTTCATTCCTGGAAATTAATTCTCTGTGGTGTTTTGTATCTGGGACAACAGAGGACGGTGCAAAACTTTAGCAAAAGCAAAATGTGACATCTCAGCAGATGTTTTTCTGGTTGGAATCTCTTGGGAGTTTAGAGCACCCTCTTATCTTGTGTGCCTTTGTAGGATAGCCCAGGTAGAAAATAGTCCTATCCAGAGTATGGCTTGGAAATGGAGCCTGCACCTTTTTTCTGAGCCTGCATATGATTCTTTGACACAAAGATAGAGTATGTGTGAAAAAAAGACAATTATCTGAAAAAAATTATGAAATAAGACATGTATAGGGGCTCCTGGGTGGCTCAGGTCATGATCCCAGGGTCCTGGGATCAAGCCCCACACGGGGTCTCCCGGTGCATTGGGCTCCTGGCTCATGGGGCTACCCTCTCCACGGGAAGCCTGCTTCTCCCTCTCCCTCTGCTTGCTCCTCCCCCTACTTGTGCTCACTCTCTCTCTGTCAAATAAATAAATAAAATCTAAAAAAAAAAAGAAGAAATAAGAAATAAGACATGTATAGACATTTATTTAAATCTCAGGAAAGAAAGATGACTACTCTATTAAGCAAAATTTTTCCAATAATGAATAAATCTAGTAGTTACTTAAATGATGGCTTTTAAGGAGTTATGTAAGTTATGATGGCAACAAGAGATGTATTCAGGCTGCTAATTGTTTTTAAGTTGTTAACTTGTGTGTTTAAGAATATGAGATAGACTGGTGATGGGTAGTAAGGAGGGGACGTATTGCATGGTGCACTGGGTATTATACACAACTAATGAATCATCGAGCTTTACATCAGAAACCAGGGATGTACTGTATGGTGACTAACATAATATAATAAAAAAACATTAAAAAAAAAAGAATAGAAAATTAGGAGTTGTATGACTGAGTATTCAGCCCAAAATGTGGGTCATGGTGTGTCACCACTTCTCATGTGGTATTTTATAATAAAAAGAAATGATACTAAATCTACATTCAAGCATACTTGCTCCTGAACACAGTATTAAAAATATATTGCCCATGTAGATCCTCCAGAAATACGACCTGGTAACTCAGCAAAGCTTTCATTCTCTGGGACCAAGTTTGCACACTTTGAAATCAGCCTGTCCAAAATAGTCAGTTCGACAGGGCATTTTGACGGTTTTGGATATGTTTTCTTGTTTCTATTTAACAAAATATATTTTAGTAAGTAAACAGATCATAAGTGTAAAGCAGCCTGAATTTTTACACCCGTGACATCCAGATGTAGAACATACCCAGCACTTCAGGACGCTCCCTTGTGCCCTCTCCTAGTTAAAACTCCCCAAAATTTTGACTGTTTTTGAACTTGACATAAAAGGAATTATATAGTTTGTACTCTCTGTGTTTGGCTTTCTTTTGCTCAGTATTATGTTTGTGAGTTTCATGCATGTATTTGCATATATCATATATTTATTCCTTTCATTGCTGAGTTATAGCCCATCGTATGAATATGTCACATGGATTTATCCATTTGCCGGTGGATGGACATTTGTGTTGTTCTCGGATTTTGGCTGGGAAGATCATTTTTGTCCGTGCATTTTGGTATACATGTGTACACATTTCTGTTGTGTATGTAGCCAGGAGTGGAATTACTGGATCCTAGGGCATTTGTATTTTGGCTTTACTAGTTGCTGTTAAACGGTTTTCAAAGTGGTTTTACCCGTTTACTTCCAACCAGCAATAAATAAGAGTTTCAGTTAGTCTACATCCTAGCCCACGCTTGGTGTTGCCAGTTCTTTTAATTTTAATTATTCTGGTGGTAGTCTAGTGATATCTCATTGAGGTTTACACCTGGAATCTTGACGACTAGTAATGTTGAGCACCTTTCATACACTAATTATCTATTGAATGTCATATTTTTAATATAAAAAGCATCATAAAGTAGATGTTTCTATTTTTCTTCATAGATTTTAGATTAAAAAGAGCTGTCAACTCACAAAATTTCCTGAAACTATTCATAATTATCCCAAATTAATAAACTTGAAGAACATAAACCAGGATCACATTTTAAAAAGCCAGAAGTCAGTACTGTAAGATAGTAAGTAGGATAGTATAAGATAGTACTGTAACTGCCAAGTTTCATCTCAGGTAGTGCTTCTTGGCTTTTTGCTTTTTATTCTGTGCTAATCATAGAAAGTCCAGAGCATAATATCTGTCACAAACAATCAGAGAGACACATTATCACACCAAGTAAATCAATTATGTCTCAAAAGGTGATAACTGTTAGAGCAATGTAAGGGTTAGGAATTTAGGATGAGATTTCATAAGACATGTTGAATGGCATTTTATTTGACACACATAGGTGTTTTATACTTTCAGATTTCTGAGTACTGGATCATAACTGCATATGAATTACTCATAATGTATATGAATATGTATGTGTAATACAGAGAACTATTTAGAGACACATGCTACTATAAATGAACAGTCATCCAAAAGCTCTTGATAGTTCATTAAGCTTCACAATTTGTTGTAGGCACATAAATGACAAAGACTGTTCACATTTCTGAAAGCAAGAAATAGTCTCAGTGAGACCAAAGTTCTTTTTTTTTTTTTTTTAAGATTTTTATTTATTTATTTATTTGACAGAAAAAGAAAGAGAGATAGAGCACAAGCAGGGGGAGCGGCAGAGGCAGAGGGAGAAACAGACTCCCCGCTGAGCAGGGAGCCCGATGCCGGGCTCAATTCCAGGACCCTGGTATCATGACCTGAGCCAAAGGCAGATGCTTAACTGATTGAGCCACCCAGGTACCCCGTGAGACTAAAGTTCTAAATGAGGGAAGAACTCTATACTCTGGCATGAACACTGATTCAGGTGGTGGTGTTTAAATCCTTATAGTAAGTAATCACACTAGGAGTTTGACTCCCAGCCACTTCCCCTCTGGAAGTCTGAATCTTCCCATGGCCACCAGCCACTTAGTTGCCCACAAGTGCTAAGACTGTCACTATCACTGGCTACATTTATAGAAGTCAGTGCAGCCAGTAATGTGCTTGCTATAGACCAAATGTTTGTGTCTCTCCAAAATTCATATGTTGAGATCCTAATCCCCAATGTGATGGCATTTGGAGGTGGGGCCTTTGGGAGGTGATTAGGTCGTAAGAGAACCCTCATGAGTGGGATTAGTGCCTTTCTAAAGAGACTGCAGAAGGAGTCCTCATCCTCCTGCCATTTGAAAACATAACCAGAAGATGGCTGTCTATGAGCCAAGAAGTGGGTTCTCACCAGATACTGAATCTGCTAGATCCTGGGTCTTGGACTTTCCAGTCTCCAGAACCGTGAGAAATAACTGTGGTTTAAGCCATCCTGTGTATGATATTATGTTCTAGAAGCCGGAGCAGACTAAGAGAGTGCTTTTGCCTTAAATCAGATGAGTTTGTTGAAGCAGTTGAATGATAGTGATTGACAAGATGAGTTCTGATTTCCGTGTGTGTCCTGAGTGACTCACTTAATAGCTGTCTGAGCCTCCGTTCCCTCACTGTAATATGGAAGCTGGTAAACCACTGAGGGGTTGAGGTTTAGAGTAATTTCTCTGAAGCCCCACCATCAATTGCCAGGACGTTTCTGGAGTTGAGGTTTGAGAATACTAGCTAAGTGACGAGAAACATAAAGCATGTTGGACTCAGAACAGTGTAAGGAAAGGCGACATTTGGAAGCAGGAGAAGCCAGGAGCTCATTTTCTTCTCAGATGTGATTGAGCTCTAAGGACACAGGGCAGAGCTTCCTTTGCTGTCATCCCATGTGACTACCTCCCCCCTCCCCAAGATGCTGATAGCACTTCTTGAGCCTAGAAGCCATCAGGGTGGCTCTCAGAGTTGAAGCGTACTCCTTTATGTCATTATTAATGAGCAATTTAATGGACAACAAGGAAAGTGTTATGCCGCTGGGCCCTCGGGGTTCAGAGACCGCAATATCTAGGGCTGAGAAGAAGGGTCAGTCCTCAGTAACAATTCCTAGGAACCCAATGCCATCCTGTAGTTCTCTATTATTTGCAGGTTTAAATTGCATGGGGTTTGAGGAACAACTTGGCAGAGAGTTCCCTGGGTTTTCTTATCACCTCCATGTATCCCATATGGGATGCTACAAAAGCCTCCAACTCAGAACCACCAACAAGCACAGACAAAAAAGAGCCTGTTTCTCCTAGGTAAAGGCCTAGAAAATGGGTAGCTTAACAACGGAAACTGTTTTGGCAATAGCTACTTTACTCCAGCCAAAAACAAATGGAACAATGGAAAAATTGTACCCCTCCCCCACAGCTCCCAGTGGGCCAAGTGCAGGCTAATCTTCCACCTCTCACTCCCCACTGCACCCTGGAAACAGGTGGCAACCCTCTGATACCCCTGCGCAGCGTTGTTGGCAAGTCTAAAGCGGGAGCTAGTCATCTATGTGCCCCTGCCCTACATAGGCTGGCAGTGCAGTGATTCCCCTGCAGGAATATTACTGGCAAAGCTGAGTGGGGATCTTATCTTTCATTTTCCCACCAGCCAGAAGCAGGTGGTATTCCCATCTCTCTCTCACCCAGGATAGTGTCAGTGAGATCCAGCAGTGAGCAGACTGTCTACATCTTCCTGGAAGAAATAAGACTGCATGAGGTGGTACAAGGCAGAGCTAGTCTCCACCAGGCTTCGCAGTCCTCTTGCTGTGTCCCTGGAGCATAGTAGGAGCAGAGCCTCAACCCTTACCCATTAGCAGTGAGGTAGAATGAGACGGTGAGAGGTGGAGCTTGTTGGCACTCTGCTTCCTTCTCCTTGAAAGCACCAGGGCTCAGCAGGGAGCTGAGCTCCTCCCCCCACCACCACCCTGTAGCAACAAAATACTGTGGGTCAGCACTCTACTTCCTTCTTTCCTAGCGGCAGAGGGGCCTAGTGATGAGCTTACATACTCACTCAGCCTCAACCAGGCAATGAAAGTAAAGGTCACACATTTGTTGAGAAATTGTCTGCAGAGCAAAAGGCTAGCAGAACTTCCACCTTAACTGTGGTGAGGGAGGTGTGAGTGCTTTGCTCTACTTTGGAGGGGTGATGTCACTGGGATCTAGTGGGAAACTGAACACAACACCCACCTGGACCTCATGCTACACCTCAACAGGTGTAATAAATTCCAATCTAAAGCTCACACTTCATACAAAAAATAGATGAAAATGGTCACGGATTTATTTTGCTTTTATTTTTTAAAGATTTTACTTTTAAGTAATCTCTACACCCAATGTGGGGCTCGAACTCACAACCCCGAGATCAGGAGTCACATGTTCCACTGACTGAGCCAGCCACACACCCCGAAAATGGTCATGGATTTAAATGTAGAACTCAAAACTATAAAACCTTTATGAGAAAATAAACATACAGACAGAAGAAAATCTTCAGGATCCAGGTCTAGGTGAATAGTTGTTAAACTTGATACCCAAAGCATAATCCGTAAAAGGAAAAAAGGATAAATTGGACCTCACAAAAAGTAAACACTTTGCCTCTGTAAAAGACCCTATGAAAAAGATAAAAGGCAAGCTTAAGATGAGGAGACACTATTTCTAAATAACGTATATGACAAAGCAGTATCTAGAATATGTGAAGAGCTCTTAAAACTCAATGAAATAACAGAAACAATCCAATCAGAAATCAGATTGACACATAAACAGACATTTAACCAAAGAGATATTCAGGTGACAAAGAAGCACAAAAAAGTTGTTTGACATCATTAGCCATTAAGGAAATGCAAATTAAAATCACATTGAGCTATCACTACATATCTGTTAGAATTTCTAAAATTAAAAAAAAAAGTGAGAACACCAAATGCAGAGAAGCTGGAACACTCAAACTTTGCTAGTGGGAATGTAAAATTGTACAGCCACTCTGGGCAACCATTTGGCAGTTTCTTATAAAACTAAACATGAAACTACCATATTGTTCTGCAGTTGCAATCTTGGTTATTCATCACAAAGAAATGAAAACTTATGTTCACACAAAAATCTGCAGACAAAAATTAAGAGCAGCTGTGTTTGTAATAATTGAAAATGGAAACAGCCCAATTTCCTTCAACTGGTGAATGGTTAAACAAACTGGTACTTTTCATACAACGGAATACTTCTCTCCAATTAAAAGGAATGATCTATTGATGCAGGCAAAAGCCTGGATGACTCTCTAGATTGTTCTATGAAGTAAAAGCAGCAATATCGGGGCGCCTGGGTGGCACAGCGGTTAAGCGTCTGTGTGTGTGTGTGTCTGTGTGTGTATTTATTTATTCGACAGAGATAGAGACAGCCATCGAGAGAGGGAACACAAGCAGGGGGAGTGGGAGAGGAAGAAGCAGGCTTATAGCGGAGGAGCCTGATGTGGGGCTCGATCCCAGAACGCCGGGATCACGCCCTGAGCTGAAGGCAGACGCTTAACCGCTGTGCCACCCAGGCGCCCCAATAAATAAAATCTTAAAAAAAAAAAAAAAGCAATATCAAAAGGTTACAGATGATATGATTATTTAACATTCTTGAAATGACAAAATTATAGGGATGGATAACAGATTAGTGGTTATCAGAGGGTAGCAGTGTTATGGGGAGAGGGATTAGGGGTGATGGAACTGCTTTGTATCTTTACTGTGATATCGGCTATACGAACTTACTTATGTGACAGAATTGCATAGAACTAAATACACACACACACACACACACACAAATGAGGACAAATAACATTGAGGAAATCTTTGTGGGGAGAGAATACAGGTAATATTTCAAGAGAGTAAAATTTTATAATCTTGGTCCTTTTTACTCAAATGGTGAACCTGGAACCAGCATAATCAGCGTCACTTGGAAGCTTTGAGAAATGTAGACTCTTTGGCCCCACCCCAGACCTACTGAATCAGAATTTGCCAGATTCCTGGGTAGTTAGCATTCCTGGTAGTTAAAATTCAAATTTGGGAAGCACCGTTCCATACTTTGTAACAAGAGTTAAAAGCACAGCTCCAAATCTGTGGGTGTTCTTTCAATATAGGCACCATGTCTGTCCTCTGCATTACTATGACTTTTGCTTAATACAGTGCCTGGCACCTTGTAGATACTCAGTTTAAGTCATTTTTGCATGAATGAATGGATGAATGTATCCTTTCCACAGTTCTCACGCTCCCTCTCACATTTCGCCAGGTCTGGAGAAGAGTCTCTGTTCTTAGTGACAAGAAAAGGTGTACCTGAGAGAAAGAGACTCACACTCATGTTTATTAAGCCTTTTTAATTCAATGTTTTAAACATTGGCTCCATGCTATAGACTGCAAGATATGGGGGACACAGATTTAAGTAGGCACTTTGAGAAGATTACCATCTAATAGGGAAGGCAGATATGGAAATACATATTAATATTTGCTGTCATAGAATTTGTCATCTTCATTCCCTCTAGCAAGAATGTCCAGGTACCTCTTCCCCCCAGAACTCTACTGTGTACTTGCAAATGATGGCACTTGAGTGTGGAAGAAGGCATACTGCACTAAGAACAGCAAGGCTGTGCTACATGCTGGTTATTGGTCCTTAGGCAGATTATTTCACCTTGTGACCTTCATTGTCTTCATTTGCAAAACAAGGATGAAGTCATCTCCAATGAGATTATTGAAATTATATATTTGGAAATACTGTGTCAGCTGAAAAGTAAAAGACTTCTGAAACTCCAGTGATGTTTGTTGTCATATAAGAATATTCTGGGATTAGGTTCACAATACTTGGAGGTGAAAATGACATTACTGATATGAATCTGATATACTGTGATAGAGTTTTCTTTTCAGTATATTTTATGCTGTTATTTCCCCGTAGATAGAACAGCCATGCATGCTACTTTAAGGTTTATAAATTGTTAGCTATCGTCCTCTTCTCTAGCATGAACTTCCAGCTACTTCTTTCCTCCAGAACTCTTTGGTGTTACCAAATGAAGATGTCAGGATGTGACATATAAATAACATCTCAAATAATTAACCTCCTTAAAGGGATCTTTGAAATATTTGGGTTGCAAACATCTCTGTGCATGAACAGCTTTTAATGTTCTGGTGCAGGCTACATGCAATTTAAGTGGACTCCTCCCCAGACATGCCTTTTGCTGGTTGAGTTGATAATTAGTTAAAATGTTTCTGGTATTTCAACTAAACCTCTAAGTTGTCTTGGGGTATTTTGGACAAAGCCCAAGATTCTTGCACGTGGATCATTTTCAGCTAGGTGTGAGCTTTCAACTCACAGGGAACTTGACTACATAAATCAATTATAAAAGCAGAAGAAGGAAATGTGAGATATAAAATATTAACTCACAAGGTGTTTGCAAGTGCCCTTGGATTTAATGTTATTTTGGGCCTACTTGTCTCTGATGGCCTTAGCAGTTGGGCAAAACTATTCAAATAGTTTCATTTCAATCTTTCCTGGCTTTGGTGATAATGACTAGAGATTGCTGGATCAGAAGTCATAATCATATTCATGAAGACAGGCCTGTGTATTGATCATAAAGTTAGGAAAACATTCCCGCTTACCTTAAATATGGCAGGGTAGGCCTGGGATAAAATTATACACCACTGCAGTAAATGAAAATTTCCAGGCAAAGTGCATCTGATTTGGGGAGATTTGGCCAGAGATTGTCCCGAGAAAGAGCAAGTTTTTCCTATGTTCTTTTAGAGGGCAAAGTAGGAGTCAACTTTTCAGGGTAGTAGGGAAGCAAATTCTCAATCAGTGTAAAAGTAGAACTTAGTAAAAATTAGCACTTTCAACAAATTTATTGAGCACCTGCTAAGTAACCCACAGTACTCCAGATGCTTAAGATCTATCACTGAACCGAAGAGACAAAATCTGCAGTCTCATGGGGCTTTTATCTGGGTTCAGAGATACAGACAATAAACAATAAAAATAATAACTATGTGGCATGCTAGGGAGTGGTAAGTACAATTGAATAATGATAAAAAGAATATGGAAAGAACAAATGGAAGGGCCAGATTGGGAAAGTGAGTTGCAACTCCAGAAGGGGTGGTCGCTGTAAAGGTGACCTTTGTAGATAGAGATGAAGGACGGGGAGGAAGCAAGTTATGTGGCTATCTGCAATGAGGAGTGTTCCAAGCTGAAGAAACTGCAGAGCAAAATCTCCAGGCAGGAATGTGTCTGGTGTTCTCTAAGAACAACACGGAAGCCAGGTCAGCTGAAGTGGAATAAGAGAAAGAAGAGAAGATGAAGTCGGAGCAGTGACAGAGGGCCAGACCCTAGAAGGATTTGGGCTTTTACTCAGAATGTACTAGAGAAGCATTGGAGGGGTAGAGCAGACTGATGTAATCTGATTTAGTTTTTAAAAGGATTATCTGCAGCTGTTTTGTTGAAAATCATCTGTTGGGGCCTGAGATTGGAAGAAGAGAAACCGCTTTGGAGGTTGTTATAATCCAGGCAACAGGTAATGACTGTGGCTCCAACCAGAACAGCAGTAAAGCTGGAGAAAAGTGGGCGTACAGTAGTGGATGTATTTTGAAGGTACAGTTCGCAGAATTGCCTGGCAGTTTAGACGAGGCTTGAGAAGGAAAAATGAGTCAGGAGTAAATCGTAAGATTTTTGGCTTGAACAACTGAAATGATAGAGTTGCCCTTCCACTGAGATTGTGAACGGAGTAGATTTTGGGAGTAAGATTCTTGACAAGGAATTCAAATTTAAACATGCTCAATTTGAATTGCATGTTACACATCTGAGTAACAGTTGTTGGACGTACCAGTTACACATATAAGTACGAAGCCGAGGACATTGTTCAAAGCTAGGATATCCATTTTGGTGCAGTCAGCAATTGGATAGTGTTTAAAGCCATGGGAGTTAAGTTCACCGAGCAGGGATGTGTGTGTGAATATAATATAAGGAAGGGACCAAGGACTGAACACTGGGGCTCTCCAGGGTCAAGAGGCAGAAAGAGGAAGAAACAGGACACGACTCTATATAGCTTGAATCCGTCATGGTTGCATGGTACTTTCCAAACCTGTGTAGTCTGTCACCATGCTGTGGGGGGTTGTGCCGTTAATTAGAATATAGGACTTCCAACCTTTGGTTACATTGCAGAATAATAAATCTTAGGTCTCTTTGCTTACGGTTTCTGCCATACCTGTGGGGGAAGGGAGAGGTCAAAGAGCAGTGGTGGATGTCATATAAACATCTCTCAGGATTAACACATGTAACAAGTCATGTTATTCCAGCATCTGGTCTCAGCTTTTCAGGCAGAGAAATGAATGCAACTAAAATACTCAACACCTAAAGACTAGTCACTTTGCAGTGGATTCCTACTAAATAACATGGAACTGTCATGTGAAAGAGAAACCAATTTGTTAATGTTAATGGGGGATATTTTCCCCAGAGACCATCATGTCTACCAAAGCAAATGTGGGATGTATTCAACCCCAATCCATAGTTTCCTTTTTCATTCTCTAGACATGTTGGAAAACAAATTGTATATTAATTTACTTTGTGAGCATAAGCCTAGAGCAATGTGAGTAAAACAGTTGAGGGGGATTTGTGCCTAGAAGGCCAAGTGTCTTAGGCAATATTAATGGAGTTAACATTCTTCTGGTAGTGGGAGGTACGTTAGACATAAGACAAACACTGAAGATAATAAATAAATTTTAAAGCAATAAATGGTGTGGAACATAGTAAAAATTCTAATGAAATAGAAGAGAACCCTAGCCATTTCTTCTTGCTATAATCAAAAGAATTCTCAGAGCTCTAAGAGATAAAATGGGCAGCGCCCATGAATTTGTCTGTGTGCTGCCTCAACCGAAGAGAAAAGGAATCCCACTATTTATAATAATATTTCATGTAACTTTTGGGCTTGACAATATAGCATTTGCTCTAAAAATAACCCATTGTTCACTAAAAATATTACCTAGTTATGGAAAAGTCCACTGTTATCATTCCCACAGTACAGCATCCTATCTTTTCAAAAGTTTGGGAATTGAATTGTTTTAAAAAAGAAATTAAGTTCCTATAGAAAGAAAGTTAAATAAGATATTAAATAGGTTTATTCTGTTTTTTCATGAAGCCCAGTATGCACCTTCATCCCTTCTGAACTGCAGAGGTAACTTCAGCAAGTGCCCTATAGACGAGGGCTTTCCAAACTGCAATGTGCATAGAAATGCCCTTGCTAACTTGGTAAGATGCCGATGCTAATTCAGTATGTCTGGGGTGGGGCCTGAGATTCTGCATTTCTAACCAGCTAGCAGGTGATGCTAGACCATGCACCATACTTCAAGTACTGAGAGGTTAGACACACTGAAGGGACAAATTTACTCCACCCAAAGCTCTGGTAGGAATGAGTGACCTTAACCCTTGTCCCTTTCCTTAGTGTTTTAGCTTGGCATGAGCACAGGTGACCCACTTCGAAATAAAGTTGTGGAGTTCCAACTATAGCTTTAGGTACTCTGAGGTGGAACCAAAGATAATGTGTGTGTGTGTGTGTGTGTGTGTGTGTGTGTGCGCGCGCGCATGCATGCATGGGCGCCTGAACTTTGCAGAGAGTTTCGGCTATATTTTCCTGCAGCCTAAATTGCCACATTTAGCTTTTTGCTTTTAGCTTGCTTTGAGTTGACCAGTGCTCTTTTAGCCTCCTCCCTCTCTTGCTCCTGGACCTGCAAAGAACTCAAACACCTGCATCCAACATGGCCGCCATACATTCTTTTGAAAATCCTGTAGAGTACACGCAAAAGGAGATACAAACTGCCAACTGTATTTGAGGCCTGTTGTCTGCCTTCTTCTCATCCCTGTTTAATTTCTTTGAACCTTTGCCCAGCGGAGCCCAGGCTTTTCTGATCATCCAAAAGATATTCCATTGGAGAAATTGGCAACTTTCTCTACAAATGGTCCTTCACTCTGACTAGGGTCTTTCTATAGCTCTGCAGTTTGCAATACTCTGCACTGTTGAGCATGGCAGTATTTCGATTAGTTATAGCAAAGAAGACCAAAAAATCCCCACAAACAAAATAAAAACTGGAGCAGTTCCTATAGTTGGAAAGCTGCTGAGATGTTTTCCCCCATCACTACAAAAAGAAAGGACATTTCATTAAAAACTGAGTTGATTAGCCTTACAAAGCTTTTCGTTAGAGGTCAAGCTGGTACCTGATAGATTCTGTTCCTCCAGTATCTTGTCTCCTTAAGGAAACAGCAGAACATGTGATTTCAGGAAGAGATGAGGAGGAGGAAGAGAAAAGGGTATTGTTTGTCTACACAGGCTACTATTAGAAAGGCCTTAATTCATTAAGCAATACTATCTGACAGACTTTCTCTGTACTCTGCAAGGGATGTCATGAGGAATGGCACTTCGAGGTGACATAATCTGAAGGATAAACATTTCCTACAGCACTCAGATTGCTATTAGGACATCACATTCCTAAATAAAATTAAAGGAAAGTGCTAGAGCTTTTTCATTCCTGGGCATTATTAGTGTGAGCCTGACAATTACTGATAGCTAGTCAGAACAGTTTGTGTTCTTTGCTCTCTGAGCATTTCCTAATTATGAATAATAATTCCATTAATCATGTACTTGAAACAAGCAAATTATCCAGCAGAACATCATAATCAGTTGCATCAAAGAGTCTTCAGGAAGCCCCCATGTGGCTTTGTTTTAGCTTCCCCATTTGCAGCTCTCCCCAGGTACCTTCAGGAAGTCAGGAGTCAATGGCTGTCTCCTAGCACCGGAAAAGTATCCGTCAGAAGATGACTTTGCAAATGAAGCCACATCCTTTGGAAGTAGTGGTTCTTATTGAGGTTTAATATCAGCCTCGTGGCCGCCAGACTTACCCTGTGGGTGGCCACCAGGGAGTGCTACAGACTGACAGTGATCATTTGCTCCCCTTTCCAAAGCTTAAAAAGGACAGATTCCCCTTTGGCCGCTGCTAAGGGTTGCTGACATTCATGTTTCATCCCAGCTACCAGCTCGACCTCACTATTGTATGTAGATGTCCTGATCCTGGAAGTAAGTCTCCCACAATCATAAAATTATCCTCAGTCCACTGACAAAATGAAAATTGTTATTAAATTTACACAGAGGAGCCTCCCAATGGTCATATTTGTGTAAACAATGATTTTCTATAACCCTCCTCCCTTCTTTCCTAAATTTGTGTTGACATATGAATGCCTGACTCCCTCATTATGTAACACATCTTGCTCCCATCCTTGCTCTCTGGTGTGTTGGAAAGAAAGCTGCCTTCCTGGAGATATCATTGGAATGGCAGGTGCCAGAAAATGGTTCTCCAGTCAATGTTTTTTTATACAGCATTTCTTCTTAGCGTTGTTTTAATCGTATTATCTCTTACCACTGGGGATTTTATTGCTTCTTTTGTAAAGAAGAAAATAGACAAAATATATTGATTTCAAAACCAGAGTTACAACTGCCAGCAATAGCAAGTGACACAAAGGCCGTTTATATGGATACAAAGTGAGGAGAAGGTAAGACATTCTCTAATCAGTCATTCTATTGAACACGGTGTTTACTCTGACCCTCCTAGCAGCAGGTGCCCTGCCAGGTTCTGTACTTTTTTGTGTATGGTGGCTGAGAAGATAGAAATATGAATAAAAGATAGTCCTCTTTGCCGGAGAATCTGCACTTTATCCAATCAAAAAAAAGCTGAAGTGTGACACAGAATTGAGTCAAGTCACACAATGACTTTGGTTCCATGTTTACTAAGTTGACTCTTCTTAACAGCTGAACTTCCTGGGTAGCTAAACATTATTTGGTTGTAGACAAGTGGTTGGTGGGTATCTAATGAAGCATCACAAAAACACTTATTACACTTTTAAAATTAATAGAAAAGCTGGGGATATAGAAATTTAGTGTGTGATCAGGTGTGGGAGCCAGGGATGTGCCAGGCTTAGATCTGTCGAGAAAGAACGTGCTGTTAAGCTGCAAGAGGTGTGGTTGCCTGACAGCCTCCAGCTGCATCACCGGCAGGATCCACCTTAGCTTGCTAGCTGATGCCAGGCTCTTCCTGGCAGCCCCCAGTCAATGGCTGTGCCGAGTGGGATTACTAAGGCCTGGCCACTCCTGACCAACACAAGGAAAATCTAACAAGCAATCCTTGTTCCCCAGCTCCTTGAGCTGGCTGAGACTTTGCCCAATATGCATCATGGACAGATGTTCTCCCTGCTCAGTCTTGGTCCCCCCGCCCCCCTGCCTTGTTTACCTTTCTCCAGCATTATTCCACAAGAATCTTCTTGTGCTCATAACTCTGTCTCTGTGTCAGCTTGCCAAAGGACCCCAGTGACCCACTGTGTCTGCCTACACCTGTAAGTAATTTCAAGAAAAATAGAAATGATTTTAAATCAAGGCCAGAGATTGTAGAATATCTGCAAAATTCTCTACCCCTAATAAATTTTCCTTCCCTGGGAAAAGTTTTGTTTCTTTGGGCGAGTCACTAAGCCCGTGTAAATGTCTTTGGAGGTAGTCTCAACTGGCGTCCTGTAACAAGGGAGGTTTAGTAGAGTGCCCCAAGTGCTAGCAGTCAAGGAGCACTGTCTCTGGAGAAGTTAAAAAATAAAATAAAATCAACTAAAAGTTTGTATTTTTTTATTGGTAGTATGGGCCCAGTATTTATTTTATTTTATTTTTATTTTATTTTATTTTATTTTATTTTATTTTATTTTATTTTATTTTAAAGGTTTTTATTTATTTTTTGAGAGAGAGAGAGAGCAAGCACAAGTGGGAGGGGGCAGAGGGAGAAGGAAAAGCAGACTCCCCAATGAGCAGGGAGCCCCACCTGGGGCTCAGTCCCAGGATCCTGGGATCATGACCCAAGCCCAAGGTAGACCTTTAGCCAACTGAGCCACCCAGGTGCCCCAGGGCCCAGTAATTTTAGACAATGTCAGTATAAAACACTTATCCCTGTCAAGGTGAAATGTTCCCCTACTCCCCACCCCCACCGGCTTTGATATGCACCTGCGAAATGTTTAAATTTTAAAAGTGAAATGGTCTGTATTTTAACTGTTTTCAACCATGAAATTTCAAAATCTCCCTTTTCTTATCCCTTAATAAGATACTGGGCAAATCCTTTATTTATGGATATTAAATTTTGTCTAGTCCTGTTTAAAACTCTAACATCACATTTGTTTATTATAGCTCTTACAGTTAATGCTGGGTTTGTGTCTAAAGAGGACTCCCCTTCTCATACATTCCCCCCCTCAGCATAGCACTTTGTGTGTGTGTTGGTGGTGTCAGGGTCTGGGATATTCTCTCTCTCTCTTACACATGTAGGTCCTCTAGATTTGGAAACGGTTGAGAGCCAGGGATATAGCAATGCTTGTATATAACTGCTGCCATTTGGAACCCCATATCTTACTTTGATTTGGTCTAATTCTGTCCGTTGTTACTGGTACATAGGTGGTGTGGGTGATACTCAGGGGAGGATCAGCTTTACCCAGGATCATTCCATCACTGAGACCCTTAAAGATAAGGAGTGTAGTATCTCCTTCTGACCTTCTGCTAATACTCCATACCCCCAATCTCTTCTCAGGACTGAGTGTTCCAGTGTTTGGCCAGTCAGTGGCTTGAGAAACCCCAGAGCTCCTCTTGGAGCCGTGGGAACTTCTGCTGTTCTCTACCCCAAGGACTATGGAAAACTGGGATAGGCTAAAGTTGTCTCTATATTTTTTCTAGCCTTATGACACTGTGCTTTCTTGACGTCTTGCTGGCTTGGATCACTGCAGTGGAACTCTGTTCTTCAGAATCTCCAGATCAGAAATTGACATCAGTCTTTCCTATTCACTATGCACCAGCCTCCAAAGAAAACCTAACAAACCATTTTAATGATTTCCCTTTGGTTGTTGAAACAGGATATCCAGATGAGGGAATAAGAAATAAGATTTCATTCTTCTCTTCTTACAGACTTAGTCAAGATTTATGATTGGTTCTCTTAAACTCATCATTTGGGTCAACATTTGGATTTAGGAGAAGAAAATTGTCAAGGGAAGGAAGGAGCTTTTCTTTGAGAACCCTGCAGGCTTCAAAAGCTGTCAGGCATGACTCTCCTTTTTCTCGTCTCTGGGTCTCTGCCAGTTCTGGGATGGGAGGGTTTATGATGGTAGTAGAGCTCATTCTCTTGCCTCTAAATTCCTTCAAGAAGATGGTGTTCATATAAAGGCCCTTTTTAAGTGGATTTGTAGGGGCTTTCATTATCAGCTGTTTTTCCTAATAGCCCAGCCTAGAGTAACAGGGAAAATCCCACTCAACATCCTATCACTCCAGTTTCTTACCTATAAAATGGGGGATTAGGAGCACTTGGCTGGCTCAGTCAGTAGAACATGCAACTCTTGATCTCGGGGTTGTCAGTTTGAGCCCCGTGTTGGGTGTAGAGATTACCTAAAAATAAAACCTTTTAAAAAATGAGGGTGGAGAGCCTGAGTGGCTCAGTCGGTGGTGGGTCATCCAACTCTCTCTCTTTAAGATTTTATTTATTTATTTATTTGAGAGAGAGAGAGAGAACGAGAGTGAGTGAGTGGGGGGGTGGAGCAGAGGGCGAGGGACAAGCAAATTCTGAACTGAGCTTGGAGCCCAACTTGGGGCTTGAGTCCATGACCCTGAGGTCATGACCTGAGTTGAAATCAAGAGTCAGATGCTTCACTGACTGAGTCATGCAGGTGCCCTGAACGTCTGACTCTTGATTTCAGCTTGGGTTGTGGTCTCAGGGTCATGAGATTCCGCCCTGAGTGGGGTTCACCGCTCAGCAGGGAGTCTGCTTGGGATTCTTTCTCTCCCTCTCCCTCTGCCCCAGCCCTCTGAAATAAATAAATAAATCTTTAAAAAAATAAATAAGGGATTAGACAAAAATAATCCTTCATTTCTAATAGTGTATGGGTCAGATTTCTCTTACCAACAGTGGAATTAGATTACTCCATCCTCACTGAAGCTAATTCACTCATATTTATTGAATCTTAACAGTGTCTCTATAACATGTCACTACAATATTTGTTGAGATTTGTGTTTTTCCATTATACCACCGCCCTCAATGGCAGCAGACTGTATTGGTTCTTGTTGTATCCCTATCCCATATGGACCTTGTGTAAATCTTGTTTGAAGGAATGCGTGGTTCATGTTATTTTTAAATGCAAATTTTAGATAACTGCATTTTAGCAGTGTCTCGTCGTTGGAAAAATATCAGCAAATAAATCAACGTTCGTCCTATGAGTCTAACACCATGCCATGATTCTGGGAGATTCAGAAGAAGCGCAAAAGACTTTTCCTGACCTCATGAAGCACAAACTCTAACTGGGAAAGCAAAATGAAACTAAAAAAGACAGAGTTGAGTGTTAGTACACAAGCAGGAGAAGATTTCCTAGACAACAAATTAGCAAGAGGTCAAAAAGCAAATACTCTTCCAGCCACATGCTCTTATGACTATCAGGATAAAATGTGAAATAATTGGTCTTCCACTGGGGTGAAAGAATAACCATTTATAGCCGAGGACTCCCACATCACAAATAAGTACCACCTATTCATCAGTAGTTGGTGAAGCCTGGTGAGGTAGTAAAATGTTGCTGTTAGGCACACAGTCTGCAGAGTTAGCACACACCTTATTAGATTTGTTACCTGGGGAAAGTTAATAACCCTCTCTGTGCCTCAGCTTTCTCATATATAAAATGGCAATAATAGAATTTTCCCCTCAGGGCGCTTGGGTGGCTCAGTCATTAAGCATCTGCCTTCAGCTCAGGGCGTGATCCCAGGGTTCTGGGATCAAGTCCCACATCGGGCTCCCTGCTATGAGCCTGCTTCTTCCTCTCCCACTCCCCCTGCTTGTGTTCCCTACCTCACTGGCTGTCTCTCTCTCTCTCTGTCAAATAAATAAATAAAATCTTTAAAAAAAAAAAAAAAAAAGAATTTTCCGCATGGGGTCATTGTGAGAATCAAATAGGTAAATACAAGAATATGGCTTGGCACCCAATTACCACAATATCAGTGTTTTCTGTCCTTACTATTACTGTGAATAGATCACATTGCTGAGATTGTGAAAACACTAATGCAGAATTTGTGGTATTTTTAAGAAACTAAAAATCAGAGTCCTTAGCAAGAGTTTTATACACACACAGACACACACACACACACAGAGCTTTTAAGAGCAGTGAAAATTTGTCACAGACAATCTTGAGTTGTATGTTTCTGGAGATTATATTATGGATGCATCAGAGTGGTCAGCAAATCTTCTAGAATTTTCAATAATCAAGCTTCCTGAAAAAGAATTTTCAAGACAAATTGGTTGAATAATTCATGCTTTTTATTGCTTGATGTTATAATAAGGCTACAGATTATGTCCATTTCAAGCAAAAAATCAAATATAGATACAATAAAGGTATTTCAAGTTTTAGTCCTAGAAAAACGGTACAAAGTGATGCAATGTAACTTTTAAGTCCTACGCCTCAGGGCTAATATTTTGGAAACAGATATATATTTAGGCATTCTACTGATCAGATGGTGGGCTCGTCAGGAATCAAATAATGCTTCAGCATCACCAGGGCCGCTCAATTGCATGGGCTCCTGGAAATGCTAGGAGTTTCTGGGAGTTGTGGAGTGTGCTTGATCGGGAGAGGAAGCCAGATTGCAATCAGGAAACCTGTCCAAATAATCATTGCTGCCAAATTTCCTAAAGTTTCTCAGAGAAGAAGATCAGAATTTCCAAGACTACAGACATTTGTTGTCATTTCTTTTCTCATATTAAATAAATATTCAATTTCTTGCTTAACTTTGTATTCAAAATTTTGTAACTTTTTCCTTAAAGGAACACTCCCAAATTTAACCTTTAGATCCCACAAAATTTAGAGCTGCCATTGCTACTGACCTCTTAGCTTTTATTCTAATTTCTACTATTTGTTTTCTGACACTTTCTCCATCCCACCCATCCAATTTAATTTCTGTTGGCCTCTCAACTTCTAGTTACTGGAAGTAAGGTTAATATTCCCAAATTATTTTCTTTTTCATCAGTCAGTGAGAATTGATGTAAACTGGGGCTATAGATTTAATCTGCAGTGAAAATAGATCTTGATCTGTGTTAAGAATTGTATTATGGCCTATTTTTTGCCACTTCTATTCAAAATAATATTGGAAGTTCTAGCCAGAGCCATTAGGGTAGAAAAGGAAATAAAAGGCATTAAAATTGGATAGGAAGAGGTAAAATTATCTCTGTTCATAGATGACATGATCTTACATATAGAAAACTCTAATGGCCACACACAGACACACACACACACACACACACACACACGCTTATTAGAACTAATAAATGAATTTAGCAATGTTTCAGGTTACAAAATCAACAGACAAGAATTGATTGTGTTTCTCTACACTTGTAATGAACAATATAAAAAGGAAATTAAGAAAAAATTCCATGTACAATAACATTAAAAAGAATAAAATGCCTAGGAATAAACTTAACCAAGGAGGCAAAAGACATACACACTAAAAACCGAAAAAAAAAAAAAAAAAAAAGACAAATAAATGGGAAGATAACCTGTATTTATGGATTGGAAAAATGAGTATTGTTAAGATGTTAATATTACCAAAGTGATCTATAGATTCAATGTAATCTTTGTCAAAATTGCAATGACATTTTTGAAGAAATAGAATAATCCATTTTAAAATTGAGAGGGACCTCAGGAGCACAGAATAGCCAGAACAACTTTTAAAAATAACAAAGTTGGAGGATTCAAATATGCTGTTTTCTAAACTTACTACAAAGCTAATGTAATTAAAACCATGTGGTATTGCCATAAAGAAAGACATATAGACCAGTGAAATTGAATAGAGAAATAAATAGAGATTAAACTTTTGCATCTATGGTCAAATGATTTTCTTCAAGGATTGAAGACCATTCAACAGGAAAAGGAGAGTCTTCAACAAATAGTATTGGGAAAACTGGACACTTACATGCAAAAGAATGAAGTTGGACCCTTACTTTATACCATATACAAAAATTAACTCAAAATGTATAAAAGACCTAAACATATAAGAGCTGAAACTGTAATATTTTTATAGGAAAAATTAAGGGGAAAGCTTCAAGACAATGGATTTGACAATGAAAGAAAATAACAAATATTGGTGAGAATATAGAGAAATTGGAATCCTGATACATTGGTATTAGGGATGTAAAATTGTACAGCCACTGTGGAAAAGAGTTTGGCAGTCCCTGGAAAAACGAAACATAAAATTACTATATGATCCAGTAGTTTCACTTCTGGGTATATACCCAAAAGAATTGAAAGCAGGGACTCAAACAGTATTTGTATACCTATGTTCATGTCAGCAGATGAATGGATGAACGAAATGTGGTATATACATACAGTGGAATATTATTTAGCTTCAAAAACTAATGAAATTCTGACACATGCTATAACATAGAAGAATGAACATTGAAGACGTGTTAGGAAAAGGCAAAGATTGTATAACTTGTATGAGATTACATAAAGTAATGGAATTCAGAAATAGAAGGTAGAACTGTGGTTGCCAAAGTCTGTGGGGGAGGGCTGAATGTGGAGTTACTTTGGATAGAGTTTCAGTTTAGAAAGATGAAAAAGTTCTGGAGATGTATAGTGGCAGTGGTTGTACAACAATGTGAATGTACACAATGCCTTTGAAGTATACACTTAAAATAGTTAAAATGATAAATTTCGTTAGGTTTATTTTACAATAAAAAGTTAAATTATAAAAACTGAATTATGTTCAAATTGATGCTTAATTTAAAAAAACACAAGTGGGGCACCTAGGTGGCTCAGTTAGTTAAGCATCTGCCTTTGGCTCAGGTCATGATCCCAGGATCCTGAGATTGAGCCCTGCGTCAGGCTCCCTGTTCAGCGGGAAGCCTGCTTCTCCCTCTCCCACTCCCCTTGCTTGTGTTCTCTCTCTCACTGTCTCTCCCTCTGTCAAATAAATAAATAAAATCTTTAAACAAAATAAAAGATAAAAAAACACAAGTGATCTAGTTCTCCAAGGTCATATCATGTATGTGTCAATTATAGCTTTTCCTGCTGATTTCAGGATTATCCTATAAACTAGTTTTTTTTTAAAAGATTTAATTAATTTATTTATTTTAGAGAGCGAGAGAGAGCATGCACAAGTCAGGGGAGGGTCTGGAGGGGAGGGAAAGGGAGAGAGAGAATCTCTCAAGCAGACTCCCTGCTGAGCACAGAGCCGGATGCGGGCTCCATCCTATGACCCTGAGATCATGACCTGAGCCAAAACCAAGAGTCTGATGCTCAACTGACTGAGCCACCCAGGTGCCCCAGTTAAACTAATCACAAAATTCTCAGAAAGTTTTGTTCTTGAGGAGTTAAGGTTCGCTTTGCAATTTGTACTTGTGATTATAAAAACCCATTGACAGTTGCAAAGCTAACCTTTGTGTACACTCAGAAGACGACGATGGTAAGGCAAGCATGTTGATGCCAAGTGCAAAGGTCAATATATGCATTGTGTGGTCAGAGACCTGGAGAATAAATGTAGGTTGTCATTTATTTCCTAGATTTTTCAAATCAGTGTTAGAATCATGACTGTTTCTGTATCAAGTTAAGAAAATCAGCTTTTAAGTAGAGAAAGATAAACTTTTCTAATCTGGAGTCTGATACGATGACTGGTATGAGAAGAAATGAGAACCAGCCACCCAAGGGCCTCCAGTGTGAATGGTGCTGTGCAATTAGGGTTTGGCTGACTTACTTGCAGGGAAAAGTCACTACCCAGCAATGCTGTGTAGGCAAAAATTGGGTCATCAAATTTCCTCCTTTTCCTGAAAGTGTTCCAGAAGAATATTTATTTTCAGAGTGTAACCCTGATTTTTCAGCTTCTAACAAGACCCAGATGAAACTCTTTTGGGGAGGAGCCAGTCAACAGTGTCAGCCATATTCCAGCAGCCTAGTTCAGAGACAACAAAGGTCCATATGTGTAGTCACAGACACATAGGAACACACACATACACATACATTCTATTTATTTTAGGCAAGCATTGGAAATATACTTATTTTTTTTCATTCTTAGAACACTAACCCAAGAGTGCCACAGACACCTTATTTACATTGTTCTTGATATGTACATTCTAAAACCATAGCTAGCTAAAATAGTGTTGCCAAAGGGATAGATGATTTTCACTTGTAAACTCAAAGCTTTGTGCTGTCATGGTCATAGTCCCTTTCATCCTTTCCTTGATGGGGACTAACCCACAGAGATAGAGTATTCCTCTGTACACTGATTGATTTCTCAAGCTGGTCAGCCTAAAATGCCTCAAATTTTTTGCATCAATGAATATGAATAACTTCACTGTTGAAAAATGTAAGGATGTGTGCTTTTATCATCATCATCGTCATCACACCTTATACATATAAAATCACTTAGGCACATTTAAAGAATAATGAAGTGACTAATACAGTTGCCAGTCAATATAATGCTTTTGTGTGACTAGAAAAAGCTCTGCTTCAGGCTATGTGTCAAACCCAGGTCTTCCCATGTGTCTAATTTTTAGACACAGGTAGAATGGGAAATGGCTACCTAATATATGTTCTTCTCACGGTAGAAATGTAATTTCACCAAAGGTTGGATGGAAACACACAATGCCTCGTCTGACATAGGTTTGGAATTGGCAATTGTCACTTCTACCCATTTTCTATCAGCCAAAGCAAGCTACATGTCCAAGTCCAGCATGAATGGGGTGAGGATGTGGAATAACTCTTTCTCAGGGAGGACCCAGTAAACATTCTCAGTCATACTGCAGTTGCCTAGCTCAGACACAATGAACATCCTCATATACATTCACATATAGGGGTGGGAGATAAATATTTGCTAAACAATAATATAATATGAATATGTAATATTTGATAAATAATATAATTTGTTATAGTCATACTCATGATATGCTATTTCTGTAATCATATTGAATATGTGTCTGACAATTCTAATATTTTGCAATCTTTGTGGATCTGATACTGTAGTTTAATGTTTTTATCACCATTTATGGTGCTTTCTGTGTGTGTGTATGTGTGTGTGTGTTACTGTGGTCTAATAGTGTAAATTTAACTGGCATGATTTTTGGACTTTAAAGTGCAGTCTTTCAGAGATAATTTCCTTTATTTCTGCTAAGTAATTGATGATGTATTCAGCCACAGGGGTTGTGTGGATTCTAATTCCCATATTTTTTGAAGGAAGAGGCCGTTTGTCAGGGAAGACCCAACAGACAAATTAGCAAAGGGGCCAAATATTCTTCTGAGAAAAGATCTGTATAGGATCTGGCTTCTTTCTCATTCAGGGTCCCACATTCTTAGAAAACCTTTTACAAATGGACGGGTCAGAGAGCAGTAGGAAGGAATTCAGAGTGCAACTAAAGCCTAAATTAGGCCTTAAACCATCAGGATGTATTAGACCAGGAAGGTTAACCACAGTAGTGAGCAGTCCCCAGATCTTAATGGCTTGATATAATGCAAATCTAGTGCTGGCCCATTCAGTTGTTGGGTGGGTGGCCTTCCATGGAAGGGTGTCGAGACCAGCCTCCTCCTTACAGCACTACTACCTCATAGGACTGTAGGTTCTCCTGCTGGTTATTTTTCTTCTGTCTGCCATAGGAAAGTGGAGGATAGTTTAAGATAGTTTGTTAGGTTGAACGTGGAAATGGGGTCCTTCCACATGGCCATCACTTCCATCCACATGGCCCCATCTGCTGCAAGGGGTTATGAATAAAAGGAAATGGGTTTGGTAAACAGCCATCCAGTGTCCGTGATGCATGGGGTTATAAGCATCACAG
This sequence comes from Ursus arctos, assembly GCF_023065955.2. Classification (NCBI taxonomy): domain Eukaryota; kingdom Metazoa; phylum Chordata; class Mammalia; order Carnivora; family Ursidae; genus Ursus; species Ursus arctos. The sequence continues at coordinate 29,655,750 of NC_079873.1, read as the reverse complement.
GCTGAACCTGAAAACTTTCCATGAGTAAATAACTCGAACACTATGGGATGGCTTTGAGATTAATGGTCGCATATTATTGGTAAAAGAACAGGTGGTGATGTAGTTTATAACATAGTTTACAATGATCTATGGTGGTATGTGGCAGCCACAGCTGACTGTGACAATGGGAGCAGAGAGAGCATTTTATCTCCACTCTCTCATACCCTCCTCACCTCTCAACCCCCAGATGACAATAGGAACCAAAAGAAAACCTGTACTTGCAAAGGTATTACTGTATCAGTACACAGGAATGGCATGGACTGTTAAGACTACCTGGTTTTTAACAGTGACACTGTGAGGTAGGAGTAGCGTGGAGTCAAATCTGGCGCTCTGGGTTATGCTTATGGTCAGCCATCTTGGAAGGCAATAGAGGTTTGGGAACAGTCTCCCTGGATTTCTGTGCTTGGGCCTCAGTCTCTGGCTTTACTGTGAGCTACCTGTCACCTGCTTCCAGTGGTGGGTGCAGAATTGCTTAACTTTAGCTGGGTTTCAACTCCAGACATGAGATAGTTCCCACAGAATACACTATTTCAGAAAGTGGTCTCTGATGATGAGACTATGGGAGGAGGGGTGGATAGTCTTGCAATGCTTATATGGGACCTCACAGAAATGTTGGATTGATGATTAAAACCATTGTGACCTTAGTTGCACCCCTAGCATACGAACAGGGCTTTCTCTGTTACAGTTAAAATTAGAAAAAAATGCTGCCTGCTATGTGGAGAAGGAAATTGATCATCACAGAATATACCCCAATTTTATCCTCAGACTGATGTAGCAATGCACTTCCACAGTTTGCACGTCTGCTTGGCAGGGTCGTGATTCCCTCATAACTTCCAAGTCCTCTGAAGCAGCACATAGGCGTCTGCAGGGCTGCCTTTCTTTTACTCAGAGAGAAACTGACCTCGTGCATTGTCACCACCTAGCAAAGTAATGATCCCATTTCTTGTTGAAACAAAGTATCCATTTGCTTGAAAAATGCCATTTCAACGAGAGGGTAACAAAAGGTAAAAAAGGCCCTGAATCAAGAAGGTTTGAGTTTACAAATGGCAGGGTTTGTATCCTGCACATTAGAGGCATTGTTTCATGCCAGTCCTTCTTGTTTTGTCTCACAGGCTTCCGGGACCACATGGCAGGATGGTGAGCTAGTGATCTCCTGGAATAAACTTGGCCAAGGTCAGTTTTTATTTGTATATCCTACTTTCCCTTTTCTCAGAGCATCCTATGTGTATTTTGCCACGGCAATTACAGGATACTCTAATTGTGCTCAGTGTGACTGAGGAAGAGCTTGATTCACAGGACATCCTTCAACTCTGAGGCACATGCCTGAGGTTGCAAATTTTGTCATATAGACCAGGTTGTCAATCTTTGACTTTGGGGGATAAGGAACTCTATTTCCATAGCATCAAACCTCTCGTAACTCACCAGGCTACTTATAACTTGATAGATGCTCAAGAGACAGTGCTGTTGGTTATAATGAGTCGTTCCTTGTCTCTGACCTCTGAGACTAGTTGACATTAGTAGACATTGTAGATCATGTAGAACTGGAAATGGGGTTCTAGAATTTGAGTTCTAGACATTCTGCAGTGAATTTTGGAAGTATTCCTAAGGCAAGGAGAGGAACAAGTGGGTTCTTAACCAAGCAAGGGAGATCCAGATCTCAAATTTTCAGAATGAGATGTCAGTGGGTGCTACATTGAAATAACGGACAATTGCTCCCCACTGCCTGAGCTCTGGGCCCTCATGGGTGGAAAGGTTGCTTTTAAGAAGGAAAATAAGTTTTAGAACAAATTCAAACAAATCTCAGGAATGCTTGAACAAAAAAGACATTGAGGCTCCTTCCTATGCAAAAAGCCACCAAGACTTGCTGTGTAAACAATTTTAGTTTATGATAAAACCAGAGAGCACTGATTGTATTCCAAGTTCTCTCTTCTCCATGCCATGGAGGTGGGGCATAGTAATTCAGTCACCCCAAGTGAGGGCCAAGTGAAAGGGAGTCTTATGCAGGATTCATAAGAGAAAAGTGATTGAGTGGGCCTGCATGTGTACACTTGGGGAATTGGCCCTAGAGAAGACCAAGTGAAAGGGAATCCTATGCTGATATCCTAAGAGGAGGGAGTGTATAGGAAGGGGCCAGCTTACCTGCACTCAGGGAATCACAGATAAGAAAAGGCATGGAGAAAGGACATCCACTGCAGAATTTCTAAGATTTGGGGGTAGGAAGATGCCTGCATGTGTTCTCTTTGGAAGAAAGCTCGAGAGAGAAAAGGCCAAATGAAGGGGATCCTAACCTAGATTCCTAAGAAGTAAGGTGAGAGGTGCCCTGCTTGTGTGTCCGTAGGGTATCAGCCCCAAGAGAAGGTCAAGTGAAAGATCTAGGCTAGGTTCCTAAAAGGGAAGGGTGGAAGAGGAGAGGATATGAGGGTAGAAGCTCTCAGGCATATATCTATTATCAACTGATGAAGAGAATTTGTCTAGATACCATATAGGGAAATGAGGTCCAAAATAAATCTATTATTTTAAAAGCTGGTTTGCAGGTCAGAAACCGTTGAGATTCCTAGAATTTTAGTTGTAACTACCTACACCAAAAAAACAACTTTCTGCTACCACAGTCCCTGACAAGTCTTTTCTTTGTCTGTCTTCCTTCCATCTTTGTGCAAGATCATTATATATTAGAATATTATGATTTATGCATATCTTTGTTTTATTTTATTTATTTATCTATCTATTTATTTATTTTTTAGAAGATTCTATTTATTTGACAGAGAGAGAGATAGCCAGAGAGAGAGGGAACACAAGCAGGGGGAGTGGGAGAGGAAGAGGCAGGCTCCCAGTGGAGCAGGGAGCCCAATGCTGGGCTCGATCCCAGGACCCTGGGATCACGACCTGAGCCGAAAGCAGATGCTTAATGACTGAGCCACCCAGGCGGCCCCCTTTGTTTTATTTTTAAGATTAATTTTCCATGACCCTCCTTAGTTCCTGTTGTTTTAAAAATTGGCTAGATATGTAAGTGTATTATAAATGTTATTCTTGTGTTTTTAATGCATTTCCAGTAAGACCTCTAGGTTTCAAAGCTGACAGCTCCACTATATGCTGTCTGTGCAGTCTGGGGAAGGGTTATTAATGTCACTAAGCCCCTATTGGTAAGCTAAGGACAATAATGTAGCCTACCTTATAGCCTTGTTATGATGAATAAAGATATGTAAAGGAGTCTAGTGCATAATAAATGCTAAGTTACTGTTAGCGATGATGATGATAATTACCATGAGGGGAGGCTGATGTCGCATCATGAAGGGCCTGGGAGTTCAGACTAAAAGGTTTTATTTAGATATAATGTGCAGTTAGGTATTGGAGATGGAAACATGTAAAGTCACTTTGATGTTTCAAGTCCAGGAGATAGCACCATGAGCAAAAATGGGGAATAAGAAAGATGAATCATGGCCTGGCCAATGAGTGCCATGGGTGTTGTCAGTAAGATAGATAATATAATAATACAGGTAATACTGAAGCAACAGTGGGACTTCGTGCTTTCATAATCAACTGATTGTCAGTGAATCTCACTCCTTGTAATTGCCACTAAAGTTCAACACAGAGAGCTGCTTAAAATGTGTAATTCATAACAGCAAAGAACACTAAGAATTTTGTAATTCACAGAATGGTATATAACTGTAGCTGTCTCATATTATTTGAATAACTAATTTAAGAGACTACCCTATCTTTCCAGGCTTTTTCATCTGAAGGGGCAGCATCCTGCCAATAATCTAGTCCTTTAATAATAATGGTCTTATCTTCATGATAACCAGTCAGTCCAATACAGAGAAGTGTTCTTCAGCCTTTGTAGTCACTGGAAGATAAAGGCATTTTCTATGTGGGCTGCAACCATTTGATTTTGGCTTTTGCTTAAAGGGATTCTACTAGACCCAGCCAGTAGACCTCTGAACTGTCCTGTGCTTCGGTCTGGGCATGTGAGTCCTCACTTGGCTCCAGTCTCCGTGTGCAAATATCCTTCCGACTAACCTCATCACTCTCCCTGTAGTCAACTGATGATAGAGTCCATAAAGGTTCCATTTTGGCCTCTAGTCCAATTCTCTGTCCTCTCCTGTTCTAAGCCTCCACTCTAGCCTCCCATCCAGTCTCCCGTCCAGAGATTCTCAGCATCTCATCTGGGACATTACCCTGATTGCGATCCCTCCTTCAATACTTAAAGTACAAAGCTTCTTCTCTGGCATAAACATAAGACAGTAGTGTAGGGTTGATACATATATCTCAGAATATGTAATTCCGTAGTCCATTCCATAGCGAAGAGCAGGGGCTGGTACACCAGGAATAGGAGATGGAAATTGCTGGAATCATGCGGAATCTATTCATCAAACAGCATGCCGAGTTATTGTTCCACCCAGCTGAGACTGGGGGTTAGCCAAGAGTAGCTCGGAGGAGCTTGTACAGTATCCTTTTTGAAAAATTACAAAAGTATATGTAGTATATATTATTGGAAAATTACAAAAGTACATGTAGTATATATGTAACTTATAATAGCATGGCATTTAGAGCTTTGGGAATCCCATATCAGTATCATTCTTGGAGGAAAATGACAGTGATTCACCGGTGTGTGGGAATTTGATATATAGTATTCAGAATTAAATCCTATCAGGTGTATTTTGTGTATGGATTTTTACTTCTGAAGATGGGCCCAAGAGCTTTTAATGAAATCATTAGGAGTCTCAACATCGCCTGTACTATTCTATCTCTGTTTCTCGCTTTCCTGCGGCTTGATCAGCAAGTGACTAAACTCTCTTAGCATTTATCTTTTGTCAAGCAAGCCAGCCACTCGGACACATGATACTCAGAGCATTCTTTAACAAGAAGTAAATGACAAAGTGGTGGACAAAAACACTTTTGAAGGCAGAGCTGCAGAATGGTTTTGCCCTAGTAAGTTATGTGCTTTTCTTAATTATGCTGACTTCTGCAAAGCCACACTTGACGTATTTGTCTGAAGCTGGGAGAAGAATAGGAAGATCATCTGCAAAGACATTTGTGTCGTAACTGGCACTGTAGTAAGTGTCAGTAACTGCCACTGTTTTATGCTTTTGACATTTATTGTTAGACGGGGATAAAAAAGGCTTCATAGTGGGAATAAATGAAGCCGAGTTGCTTTAGGCCCACTTGGCCCTATGAACAACAGGACCCCATTCTTGCGGTGTTTAATGATTTCTGTACCCCCACTACCAGAAATTCTCCTTGGCTCGCAGTTGTCATGGTGATCATCGAAATTCAGTCCAAGCACACTTCAGCATATGACACGTGATATGCACAGTCGCTTGCTCCATATGTGCAGCTTCTTGGAGGAGTCCAGCCTTTTGGCCAAGCCGTGTGTTAAAGACTGAGAAATGACCTTCCCTCCCACATTTGTCATGCCTCGGTCACTGAGACTGTAACAGCTGGTGAAAATGTAGTTTTTCGCACTTATTAAAAGGAGCAAGTCTTGAGACCTAATTTTAGATCGCACCTCTAGCTGATAGTGCGATACCTTTCTGTTGTGATTTAATTTCCTCTTTGGATAGAATATAAAGTATGATTTTTAAAAAAATTCTGTCCACTACAAAACACCATTTATCCTGGTTTTGGAAAGAACAAAAGATGATTTCTTAGGCTGAGGCTGAGCAGGGAGAACAAGTGCCTCCGTGACACGGCTTTCTCTACCAGCAGTGTTCTCCGTTGCCTTTAAAAATGAGTATCTGACAGTGCATTCCAACTCTCAGTGTCTATTACAATGAAAGCTGAACAAGGTATGTGAAAATCCATGTCAGACCTCACGCCCTTTATAAAGCGAGTCGGTCAAAAATGGGAATTATTCTCAGGCCCACAAAGAATAGAGGAGATTAGGGTGAGAGTCAGGAGGTTTAGGAGGCAAGCCATTTCTCCTTGCTTGATCTTCCCTAGTTTACTTGATTTCATTTTGTTTTATTAACTCTTTTGGTCTCTGATGTGATTTGATGTGGGTCCGGAGCAAACTGTCAAGAAAGAATTCTTGAGACGTGTTTTTCGGTGCAAAAGGGGTGGTTTTATTAAAGTGCGGGGACAGGACCCAGTGGGCAGAAAGAGCTGTCCTGGGGTTGTGGGGAGCACATATTTTGGAGTTGGGGGAGGTAAAGACAAAGGAAGTTTCCAAACGGATTTTTCATATGCTTAAGAAGACTAGGGGATCCTGGAGACCGAGCTATTGTCAAGCTAAGGTTGTTTTTAACTCTAGCAAGGCATTAGCATTAAGATAGTAGGGAACTTCCTGGAAGAATGTCATACTGTGCCTGCCTCAAGTATTTGTCAATGGGCCACAGGTTATAAGGAAATTTAATTTTATCTACATTTCCTTTTGCATTTGTTCTGCACATCAGTTTCCTGTGAATCTCCCAACTGTCTCCACCAGAGACCTGATGTCCTTCTTATTCTTTGGTACACTTGCCCATTGACACCTGAACAAATGAGTTTGGACTTTGAATCACTGCTTGCCTTCTTCCTTGACATCAGGTATGCACCCACTGCATGACTGTCCACCAGACTTCTGGTCTCTTCCTTCATCCTCTGTTTCGTTCATACGTGGATCTGGATCATGGAAGTTCCAGCTTTTGTGTTGAACTGCCCCCACACTGCCCTAACTTCTCAGCCTAGGCCATTTTCAGTAAAGTTCAGTACAGAATTAACTGCCCTTAGTATCCTCATCTTTTCTAACCTTTTCTTCCCTCGTTCTACAGTGGTCCTCCCACTCTCCAGCCACGTATTTATATAAGTTTAAAAAAAAAAAAAAGAGACAAATCACAGAATAAAAACCTACATCCCTGCAACACTGTGGATGCATGTAAATTGGGAGAGCCTTCCCTTCCCTGAAGTTAGAGCAAAAGGATTAAAAACTGATTAAATGTATATGTCTTAAAATAATTTTAGATGGTATTTGCCAATAACAGCATGCTAAATAAACACATTGAGAAGTTCATCAAAGACTGGGCCGGCCACCCCCCGTTCATCATGGATATTATTATGTGACTTCTGGAAGATAAATAAGGAATCGAGTTAAATTTTGATGTATAAATCATGAGATATTTTAGTGAAATGTTACAGATACATTATCTAATTTTCCTTCAATCTCTCCCCCTTGTTTTACTTTGGAGAATGTTCGCTTAAAAGACAAAATGGAATTATTGCTTGGCATTTGAAATAATTTCTTTGAGAACAATTTGTAGGATGGACAATTGACATGATAGATTGTAAATGTATGTCACATTTATGCCCCAAAGTTATGCATATGAAAGATACAGATACATTTAAACATGGTTAAATGAATTGCAAATCACAGATCCATGGTATGGAAATTGAGGAAGCTAACATACCATTTATTTGTGAAAATAATGTGGACAGGGATATCGTGCTCCTAAAAAATGTCTCTTGCTGCAGAAAAACACTGAGGCCAGATGAACCACAGACAAATTTAATATAACATTTTAATGTCTATTTTGGATCTTTGTTGCTGTGTAACCAACCACTTCAAAACTTAGTGGCTTAAAAACCAATTACTTTAATATTTCTCACAGTTTTGTGGATGACTAGAACTTAGCTGGACAGTTCTTTTGCTGGTCTCACTTGAAACCTCTCATGCTGTTTCAGCAAGGTTGTGGAACATCCAAAACGTTTCACTCATAGGTCTAGCTCCTGGAAGGTTGGGCTCAGCTGAGATACAGGATGACTAAGTGTCTCTGTGTCTCTGTCTCTGTCTCTGTTTGTTTGTCTGTCTCTCTCTTCTCATTCCAGGACCTCTACCTCTCCACATGTCTTCTCTGTATACTCTCTTCATATGATCTCTCCAGCAGGACTCCTGCCCAGGGGTGTCCACAAGCACAAAAGCAGAAGCTTCTGGTAGCTTTCAGGTCAGGCCCAGAACTGTAATAGTATCACTTTTGCCACATTCTACTGCTTGAAGGAAGAAACTGACCCATCCCTGATTCAAAGGAAAAGGACTACCAAGGGTGTGAATTCACTGGGGACAGCCAGTATCACAGACTACCTCTTACATCCTTATTTAATCTCTGGCATCTGGCAGTGCTGACTCATTTATATTCTCTTCTTTGGAGAGTTCATCCACTTCCACGACTTATCTATCCCTCATGGGGATAAATCTCAGTTCTTTCATCAGACTTCTTCCCCCAGTGATATATTATCACCTCTCTGTAATAAGTAGCTAACTCTGATTGAATACCAAATATGGGCTATGTATTTTGTATAAACTATTTCTGATTTATTGATCACTGTATTTAAAAAATAAGAAAACTGAGGCTCAGAGAAGCTCAGTTTATTAAAGGCATATGGCTAGTAAGGGACAGAACTATGACTGAAACCCAGGTATATCTTTGCATAAAGTCCTTGCATGTTTTTTCCAAGATTTCACACTCTTTGATCTCTGTCTCTGTTTCTGTCTCTGTCTTTGTGTCTCTTTCTGTCTCTCTGCTTCTTTGTCGGTCTCTCTTTCTGTCTCTCTCTCTTAGTGTTGGGACAAAATAAGAATTTACCTCCTTTACTTAATTTCCAAACAAAATTGGGTAGGGTATTCTCCCTTTCCAGCTCTTTTTTTTGACCAAGAAACAGATGTTTGCTCTGAGATCTGACTGCTATACGTTATATAACTTGCTGTTCTGGAAGAAAAAAAAAAAATCCCTGGTTCTGGAAGAAGGGCATTTTGTATATCTGGTTATTGTTGAATAGGATTTTTTTTTTTTCTCTCAAGAGAAAGCGAAACTTGGCCAAGGTCTTTTGTTTCCTCCATTTTGTTTTTTGCAATCAGGAAGTGAGTATCAGAAAATAAAAATAAAAATATTTATTTTTAAATATTTTATTTATTTATTTGACAGAGCGAGAGAGCCCAAGCAGGGGAACAGCAGAGGGAGAGGGAGAGGGAGAAGCAGGCTCCCCGCCAAGCAGGGAGCCCAACATGGGGCTCGATCCCAGCACCCTGGGATCATGACCTGAGCTGAAGGCAGATGCTTAACCATCTGAGCCACCCAGGCGCCCCATATTGGTTATTTATTGACTTGACTTCTGAGAGTTCACATTATTTAAAATCATGGGACGTGTGTTGTTCTAGTCCTTTGATTAAACATTAAGACCTCAAGTCAAAAATATTCCAGGAGACATTACATTGATAATTCATTTCCCAGGCAGTGGGAAGCAAGTTACAGTGAAGAGATCAGCCATAAGCTGCAAAGTCAGTCTGTCGGGAGAAAATTTTCCCTGGTATTCTCATGTGTCTGGAGTTTTCTGAAGAAAGGCATTATATATATATTTTTTTAAATTATTTCTTCAAGGATGCTTGTACAGCAACTGGCCATAGATGTAGTGTCTTCCATTGGTTTAAAAGGGAGGTTCACTTACTTACCACTCTAATAATGACAATGTACTCATCTGTATCAAAGGGAGATGGCATGCCTACTGCCCATTATAAAGAGGTTCAGGTTTACTAAGTAAACTCAAGGTTACCGTTCTGAAATTCAGCCCGCTGTATGTTCAGAGAACTATCTGGGCTAATCTGTGTTGCCCTTGTGGAACTTGGGGCAAGGAGACCTGACACAAATATGCTGATGATTATGCTGCTTATTGTGCTATGTGTAATAAAGAGATTTATCTCTGACCCAGGAGTCTTATGTTTTATGCTGGTACCTACAAAACAGTAATAGGCTAGCTTTTTAGCTTATACGCAAGGTAAATCTGAGACACTTTGCAGTTATTGACACAGCTGCAGTGGGAACTATAGTCCAAATCTCATATCTCAGCATATTTGTCATTCTAAATCACTTTCATTTTGGGCACTCCTCCTGTGGTACTAAGAAATTTTTATTACTAACCAAGATCCCAAAATCTATGTCATATATGTAATGCTGTTAACAATTTATATATGACAGTGTTGAATTGAATTACCTCTTTCAAATCATTAAATAAATATAAAAATAAAGGATAAATTGTAATTTGAGCTACAAATTTCCCAGGAAAACTTGAATTATTCAACATCTAGGTTATAATATATTCATATTGATATCTAGAAATGAATGATTCAAGAGCATATATAGAAGGGCAATTAACAAAAGGAAATTCAGTGAACATAAATAATACATACATTTCACTTAGGTAAATTCAATTTTATGTTTTTAGGAGAGAGTGATAGTAAGAGGGATAGCAAGGATGAGAGAGAGGGGGTAAGAAAGAGAGAGAGAATGAGAGAGAGAGAATAAAAGTTCAAATAATGTGAGCAGTTCAGTCCACTATTCAAATCAGTAAACACATGTAGCCTACAAAGCCTATAATGTACATTGGCTCTTGCTGTTACTTCGGCTGGTCCCAGTTACAGCACACCTCCCATAAAGTGAACATCTATCTGTATTGAGTGAGATTCTAACGTGTAAAAATGTGTGTTTTTCATATGATGTATCTTCCAAAAACAAGCCATTTACTTCATCTGGTGCTAAACTAAAGAAGTAACAACCTGCTTCCATATGTTGCAAAAATCATCTGTTTGACTCTCTTGGCTTTTGGGAAGCCTGGAAATTCAGGAATCATGTGGAAGCCACTGACAATCTCAGCTACCAGTAGGACCACAGCAAGTGACTCACAGGTGCTCACTCTAAGTCAAACGCAAACTCATGGTTGCAGTTTCCCAAGAGTCTCTTTTTAATGCTGCTGGATAATAACAGCGTCTGCTTCTCTTCTGCCTTTCAAATAACATGTGGATCCCTCTTACTGGAAAAATTTAACCCCGAACCTCTGTTGTCAGTGGAGTCTCAGAGATAATGGTTTTAAAACTTCCTCCTGTGGTGCAGAAGCAAGTGTAAATCAGGGTGTGGATCATGTTGAATTGACATGGGCAATCTGACAGTCTACCCCTTTGACAATTCAATATCCATAAAGACCCTTTTGCCCATGTTTAACGTTCAAATGACAAAAATAGCAATGGATCTGGCTCTCACTTAACATGAAATAACTGTCACTGATGTCAAGAAAATGCCCTCCCCTCTACCCCCAAAATGAAATAATAATTCCCAATAGACTTTATCCGTTGCTGGGTGATGTTTTTTCCTCTTTTACCTCAGTCACAAATTCCCTTTGATATTTTTTAATTTTAATATGAAATTATAAGTTTACCTACAATGAATTATTGAAAATTGTAGGCAAATATGCTCTGTAAACTATAAAACACTGATGAAAGAACTTGAAGACAAAACACAAAAAAATGGAAAAATATTTCACGTTCATGGATTGGAAGAACAAATATTATTAAAATGTCCATAGGACCCAAAGCAATCTACAGATTTAATGCAATCCCTGTCAAAATACCAACAGCATTTTTCACAGAACTAGAACAAATGATCCTAACAATTGTATGGAGCCACAAAAGACCTCAAATACTCAAAGAAATCTTGAAAAAGAAGAACAAAAGTGGAGGTATCACAATCCCAGATTTCAAGATATACTGCAAAGCTGTAGTAATCAAAACAGTATTATACTGGCACAAAAACAGACACATAGATAAATGGAACAAAATAGAGAGCCCAGAGATAAACCCATGATTATATGGTCAATTAATCTTTGCCAAAGGAAGCAAGACTATACAATGGGAAGAAGACATTCTCTTCAACAAATGGTGTTGGGAAAACTGGTCAGCTACATGCAAAAGAATGAAATTGGACTATTTTCTTACACCATATACAAAAATAAATTCAAAATTAATTAAAGTCCTAAACATGAGACCTGAAACCGTAAAAATCCTAGAAAAGAGCACAAGCAGTAATTTCTCTGACATTGGCTACAGCAACATTTTTCTAAATAATGGATCTTAAGGCAAGGGAAACAGAATAAAAAATAAATGACGGGGACTACATCAAAATAAAAAGCTTCTGCACAGCGAAGAACACCATCAACAAAACTAAAAGACAACCTACTGAATGGGAGAAAATATTTGCAAATGACATATCTAATTAAGAGTTAGTATCCGAAATATGTAAAGAATTTATACAACTCAGCACCAAAAAACCAAATAATCCAGTTAAAAAGTGGGCAAAAGTCATGAACAGACATTTCTCCAAAGAAGACATCCAGTTGGCCAGCAGACACATGAAAAGTTGCTCAACATCACTCATCATTAGGAAAATGCAAATCAAAAGCACACTGAGATACCACCTCACACCTATCAGAATGGCTTAAATCAAAAACATAAGAAACAACAAGTGTTGATGAGGGTGTGGAGAAAAACATGCACATGCACTGTTGGTGGGAATGCAAACTGGTGCAGCCACTGTGGAAAACAGTATGGAGGGTCCTCAAAAAATTAAAAATAGAATTACCATTTGGTTCAGTAATTCCACTACTATTTACCGAAAGAACACAAAAACACTTTTTGAAGTGATATGTGCACCTGTATGTGTACAGCAGTATTATTTACAATAGCCGAATTACGGAAGTAATCCAAGTGTCCACTGATAGATGAATGGATAAAGAAGTGGCATATGTATACAATAGAATATTATTTGGTCATATAGAAGAATGAAATCTTGCTATTTGCAACAACATGGATGGATCTAGAGGGTATAATGCTAAGTGAATTAAGTCAGGCAGAGAAAGGCAAATACCATGTGATTTCACTTATATGTAGAATTTAAGAAACAAAACAAATGAACAAAGAAAAAAAGGCAAACCAAAAAACAGACTCTTAACTATAGAGAACAAACAGATGGTTACCAGCGGGAAGGTGGGTATGGGGATGGATGAAATAGGTGGAGAGGATTAAGAGTACACTTATCATGATGAGCACTGAGTAATGTATAGAATCATTGAATTGCTATATTGTACACCTGAAACTAATATAACACTGTATGTTAACTATACTGGAATTAAAATAAAATAAAACTAAATTAAAAAGAAAATAGGCAAAGAGCAGATAAGGAATATAAATTGTTTAATGTATATATAATTTAACAAAGCAAGCATAATGAAACTTATTTAGATTCTAAAGTCTTGATTTCTATAATTGGTCACAATGTCATAGTTGGCATTTATAACTTTATTCTTCCTTACTTAGTATTCCTTTTGCTTTCAGCTTGATCATAGTTGTTTAACTAGAGATGTGACCAGAACCTTTATTTCTGAAGGGTCAGGATCCTTAGAGTTCTGTCTACATTGGGTTGTTACACCTTCCACCAACTTTTACCACTAGACTCAGAACCGCAAAAAGTTCTTCAGAGAATTACTTGAATTCCATGCTTAATACGTATCCACCTTGATCCAACTATAGACCAGCCACCCTGTTTTCTCTTAATAATCAGGGTCAATGAACACAACCAATAGAGTATTCTCTTTGTCTTTCCATTAGCTAGAATGCTGAATCCTAAATAGGACAGCTGACAATTTCAGCTTTCAGCTTATTGGAAGAATTCTTGTGACCCTAGTAGAAGTGTTCCTTTTTGAAGGGTGAACTAACACTCTAAACTAGGAAAGCAGAGAGTTGCTGTGACTGGAACCCACATTTTTATTCATGTGTTATCACTGGTAATGGTTAGAGGGGGTACTTCCACTTCTACCCCTTGATATAAATGTTGCCTTGTGTGTTCTGGCTATGAAACAAATGATATATCGTATATTGGTCATTAGTTCAGAGCACATGCTGAACCTTTAAGTGCACATACCTAAACTCACAGTGTGTAGTCATCCAAAGGGTTAAGCCTTCAATAAGCTTTTCCAGAGTTTAGGCTATTTCTGTGTGTTGTGAAACATGGTAAAATCCGTGAACAAGCAGGTCAAAATTCCTTTACTTTATTTGTTGTAAAATAGATTTTACAGTGTGTGTGTGGATACCATGTAAATGAATGAGGGATTCTGTAAGTCCATTGATGGTGGTAATGGTAGAACAAATCACTTCTAATGACGTACGGAATTATTTATAATCAGCTTGCTACCGAGTTGGTTGTTATCCTCTTCCTCAGAGTGGTGCTGTGTTGGATTCTTGGCATTTGTCTCTGCTGTTGGCAGGTTGGATACTCAGTAGTGGGAGTAAATAATCAATAGAAAAACTGAGAAATTATGACTTATGTAAGGTAAATGGGGAGTCAGGCAGGGAAAGCCTTTTCCTCATGTTTGGGTCTCCTCAAACCTATGCTCTTGCTCATATCATTTCTATAAAGCTCTGTCTCCATCAGATATGAAAAGCTATTAAAAAATATTTGCATTTTTTAAAAAGATTTTATTTAGTTGACAGAGAAAGACACAGCGAGAGAGGGAACACAAGCAGGGGGAGTGGGAGAGGGAGAAGCAGGCTTCCCACTGAGCAGGGAGCCCGATGCAGGGCCCGATCCCAGGACCCTGGCATCATGATCTGAGCCAAAGGCAGATGCTTAACAACTGAGCCACCCAGGTGCCCCTGCATCTTCTTTTCCATTCATACCTGTTTCCCAAGGAAATTGGCAGACAAAATCTCCTCTTTGATTGTACAGGCAGATCATTCTCTCCCAGTTCAAATGCCTGGATCACATAGTGTTTCTCATATTGAAAGCCAGAAACTTGTCTCAAAATAAAAAATTTGAAACATGTCTCAAAATAGACACATTTCAATTAGTATAATATTGGTATTGCCAAAAATAATTTCAAGAGTAATAGTATCAAGCAATTCCATGACATTTAAACTGCTGTGAATTATTTATACACATGGATTGATTTAATCCTCATAACACCCTGAGGAGATAGGTACTAAGGCACCCTCGTTTTACAGACAGGGAAACTAAGGCACAGTGGTTATTAAGTCACTCATCAGAGGTCACCCAGCTACATTCTGGTGGAGTCAGATTCAAACTCGGGCATTTTGGTTTCAAAGTGCATGCTTTTCTCCTCTTAGTTATATGTCTCACACTCAGCCCACGCTGGCACTTTCTTGGTAACCTCATTTTGAACTTTCATAATTAATCTGCCTCTTAGTTTGCTGTTGAATCTCTCTAGAAGAAAATTCAGTACATAGTCTGAACACTGGCATTTTTAGAAGAGGTTGAATTAAGTCATATTTTATATTTTATCTTGAAACATTTTTTTTGACTTTAGACATTGCGATCTAATTGTTTTGATCATCACCACAGCTTGCAAGAAAACCTCTGATTTTATTTTGGCAGTATTCAAGTTACTTATTAATCAGTTAATCAGATATAGTCTCAAATAGAATTGTTAATTATATGCCCAAGGCCCCTGATTTATGGTGATTCATTCCTCCACCTAAAAAATTAAGCATTGTACTAGTTTAATGGCATATTGAAGCTTCTACTACACATTCTTCTCCAATCTCTGAGCCTGTGTATCTGAGCAGGTTTGTGATAATTAAACTGATGAAAATGAAATAAAGGTATTTTAACATCACTGATTTCATAAGTGAGCCTTGGTTTGCTGAGTTTTGATGTTGAGAGTAATTTGAAGTTGGAATATTAAATTAGTGGAATAGTTGATAGAGTAGAAACCAAAAGGATGTTTACCAAATACATGGGATGGCTTTTGTCTTCCTGATTGCTATTTGAGAGTTGTTTAGTCTGTCAACTGAATTCTCAGGAGGTCGAAAAAAGCAAGAAAGTCATGAGAAATATGTTGCCACATTTAGTGGTACGTTCCATTTCTGCCTAAGGACATTTGTAAACAATGTAAAGACCATGCCAGAAATATTAATTGAGAATGTTAGTCTCAAATTGCCTATAGCATCCAGCAGGAGCGGATGGCCTGGGGGAAAACAGCGTTGTCAGTGTAGCTGCATCTATATTTGAAGAGCAAAATCTAAATGATACTTCCACGATGCATGCGCTTGAATTACCCTCAGGTGCTTTGGCAAATTCATAAGCACAGATCAAGGCTCCCTTTCCTTTTTAAGGCAAGCAACAAGCTGCACCCCTTTATTTGGATTAAAAAAAAGCTGTACTAGCTCTTTGAATACTAATAAAACAGTCACGCTCAACAGGTCATCTGCAAACACGTTATTTTCAAAGGAAGAATATTGGCATTTAATCTGGGAAACAGTCCCATTTGACAATGACATAAAAAATTCTTATCTTTGCTGTAAAAGGGAATTATGGGTGATGTATAAAAGGAACAAAGAATGCCACCCCCTGCATATGAAAAGATACTCAACATCACTAATCATCAGGGAAGTACATATGAAAACCACAGTGAGATATCACCTTACTACCTGTCAGATTGGCTATTATCAAAAAGACAAAAATAACAGGTGTCGGCAAGGATGTGAACAAAAGGGAACCCTCAGACACTGTTGATGGGAATGTAAATTGGTGCAGTCACTATGGAAAACACAGTGGTGTTTCCTCAAAAAAATTAAAAATAGAACTACCATACGATCCAACAATTCTACTTCTGGGGTTTTTGTTTTGTCTTGTTTTGTTTTTTAGATTTTATTTATTTCTCTTGAGAGAGAGAGAGAGAGAGAGAAGTGTGAGCAGGGGCAGGGGAGGGGAAGAGGGAGAGAGAGACTGCCAGCCAGACTCCCTACTAAGCCGGGAGCCTGACGCAGGACTCAGTCTCACGACCCTGAGTTCACGACCTGAGCCAAAATCAAGAGCTGGAGGCTAAACTGACTGAGCCACCCAGGTAAGCCTACTTCTGGGTATTTATCTGAAGAAAACAAAAATAACAATTTGAAGAGATATAAGCACCCCTATGTTCACTGCAACATTATTTACAATAGCCAAGGTTTGGAAGCAACCTAAGTAGCCATAGATAGATAAATGGGTAAAAAAGATGTGGTATGGTTTCTCTCTTCTCTCTCTTCTCTCTCTGTCTCTCTCTCTATATATATATAGATGTATATGTAATAGAATATTACTCAGCCGTAAAAAAGAATGAAATCTTGCTATTTGCAACAAGGATGAAACCAGAGGGCTAAGTGAAATAAGTCAGACAAAGACAAATATATTATTTCACTTATATGTGGAATCTAAAAAAAAAAAAAAATGAAACAAATGAACAAATAAGACAAAACAGAAACTGACTCATACAGGAAACAAACTGTATGTTGGTTACCAGAGGGAGTAGGGGTATAGGGGTGGGGGAAGTAGGTGAAGGGGATTAAGAGGTACAAACTTCCAGTTATAAAATAAATATGTCATGAAGATGTAATGTACAGCAAAGGGAATACAGTCAATAATATTGTAATAACTTTGTGTGGTGACAGATGGTAACTAGACTTATTGTGGGGGATCATTTCATAATGTATGAAAATATCATATTTTGTTTTACACCTGAAACTAATAGGGTATTCTATACCAGTTATACTTAAATAATGAAAGAGAAGAATATCATCCCTGCAGCCAAAAGAAATGCTTATAGGACAAATGGCATTGGTGGCAAAGTCTGATGAAGAACCCAGTAAGAAATATTCACTGAGTTATTGATTTGACCTAGGTTGCATCTTTCATCTACATAAATGAAACACAACTTTTTTCCCCTCATTTTGCTTATTTCCTTCCTCATCTCTCCTTTCTGCTCTGAGTCTATAAAGTTAGTCTGTAAAATTATTCTGTCTCCTCACTTTGTTTTCTAAATCTTCTGGTGTATGACCACAAAAAGAACTGTAGACACTGATTTCACCCATTTCAGTGTAGTAGCTACCCAAGAATTCCTCACCCTCTAGAATTTCTGCTGATAAATTTCTAATTCTAGCTTACCTCCATAATATATTTTATCTACCTATTGCTTCCAAGCCACCATTTGTTGATGAAAAAAGTCACAAAACGGAATTAGTTCCAAACCAAAGGCACGCTGTCTAACCTCAATTAGACTACTATTGCTACACTTAATTTTTTTTTTAATATGCACTGATTGTTGTGAGATATCATGTCCCTTCCATTGGTTATCCAAGACTTGTAACTTTACTTTTCAAGCCTCCAGTTTGATTTCTACAAAATTCTTTTAATTGCCTTAGTGGTAAGCCTACTTTATGCAGAATACTGCAAAATATTGCTGAAAAAAATTAAGAAATCAAGACAAATGGAGAATTACAACATTTTTATGAGTGGAAGAGGCAATAAATTGAAGAGGTCTGTTTTTTCCCAGTTTGATCTATAGACTCAATATAATCCCAATCGAAATCTCATGAGGGTTTCATTGTTGGGTGCAGGATTTGACAAACTGATTTTAAAATCTATACGAAATTGCAGAGGGGCCAGAATATCTACGATATTTTGAAAAAAGAACAAAGTTAGAGTACTTAACACTACTTGATTAAAAATTTACTAGAAAGCTACAATATTCCAGACAGTGTTTTACTGATGTAAGGATAGACATACAGATAAACGGAACGTAATAAAACACCTAGAAATAAACTTACATGTAAGTCGATTGATTTTCCAGTGTTGTTAATATAACTCAATGGGGAAAGAAAGTCCTTTACATAAATAGTTTTGAAATAACTGGATATCTCCATGGGAAAAAAAAATGAACCTTAACTCCAACTTCATACTGTACACAAAAATGAATTTATAGGGATGCCTGGGTAGCTTAGTCAGTTAAGCGTCTGCCTTCAGCTCAGGTCATGATCCCAGGGTCCCGGGATCGAGCCCTGCATTGGGCTCCCTGCTTGGCGGGGAGCCTGCTTCTCCCTCTCTTCCCGGCTCGTGCTCTCTGTTGCTATCTCTGTTTCTCTCTCTCAAATAAATAAAATCTTTAAAAAAATTAATTTATGAAGGCTCATGAACAAACAAGAAAAAGTAAAAGTCAAAATTAAAATACCTGTAAGAGAAAAGAGAAAAGAAAACATTCAGGATCTTGGCTTAGGAAAATATGTTTTAAAGAACATAGAAAGCACAAACCACAAAAGAAAAAAATGGTAAATGAATCTTTAACAAAATTAAATTATTGGGCAACCTATAGATGGCAGATAATATATGTAATACATATATTTGACTAAGGATTCTTTTTTAGGATATAGTAAAATTCTTAACAATTCAGTAATAGGACAGCAAACAATCCAACAAAAAGTGGGCAAAAGGTTTGAAAAGTGACTCAATACAGAATGGCCAAAAAGCACATTAAAATGTCCTTGACATCTTGAACTGTCAGGGAAATACAAAATAAAATCAAAATGAAATTCTACCCTCTAGAATTGCTGAACTTAAAAAATAAATAAATAAAAGCTGACAATACCACATTTTGTCCAGAATGTGGGACAACTGAAATTTTCATACACTGCTGGTTGTAGTGAAAATTGATACAATCACCTTTCTATTCAGTTTGGAAGTTTCTTATCAAGTTAAATCTGTACCTACCATATAAACAAGCAATTTCACTCACGGGTATTTACCCATGATAAATGAAAACGTATGTCCACAAAAAGACTTGTCCATTCCCATTCTTAGTGCTTTTATTCATAAAAACTAATGACAGGAAACACCCCAAGTGTTCATCAACAGGGCAGTTGTTTAAGAACCTGTGGTGTATTTATCCAATGGAATACTACACAGCAACAAAAAGAATAAGCTACTATAAACAACAAAATAGATAAATCTCAAATCCATTATGTCAAGTAAAAGAAGCAAAACACAACAGACTATATTCTATATTTAGTTTTAGAATGGATGCAAATAATTTATAGCATTAGAAATTAGATGGGCAGTTGCTCAGGGAGGAGTATGAGTTGGAGGATTGATAACAAAGAGGACATGAGATAATTTTCTGGAGACATGTTCAATATCTTGATTGGAGTCATGGTTACATAAGTAACCAATATATGTAAGTATATTTGGCAGAACTCACCAAATTATACTTTTAAAATGTGTGCATTTTATTTTATGTAAATTACACCTCAATAAAGATGAGTCAAAACTCATTGAACTGATAGAACCATAGAATGTTAATGGGTGCATTTTATTCTGAGTAAATTATACCTCAATAAAGTTAACTTAAAGAATGTTTTTGAACTTAAAGAATGTTAAAGAATGTAATTGAAGAAGAGAACAAATATTTATGTTCAAGAATATTCACCTCTCATCACTTTCAATAACAAAATCATTGGAAAAAAATTGAGGTCTTTAAAAGTCATGGTGAGGGGCACCTGGGTGGCTCAGTCAGTTGAGCATCTGCCTTCAGCTCAGGTCGTAGGGTCCTGGGATTGAGCCCCGTGTTGGGTTCCCTGCTCAGTGGGAGTCTGCTTCTCCCCCTCCTCCCCGCTGTGCTCTCTCTCACTATCTCTGCTTGTCTCTCTTTCTCAAATAAATAAAATCTTTAAAAAAATTTTTAAAAAGTCATGGTGGATCCATCCATAAACTGGAATATTATGCAGCTATTTATAACTCATATTCTCAATTTTAATTAAGGACACTAGATACATATATACTGGTGATTTTCTTTAAGTGTAATTCTATATGTAGGATAGATATAAAAATAAACAATGATAAAAATAGCAATATTTTAAGCTTTGTAAGCCATATGGTCTCTCTTGCAACTGGTCATGTATACTCTAGTAGCATGCAAACAGCTATAGACAATATGCAAACAGATGAGCATGGATGTGTGCCAATAAAACTTTATTTACAAAAATAGGCAGTGTAGTGGATTCGTGCTATGGGCCATAGATTGCCGAACCTTCTCTAGAAGACAATTGGAAGCTCTTCTATCATATAGAAATATCCTTATTTTATTTTATTTTTTTAAGATTTTATTTATTTATTTGACAGAGAGAGAACACCAGCAGGGGGAGCGGCAGGCAGAGGGAGAGGGAGAAGCAGGCTCTCTACTGAGCTGGGTGCTGGACGTGGGGCTCGATTCTGGGATCCTATGATCATGACCTGAGCTGAAGGCAGGCGCTTAACTGACTGAGCCACCCAGGTGCTCAGAAAAAGCCTTTACTATTAGGACTTCTTACCATCGTTTGAAAGAAAGTCCTACAGTTTTCTCTATGTATTAGAAACATAATAGACACGTTTGATTCAAACAGAACATATCAATTGATGAAAGTTTGCATGATGGGATTGCTGGCTTAAAAATGAATACCATGTAAAGAGTGAGTTATCAAATTCCTTTAAAAATCTATTTAGACCAGCTATATTTTATTCATAATATTTTTTCTGCACAAGACAAAGAGACTATACTTGAGTTTGTCAGGAAAGCAGAAACCAAGACAGAGAACCTCAATAAACATTAAAACTCACTGAGCAGAACAATGCCCATTTTTCATCCTACATGTATTTTAGACATTTCCATTTCCATTTCGAACTATGAAAAAAAAAAAAAAGCTAAGGAACAGAAAAGACAAAGGAAAAATGATTTACAATGAAAAAAAAGTGTATCTCTTTAATATTCAGAAAATCCTTTAAGTGGACTTTTGTGTAACAGGGTCTAATAGTCATTTTTCCCCAACAAAACTGAGAACAGACCAGGGTAAGAGAGACAAAGATTCCTGAAAGTCCAAGATTTATTTAGGCACCTCCTAAACTGGAAGAAGGCAGACAGCATGGACACTGTGTGCACCAAACAATGAACATGTAATCGCAGCCCCTGCATACCCATGTCACTATTAAATTTGCCATGAAAACGCTGACTTGGTAATTGCTGATGATTTTCTTATTTTAATTACGTGATAATTATAAAATTATACAACAATTTCTATGGAAAAATAGGATATACATATACTATACTATATAATATAGTATAGTACAAATGTATGTTTATAAATATATATATGTATTTATTTAATAGTATAAATATATATATTTGCCTTGGGTTTGATTGCAGAGGGACTAAGGATACATGGGAGCCCCTAGCAACAACTGAGTCAAAGGTCAAAACTCTTGACTCACTTATCATATCATGAGTTTAGCTTTTGTGTCAGTTGTGGACCCATAATGTAGCCCTGTTGATATTCATGTTGTTCTAAGCAGCAGTGGACATTTGACCATTTTATGGAGATTATTTGCTGATTCTGTTTTCACCAGGTAAAATCTCAGGCATGGAGAGTTTATTAAACTCCTCAGGTTAAATGCATTGACCTCCCCTATCTGTGAGAGGCATGTCTCCTATAAATTTAATGGTAATCTTCCCTTTTCCATAATTTTCAATTTCATTATCTTCTCTTTTAAAAAAATTATTTATCTACTTAGAGAGCATGAGCAGGGGGAGAGGCAGAGTGAGAGGGAGAGAGAGAATCTTTTTTTTTTTTTTTTTAAAGATTTTATTTATTTATTCGACAGAGATAGAGACAGCCAGCGAGAGAGGGAACACAAACAGGGGGAGTGGGAGAGGAAGAAGCAGGCTCATAGCAGAAGAGCCTAATGTGGGGCTCGATCCCATAACGCCGGGATCACGCCCTGAGCCGAAGGCAGACGCCCAACCGCTGTGCCACCCAGGCGCCCCGAGAGAGAGAATCTTAAACAACTTCCACGTTCAGCGTGGAGCCCAATGCAGGGCTCAGTCTCACGAACCTGAGGTCATGACCTGAGCCAAAATCAAGAGTGGGATGATTAACCAGCTGAGCCACCTGGGCGCCCCAGGAGACCTGATATTCTTAAACAGCTCACCCAGCATCAGTGATAACAGGAGTAACAGCCAACAGGTACAGCTCTCCATTTCCACTCCCAGAACCTTTGCATAGAACTTGACCTGTGACAGGGTGGATAAAAATGGAATTTGTCAAATATTCTGACTTAAATATGATTATATGTTAAAACTCCTTAGTCCTGAGATTGACACATAATAGGGGCTTAGTTTGTGTTCTTCATGTACTTTCAGGTTTCTGCCATTGAATACTCAGCCTAATGTCATGAATCGTTGTTTATACCGAGGATGATTGATAAAAGTGAATGTTTTTCATTTGTACTGAAAATATTGTGGTTTGACCCTACTTCTGCCTCGGCTCTCTCACGCTCCCTCACATATGTTTTGTTCTATAAGCTCTACTCTACTTTTAGTTCTTTCAAACTTCCATGCCTTTATACAATGCCATGATGTTGTAAATTCTCTTCCCTCTGGCAGAAGTATTTCTTATCTTTGTCTTCCTGATGACCTGGGACATCTAGACTCACCTCAAACCTCACCTCCTCTGTGAAAAGTTATCTAAATGTCCTTTCCCCAAGGGAATTAGCCTTCCTTCCCTGTGCCTCTATTTATCTCATATATTTCCATCTTTCCCAGTACATTCTAAGATCATTGGGCTGACACATAACACCTCGCTTGTCTTTCCTTATCTCCTGTGTTTATAATGTCTCTCAGTGCTCAATAGCTATATTTTTAAAGAATTCCCAGGTGCTCCTGGGTGGCTCAGTCGGTTAAGCATCTGCCTTCTGCTTAGGTCATGATCCCAGGGTCCTGGGATCGAGTCCATATGGGGCTCCCTGCTCAGTGGAGAGCCTGCTTTTTCCTCTCCCTCTGCCTGCCGTTCCCTGCTTGTGCTCTCTCTCACTGCCAAATAAATAAATAAAATCTCAAAAAAAAATCCATTGATTAAATTAATCTGTCATTGAATGTCAAATATATCTGTTTGGAAGACTGAAAAAAATTATGACAAATACTTATGATGTAGGCATTATATAATGTATGAAGGATACATGGAATTCACTAGTAATTCAAAGGCTCAAGAAAAATAAAATAATTTGAGTAATTCTGTATGCAATGCAATTCAATGAGGGGGAGTGATGACTATATCAATCAGAGTTAAAAAATACACCTGTTTATAGCCACCATTTAATCCTTTGAAGAAGCTCATAAGGGTGGTACTACTTTTATCCCCATATTGCAGATAAAGGAACTGAGACCCAAAGTCACATAGTTAGTAAATGATAGAACCAAAATTTAAACAGAGTTTTTTTTTTACTCTAGAATATTATGCTAAAATATTTTGCTAGCTCCTAACGGAACTGTCTCCAAAAATATCAAAGCAGCAGTACATGAAATGAACAGAGAAGCCAAATTCATTTAAAAAATTTTTTTGATAAGTTGAGATGAGTTATTCTGATGGATTGTCTCACTTAGCTAAACATCCCATTCTACTTAAGGATACAAGTTTAAAAATAACTTCATGAATCTTTCATAATTTGCTCACTTCTAGAATTCAGAATTTTGCTGAAACAAATATAAGCAATGTTCTGTTCACAGTGTTCTGTCCACACTGTTTAGTTCCAAGTGTGTTTTCTGCTATCATGAGTTTTTGTGTCAGGACCTGGCCTGGACGGTTAACCAGTGCCCTCTCTCTGGGCAGTGTTCCTCTCGTGCCTACAAATCCTGTGCCACATGAAATAAGGTCACATGCAATGAAGGTGTCTTGTTCTTATCAGCAGTGATGAATATAATACCTGTTGCCTAAACTTGCACATGTGTAAACAGAAACTGACTCGAGGATCTTACTGAAATCACAATTGATGGTTAAATATGTTGCCAGGAACTTGCTAAAGTAGTTTCCTGTTTGTTTTCTCTAGTCTCTGTACAGCTTTAGCCCATTCACCTAATAGGTTCAGTGATATAGTTAAAACCAGGAAATGTAATAACCAACGTATGAGCCCAGCACCAATCCCATCTGTTTGAAGTCGCACTCTCCAGAGTGTCAGCTTTGACAAAATGTTCTCCACGGGGTTCTTGTGAACCTCAGCAGCTAGTGCCTTGATGAAGGATGTTGAATAAATCCCACTTACTGAATGGAAAATCCCAACAGGTTTCTAATGTCCATTAACCATATGGCTTTGCTATCACTTTTTGATCTTCTGTGCTCTTAGCCAGAGAGCCCAAACTGGCCAGAGAACATCACTCCTTTCCATTCTAGAATGTACAGCATAAAATCATACAGCTTTTCAACTTTGGGTGGGTATCAGTGAAGAAAATTACATTGAAGAGTGGCAATGGCATGGCCCCAGACTTTCCTGTCTTGTTCTTGTCATTGGGCAACAGAAGTGGGTCACTTTGTTTGGACATATTATGTAGTTGGTTTCCCTTGAAATCTGTTTTCTGAACCAACATTAGAGAGAAGGAATGATAGGCTTGCAAACCCTTAGGGCAATAATTTAACCAACCAAGTGGATAGATCATGCTACAATTTTTGGGAAAAGCATACTCAGGAAACAATGTGGAGGCCATCGTAACTCTGAATTAAAGAGACATAGCTGGAAGACAAAGGAGGCCAAAACAGCTGGAGTTCATAGGATAGAGTACTAGAGAGGAGAGTATTGTACGGAGAGAGATTTCTGTGTTCTGCAAACACATGTGAGGTAACTCCTTAAGGCTAGAGAGAATTACCTGAAGTTATTAGAAGTAGCAATCCCTGGGGCTCACAAATGACTAACAAGAATTTCCATTTGCACAGCTAGAGTGGAAAACCTCATAACTCAGGGGGCATAAAATAGAGTGTTGAAAAGTATCTTAACCCTAGTTGTGGTTAAAAATTAGCCATAGACTAAACACTCATCTGCTCCATCTCAAGAAACCTTAAAATCAAGGCCTAAGATTTTTTTTTATTAGTTTCAGAGGTAGAATTTAGTGATTCATCAGTTGCATATAACACCCAGTACTCATTCCATCAAGTGCCCTCCTTAATACCCATCACCCAGTTATCCCTTCCCCCCACCCACCACCCCTCCAGCAACCCTCAGTTTGTTTCCTAGAGTTCAGCATCTCTTGTGGTTTGCCTCCCTCTCAATTTTCATCTTATTTTATTTTTCTTCCCTTCCCCCTTTGTTCATCTGTTTTGTTTCTTAAATTCCGCATATCAGTGAAATCATATGATATTTGTCTTTCTCTGACTTTATGCCAGTAAATTTGACAAACTTAGTTAACAGTGGGCAAATACCCTGAAAGACACAAACTATCAAAGGCAACTCAAGAAATACACCTATCAAATAGCACTCTATTAAATAGAATTTGTAGGTAAAGTCTTTCTCACAAATTGAATTGCAGGAGCAAATGACTTCAGTGGTGAGTTTCAGCAAGTGTTTCAGGAGTAAACTATACCAATTCTACATGAGTTCTTCAAGAAAATAAAAGACGAGTGACTATGTCATAAGTATCTTATGAGGCCAACATTATTCATACCAAAACCAGACAAAGACATTGCAGATAAAGAAAACCACAAGCCAGTATCCCTCAAAATTTTGAAAATCAAATCCACCAATATCTAAAAATGATAATACATTACAGCAATTTGGTGTTCATACCAGGACTTCAAGGCAGATTTAAACTTTAAGAATTAGTCAATGTAATTGACCATATTAATAGACTAAAAATAAAAGTGAACATATTATCATCTCAGTAGATGAAGAAAAAGCATTTGAAAAAATCCAACATCGATTCCTGATGAAAACTCACAGGAAACTAGAAATGGAAGGTGCGATGGACTGAATGTGTCCCCCAAAATTCATATGTTGAAATCCTAACCCTCAATGTGATGGTGTTAGGAGGTGGGGCCGTTGGGAAGTGATTAGGTTATGAGTGTGGAACCCTCATGAATGGGATTACTGCCCTCATAAAAGGGACCCCAGATAGTTCTCTTGCCTTCTTTGTTTTTGTTTTAAAGATTTTATTTATTTGACAGAGAGCACAATCAGGGGGAAGGTGCTGGCAGAGGGAGAGGGAGAAACACAATGCAGTGCTCGATGCGGGGCTCGATCCCAGGACTCTGGGATCATGACCTGAGCCAAAGGCAGATGCTTAACCAACTGAGCCACCCAGGTGCCCCTAGCCTTCTTTGTTTTATGTGAGGACACAGCAAGCAGTCAGCAGTCTGCAGCCTGGAAGGAGTCTCACTAGCACCTCATGCTGTCACTCTGATCTCAGACTCCAGCCTCCGGAACTGAGAAATAAATTTCTGTTGTTTTTAGCCATCCAGTTTATGAGTCTTTGTTATAGTAGCCCGTGCCGAGTAAAACTGAAGGGAACTTTTTCAATCCCATAAGGATCATCTACAAAAAAAGCTACAGCTAACAAGGCAAGGATCTCCACCTTCACCACTTATAATCAGCATTGTACTATAGCTTCTGGCCAATGCAGTGGGTCAAGAAAAAGAAATAAAAAGCATTCAGACTGAAAAAGAAGTAAAAACTTCTTTATTTGCAGATGACATTAATCATCTATGTAGAAAATCCTAAGTAACGTATAAAAAGCTACTAAAACTATTAAGTGAGTTTGGGCAGGAGACAAAGTACAAAAGCAATATATAAATATCAACTGCATTTCTTTATAAGAGTAATGAACAATTTTACATGTAAATAAAAATACTATTTATAATTGTATTAAATAATTAATTGGGTTGTTTCTTTACTGTTGAGTTTTAAGTGTTATTTGCATATTTTAAATACAAGTCCTTTATCTATCAGCATCAACTATGGGGCACAAACAAAAGTGAGTTAAGAGCAAAAAATTCCCATTTCCTACCCAGGACTATGTAGATGTCATGACAGAAATCTTTGAAAGTCTGCCTTCTGCAAGACCATTAAATGTGCCAATTGGATTTCCCTGTGGCAAATACCGCACAGAATGGAGATGAAGGTCAGTTATAATCTTGTGCAAAATGTATTGGCATTTCTATACTGTACAACAGATACATGCCTGTTTAGGACATTTGCAGCTTGTTAAGTTTATCTCTGACATCTCAGAGTCCCTGGGAATTTCCAGTATGTGGCACTTACTTAGCCACATGCTTAGTGCATAGTAGAAGGTTATTATTCTGTGTCACGGTCCACTGCTTAATTCACCCTGCCAATAGCTAGTAGGATGGGGTGCTCCCTGACTGGGTCTACCAGATGAGAAACATTCCCGACATTGTCATTATTGTCTTTGTAAGTTGATTTTCCATCAGGGTTAGAACTTGAGAAAAATAGTTTTTTTCCCCCAAGAAATTATTCTTAGTAGTAATATTAGAAAGCTCAGCCCAGATAAAACACTGTATTCTTACTGATGGAAATTTGGTATCTAATAAATGTATAAATATAATTTCTCTGCAATTTGAAGACTTTTAAAAAAATTCACACATTTTTAGAACAGTTTCACTAATAATTTGGCTACTAAAAACGTGAATTTTATTGTAGCATTGCTTTAAAAACAGAATAGTTAAGTGTGTTATGAAAAGAACACTACCTCTCTTATCATTTATAAGTCTTTTTTTTTAGAGAGGGTGAAAGAGAAGGTAGGAGGAGGGAGAGG
Organism: Ursus arctos; assembly: GCF_023065955.2. NCBI lineage: Eukaryota > Metazoa > Chordata > Mammalia > Carnivora > Ursidae > Ursus > Ursus arctos. The sequence goes on along the minus strand of NC_079873.1, from coordinate 29,627,538 downwards.
GGGAGAGAGAGAATCTTAAGTAGGCACCACTCCCATTGCGGAGCCTGATGCAGGATTTGAATCCACAACCCTGAGATCACAACCTGAGCTGCAATCAAGTCAGACCCTTAACCGACTGAGCCACCCAGGTGGCTATAAAAAATTCTGTATTTGCTACAATTACAGTTCTAGGGTACCCAGTTCTCAAACCTGTTCACAAATTGTCTTGATTACCTTCTGTCCTAAGTGAAATCGATAGGTATGTTAGGTGTAATTGATTCTGTAGATACTCTTTATCAAGTTGAGGAAGTGCCCCTCTATTCCTAGTTTCTAAGAATTTTTAATCTAAATGGGTGTTGAATGTTATCACTTTTTTTTCTGCATTACAAAAATCATGTGATTTTTCTTCTTTTCCCTTTGATACGATGGATTATATTTATTGATTTTTGAATATTAATACAGCCATGCATTTCTTGAATAAACATAAATTGGACATGCTCTAAAATTATTTTTTTATATATTGCCAAATTCTATTTGCTAATATTTTGCTAATAATCTTTGTTGTCTGTATTTATGTTGAATACTGGTCTATATTTTTCTTTTTTTGTTCTTCGTCTATTTTTGATATTAGGGTAATACTGGCTTAAAAATGAGTTTAAAGTGTTAACAACTTTTTTTTTCTGGTAGATATAAGGTGTAATTGTTATTAATTTTTCTTTAAACATTTGGTCGAGTTCTCCATTGAAAACATCCAGATCTGAAGGGCTTTTTTTGAGGAAGTTTTTAAAACTAAAAATTGAAATTCCATAGTAATTATAGGGCTATTCAAATTACCTATTTTGGATCTGTTGTGGTATGGTAGTTTGTACATTTTGAGTAATTGTTCTCCTTCATTTAAATTGTCAAATTTATGTTTGTAGGGTTCATGGTATTCTATTATTCTCTTTTGGTGTTAGCCGGGTCCATAGAGATTTCCCTTGTTTCATTCTTTTTTTTTTTTTTTAAAGATTTTATTTATTTATTCGACAGAGATAGAGACAGCCAGCGAGAGAGGGAACACAGGCAGGGGGAGTGGGAGAGGAAGAAGCAGGCTCATAGCGGAGGAGCCTGATGTGGGGCTTGATCCCAGAACGCCGGGATCACTCCCTGAGCCGAAGGCAGACGCTTAACCGCTGTGCCACCCAGGCGCCCCTCCCTTTTTCATTCTTGATTTTAGTAATGTGCATCTTCTATTTTTTAATTTTTATTTTATTGTAGTAAGAACACTTAACGTGAGATCTGTCCTTCTAACAAAGCTTTAGGGTCCAATACATTTTTGTTGAGTGTAAGTATGATGTTGTACAGCAGATTTCTATAGCTGATTTATCTTATTTAACTTAAACTTTATGCTTGTTGATTAATAATTCTCCATTTCCTCCTGCCCCAGCCCCTGGTAACCACCATTTCTATTTTTGATTTTATGAATTTGACTATTTTAGATAACTCATGTGAGTAGATGTATGAAGTATTATCTTTTTGTGTCAGGCCTATTTCAGTTAGTATAATGTCCTCAAGGTCCATCATGTTGTTGCATATTACAGAATTTCCTTCTTTTTAAAGGCTGGAAAACATTCCATTTATGAATAGTACTAAGACCTGTGTGGCTGGAGCACATGGGCAAGTGAGAGGGTAGTCAAAAACTATGGGAGATTAATAGGGAATGGATCTGTATTGAGCAGAGCAGGTGATTTAAATTTTATTGAGTTAATTATTCTAAGTTTTATGAACATTTAATAAGGCCTTATTTGGCAACTATTTGGTAACCATACTTGGGGGGAGCAAGAACAGAAAATGGGAGCTATAAGCTACTGCTGATATTTGGATAAGACATGATGGTGGCTTGGATTGAGGTGGTATAGTGGATTTGGTAAAAAATTAATGTGGTTGGATTTGGTATATATTCTGTGTTTGATTTTGCAGGTTAGTTTTGAGAGAAAAGTGCTCAGAGATTTCTCTATATCTTTTTGGACTGAATAACTTGAAGAATGGAGATCCATTTATGGAAATGGTGTATATTGTATGAGGAGCAGATTTGGAGTATAGAGAGTTTGGTTTTGAATTCAGGTTTTGTGAGTCAATAGAAAAATATTCAGATGTGGTATATGGGTCCAGAGTTTAATGACAGTTGTATGGTGTTGATTCTCCCCACACATTCTCCATGCACAAAAACAAAACAAAACAAAACAAAACAAAAACAACCCCAAGTATATATAACATCATCGGGGAGAACAAATAAGACTTCACATAATGCATACCTTCATCATTATTAGGAGACAGAGACTACCATGCATTATGAATTACCTCTAGGTAGAATAAAGAACAACTTCCAACAGAGCTTCCATTACTAATCACTGCAAGGCTATGGTATGGAGATTAGGGAGAGGGATATTTAAGGAACTCTATGGAAAAATTGTAAAACAAAGCATAGATAAAATCACCCCCAAAAGAGAAAATTTAACACCAAATGACAAAATACTAAACATGAACGGGGATTTGGTGTTCTATAGAATTGGCTACAGGGAAGGCGTTTGAATTCAAGTGAAATTAGAAGTAGAAGCTTCAGAGAAACATTGCTTTAGGAGAAGAACGGATACATAGAGAAAGTGCTGTCCCTTGAAGATGTCTTCATGAAGGGCAAGGATGGCAGTAAGAGCAGAAGATTTAAAATCCTGCAGAAAAAAGGGAAACAAGACATATCAACTGACCTAACAATGTCATTCATAAAAAAAATAACTGCACAAAAGGGACAGTCTAAAATCATTGTGTCCATGAAATGAATAGAAATGGAAAAAAAAAATCACACAGCAAAAATATATAAGAAACAGAAAATTCAACGCAAGGTATTTCCACTGATAACAACCCCTGCCCCCCAAAATAGAAACTCATGAAGTTTAAGAAAACTGTAGCCTGGCCCTCTAAATTGAATTAAATATCCTCATGCAAACATTAGGAGATCTTGAGTCAGAAATACAAAATCTAGTTACAGAAAAAGAAAATCAAACAAGGATAAAACAAGAGTTGTTTGAACTAAGGAAAGATATAGAAGTAAAAGATAAAATTACATTAGCTAGGAATATTAAATTACCCAAGGAATAATAGGTTTAAATGAAAATTTAATAAAAGGTATTGAAATAAACCAGGATAAAATCCAATAAAATAAATTAGGAGGAAGAAACAAGTAAAAAGTACCAGAGAGAAAGTGATAGAAATGAGATACAGAAATAGAAGCTCTAAGATATTATAATTGGGTTCCTAAGAAGAAATCCAGTACAGTAGAATGGAACTAGTATTTAAGATAACAATCCCAATCTCCTTCCCACTCTCCCCATCCCCCGCCAAAAAAAAAAAAAAAAAAAAAAAAAAACCACACACACACACACACACAAAAACACCTCAGTGTAGTGAAATGGGTAAAATTGAACGGGGATGATCAAGTCAAGAGAAATATCGTAATACAACTATTCAGTTTTAAAGATAAATAAAAAATTCCCTGGGTCTTCAGGCACAAAATGAAGAAAGTTTCAAAGAAAAAACAATTAGCTTGGTGTCAAAATTCTCACAAATAACATACAAATGAAGGCAATAGTGAAATGACATTTTCAAAAACTTAAGTAATAAAAATACAAACTAAGAATATTACAGAGTCAAGCTTTCTGTTAAGTAAAAATCCTGTAAGAAGTTAATTCTGAATATATAGGAACAGAGAGAATTTTGTACTCAAAAGCTCTTCTTGAAGAATGTATAGAGGATAAAATTCAGCCAACCAAGACATGACTGAGGAAACTTTTGCAAAAGACATATGGTGAGAATCACATATATTTAATTGTAGATCTAAGACTAAAAGGTTAGTAGCTGTGTAGAAGGATAGTATTGAAACATGTGTTTTTAAAGATAGAAAAGAAATTCAACTGAAATATGGGAGTAGACAGGATAGAAAAAGGGAAAACAGAATAAGGTCATCGACTGTCGTAAAGGTTAAAAGGCAGAAGGCAAACAATTTAAAAGTGAAATATTAGTTAGTAAACATGTAATAAGAAAAAAAGGGATTAAGGGCATTTAAAAATGAATTAATATGATGGTATTTACTTTTTATTAGTAAAAATCCTTCCTTAATACCAAAAGAAGTAAAAACTTTTTTAAATGCCAAAAGGGATGTTGTTTGAAATGTGCCAATAAAAAACACCAAATAGAAAGAAGCAGTATATAACATAAAACACAGGAATGAAAACAAAAGATATGACAGAATTCAGATCCACCACATGCATCGTATCAATACATGTAATGAGTTTAAATTGACTAAAAAGGAAAATATTTTCCAGTTAGTTCCTAAAGAAAAATCCAAGAGACAAAACAAGGGACACACCTAAAATGCAGTGATTCAGAAGCATTAAAAATAAAGAGATGAACCAAGTTTTTACTAGGTAAATGGAGATAATATAAAAGCAGAAATTTTTATCTTGGTAACAGATACAGGAGAATTTAAGTAAAAAACAAATTAACTTTAAATAAGAAAGGATACTCTATAATGCTAAAAATTTTATTTAATAATAAAGTTATACCAATTATGAATATCTGTGCACAAAATAACACAGTAAACACATATAAAACATGTATAGGAGATGCACGGAAAAATGGATGTAAATACAGTATTAACAGAAGATCTTAGTATACCACTCTTCATACAAAAGCTGTGAAGTAGGAGAAAAAGTAAGCATATAAACACATAAACAACATAATTAGTAAGGTAGATATTTTGGTGATATATTGAACTGTACACCCTAATAGTAGACACTATACCTTTTTCTTAAGTACACATTACATTCACAAAAACAGAATGCCTAGTACAGCACAAGAAAGGAAAGATCAATTCTATAAAGTAAAGCTATTAGAACAGCATTGTCTGATTCCAGTGCCAGCAAACAGAAATCAAAATAGAAACCATAAAGCAAAACAGATTGAAAAAAACAAAACAAGAAAGCTTTACCTAAGTTGGGAAAAAAAAATGCTATTGAAAAGCTTTTGGATTAAAGGGAATATACAAAGAGAAATTACAGCATTTCTAAAAAAAATGATAAATACAGTCATCAGTAGTGATAGTTACATATAAAAAATACGGAGTAGTTCTGCATATTAACTTTTGCTTTTGTTGCTTGTGCTTTTAGTGTCATGTCCCCCAAAAAATCATACTGAAAAGCTTCTACATAACAAAAGAAACAGTCAACAAAATGAAAAGGCAACCTTTTTTTTTTTTTTTAAAGATTTTATTTATTTATTTATTTATTTATTTATTCATTTGAGAGAGAGAGTGCGCACAAGCAGAGTGAGGGGCAGAGAGAGAAGCAGACTGCCTGCTGAGCAGGGAGCTTGATGCGGCTCTCGATCCTGGGACCCTGAGATCATGACCTGAGTTGAAGGCAGATGCTTCACTGACTGAGCCACCCAGGCACCCCGAAAAGGCGACCTATGGAGTAGAAGAAAGTAATGGCAAATCATATACCTGACAAGGGTTAATATCCAAAATATATAAAGGACCCATATAACTTAATAGCAGAGAGAGAGAGAGAGAGAGGGAAAAAACCAAACAAATCAATTTAAAAAATGAGCAGAGGAACCAAATAGATATTTTTCTAAAGAAGATATTCAGATGTCTAGCAGGTACTTGAAAAGATGCTCAACATCACTCATCATCAGGGAAATGCAAATCAAAACTGCAATGAGATATCACTTCACATCTGTTAGAATGGCTATCATCAAAAACACAAAAGATAACAAGAGTTGGCAAGGATGTGGAGAAAAAGGACCCCTCCCTGGTGCATTGTTTGTGGCAATGCAAATTGGTGCCGCCATTGTGGAAAACAGCATGGAAGTTAACAAGTTAAAAATAGAACTACCATATGATCCAGCAATCCTGCTTTTGGGTACATATCCAAAGGAATTGAAATCACTATCTTGAAGAGATAGCTGCATTCCTATTTTCACTGCAGCATGATTCACAATAACTAAGACATGTAAACAACTTACACATCCATCCACGTTTGAATGGGTAAATAAAATGTGATTTTATATATATATATATATATATGAAATTCAACCATGAGAAAGATGGAAATCGTGCTGTTTGCGACAATGAGGATGGACCTTGAGGGCATTATGCTAATAAATAAGTCAGATAAAGAAAGACAAATACTGTATGATATCACTTATATGTGAAATCTAAAAAGCTGTTTGAGGAAACAGAGTAGAATGGTGGTTACTAGACGCTGAGAAGTGGGGGAAATGGGGAGATGCTGGTCAAAGAATATGAACTTCCAGTTATAAGATGAATACATTTTGGAGATCTAACATACAACATGATAATTATAGTTAATAATACTATATTCTATACCTGCAAGTTGCTAAGAGAGTAGATCTTAAATTCTCTCAACACAAAAAATAAATGGTAATTATGTGAGGTGATGGAGGTGTTACCTAACTCTACAGTGGTAATTAAAAGGTTAGATAAGGTATTACAAAGTAAATCACAAGAAAGCACCAGTAGGGAACTAATACAAGAGCAAAAATTAATGGGAACAGAAATGGGAGATGAAATTAATAAATCAAAACTTTGGTTCTTTGTAAAATTTAGTGATGGGGAAAAATAATCTATGAGCTAATTTAATCAAGAAAGAGGAAGAAAGCACGAACTGTATGTGTATTGAAAATAACTTTGGGGGCACCTGGGTGGCTCAGTCATTAAGCGTCTGCCTTGGGCTCAGGGCGTGATCCCGGCGCTCTGGGATCGACCCCACATCAGGCTCCTCTGCTGGGAGCCTGCTTCTTCCTCTCCCACTCCCCCTGCTTGTGTTTCCTCTCTCGCTGGTTGTCTCTCTCTCTGTCAAATAAATGAATAAAAATCTTAAAAAAAAAAAAAAAAGGAAATAACTTTGATACAAAAACGTAAAAATAACTTTAAAAAACTACTTTGTACAGTTCCAATAAACTTGAAAACATAGTTTTGATATAAATTTATGCTTTGTTACCGCATTAGAAACTTTCTTGGTAACATTCTTAGAGGTACTGGAGAGTTTGTTAAATTGAATCATGAATGCTGTCCTCCCAGTAGCCAGTTTTGTAAAATGGAGCTTTCTGGATTCTGATTCACATTCTGTACTTTTAAATGCATCCAGGTGCTTTAATAGAAGGAGGACTAGGGGATGACCTTGAGTTAGTCACATTAAAATATTAGCTAGCTTTGGGACTTAATGGATTTTCTTTCCCTCTTAATTTTTGTAGACTATGAAGAGCTCTGCAAGTTACGTATAAAATTAACCAAGGAGTTCTCAAAGATCCTTTCTATTGTTAGTATTCTATATTTTTGTATCTGTAAGCTTTTTGTCTCTTAAACATTTTTCCCCCCTGAACCTATTGATAAGCCTCCCACTGTTTTTTACCCAGCCCCAGTTTACAATTCAGTGGATTTGATAACACCAAGTTCATGATAAGCAGTTCTCACTGCATGGTTACTTGATGTCCATGGTCAGTTTTTCAGCATACCAGTAACATCTTTCTTAAAGGAGAATAATTTTTTGTTGTGTAGAGCAGGGTTGTCCAATGGAGCTTTCTGTAATAATGAAATACTCTCTGTTTACACCACTCAATATGGTAGCTGTTAGTCACATGTGGCTATTGAGTATTCAAAATGTGAGTAGTGAGACTGAGGAATTGGATTTTTAGTTTTTTAATTTTAATTTATTTAAATCTAAGTATCCATGGGCGACCTGTGGTTTCCGTATTAGATAGCACAGGTGTAGAGGATGGCTTTTCCCTAGAAATAGGGGTTCACTCTGTGATTCTCCTATTGAGGCCTTCCAAAGACTCTACAGAGTATCCTTGACATGCTGGAACTTTCAGCACAAATGAATATGCTAAGTTGTATTTCCAAAATGGTAGGATAGTTTGTATTGCACTCTGCATCTAGTCAGAGCCTTCTCCTGCATTGGATGTCACTCAAAATTGGCAGGCTGCTGAGTCACCAGACAGGTGGATAGCAGTACCATAACGGGCAGTATATGCCTGAACATACATATCATTATATGGTATTGCATCGCTAATAGCTAGAACATAGCGGTTTGGAAATAAAAGTAGAATACAGGATAGGTCCATCTCAACATCTAACTGATCCAGTTGTGCAATTTATGATTCCTGACTCACAATTTTAGGCTCTGATTAGTTAGAGGCCATGGTTTCCAGAGGGGAAACACTATGAAGAGCAAGGGTGCTACTGAACAATGGGAACTGAGAGAAGGATATCTCACATTCAGAAGTGTCCCTAGGGCATCTCTTGATGTTTCCATGTGAAGAGGTAATATAAATTGGAAATTTTAGCAACACCAGCTTAGCAAGGGCAGGACTACTAAGGGTTTAACCCTTGGGGATGAATTTTTGGTTCACCCTACCAGGCAAGCAACCCAAATGAGACTTAAGTACTTGCAGAGGTTGACAGTAATCCAGAATGCTGGTGAAGAAGAGTGTCTATTATGGCCTCAGAACCGGGTACAGCAATAGTCATAAAAGTCTTTTTAACTGTTAAGAAGGTTACGAGTGACAAAGATTGGATTTTTGCTTCCACTCTCAGGGTGTATACTGGAGGTATTAAATCGGTTGACCCAGTTTATGCATCTCCTCAGATCTTCTTGGCATTATAGGCCACCCTCTTACTCCCACCACCTGAAGACTTGACCACTTACTAATGGAGATCCTTATCCATCATTGTCGTTAACATATATCCTCACACTGCTGTCTGTCTCAGCCTCCCAGGGTAACAAAAGGCTTCCACATGTCTCAGAGAAGAAGCTGCCACAGCTCAGACACCCCAGTCCTACAACCCATAGAAGCTAATGCTACTTCCACCCCTTCTGGCTGTAGATGATGTCTTGCAATCATGAATGGGGAATTTAACTGACCTAGTGGTTTCCTGGAGAAGCTCAGTAACCGGTGTGATACAGTAAGCGGGAAGATTTTCTTAGGTAAAATCCACTCCTTTTCTTCTTCCCACATATTTTCTGAGGTGCAGTGGCTCCATATAGCCTCTCAGAGGATGGTCCATGTGATTGATTAAATGGCTACGCTTGCTTTTCTTTCTTTCTTTCTTTCTTTCTTTCTTTCTTTCTTTCTTTCTTTCTTTTGTAAAAGATTATTTATTTTAGCGCACGCATGTGTGCGCGAGGAGGGGAAGGGCATGGGGAGAGGGAAAGAATCTTCAAGCAGACTCTCCTCTGAGCATGGAGCCCACTGTGGGGCTCGATCTTATGACCCCGAGATCATGATCTGAACTGAAACCAAGAGTCGGACACTCAACCGACGGAGCCACGCAGGCGCCCCAAGTGGCTACGCTTTCTTATGAAGCTGTTGCCAGTTTGATAATGTTCTATATTGTGTTTGTTTTTTTTTTTTTTTTTTTTTTTCCTTGCTTCAGTTCTCTTTTATGACTTATTTCTCCCCTGGAATTTCTCATGTTCTCTGAACCCCCCACCAATAAAATGTTAGTATTAATCTTTGCTACAGGCTCTGTTTTCTAAGAAACTTGGGCTGAGGTAGGGATATTTAATGATTCTGCACATGTATTCAGTAGACTGTCTATAAGAGGGAAAACTGAGAAGATGAGGGAGACTTCTTGTCATGAAAAGGAACAGGAGGTCAATTGTAAGGAAAATCACAAAGAGAAATGAGGTGATGTGAGATGCATGAAACAGAAGAAGAAAAAAACCCAGAAACCTGAGTAGCATGAAGATGGGAAATTACTCACCAGATTTAAGCATTAAGCTTTCTTGAAATTTCTTTCAGGGACAAGGAAGAGTAACAAATTTGGAATATGAAATTAAGAGTGTTGTTGACAGAAAGAGAACAAATGAACTCCCAGAAGACAGCAGGCTGTCGGGAATCTGTCTTCTTTTTTTACCTTGGTAGATTTCTTTAGAATTTCACGCAGATATTTATATCAAGGCTGACATTATTATAAGTTGAGATAAAGAAAAAGCATGGTGTGTGACCTTGGCTAGTTACTTGTAAAACGAACAAGAAGCAAAGAAAATAACAGAAGTCAAAGAATATTAAAAGCATCATGTGATGGTTTTGTGGTCCTGGCTCCTTTAGGGGTTTTCTTTAAAAGTCTGTTGAATCCTGGTTTAGGGACAGCAATAGAGAGACCAATTTCCAAAATTTTATTTATAGCCTAATCAAGGCAAAAAGTTTTCTGTGGTGAGAGTGTAAATATATAAGTCAGTGTCTTTGTCTTCTATGTTATTTTTTTCTCAAACTTTTACATGCATCAGAATCACCTGGAGGCCTTGTTATGACACACTGTGGCCTTCCCCAACCCCAGAGTTTCTGATTCAGTAGGTCAAAGCTAGAGTTGCAGATTTTGTATTTCTAGCAAGTTCCTAGGTGATGCTGATGTTGCTGATCACAGGAACAAACTCTGAGAACCACTGTTCTATGTTATTTGGAGGAGTGATGTTATAGCCTAGTCAGGATGTAATTTTAAGAACTCTGATGTCACAGAGAAGTAGGATTCTGTTGCTAAATCTCCATGGGGACTGTTGGAAGGATAAATTTGAAATTTAGGATCAATCATGTCCTATAGAGTTTTACATTTTAATGCAAAAAAATCTATTCACACTTAGTTTATTTGAGTGTTGGAAAGAAGTTTTTTTAAAAGGTGTTTCATAAGCAGTTAGCATTGATGTTGCCATTGTATGTGTAAAAGAGTCCTATGAAATTTTTTCTATTATATAGGCATGAAGAAAATCCTTATGGGAAACCATCTAGGTGACTTAGCTGAGATCTCTTGTGACATTCTCTCTCTCTCTCTCAATACTGGAAAAGAGTTACTGACACATGTGTGTACCTATTACATTTTTTCTTAAAATAAGACTGATGCCCTTAAGTATCATTCTATCTCAGAAATTGAAGAGACATTGAAAAGTTGCTGTTTAAAATGATTAACCACAGTGATAGCAGTTGTACCATGAGGTAGAGTTTATTTAAAAATTCAAGTTGCAAGGGACATGATATGAGAAAAATAACTCTTCTTCCCCATGATTCAAAAGGAAGTGTGTAAAAGAAATCCTAGGCCAGTGATCTTGACCTTGGAGGCACACTCGAATAACATGGGAACTTTTAATAAACATGATTCCCATCCTTCATTCCATATTAATTAAATCAGTCTGTGAGTATACATTGGTTTTATATTGCTCTACATAGTAAGTAACCACAAACTTAGAGTCTGAAAACAACATAAGTATGTTATATCACAGTTTCCCATGGGTCAGGTTAATTGTGTTCCCTGATCAGGGTCTCACCGGGCTGAAATCAGTGTACCATCCTGAGTTACGATTTCATCTGAGGCTCAGAGTCCTCTTCCAAGCTCAACAGTTGTTGGCAGAATTCAGTTGTGTGTGGTTGTTGGACTGAGATCCTCAGCTCTCAGAAGCCAGCTGCCATTCCCTGCCCTGTGACCCTTTCTACAAAATGGCAGTTTGCTTCTTAAAGGCCAACAGGACAGCATGTGTTCTACCTTTAATTTCTCTAGCTTCTTCTGTATCTGATCTATAGATCCTATTTAAAAGGTCTTACATGATTAAGTCAGGCCAACCCAGAGTAATCTCCTTATTTATTAATTTAAAATCAACTTATTAAGAACTTGATTACATTTATAAAATATCTTTGCTCTCTCCATATAATGTAACCTAATAACAGGAGTCATATCCCATCATATTCACAGGTCTCGCCCACACTCAAGAGGATGGGAATTATTTTAATATATATAATTTATTGTATTACATTATACAATATACATTATATATATATATATCTAAATATGTTAATCAAATAGTAACATAGCTAAAGGGAGAAATAGGTAAAAATACAGTAATAGTAGGGGATTTCAATACCCTTTTCATCAGTGGATAAATCATCCAGACAAAGAATCAACAAGGTAATGTTGGGCTTGAACTATACATTAGACCAAATGGACCTAACAGACATTTCTAGAACACTTCATCTAAGAGCAGCTGAATACACATTCTTCTCAAGTGAACATGAAACGCTCTCTGGGATAGATCATATGATAGGCCCCCAAAACAAGTCTTAGCAAATTAAAGAAGATAGAAATCATACCAAATATTTTTTCTGACCACAATACTGTGGAACTACAGATCAACAACAAGACAAAAGCTAGAAAATTTACAAGTACGTGGAAACTAAACAACACACTCCTGAACAACCAGTGGGTCAAAGAAGAAATTAAAAGGGGAATAAAAAAATATCTCAAAACAAATACAAATGGAAATGAGCACACCAAAACCTATGGGATGCTGCAAAGGCAGTTCTGAGAGGGAAGTTTATAGTGATAAACACATATATTCAGAAAGACAGAAAAAACTCAAATAAGCAACTTAACCTCATACCTCAAAGAAGTAGAAAAAGAGGAGCCAACTAAGCCCAAAGTTAGCAGAAGGAAGGAGGTAACAAAGATCAGAATGGTAAGAAATGAAATAGATACCAGAAAAATAACAGAAAAGACCAACAAAACTAGGAGATGGTTTTTTGAAAAGATAAAATTGACAAACCATTTGCTAGACTAAATAAGAAAAAAAGAAAGAACATTCAAATAAAATCAGAAATGAAAGAGGAGATATTACAAGAGATACTGCTCAAATACAAAGGATCAGAGGAGACTATTATAAACAATTATATGTCAACAAATTGGATAACCTAGAAGATATGAATAAATTCCTAGAAACATACAACCCACCAAGACTGAGTCAGGAAGAAAGAAAAGCTGAACAGACCAGTAACAATCAAAGGGATTGAATCAGTAATCAAAAATCTCCCAACACAGAAAAGACCAGGAGCAGATGGCATCACTGGTGAATTCTACCAAACATTTAAAGAAAAATAACACCAATTCTTCTCAAAATCTTCCAAAAAATTGAAGAAGGAACACACCCAAATGTATTCTACAAGGCCAGAGTTATCCTGATACCAAAGCCAGATAAAGGACACTACAAGAAAAGAAGATTATAGACCAATATCCCTGATGAGTATAGATGCAAAAATTCTCAACACAGTATTAGCAAACCTCATTCAAGAACACATTACAATGGGGGTGCCTGACTCGCTCAGTCGGTTAAGTGTCCGACTCTTGATTTCAGCTCAGGTCATGATCTCAGGGTGGTAAGATTGAGCCCCATGTCAGGTACCATGCTCAGCACAGTCTGCTTGTCCCTCTTCCAACCCCTGCTTGCACTCACTCTCTCTCTCTCTCTCTCTCTCTCTCTCAAATAAATAAATAAATAAAATCTTTAAAAAAGAGAACATATTAAAATGATTATACACCATGATCAAGGGATTTATGCCTGGTATACAGTACTAGTTCAACATATGCAAATCAATAAATGTAATAATACATCACATTAATAGAATGAAAGATAAAACTCAAATGATCATCAAAATAGATGCAGAAAAAGCATTTGACAAAATACAGCATCTTTTAATGATAAAAATCCTTGACAAATTGTGTAAAGAAGGAACATACCTCAGCATAATAAAAGCCATATATGACAAACCCACAGCTAACATTAAAAACTGAAGGCTTTTCCTCTAAGATCAGGATCAATACAAGAGCGGCCACTCTCACCACTTTTATTCAAGACAATACTGGAAGTCCTAACCAGAGCAGTTAGGCCAGACAAAGAAATAAAAGGCATCCAAATCAGAAAAGAAGGAGTAAAATTGTCGCTATTTTGAGATGATATGATTTTTATATAGAAAATCCCAAAGACTCAACCAAAAAAACTGTTGGAATGAATCGATTTCAGTAAAGTTGCAGGATATGAAATCAACATGCAGAAATCAATTGCATTTCTATATACTAGTAATGAAACATATGAAAAAGAAAAATAATTTGAAAAATAATTTAAAAAAAGAAGTAATCATCATCATCATCATCATCATCATCATCATCATCATCATCATCATCCCAGGACCTTGGGATCGAGCCCTACATCGGGCTCTTTGCTCAGGGGGGATCCTTCTTCTCCCTCTGCCTGCTGCTCCCCCTGCTTGTGTATTCTCTCTCTCTGACAAATAAATAATTAAAATCTTTAAAAACAAACAAAAGCACCCCCAATACATTAAAAGAAGCTCTTCAGGAAGGAGGAATATGACGCAGACAGAAACTTGGGTATGAAGAGAAACAAAGACATGAGGAGTGTTGTAAATGAAGTAAGTGAAAGTTAAATATAAACTAATTTGTTATTATTTTGATTTCTGTAACAGATAAATGATTTTCTAAAGCAAAAAAGCAATGAATTGTGTTTAGAGCATATGTAAATGTTGAATGACAACTACAGCATAAAGGATATAGTTGAAAATATATTATTAATAAGACATTTATAGTGCACTTGAAGCCATAAACTATTATTTGTAGATAGACTGTAATTAATAACAGGTGTATATTGTAAACTCTAAGGTAATCACTAAAAAAATAAGAATATAAACAGTGAACCAGTAGTGGAGGTAAAATGGAATCATTAAAAAATTGATTAATTCAAAAGAAAGGTGGGGTGTTGGGAAAGTTTGGATATAAAAGAGTTTGAAAGAATTTTGGGGTGATGGAACTGGTCTATACCTTACTTTGGTTTTGGTTACACAACTGTGTATGTTTGTCAAAACTTACAGAACTGTACACTAAAAACTTACAGAACTATACACCGTACAAAACTTACAGAACTATATAGTGAATTTGAGTGTATGTAAATTTTAACTTTGTAAAAGTTGGAAAAATTGCTTTCCCATTACTCTAACGCAAGAATATTTCACTAAAAATGTTTTTAGTCCTAATCGCTAGAATCCAACAGGTGTTTACTAAATAAATTATAAGAAGTCAAATTTATTTGTTTTTTTAAAGAATAATGAGATGAAGAATATATAATATATCTGGATTTCTGAAAACTATTAGAAAGTCACATTATTTTCCTAGTGGGGGAAAATAGGAAAACTATTGATTAAATGTAGGGTTGATTTATCTTGACTAAATCCGTGCTGACAAATGAGTTGGCATTGCTGTGATTAAAAATCCCATGGAGGGGCGCCTGGGTGGCACAGCGGTTAAGCGCCTGCCTTCGGCTCAGGGCGTGATCCCGGCGTTGTGGGATCGAGCCCCACATCAGGCTCCTCTGCTGGGAGCCTGCTCTTCCTCTCCCACTCCCCCTGCTTGTGTTCCCTCTCTCGCTGGCTGTCTCTATCTCTGTCAAATAAAATCTTAAAAAAAAAAAAATCCCATGGAGACATTTCCATAGAACTCTGTCCTCAGTGCTTCCCTCTTTATTTGTATCAGTGCTTTGAATGAAGCTTTAAAGTTTCCTTCTATAGGTAGATCATAGTAATTGGTGTGATATAGACTATGTTCGGTATCAGACTAGAAATACAAAATAAGTCTTTGAAGTTAAAAAGGTGAAAGGACCACATCATATTTGTATTTATTTTTTAATGCTACAGAGAGACGTGTTACATGCATGGTAAGAACTATTTAAGTATAGAATCGATTGCCTTGAGAAGTAGTGCTTTCCTGTGGCATTTGTTGAATATAATTTGGTTAAAGCCACAGAGCGGTTATAAGAAAAATCAAGAACTGTTAACAACATGTCTTAATTAGCGAGCTTTAAGGTATCTTCCGACTCTTGAGAATGTTAAGTGTTTCTGAAGTGCCTACCATGAGTGGGTCATTATTTCCAGCCTTGTAGTGGATTCAAACTAGCATAGAGCCTTGGCCTTTAAGTATCTCTTGATTATGCTGTGCCATTAGCATACCCTTCAGAAGATACCCAGCATCTGAGCGCTGCTCAGCGTGTCCACCTTCACCAGCCAGGTCCAAGCTCCTCTCTGGTCTGAATTCCTGTCCCTGAGCAGAGCTCTCCACTTCTTCCCTATCCCCTTCAGTCAGATTTCAACAAGGTAGTTTCCTTGCTATTTTTCAAATGTGGGGGGGGCAAGCCCCCGACTGAGGACCTTTGCTTTTGCTGTTTACCTGAAATGTTCTGCCCGATACCTGCATGGCTCCTTGATCGCTTCCTTCATGTCTTGACCAAAAGTTCCATCTCAGTGAAGCCTTGCCTGGCCACAGCTCTCCATACTGACACTTAATACCCCCTCTTTAATTTTTTTCTCTTTAGCATTTATCACTACTTAATATACTATATATATTTTATATATATATATATATAATATATATATATATATATATATATTTTTTTTTTTTTAAAGTAGGCTCTGTGCCTCCAAAGCAGGGCTTGAACTCATGACCCTGAGGTCAGGACCTGAGCTGACATCCAGAGTCAGATGCTCAACTGACTGAGCCACCTAGGCGCCCCTTAATATACTACATATATTATTTTAAAATCTTATTTGTGTGTGTCCCCACCAGCATATAAGTGCCATAATTTTGTCTATTTTGATTCCCTCTGTTTAGAACAGTGCCCAGCACAGGGTTGGCAATCAATACACGTTTATCAAAGGAACGGAAGAAATGATAAGTCTGTGATTCGTAACCAGCCATATTTATTAAGCAGTCATTAGGGACGTGGCACAGAGCTAAGCACTTTGCATACTAATGTGGCCGGAGTCCTCATGACAACTGAGCCACAGGTAACAGGGAAGGAAACAAGGTTCAGAGAAGTCAGGTAACTTGTTCAAGGTCACACAGCTGGTCAGGGCTGGGCCAGGATAATGTTCAAGGGTCCTCAGCCCCACAGTTGTCCAGCGCACTCAATCAAAAGCATGTCTCACCTCATGCTTCTCTTTGGCCTCCGCTTAATCAGAGGGTTGAGGTACATGTCTTCCAGGGAGAACAGGCTGTTGACTGTGATTCTGTTACAAGGACATTTGAGAGATAGAAGACATTTCTCCAGCATGTATTTGGTAGATTTGATTTGGTGCTGCATTTCAGGAAGTCAGGCTCTATGGGTTACCATGGTAACAGAGAGCAGCTGCTCACAAACTCATTTCCTGTGGAGTGATAATCCCTTTCTCCCTAGTTTTAGCTGGGAACAAATCTGGTAACTTGTTATGATGTGGCTGTCGCCAGTGCTGATGGTTCTATTTAGACCTATATCTGATACTTTCTTTTCTCCTTTTCATTTTGAAAGTTAGTTAACCACATTATAGAAAACTTAGAAAGAAAAACAAGAAAATTCATCATCACCCAAGCCAGCACGAACTCTTTGTTTATTCTGATACTTATTTCTCAGAAGGCGAATTCTGGTTTTGCCATCGACTTGCTATTTGACCTTGGAGAAACCTTAATTTTTATGAGACAAAATAAATCTCAACTCTCATTGATGCTAATAATTATTATTTTATGAGTTTTGGGCTTTATCTTTCTTTTTAGTTTTTATCTTTGAAGATTAAATGAAATGAAGTATGCAAATAGTCTGGCACTAGGGGCTTCCAAGAAATGTTTGTGTCTCTCTTTGGATTTTCTTCTTTTTCCTCATGTTATGCCCTAACCTGCCATGCCACAGATATCACCACCCTCAATGAGCACTTTTAGAGGCACATTTGAAATGTTTAATTATCAGAAAATATATAACCAGTGGAAATACAGTACTAATATATGAAAGCTAAAACTCTCCCCATGATCTTGGCTTCTCCAAATGACCATCTTTTCAAAGCCCTTTGCCTCCCTGTATTGTTGGGGCTAATTACATAGAGTGTCTCTATGCCTCAGAGCCAAAGCGTCAGCTGAAGCTCAAGGGTCTATATTGCATACTTGTACTGGACTCGGAATCACCATGCCCAGAGCTTACTTAGACACACAAGTATTGTCCTCTGCTCTGTGTTCAGCCTCTGAAAGGTAGCATCCCAGCTCTGTTCCTTATTAGCTGTGTGACTGCAGTGCTTTGGTTTTCTCATCTCTGAAATGCAGATGGGAAGAGATGTAAATTCATAATTGTTGCTGGGACTAAATGAGAGAGTGCGTGAGAGTGCTCCACGTCATGGCTGGCTGATACTTCTCACAGGCCGAACACCTGAAACCTTAGGGAAAAGAGGAAAATCTTAATTGCCGTTTCTCACTACTCACCTTTTGTTTTCTTTTTCACTTAGAGACTATTGGACCCACTTCTGTCCTTCCTAGTTTTCCTTTACAGAAATAACCTTCTTTCCTCCTGAGTTTTTCGCTTGTTTTTTAATTCTCATTCTCTGCAATAATCACCTGTATTGCAACATCAGTACCGCTGCACACACATGTGCAAAACTCTGATATGCATGAATTTTGCCTTCTGTTACTTCAAAAATATTTGCAAACACCTTACAGATTGCCACACACTATTCCTAGCACCACAAATCTTTGAGGAGAAAGTCAGTCAAGGTTCCTCCATTTTTCAAGCTTAATTCTAGTGGATGTTTGCAGCCCTGAGTGCTCACATACTTCCTGTTTTCTATCCTGCCCCAGTTTACTGACATCTCTCTGCCTTGCATCCCATCTTCATTGGATTTTTCTTTGTGATCCTTTTTTTTTTTTTTAACCCCAGTATAGTTAACATACAGTGTTATGTTAGTTTCAGGTGTACAATATAGTGATCCAACACTTCCATACATCACAGCTCGCATCACAAGTGCACTCCTTAAACCCCATCACCTGTTTAACCCATCCCTCCCACCCCCTTTCCCTCTGGTAACCATCAGTTTGTTCTCTATAGTTAAGAGTCTGTTTCTTGGTTTGCCTGTCTCTCTGCCCCCCCCCCCATTGGCTCATTTGTTTCTTAAATTCCACATATGAGTGAGATCACATGGCATTGTCTTTGACTGACTTATTTCACTTAGCATTATACTCTCTAGCGACATTCATGTCATTGCAAATGGCAACATTTCATTCTTTTTTATGGCTGAATAATAGTCCAGTGTGTGTGTGTGTGTGTGTGTGTGTGTGTGTGTGTATACATACCACATCTTCTTTATCCATTCATCTATTGATGGACACTTGTGCTGCTTCCGTATCTTGGCTATGGTGAATAATGCTGCTATAAACATATGCATATGATCTTGCACTCTGGAGTTAACCCAAACTAATATGCTTAAGAGGGATGCCATTTAATGAACATTTTATTCAGCAAACGTTTATTGGGCCCATGCTGTATGCCAAGCTCTGTGTTATCTCCTGTACCATAGATTCATTCTCACAAAGCCTTCTAGAAAGTAGTACTTTAACCCAAAGGATATCAGTTGAAAAATTAAGGCAGTCTGGGAAAGTAAATCTTCAGGAGGTAAACTTTTAAAAATCATTTTTAAGCCTTACTAATAGGCATTACTCTATTCCACGCTGAATTTGACAGCCCCTAATGCCGTGTTTTGAGCTGACATAGGTGATGACTGTGATCAATGACATTCAGAGGAAGCAAATGAAATGCTAATTTCTAAAGTCAAAGTGGGTCATGCCATTCCAAAGCAAACGGGAAATCCAAAACATTCAAATGGTATTTGCTAAAAGTAAAATTTATGTCAAGTGTGCAGCAAAGGGGAGTTGTTGCCAGTGGGGTTATTAATCCTGCTTGAGGTATTAACTTAAGATATTAACTTGTTACCAGTCAGGTATCCATCTTGGAAATGTCTCCCCTGCATAGTAATGGTGGCATATAACACTGCAGGCTAAACTTATTCTGTTGCCATTTGGGGTTCTAAAAGCCACCATACATTAAAGATTGCATCCGAGCTTCCATCCTCATGCAAGAATTGATGAACCAGGAGCTTTTCTAATAACAGTGAACACCACATAAATGGAATGTTCATTCCATAAACTCCATTGTTAATAGGATAAAATCACTCTGGGTAAATAAAACTAATAACACTTTCTTCTAATTGATGCTCAAGGGCCACCTACCATGTCTGTGTGATAAGACTATAATAAATTAGTCTTATTTTCAACTCGTGGGGGATGCTGTCCTGAGACTAAGAGATTTGTTCAGACTTTCATAGTTTTTCCTTGCCAGTTAACCTCTATTAACTTTCTATCTACCTAGTTCCTCAGGAGCATTAACCCAGGGATGTGCACGGATTTGTGAGTATGCAAATGTCAGACTCTATTTCCCTGAAAGCTGAAGAAGGGCTCCTAACTGACCATGCATAGGTACCCACCTTTAGAGTGGTAGACCACAATGCGGACATTTGAAAAATAGCACCTTGACACTTCCTTCCCAAAGTAAAGGATGACAGTGGATTTAGTTCATATGCCCTCTCACAAGAACCTCCAAGATTTGTCTGTAGACAAGTAAGCCTGTAAAACGATGTATTTATTTACATGTGATCGATATTTCATGCACACAGTTTCCTCAGAGATGACTGAAGCCAGAGACATTCACAGTTGGCCCACTCATCAACTGCCTAAAACATCCCCCTACCTGTAAATTAGAGATGATAAATCAGAGTCCTTTCTTGAGAGACGGTGAAGAGGTTGTGAAGCAAAGCGTGCGGAGTAGCCAGCCAGAGGCGGGTCCGCAATAAGATCTCACAATGGCCATTTACATCATAGTAATTACAGACTTAAAACAATTACCAAACGTTTCTCAATTCAGATTGTTTTGATGCCTCCAACACTGTTTCAAGGGAGGCACCAGGGTAGATAAAACAGCACAGAATTCTGCAGGATGCAACCCTCAGTTCTTGTGCCAGTTCTTTGGAGATTAACCATGGAGATGCTGGTAAATCACAATATACTTCGGAGCTTGAATTCCCTCCTCTGTCAAACCAGGCTGACCGATGCCTACATTATGCTGACGCTAGAACAATGAAACAGGATCATTTATGTCGTGCATTTTTAAAAAATACATAGAACGACCTATAAAGCATTATTGGGAGTTTAGGGTTTAGTTTTGTTAAATGAAAGATCAGTAACTTCTTTGAAATATCTCTCAGAGGACTGAAAATCCATTAACGTTATTTTTATCTATAACATTATTTAGTCTGGCTGAGGTTCTAAAATGTTTAGCTTCTGAATTTCAAAACCATCAAATCAAAACAAAACTGCCAAGAGTGCGGTGCAGAGAGCTAACACATGTCTACGGCCTCGCCTTATCTTCTTTCTGCAACTCACCGAGATTGCATTCTGCTTTTCTAGTCAGCGAATATAGACATGTGTTTCTCACAACTAATGTCTTTCACTTTCTCACACATGACAACCAAAAGGATGCTACAGGCCCTGACTATGCCTTAAAGAAAAGTAGAGAAATGTTTCGCTTTTAATTGACCAATGCAGAATTTAACTTAGAAATGCTCACTTAGCTTTAAATATCCAAAAGTAAGAGCTATTAAAAAAAAATGGCATACAATTTATCCTTTTAAATATATGCCTTCATTATATTTCCCAGTGTCCCAGTAATAGAAATAATAGAAAACCTTGTCATAACCATTCTCTTACAGAAATGAAAGCATGTTAAATGAAAGAGGCATTTAAGAGAAAATGATCTTCCTTAAGCCAGTTTGCTGTGCTTTTTTGAGTTACATGGTAGAAAGCACTGATAACATAATCAACTGATTTTGTGACTATTTTGATATAATATTTTTAATAATAATTTAAACATGCACACTCAGCACTTGTGGTGACTGGTGATATTAAAAATGCTATCAAATTGGGGGCCATTTACCTACGTGACTCCCCTGAGCCTGGGACTCTTTAGAAGTGAAATAAGAAGGTAGAAGGAGGAAGTGTGTTTCACACCATGGTTTTGTCCTATGGTTGTGACAACTCTTCTTTCTGTACCTCAGGTTTTTTTCTCCCTCATCTCATCCCACAGGGTAGGCCATGGGGAATGTGTATGCACTAACACGGCCCAGAGAGTTGTCGGGCCAACACCAATTGTGGTCTGCAGTGGACATTGTCTTTTCTCTCTCTCAGTTCTTGACTCACAGTTTCTGGCCTCTGACTTCTATTCCTTCCTCTCTCCTTTTTCTTATTTCAGTACTAGGATCAGTTACCCATTGCTTTATTCATTGGGCTGCCTCTAGTTCATCTATGTACTTTCTTCATCTGCAGTATGAAAATAGTATTTCTTTCCTTGCAGAAGCATTGGCAAGATTAAATGAGATGATGCTTAGCCCAACACTCTTGTATATAATAAGCTCAATAAGTTGTAGGTATTGTGACACAGATTATCTACTCATATGACTCTCTGGTCCAAAGTGATTAAAATGCAAATATCTTCTCTCTACAATTCATCTAGATTACATTCTGCCTTGCAAGTCAGTGAGTATAGACACATGTTTCTCACCACTTAAGTCTTTCACTTTCCCACACACAACAGCTATAAAGGATGCCGAGGGACTTGGATTTTATATTGAAAGAGGTTATCTGCTTTTTTTTTTTTTTTTAAACTTTCGTTCTACTAAGTCTCTTTGACTTTGGTTCTCACTCCCTTGTATCTTCAAAGTTTCTCCCTGTCCCAGGTAATTTAGGTTATCTTGGTATCTGATTCCCAAATTCCCATTTGCTTCATCATGTGATCCTTCATTCAGTCAGAATGTGAACATCCATAACCAATTTTGTGTTGTAATCTGATATGAAACTCTTTTTTCTTTTTGTGAAATGAATTTGCCATTAAACAAATCCATGCAACAAGTTAATTTGCAAGTTGTTAACATACATCATCATAAATTGCTAAGTCTGACACCGCAGTTGATAAAAACAAAAATCTCTTCTCTCTTTTCTCTGAACTTTTTCCAAATATAGCTTTTGAAAATTTGAAACTTTTTGTAGAACTATGGAACACATACAAAAATGTTCACAAATTATAAATGCATAATGCCAAGAATTTCACAATCTGAACACACCCATGTGTTCTCCCTGCCTAACTCCTGGATGCAAGAGCACAAATCCTTAAATCCAGCAGTCCTTCTCTTCCTCTTCTTCCCCTTCAACCACATTTGGAATTTGAGGACATTTCCTATGAAAACTTGGAATATCCACAGAGTGGTGCAGTAGAGGGACAAAGATGAAGTCTTGAGATTAGGGGCTGTTCTGTATTTCCACCAAGCTTGGCTATAGAATCTCACTTTCTAAACAAGAAGAATGACAATATATTGTAGGCTTTGTTATGTGTGTAAGAATAAAATGCATGCAAGCAATAGCACAATGGCCATAAAGGGAGAAATGGAAGTACACTAATACTAGGTTTCCATAGCATCTGTGAAATGGTTGTAATAGATGCAGAATAATGACTGCAAGCAATGAAATAAGTGGAAAAAGGGGGCCTTCAGGATGTTTCTATTTTAAATCTCGAAGTTGTATCTATCTAAAATTATTGCTTTGGGTAATCAGGTGTTCTTGCAAATTTGGATGGAAAGACTCTAGGTGAGAATGTGATAAATGTCCACCCAAAGAGCTAAAGATAATATTTAGCTCTGCCTCCTTTTCCTTTTTTGGATCCTATTACCCATCTCTCCTTTGTATTTCACTAGTCAGACCACGCTTTTACTGCACATCATAAAAAGATAAAGTGAGAATTGTGACAAGTTTTGCTGTGGGCCCGGGAGAACAACTGCCTACTTATTGTCAAGGCAGACCTAACATGCAAATGTTGTTAAAAATGCTATACTTTGCAACCAATAGCAAAAACAACCTACAACTAGTTGAACTGTCTTTGATCTTATTATGTTAAATGCCTGGCATTTCAATTTAAACCAAAAGTACAGGAGAATCCTGATCTATGCATTAATAATGAGGCCAAGGTTTTGAGTAGGTTTTACAGAGGAGGCATGATATCATATAGATTAGCACTAAGATGGGATGCAGTTAAAAATGCACATGGACCAGAGCCCACTGGCAGAATTGGCAGAGCTGAGTAACACAGAAAAATAAACTCAAAGAATATAAGGAAGACTGTTTCTAGCAGTGTGCCTGTAAAGGTTTAGCAATAAAATACATGTTATTTTCAAATAACCTTCATGTAGGTCTATGATAGGTGACATGTCCATACCGTTCTGAACCCAAGTAACTTAAAATGCAAGGAATGATATAGGTGCCTTTAAGAAAATGGTAATTCTACATATAAAAAAAAAATTGTTCTTTCGTTTCCTATAACTATTATTTTTAATCTACTCAGAGCTTGGACTAAATTTCATACACTTGAAGTGGTGGAAAATGACTGCCTAGCTGTTCAAATATTTTCTCATCAACTTGATGGACACTGAGAAAAGTACCTCCCCTTGGGTAGATTAAGAGTAAATAATTA
This sequence comes from Ursus arctos, assembly GCF_023065955.2. NCBI lineage: Eukaryota > Metazoa > Chordata > Mammalia > Carnivora > Ursidae > Ursus > Ursus arctos. The sequence continues at coordinate 29,603,260 of NC_079873.1, read as the reverse complement.
CAGCAAGTCCTTCCAGGGATAGCCTTATGAAAAACCAAATCCTGAATACCTTAGATATTTTCTTTTTAAAACATTTTTTAATTAAAAAAAATTTTTTTGAGAGAGAGTGTGCACGCATGCACGTGCACATGGGGTGGGGAGGGGCAGAGAGAGGGAGAGAGAGAATCTGAGCCCAACATGGGGCTCGATCTCAGTACACTGAGTTCATGACCTGAGCCAAAATCAAGAGTTGGACACTTAACTGACTGAACCACCCAGTGCCCCTACCTTAGATACTTTCTAAGGCTCTTAATTTTCTTAAGTGATAAGTAAAAACATATTAAAATAAGAAAAATATTCATATTTAAAAAATAATGCAGAGAGGAAGACTAGTTTGCATTATGTAAAATATAAAGTTCTGGTTTTTGCTCTTATAAGTTGTTTCCCCTTCCTCCATGCCATCTTAATATCTTGTTTGTTGGGCCCATATTATGCTTGCTCAGCCATCCACCATCACCATCATGAACTTCCCCAGGACTTTTGGACATGTAGTGACTACCGCTATAAGACATACTTCTTGGGTATACTTATGACTCAGGTTTCTGTATGTGGAAAAGTTTCATCTTTAGGGAGAGGAAAGAATGAAGCTAACTCAGAAAGAAAATTAAATCATGGACAAAAACTGAAGAGATTCTGAAGTTGTTCAAGAACTTGTATTCTAGTCATTTCTGAGGCCTTATATGCCTTTGGGGCTTTTACAAGGCCAGAGAAGCAATGAAAAAAGGAAGGGCTGTTCATTTAGGATGTATCTTAGGAGGAATATAGTTTTGCATAAAACTATAAAAATGTTTGGTGGTTTTAGTGAAAAAAATATTAGCAGAACTGAAATCAGTCTAAGTTCTTTTTCTTTAGAAGCTATCCAAACAAAAATGCATGACTTTTTTTTCCATGTTCAATCTGTATATATATCAGGTTATTACTGATTATCTCTACTTGCAAAAATGTTTCTCTAGTAAATATATTTCCTAATCAGATTAATTTCTCAGTGAAAAACATGACAATATTTCATATGTATGCAGATGTCTTTGTGTATATGTATCTGAGTATATATGTATATCATATATACATATATGTATGTACATAAGAATGTATAGATATAAGATTTGATAATTATGCAGAAATTACTTTTTTTTTAAGATTTAATTTATTTATTTGACACAGAGAGAGAAAGAGCACAAGCACAAACAGGGGGAACAGCAGGCAGGGGAGAAGCAGGCTCCCTGCTGAACAAGGAGCCTGATGTGGGGCTCGATTCCAGGACCCTGGGATCATGACCTGAACCGAAGGCAGGTGCTGAACCGACCGAGCCACCCAGGCTCCCCAGAAATTACTATTTTGGATTGATGACAAGCTCTTCCAAGGAGCTAAGGTTTCTGTAGGATGAAGGAAAAAATAGTCTTTGTGGAAATTGTTTTGGAGTAGGTACCTGCAATACGAGTGAGCCTTGAGTTACTCTTCATATATGACAGATGCGCTTTACAACTTAGAAAGTTTTTCCATGCATAAACCCATTTGACTCCCTTAACATTACATGAAGACCGTCCCAGTTATAATTGTATCCAGTTACAAACATAACACAACAAATAGTACAAGTTTAGTATTGTAAAAGAATCATTTTATTACACCCACAGTTTATGTGGGCCAGAAATTTGGAAAAACCACAATAGGGAATACTTGTTTCTTTTCCATAATATTTGGAAACTCAACTGGGAGCCTTGGAGGCTGAGGGTGAAGTGATGGCAGGGGCTATTATTATGTGAGGCTCATTCATGTGGGCTGGCAGGGCTTAAAAACTAAGGCTGCCAACAGAAAAAAACCAAAAAACAAAAAACATCTATACATGGCTTCCCTCATGACTTGGCACCCTTACAGCATTAGAGCCTCAGGGTAATTGGACGTTTTACATGCTGGCCCAAGGATTCAAGAGCTAGTGACCTCGTGAAAAAGGCAGGAGCATTGCCTTTCATGATCGAGCCTTAAAAGTCAAGCAACATCACTTCCAACCCATTCTGTTCATTAGGAGTGAGTCATAAACCCACCCAGATTAAATAGGATGGGGATTAGAGTCTGCATATTGAAAACGGTGTGGCAGTGTTCTAGAAGGGCATGTGGGATATGGGGCGTTGTTGCTGCCATCTTCTGCAAATACAGTATACCACGGAAGCTAAGGTTCAGAGAGATCGAATGACTTACTGAAGTTGAGCAATAATTGGTAAAACCAACACTGGGTGTTTGGAAGACAGCATTTGTGATCTATAAATCATTGTTCAAAGTCTGCAGTGAAACAAGTAAAATGAAATTGTATCCCAGCCACAAAACAGAGGTGGGGCGTCAATATAGTAACAACAGTTTAAACCTTCAAAATTTAAAACATTGTCTCTGATAGCTATTTTTCTCTTGAGGATCCTCCTCTGTCCCCTCTCTATATTAAATTCCTGTATTCTGGTTGTTCCAAGCTATATTCAACATGCAGGAGATATTGTAATCTAATGCAATGTTAGAGTAGATTTCCCATTGCCAAACTCATAAAATGAGATTTGTGTTGTGCAATTTAATGATATCTGGTGGGACTACTTCGCAGCAGACATACATTTTCCCTGAGGGTTTTCATCATTGCCAAGTCAGTTTTTGTTTGATGTGCTGCTTTATTTCTTGGCATGCTGGATCTTGAAGGTTTTCCCCTGCAGCAGCTGAGTGTCATCAATGAGGACATACGTCTTAAACAAGAGTGCTCTCCCATGATGGTATTCAAGATCCTGAGGGGAAAATGAGCCTTCACTTAGGTGCAATTCAACAAGGACAACAAGGATTTTCCAGTTCAGTAGCTGAAGCTGGAGTCTTGCTGTTCCCAGAGCAGCAGCTGGTGTCACTGGGGGAACCATGGCATGATGTTACTCTCGTGAATCAGTGATGTGGGTAACAGTGCCCTGGCATCTGAGGAAGGGAAGGACTCAATGGCAACAGGGGATATCATGGCTCTCTGACTGACAGAAGCAAATGTTTCCTTATAAAATTCAAGTCCACTAAATAACGTTGTCATCAAACCCATATTCAGGTTACTTCAGCCTTCACAAACAGAGGACCTACAGTTTTCCTAACATCAGTGGATGCCTAACAAAGTATCAAAATGAAGAAGATTATCCAAATGGCTCTCTTTATGTTCTTTTGGATGACTTCTTCCTGTGGTCCTTTTGCCCCATACTTAGAATTACCAACCACATCAGTTTTGCCCAGGGCACAGCTGTTTTTATCAGGCAGCTAATATTTTTCTCAGCTTTAATAAATAAAGCAGAGCTACTGCTATTCGACTTGACTGGTGTATGATAGCTTCCACGAGGGTGAAAACTAATAGGCATGCAAAGAGCTTAACCTTTCACAAAATTCAGACTCATTGAAACATGCTGGATAAATCACATATTTGGGAACCAGTCTGCACTTTGGAGATGTCTGATTTTGCTGAATTCCTCAGTCTTGCTGAATTTGAGTTTCTCCTCTTAAAATCAGTTTTAAATGTACCACATTGAATTGCTATAAACTTTAATTTTGGAAAACATTAAAAAGGAATATAACATAGTCTCAACACTTACATTTACAGTATTTACTCAGTAAGTTTGTTAAAAGTGGCAATTCCTTGTTCCCATTCCCGGTATGTCTGGGACAGGACCTAGGAATCCACATTTAATAAGCTCCCTGGACAACTCTCATCTTAGGATAACACCGTTAAGTAGGACATATCACTCAATGGAAATAGAAATAGAGATCAATAATAATACCTTTATTTTTATTTACTTATTTATTTAAAGATTTTATTTATGTATTTGACAGAGATTGAGAGCACAAGCAGAGGGAGCGGCAGGCAGAGGGAGAAGCAGGCTTCCCGCCGAGCAAGGAGCCTGACATCGGGCTCGATCCCCGGCCTCTGGGATCATGACTTGAGCCGTAGGCAGACTCTTAACCAACTGAGCCACCCAGGTGCCCCAACAATAATACCTTTAAAAAACTAGGAAAACCAAACATGAGCAAATATCCTTTTTTTTTTTTTTTAAGATTGTATTTATTTGAGAGAGAGAGGGCATGAGTGGGAGGGGTAGAGGAAGAGGGAGAGAGAAAAAAACCCAAGCAGAGTCCCTGCTGAGTGCGGAGCCCCATGTGGGGCTCAGTCTTATGACCCTGAGATTACAACCTCAGCCGAAACCAAGAGTTGGTCGCTTAACCAACTGAGCCACCCAGGTGCCCAGAACAGATATCCTTTCAAGAACTTTAAAAAGTAACTCAAGAGCAGTCACACAGCTATGAATGAGCATGATTCCCACTGGACATGCTTATGTGCCTTTTCATTACAATTATAAGAAATAATTTACAGAAATGTAAAATGTGTAAATTGTCTTTCCCGAAGTAGACCTTAGACCCAAGTCAGGTGAACATCCCTCATCTTAGGCATTAAGTGTCCCAGTGCACTTGGCATCCCATCATATTGTGGTTTCTTCGCTGACCGAATTTTGCAAATGTCTATCCCGTGGTGTCAGCTGTTGATGAAAAGTCAGACTTCCTTCAGGTGGTGCTGTCAGTGCCCTTGGCGCTCCCCTCCCTTCCACGGTCACACACAGACATTTGCTCATCTGTCAGCCACCCTAGGATTTGTGTTCATAGTTACCGTCCACTCCTTGGGTAGTTTAAAATGTTCATCTCTCTCCTCTCCTCCAACTAGCTCAAGCAAATTTAGGATGAACTCTCACAGACTTTTACTTCTGGATTATAATGGTGAGAGGATATTTGAGTCATTGGGGGAAAAGAAAAAGGAACATTAAGTGGTAGATCCAGTCAGAACTTGTTTATTCATGGAGATTCACTAAATGCAAAGTGTGTGTAATCATTCAACAGTCTTATCTCCGGCTACATAGTGTGATTTTACTGTATTTTGTAAATTGTTAATAGAACATTATGTGATTGCTATGTTCATACTGGTTTTACAGATGAAGAACCTGGAGCTTAGCTGGCATGAGGAAACATTTTTGAGATTATTGATGTGTTCATTATCTAGACTGTGATAATGGCTTTATGGATAGACAGATGTGCTAAGACTTCTCCACCTGTTAGTTTTAAAACCTGAGGTTTGGGGTGCCTGGGTGGTGCATTTGGTTAAGCATCTGACTCTTGGTTTTGGCTCAGGTCGAGATCTCAGGGTCGTAAGATTGAGCCCCACATGGGGCTCCACGCTCATCGGAGAGTCGGCTTGGGTCTCTCTCCCTCTGCCCCTGCCCCTGCCCCCCTGCTTGCTCTCTCTCTCCAAAATAAATAAATAAATCTTTAAAAAAAATAAAAATATGCAGTTTATTTTATGTCAATTATGCCTCATTAAAGCTGTAAAAATCAAATGGAATGCTATATAACATGTCCAAGATAACACAAACAGAAACCAGTACTTCTGTCCTCTCACCTCTGAAGCTTGTTCTTACTCAGGCATGCCGCAGAGTCCTCTGGGAAGAAGCCATTACCCAGCTGGCAGGGAAGCAGAGGGAATGAAGGAAAGTAACAGGAATTTTGGGTGTTCTTAGAAGGTTAGCCTCTCCTCCTGATATGTAAATCAGCTTAAGGAGAAAATGAAGCTCACACTATGGTATTTTGATTCCAGGTTGCCCCGGGGTGATCTGCTCCGTCATTGTTTCCAGGGGTAGAGATGCTGGCAGGTCCTCCTCCCCCCCCTTCCCCCCCCCCCCCCCCCCCGCCGTGAGATCTCCTCTCAAAGGGACAATTCTGTGCCACTGCCACGGGTTACACCTTGAGTAGGGAGGCAGCTGTTAGTCAAAGGAGATGGGGATGACTTTCGGACTTGGGAAAATAGAGAAATAGTGCAAACTCAAAGCTACTAAGCTGTAACCCCCATTAGGGCTCCACTTGTGAATCTCTTACAGTTATAAGCCCACGTGGCATATAGAAGATGCTCCGTGATTAGTTTTGGAATGAATGATTGAATGACTCGCTAATTCTAAGAGTTAAACCCAAGTGGCTCTTTTACCATTAGATTTATGGCAAAAGTTAGAACACTATTGATATGGTACAACACTTATTTTGGAAGAGGGGAGGGATGAGTATCTAAAATAAAGTGTGGAAGTGATCTAAAGATTTCAACTGCCTGTGCTTCCTGTACAAGCTAAAATGATATCGTTTACATTATAATCAACTTTCTTCTGTTACCGCATTCAGTGGTAAACTCTGGCTCTTATTAGGGGCAGATTTGTCTGCATTAACAGACAGAGTAACATCGCATTAAGCTTTTAGTTGACTCTGCTTGTTTTCCCACAAAACTCAGTTCATCATAAGTTTTCTGAAGAAATGTTACTCTCATTTTTGTAAATAATCATAATTAGCTATATTTCTATATTCATTGAAGGATAGCAGAAGTTTTAGACAGGCCAGCTACATTATATGTTATAGGACATGACTCAAGTAAATCATAAGGTGTGCCAATCTAATTTAAAAAATGGTAGGGAAATTTTCTTTTCGGATAGCTTGGGTGGCTCAGTCAGTTGAGTGTTTGCCTTTGGCTCAGGTCATGATTCCAGGGTCCTGGGATCGAGCCCTGCGGCAGGCTCCCTGCTCAGTGGGGGGGGGGGGGGGGGGGGCGGGGGGGTGCTGCTTCTTCCTCTCCCTCTGCTCCTCCCCCCACCCACTTGTGCTCTCTCTTTCAAATAAATAAATAAAATCTTTTTAAAAATTCCACTTAAACTGTTAGTTTAAATTAAATTCCACTATTCCACTTAAAACTGTTAGTTTAAATTAAAAGAAGAATCATTTTATTTCTTAATGATGGAGACTTGCAGACCATGTAAATGCTATTAATTTTCAGCAAAAGGCACAGATTTTTTCTTGTCACTTCTCCAGGCCACACGATGTTTGTTTGCTAGATAATATCAATTCACTGGGTTTGGAGATTTGAAGCTGTTAACTTTCAAAACCTCTCTCTTGGAGGACAAGTTCAATCAGTATAATGAGCACAATGAGGCCTGGAATTGTTATGTTGCATTATGCAGTGATAGAATTTATTCCTCGAGACACCTAAAAATGAACAAATACATTTCTGAGGCACAAGCACATGTATTCTACTTTGTAGGCTAAGATTAATTTAGCATGACCAATAAGGTTTCAGAGTCATATTGGGAAAGTGCACCTGTCTGGATGGCTCAGGTGTAAATCTTACGATATTACGAGGGAATCGAGGATAGTCCACAGAAGGTAGCACAACTGGGACCGAAATCGAGAATTTCATGGTAAGGAACCCATTGCTATAAAATTATTGAGCCCTTTTTCTTTTCTGTCTGTGCTGGGGAGATTTTGCCATTCCCTGAGTTCTTTTGTTTTAGAAATGTACTGATGGTAGAGTTTGAACTTTTGATTGTTTAAGAAAAAAAAAAGACTAGCTAATTGGATTGTAAAAATCCATCAAATTGCCTCTAAAATCCTTTGAAGAAAGGCTTAAACTCTGTTTTCTTTATTTGCTGTCTCTGTTGAATAATAACAATATTAGGCTTCTTGTTTTTTTTTTTCCTTTGCCATTTCCCTGCAGTGAGATTCTTTCCAACTTAATCCTCTAATCTGTAATTAGCCGTGGATAACAACATCTTGATTCTCTCTCTCTTTCTCACTCTTACTGTTTGTTTTAGGTACACAGAATGATGTGATTAGCAATATGCATTTAGTAATCTGTTTAGGAAAATGTGGAATGTGGTGGAATTTGGTTATTGTCCTGCCTGGCTTCCCTATATTAATCCTCCTACCTCTTTTTTCCCCCTAATATTCTTTTTTTTAATTAAGTTTTTATTTTAATTCCAGTATAGCTAACATGCCGTATTATATTAGTTTCAGGGGTACAATCTAGTGATTCAACACTTCTGTGCACCCCCGGTGCTCATCAGGACAAGTGTACTCCTTAATCCCCATCACTCATTTCACCCATTCCCCCACCCACCTCCCCTCTGGTAACCATCTGTTTGTTCTCTGTAGTTAAGAGTCTGTTTTTCTTGGTTTGTTTCTCTCTTTTTTGTTTCCTTTGCTCATTTTTTTGGTTTGTTTCTTAAATTCTACATATGAGTGAGATCCTATGGCATTTGTCTTTCTCTGACTGACTTATTTCACTTAGCATTATACTCTAGCTCCATCCATGTCATTGCAAATGGCAAGATTTCATTCTGTGAATCCTCCTACCTCTTACCAAAGGGGGAAGTTCAGGCAAAGATACTGAAGGGGCTAGAATGTGTACCGTGCAATGCAGTGTTGGGTCTTAGGCGGACCGTATTTGCATAGATGAAGCCATGGAAATGAGAAGGAAGGAAGGGAAAGGCAATGAGGAGAACCCGCTTCAAAAGCTTTGAGAATGAAGTCCGGTGCTCTGAGGGTGTTTAGCATCCTGGATACTGGAGTCACCAAGAGGTCAGTGGAGGCTGTGTGCTAGCAAGTAGATTTGCACAGCATGTGATGCTGATTGGAGAATAAGCTGGAAGAGAGGTAATTACAACTGAGGATGACAGGTTGACAACCACAGTGGAGAATGTGCGAAGACACAGCGTGCCGAGGCCGCTGTCCACAGGCCATGGCACAGAGACTCGGGGGTCTCGGCCCAGCTCGAGCCTTTCGGTCAGCTCTCGGGGCCTAGTCTTGGAAACAAACAAGTTGCCACAGTGCCATCTTTCCCTCCGGAATTCCTTGCACTGCGTGCAAACACAGTCCCACTGGATAAGGGCGGCAGTGAAGCTGGCATTCTAGCCTCTCGCTGGACAGCTGCTCTCATTCCTCACGCGCGTATTTCAGTTGGCAGGTCCAACGAGCAACCTAGTTAGAGACCTGCCTGCGGAATTTGTGAGGGAGCCTTCCGGGCTTCGCCCCTTCACCTTTCCACATCCGGGCAAATCATGCTTGTCCAGACCCGAGAGCGCCCAGAAAACGGCTTCAGGGTCTGTGTCTGCCACGTTATGCGGGAAAACTCAGGAATTCTGGAGTGACGGTGAATGCCCCCCCCCCCCCATTTACGGCTTCAGAATATGGAAAGGGAGGGATTTGCATCCTGCCCCGGGGAGAATTTTCACAGGACATCAGGACATCTGCTCTAGTGTCCTGATGTCACCTGACTGCCCCACACTGGGGACTCTTCTGCCAACTCCAGCCTGCTGTTCTGCTCTCACCTGTTTGGTCGTGTCTGGTTAGCACACAGCTTAGGAGTTCATAGTATCATTAACGTTTCAAAGTCTAACATGAGTCTCTTAAGATTTTAAATCTTTTTTGGGGGGCGCCTGGGTGGCGCAGTCGTTAAGCGTCTTTCCCAAAAGAAAGTCTACTTTTCACTTCACTAAAGGAAAAAAATTATCAGGGAGTGGGGAAGTGAGCAAAATAGCTATGTGTGAGCCGGAAGGGCATCGAGGGAAAGGAAGACAGAAATGACACTGTCCTGACTCAGCTTGTTATGAGGAAAGGTAACGGAGCAGAAGGTAGGTTGTCGGGGCAGCTGTGGTCGTGTTCTCCTGGAGTAACCAAATCTGCTTTAATGAATGAGCAAGTGATTGGTCATAAGTAACCATTAGGACAAATTGTGGAGGGAGTTTATATTACAGAAAAAAAGAACAAATTTTATTCCTGTATTATTTCAGGTGATCTATTTATTATTTGATATTTAATGAAGATTGGCAGGGAATACTAATCATGTTGATCCACCAAAATCATGCTATGATAAATTTTAAACATAATATTTTATTTTGCCGGCTTGTAAAAGAAGTCATTTACAGAAGATGTCTTTATTTTATTGTGGTAAAGTATATACCACATAAAATGTATCCTTTTAAACATTTTTCTTCAAGATTTTATTTATTTATTAGAGAGAGAGAGAGAGCATAAGCAGGCAGAGCAGCAGGCAGGAGAGGGAGAAGCAGACTCCCCACCAAGCAGAGAGCACGACGTTGGACTCAATCCCAGGACCCCGAGATCATGACCTGAGCCAAAGGCAGACACTTAACTGACTCAGCCACCCAGGTGCCCCTCCTTTTAAACATTTTTTAGTGCACAGTTCAGTAGCATTGTTAGAGGAGGTTATCAAGGGCACGTGACCACTGGTTGGCCCACGAGCTGGACCCAGGCAATCAGAGGCTTCTCACCCCCCTCCCCTGTCCTTTAATTGTCCATCCTGGCAACCATTCCTTCACTAGGAGGTGTTTCAAGGACATAGCCTTGAGGGAGTAATGTGTTGTTGAGACCATCTGGATTGTGTACATGATTCAACCCTGTTAAGGCCTCTATATAAGATTCTGGTGGGTGCGGAGATCTACTCCTCTTGTGGTGCCCAAAACAAGCCTTATATGCAAGTTACCGTGCTGGTTAACTCTTCCACCCACCAATTCAGAGTGGTCTATCTCTATCTTCTGGCTGTCCTTGTCCTCTGTGTATAGGGGCCAGGTCATGAACAAGCAGGCATTAAGTACATTCACATTGTTTTGTAACCATAACCGTCATGTCTTTCTAGAGCTTTTCCATCTTCCCAAACCAAAACTCTGTACCCATTAAACAATAGCTCCCAATTTCTCCCTCCTGCCAGCCTCTGGCAACTACCACTTTAATTTCTATTTCCATGAATTTGACTGCTCTAGGTACTTCATATAAGTAGGATCATACAATATTGGTCTTTTTGTGTCTCAGTTCACTTAGTATAATGTATTCTAGGCTCATCCATATGGTAACATGTGTAAGAGTTTCCTTCCTTTTAAAGATGAATAATATTCCTTTGTATATATAATGTTTATCCATTCATCCATCAGTAGACATTTGGGTTGTTTCCATCTTTTGTCTATTGTGAATAATGCTGCTATGAACACTCACTATTTTAAATTTTAAACACAAATGAAAATTTTAATTAGTCATGAAAAATCTCAGGATTAATGTAACTTAATCCTGTAACTTCTTTTTTTTTTGCTTGATTAATCATGTATAGCATTGTTCAATTTGATTCTACCCTTTAATTTAAATGTTAATACTGAGGATATTAGGAACTTTCTCTAAGAATACATGTAGCTGAGCACAATGTGTTAAGATTTCTTGTATAATGGGTTTTCCAAATTGACTTGCAATGTTTATATAGGATAAATAATAGAAAATGTGCTTATTTGAAGATTCCATCTACAGTACTAAAACTCAGCAGTGACCCCAGAAAGGGTTTAGGACTCATCTCAACCAACAGATTTCTTAGGAGTATTTTATCCCAGATAATATTTATAATTGTTCATCATATGTAATACGAAGCCAACTGACTTTTAGTTAATATTGCTATTGTTTGTAAATTCTCCACAGGTGATGTGTCCTCTTAGTGTTGGCACTCAGAGTAGACAGATTTCTCCCACAGCTGTCCTTTGGTAAGTCAAGCAGGGTAAGAAGTGGAATTTGGTTTTATCAGTTATTCATGGTCATCCCTGACCATGGAAGCTATCATACTTCTCCAACTTTACTCTCAAGATTTTACAGATGGAATGCTTTTATTTTGGAGAACTATGCCCTCATATTTGAAAACTATATAAAACCAAAATTTATCACTGACATTTTTCTTCACTTGGTAAGAAATCACACAATCAATTTGACTTAAGTATTTTCTATACTGAAAATCTCTGCATAGAAAAGGTGGAAGAAACAATTTATTCTTTTTTTTCAGCTTTTGTTTTTTCTGTTGACAGTTTGTAAACTACTCCTGAGCTGGTTTACAGTGAATATTGTGTATCAGAATATTCTGTACCTGTCCCTCTGTTCTCCTCACCCCCCTTGAATGTAGACAGATGAGAGGAAAGATGGCCTTGTTGGAAGGTGACCTCTCCACATAACTAGCATGTCCCCCTAACTCAACTCTTCTCCATCCCAGTTATTTGTTCTCACACCGAGAATTGATGTGATTGATTGACTGGATACTAAACCATACTTCCTTTTCATAGGTGGGTCTGTTTGATCAGGCTAGTATTGTTTCATTAGATGGAATGCCCCTAGGATTTTTGGGTCCTTGCCCAGGAATGTGGTTGATGTAGATCACTCTTTCTACTTTACTGGTGATCTCCTCTTTTTATCTTTTAAAAAATGCTCCACTATTTATTGAGGTTGAACATCACAAAATTGTTGAAAAATAAAGTTATATGTAAATTATCCTTCATTCTGTCACTCTGAAAAAGGATGATATAGAGACATAGACAATTACAAAATGGGATCCTTTTGGAAATTCAATAAACTTTAATAAAATTAAATATAAATTAAGAGATTGCAGAGAAATGAAATTAAGAGTGAGACCTATTAAGCCGCAGAATGACTGAAAATTTACAACTGAAGGTGAAGTATGCAATGGGATGATGAGGTATTCAGCATAGGAGTTAATGAAGTGGAGAACAAAAAGAATAACTAGGTCAGCAAAATCAAGAAGTCAATTTTAAGTTTTCCCAAAAAACTTCTTTTTAAAAATAAGCATGTATTTTTGTTCATTTTCTTATTAGGTGTTGTTTAAACCCAGAACAACATATGAGGTAGGTATTTCTAACATCCAGTGATATGTTTCAAAAGGAGCTTGTGAACAGCTTTACTGAAACATGCTTTTCCCAGGGAGACATATCAAGCAAAAACGTCAGGGGTCATGTAGCTTAACATTCTAGCATTTCCATAAACATATTTAAGCTTTTTCTTCCTTTAAAAGAATAAAAACAATTGATATTGATATTTCACTATGTTCTTGATACCTCAAATTATCATACACTCTTAGATTTACGTACTTAGCTAGAGGGTATGGTTAAGGGAAGTTAAGTAGAAATTAACAGCACATGGAACTTTGTGCATATTGTGTTACTTTAAGAAAGAAAAAATATGTAATCAGTTAAAATCATTCTAGCAAATCCTAGGAAATTAGTAGTGATAGCAGCACATTTTAGTTTTGATGATGTAATATTTTCCCTAAACTTCTGAATTTTTTAAAATTTAAATTCAATTAGCCAACATATAGTACATACTTAGTTTCAGATGTAGTGTTCAATAATTTATCAGTTTTGTAAACTTCTGAATTTTAATCCAAGCGCTTCTACCCCACAGTAGCAGATATACCCGACAGTGAACTCCTGTGGAGGAGAAGGCAGGAACTTTATCCTTGGGTGCTGGACTACTATGGTATTTTAGTATTTGATTTGATGCATAAATGCTATCAAATGACAGGTGATGAAAAATGAGTAGTGAGCTTGTCAAATACTGCATTACCCAGGTAATTAGCACTAGATGTTGCAACCAACCACCCAAAATCTCAATAGCTTAGTCAAAGTGAAGATTTATTTTAAGCCCTATTTGTAGGCTGATAGTAGTATTCAAGGACTAGGACCATGATGATTTCCATCTTATAATGCCAGCTTCTTCTAGAGCTCCTCAGCATATTCTGGGGCATCTAGTGCATCCAAGTAGATAAAGAATGAGATTTTTCTTATGGCTAAGCTTGAATGTGGAGCACAGTACTTCTGCCCCCCTGTTATTGCCCAGAACATGTTTTCCTGACCATAACCTAAGGGCAAAGGAAGCCGGGAAATGTAGTTTCCCAGTGTGCTCAGGAAAAGGAAATGAGACAGTAAGCATATGCCCATTCTCCCAAATAGCACTGTTTAAAAGAGATTTCTGAAAAAGAACAAATACAGCAGAAAGATCTGCAGAAATATATCTATGTGAGTTTTTACAGTTCATTATTTATATATATATATAATCTATGTCAGTTAATAGAATATATCTTTTTTTTTTCTTTTCACAACAACCATGTTGTGTGAGAGGCAAGGGATATATTATTGCATTTGTTTCACAAATTAAGAAATCAAGATTTATGGGGGAAAAGCAACTCTTTTTTTGTGCGGGGGAAAGCAACTCTGAAAGTCATATACTTGGCAGAGCCAGGAAAAATAGAGGTCAGATAGATCCTTTGATTTTTGTCTGTCTCACTCTATAGTCTACTCCACAGAATCACCAGCTCACTCTCTAAAGCTCACTCACCTAAAAACAACTCTGGAAAAGGCCCTATGGAGTGTCTCTATTTAGAGGATAATTTAAGAATGTTTTCTTACCCCTTTCTCTTTCTGTTCAAAGTGACCAGCCAGTTTTATGAAGTGCATGGCCAGATTTCTAGGTTGAGTGCAAAGTAAATCTCTGTGGCTTGGTTCTGCTCTGAGAAGAGAATTATCTGTCCTAGATACAGCGCTGTTCTGTTGAGATTGCTCAGGTGAGAGCTAATCAAGGCTCCTTTTGATTTAAAATTATAGGGACTTTTGGGTATCTGGGCATATTGATACTGTCAAATAAGCCATAGGCTTGAAGTTAGTTTGGGTCCAAGTGCCATCCTTTATCTGCTCTGTGACTTTAGTCAACTATGCGCCTGTAAGCTTGTTATTTCATCTGAAAACTGGATGTCACGATGTCCTTCCTAAATAAGTCATAGGTGCGATGAAAGGATAAACCAGTTAGTGGATGTGGAAACATGTTGATTATGCAGTTGTATCCTGTGACTGGAATATGTAGCTGGTTTATTGGGGAGGCTCAACGTATTGGAATTATACACAGAAAAAAGGCTCTTGTTCTTTTTCAAATTACCCTTTCAATCTCTACTCCTAAAACACACTCTCTTGAATTCCCCTTTCTCTTCTTTAATGATATCTTGGGACGTTCCTCTCACCGGTGGTCATTATTGTTTATGAAAGACTAATGCAATATAAAACCATCAATCTTGTAATCTATTACATTTTCCTCTGGCAGCCTCCCATTCCAGATTCTAGCGCTTTTAGTATGTTGGGGTTGAGGTGGACAGTGGTAGAGTAGGGCAAGGGGTTCCATGTCCAACCTGTCTACATTTGTAGTTCATTTTGTATTTTATTTCCTGATTTTCTTGCTGACTCCACCTGGACCTCAGTGACCTCTTTGTGGTCCTTTTTTCAGTTATGTGTTTGTTTGGGGGATTCTTGGAAGGGACCTATAGGGCCTCCCCAGTGCACAAATCACTGAGATATGAAAGATTTGGTAGAAACTCATCCCTGCATCAGTTCACCACCCATCAGCTCTCAATACCAGCAGTTCCCTATGGCTCGGTCTTCTCTTGCTATGATTTTTCTCTGAGGTAAGATATGTAAACAAGATGACGGAAGATCACCTACCATCCATAGTGTTCACTGAGCCCAGTAGAGCCTCATATAACCTTGCTACAACTGATGGTGAGAGGGCAGGTGAACTTACAACTGCACACTCTCTTCCCACTGTGTTCCTCTGTCTTTGGTTGTCTTCTTTCCTGGCCATATGGGTCAGGGATAGAGCAGCAAGTCCACTTCCTAATCTATTTGAGGAGTAAATTTCCCATCTCCCTTTCTTGCAGTTCCGCACCCATCATTTTTATACTCACTTTCTATTATTTCGGTGAGACACTGCCTTCATAAGTAATTGCACAAAGTGACTGTGACGAATTCTTTTGTGACATACTCTCAAAGAAAGGGATATAAGTGGAAAGTCAGATCTTTGAACACCGAGTTACTGCAGAGAAGACAGCTAGGTAAATAGTTCATTTTCAACTTATTATTGGCCTTCAGGGATTGAGTTTCATATTTAACCCTACTAGTTTGGGCAACTAGAACCTTGTAGCAGTGATTTCAGCAGAGAATAGTATGTACCTCTGCATGTGGGAACATGGGAGGTGTGATTAATTTCTACCTCCAGTGGAGAGATATGGTCAAGTACACTGAGGAAAAGCAAAATGACATGGGAATGTTTATGTTTCCATTACTCTCCCTGAGGTGCACTGGCTTTGAAGGCTCTTGCCCATAGGCTCTTATTATAATCTCTTAGAGAAATCTGCCTTTAATCTGGGCCCTTTATCTTGTACCCAAGACTGGGCAAGAAATTAAGCATATGCTCAGTATTTGCTTGTTTTCCACTTCTTAAGGCCCCTGGAATGGATGCATTGATGAGTTCCATCCCCTGTATAGCTACATCACTTCATGGGCTAGAACATGATGGCCAGGTTCCCTTAGGGCAGGACAGCTGCAAATGCCCAGGACTTGGTATGGCAGGGTGAGCCTGAGTATCCACGCTGACCCCCAGTGTGTGGTCTTTTACTCTTTTCCCTAGATATTTTTCTTTGCTTATGACTGGACACAGGGTTAAGTTTCCTTTATGTAATTCTCCTGGTAACCATGACTCATATCCCTTAACTCGATACCAAGGGAAGGCTAGGAGAGCCTAATGGGCTATTGAGCTCTTTCCATCCCTCCTTCCAGGGCTTTTTTATACCCACCCCTGACTGTTCTAAAGTACCAGAAAATTCCTGTAAGCCAGACTTCCAACTGGAGATCCAACCAGCCCATCATGGTTTACTACTAATGACTACTCTGATTTCTAACCCCTTTGCCCTAGCTTGATGTTATGATATTCTAGCCTATCTAAACAGAACATAGCCTAGACAAAAAAAGAGGTGTTTAGATGAATGTTCAAATAAATTGATCATAAATAAATAAATAAATAAATAAATACAGAGGTAATACTGAACATATTATTCCCTCCATTTTCCCCTAACACTTAAAATAATATTTTAGACCCCTGTCATCATTCCACTGAGCAATTGTGATGGTCTTCCTCTGTGTGATATTGTCATCTTCAACATCTTCATATGGTTGCTAGATTATATTTGCTAAAATACAAATATGATATTGTTGCATTTGTACTTCAAACCTTTCACTTCCAGCCATCATTCATAGATCCCGTGTCTATACTATAAAGAACCAACCCTAGAGCTTCACTTTCATTGCCCCTCAGTGCCACACTCCAATCTGAGTGTGATCTCTTGACATCATTCCTTATACACTAAATTATTCATCTATAATAGACTAGTCCATTTCATGCCTCTACAATTTATCCCCTGTAGTTCCTTCTACATTTCCCACTTCTATAGTGGTTGAAATTTTACTTAAGGTCAATTTTAACCTGCTTTTCAAAGCCTTTCCTGATGATCTCAGACCATTACTTCCTCTTCTGTATTTCCAGGGTCCTTTATTCATAATATCATCATATCATTGATCACATCCTGATATATATATATGGGCTTCCATATGCTTCCCCTACTGGATATGATCTCCATTAAGAGAGGCCCAGTATCTCCTTCAGCTTTGTACTCTAGATCACAGACGATTTTCAACACATTGTAGCTGCTTCCTAAGTATTGGGGAAATAAAGACACAGAATTATAAACAATCCCAAACCCAAAGATGAATCATCATTTGGAGATTTTTCAGAAAACCTATCTGTAGCAAACCTTAATTCATTGCCAGTGGAGTGCAAATTACAAGTATTATGGAATGCGATTTGAAAATATGCATCAAGAATCTTAAAACATTCTAATTCTTCAAGCCTGAAAATTTACTTCTAGAGATCAGTTACCAAAAGGGAATCAGAGATGTTAAAAAAAAAAATTTTCATTTGTAAGTGATAGATACCAAGCCAAAACAACTTTAAAAAGTGGAAACAGGCTGTTGCTAGAGCTTGAAAAAATACTGGAGAAGGTCACAACATTGAAGGAGGAGTTGCAGCACTGAGGAACCAAGATCAGGCAGTAAGGAGCAGTATATTCCAGGACTCTCCAGCACTCCCATCTATCTTTCCTCTCTGCTGGTTTTACTTGACTTCATTCTTCAGGCGGGTTTCCCTTGAGGGAGAAAATATGGTCCCCAGCAGCTACAGATTCCCATCCTCTCTGCTTTAGCAAACCCAGAGGTAAAAGAGCATCCCCCCCCCCATTCTCTTAGCATCTCTAAGACCACAAAAGGTATTGGGTTGATAACACCTTTGTATTGTTCTCAGGAGACCACCCCTTGACTCATCACTGTTTCCAGGAGAGTTGGATGAAATGTTGGTAAGCCAAGACAGGGTTGTTAGAAATTTAAAAACAGGGGCGCCGGGGTGGCTCAGTCGTTAGGCGTCTGCCTTTGGCTCAGGGCCTGATCCCAGGGTCCTGGGATCAAGCCCCACATCAGGCTCCTCTGCTGGGAGCCTGCTTCTTCCTCTCCCACTCCCCCTGCCTGTATTCCCTCTCTCGCTGGCTGTCTCTCTCTCTCTCTGTCAAATAAATAAATAAAAATCTTTAAAAAAAAAAAAAAAGAAAGAAATTTAAAAACAAATGCATAAAAATTGTTTATTTACTGTGAGTTAGAGGATTATGTTCAAGGAGATGCATCACATTATAATACTAAAAAATGCTAGAAATGTAAAAACAAGCAAAAAACAAACACCTAAGTTAGTGGTAAGGTTGGATAAATTATTGTGTGGATACATCGAAACTTTATACATTCATCTCCAAATTTTTTCTAGAATTTTTTAAGGATTTGAAAAGATGCCCATGATATTATAGTAAAAACAAAACAAAAAGATACAAAATATTTGCAGGAAATCCACCAATAATAATTGAAGTTAATTTTAAAGTATGAAACTCTTCAGGTTTTTTATTTCTTCTTTGTAATTTTCTGGATTTTCCAAATTTTCTACAGTGATCATTAATTTTATAATTAAACAGCTTAAAATTAATGATAAATATCAGGAAATAGAAACATGATGGTTAGTTTTAGGACTATAAGATGATAATCTGTAGTCCCAGCAGAGAAACTATATGAAACCACAATTTTATTTTCTCCATTACCATCCTTTTTTGAGGTCTAGTGTAATTCTTGAGGCCTGGGAACACGGGATATACATGTTTGTGTTTATTATAATCTGTTTTAGGAGAATGGGGATATTGCCTGAGGCTCTTGTATAATTAATCTTTAAGCTAAGTAATCCAAGAATTAATATTCTGCAGGCAACATCTTCAGAAGCAAAGCCAAATTATCTATGATTGTTGACAGTGTGAATTGAGGTAAAGTTGAAAATCCAAATATATTTCATAGCTAGTAACAGTGCAGCTGTGGATCTCATGTCAAATGGGAAACTCCTAAAGCAATGAACATTTTAAAGAGCAAGCTCTCATTTATTAATGTTTTCTATGTTTTCCATTGGGAGAGGTAATGTCAAACCTCATGGAGTAACAGTGTAAGGTCAAAGGTGTGACAGCAGGTCAGAGGAATCTAGTTACTCTTCTGGGAAATCCAAGGCAGAACTAAAGAGCTGCAGAAAGGAGGCGTGATCACCGAAGAACATTAAAGAGAATCGGTTAGGTGCATTTTACTCTTGATGAGATGGGTAAAGGATGATAATTAAAAATGGCAAAAACACTTCCACCTCTAAGATCTATAAATGGGCTGGATTTACCCTCCTACATGAATGAACTAAATACACTGGCCAGGGACGCCTGGGTGGCTTAGTCGGTTAAGCATCAGATTCTTGATTTCGGCTCAGGTCATGATCTCAGGTCCTGAGATCGAGCCCTGCATTGGGCTCTGCTGGATGTGGAGCCTGCTTAAGATTCTCTCCTTCCCTTTCCTTCTGCCCCTCCCCCTGGCTCATGTGCTCTCTCTCTCTTTCTCTTAAAAAAACAAAAACAAAAACTGGCCAAAATATATGAAACAAATTTCTTAAGGTATTGAATATCAGATCAGGCAATGAGGGACTGTGATCCCTAAGACTTGGGAAACAAACCAGTTAACCTGACTGTTGATAAAATGGGCAGACCAAAGGCTGATACTTTAAAAAACAGCACCAGATGCAGAGTTTGGAATATGGGACAGGTCGTGTGCTATCAAAAATGATGGAGGGACAGAGACAAGTAAGACTAGGAAGACAGATGGTGATTCTTTAGCTTGGGATTTTCTCTTATTTTGGTTTTTCCTGTTTGTTTTGTTTCTGTGCTCTTCTGGGCACATTCTTCAACTTTAGGGATTAGTTGAAGAGGCCCTGAAAGCAATGCATTTGTGGTCAAAGATAGTAAATCCAGGACCAGGACAGATGAATTTAAAAAAAAATGATACATAGACTGCTGACAGCTGTACTTTTTAAGGGATGTGAGTTCTGCGAGGGAGCTCAAACCAAAGCAGTTGGACATGAAGACAGGCCCATTTTCACTACAGCTTTGTCAAGTTGTATTTCATTCTGTCTTATGCCAGATCTTTGCAACTCAGACTGTAGCAAAAGAGTGGCAACTGTCCACTGTGGAGTTCAGGTAGTAAATCCCAGCATGCTTGAATGCCAGTATGCCTTCAATTTTCTAAATAATAGAAGTGAAAAAAGGATGTGTAAGAAAGAGTTCTCATTTGTCCTTGTTTGAAGCATTTTCTTCTTACCATTATCAATGACCTAAGTAAGAGGAAATTTAATAAGCTGTTAAAATTATTTAAATATTCATAAAAAATAAGAAAACTTCTTTAGTTTTCACATAAACATCCAAGCATCCCTTTCTACTAAATGTGCTCTCATCTTTATGGCTTTCATTTGCTCATTTATAGCTGGGATTTCTGCCAAGCTTCTAGTGAAATAAGATGTGTTTATGACTAAGACTGAATTTCACAGCTTTAAAAAACTACAACTAGATACTAAAAACCTTGTATCTGAAACTAGATACCTGAGAAATATCCTTCTATTGAACTTGACAAGTGAGGATTTACTTTCTAATCTTTTAGTGTGTCCAGTGTGGATGGCTGGAGAGACTGAGCTCAGGCTTGATAGCCTTGAACACTGCATGTCACAAAGGCCAGCACTGAGCCCTGCTGTCACTCCACTGGCTGGCTGGCCAGTACTGTCACGATGGAATCCGAATGGCTTTCATGCTGCAGAATTTAGAATTTAAAGGTGATTTAAGAGAACAAACATCTGGAGAGAGTAGCACAGAGTGTGCTAGGAATTCTAAGAACCTTTTTTGTACCCTTTGAATTTTTCCACAGCCTTCATGAGACAGAAATATGAAAAGAGAACAGGAAAGGGACATTGCTAAGTTGGCCACAGGCTTTGGCCGTGCGTGCTAAGGCAGGGACATAATTGCTGTTTTCTGGAGAGGACTTTGATAAGTTGTCCACCTAGGGATATATCTGACTGTCCTATATTTTGACCCAATGAAGAAGAACAAATGGTGGTTCTCTAAAAAGAAGGTAAGAAGATATGACTTCAGTTTAAATGATGAAAGCACTTGAGTGTTTTCAAGCTGTAGTCTTCCTTAGCAAATGGTCTATGGATGATGACCTCTTAGTATAAAAACCAAGAGACACCAGTATAATTATCAAGAAAAACCAGTGCCCCTGCTGTGGTTTATAAGTGAGGCCAGTATTGTTTGGGAAGAGGAGGCTGTGAGAAGAGGAAAAATAAAATAGAGGTATGGGAATAGTAATAGTAACATTCAGTGTCCTCAGAGAAAGCTCAAATGTGTAGTATTTGTTGAAAACAGATGGTATATATATGTATGTTTTGTCAAAATGGCATGTCATTTTGGGCAAGATCAGGAGGGCAACATGAAGGTTAAAAGAATTGAGTTGTTCAAGGATACATGCATAATATTCCTGCTTTTCCCCCTTCCTTCCCTCCTCCCTCTCTCTTCCTCCCTACCTCTCTCCTTCCTTCCTTCCTCTTCTTTCTTTCTCTCTTTCTTTCTTTCTTTCTTTCTTTCTTTCTTTCTTTCTTTCTTTCTTTCTTTCTCATTTAAGGCTATACTACCTTAAATTTATGTACTTTTCTTTTGCTTAAATATGTGTATTGCTGTCGTAACTGGCCTGTAAAGTCCCTTGAAGAGAAGATATAGAAATGTAGAAATGATATCAGAGATAATTTTCAGTAAGCTGATTAGGGAAATGAGGATTAATACTGCTGCTAATGTAATTTATGTGCAGAATTCCTCCTAACATATGTCCCTGGCATCTTCCAAAGTCACATGGTCTCTAGGGGACAAACCCCATATTGAGGAATTGGTTAATTTCATCTAAGTCATCAAAATTATGTGTGTAGGATTGTTCACATATCCCCTTGTTATCTTTCAGATGCCTGTAGGTCTTTAGTGATAGCCCCTGTTTCATTCTTGATATTGCTTATTTGTCTTTTTTTTGCATCATTTTTGCTAGAAATTTATCAATTATATTGATCTTTTCAAAGAACCAGTACTTCATTTCTTTCATATTCCCTATCATTTTTCTGTTTTGAATTTCATTGATTTCTTCTCTTAATTATTTCCTACCTTCTGCTTGCTTTGGGTTTATTTTGTTCTTCCTTTTTTACATTCTTTAAGTGGAAATTTAAGATTATTGTTCTGGGCCCTAATGTATACATTTTGTACTATCAATTTCTGTCTCATCCCTGCTTTAGTTGTGTCCCACAAACTGATATGTTGTATTTTCATTTTTATTTATTTTTATTTTTTTAAGTTTTTATTCAAATTCCAATTAGTTAACATACAGTGTTATATTAGTTTCAGGTGTACAATATAGTGATTCAGCACTTTCATACATCGCAATGTGCTCATCATGACACATGCACTCCTGAAGCCCCATCGCCTATTTCACCCATCCTCCAAACCCCCTCCCCTCTGATAATCATCAGTTCTCTATTTTTTTAACTTTCTTTTGGAATTTCTTCTTTGACCATTGATTGTTTAGAAGCATGCTACTTAGTTTCCAAATGTTTGGAGATTTTTCTGTTATCTTTTAGTTATTTCTACTTTAATTCCATCCAGGCCAGAGAACACTTTCTGTATGACTTCAATTATTTTAAAATTGTTGACCTTCATTTTATGGCCTATGATGTCGTCTATCTTGGTATATGTTTCATAGACACTTAAATATGTATTCTCTTTTAGTTAGATGATGTATTCTATAAATGCTGATTACTTTATTGTTTGATGGCATTGTTGAGTTCTGTAGATTTGATGGTGTTCTGTCTAGTTGTTCAATCAGTGATTAAGAAAGGGATGTTGAAATCTCAAACTATAATTGTATATTTGTCTATTTCTCCTTTCGGTTTTATCAGCATTTACTACACATTTTTGAAGCTCTGTTGCTTGGTACATACACATTTAAGATGACATTTTTTTCTTAGTGGATTGATCCTTTTATCATTATTTAATGTACCTCTCTTTCTCTGGTAATTTTCTTATCTCTGAAGTGTCATCTATTTAATATTAATAATTCCTTGCTTCTTTTAGTCATGTTTGCGTGATATACCTTTTCCCACCCTTTTAGTTTCAACCTGACTGTATCAATCTGTTTTATATTTGAAGTCCATTTCTCATAGTCTATAGTTGGGTCATATTTTTTAATCCACCATGCCAATTTATTTCCTTTAATTGGCATATTTACATCATTTACATTTAATGCAGTTACTTATACAGTAGGACTTAAATGTACTATTTTATTTTAAAATTTTTTCTTTGTTAATTTCATTTTCCATTTCTCTGTTTTCTCTTCCTGTCTCCCTGTAGGTTACTTGATGGTTTATTGGATTTTCACTTTGATTTGTTAATGGTGATTCTGAGTGTTTATCTTTGGTTCCTTTAGTTGTTGCTCTAAGAATCATATCACATATGTATTACTTGTCACAGTCTACTGGTGTTATTGTTTTACCAGTTTGAGTGTAATATAGAAATCTACCTCCCTTTTCATCCCCTTATGCTCCCACATTTGTAACATGTTTATCAAGTATTTCCTCTATATGCTCTTAGAACCACATGAAACAGTGTTATAACTTTTTTTTTTTTTAAGATTTAGTTATTTATTTGAGGGAGAGTGAGAGCATGAGTGGGGAGAGGGACAGAGGGAGAGAGAGAGAGAAAATCTTCGGCAGACTCCCTACTGAACGTGGAGGCCGATATGAGGCTCGATCTCAGGACTCTGAGATTATGACCTGAGCCAAAACCAAGAGTCAGAGGCTTAACCAACTGAGCCACCCAGGTGCCCCATTGTGTTAAAGATTTTGATTCCACTGTCATTCATAATTTAGAAAACTCAAGAGGTGAAGGAAGATTTATTGTTTTTACTCATATTTTTGCTTATCATGTTCTTTCAAACTTCCTGATGCTCCAGGGTTTCTTTTTGCTCGTTTTCTTCTTTTTAGAAAACTTATTCTACATACTCTTTTAGGGTAGTTATGCTGGTGAAATTTTCTGGTTTTATCATATTATAAATTGAGAAAGCTATTTATGACTTACGTGAATGGAGTGTGTGTGTATGTATGTGTGTGTCTTAAGTAAACTATGGTTAATTTTCATAAATTTTCTATGTGCAGTTGAAAATATGATGAGTTTGTGATTCTCAGAGTTTAATATTTATATCAATACAATATACTTGATTTATTATGTTATTGAAGTCTTCTATAGGCATAACATTTTTTGGTTTACTTGATCTACTGTTTGAAAGGTGTGCTAAAATCTCCTAGTGATACTCAGTTTCACTCTATTTCTCCTGATATTTTCAGATTTTTAAAATGAATTTCGTTTGCTAAATTACTGGGTGCATAAATATTAATACCTGTTTTATATTCATTGAGAATGTCACCTTTAGTGTTATAAAGTATTCTTATCTGTCTGTTTTAATGTTTTGTTTGACATCTACTTTTTCAGTTATTAGGTTTAGGACCTTTACTTTCTTTTTATTTGAATTTACATGTTTATCCATGCCTACATTAAAAAAAATGATTACCTGTCTTTTCTTTATATATCACAGTGCAATGTTTCATTTTATAAGCAAATCTTATTTTTTCTCCTTTAAGTAGGGCGTTAAACCTATTTGACATTCTTAAAATTATTTATTTATATGCACATGCATATATATAGTTTTGCACGATGCCATTTGTTTCATTTTCTGTTTCTTTCTGTGTCTCTCTCACACAGACACACACACACACACACACAGACACACACACACACACATTTGGATTCTTTTGGTGAATAGGAAAGTTTACATCTTTTGCCCTAATTGGTATCATTAAGCTACTACTTTTGTATAATATGCTTATTCCGTCCAATTTTTAGTTTTGCATTATGAGCAATATTGAAATTAGCTAAAATTATCTGCTCCCCATCATCTAATACAAAGCAGCATATTTTTATTCACAGTTCATAGCCATAAAGCAACCTGGGAACTTACTCTATTTTATTTACGCTCTCCTCATTTCTCTACTATTTTGTGTATTTATTCTACCTATAGTGTCAGAAAGTTTCATCATTACATACTATCATCTTTTCCTTATAACCATCATTTTGATTTATGTTTATAGGTTCAAATGTAATTAATGCTTATGTTAACACTGCTCCAGTCATTTTAATTGTCTGAACTTATTTCTTTATTTGATTCTTCAGAAAGCACTTGTGAAAATAATATTCTCTGAGCTTTTATTTTTGAAGATATGTTCGCTTGCTAAGTTAGTTTCCTAGGGCTGCAATAACAAATTACCAGAAATTAGGTGGCTTAAAACAACAGAAATCTATCATCTCATAGTTCTGGAAGCCAGAAGTCTGAAATCAACATGTCAGCAGGGCTCCAGTCATTCCAAAGGCTCCAGGGCAGAATCTTCCCTTCTGGTGGCTCCTCATGTTCCTTGACTTATGGCAGCATAATGATGATCTCTGCCTCTGTCTTCACATGGCTTTTTTCATGTGTGTCTCTGTGTCTTCTTGTTTGTCTCCCTCTTTTTAAAAAGAAAAGCAGAGTGCCACATGCTGTACCTCCTTTAGATGTGTCTGGAGTCTTGGAAGCTTTCTATGTTCTCCTAAAAAATGGACCTTGAGAACTTGATTGGAGGTTCTAGCATGGGAGCATAGCTAGTTATATACCTTTGACTGAAGAACAGTCCTCCTCTATTGTAGAAGGACTTCCTCTTTGAATGAGTGCGTAGCTTCAGGAGGGATGCACATGGAGTGCTGAGGGAGGAAGGGGACACCTGCCAGCCAGATCCGCTGAATCAACACTAGCGATCAATGGGGTGACAGATGACACAGCCAGATTGCCCTCACGTCCTTGTTTGCCTCTTAGAAGAACACTTATCATTGAATTTAGGGTCCATCCTAAATTAAGTTAAAGATTTTGAGATCTTTAATTTAATAAATCTGCAGAGACCCTCTTTTCAAATAAGGTCACTTTTCCAAGCACCAGAAGTTATGACTTAGAAATATGTTTTGCCGGCCACTATTCAATCACTGCAGTCCACCTTCAGGCCCACAAACTACTTCTGTCCCATGTGCAAAATACATTCACCCCAACACCCCCCCTCAAATCTCAACCCATTATTATAACATCAAGTCCAAACCCAAAATCTCGTCTAAATATCATCAGCTCAATAGGTCCCAAAGATCATCTCCCTAATCATCTAAATCAGGTATGGGTGAGACTCTGGGTGTAATCCATTGTAGGGAAAATTCCCCTCCTTTTGCGGACCTGTGAAACTAGAAAACGAGTTGTCTGCTTCTCAAATACAACGACAGAACAGTCATTGATTAAACATGCCCATTGCCATACAGAGAAATTGGAGGCAAGAAAGGGGTCGCTGGTTCTAAACAAGTTAGAAACCCAGCAAGGCAAATTCCATCATGTTTTAAGACCTGGAAATAATCCTCTGTGACTTGAAGTTCATCCTTTGGGCCCATGGAGGATTTGCACTCTGCGTCCACCACTCTGCCTTCTGCCTCTGCACCCACATTTCTACTCTGGGAGATGGGTCCTTTTTTCGAAGGATATTACGTGTTTGTAGGTGATTAGCTCTATCAGCCTGTTTCCTGCCTGTACAGTTTTTGAAATCTGATTGCCCTCTTTCAGTTGGTCTTGTCTCTGTCCCCTTCAGTGTGAGCCAGCAATGCTTTTGCTGATCCTACAGTCTCAAAAAACATTGTGGTTCTTCCTTGTATTCTATGGGGATCTATGCCATTAGACAAGAGGATCTTCCACAAATCTTTTCTTGGTAACTCCATATTTTTTTCTGACTTCTGTTGAGATGGTTGAGTGGATCCATTAGTCACCTGCCTAGTCTCTTCACTAAAAGGTTGTCCTGGCAAACCCTAGGATCCTCTATCTCTAGTGCATGCTTTTCCATCAGTGGATTTCTTTTTTTTTTTTTTTTTTTAAAGATTTTATTTATTTATTCGACAGAGATAGAGACAGCCAGCGAGAGAGGGAACACAAGCAGGGGGAGCGGGAGAGGAAGAAGCAGGCTCATAGCGGAGGAGCCTGATGTGGGGCTCGATCCCATAACGCCGGGATCACGCCCTGAGCCGAAGGCAGGCGCTTAACCACTGTGCCACCCAGGCGCCCCAACCATCAGTGGATTTCTTAATTTTAGTTCATTTGCAATCTAGATAGGACAAAAACCTCCCAAATCAGCAAGTATTAGTTTGTTTTGATTAACAGTTATTTCCTCAATTTAATTCACTCCTCTCATTTTTACTATAAGTATCAAGGAGAAACCAGGCTATGCCTTCAACACTTTTCTTGTAAATCTCCTCAGCTAAATGTTTTTTTTTTCCTGCTCTGTTTTGCAAACAACAGTAGAGCACAATCCAACCAAATTTTATAACACTTTATAACAAGGATCGCCTTTCCTCCATTTTCCAGTAAATAACGCGTTCCTCATTTCCTTCTGAGACTTTATAAGAAGCACTTCCAATGTCCATATTTTCACCAACAATCTCTTCAAGGCAATGTAGGCTTTTTCTATCATGTATCTCAAAATTCTTCAAGCTTCCACTCATTACCCAGTTTCAAAGCCATTTCCGTACTTTTAGGTATTTGTTGTAGAAGCATCATACTTCAGGTACCAAAATCTGTATTGGGTTCCTAGGGCTGCCATAAACAAAATACTACAGGCTTGGGTAGACTGAAACAACAGAACTATATTCTTTCACAGTTCTGGAGACCAGAAGTCCAAAACCAAGATATAGGAAGGGCCAGCCTCCCTCTAGAGCTCTAGAGGAGAATCCTTTTTTGCCTCTTCTAACTTCTGGTGGCTCCTAGAGTTGCTTGGCTTGTTGTAGCAAATGACAACCTCTGCCTCCACCTTCATAAAATCTCCTTTATGTGTCTCTGTATCTCTTATGAGGACATTCATTGTTGGATTTAGGGCCCAATCTTAATCCAGGATTATCTCATCTTGAGATCTTTTACTTAATTAAATTTGCAAAGACTCCATTTCCAAACAAGATCACATTTACAGGTACTGGGGGTTAGGACTTGGACCTATATTTTGGGGGCCACCATTTAACACACTACACATAGAAATATTAAAATTCTTTTGTTAACTGATTCTTTTCTTTTGAGTTTCTTTTTTTTTTTTAAGATTTTATTTATTTTTGCGAGAGAGAGCGCGAGTGAGTGCGCATGAGCAGGGGAGGGGGCATGGAGGAAGAGGGAGAAGCAGGCTCTCCGCAGTGTTGAGCATTTTGTGTCAGTTTTCCCAGATATATAGTGTATCCTTTTAGTATAGTACTTTTTTAAAACTAAAAGCTTGCTTGAATTAAAATTGTATTATATTTCTTATTTTCCTATTCCATTGCTTTAATTTTCTATTTCTTCATATTATATGTATTTCAGATTTTTTTCTTATCCTCTGTATCTGCCACTTTTTCTAGATTGAATATATCTCTCTTAATTTCTTTTTCATTTAAAAATTTTCTACTTTTAATCTTCTACATATTTTAAGGCACTTTGCATGATGCTTAGTTTTCTAATGCTTCTCCTAGTTTAGTCTTCACTTCATTTTTCGAAAAAACTATTTCCTTTCTGTCAGCTCACTTACCCACATCATTTGGTTGAGTTTTCTAGTTCTGACTTAAGCTTTTGTTTTATATTTTCTACATATTTTTAATATAAAGAAATAAAAGATTAAAGAATAACAATAGTTAAAAAGAAACATTAATTTTATTGTGCTTTTTCAAATATTACTTTGTAATTTCCATCTGTTTTGTAGCCAAAAATCTCTGGAGTTTCTTCACTTAATGCAGGAATGTAATGTTGCTTGTATCATTTGCTCTCTCTCTCTCTCTCAAAATTTGAGGAATTGAACAATGG
This sequence comes from Ursus arctos, assembly GCF_023065955.2. Classification (NCBI taxonomy): domain Eukaryota; kingdom Metazoa; phylum Chordata; class Mammalia; order Carnivora; family Ursidae; genus Ursus; species Ursus arctos. Next base: position 29,574,269 of record NC_079873.1, on the reverse strand, counting down.
ATTTTGAAAAAATGTTGAGGCAATGAGGTCAGTGACTATTATCCTATTGTATTTAATGACTCAGAATTTCATAGAATTTAAAAAAACCTGAACAGTCGTATGTCACAATACGTACACATGTTTGTTTACAAAGAGGATGATTGAAAACCCAAACATCTTTGTCTTGTAATGCATTAGAATGACTTATTTTAGTTATCGTTTGTGAGCTTTCTGTTCTGTACCAGGCTATTTATTTACTTATTTATCTATTTAAAGTAGGCTGTATGCCCAGCATGGAGCCAGATTCGGGGCTTGAACTCACCACCCTGAGATCAAAACCTGAGCTGAGATCAAGAGTCAGACGCTCAACTGACTGAGCCACCCAGATGCCCCCTGGGCTTTTTACGTATGCCAAAACATAAGATTTTCTCAGCAAGTTATTTTATCCATTCTATAGAGGATACCTTTAAGTTTGAAAATATCAATAACTTAGCCAAGATAACACAGCAAGCAAGGGACAAAGCTCAGATTTGGTTCCAAAATCCAATCCTCTGAGCCACTCTTAGAAAGCTAGTTGCCTAGGTAATCCTCAATTCTATTACAACGATGCAAGATGCTATTTTAGAAATAATTTCTTCTTTTCTAGAGTAGTCCACCCAGCATCCTGGGGCGTTATCAAATATTTTGTACAGGTGGTGCGCTGGTCTTACTTAGCAAGGTCTGGCACCATAAGATTACAAAAGAAGTTTTATAAATATACACACTCACACTAACAAAGAGCAATTATGTAGCTGACTAACAATAAGAAATTTAATAGGCAAATTTCAGTCTTAACTGTCTAGCAGCATGTCAGCTTTACATTCAAATGCATCTTCAATCTGACCACTTCTCACCACCTCCACAGCTATCACAGTAAGTCCAAGCTACCTCCATCTCCCCTTAGTTTTCTGCACTAGCGCCCTGAGTGGCCTCACTACTTCCACTTTTGCTGCTGTACAGTTAATTATCCGCCCGACAGGCAAGGTGATCTTCAAGAACATAAAACAGATCACGTCAATCACTTTTCAAAACTCTCTAATGGCTGTTCTAATCGACAATAAAAGGAAAGTCCTTGCACTAATCTACCTTGATTATTTGTCCTTTATTGTTGATTTGTAAGAGTTCTTCATGTATTATGGATGTAAGCACTATATCAGAATTATGAATTGCAAATATTTTCCCCCATTTTCAGGTTTCTTTTCACTTTCTTTATGTCCTTTGAAGGACAAAATGTTTTAATTTTGTTTTTAATTTTGTTGAAGCCTGATTTATCTACTTTTTTCTTTTGTTGCTTATGCTTTTAGTGTCCTATCAAAAGGCTTTGCTTGGGGTGTCTGGGTGGCTCCGTGGGCTAAGCGTCTGCCTTCAGCTCAGGTCATGATCCCAGGGTCCTGGGATCGAGCCCTACATCGGGCTCCCCACTCAGCGGGAAGCCTGCTTCTCTCTCTCCCCCTTGTCTGCTTCTCCACCCCTGCTTGTGCTCCCTCTCTCTGTCAAATAAATAAATAAAATCTTAAAAAAAAAAAAAAAAGGCTTTGCTCAACCCAAGGTCATAAAGATTTACTCTTATATTTTCTTCTAAGATTATTATAAGTTTTGCTCTTACATTTGGTTTATGACCTCTTTTGAGTTAATTTTTGTGTATGCTGTAAGAAAAGAGGTATAACTTCATTGCTTTGCATCCAGATACCCAGTTGTCCTGGTACCATTTGTTGAAGAGACTGTTCTTTTCCTATTGAATTGTCTTGGCATAATTGTCACCATAACTGTAGAAGTTTATTTCAGGATTATCAATTCTGTTTCATTGTTCTATATGTCTAATTATGCCAGGACCTGTTACTGTAGCTTTATAATAAGTTTTGCGTTTGGGAAATGTAAATCCTCCAGCTTTCTTTTTTCTTTTTCAAGATCATTTTAGCCATTCTGCATTCCTTGAATTCCCATATTAATTTTATTATCAGCTTGTCAATTTCTGCAAAAAAGCCAATTGAGATTTTAACAAGGATTGGATTGATGCTATAGATCAAATTTTGGAAAATTGCCATTTTAAGAGTACTGAATTTTGCTTCATGAACATGGGATGTCTTTCCATTCATTTATGTCTTCTTTAATTTCTTTTAAAACAATATTTTGTAGTCTTCAGAATATCAATTTTATAATTTTTTGTGAAGTTTATTCCAAGTATCATCCTTTTTAACATGCTATTATAAATGGAATTGTTTTCTTACTTTAATTTTCAAATTTTTTGTTGCTAATATATAGAAATCAAATAGATTTTGTATATTGATCTTGTACCCTGCAACCTGGCTAAAACCGATCATATATTAACTTTAGTAGTTTTTTATAAGTGGATTCCTTGTAAGTTCCTATATACAAAGTCATGTTGTCTACAAAGAAATATAACTTTACTTCTTCCTTTCCAGTCTGGATATCTTTTATTTCATTTTCTTGCTTAATTGTCCTAGATAGGGGCAATACGATGTTAAATAGAAGTGGTGAGAGTCAACATCCTTAGGGCAAAGACATTTAGTCATTTACCATTAATTGCAACATTTGATGTGAGTTTTTTATGTATGGGTCATATTTTCTTGTTTTTTTTTTTTTTCTTGGATAGTTAACATTTTAGATAATGTAGCAATTCTGCATACTAATACCCTCCTCTCCTGCTCATTGTTGTTTGCTTATTTGTTTAGTGGCTTGGTGGGTCTATTTTAGTGAAGTCTGTTTCCCCAGCAGGATGTACCTTCTGATGCAGTTATTCAGAGGGTGCAGCCTTGGGCATGCACGCATTCACCCTGGGATGACAGTGGCTTCAGCAGGACTGTTGTTTCTTTTCCTGATCTCTCTAAGCTCTCTGCTTCAGTTGGATTCACATGCAGCTGTTAGGCTTCATTAATTACTGGCTGATTTTGCTGTTGGTTTCAATATTGCCCTGAGGCATAAATTGCTCCACAGTCTGATCCCATTACAGTCTGTCTCTTTTGCAGAGGTAATCATTTTTTTTTCTTTCTTTCTTTCTTTCTTTCTTTCTTTCTTTCTTTCTTTCTTTCTTTCTTTTCTTCCTTTCTTTCTTTCTTTCTTTTTCTTTTTTAGAGACAGAGCATGCCTGTGTGAGTGGCGGCGGAGTGGGCAGAGGGAGAGGGAGAGAGAGAATCTTAAGCAGGCTCCACACCCAGTGTGGAGCCCAACTCAGGGCTCAATCTCAGGACCCTGAGACCATGAGCTGAGCTGAAATCAAGAGTCCGACTCTTAACCGACTGACCACCCAGGCAGCCCTGCAGAGGTAATCACTGAGGCTAGTTTGTGAGGTTTGTTCCAATCCTATGATGTCTCTTCTTAGCCATCTCCTTCCTTGATTGTCTGTGATACGCATCTAGCTGATTTAGAATTTAGCTTGGTGTTCTTATTCGGCAACCAGCTTCTTTGCAATTGATTACCGCTAAAATCTCCATTGGTTTGGATAGCCTTGAACTATCCACGTTTTGTTCAACATAAACTAGTTTCCTTAGGGGAGAGCTTTAGAGCTCTCTGTTCTTACAGTCTGCCTGTTCCCCTGAGCAAAATCATTACTGATCCAGAGCTAAGGGCACAAAATGTGGCCCAGTTCTCTCAGAGTGACTCCTCTGCTTCATGAGTACAGTACTAGGCCAAGACACCATCCTCTGGTCTTCTTGATTTACTTCCAGCATAGAACTTCTACCCAAAGAGTGAGCTGGGGTAATGGTGATTAGAGGCCCAATATTGTAGCCTGCCAAGGCTGGAGTGAGACTCTGCCCTAGAAGTGGGAGCTGGGTAGAGAAGGAGCTCCCCCTAGGTCTCAGCCTGGTCTTTCATGGAATAGAACCTCTGCAACTCCAGGCTGTTGGGATTGAGAAATGCTGGTAGCCTCTCTCTCTTGGGGAGATAACGTTGTCCTGAACTGGGGCTTGGGAGGAGCAAGCCCCTGTGTTCTTGACTGCATCCTATCAAAGTGGAGTTCCGTCACACTGAGCTGGGAGGGGGATGTAGAGAGGAGGCTGTGGTTCAGATCCACAGACTCTCACTGTACTGATTGAGATTTGTTAGTTTTTCTTGAAAAAAAAGTATATATATATATTTTTAATTTGATGCATGTCCTTGGGATGATTTCTGGAGACTTTAAATGGTTGCTTCAAACTCTGTGTGTGTGTGTGTGTGTGTGTGTGTGTGTGTGTGTATGTATAGGTAATTTTCACCAGTTATGGTTTTTCACTGGAGAAAGGATCCACAAAACTCATTTCCTTATGCCAACTTTCCAGAAGTCATCTAGAAATTCTTAATAAATTTGTGTTTTTTGTTTGTTTTTTTAAAAATTTTATTTATTTAAGAGAGACCGAGAGAGAGCACAAGTGGGGTGGGGGAAGGGCAGAGGGAGAGGGAGAAGCAGGACCCTGGGATCATGACCTGAGCCAAAGGCAGACACTTAACCAACTGAGCCACTCAGGCGCCCTGAATTTGTGTTTTTATTTGAAGCCTCATGGGTCAATGGAAGATGTGACAGTGCTTGAAGCCTCCACTCAGACATCCCCACCTTTTGTCACCTCTTGGCCTTCCTGGGAGAACCAAATCTCTACCTCTGATGCTCTGTGCTCCACATATCCTCTCCCTCCTCATATCCATCCAGCAACCAGTGCTGCCTTCCACCCTGTGGAGCATGGACCTGGCCAGAGGCACAGACAGGGTTGAAATCAGGTGACTGTGAACATGGCATTCTAGGACAGGACATGGCAATGCCTATCCATACCACAGGCCCTTTCAGAGTCAACATGGAAATGCCAAGCTTTCAATCACCCTGGTTCAAGTAAGAACTGACTGTGTCTCATTGTGAAGGTTGAAAACCCTTTGGAGTTGCTCATCTGTGACCCATGGCAAGTGAGGCGCCTAACGTTACTTCCCTGTTCTCAGAAGTCTCATTGGTTTGACTGTTGGCGGGGATGGAATAGGCAGCCAGTGGGCTGCATACGCTCTCGACCTCAGGCCAGGCTCCCAGGCACCTGTGACAGTTTGTACTTGTATGGCCAGGGTGCCCTTACAGGAGGAAGTGTGACATAGCAAAAAAAGAAAAGAAAAGAAGCAGCAGCAGCAGCACCACCACCACCACCACGACAGGTTGAGAGACCATGGAAAGAAACCGTTTTCTATTCTAATACCATTAAGAGCACTTTTTTCCCTGCCCATTTGACCTCAAAGCCCCGCATTTTCATTCGGCACCAGGCCCTGTAAATGATATCGTTGTGTCTGTCTTTAGACCTTGGCTGACACCACTTCCCTCCTTCTCCCTTCCACATTTGCGAGGTGGTCCCTTCTAGTTATTCTGCAAGTCTTGGCTTAGAAGTCACTTCTTCCCAGAATCTTTCTCTCCAGTTTTGATGAAGTCCTCCCACGTGCTCCAATATGGTCTCTCTTTCCCTGATCTAATTACCTGTACATAAGTGTCTATTTGCTCAGTTCTATCCCATCAAAACTCCCGAGGGCAGAGACTGTTTTCTTGTTCATTGTTGTATCTCTATGTTCTCTCAGAGTGCCAGACATCATGTGTTTAATTCCTAGCTGTTTAATAATAGTTAGAGATAATGAAGACTTTCAGGTGTGATCTCTGGGCTGGTTTCTGAAAGAGGACAAGGAAACGAGAGGAGATAAGGTGAGAGGAAGGCATTGAAGCATAGAGGAGGTATAGCATAGCCACCCTATCTGGGGGCAACCAATTGTTCCACGGGACTTCAATGTAGGACACAAGCTGGTGTGCACAGAGATGCCTTGTGCATGGTGTTAATAAGATTGGACCCCAGCTGGAAGATAATGTGGAGCCACTGGAAGGATTTAAGATGTGAAGTTAGTACAGCTTAGTGAGGTCACTCTGAGCCTAATGTACGAAAGCCTGGCTATCTCAGGCCCTCATTCAGGGGAGAAAGATGAGGGCCTGGGTTAGAGCAATTGGGTGCTGAGGAAGGAATAGATTAGAGTGGCCCTTAGGCAGATTAGTGGATTTAGTGATGGATGGAATGTGGAATATGAAGGAGGAATGACTGCAAGTATCCCAACTCAGGTGTCTGGATGATGGAGGTGCAGTGAGTCAGGGTAGAGGCAGAGAGGGACGAGCAAGTGTGGGGTCAGGAGCCTAATGGGAGATGAGGACATGGTTGTGTGTACATTCACTGAGGTGCCTTTGGGTCCAGCAGGAGGTGAGATGGCTTAGTCCTGACTAGACATGCATAGCAGTAGAGACCCAGGAGTTCTGTTCCTCAAGTACACAATAGGAAAATGGGCTTGGGACGTGGGTGTGCATTTTCTAATGCTGTTTCTATGGGCGAACACATGAGGAGCAAACAGCAAACTTAGAAATGGGATTTGGGGACATAATGTATAAATTGGAGTCAGTCTATATTTGAATTTTTAGTTGACTATTAGGGTTGACATTGAGAGCAGTATAAATGAGCAGCACTTCAAATAATAATGGTGGTAAAATCACACTGCAAAGATTCTGAACAAGATGGGCTTAGAAACTCCCCCTTCACCTCTGTCCTCAACTTCCTTCATCTCTTCATCTTCTTCTGGATTTCTGCCTCTATAAAGGCAATCACATGCTTGGTGCAGTTTTGTGTTTTTCTGTTTGACGCTCATGTTCATGAGAGAAAGAAATGTTTTCACGTGCCTTGTTGCAGTGAAATGATCCCCTGTGCCCTGGCAACATTTGAACACCGTGTTAAGCCAGGTGACCTAGGAGGCGGCAGACGCATCTTCCGCTGTGCCATCCCCGCCCGCGCGGCTGCGTGTGTGTGAACATCCGCACGCGAGTGCGCGCGCACACGCATCACTTACTTCAGATCCACGGTGTGTATTCAGTTCTTTCGGTGCTGAGAGCCCTCAAACCTCTGAGTACTTGGCCGTGCTATTCCACCTGTTAGGATTTCTTTTCCTCCTCTGCCTGGAGGCCCATCTTTCTGGCCGATCCCGACCTGCGGCTCTGCAATCAGGGGGCTTCATGCTCACCCTCCCTCAGAGGCGCCCTCACCATCCTCAGGCTGACTCAGAGATGCTGGGTTTTCCTCCCACGGTGCAGCGCTGCACTGGTGGGTTTTCTTCTGCGTGTCCTCTTTGGGCATCGTGAAAGTCAGGGCTGCTCGGCGCCTGGTCTTTCCTGCGTACTAAGTGAGGGCGTGACCCCGTGATGCTGCGCGAGAGGCTCTGGGTGAAGGGTAAGGAAAGCTTTCAAAGTGGCCCTGGAATGAAGGCACGGAAAGTACAAGAACAAAAAAGCCAGCAGAGAACTAATTAATGTGCTGGGGACAGTCCACTACAGTTCTACACACTTTTCAGAAAAAAGAAAGGCTCGGTTACACGAGTAAAAGCATAAATTGCCAGAATTGATGGGCCCAGTTCCCATTTTATTCCCCAGGAATAGAGTATTAAAATTCTTTGTAAGAAAAGCAGTGGGGAGCCTTATCTGCTGGTCATATTTATGGGTAGATTTTTGCAGAGATGTTCTTATGGCTTATCATTTATCGGTTGTTTCTTATGAGCAAGCAATTCCCACCCTAACCAGGCATCGACAGCCTGGTGGTTGGCAGCTGAAGATAGGGTCACATCTACAAGTCTGAGAAGGAAATGAGCTGTTTCTGTTTCCTCATAAGGCCACCGGGACATTTGCTACCAACGGGGGTGGGGGGGTGACTGCCTACCTGGTGTGTGGTGATCAGTAAACCACGCACTAAAGTCATGAGCTTTATCTCCTCGTGGCACTCACAAATGACGCCTCTTTTCACAACCAGCTGTAGCTAATCAAGGGTAAAGTGACAGCCTCACTGGTAAAGCCACTTAGGATTATCAGGGAGAAGAAGGGGGTCCCTGGGCTTCAGGAGGTTATACTTTGGGAGGGCAGAGTTGAGAATCATAAGGCATTTGCAGATTCGGCCTGTATGGCATTGTTTTCTCAGCACAAGCTCCTGGAGGACGTTGCCGGGATGCAGAAATCACCATCCACCCTTGATGACCTGGGTCAAACACCTGTCGTGCAGACGTTTACTTTTTAGTGCACAGTATTGTCATGCAAATCCATCCGCTCAATGTGCAGCTCACCATTTCAGATAGAACCCGTCTGGTCAAACAAACCAAAATGCTGTGTCTGAGATTTGTGTGGGTGGGGGAGGAGAGGAGGATCAAGATTTCTCCCACCTTCTGCTACATTCTCGTGTTTTCTTTTTAATTGCTTTAGAGTAAATGGATAATATATATATATATATATATATATATTTTTTTTTTTTTTTTGAAATGAGATCTGTAAATCTCCACGTTTCACTTTAGCACCAAACCGATGTTACATAAGAAAAATCTGTAGTTGTTCATATGAAGGGAAATTAGAATGAATGCTGCATACAACATTCTATAAAATGGTTTTGTCCTTCCTGTGGGGAATATGTTGACCAAAATGACCTGAATAGATGCCTAAATGGAAAACATCACAAGCAATATTCAGCCATGTATTGGATGGAAGATAGGAGGAGAAAACTATAGGATCCAAGCAGTAATTTTAAACCAAGGACTTACAGGTGAATGATCACTCAAAGAAAATGATTATGTCCAGATAGAAAACTACATATTTAACTCTGAACAAGGCTGTTTTAAACTTTCTCTTGAAGTGGAATAATATATGGCTGAAAAATGATTTTGAGAACTAACCCCATGGAATAACAGTAGAATCCATCCACACCTTTCTGCCGCAAGTAAACATAGGCCCAGTGGATTTGGGGACTTGCCTCCAAATCTATTTTTGTTTTACAAAATACTTGTTATCAACACTCAGAGCAGTCTCTTGCACTTAGAATAAAGAAAACATCCTTTCCCTTCAGATGATGCAAGGAGTAAAGGTACACTGCCCTTATCAATCAAGTGAGGATCTTCTGAGTATCCCAGGCATTAGAAAAGCTGTGTATAGCAGCACAGGATGCATTCTGCCAAACATGAATGAACCTGCCAGCCTTCCCAAGCCTAGAAATATCTAAAGCTATTCCTAGCAGACATTCAGGAGCAATTAAAGTTTCTGAGGGGTATGGAAATACACATTTTTTCCCCGTTATCTTGCATGGGATGTGTGCAGTGGCAAAATCCTACTATCTCCTTCCCAGCTCCCTGGCTACCCACTCCCAAGCTAAGAGAACTTCTCTGGAAAAGGCTTACATTGCCCTCAGGCCCTTGGCCTAAGCAGCCTTTCAAGAGAGTCATCAGAAAAAAGTCCACATGAGAATAGCTAAGAGCTTTCTCATGTCCCCAGACCCTACCTATCACCTGGTCTAAGGGTTTGTGGTAAAAGTGGATACTCTACAAGTTTTTGCCAATTTGAGTTCAACAGACTGTGTATATGGTGACAGCTCCTGACAGGAACCTGGAAATGCCACTCTTCTTTGGGAGGTAACTTAACTTCTGGGAAATAAGACTACCAATCATGACTATTATTTCAGCTCCTGTCATCAAGCTGGTAGCAGGAACCCCTATGGGAATTTAATTCAGCTCTCTGTTTTCAGAATGAAAAGTTATATTAGCTTCATTTTAAAGAGAGATTGGGATCATTTAGCCAATGCAGAGGGTGTGATAATTAGGATAAGAAAATTCACTTATTGGAGTGCCTGGCTGGCTCAGTCAGTAGAACATGTGACTCTCAATCCTGGAGTCATGAGTTCGAGCCCCACGCTGGGCATAAAGCTTAGTTAAGAAAAACAAAGTATTTCCCAACTAATTCCCCAAAGAATCTATTCACTTGAAAAAAAAAAAAAAAGAAAAGAAAATTCACTTACTGGGTGATTACAGAATGCCGGGCAGTTTTCATGAAGCACTTATTATATATCCCCATTTTTCAGATAAGAAGACAGGCTTAGGGAAGACATGTCACTCCTCCAAGGTCACATGGACTAAAAACACGAAATTCAGAACAAAAATTCAGGCAGGCAAACACCAACCTACCTCCATATAGATACTGTTTGCCCCAGAGCCCCTATTTCTACCCCCGTTATCTGGAAGCATCACTTCTAGTTTTCCGGTACAATCATCTTTCCTCTTTCACTGGAACAAAGGGATTCTAGTGGAGGCTGCCAGTCACAGTTGTGCACCTTCTGAGACACAATGGTAGGTGTAGACTCTGTGTCAGGCAGTCAGAGTGCTTCTCTGGGACATCAGCTCTGCTCAGCCCCTCTCCGATGGTGACGCTGTGAGGACAAGAGCCATCGGAGCCAGACTGAAGAACTTGTGGAAGAAACTGGCTTACAGGAAATGAAGGAGACCCCCCCACACACACAGAAACAGGGACCGGCAAAGAGGGTACCCCTGTTCCCAGTGTCTCTGAGGCCTGGCTGCAACACTGCTCGCCTTCCCTTTGGTTACTGTGACTGGTAGAGTCCCCTTGGTGCCTGAATTTGGTCAAGTTGAGTTTCTAGTATAGTTCCTAACCAGAATCTTTAAGGGGAAAAACTATAGATTATGTTTTATTTTTTGTCTTGTTTTCATCTTCTAATACAGTGTTTAGCGTAGAGTAGAAACTCAAAATAAAAACAGAAAAAAGAAGTAGCCTAGAATACTAACTGACCCTGGCCTCCTCTTTCTTGAATGAATATTCAAGATAAAGTAATATGCCACATACACTAATAATCGGAGGAAGACAATTACTTCTAAATGGAAGTGAGAAATTTGACTTTACAAAGGAAGGTCAGACTTACGTTCTTTTCTCTCTCTGCAAGTTTTATACAAGATAAAGGAAGTCTTCAGGGTAGGTTTCAAAGAGGCAGAGGAGGCAATTTGTAAAAAAATAAAACAAATCCAGATAGGGAACTTGTGTCAGGAAGTGGATACTCTCTTTTATGATCAGAATCAAGTCACTGGGAGAAGAGCAGTCAGTTTTATACACTGAATATTATAATATCTAATTTTTTTTGAATGCTTACTATAAGGCCAACACAAGGTATGCAGTGAAATTTTCACGGTCTTATTAATCAGGATTCCAAATAGCAATTTCCTCCCCCAGTACAGCAAACAAGAAAACTGAAAGAGAGCCTTTAACAAAGTAGCTTAAGGGTGCCTTTCTAATTAATGGTGGGAATGGGTTACCGTACGGTAATCAAAGTCCAAGGCCCGTGGATTTAACAAATTGCTTCAAAGTCTATGGTATTAGAAACTATAGGATTAGATAAAAGCCAAAAAAACAAACAAGCAAAAACAAAAACTAGAAGGTGATTTAGTTCAGTGTGAGGTCAATGTGAATTTTATTGCTTAGCATCATAGGAAATAAAAAGTAACAATGTAGCATCAAATGACACAATATGATAATACATATAAAACCTCATTTTCAGAAGTTCTTAAACTACGGGGAAGGAAAGGTGTTTAACTTAAAGTTGACTTGAATCTGGTACGTGTAGCATTCAAAAAGAATTGGATTTGTACCAGTTTCTGGAAGGGATCATAGTTATGTCTTCTACAGCAATCATGAATGCACATTAGGAACGGCTTGATTAAAGTGTTATCAACAGGTCCTACATCTGCTTGGCCAGTGGAAACCTCTGTGCATACTCAAGGGTAATTTTCCAAGCCCAATCAGATGTAGAGAGGTGTGGCACGTGAGCTTCTCCCAGGATAACTTCACGTTGGACCCTTCAAAACCCCGCAACACTGTGAGTGATTCCATCACCTCCTCACTCACACCTCATTCAACTTTCTAGTGGTTCCCAGTGACTTGAGGAGTTCTGTCTCTTCCAAGACTCAACGCAACTTTGCTATGTTCTCTAATTATTGCAAGTCATGGAAGCAATTTCTAAGGCAGATTATGCTGGCAAATTCTCTTCAACTACCTACTTTTTCTTTATTATTGATTTTGTTGTCTCTCTTTTTGTTGTTGCAGTTTCAAACTTCCTATAAAATGGAGGAGAAGGTTGATGGATGTTGAACAGGCATTTTCATTAGATATAAATTTTGTTCTAAACCCCCATCTAAAGTTCCCAGACTTAGGGGTGCCTGGGTGGCTCAGTTGGTTAAGCATCTAACTCTTGGTTTCGGCTCAGGTCACGATCTCAGGGTTATGAGATTGAACCCCGCATTGGGCTCCACTCAGCGGGCAGACTGTTTGTGATTATTCAGTGTTGCCGAGCAAAGTCAGACTTCGTTAATTTAGATGCAAAACAAGAATATGCATGAGGGAAAATCAAGTTGGTCAATTGCTTGCATTGCTTTCCATTCCCTCAGCAGTTGTTACCATTTCATTCACTTAAAAAGCAAAATGAATACATGATTTTCACTGGTTCTTGGAAAATTTCCTCTATTTATTGAATGCAAGGGTATCTATTATTTTTCTTAATGTTAGTGGGTTAGAGCTATGGCTAAATAACTGTCTCCAGGTTACAGAGAGTCTGTCAAAGTCCTAAGGGTATTCAAGGCTTCTGCCTCCCCAAATATTTACTTGACAATACAAAGATAAAATTTTAACTATGGATCTGTCTACATTCTATCGAAGTGGCAGATTGATTCAGCCGGGGAAAAAGCATGTGCACGTTTACGGCACTGTATGAACATATGAACTGACATTTTTCTAATATTTTCATTTTGATTTGGATGCTGTGAGGATATAGCTGAAGTGTGACAAAGACTAAGTTAGTAATTGAAATTCAGAGTAGGGGTGCCTGGGTGGCTCATTTGGTTAAGCGTCTGACTCTTGGTTTCTGCTCAGGTCATGATCTCAGGGTCCTGAGATTGAGCCCTGTGTTGGGCTCTGCGTTCAGTGTGGAGTCTGCTCTTTCCTCTCCCTCTACTCTTCCTCCCACTCTCTCTCTCCCTCTCATAAATAAATAAACTCTTAAAAAAAATCAGAGTAGCCAATTTTGAAAAACACCCATTATGTTAATAATCCATACATATTGTACTTTTTGACACACACTTATTAACAAAACCTGTTTCCTCTTATTCATGGCTGTCCTTTTAATGATTATCACAATCAAGCATTTCCTCTGCCTGAGATACAGCAGAGTGTGAAATGCCACTAATTTCTTAAGATGTAATACTTGGAGCAATGCACAGAGAGTAATGAGGATCTTCGTTTGGTGTCATGCTGACAGCTTGGCTCTCTTTGGTTTTACGTAAATCTAAACTAGAGACAGTGTATGTAATGTAGTGAAAAAGAGATCAGGCTTGGGAGGTCTTGTCACAGCTCTGTTATCAACTTAGTGGAGGAACGTGGAAAATGATCATTTAGCCCCTTTCAGCCTCTTCTGCCTTGCCATTTTTAAAAGGGAGAGAAGGTGGAAGGGAAGGAAGTTGGAAAAAAAGCTCAAAAGGAAAGGAAGGCAGGGAAGCGAGAGAGGAAGGAAAAATTTAAAGGGAAGGGAAGAAAATAATAAAGGGAGGAACAAAGAAAAGAAGGAATAAGACAAGTATAGTTAGCTGAATAATGGCCTCCAAAGATACCAAGATCAAATCCCTGGAACCTACACATGTTACTACTTCATATGACAGAATAGACTTTGAAGATGTGATTAAATTTAGAATCTTGAGATAGGCAGATTATTTTGGATTATCCAGACAGGCCTAAATGCAGTGCCAAGGGTCCTTTTTGAGAGAGGCAGAGGGACATTTTACACAGAAGAGTAGGCAGTGTGACCATGAAGGCAGAGAGTGGAGTAATGGCCAAGGAATTCCAACAGGTACCAGAAGCTAGAAGAAACAAGAAACAGTTTTTCCTCTAGAACCTTTGGAGAGTTTATGACTCACGGACACCTTGGTTTTGGCCTAGGGATGCTGATTTTGGACTCGCGGCCTCCAGAACTCTGAGAAGATAAATTCGTATTGATTTAAGCTACAGAGTTTGTGGTACTTTGTTATAGTAGCCATAAAAAGCTAATACAAGCAGTCGGGCAAAAATACAAGGAAGTATTAGTATTAGTATGTATTACTAGTTTGCTAAGGCTACCATAACAAAATACCATAGTCTGGTTGGCTTGAACAGCAAAAACTTATTTTCTCATAGTTCTGGAGGCCAGAAGTCCAAAGATCAATGTGTCAATAGATTTGGTTTCTCCTAAGGCTTTTCTCCTTGGCTTGCAAATGGCTGCCTTCTCCCGGTGTCCTCACATGATCAGTCCTTGGTGTGCATGAATCCCTGGCATCTCTTTGTGTCCAAATTTCCTCTTCTTATAAGGGCACCAGTCACATTGGATTAGGGCCCACACTAACCGCCTTATTTCAACTTAATCACCTCTTTAAAAGGCCTATCACCAAATACAGTCACATTCTAAGGTACTAAAGGTTAGGGCTTCAGCAAACAAATTTGGCAGGACACAATTCATCCCATAAGAACATGTGAAAGTCATATATTATTTTCTGCTTCACTCAACATCATCACTGAAACAAAAGCAAGATATGTTCAGTCTCTTCATTTGTTCAGCAAGTGTTTGTTAAGCACCTATTGTATATCAAGTGGCATGCTTTTGCCAGGAATAACATGATAAATGTGACATCACACTTCCTCTTAAAGTTCTCAGAGTATAGTTAGAGTAACAGGTAAAATGATCATTACAATAAAGTGATATGTTCTAAGTACAGTTATAGTTTAGAAAGAAAAGAAATCAATTGTATTTGAAGTTTGGAGGCAGTAAGGAATAAACACTATTGATAAGAGAAATATTGAATTGGATCAGGAAGAGGAGTAAGATTTCCCCCGTGGAAGAGCTGAGGAATGGTGATCCTTTGAAAAAGAACATGTGCAAAATATGGAAGAGAGGAACATGTAAAACTTTAGTTCAATAGAAGCCAGGTCCTTGAATTCAAAAGAAAGCATGCAACTTGATGATGCATCTACTCATAAATGGGCTATTATGCCATCCTAGAAATTTGAGTTTTCTTCCAGGCAATGATAGGAAAGTGAAAATATTAAGCAAAGAAGTGATATGATTGAATTTTTATCTTAGCAAGAAAGCGTGGAGGATGAATTAGTATGGAGAAGAAATGAAATAAGGTGGACACAATAAAAAAGTACAGAGGCCAAAGGGGAAATAGTGAGGGCCTGCATTAAGGGCAAGATCAGCATGATTGAGGGAAGAGTAGGGGTGTGAGGGATAGAAAGAAAGAAAATTGACTGAATTTAGAATCTGATACAAAATAGAGAGAAGGAGGTAAAGAGAATACCCTCAACAGAATAAAGGATATTTTTTTATAGTGGATTATTGATGGAACAAATGAACTCAGGTTTGACATGTGTTTAAGGCACTTAATAGAATATCCAGGTGGACGTGTTTTCCCTGGCAGTGGGACTGATGGATCAAGGAGCCAGGAGCCCTATCACTGGTAGAGATTTAGATTTAGATTTAGGTATATCAAGTTTTAACTGGCTATTAATAACATCATTGTAGACGAAGTCACTGAATGAGAAGTTATAGAATAAGAATGAGTATAGGGTTGTCCCATGAATTCTATGGAAAACAACTCTTCAGTTATAAACAGTGAAAAATCAGGGGACCTGGGTGGCTCAGTCACTTAAGTGTCTGCCTTGAGCCCAGGTCATGATCCTGGGGTTCTGGGATCGAGCCCCACACCAGGCCATCTGCTCAAGCAGGGAGCCTGCTTCTCCCTCTCCTTCTGCCCCTCTCCCCAACTCATTCTCTCTTGCATGTGGTCTCTCGCTCTCTCAAATACATAAAATCTTAAAAAAAATAATAAAGAGTGAAAAATCAACAGTGATTACGAAAGCTGGAAAAGAGCTAGAATAAAATGGTACTACAAAAAGTCAAGTTCAGTAACATTTAGGAAGGGAATGGATTCTTGCGCCAAATGCAGAGTAAGGTCGGGAAATATGACAGCTGTGTCTACTGCATTGAGAATTAGGAGATCATTGATAATATTGGCAAGAGCAGTATCAATGGAAGGATGAGGGGAAAAATAATTACAGTGAGAATAAAGAAAATGGGAAGAGGAAAGATTCATTTTTACACCTAGCTTTTAAAGGTTTTTATTATACAACTAATCTACAGGGGGCACCAGGGTGGCTCAGTTAAGCGTCTGACTTGATTTCGGCTTAGGTCATGATCTCAGGGTCCTGAGATGGAGCCCCGCATCTGGCTTCATGCTGGGTGTGGAGCCTGCTGAAGATTCTCTCTCTCTTCCTCTCCCTCTGCCCACAACCCCCCCCCCCCCCCGCCCTGGCTCACTCATGCTCTCTCTCTGTCTCTCAAATAAATAAATAAGTAAATCTTTAAAAAAATTTAATCCCCAACTAATCTATAGATCATATTTTATAAAATATCTATGCATTGCATCACAATTATATGCAAAGCAAACTTAAAAGTCTCTCTTTGTGCAACTGTGTATTTTTCTGTCCTCACATGCAACCATTGTTAACAAGTTGATGTATAACCTTCTCTTTTATTTCATGTGAATATATGCATTAAGCACATACTTTTTTAAAGGAGTATCTAAAATCTATAACAAAGGATTGACAGAGTTTGCCTTATTAAAGTAACCATTTGTATGACAAAACAATTCATGAATTTTGAAGATAGAAGACTGGGAAACAATATTTTTATTATATTCAACAACAGGAATGGATATCTAGAATATACAATAAATACTTACAAATCAAATGGAAAAGACAATCCAATAGAAAAATGACAAAGGTTATAAACATGAAACTTAGAAGCAAATATAATGATAAGTTGCCATATGAAATATATTCAACCTCATTGATTATCAGGGAGATTCAAAATAATAATGTAATAGCTTGTTACCATCATCTATTGCTGAAGCTGGAAGGAAAAAGGCGCTCACACACTGTTATGAGAGTGTGATTAGAAAATTTTTAAAGGGCAATTTTTACAATATCAATCAAAATGTTAAATACACATAGTTTTGGCACAGCAATTATCCTTGTCCTTCTAAAAATACACATATATACAGAGATATAAGTACTATGACGATCACTGCTGCATTATTTGAAATGGCAAAGAAGAAAAAGAAAAGAGAATCTAGATGTCCATTGAAACTGGAGTGGGTAGGGGCCCCTGGGTGGCACAGCGGTTAAGCGTCTGCCTTCAGCTCAGGGCATGATACTGGCGTTATGGGACTGAGCCCCGCATCAGGCTCCTCCGCTGGGAGCCTGCTTCTTCCTCTCCCACTCCCTCTGATTGTGTTCCCTCTCTCGCTGGCTGTCTCTATCTCTGTTGAATGAATAAATAAAATCTTAAAAAAAAAGAAAAAGAAAAAGAAAATGGAGTGGGTAAATAAATCCCTATATATGTGTACACAACACATACACACAAGTGTAGATGGTGCTTTCTTATCATTTTCAAGTTTTATCTTATAGCTTAATAGGTAACAGTTGAGAACTGTTATTGATTATAACAGAAGTATTATAGGAGAGGGAAAGTTCACAGTTGTAATTCCGTAAGAGAAAAATAGATTGTGGTAAGAAAAGGGAAAACTCTGATGCCTCATATGACCAAAGAGGAGCCCGGGGAGTAGAAAGCAGTGTGGGGCCATTCCTTGTTGTAGTTGATTAATGTGGAGAAAATGTGTGGTATAACCTAGAGCAGGAGAAAAGTTTCCATATAATAGCACTAGCATTATTATTCAAAAAGGTATAGAATAAAATTACATTTGTAGAAGGAATGCATTTGTGCATTTGATTTCGAATACTTAAGAAGGCTAGCTGCAGATTGAAAATGTGTCTCCACCTTTACCCTCCCCCTTCCTTAACACCAGTGACATTGAACACTCCAGAGCTTATCTTCCACCCCTTCAGTATTCCCATCCTCCAGTCAAGGAGTCACAGACACTAACACAGAGAAGTGTGAAGTCCTCCTCTTGGCAAAGCTGGGAGTAATTATAGCCAGGAGAGGATCACTGAAACTCAGCAGCTACTTCATAACCTTTCTTTTCCTTTTTTTCTTTTTTCTTTTTAGAGAGAGAGAGAGAGAGAAAGAACACACAGGTGGGGCTGGGGCAGGAAAGAGAGAAAGCATCTTTTTTTTTTTTTTTAAAGATTTTATTTTATTTGTTTTAGAGAGTGTGCGAGCAGGGGAAGGGCAGAGGGAGAGGGGAAGCAGATTCCCTGCTGACTGGGGACCCCCGACATGGGGCTGGACCCACGACCCTGAGATCATGACTTGAGCTGAGACCAAGAGTTGGATGCTTAACTGATTGAGCTACTCAGGTGCCCTGAGAGAGAGAAGCTTAAGCAGGCTCCACACTCAGGGCAAATCCTGACTTGGGTCTTGATCTCATGACCCAGAGACCATGACCTGAGCTGAAATCAAGAGTTGGATACTTTAACCTGCTGAGCCACTCAGGTGCTCAAGGTGATAACCTTTCCAACACCCATGGTATGACTTGGGGGAATGAAGGAAATAGGCACTGAGACTTTCTTCTGTTGCAAGAGTGAGGCATCCAGGGTACAGGGCAAAGAATGAGGACGATGGATAGAAAATTTTTTTGGAAGGATAGAGCTATGAGAAAGGGAGAGAGTTAAGGAAGGAGGAAGCATCCAGATATTCTCTTAGAAAACTGGAGTCCGTAGCAATTAGCTACATAATTCAGTAATGGATTGCTTTTCATTGGAATATCTTGTGCATATGAGGTTTAAGGCAAGTAAGTAAAGTAGTATTGTGTACAAGTAGAAGGAGGACCTCTCATCTATGATTACTTAAATAACATTAGTGTGGAATAAAATTTTAGAGGAAGATCAATCTTCACAGGACAGCCCCACAGGAAAATAGGAATTTGATCACACTAACCAGCCATTCTAACATTTTAACATGTGTCAGCATTTGTTTCAATACAGAATACAAACTCTATCCTAGGCAACTAGTGGGAAAAAAAGTACAGTAAATCTAAAGTAACAAGAGGAAAGGAAGTAATAAGAGCAGAAATCAATAGAAAAATAGAGAAAATCGATAAAAACAAAACCTGGTTTTTTGAAAAGACCAATAAAATTAATAACCATTTAGCCAGAATAATAAGAATAAAAGAGATATTCAACAATATCAAGAATGAAAATCGACAATATCAGCACTACTGATTTCACTGACATTAAAGTGACAATAAGAGAATGCTATTAACTCTATGTCCATAAATTCAATAAATAGATGAAATAGACCAATTCCCTGAAAGACACAAAATACCAAAATTGCTCAAGGAGAAATAGGTAACCTGAATACCCCCAATTATATTTTTTAGATTGAATATATAGTTAAAACCCTTCCAGGAAAGAAAACTGCAGTCCCAAGTGGTTTCACTGCAGAATCATCCCCAAAGTTTAAGGAAGAAATAAGACATTTCTACCCAACGTCTGCCAGAAAACAGAAGAAGACACTTCCTGACTCATTTTATAAAGCCACATTACCTTAATACCCAATCCAAACACAGGCATTAAAATAAAATACAACTACATGGCAATTTCTCTAATTAATATAGATGCAAAAATCCATAAGAAGATAACAGCAAGTCAAATCCAACAACATATAAAATGAAAATACATCACAACCAAGTGGGGTTCATCACACGAATTCAAGGCCATTTCAATATACAAGAACCAATTAATATAATTCAGCATATTAGCACACTAAATTTAAAAATACCATATTAATAGATGCTGAAAATCATTTGACTAATTTCACACCTATTCATGATTAAAAAACACTCAAAAACTACTAACAGAAGGAAGCGTCTTTAGTCTAATTGAAGGTATCTACAAAAAAAAAAACCCCACAAAACACACACAAAAAAACAAAACCCTGCAACTTACATTATACTAAAAAGTATAAGATTGAATGCCTTTACCTTAAGATCAGGAATAAGGCAAGGTTGTGTTCTCTGACCACTGCTATTCAACATTTATTAGAAGTACTATGTACATTAGAAAGGCAAGAAAAAGAAATGCAAGACATACAGATTGGGAAGGAAGTAATAAAACTTTCTTTTTCTCAAATAACATGATTGTCTTTGTAGAAAATCCAAAAAAATCTACTACAAAACTCCTAGAACTAATAAGTGAGTTTAGCAAGGCTACATAGTACAAGGTCAATATACAAAAGTAATTTGTATTTCTATATGCCAGCAAAGGATAATTGGAATTTAAAAATTTTTAAATGGTAATACCATTTACAATTGCACCTCCAAAATTAAGTACTTGGTATAAATCTAACAAAATATATGCTGGATCTGTATGTGGAAAACTATAAAACATTGACAGAAGAATGAAAAAATTCTAAACAAATAGAAAGCTACATTGTGTTCATGCATTGGAAGACTCAATACTGTTAAAAAATCAATTATCCTTAGTTTGATACGTAAAATCAACACAATTCTAACCAAATCACTACAAGATTGTTTCTAGATATTGACAACCTGATTCTAAAATATATATGGTAAGAAAAAGGTACTAGCATAACCCAAAAGAATTCCTTTTTTTCTTAAGATTTTATTTATTTATTCATGAGAGACAGAGACAGAGAGAGAGAGGGAGAAGCAGGCTCCTCACTTGATGCTCAATCCCAGACCCTGAAATCATGACCTGAGCTAAAGGCAGATGCTTAACCAACTGAGCCACCCAGGCGCCCCAACCCAAAACAATTCTGAAAAAAGGAAGAACAAAGTCAGATGACTCACATTACCTGATTATAGGAATTTACTATAATGCTACAGTAATCAAGACAGTGTGATATTGGTGAAATAGTAGACACATAGATTAACAGAAGAGAAAAGAGCTCAGAAATACAGTCAACAGATTTTTGACAAAGGTATGAAGACAATCCGATAGAAGAAGGCAAGTCTTTTCAACCAACGGTGCATGCACAATTAGCGTCCGTATGTAAAAAAAATAAGCTTTACTTATCCAAAGTTTAAGTCAAAAGGAATCATATATATAAGCATAGATATGTGATTATCCTGATACAAGAAACAAATTATTGAATGAATGAATGCATGAGTAAATATGGGGAAGGAAGACAAATTTTCCTTACAGAATAGTTCCAAATAATTTATGTAAATACTTCCCAGGAAATGGATCTAAATTCTCCCCACTCCCCTTAAATATGGACTAGTCTTAATGAATTGATTCCAAAGAAAAGGGTATGGATGGGAAGTAGAGTAATTTTTCAGTGGAGAAGCTTAGCCAGTGTTGGTTTCATAGTTTTGACAAATGTACCATGGTTTTTAAGATGTTAACAACAGGAGAAATTAGGTGGTGGGATATATAGAAGCTCTTTGTAGTAAATTTAAAATTGTTCCAAATAAGATTTTACTTAAAGAATTCTTACTTCCACACTTAAATAAAAATAGTCCCTAAGATTCCTGAATACACACACACACACACACACACACACATACACACACGTACCAATTGCTGGGTTTCAGGAGGCTGCCCCAATAATTTTCCTGACAGGGGTATTTTTCCTAATGATTCTCACCTGCCTCAGCTGGCAGTAAAAGCAGTGGAGCTCACCACACAGATTTTTGGCCTCCTGTCTCTGTATTCACAGAGATTCATACAGGAAGCCAAGAAATAATGGTTTGGGCTGATAGCGAAGTTCACCCTACTGCTGGACCTGGTGTTATACATCTGTCCCCTGTTTTACCTGCAAAGTAATTAAACTCTATACAAAATCCTGATATGCCAGAGCTTTTGAGACCCAGACTTTCTTGCCATCTGTATACTCTGAGAATTATGGAGAGGCAGATTGTGCTTGGAAAGCATTCTTCGTTCTCCAAACAGGCATTTATCAATCAGCAAATTCAGTGATTTCAAATTCTCCACTGAGCAAACATCACGGCTCATTTTGCAGGCTTAAAAGACAGTTCATGTTTCCAGGAGCGGGCTCAAAAATACTTTGGAAAATGTTTTTACATTCTGTCCTGCCAAATCCTGCAAAAGACAAGTATGCTCACTTCCTACTCACTGCCAGGCTATGTTCCAAAGCCAGGACCAGGAGACAGACTGCAGCCTCCAAAGGAAGGAAGGTTCAACTACTAGAGACAAATGCTTGGGTAAATAAGCTCTACGACCTAAACCAACTTGGGCACCCACACCTATTGAGTTCTTTTTGTACGTACACAACAAGAGCTGGCAAGAAGTTCAGCGTGGGTAAGGGTTGAACAGGGCCCAAAGCCTCACTTTCAGGTTATTATAAACGCCAGCTTCAGATCAAATTCTAGCATGTCTCCATTTACTAATTGCCCATTATCAAGTGTCCATAAGGTGGTTCATGCAGCTTGGAAGTGGCACCTGGTAATTACATTTTTAAACAAGTATCCTAGGTGATCCTGAAGCATACAAAACTGTTAAAACTACTACCTCAAGCTGTGCATATATCGGAGTTGACGCCTGCTTTAGCTGCCTCCCATTTGGTCTTTGGGAGCTAGAAGAAATCAGGAAAGAACTGATGGAAAGATGCCCAGGAGAGATAACATTTGAGGCAGATTGGATGTGCATTACACATTTTATTAAGCTTCTTTTTATAAAACATAACAATTATCTGGGGGGATTATTTTTAAATACACAGGCATGGAACCTACCCCAGACATGCTGAATCTTCATGCTTGCTGTGGGAGAGTCATATATGTTTTTCAAAAGCTCTGTGGTCAGTTCTAATGCATAGTCGTGTTTGTGAATCACAGATACTGAGCTAACCAAAAGCCACTTTCTGTTTCTCCTGCTCCAATTCTAGAGCTTCCAGCAACAGAAAAAATAGTATGCATCTCTGTACCTAGAGTTGTTGTTAATTAGCACTGGTTTCTCAGGCAAGGCATTTACTATATCACAATTTCAGTTCTCTCACAAGAAGGCACTTTAAACATAAGCTAATACAGATATCCTGATAAAATGTTCTCTCAAGTCCAGTTATCTAAGTAGTCACAAGTCTTTGTTATAGGTGTGGCAGAAGACAATATTTTGATAATAACCAAGGCTTTTCCTTCTTCCTTTTTTTTTTTCTTAGTAATCTGGAATCCTTCACCGATTGGATCATTGCCATTATTTGAGTCAGAGGAGGGCTAATCCAACTGAGAATAAAAAAGTCAAGTGAGCTTCTGAGTAAATTTTTTTTAAAGATTTTATTGATTTATTTGACACAGAGAGCACAAGCAGAGGGAGTGGCAGGCAGTGGGAGAGGCAGAGGCAGGCTCCCCGATGAGCAGGGAGCCCCACGTCGGGCTCGATCTCAGGGGCTTGATCTTAGGTCCCTGAGAGCATGACCTGAGCCCAACGCAGACACTTAAGAGACCGAGCCACCCAAGCGCCCTTTCTGAGTAAATTTTTTAAACTGACGGAACACAAATGACTTAGGAAAGCCTGAAATTTCACTGAACTCAGCATTGATAGAAACAGACCTAGGATTTATGCTATATGTGTTCAGCTTTAAAGGTTCTGTAAGGATGTGAGAAACGTTTCCTTCCCTGTCCTGATAAGGACCCCATTTACTCTAGGGAAAGAAAAATAATTGGCAGAAGTGATCAAGGAAGTCAAATTGTGGATTAAATATCCCTGGCCCGTCTCCTAGGGCTTATTGTTTGATAGAAATTCAGATAGCTTTAGTGGGACCCAAATACAAAGTAGTGAAAGGCCCCTGGAGAAGTCCCAAGGCAACTTTGGTGTCTCAGATTAGAATTGCAAGTTATGTGTGTATGTCCTCAATATGGTAAGTGGAGGGGCATCCGAAAGTGGCTTACACCCTTCAAAAAGACATAAAAAATGTTTAAAAGTGTGCTGGAGACTTAGAGAACCTCAAAATGAGGGAAAATGAGGATACATATTGATCTGCAATGAATATAGCACTGCAGAGCGGAGGGGCATGAACGTTTGAGCCCCAAGGGCACTAGATAGATGTCAGCCAATAATACCATTTAAAATTATTCATTTCAGCCAAAGCCAGTTTTTAGTTGGTTCCAGTGTGAAGTTATACACAATAAGTTGCATATATCCCCAAGTACAAGCTTATTTATAAATTCCCCTGAACATACATCATCTCCAGGGCAAATAGAAAGAAAGGGGAAACAGGAAATTCCTGAACTAAGGAGAATGCTAGAGAGTGCTACCCTAAAAGAGGTTGAGTTTCAAACTAGAATTTACCTTCAGTTTGATCGATCAAATTTTTCACGACTGAGCTGAAATGAAAGCTCAAGATCTAATTTCAGTTATAGAGATAAAAAGATAGGGACATATTCGCCCATCTACTTAGGACAATTTTGCTTTCCTGATTAAAGAAAAATTACTTACTTTTTACCAGATGTCTCTACCCTTTGATGAATATGTTAATTAATTTTCTGTCCAGAATTTAGTATACCCAAATAGTGACTGTTTTATGCAACACAACTTATATAGTATAAATAAATTCTTTGTTTGTAACTCCTTTTTTTGTTTCCTACACGATTTAAAATGCATATGTATAAAATAATAATAATACATCTATGTTAATGCATATACAATGTATAAAGGTATAATTTGTGACAATCATAACATAAAGATGGGAAGAGTTGTATAATAGGAACAGAGTCTGTGTATACTACTGAAGATAAATTGGTATTAATTCAAACTAGAGAGCTATAAATTTAGTATGTTAATTGTAGTTTTCATGGTAACCACTAAGAAAATATTTTATAAATATATACAGAAAGAAATGAGAAGAACCAAAATGGTATGCTTCAAAAATTAAATACAAAACAAGGCAGAAATGAAGGAGATGAGGAGAAAAAGGAATAAGAAATCCAGAAAAAAATAGCAAAATGGCACCAGTAAATCCTTCCTCATCAGTAATTACTTTACATGTAAGTGGGTTAAAGTCCACAAGCAATAAACAGAGATTTGTACAATGAATTAAAAAAAGAACCCCTCCATAATCCACATATATGCTCTCTGCATGAGACTTTAGGTCCAAAGATACAAAAAGTTGAAATTGAAAGGATGGAGGGGTGCCTAGGTGGCTCAGTTGGTTAAGCAGCTGCCTTTGGCTCAGGTCATTATCTCAGTGTCCTGCTCAGGCTCCCTGCTCCATGGGGAGTCTGCTACTCTCTCTCCCCCTGCTCGAGTACACTCTCTCTCTCAAATAAATCTTAAAAATAAAATCTTAAAAAAAAAAAAGAAAAAGAAATTGAAAGGATGGGAAAAGACATTACATGCAAATAGTAACCAAAAGGGAGTTAGTTGGTGGCTGCACTAGTATCAGACAAAATAGAATGAAAATTAGAAAAAAACAAACAATCTGTTACACAGGGGACAAAGAAGGATTTTATATTGTGACAAATGGGTTGGTTCATCAGGAAGAGCTGAAGAAATTAATGAAGGCCTATAGAAATAGAAAGATATCCTATGATCATGGTTTGGAAGATTTCATATTGTTGAAATGGTAATACTACCCAAAGCAGTCTACAAATTTAATGTACTTACCATACACATTCCAACAGCTTTTTTTGCAGAAATGGAAAAGTCATTCCTCAAACTCCTATGAAATTGCATGGGGCTCCAAATAGGCAAAACAATCTTGAAAAAAAGAACTTCCTGATTTCAAAACTTGTTAAAAAGCTACAGCAACTCAAATGGTGTGCCAGTGGCCCAAGAAGAGGCATGTAAAAGCAATGAAATATAACTCAGAGTCCAGAAATATACCTATACATCTAAGGTCAATTGATTTTTGACAATAATGCCAAGACCATCTCTCTTAGTCTGTTAGGACCACCATAACAAAACATCACAGACTGGGTGCTTTAAAAACACACTTTTTTCTCAAATTCTGGAGGATGGATGTCCATGAGCAATGTGCAAGTGTTGGTTTCTTCTTAGGCCATTCTCCTTGGCTTGCAGATGGCTATCTTCTCCCTGTGTCCTCACGTGGCCTTGTCTTTGTGTGCATGCATCCTTGAGGTCTCTTGTCTAAAGACACCAGACATAATTGGATTAGGACCTTACACTTATGACCTTATATATCCTTACTTAACCTTCTTTAAAGCTCTATCTTCAAATGCAGTTAAAGTGGAGGTTAGGACTTCTACATATAAATTTGGGGGGAATATAATTCAGTCCATAACACCATCCAAACTAGAAAGATAATTCTCTTTAACAAATGCCGCTAGGATAACTGGATATCAGTATCAAGTGAAATTGGACCCTCACCTCACCCCACGTACAAACTTAATCAAAAATAGACAACAGATGTGAATGAAACAACTAGAACTATAAAGTCATTACAAAGAAATACAGGACTAAATTTCATAACCTGGAATTTGCTAATGGATTCTTAGATAAGATTCCTTTGGTATCTTGCAATAAGTAATAAATTGGACTTTATGAAAATTTAAAACTTACATTGTCAAGAAGGTGAAAGACAATTTACAGAATGGAAGAGGATATTTGCAAATTATACAGTTGACCCTTGAACAGCACAGGGGTTAGGGGGACTAACTCCCATGCAGTCAAAAATCTGCATATAACTTTTGACCCCCCCCAGACTTAATTACTAATAGCTTACTGTCGACTGGAAGCCTTAACCAATAACATAAACAGTCAATTAACGCAACTTTGTGTGTTATATGCATCATATAATGTATTCTTACAATAAAGAATACATATAATGTATTCTTACAATAAAGTAATGTATTCTTACAATAAAGCAAATGTTATTAAGAAAATCATAAGGAAGAGGAAATACATTTATAATGCTGTACTGCATTTATCAAAAAAAATCTGCATATCACTGGATCCAAACAGTTCCAACCTGTGTTATTCAAGGGCCAACTGTGTATCTGATAAGAGTCTTGTGGAATTCACAATGGAATATTACTCAGCCATCAGAAAGGATGAATATCTACCATTTGCAGCGACATGGTTGGAACTGGAGGGGATTATGCTAAATAAAATAAGTCAAGCAGAGAAAGACAATTATCATACGGTTTCACTCATATGTAGAACATAAGGAATAGCACGGAGGACCACAGGGGAAGGGAGGGAAAACTGAATGGGAAGAAATCAGAGAGGGAGACAAACCATGAGAGACTCTGGACTCCGGGAAACAAACTGAGGGTTACAGAAGGGAGGGAGGTGGGTGGACGGGGTAACTGGGTGATGGGTATTAAGGAGGGCGTGTATTGTGATGAGCACTGGGTGTTATACACAACTAATGAATCGTTGAACACTACATCAAAAACTAATGATGTATTATATGTTGGCTAACTGAACATAACAAAAGAAAAGAAGAAAAATGTAAACTAAAAAAAATAAAACGTATGCCTTCTTTATTTCAAATTTTAAAAAAGAGTCTAGTATTCAGAATACATCAAAAATTCTTGGGGCATGTGGGTGGCTTAGTTGGCCAAGCATTTCAGCCCAGGTCTTTATCTCAAGCCCTGTGTTGGGCTCCACCCTGGACGTGGAGCCTACTTAAAAAAAAAAAAAGAAAAAAAGAAAAAGAATTCTTAAAACTCAACAAAAATTCAAACAATTTAATTTAAAAAAGTCTGAGGCTTGAATAGAATCTCTCCAAAGATATACAAATGAACAAAGAACACATGGAAAGATGTTCAACATTATTAGTCACTAGAGCAGTGCACACTACACGACAGTGAGGTACCACTTCACATGTACTAGGGCGGCTGTAATCAACAAAACAGAAAATAACAAATGTTGGCATGTATGTGGAGAAATTGGAACCTTTTGTATATCGCTGGTGAGAATGTAAAATAGTTCTGCATCGTGGAAAACAGTCCTTCAAAAAGTTAAACATAGGATTACCTAACAGGTTCACTTCTAGGTATTTGCCCAAGAGAATTGAAAGCAGGTACTCAAACAAATACACGTATTTCCATGTTCATAGCAGCGCTATTCACAATAACCAAATGTGCAGACAGCTCAAATGTGTATCCATGGATGAATGGAGTAACATAGGTACATACAATGGGGTCTTATTCAGCCTTAAAAAAGTATTGGTAGAATACATGCTGCAACACAGATGAACCTCAGAAACATTGTGCTAAGTGAAAGAAGCCAGACACAAAAGGTCACACACATTGTTTTTTTCTGTTTACTGAAAAATTCAAAATAGGTGTATCCATAGAGACAGAAAGCGGATCGGGGGTTGCCAGGAGCTGGTGAGTGAGGGGCATGTTAGGCACCTGCTGAACGGCTTGCAGAGTTTGCTTTGGGATGATTGAAAGGTCTTGAAACTTGCTGAAGATGGTGGTTTTACAACACTGTGAATATATTAAATATCACACTTAATTGTTCATTTTAAAATGACTAATTTTAGGGCATATAAATCTCACCTCAATGAAAATGAAAAATCCTTGGAATCTCAGAGCAGCCCCCACCTAGGGTGCTACAACTAGCACAGTCATAATCCTTGATGTGCAGAGATGGAACTCGTGCTACCAGTTAGAGCACCACATTTTACTCTCTTTTCCAATTTGCAGAGCAGAAGACATATACATTTGACCATTTACAGAAAACTCAGCAATTTCCAGATTTTTCTCGATATTTTTAGGGAGGAAGTTGTGGATTTTCATCTTCACCATCTGTTTTCCTCTGGGCACTATATACTGTGGTTAGTGGGGTATTTTATAGTGTCACGTTAGGGTTTGCGTTTGGTCCACAGCCACTTTCTGCCTCTGCTTTTGTCATCAATCCCATCTGCTGATGTCCACTCTCTGACCTAATCTCTGATGCCAGAACTGCAAGAGATCTATGTTATCCTCCTCACCTAAATCACTGAACCCCTTCAAATCCACTGAGCCTTCCTCAAATTATTCCTTTCATGGACTTTAGGAATCACTGGATGTTCAAACTCTGCCTCGTCCCCAGACAGCCAGCTGTACCTGAAGAAATCTAGGTACAGAATTTCTCTACAATTACACCTTCCCTGTGGCCGTTTCTACTGTGGGGCCTCAGATGGTGCCATGCTGGGGGGCTCTTGGAGCTCCAGATGGAAAGTGGGGAGTAAATCATGTTTGTGATCCTGTCTCATCATAAGTCACGAACTCTTTGGCTCTACTTAACAGCATCCCTTTCTCCAGGACCTCGATCAATTACTATTTCTCTGTTCTCCCAGCTCTCTTGTTTTCCACTGAGCTGCATTCCTAGGAGTAGGAAAGACCAACTCTTTCGTCACTGTGGTTTCTTCAAACCTGTTGCTCATTGCTTTAGGTCTCACCTCCTAGAGTGTTCAAAGCAGAGCTTCTGGGACTCAATAAACATTTTTTCAAGCCGTTCAACTCTCATGGTCACAGGCTTTGGATATCAAGAATATTACATTAGAGGTCTGAAAGTGTTTAGAAATGCAGCTAACTTTTTTGTTTTGTGCAAAAATGCTGTCTTTGGTAAATTTTGATTTCAGGTTAAGGTGGGCTAAATTATTTAGATGAGTTCTCCCACTAAAAAGAACTCAAAACATAGGATAAAATTTATAAAACATCACTTTAAAAACAGTAAAGAACAAGTAAGATGATGGAGAAATTCCAGGCCAAGGTTTTACTGTAAAGGGAGAACCCAGGGAACTTAGTCCTGCCTCACTGCCTTCTCAACCCTGAGAGATTGTGTGCTTCCTTCATTTGGGGAATTAGATTCTTTGGCTTAAGTTGAGGGAAAGATGAAAGCGGTGGTGCAAAAGTCAGGACTCAAGGCCTTCCTAGGAAGGGGAGTCTGTGGTTCAAAAGGGCTACATTCTTGGTTTTAAGGAAAACCAGAACTAAACTTATCCCCAGAGGATACAGGAAAATCATCATGGTGCTGAGCATTGGCAAATAAGCATTACGAGAGTTAGTTCATTAAGATGAAGGATTCGTTTCATCAGGAAGATTAAATAATACCATAGCCTCAACACACACACACACACACACACACACGCACACACACACACACTCACACTGCAAAACATTCAAAATTACAATGAGTAGCGGATAAGCCCCATAGTCATTGTAGGAGATTTTAACATACTCCTCCTTTGTTAACAATCACACAAAAAATCTGGGGCGCCTGGGTGGCGCAGTCATTGGGCGTCTGCCTTTGGCTCAGGGTGTGATCCTGGAGACCTGGGATCGAGCCCCACGTCAGGCTCCTCTGCTGGGAGCCTGCTTCTTCCTCTCCTACTCCTCCTGCTTGTGTTCCCTCTCTCGCTGGCTGTCTCTCTGTCAAATAAATAAATAAAATCTTTTTAAAAAATCACACAAAAAATCAATCAGGATATAGATTTGAACACCATGAACAAATATGGTCTAATGATTATGTGTGTATGTGTATTTGTAAATCACTTTACCCAACAACTGCACAGTATACATTATTTTCATTAACATAGAATATTGACAAATATTCATCATAAAGCCCATGTACTTAATTGTTATAGTAACAAAAGGAAGTGATTATCATAATAGGATGTTTTGTGCTGGTCTCAGCCTATCAATAGTGATGCTGATGTAGTTTTGGAATGTAGGCGAGGTTTGGTGGGGTGAGGTCGGGAACTGAAGGCCAAGAAGGGGTTCTTGAGATGTCACAGCTCAGAGGTGGTTTTATTAAAGCTCAGGGACAGGACCCAGGGGGCAGAAAGAGCTGCTGCCCTGGGGTTGTGAGGCGTGGCTGAATATATACTAGCGAGTTGAGGGAAGTAAGGAAAAGGGAGGTTTTCAAAAGAACTTTCATATGCTAAAGAGGTCGTACAAGATACTGGAGGCCTTGCCATTGTCAAGTTAAGGTTGTTTTTCCCTCTAGGAAGGCATTAACATTAAGACAATTGGGAGCTGCCTAGAGGAACATTATACTCTGCCTGCCTCTAGTATTTGTCAACGGGCCACAGATTATATAAGGACATTTAATTTTATCTACATTTCCCTCTGGAAGTTAGGTTATTGATAAGAATGCTTTTTTTTCTTGTAAATCACTAAGACATTTGTAAACTGAGGGAGACTGTGGTCTTGCAGGACTGTGGTCTCTATCAGTTAACCATTTCGTTCCCTTAGCTTCAGGGCCACCAGGGGTGCCTGAGGAATGTCACATGTATCCCACCTGGGCGTGGGGAGGGGGTCACAGGGTGTCAGCTTGTGCTTTGTCCTCAGCTAGCCTTCTGCTCCCTCATCAATGCTATAAGCTAGGAATGCATGGGAACTCTCACCTGGGGGCATGTACTACTTGTGAGTCCCCAGAGACACTTCCCCAATGTGTAGCTGGACCAGCACTTGGTGGTTCTTACTCCGATTGCAAGATGCGTCTCAGCAACAATCATCAGGGAACTTTGCAAAAACACGGCTTATTACTCACATGTCGTGGAGTGTACTCAGCCACGCCATACCTCGAGGTTGCAGGGCAGATGAGGAGGAGGACAATGCAGGCCTGAGCTTCTGCCTGAACTGGGCTGAGAATGGGATGCCTAGGTTTCTACAGGTACACTCTTTATTGGTACACTCTTTTTTTTTTTTAAACATATAGTGTATATTATTTGTTTCAGGGGTACAGGACTGTGATTCATCAATCTTACACAACACATAGCACTCACCACAACACATATCCTCCCCAATGTCCATCACCCAGCCACCCCATCCCCCCACCGGCCTCCCTCCAGCAAATCTCAGTTTGTTTCCTGAGATTCAGAGTCTCTTATCATCTCCCTCCCTCTCTGGTTTCATCTTGTTTGAATTTTTCCTCTCTTCCCCTATGATCCTCTACCTTGTTTCTTAAATTCCACATATCAGTGAGATCATATGATAATTATCTTTCTCTGATTGACTTATTTCGCTTAGCATAATACCCTCTAGTTCCATCCATGTCGCAAATGGCAAGAGTTCATTTTCTGATGGCTGTGTAATGTTCCATTGTATATATACCACCTCTTCTTTATCCATTCATGTGTCAGTTGACATCTGGGCTCTTTACATAGTTTGGCTGTTGAGGACACTGCTGCTATAAACATTGGGGTGCAGGTGCCCCTTCGGATCATAATATTTGTATCTTTGGGGTAAATACTCAGTAGCGCAATTGCTGCATCATCGTAGGGTAGCTCTATTTTCAACTTTTTGAGGAACCTCCTTACTGTTTTCCTGAGTGGCTGCACCAGCTTGTATTCCCACCAACAGGTAGAAGGGTTCCCCTTTCTCTGCATCCTTGCCAACATCTGTTGTTTCCTGACTTGTTCATTTGAGCCATTCTGACTGGTGTGAGGTGGTATCTCATTGTGGTTTTGATTTGTATTCCCCTGATGCTTAGTAATGTTGAGCACTTTTTCATGTGTCTGTTGACCATTTGCATGTCTTCTTGGCAGAAATGTCTGTTCATGTCTTCCACCCATTTTTTAATTGGATTATTTGTTCTTTGAATGTTAAGTTTGATAAGTTCTGTATAGATTTTGAATACTAGCCCTTTATCTGATATTGTCATTTGCAAATATCTTGTCCCATTCTGTTGGTTGTCTTTTGGTTTTGTTGACTGTTTCCTTTGCTGTGCAAAAGCTTTTTATCTTGATGAAGTCCCAATAGTTCGTTTTTGCCTTTGTTTCCCTTGCCTGTGGCGATGTGTCTAGGAAGAAGTTGAGTAGCTGAGGTCAAAAAGGTTGCTGCCTGTGTTCTGAAGGAGTTTGTTGGTTTCCTATCTCACATTTAGGTCTTTCATCCATTTTGAGTCTATTTTTGTGTATGGTGTAAGGAAATGGTCCAGTTTCATTCTTCTGCATGTGGCTGTCCAATTTTCCCAATACCATTTGTTGAAGAGACTTTTTTCCCATTGGATATTCTTTCCTGCTTTGTCGAAAATTAGGTGACCCTAGAGTTGAGAGTCTATTTCTGTGTTCTCTGTTCTGTTCCATTGATCTATGTGTCTGTTTTTGTGCCAGTAGCAAAGTGTCTTGATGATTACAGCTTTGTAAGAGAGCTTGAAGTCCAAACTCACTCTTTGCAGATGATATGATACTTTATGTGGAAAACCCAAAAGACTCCACCCCAAAACTGCTAGAACTCATACACGAATTCAATAAAGTGGCAGGATGTAAAATCGATGCACAGAAATCAGTTGCATTTCTATACATCAACAACGAAACAGAAGAAAGGGAAATTAAAGGAGTCGATCCCATTTACAATTGCACCCAAAGCCATAAGATACCTAGGAATAAATCTAACCAAAGAGGCAAAAGAACTGTACTCAGAAACTATAGAATACTCATGAAAGAAATTGAAGAAGGCACAAAGAAATGGAACAACGTTCCATGCTCATGGACTGGAAGAACAAATATTGTTAAAATGTCTATGCTACCTAGAGCAATATACAGGTTCAGTGCAATCCCTATCAAAATACCATCAACTTTTTTCACAGAGCTGGAACAAATAATCCTAAAATTTGTATGAAACCAGAAAAAACCCCGAATCACCAGAGGAATGTTGAAGAAGAAAGCCAATGCCAGGGGCATCACAATTCCGGACTTCAAGCTCTATTATTGGTACACTCTTTAAAACATAAGAGCGGGAGTTAAAAAGTGGGAAGGGAAAAGCTGGGTCACTCAAAAGGTCAGTTATCTAAATCTACCAGGGCTTTCTAAAAGGGGAACTTCATGAGTAGGTTGCCTGGCTCTTCATCTAGTTGCCTAGCTGCGTAGCTGACAAAGTGTTTACTTGGGATGGATGTCTTTGAAGTGGATGCCTCAGCAATCAAAAGCTTAATGTCAGGCACTTACATTACAATCAAGAAAGCTAATTGTCAGGCATTTACACTACCCAGAATAAGCTTTACTCTGTTATGGGAGGGGCAGGAGGTTGTGCTGTGTAAGGATATGGAATGAATACACAGGTATTCACTTTTCAGTTTTTCTATTAAACTATGCATTTATGTTTTATGTTTTATGGACTTTCTATATGTGCACTACATTTCACAATAAAGTTGATTATAAAAAAAGAACAAGCAGTACTTTACGTCTTCTCAAATAATGCAAGGAATTTAATCTACTTTAATTTATCCCACTTCAGTTTACAAATTATCATTGTCATGCATTTAATTCTACATATAAATCCACTATACATTATTAATATTTAATGTAGTCAATGTGCATCTACCTATGTATTTACTGTTTTTTGTTCCCATTCCCTTCTTTTGTGTGGGACCTTCCATCTGGAATCTTTTTTATTTTTCCTGAAGAGGTGTATCTACAGCCTGAATGTTCTGGCAATTTCTAGTTCTTGACTAGATGTTTACATTTTGATCATTTGTTACACAGTACATGTATGTTTTATCTACTTTTCTATATGGAGTATAGTGATAAAATCAGAGAAGGTAAAAAAAATAACCTTAGATTTTATTTTATTTTATTTTTTATTATAATAATATTTTTTATTATATTATGTTAGTCACCATACGGTACATCCCTGGTTTTTGATGTAAAGTTCGATGATTCATTAGTTGCGTATAACACCCAGTGCACCATGCAATATGTGCCCTCCTTACTACCCATCACCAGCCTATCCCATTCTTAGATTTTATTTTAAATATTTTTTGGATATACTAGCCTACTCTCATCCCACTGTTGGCCAAGAATATGTGGAGGCCACTTTGAGGCAGCAGGTTTGAGCAATGGAATGTAGAAAGGCCCACAGTGACCCCCTGGCTGAATACAGACAGGCCCATTGGGTGACCCATCTCAAAATAGCCATAGGCCCTAACTAACCAATGGGCTCCTTACAACCCGGTACAGTTACCAACAAAAGGGAAACTACCTATTTCCCATACCTCCTCACCTTCCCCCTTTAAAAACAGCTCCTTGCCACTGACTGCCTCCTTGCAGACAGCCTCTCCTCTGCTGTCCTGGTCCCTGATCCCTTGCGATATATTTAATAAACTTCTGTCTCATCATTATGCCTCAGGTGAATTCTTGTCAGTGCCTGCGCCACTGTGTTAAACCTGATCTTCACCCCATAGTTTAGGGGTCCCCATCTGATCAGGAGAGACACCATATTTAGATACTACATATAACACAAATTTCACTGTTGTCTCCCCTCCCCCCGTATGTAATTCGTCTAACAATAATACATTTTTAAAATAAATAATGATGCTTTCCTTAGAAACCACAAAACCCAAAGAGACATGCAGAGTTGGTCAAGTTAAGTGTGATATATTTTTGAGGGTCATAGATTTGGAATACGAAGTTTTCAGGTTCAGATCTGGATGTTGCCTTTTTTTGTAGCTGTCTCAATTTACAAAAATTGCTTAACCTACTTAAATTTCTAATAATTCATCTTTAAAATGGAGGACTTAGGGATGCCTGGGGGGCTCAGTCGGTTGTGTCTGCCTTGGGCTCAGGTCGTGATCCCAGTGTTCTGGGTTGGAGCGCAGTGTAGTACTCCCTGCCCAGTGGGGAGTCTGCTTCTCCCTCTCCCCTGCCCCCCCCTTGTGCTCTCTCTCAAATAAATAAATAAATAAAATCTTTAAAAAAATAAAATAAAATGGAGGATGTAGTACCATTTTTGTCCATTTCATGGGAATGTTGAGAAGTACTAATGAAACAAAATATATGAATAGGCTTTCTAAAATAGTTAAATAACATATGACTTTAAACTAGCATTATTTATGTAAATATGGAGAAGAAAAATGAACAGTAAATGTTTTGTGTAAACTGAAGATGTGGTAAAGCATTGTGTAAACTTACATATGTGGTAAAGCATTATGGTATAATGAAAACAGTAGAATTTTGACTGGTCAGATATCATAAATTGTAATAATTTACGTTTCTGCTCCACTGCCTGCTGGCTCTAGAATCTTTTGCAAGTCAACTTTTCTGAGTCTCTGTTTCCTCATCTGTAAAATGCAATAGTGATGTTTTATTGATACCTCATGTACTGTGAAGATCAGATAGGACATTTTGTCTATAGCGCCTGGGGCATAGTAAGTAAACTGTGTGTGTTATAGTCTCTACAGTGCAAATTTGGTACAAAGAATGATGAGAAGATGATGTGATTATGGTGTTGGTAGAAAATGGTCTGTTTAGATGGAATTCTTCCCTTGATGTGAGAAGGAACTGATAAGACTAAGTTTCAAAATAATACAACCGTAAACTCCATGAGTCATTGGGCATTTTTTTTTTTTTTTAAACTCTCCTTTGGGCATACCTCTGGCATTTTCTGAAATTTGGCTAATCAGCTTGGCCTGAGGTTTATTTCCTTTGGTTGCCACTGGCTGTTGCTGACTTGATAGGAAACAGTCCTGCCCAGGGTTTCTTCCCTTCACTGCCATATACAACACCCTCATATGGCAACACAAGAAGATGCCAGTGTCCTATAGTAACTGAAGGGATGATCCAGGAACACCGTCGTCTTGAATTCACATGCTGGCCTTGAGTGGATGCAAACCACTATC
Source organism: Ursus arctos (assembly GCF_023065955.2). Lineage (NCBI taxonomy): Eukaryota > Metazoa > Chordata > Mammalia > Carnivora > Ursidae > Ursus > Ursus arctos. Next base: position 29,537,926 of record NC_079873.1, on the reverse strand, counting down.
TTTCAGCTTCCCATTTCAATGAAAGGTTGAACTTTTATACATGGTTCATCATAGAGAACATAATATTAATATGATAATGCTATAAGTCAGTGCTTATAAAACTTGAATGCACACACGATTCCTGTAGGGATCTTGTAAAAATGCAGAGTTTGATTTGGCAACTCTGGGGTGCTCTAGTCTGAATGTTTGCTCCCCCCATTCATATGTTGAAATGTAGTCTTCAAGGCCTTTGGAAGATGATGAAGTAATGAGGGCAGAGCCCTCATTAATAGGATTAGTGTCCTTATAAAGACACCCCAGAGAGCTGGAATGCTCCTTCTGCAATGTGAGGATACAAGGAGAATCAGCAACCTTGAGAAAGGGTTCTCACTGGACCATCTGGGCACTCTGATCTCACACTGCCAGCCTCGAGAATGGTGAGCAGTAAATTTCTGTTGCTTATAAACCATCCAGTCCCTGGCGTTTGGTTATAGCAACCTGAGAGGACTAACACATGGGTTAATCAAGTCCAGAAGAGATAAGGATTTGTATTTTGAATGCCCTTTTAAACAAACAAACAAGGAAACAAACACTTTTCTTTAATCCTCCCCATTTTTCTCCTTTGTTTTTCCAAGGGGACCCCAGGAAAATGGAAATTCGAGGAAAGTGAGTCAGATCAACAGTGGCAAAAGGGTCTGTCTGTTATGGAAGCCTGTAAAATACAGAGCATGTCCCCAGCTCTAGGACAGCACAGGTTAGGGGGATGCAGCATCAGAACAGTCCAGGGAAGATAAAGAGATTTGTACGTGGGCTCCCAAGGTAGGAAGGGTGAGGACGAGCAGTGTTAGCCGGCATCCCTTTCTTCTAGGGGGCAGATTGCTGCACTCAAGGAGGGATCTGAGTGCAGAACCCAGTTTGGGACTCAGAGATCAGAGCCTGCTTCTACCTCACACAGCCATATGGGAATGCCTTCCCAACTCTGCACCCACTTTGCCTCTCATTTCCATCAGGAGAAGATTGTCTATGAAAACAAACACACAATATCTACAGATTTCTTCACTGCTTCTATCCTCCTATAGTTTTCCTTGCGCTCTCCACCTACCTTTCATGCCTGGCCCCCTTTCCAAAGGGCAAACCAGTAAATTGCTGAATAAAATAGACATCCAGAATGTAGATAAAGAAAGACTTTCTTTATTCAAAGGGTTATTGCAAGAGGGAAAAAGGGTCTATTAGAATATGGGAGAGGACTGCTATATAGGCTGAGGTGGGTCCAATGTCAGGAGTCTGGGGAAAGGAGAGAAGCTTAACCTGAATTTGATTGGCAAGCATTTTACTCCTATGGATCAGTAGGAACAAGCAGGTCAGCTAATTGCTTATGAGATGAAGAATGGGAATTTGGAGGGTCTGTGTCTGATTTTGTCTTAGGTACGTAAGGGAAGCATCTGTGAGGCTCATCTAAGTCATATGGGGAAGGACGTTTCTTTGTAATAAGCCATTCTCTGAATGAGGGTGGGGATGTGCTTGTTTCACCATCGCTATTTTCCAGGAGCACAGGGTTCCCATAAAATGCAACATTGCTAAAACCACAACTGAAACAAACAGAAAGAGTGCAGGAATTTCTTTGTTGTTTCTTCTCTGCACTGAGCTACTCAAATGCTGGCTGTCAGGGAAGCCAACTGGCCCAGGAGTGAGACGGAGAAGAGCTGGGGGCCTCCACAGCTCGAAGGAGCGTCCCCTGGAATGAGCGAGAAGACCCCCGTGCCACCTGAGGCGCGTGGAGAAAGTGGCCAGTGGGAACCAGGGAACGGGATGGGTGATGAGATCCGGGGCTGCTGACAGGAGAGGGGCGAGGAGCACATTTGGAGCCTCGGAGCCTCAGGCGTAGAGAGTCCACAGGTGTGACACACCGAGACCAGGTAGGGGACAGCTCTGTGGTCTGCGACTGTGACTTCGTGCACCGTTAACTGTGTGCCTGGCGCCCGCGGGCACTTTGCGCATGTTTTCGCTTTTAGTCCCTCAAGCGTCGTCGTTTTGAAGTGTCATTTTACAGATGGGTTGACTGAGGACCGAAGAGGTTCGGTCACTCGTGGGGCTTTAGGCGGCGGGGCTGCGAGCGCTCCGAGCCAGTGCGGGCTTGCCGCGGGGACGCCGAGAGGCCGTTCACAGGTGCGCGGTCAGGTGAACCTCCCGCAGGTGAGCTGATTGTTTCCTGGGTCCTGATGATGAGATTCTGCTCAGAAATGAGCAAGGTATGTCCGTGGTCCGTAAATATATGACTACTTAGAAAGTTCCTTCGTAAAGCAATATTTAGGGAAAAATAGGAAAGAACCTGCCTGGCACACTAGTGACCCGAACTTAATGTTTTCAGGCATTTAGCCTTCATTTGCTGAAGTTGGACGCTGAAGTCATGGTCTCTCTGTGACATTTGTTAGCCTGTGTTTTTGCTCCGTGTGTGTGTGTGTGTGTGTGTGTGTGTGTTTGCTTTTTAATTATAGTTTCTTCATGGCACAATCGAACCCTGGTTGTTCCCAATAGTGAGGATAAATGGAAGTAGCAAGTTCGCCATTGGACTTTCTCTTTACCTGTCTGTTCCCAAGGCTCGCCAGTCACTCAGCAGACACCTTCTTGATGCCATTAGCTAGGATGATCCTTACGCTTAAAAAGAAAAACAACACCAGGTCCCTGATTCAAACTGCAGGATTCTACATTTGTTTTTAGTCACTATGGGATGTAATCAAGCACAGTATAACAACAGCCAGTGTCTGGTTGTCATTTCTTTGGCAGGCAAGCCCCCAGGGAATCTCATGGAAGGCCTTGTTCTGTTCCGAGTTGCAGACAGACCAGCAGGCAGTGGGACTTGGGGGAGACCTCTCAGCAGGTGGCCATAAGCCTGGGTTTCTGGCCAGGACACCAGTATTTAGTAAGGGGAATTGCAAGAGCCGAAATGGCCCTAAATTCTATGAGGGGCCTCAGTATTTGTAGGCAGTCGTTATAGGAAGGTAGAGGCAAGAAATAAAACAAAAGCCCAGGTGGTAGCAGGACAGTTAACTTGATACTGATCCCTGATGTGTTAAACTTTGTTTTCTCCTAAGAGAAGGCAAAATGACTCTACTTCTGTTATTAGGATAGCCTTAAAGTAGTTGTCAAATGGTGGAAGAGAGAACAAGTAATGAAAATACTCATCTCACTAGTTAAAGTCAAACATTGGTTTGTACTTACCATTCACTGTAGAAGAAAGAATCTCTGTTTTGTTTAGAGATGAATGTGTCAAAAATTAATCTTTGCAAAGAGTTTCAAAAGGAAAAATATTAAATTAAAAAGCTTTCTGATGAACAAGCAAATCAATTCCACATTACAGTAGATGTATTACAACATTTAGTAAGGACAGATATAGATATTGAGCGAAAGAAACGTCAGAGGGTTAGTGTGTGTTTTACAATTTTGGTGAGTAAATTCAATTTCCTGTAATAAATATTCTAACAAATAACATAGTCTATAAAAAAGCACGTACAACAAGCTCTTAGTAATTATAGTCTTGCGGTTATGGACTACATTGCATTGAAAAGAAAAATAAAACTCTGAAAATGCAAACAGAGCGTTACAGAAGAATTTTTTCATTTGCAGCAGACTTGCCCCAAACTCAATTTTATAATGACAAAATAAAGAATAGGTATAGATTTAACTATCAGTATATATCTTAAGTTCCTTATAACCTACCTTATGCCTCTGTGATAATCAATGCCTAAATATTTTCCAACTTTCTCTAGTATCTTTTCAATAAGTATTAATCAAGAGCTCTGTATCCTGAATATTCAAAAGCACTGTGTCAAAAATTCCTCCTAAAGTTTTCTCATTTAATACTATTAAAATATTTGACTTACAGTTTTATTTTAACCAAAGTGAATCACAGTGTTTGGTGCTTTAATATTTCCAATTCCACATTACCGTCTAGGTACTATGCTTAAGCATTTTACAAGTGTTATAGTATTTTACCTTTCCTAACCTTGTGAGATAAGTATTCTTATTTCTCTTTTACAGATAAGGATCCTGAGGATTAGAGAGGAGTGACTCAGCTAGCATGAGCCAGAGCAGGGACTGGACCCCAGACATCCTGCCTCCAAAGTCCTCCCTTTAAGATGTAAGGGAGAGTGGCTCAAGACAGCATGAAGCCCAGTAGGGACTGAAGCCCTAAGTTTAAAAGTGCATTCATTGCACAGTACATGGTCTCATTAGATACTTGTTGAATAATGTAGCAATGTCAGCTGTGTGCGTTCAACCAATTCAGTCCTAGCCGACTTTTAGTTTATTTGGAGAATGTCTGATTTTGTAGGTGAAATTATGCCTGGTGCTTCTGTGAGTTGACTTACAAACTATAGGGAACTGATGGCACTACATCTTTGAGTAGTCTGCTGCTCTTTTTTTGCAGAAATATATCTAGAAAAAACGTTCTACCACATGACTCATTTGGATTAAATGAATCCTTGGCAATTGAGACAATTTATATGCATCTTTTAACGATACTGCTCTTTCCAGGATAGTAATGAGTAACGAATTTACTTTAGAAAGATTATGTTGCTGACAAACTACCCTGTATCATTTCTGTACATTATACGCCATTTTTAAATTGAATTTTTTTTTAAATTTATTTATTCGACAGAGATAGAGACAGCCAGCGAGAGAGGGAACACAAGCAGGGGGAGTGGGAGAGGAAGAAGCAGGCTCATAATGGAGGAGCCTGATGTGGGGCTCAATCCCATAACGCTGGGATCACACCCTGAGCCGAAGGCAGACGCTTAACCGCTGCGCCACCCAGGCGCCCCTAAATTGAATTTTAATGCAATATCAGAGTAACGTTTATGAAACTCGTCTTTTTATTTTTAAGATTTATTTATTCATTATTTTAGAGAGAGAGAGAGCGTGTGCACGCATGTGCAGGGAGGAGGGGCAGAGGGAGACAGAAACACCACCCCCCCAGCAGACTTCATGCTGAGCATGGACCCTGTAGTGGGTCTCAATCCCACGACCCCGAGATCACGACCTGAGCTGAAACCAAGAGTCGGACCCTCAACCGACTGTGTTGGTGCCCCTGAACCTCTCTCATTTATTTAAGGGCAAAGATGACAATTTGGTTATGACATTTGAATTATACTCTAATTTACAATATAGCCATGTCCTTAGAAGTTAGTAGCTTGAAGTCTGTTCAGAGAACAAGAGTTCTACCCATTGGAACAACAGGAGTACTAAGTGATTTTTGAGGGCCCTTCTAAACATCTATTTTGTGATTATATTCAAAGAAAGAAGAGTTATATGTAAGTACTGAAAATAGATCTGGGGAAGATATATGAGGCTGGGAGTCGGGAAACTGATATTCGAATCCTAGGATTTTTATAATAACTGAGAAATCAGGAGGACGTTTTATATTATCATTTAACTTTGCTTTCCTATTTTCAATATTAGGAGTAAAGCATTTCTAAGATGACGTTCAGCTGTAAAATTCTACAACTTGAACGTATTTGGATCTCATTGCATTCATGGTTTTGGATCACTTTACTTCTGAGTTTATGATTTTCAATTTCCATGTCAATAACATAGAGGAAATACAGCAATAAATAACACTTTTTTCCCACAATTTTATGTACCTACACACCTGTTCTATGAGTAGAGTTTCAGTCTGTATTTACAGAAATATAAAAAGTAGGTAACAAATAGTATATAAAAATGAATTTATACAAAAAAGTTAACTCATAGTATATGCAAACTGGAAGATATGTAAAATATTTAGGTGTGGGTACCCAGAGTCTGGGAAAGAAAGCATCTGATATAAACATGAAGAGTACTCCTTACTCCATAGTACTTAAAGAAAATACCACATACAGTTTAGAGTTTTCATCAGTATTATGGGAGGCATAGCAAAGCATTTCAATGTCTCAAATAATAGCCAACACAAGCCATTTGATACTACAATAGAGATAAAGCAGTTTCAGATTTCTGAGAAATCTCACAAATCTGAGTACACATATCTGTGAATGCCAATATTCAGAATGCTTCTTCTACATCTTGCCATTCTGACCTACTGGTACTTCCAGGATCTCCTTTGTTCACCTTGAAAGTAATCCAGGCCACTCTGGCAACAACATTATGAGATTGTCAGCAGTACTTTCTTGTCCTTTCAGACTAAGTATAGCATCCTTTGAATGTGGTCTCAATATGAACTTTTATATGTCTCACTTAACTCTATCAGAGACTAAGTAGGACTAGACTTTGGCTATAGAAATACATAATTAAAAATAAGATTTCACAAAAATATTCACTTAGTCAACAAATTTATTTTGTTGATGTTGATTGGATTAACCATGTTTCTTCTTACCTTCTTCTGGATAGAATACCCTGCCTCCCCATCTTGTCTGTCCGGCAAATTCTTCTTTACCATTCCATGCAAAATCAAATGTTATCTCTTATTGGAGGTCTCCCAAATTGCCTCAGGATCAGTTGCCTTCTTTCCTATCATTTCCTAATTGTTGTTTTTCTCTCTCTCTTTCCTTTTTTTATTAGAGGGAGAGAGAGAGAATTGTAAGCAGGCTCCATGCCCAGTGTGTGAGCCTGATGTGGGGCTTGATGTCATGACCTTGAGATCACAACCTGAGCCAAAATGAAGAGTCGGATGCTTAACCGACTGAGCCACCCAGGCACCCCCCCCATCATTTCATAGCATGTTGCATACAGCTCCTTTAGAGCACTCACATGCTGCCTTATAGTTAGTGTGGTATTTATGTGCTTCTCACTGCTCAGAATTTGATCAAGGAGTGGGCCATCCAAGCACATCCTTTTCACGATATGAAGGCATGATAAAATACCACTGTAAAACAATTAGAATTGGCTTGTTAGTTCATTCAGGCTTGCCCCAAACTGCTTGCACAAATGATAGGACATAAACCAATGGAGCCTGAACTCCAGAGTGGAGATTACAAATGAAGGATGAAAGGAAGAAATGAAAGAAGGAAGGAGGTGGGAGGAAGGCAGGAAGGGAGGGAAAAAAGAAGGGAAGGAGGGAAGAAAAGGAGAGGGAGGAAGGGAAGAGAGAGGGAAAGAGAAACCCTTTGCTAGTTTGTAATTCTTATATTTAGTGTCATTCACATTTGATTTCATGCTGTAGCTGCATGACATTTTACTACCCCTGATATTGATCAGCTAGAAGTTGAGTGCAGTCAACAGCTGCAACCACTGAAATTCTGGAATCAAGTAATAGAAAAATAAAGTCTTTTTTTTTTTTTTCTGGGAAGGGGTGATTTATTTTCTTACCTTCTTTAAAATATTTTAATGTATTTTTAAAATGTCTAGTTCAGAAAACTGAAACATAAAATTGGAAAATAGAAATTAGAACGGAGAATCAGAGGTTGGAAAGCCTGTGTTAAACTCTGAAATATATTGCCAGATTGAAAATCAGGGGAAAAAATTTTGAAGCACACTTTGATCAAGATTTTGCAACTATATCCATGTAAAATAATTGTATCCTTAGTGAAGATAATGCTATCCAGTTATAAGTGTTAGGAATAGAAGATAATTCCAAATAAATAAAAGTGCAGGCATGAAAGATTAAATCTCTCATTTTAAATATAAAGATACAAGAATAAAGCCTTGTAGCCAAAAAATTGGCTTTACCCACTTCCAATGAAATGATGCTCATATTTGAAGACTATAGGGTACCCATTTTTCTCATTCGCACTCTGTTTTTGCTAGAGTGAGATATGCTTTATTTCTTTTTTCCCCAGGACCTGGAAAAGGTAAAATGTTCAATAAATGCTTCTTGAGTGAATGAATTGCCATTGTCTTAAATTCCTCATTTCAAAGACTAGCCTGACTCATTACTTCATTGCCATTACTATTGTCATCATCATCAACTTCAAATTAATTAGATACAGTCTTCTGTAGATAAATGATTGTGATTGCTGACGTAGAGAAATTTGAAGAGCATTGTGAAAGCCCTATCAGAAGTAATTCCTTGATTCTGTGTTAGCCAATTTAAAAGGTGAGATTTCCTTTAAAATTGCTTTGTATGGTTCTGGAAATATGTTCAGTTGTAGAAGGCTGGTTACCTGTTCTTTTTGATTGATATGGGATAAATGCTATTATGGTACCACATCAGAAAAACTAAAAAGAAGAATACAATTTTGCAATTCATATATTCAGGATAGGTAAAACACTTTATAAAGTTGCAAGCATTGATTTGTATAAAAGAGATAAACATATTTCAAAGTAATCCTGTCCTCAGTCTTCCCCCATAAAGTTGATCCTTTCTGTTTCATTGTCATATAGATCATTTTACCATTCTACTTAGTAATCTGAGTATTCTCCCTGCAATGACTTTTGGGTTAATTTACACATTTTCTGGTTTCATGAAATATCCTAAACATATTGAAACAAGGATCATGAATCATTGTTATCAGTGTTTCCTCTATGATATGTGTATTTTTCTGGCAAAGCTGACAGTGAGGGTTTGGGGGGGCAATCTGTTAACTCTTCTGATTAACGATGCCCCCCCCCCGGTTTTATTCATTTCTTATTGTATTACGTCAGTTATGATGTGAAGTCTGACAGGCACATCAAACTACTCTGCCTGATTTTCCTGAGTGGGCTGCTCCCTTTCTGCAAACTCCCAGATGTTGGCATTGTTGCTAACCGAGGCTGACATTAATGCTGACATTCACGATAATCCTTGGTGATTTCTGCAAGATTTGATTTAACAATGGGTGGCAATGCCAATAGCCAGTGAGAAGAAAGTGGTACCTATTAGAGAACAAAGGGGATTGTTCTCACTCAGAGGGCAGACCTTAATGTTAATACCTCCCAATAGAATAATTGGTGTTACACCATTATCAGTTTATGAAAGGGTAGTAATCTCTTTCATCATATCATATTTCCATATTGGAATTTGATTTAAGATTACAGCTTGTTGGCTTTATAGCAACATTTCAGAACTCAGATGTGGCCGCAAAGATTCTCTCAAAGCTGGGGAGAATGTTTTGGCCTCTCAGGTGGCTGAATGTGATGTCAGGAATCTTCACAGCAAAGAGTATTCCAAGCAAAGCATTTGCCCTTTTGTATGGGAACTGAGAGCTGAAGTGGGAGCCGAAGCACTAACGTCCAGAGATGGAGGAGTCAGGGAGCCACTTCCACCCGCCATGGCTGCTTCCGCTGGATGCCATTACTGCTGTTCTGCACTCACTGAAGGGCAATGGCATGTTATGGGGCCTTGGTAGCCTTTTTGTCGTGTCACTCCTGTGACACTGAATGAGTCATTTACACCTGTTGGGGCCTCAAATTCATCATGTGTAAAACATGACCTAAAAGCCCTGCCTTTTTACATGAGTATTGTGAAGAGTAAATGGAGTAATTATACAAACACATTTTAGAAGCTGTAAAATGTTATAAAAATACAGTTTATCATTACCCATTTATTCTTTCCCCACCCATTCAGTATTTATTGAGCATCCACCTTGTGCCTCTGGACATTTTCTTTTGTTTCTTAGGTCATTAACAATCCCTCCTCCCTCCCTGGTCCTACCCACACCCAGCACACTCACCCCTGTGCCCTGATTATCTCCAACTCATCCTTCAAGACTGGTTAAATAGTACATTTGCTTTTCCTTCCCACTCATGCCCCTCTCTCCAGACAGTTGATTATTCCTCCCTCAGTGCTAATGCTCTACTAAGTGCAAACCCAGGATTTCATATTTTACTACAGTTGGTTTTGGTCCCTCTTGTATTTGTGAGGTCTTTGCTCTCAGAGACTGCATTTTTGTATTTTCAGTGCTGAGCAGAGGGTACTGGGAGATTGCGGATGTTTAATGGAGGAATAGTGGGAGATGAGGCCTATGGGGATGGGCCACCTTACTGCACTGTTTCATGTTCAGTGCATGGATTGCAGGGGTGGCAGGAAAAGCTTAAGCCTGTGCTTTGTGCATTACACGATTCATACCTGTCCAGACAGTCTAACAAACTAGCCACGTCAGCCACCGGTGTTCTGATTACAAGAAGAGAGAATTCTTTTTAAAGGAAGCCTTAACCAAGTGGGTAAACTAAGCCTGAATCTGTTAGCAGAAGAATAATTCTAAATCCATTGTAGGATGATATTCAGATATGTCTGAAGAGCAGCGCTTTATGAATTCAAGTCTGAGCTTTAGGGAAAAAACGTAAACTCTCAGAGAGCTAGTTTCACTAAAATCTCTTTATGAAATAAAAGCAGAAGGCAGTGGGGTCTTTGCATTATCCAACTTGGACTGCTCACCCTACCTCACCTTCTTACCCAGAAGGGAAGAGAACTTCTTCCTACATTTTTCACGGAGATTTGGTACCCGTGAAGACAGTATCGTGAAACATCAGCAGTTGATAGCCAGCAGAAGTAGCATGGACTCCGATTCATTCATGGTGCCCCCAAGAAGGGGCAAAATATCAAGGCATAGAAACAGGAATCACGCGGCAACAGTGCATACCCGAGCCTCTGCAGGGCCCTCACGTGAGGACAGGTAAGGACAGGATGATAGTTAAGTGGCCTAGGACCCTGCTTCTAGGCAGCCACCTGTTGGCTGTCATATCTCCCCTTCCTCTTGCATTTTCCCCAGGCAACACCACTCCCCATCCCAGGTATCACTTCCATTCCTTTTACCTTGATTTCTCCCTTTGCCAGGAAGACACTTTTCAGCCACCTTTGTGGCCCTCAAACCCCCTTACAAATGTTTCTTCTTACTTCTGGATCCAACTTGAGGGACTCCCTAGTAAAGTTCTAGGAGACACTAGGATTTCACATGGCAAGTGCTCTGTCCTCTGGACGAGGGGCTGGGAACATGGTGCTGGAGCCAGAGTGCCAGAGAGGTTGTGGTGCGAGTGCCACAGTTTATCTACTCTTTGAACAAATTCCTTTCTTTACATCTCAATTTTTTAATCTATAATATGAGACCACAGGTAGTACCTACTGATGGGTCTATTGGCTGGATTAACTGAGTTAGTGCAGAGATCAGTTAACATAGTAAGCAGAACATTTGAAGTGCTTGATAAAAGTTAGCTTTGTTTATTATTCACTTACTGACCCCATTTTGTGACCCACAATTATCATTTCTGATAGGCTGGGAACTCTCAGACGGATGGGATGTGGATCTGTATTTCTTTCATCTTTATATCCCCATTACTTAACATGACACTGGGGCCTGGCTCATAATAGACATGCAGTAAATGAGTGTCAAGACGTGTGCATGATTGAAGAGTCAACTGAATGAGGAATGTGGTAGTAACAGAGGGACCTTTTATATTTGTGCAGTAGGTGCTGCCTCCAGGGATGATATGCAGGCAGAGGAAATTATGTCACTAAAGGACAGTTGAAGGAAAGCAACTTTAAAGAGCAAATTCTGAAGTTATATTTTTGGTTCTTCAAGGGGTCATTTGCACAGCATGACTTTTTGTGATCAATGGACACTGACCAGCCAAGAATTTGGTAGTCTTACTGTTCTTATTAAAGTTCCATTGGTTGCTTACCTTTTCACCTTTTCTTAAATTATACGTTGTTTTTTTTAAAACTAAATAGTGACTTAATGTCTAGAGGGGAAATATATAAAGGAGAACTGAGAAGTGAGCATATGTGTCAGACAAAGCAGATATATATATATATATATATATATATATATATATATATATATATGAAAGCAATATGCCTTTTTGAAGGATACATAGGAGGATTCTTTTATTTGGATAAAACAATGAATTTTGGTTTGAACATTTGCTTATAACCCTCTCTGAACCTCACATCTCTTTGTTTTGTTCTGTTCCTCCTGTTCGTTGTTGGTCTTTCTTCACATGAAGAGGCTAACACTGATGTTTTCGATGGGGATATGGTTTATAGGTACTGTGGGGAACACAGCTCAAATAGCTTAAGAACCTCTCACCTGTGAAAAGGGGAAGGTATACCACTTTTATCTCTAATTTTGGAAATTTTGCACACTTTTGTCTTTCAATTCTGTCTCTTGTATCAATTATAGATTATATACTGCAAGAATTCATATAAAATTCCTGCCAGATTTATAGATAAATTCGTGTTTGTGCCCAAATTAATTTGGGGGGATCAATTTGTGGTCAGTTTGGCTAACTGGAATAATTGCTCTGTGATCATCATTGAGTAACTTCTTAGGATAGAATGTCCACTTTCAACAAGTATCTGAATATGTAAAGAAAGGATATTTAGTATAACCTTTAAATATTAATAACATTGAAATATCATAGGTATACGTAGTCAACCTCATGAAGCAATTTGAAACTTTAGTTTTTTCTATAGGTTAATGTATCTTTATGACTTGATATTATGGTTATGCATTAAAAAAAACTTTTCAACTGACTGCTTTTAGGTTGTGCAAAGCTTTAGCTTGGTGCAAGTGTATTTATCACTGTCAGTAACTCAAACAATGTATTTCTTCTGGGTAACTCTGGTATTAAAATATCTAAAATGCAGGACTTATGGTGAAGATGGCGGAGTAGGAGGATCCTAAATTCACCTTGTCCCAGAGATACAACTAGGTAGCACCCACATCAGTGCGGATAACCCAGATGACCCCAAGACTGGCAGAACACATTCTGTACAGCTCAACATAAAGAAGAGACCACATCAAAAACTATGGGACGGGCAGAGATGTGGTCAGGAACCAAACTACCCACAAGGCTGTCTATAGGAGGGAGAGTCACCACAAGCAAATGGAAGTGAGAGGCACAGACACCACACTGGGCACCCCAGGCATGGTGGACCTTCACTGGGAAGATGAATCCACATAACATTTGGCTTTGAAAACCAGAGGGGTTTAACTTTTCAAGTTCTACACAGTCAGTGAGGCTTAACACCTGGAACTTGACAAATCAGCAGCTTGGCTCTGGGAGAGCCATAGGATGAGTGGAAACTGAGTCCCCACCCTTAAGGAGACAGCACAACAAACAGCCCTGCTTAGATACATCATACAAGGAGCAGTTTGAAAAATGCTTCCTTAAGAATGAAAGAGCTGGCAGGCACCATTTCCCTACCCCAGTATAGTAAAGTATAACACCATTTACCTAAAATGTGTGTGGGGGGAGGGAGGAGTAAAGAATGAGTTCAAACTTAAGGGGCCATCAACTTAATATAGACTGCTATGCATAAGATGTATATAAACCTAATGGTAATGACAAATCAAAAACCAGTAATAGATTAGCAAAAATTAGAGAGAAAGGAATCCAAGTATATCACTAAAGCAAGCCAGCAAGCTGTAAGAGAAGGGAACAAAAGAAGAAAAGAACAGAGCAGAACTATAAAAACAACCATAAAACAAGCAACAAAATGGCAATAAGTACATACCTATCACTAATTACTTTGAGTGTAAATGGACTAAATGCTCCAATCAAAAGACATAGGGTGACGGAATGGATAAAAAAACAAGACCCATCTATATGCGGCCTACTACAGACTCATTTCACCTAAAGACAAATGCAGATTGAAAGTGAAGGCATGGAAAACCATTTATCATGCAAACGGAAGTGGAAAGAAATCCAGGGTAACAGTGCTCATATCAGACAAAGTAGACATTTAAGTGAAGACTGTAGCAAGAGACAAAGAAGGACACTACATAATCATAAGGGAAAAAAACCAGCAAGAAGATAAAACAATTGTAAATATTTATGCATCCAATATTGGAGCACCCAAACACGTAAAGCAGCTATTAATAAACATAAAGGAAGTAATTGATAGTAACACAAGTAACACAATTGATAGTAAAGGACTTTAACACCCCACTTACATCAACGGATAGATCTTCCAAACAGATCATTAAGAAGGAAACAGTGGCTTTGAGTGACACATTGAACCAAATGGATCTATATTTAGAACATTCTACCCTAAAACAGTTGAATATACGTTCTTTCCAAGTGCACACAGAACATTCTCCAGAATATATCATGTTAGGTCACAAAACAAGTCTCAACAAATTCAAAAAGATTGAAGTCATACCAGCATCTTTTCCAACCACAACACTATGAAACTAGAAATCAACTGCAAGAAAAAACCTGGAAAGAACACAAATACATGGAAGTTAAGTAACATGCTGCTAAACAATGAATATGTCAACCAAGAAATCAAAGAGGAAATAAAAAAATACATGGAAATAATTGAAAAGAAAACACCATTGTCCAAAATCTTTGGGATGCAGCAAAACCTGTTCTAAGAGGGAAGTTTATAGCAATACAGGTTAGCCTATGTTGTTGATAGCAATACAGGTTAGCAATACAGGAAGCAAGAAAAATCGCAAATAAACAACTTAGCCTTACACCTAAAGGAGCTATAAAAACAAACAAAAGCAGTAGAAGGAAGGAAATAGTAAAGATTAGAGAAGAAATAAATGAAATAGAAACTAAAAAATCAATGAAACAGATCAGTGAAACCAGGAGTTGTTTCTTCGAAAGGATCAAAAAAAATTGATAAAACTGTTGGCTAGACTTAAAAAAAAGAGAGGGTACTCAAATAAACAAAATCAGAAATGAAAGAGGATAAATAATAACAGACATCTCAGAAATACAAAGGATTTAAAGAGAATATTTTGAAAAATTATGTGCCAACCAATTGGACAACCTAGAAGAAACGGATAAATTCTTAGACACATATAACCTCCCAAAACTGAATCAGGAAGAAATAGAAAATTTGAACAGACTGATTACTAGCAGCAAAATTGAACCAGTAATCAAAAAACTCCCAACAAACAAAAGTCCAGGACCAGATGCCTTCACAGGTGAATTCTATGAAACATTTGAAGAAGAGTTAGTATCTATTCTTCTCAAGCTATTCCCCCCAAAAAATAGAAAAGGAAGGAAAGCTTCCAAGTACATTCTACGAGTCCAACATTACCCTGATACCAAAACTAGATAAAGACAATACAAAAAAAGAGAACTACAGGCCAATATGTTTGATGAGCACGGATGCAAAAATCCTCATCAAAATATTAGCAAATTGAATCCAGCAGTACATTAAAGAAACCATTCACCATAACCAACTGGGATTCATTCCTGGGATGCAAGGGTGTTTCAATGTTCACAAATCAATCAATGTGATACATCACATCAATAGGAGAAAGGATAAAAACTATATGATAGTTTCGGTAGATGCAGAAAAAGCATTTGACAAAGTTACGACATCCATTCATGATAAAAAACTTCAACAAAGTAGGTGGAGAGGGAACATACCTCAACATAGTAAAGGCCATGTATGAAAAACCCACAGCTAACATTGTAGTCAATGGTGAAAAACTGAAAGCTTTTCTTTTAAAATCAGGAATAAGACATGGGTAGCCCCTCTCACCACTTTTTTTTTTTTTAAGATTTTATTTATTTATTCGACAGAGATAGAGACAGCCAGCGAGAGAGGGAACACAAGCAGGGGGAGTGGGAGAGGAAGAAGCAGGCTCATAGCGGAGGAGCCTGATGTGGGGCCCGATCCCACAGCGCCAGGATCACGCCCTGAGCCGAAGGCAGATGCCCAACCGCTGTGCCACCCAGGTGCCCCCCCTCTCACCACTTTTATTCAACATAGTACTGGAAGTCCTAGACACAACAGTCAGACGAGAGAAAGAAATAAAACGTATCCAAATTGGTAAGGGAGAAGTGAAACTTCACTACTTGCAGATGACATGATACTATATATAGAAAACCCTAAGGACTCCATGAAGAAACTACTAGAACTGGTAAGTGAAGTCAGTAAAGTGGCAGGATACAAAATCAATACACAGAAATCCATTGCATTTCTATATGTGAATAATGAAGTAGCAGAAAGAGAAATTAAGAATCCTGTTTACAATTGCACTAAAAATAATAAAATGCCTAGGAATAAACTTCACCAAGGAGGTATTGAAAGGCCTGCATTCTGAAAAGTTTAAAACATTGATGAAAAGGGCACCTGGGTGGCTCAGTCGGTTAGGTGTTTGCCTTCGGCTCGGGTCATGATCCCCGGGCCCTGGCATGGAGCCCCTCATCGGGTTCCCTGCTCCGGGGGAGCCTGCCTCTCCCTCTCCCTCTGCCTGCTGCTCCACCTACTTGTATTCTCTCTCTCTCTTTCTCAAATAAATAAGTAAAATCTTAAAAAAACCCAAAACATTGAGAAAGAAATTATAAAGGACACAAAAATGGAAAGATTCCATGCTCATGAATTGTGAGGGCAAATATTGTTAAAATGCCCATACTACCCAAAGCAATCTACAGATTTAATGTAATCCTTATCAAAATACCTACAGCGTTTTTCACAGAGCTAGAACAAATAATCCAAAAATTTGTATGGAGCCACAAAAGACCCAGAATAGCCAAAGCAATCTTGAAAAAGTAGAACAAAACTGGAGGTGTCACAATCTCAGATTTCAAGATATGCTACAAAGCTTCAGTAATCAAAATAGTATGGTACTGGCACAAAACTATATGCATAGATCAATAGAGCAGAGTAGAGAGCCCAGAGATAAACCCACAACTATATGGTCAATTACTTTATGACAAGGAGGCAAGAATATGCAATGGGAAAAAGTCTTTTCAACAAATGGTGGGAAAACTGGACAGCTACATGCCAAAGAGTGAAACTTGACCTCTTTCTTACATCCTACACAAAAACTCAAAATGGATTAAAGACCTAAATTTGAGACCTGAAACCACAAAAGTCCTAGAGGAGAATACAGGCAGTAAATTCTCTGACATCAGCCATAGCAACATTTTTCTAGATGCGTTTCCTGAGGCAACAGAAACAAAAGCAAAAAGAACTATTGGGACTACATCGATAACAAAAATCTGCTGCACAGCAAAGGACATCATCAACAAAACAAAAAGATAACCTATTGAATGAGAGAATAAATTTGCAAATGACATTCAGTAAAGGGTTTGTACCAAAATACATAAAGAACTTATACAACCCAACAGCAAAAAACCCACAAATAATCCAATTAAAAATGGGCAGGAGACATGAACAGACATTTCTCCAAAAAAGACATACAGATGGCCAACAGACACATGAAAAGATGCTCAACATCGCTCATCATCAGAGAAATACAAATCAGAACCATAATCAGATATCACCTTACACCTGTCAGAATGGCTAAAATTTAAAACACAGGAGACAAGTGTTGGAAAGGATGTGGAGAAAAAGTAACCCTCATGCACTGTTGGTGGGAATGCAAACTGGTGCAGCCACTCTGGAAACCAGTATGAAGATTCCTCAAAAAATTAAAAATAGAATTACCATATAATCTAGTAATTCCACTACTGGGTATGTACCCAAAGATATGAAAACACTAATTTAAAAAGATATATGTACTACTGTTGTTTATTGCAACATTATTTACAATAGCCAAGGTATGGACGCAACCCAATTGTTTATCAATAGATGAATGGATAAAGAAGTGGTACACACACACACACACACACACACACACAATGGAATAGTATTCAACCATAAAAAATAATGAAATCTTTGTTTGCAAAAACATGGGTGGGTCTGGAAGGTATAATGCTAAGTGAAATAAGTCAGAGAAAGAGAAATGCCATACGATTTCACTCGTATGTGGAATTTATGAAACAAAAGAAACAAAAAATAGACAAGCAAAAATAGACTCTTAAATATAGAGAACTGATGGTTACCAGCTGGGAGGTGGGTGGGGGGATGGGTGACATAGGTGAAGAGTACACTTACCAAGATGAGCACTGAGTAATGTATAGAATTGTTGAATCACTATATCATACACCTGAAACTAACACTGCGTGTTAATTATACTGGTGTTAAAAAACAAATAAATGTTCAAAAATCTAAAATGCTAGCTTTTGCATATATTTTTCTTTCTCCTCTTTTTTCCCAATCCCTTACACTTAGATAAAAGCCTTCTTTTTTTTCTCATTTCACACTCTTCTGCCCAGAGAATTTCCATTTAGGAAACACTATTTTGTGAATGAATATGACAACTTTAATATGCAGTGTCTCTTTTTTTGGCGTGGTCTCATCTTTTTAGATTCCATCATTATTCCAAATATAAGCATTCCTTTGCTCTTGCTAAAATTCATGTTTTCAGTAAATTAACATCTTATATACTGCAAGTTTAAAATCATAAGGGTGTCTTTGTAGTTCACTTCTCAAATGAAATTAATTGGCAATGAGGAGCCCATATGTCTAATTACCTGCTAAGGCTAATTGGGCTAATTATCATTTCTGTTTCCTGGGGGCAGAAAAGTAGAGTTAGCCCCTAGATTCACAGTTTTTGTTTAGTCACTGTTGCATTTTCAGAAATCTCTGCTTTGCCAATTTTTGCTGGCCAAGCCTATCCAAATTGTAGTATTGGTTTAACTTTTTATTATGATTTTTTAAGCAGCTTCATTAACGTGTAATTGACATACCGTAGACTGCAGATATTTAAACTGCACAATTTGATAAATTTTGACATGTATCTCCAAAAACATCAAACACAATTCAGGTAAATAACCTATCCATCATCCACCTCTAAAAAGTTTCCTCATTCCCTTTTGTAATCCTTCCTCATTCCTCTCCCTACCCCACTCCTGTTGCCAGGTAACCGCTGGCCTTTCTGTCACTATATATTAGTTTGCAATTTCTACCATGTTATGTAAATGGAATCATATAGTATGCAGTCGTTTTTGCCTGGCTTATTTCACTCATCATTATTATTTTGAGATTCATCCATGTTGCAGAATATATCAATAATTTATTCATTTTATGATCAAGTAGTATTCCATTGTATAGCTCTATGGCAATTTGTTTATGCCTTCACCTATCGATGAGGGTGATGGATATGTTCTTTATCTTGATTGCACTGGTGATGTTTTCACGGGTGTATGCATATCTCCAAACTCATCTAATTGCATGAAATATGTCCAGTTTTTAAAATGCCAATTAAATCTCAGTAGAGATGTTTAAAAAACATTAGAGGAGACTGGGTGTGGGCCATATGGGAACTATCTTTGCAACTTTCTAAAATAAATCTAAAACTATTGTAAAATTTAAAAATAATCCATTTTATTGTCTAGTACTGCTCCATCGTATCAATAAAAAATACAGCAATTTGTTTATTCCTTCATCTATTGGTGGACCCTGCAATTGTTTCAATTTTGGAGCTACTATAAACCATGTACAAGTATTAATATGGATGTATCCTTTTATTCCTTTGGGGTAAATATCTAGGTATGGAACAGATATGATAGATATTTGTTTAACTTTTAATTGCCAGTCTGTTTTCCAAAGTGATTGTAGTACATTACAGCTGTAGGTTTTGCACATGCTTACTTCTGGTATTGTCATTTTTGAAATAAATATCTTAGCTATTCTGATAGATGTGTAATGTTACTCTGCTGCGGCTTTATTTGGCATTTCTGGACTAATCATTGAAGATGAAAACGTAGTCCTGTGCTTATTTGCCCTCTGTATCTTCTTTAGCCAGGTATCTATGCAAATCTGCGCCTGTTTATTATTGGATTGTATAATTTACTACCAATTACTTTTAAGAGTTATTTATATATTATAGACACAGGCCCTGTGTCAGATGTGTGATTTGCAAATAATTTCTCCCAGTCTGTAGTTTGCCTTTTCATCTCCTAATGGAATATTTCACAGAGCACAAATTTTTCATTTTGATCATATACAATTTGTCAATTTGTTCTTTTGTGGATCATGTCTTTGGCGTGATATCTGAAAAATCTTTGCTGAACCCACGTTCACAATGATTTTCATGTAGAAGTTTTGTAGTTTTAGGTTTTACATTTAAGCCTATGATGGATTTTGAGGTTTTGTGTGTGTGTGTGTGTAGCGCAAAATATGGATCAAATTCCATTTTGGGGCGGGGCAAGGGCATGTGGATATCCATTTGTGCAAACACCAGCTACTGAATAGGTTTTTTTTCCTCCACTACATTTCCTTTGTACCTGTAGTATAAATCATTTTTTGACATACATACGAGTATATTTCTGGAATCTCCGTTCATTTCCATTGATCTATTTGTCTACCTTTTTGCCAGTCCCACTCTTTGTTGATTACTGTAGCTTGATACAAGTCTTGAATTTAGGTGGTGTGGTCAGAGAACATACTTTCCATTACTTGAAAACTTGCAAATATATCAAGATTTGTTTTATGGCCTGGAATATCACCAATCTGTGTAAATGCCCCCTATACATTTGAAAAGAATGTGTATTCTGCTGTTGTTGAGTGGCATCTGCTATAAATATCAGTGAAGTCAAATTTGTTGATACTATTGTTTTTTCTGTATTTTTACTGATTTTCTGCCAAATTTGCTCTATCAGTTATTGAAAAAGGAAAATTGAAATCACTATCATTTTGGATTATCTTAATTCTCCTGTAGTTCTATCATTTCTTGTACCACATATTTTGAAGCTCTGTTATTAGATAGATGCATGAGCATATTAAGACTGTGATGTCATTTTCATAAATTGAACTCTGTATTATTGTGAAAGCACCTTCTTTTTTTCCTGATAGTATCTTTGCTCCGATATCCTGTGTGATATTAATATCACTACTCAAACTTCCTTTTTTTTTTAAGGTGTTATTTATTTATTTTACAGAAAGAGAGAGAGCGTGAGCTAGAGTATAGCCCGCGAGCAAGGAGAGGAGCAGAGGAAGAGGGAGAGAAAGAAACTTAAGCAGACTCCTCGCCTAGCACAGAGCTGGACACGGGGCTCGATCTCACGAACTGATCAAGACCTGAACCGAAATCAAGAGTCTGACACTTAACTGACTGAGCCACCCAGGTGCCTCTCAAACTTCCTTTTGACTAGTGTTGCCATCATATAACTTTTTTTGTCTTTTACTTTTAATCAGTTTGTATCTTTAGAGCTAAAGTGCATTTCTGGTTGGCAGCATATACTTGCATCTTGCTTTTTAATCCAGACTCACAATTTTGGGTTTTTAATCTAAGTATTTAGACCATTTGTATTTTTTCCATTTTTAAACATTTTTGCAACAATTATAGATTCACAAGAAGTAACAAAACAGCAGAGAGAGGCCCATGTACACTTCATTCCGTTTTTCCAAATTGTTACATATTTCAAAATTTGAGTACAATATCAAAAACAGGAAATTGGCATTGGTAAAATATTTCCGTGTAATTCGGTCATTTTATGACTTGTGCAGAACTGCGTAACTACCACCACAGAAGTATTTCATCAAGACAAAGATCCTGTTTCTCTTATGATTGCACCTATCATGCCAATATCTTTAACCACTGCCAACTACTAACCTGTTCTTCACCTCTATAATTTTACCATTTTGAGAATGTTCTATAAATGGAATAATAACGTCAGTGACCTTTTGAGGCTGACTTTTGTAATTCTACGTACATGAGATCCATGTAAGTTGTTGTGTGTATCAAAAGTCCATTTCTCTTCATTCCTGAGTAGTATTTCATGGCCTGAATGTGCCACTCACCTAGTAAGGGATATTATAGCTGTTTTGAGGTTTTGATAATTACAAGTAAGTCTTCTATGAACAATATATAACAAGTTTTTGTATAGATGTAAGTTTTAATTTATCTGGAATAGATGCCCAAGAGTGTAATTGCTGGGCTGTATAAGTTGTATGCTTTGATTTTTAAAGGCACAGCCAAACAGTTTTTCAGAGTGGTTGTAACATTCTGTATCTCCACCAGCAGTATATGAGAAATCCTCTTCCTGCATTCCCTTGCTGGCATTTAGTATTGTCACTATATTTTATTTTTGTTGTCCTAATAGTTGTGTTGTAATATCTCATCATGGACTTAATTTGCATTTCCCTGGAGTGTAGTGATGTTGAACATCTTTTTGCACGCTCATCTGCCGTCTGTGTATCTTTTTCAGTGAATAGGCTTTTCATGGTTTTTGTCCATTTTCTAATTGGATTGTTGCTTTGTTTATAATGTTGAGATCTGAGAATCTTTTAGACACTCTAGATGTGTGTCTTCTGTCAGATACATGGTTTGCAAATATTTTCTTCCAGCATGTTGCTTGTCTTTAATCCTTTCGACAGGATCTTTCACAAAGCAGCAGTTTTTCATTTTTATGAAGTCCAAATCGTCAATTTTGTCTTTAATATATGATGATTTTCATGATAGGTCTAAGAATTTTTTTTCCTATTCATAGATCCTGAAGATTTTCTCCTATGCTTTTGTTTTCTAAAAATCTTACAGTTTTGTGTTTTACTTTTAAGTCTGCGCTCCATTTGAATAACTTGTGAGATTTGGTCAAAGTCTTTTGTTTGTTCGTTTGTTTTTTTTTACCTTTGTCTATTCAGTTGCTCAAGCACTATTGAAAAGATTATCTTTCTTTAATTGACTTGCTTCTGCAATTTTAACTTTGTCAAAAATTAGTTGGTTACACATGTGTGGGCTATTTCTGGGTTCTTTGTTCTGTTCCAGGTCTGATTCTGCTTTTCGGTTTTTTATTCATTTTTATAGATTCCATTTATTAGTGGAATCATATGGCATTTGTCTTTCTCAGTGTGATTTATTTCACTTAGCATAATACCCTCTAGGTCCATCCATGTTGTCTCAAATAGCACGATCTCATCCTTATTAATGGTCGTGTAATATTCTATTGTATACATACACCACGTTTTCCTTATTCATTCATCTACTGATGGACATTTACTTTGCTTCCATGTCTGTGCTATTGTAAATAATGCTGCAAAAAACATAGGGGTGCGGATAAATCTTTTCGAGTTAGTGTTTTTGTTTTCCCTGGGTAAATAATAGTGAAATTATTGGATCACATGATATTGCTATTTTTAACTTTTTGAGGAACCTCCATACTGTTTTCCACAGTGGCTGTACCAATTTACATACATTTCTACGAACCATGAACAAAGGTTCCTTTTTCTCCATATCCTGGCCAACACCTGTTGTTTCTTGTCTTCTTGATTTTAACCATTCTAACAGGCATGAGGTGATATCTCAGTGTGGTTTTGATTTGCATGTCCCTGATGATGAGTGATGTGGAGCACCTTTTCATGTGTCTGTTGGCCGTCTGAATGTCTTTTTTGGAAAAATGTCTATTCAGGTCTTCTGCCCATTTTTTAATTGGATTTTGTGTGTGTGTGTGTTGAGTTTACATTGTTGTATTTGAAGTGAGTTTCTTACACACATAGTATACATGGCTTATGGTTTGTTTTTTTAATCACTGCTGATTGCTATATTTTATTTGGTATATTTGGCCAATATACATTTGATATATTTAGGCCAATGACTTTAGGTAAGTATTAATATGTTAAGGCTTAATGCTGCCATTTTATTTGTGTATGTGTGTGATTTTTTTTTGTTTTGTCTGTTTTTCTTTTTTCCTGTTTACTTTTTTGTTTGCCTCTCTGAAGGCATTTATGAATTTAACTTTATCTACATTATTTTTCAGTGTATGCCACTGTATAGACTTTTTAGTGTTTTCTATTCATTCTATATACATAACATCACAGTCTTTTGGTGTCAACATTTTACCAGCTTGAGTGAACTATATAAACACCATCTCCCTTTATGTTTTCTTGTTTTTAATATAACTGTCTTAAATATTTGCTTTAGATTCATTAGTAATCACATAAGACATTAAGTTTTGTTTAAACTGTTAATCATAATTTACAGAACAAAAAAAGGAGAAGGAAAGTCTATTGTATTTACTTATAATTTTTATCTTTCTATTATTTTGTCCTGATGTTACCAGTTTTCTGTTTTAATTTCCTTTCTGTTTAGAGGACTTCCTTAGCCATTATTTTAGGCTATTCTCCTGGCAAAGCAAAACAAAACACCTAATAAACAAAACAAAACCAAACCTATTCATTTTGCTTAATCTGAAAATGTCTTCATTTCCCTTCATTTTTATAAGATATTTTCACTGGATATAGGATGTGGGGCTAACAGTTCTCTTTCAGACTTGAAGAATGTTTTGCCATTTCTTTCTAGCCTCAGTGGTTTCTGATAAGAAATATATCATTCTTCTTTTCTGTAAAAAATATCTTTGGAATTTTGATAGGGTTTGCATGGAATCTATAGATTGCTTTAGGTGGTATTGTTACGCCGACCATATTAAATCTTTCAGTCTATGAGTGTGAGATTTCCTTCCGTTTTGTAGTGTCTTATCTAAGTTCTTTCATCAATGTTTTGTAGTCTTCAGTATATAAATCTTTCATCTCCTTAGTTAAATTTATTCCTAAGTATTTTATTCTTTTTGGTGTTATTACAAATGGGAATGTTTTCCTAATTTCCATATCTGTTAGTTCATTTTCAGTGTCTAGAAATGTAATTCATTTTTGTATGTAAATTTTGTATCCTTCAGTGTTACTGAATTTTTTCAATAGTTCCACCAGCTTTTTTTTTTTTAATGGTACCGAGAGATCATGTCATCTGCAAACAAAGATAATTTTATTTCTCCCTTTCTGGTTTGTATGACTTTTTTTCCCCTTGTCTAATTGCTCTGGCTGTGACTTTCAGTACCATGTTGAATAGAAATAGCAGGAGTGAGCGTCCTTCTCTTGTTTCTGATCTTAGAGAGAAAGCTTTCAGTTTTTCACCACTTAGTATGATGATAGCTGTGGGCTTTTCATACATGGCCTTTATTAGGTAGAGGTATTTTCCTTCTAAGTTTGTTTCAAATTTTTATCATGAAAGTGTGTTGAATTTTGTCAAATGCTTTCTCTGCATCTATTAAGATGATGATGTGATTTTTAACTTCCATTTTATTGATGTAGTGTATCACTAATTTGTTTCTGTTTTCATATATATTTTTTAAAGCTTTATTTATTTATTTTAGAAGGAGAGAGAGCGCAAACGAATGTGTATGAACGAGAGGAGGGGCAGAGGGATAGGGAGACAAGCAGACTCCCTGCTGAGAGGAGAGCCTGATGGGCTCCATCCCAGGACCCTGAGATCATGACCTGAGCTAAAATCAAGAGCCTGATGCTTAACTGACTGAGCCACCCAATTGAGTCACCCAGCCACCCCTTGATTTTCATGTTGAAGCATCCTTGTATCCCACGGATAGATCCCCTTGGTCATGATCCTTTTAATGTGCTGTTGAATTTGATTTGCCAGTATTTTGGAGATGGTTTTTTGCATGTATATTTATAAGGAATATTGGCCTATAGTTTTCTTTTCTTGTGGTGTCTTTATCTGACTTTGGTATCAGGGTAATGCTGACCTCATAAAATAAGTTTGAAAATGCTCCCTCCTCTTTAATTTTGTGAAAGAGTTTGAGAAAGATCGTTGTTAATTTTTCAAATATTTGTCAGAAGTTGCCGGTGAAATCATTTGGTGACTTTTCTGGAATGTAATGCTTTCCTGTAATGTAAATATACATAGAAAGATCTGTGATGTGTGATGCCCTCTGCAATCTAAATTCAGATCTTGTATTTCAGTGAACTTTAAAAAATTGCTTGAATTGCTAAGTAAAACACTAGTTTTTGTTGAGGGGCAGTTCCAAGATAAATGGGAGTCCTTCAAAGGTGATGAAATTCAAGCATTCAAAAATGGGTACCTAATGTCAATAAAATCAGTAACAGCATGTCATTTGATCTTGGCTGTGCCTGGCCAGTTCTGCCCGTTTCTGAGTTTGAGTCTCTATCCTTTGGGTTGAGTCTCTACTTTTCTCCTTAAAACTGATTTTTCTGACTAAATGAGCCAAGGTTATATTCTGCCATTTTCAATCAAAAATCTTTACTGAAATTAAACAGGAATTTATTTCATTGCTGACTTAAAGTTGTTTGAATAGACCAAATGGCAAAATACCTGTCAGCAGATACTATCAAAATGTTATAAATAAAATGCATTAGAGATTATAAAATATGGATTAAAACCTGGATGCTAATGATTAGAGCTTATACTTCATGTTGAAAGGAAAGCACTTTGAATTTTTTATTATAGTGTCACTTTAGCTTGTCTACTCATTTGAGAAGATACGTGACCATGTAGCAATGTACATTGTAAAGACAATTAAAATTGCAAAGTTTCAATCTGTGAATCAGAAATAGAATAATAATAACAATAATAATAATAATAACATTTGAGTAATTTCGGAAGCATTAGAAAGAGGATTTCTAAGGTTTTCACATCTTTCCATGCCTTAAATAACTAGCTTCTGCTTTCAAGTAACTTTAATTATTTCCCATAGATCCATTCAAGTATCCCAAAGGTGAAAGAACTAAAGGGGAAGAAAAGAAAGTTTTACTAGTAATTTAGGTACTTGAGAGTGGATATTATTTCTTAGGGAGTACAGAAGAAGGAAAATGTTATTTTCCTTTAAACATATTCAGCTTAGGTTTTTTTCCAAGCAGAGAAACTAAAACAGATCTAAAAAACATCAACAATTCATTTCTCTTGCTGAGAATTATCTAGGTTTCCTCCTTCATAATCTGAAGCTAAGAGAATTATTAAAACTGTTGAATTTCTGGTGGAAAGTATTTATTGGTCATCATATTTTGAGAGAGTTCATAGAATGTTCATATCTGTAAGAATGTAATTGTCTTTATTTTTATTTTTATTTTATTTTATTTTTTTTAAAGATTTTATTTATTTATTTGACAGAGATCGAGACAGCCAGCGAGAGAGGGAACACAAGCAGGGGGAGTGGGAGAGGAAGAAACAGGCTCATAGCGGAGGAGCCTGATGTGGGGCTCGATCCCGTAACGCCGGGATCACGCCCTGAGCCGAAGGCAGGCGCTTAACCGCTGTGCCACCCAGGCGCTCCCCAAGAATGTAATTGTCTTTAAAAAGAAAAAAAAAGAAAACCTGACAACAGTGGCTTAAATACACAATAGGGGAGGGAATGGGTATTTTTATCAGTTAACCTTTTATAGGAGGTAGCCTGTGCAATAGAATGCCATCAGGAAACTGTTCTTCTTTCTGTCTTCACACCCCATCATTTCTACCCTCATGTATCAGACTGGAAGAAAGGGAATGGTCAAAACTTTCTCCACCTGAAATTTTTCTTTTTCTTTTTCTCTTTTCTTTTTCTCTTTCCTTTTTTCTTTCTTTCTTTCTTTCTTTCTTTCTTTCTTTCTTTCTTTCTTTCTTTCTTTTCTTTCTTTCTTTCGAAAGACTACTATATATATCTCACTAACGACTAACACTAGCTCTCTTCTGGCCACCCTGGCTATATGAGAGGCTGAACCAGTGACTAATGCAGCTTTCCAGTCTCTCTTGTAAAGGAAGGTAAGGGAGAAGGGGTTGTAAATAGCTTCTGAGTAGCCAGTGCGCAATATCGGCAGCCACGTGTTCACCTGTTAGAGCAAGTTCAAAGTACTTTGAATAAACCAAAACAACTAATCAAACCTGAATATTTTCATAACTAAAAGTGAATTTAGCCAAAAGAAGCAAATTGATTTGTTGTTTTGCCACCTGAAGAAATATCTTGAGAAGGACTAACTCCTTTGGGAAAATTATACAACAGCAAAATCTTTAGAATGTGCTGTGTGATCACCGCCGGGAAGAGATTTTTTTTTTTTTAATTTTGTTTATTTGAGAGAGAGTATGAGCCCGTGCACGGTGGGGGGGCGGGGGGGGAGCGGCAGAGGGAGCCCGAGAAGCAGGCTCCCCACTGAGCAGGGAGCCCCCACGAGGGGCTCAATCCCAGGACCCTAGGATCACAACCTGAGCCTAAGGCAGATGCTTAACCAACTGAGCCACCCAGGCCCCCGAGGCAGATATTTTTATAGTTTTTTGCTGCACTTGTGAGGTAGGGCATTCTTTGGCTCAATGCCCAATATCTGTCAGGCTTTATACTGAGGCAATTTGTACAATAAGAAAGTGTGTGTGTATTTCTGTTTCTTAACTATCTGAGGGTGTAGACCATGTCCTGTAATGCCACTCTTTTTAACGAACCAAAGATAGTTCATCTGAAATATGGAGGTCATTTAAGACTCTCTGCCCTAGATCATTGGAGTGTGATTCTGTGAAATGGATTCGTCACACTTTCAGAATATGGGTACTTGGGGAAGAAAGGCCTAGATTAAAGGGCGTTCGAAACTTTAGAGCTGAAATAAAAAAATTAATTCAAGCAATAGTTTTCTGAGGCCCCAGAGTTTACTTTATTCTATTCTTTCCCCCCCCCCCAAAGAACAGTTTCTTTTTTTCCCTTCAATTTTGCCTGCTGACTATGTCGGGGTATAATATGCTGGCCTTGTGTGTCCCATTATGTTATATGGTGTTACCCAACAGAAGGTCTGCATTGCTGGGTTGTAACTCCCCTTGGATATGTCAAACCTGTGACATTAATTTATACTTTATCAGTCATGACTTCAAGAGCAAATGGGTCTTTATGTCCAAGGTACACATATATACCACCCTTCCCACCTGTGCCACACACACACTGACACATGTTTGGAAGTCAAAGAGAGTTAGTTATTAGAAAGCATTTGAAATAGTATTTTCATAAGTTGACCTTTCTGACATGTTTGGTGAATTCTTATGTTTCACCTTCTTTGAAATCAGCCCATAAACTAAAGAGTGAAGAGAGGACAGCTCTTCCTAACAAACAGAATTCTAATTAAAAATTGGCTAAGGAATGATAGAAATAGAAAATAATCCACTTCTGAGTAAATCAGAAAATCATTATTGGATATTAAAATTAATAAGACAAAGTATGATAAGAAACAGGATATTTGCCTAGTCTCAAAGTATCTCCACACAAGATACATATTAATAAAAAGGAAAAAATGGTAACTTCATAGTTAAGGAAGCTGACAGACAACACCTTAATGACGGGATCAAGGTTAACATTACCAGTAATGAGACATACTCTCTTCCTGCCTCTCCTCATATTGATAGGATGTACTGGGAAGGTCCAGCATCCCATCTGACATTCTGATAGCCCTCTGCAGCCTTCCCTCTGAACTCTGGGCTCCTTCACTTCTTCTGCTGAGATGACCTCCAAGCTTTATTGGTCTATCTAGTCTCAAGACCATTTCTCTAGGAAATTTCTAGGTGCAACCTTTGTTCAGAAGGCTGAGTTAGTAAAAGGAGGGATATAAAAAGAATAAGACACACTGTTGAACCTCCACAAGTTCAGAGCTTGGCCAACAATGCATAAATATGAGCACGTAAATATATGACAAATGTAACTAAGTTCTGCATTATAGGTAGAAGCAATATCATCAGCACTGGTGAGCTGGGCCTGGACAAAATGAGTACCAGCCAGTATATTTAGAATCCTGCATCTTTCACTTTCTCAGGAGAATATGCACCCTCACATAAGAACCATTAAAGCCCAAGGCAGTATAAAAGGAAAGAAAGCAAAAAGTTGTGCCTGTCCATGCTCCTGCTCAGTTCTCATTCTGGTATTATATCGAATGTTTCCCCCTTTTATTTCCCCTCAATCATTTTTTCCTCTAAATAATCCTTGTGTGATCTCTCTCCACCACTCAAACCATCTTTACTATTTTTCTGCTTTCAATATATTCATAAATATTTCATGTAGATATTGATAATGGGGGAGGCTATGCACATATGGGGGCAGGATTATCTGGGAGATCTCTGTACCTTCCACTCAATTTTAGTGTAAACCTAAAACTGTTCTAAAAAATAAAGTGTATTAAAAATTTACATAATTTCTTAGGTGTAGTGACATACATGGCCTCACAATTTTCTTATTATTTAGGCATGACCATGATGATTATTTTATATTTGGAATTATTAATCACTGAAAAGTTTATGTGTGTTTGTGTATACGTGTGTAATCTGTTTTCCTATGGGTCCATAAAAATTAAATTACCATCTGTGAGACTGATTTAAATATTTTCTTGACTGAAGGCCAAAGCATCAGCAGGAAGGATCTTTGAAATACCTTCTAACCTTGCATCTTCTTCCCTTTCAAGGTATTTTGGCAGAGCATTACTTTGTTTCTACACAATGACAGTGAATATTGGTATCACTTATCATCGATTAGTAGACTATTTCTTGAGATCCTGCTTATCAATTACATTTTACTGGTAGTATTAGAAAATTAAGGATGAAAGAAAGTCATTCAGGTGTCTAGACAGTGAGTTACAGAGGTTAGGGTGCCATTTCCCTGGGAGAATGTGAATTAAAGATTAGCAAGGAGAATGAGTGTAGTATGCAAAAAAGTCATCAGTTTGCCCTTGAAGAAAGGAGATAATACAAAAAATGACAAAATAAGCACCATAACTGTCTAAATTCAATTTTCTCATTTTTTTTCCTGTGAGGATCCCAGTCGAATCTTTGTTGTGCTTTATAGCAAATTTTAAAATAAATTCTAATGACTATTTGTGTGTTGCTTTACCTCGTGCAAGTGGCGCTCTCTCACACTTTCTCATGCATGTCTCCCAGTCATTCTGTGAGGTGGGTGTGGGAAGTACTCTCACTCCACGGACAAGAAAGCTGAGTCTCAGGAAGGACTGGTAGTTAGTCCAAGTGAACCAGGTCTAGTGCATAGTGAACCAAATCCTCATACCACACTTCCTGCCCCATGGGCTCTGCTTTTCCCACACCACCACTCAAGTCCTCAAACGCTAGCTGGGGAAACAAGCGGTCAATAATTGTTGTCCAACAGGATTTTAATCTAGCCTCTGTGTTTGTAAACTTCTTGACTCTCAAGCAACCCAACAATGAATGATAGGGAATTTCTGGTATAACCTAGGAAACTCTAGCCTTGAAGGTGGTCTGCTGGAACAGCAGTAAGAATCCATCGGGGAAGTCTTGTCAAGCCACAGGTCTGTTCTCTCTCACGAGGGTTTCAGGAGAGTAGCCGCCCCTTCCTTCCTCCCCACCTTGTCCTCATCTTCCTGCTCGGCACCAGTTCTGGACGCCATTGCCATGCTGGGGAATCAAGGAGGCTGACAAATGTGTCATCCGTCCCCCAAGCTGCTCATTACTTTATCACACTTAATTTATGTATCGAGTGTGTCTTGTGGACTGGTTCTTAGATGTATTCCTTTCCTGATATTCTCCAGGAAAGACAAAATGTAACTCACACCGTGCAATAGATTGTGTTCATGAAGCCGCCGTGTCTCGGAAGGACGGCTCAAATGTGCTTGCATCCTGAGCCATAGGAGAGAACAATGCAAACCGGTGACAACAGGAGCCAGACAGATGTCTTTCCGGAGGCTTTCGCTTCCAGTCAGTACCCAGCTCCAGATACAATGGCATTCACCGCAGTAACAGGCATGATTCCCCCGGACAGCATGCTGTTGGTGGGAACACTTCTCAGAGGCGCTTGGTATTGCTTACTTTTTAGTGTGGCATCTCCACGCCGCCTTCCTCCGAGGAAAGTGCTGACGTCAGGGGATTTCTTCTAAACCAGGGCTCCCTGAAGCCGAGGCTCATCCAGACGCAGGCTTTCCCGTCACCGCTCACTGGTCCCACCTTCCGCGGGCTCATCCTGAAGCCACCTGCACTTTTCCTGAGCTAGTCGCTACTCGCATGGAACTTTCAGCAGACTGTTTACAAACTGTGCTCCCAAAGAGGCACCAAATCAAGCAGAATGACTAAGTGTGGAATGTATCTGAAGGTTGTGTGACCACCACAGGCAGCATGATGAGAGCAAGGGGAAAGCATCCCGTGTTCCAATTCTTCAGTCATACAACCTCTCTGGCTTGTAGTTTCATATGTGTAGGTCCCCATTTTATTTTACGCGTACAGAAAAGCATTTCATTCTGGAACTAGAGGCCCTCATTTCTCCCCTTCCAGCCCCATCCTTCTCGTGGCCATTCCCAGGGGCCACATGTAAACTAACTGGGACTGAGTTATTTTAACTGCTATTTCCAAATTCATCGCAGATTCCTGTGGAATTTCCCTCTGTTAGGCTCTGGTTAGTAAATGAGAAGTCCTGGCTGCATCTGTTGAATGTCATCCTGGCTGCATCTGTGGAGACAATTCATCACATTTGAGTGGAAAATTTCTTACAGAAGCGAGTTTAAAAGTGTAAAGATTTTTAAAAAGTTTTTATTTTTGACTGATTCACTTGAAGAAGTCAATAGCCTAGGACAGGATGGTTCACTTAAATAGATCGGAACTGGTTTTCCTACTACTGGGTCTTTTCTTACCAGGGGCTCTGTAAAACTTTACTTTGGTGAATTTATAAGGTAATGAATATTCTATTTAGCTGTAATCTCCAGGGGATCCACAGCAGCTGATTTATTTATTTATTTATTTATTTATTTATTTATTTATGTATTTATTTATTTATGCTCTCTCTCACAGCACTGAATGTAGTGTTGTAAGAAATAGGTGTTTGAAAATTGTTTATTGATTTTAAATCTTTATTTTATGAAGCACCTTTATCTTCAAAATTATTTTTTCAGCATTTTTCTGTTACTTTAATTACTTTTAGGTTTTTATTTTTAAAATACAGAAGATAACATCTTAAAGACGATATACATATGGTAAATAAGCATATGAAAAGATGCTCAACATTGTACTTCATTAGGGGATTGCAAATTAAAACAATGAGATATCACTTAATATCTATTAGAATGGCCCAAATCTGAAATCCTGACAATACCAAATGCTGGCAAGGATGTGAAGCCACAGGAACTCACATCTAGTGCTGGTGGGGCTGCAAAATGGCACAGGCATTGGAAGACAGTTTGGCAGCTTCTTATAAAACTAAACATACTCATGATATGATCAAGCAGTCGCATTCCTTGGTATTTACACAAATAAGCTGAAAACATGCTCACACAAAAATCTGCACATAGGTGTTTATAGCAGCTTTATTCATAACTGCCAAATGTTGGAAGCGATCAAGATATCTTTCAGTAGGTGAATGCTTAAATAAACTGTGGTACATCCAGACAATGGACTATTACTCAGAGCTAAAAAGAAATGACCTATCAAGCCATGGGAAGACATGGAGGAAAGTTAAGTGAAAATTACTAAATGACAGAAGCCACTTTATTTATTTTATAATTATTCTTTTAACTAGGCTCCATGCCCAACGTGGGGCTTGAACTCACAACCGTGAGATCAAGAGTCCCATGCCCTATTGACTGAGCCAGCCAGGTAACCCCAGAAGCTAATTTAAAAAGGCTATATACTGTATGATTATAATTGTATGACATTCTGGAACAGGCAAAACTATGGAAACAGTGAAAAAAATCAGTGACTGCCAAGGTTTTGATGAATAGGTGGGCATAGAGGGCTTTAGGGCAGTGAAACTGTTCTGCATGATAGTATAATGGTGGATACATGTCATCAAACATTTGTCCAAACTCATAGTGTCCAACACTAAGAGTGAACCCTAACGTAAACCATGGACTTTGAGTGATAATGATGAATCAGTGTTGGTTCATTGATTGTAACAAATGTACCACTCTGGTGCAGGATACTGATGGTGCAGGGGCTCTATTTAGAGTTGGGGAAGGCATATATGGGAATTCTCCTTACTTTTTGCTCAGTTTTGCTGTCAAACTAAACCTGCTCTAATTATATGTATATATTAAACATTGTATTTGATATTTTATAAAGCACGCATCTGTATTCTTTTCTTATGGCAGGAATTCATATACTGTTTGGGTCTAATATGTTCAAATTTAAAAATGTTATTTGACAAATACCCACATTGATATTTTACTCCAAAGATAACTGTTTTTTGACTCTCAGATTCATGGGTCAGAAATCATGGACCTAATACACACACACACATACACACACACACACACACACACACAAGCTTTAGAGGAAATAAGTTTTCTAGGTGAACTGGAGGTAAACAGGTTTATTTTTGGATTTCTTAGGTCATTTAAGTATGCTCATTTGCTTCAAGACTCTCCGAGGAGAGATGTGGTATATAGTGTTTCTAATCTGAGTGATTAACCCCTTTATCAAAAAGCTTTTTATATGCCAAGTGGTCAGAAAATAAATTTGAGAAAACCACATTAAGGATAGGGAGACCAACTGTCCCAAAATTGGATGGTTGCACAATTCTCTCATTTCTACCACTCACAGAAACTGCACTTGTGAGGTTATTGTTTATATCCCCATTGTCAAATCTAATGATCGTTACTCAATTCCCATTTCTTCTTGTCGTAGCTGACGTGGTTGATCCTCTCCTTCCTGAAACTTTATTTGACAACCAGGTCATCACACAGTCTTATTTTATCCTACTGATGCCATATGATGAAGTTGGGGAATATACGTGAGGTTCAGTGGGGTGGAATCCGGAGCCGACGACCAAGAAAAATTCTTGAGGCATCTTTGGTGCAAAATGGTGGTTTATTAAAGCATAGGGACAGGACCCGTGGGCAGAAAGAGCTGCTGCCCCGGGGTTATGAGAAATGGCCCATTATATACCCTCAAGTTGGGAGGGGGTTAAGGATAGCGTAAGTCTCCAAGGAATTTTGGAAGCAAGGTTTCCAGGACCTTGAAGGGGCTAGCTACTGTTGGGAAAAGGTCATTTATTACCGTCTAATAAAACCTTAGTCATGAGACCCTTCAGATGTATATCGGTGGGCCATATGCTTGGGGGATGATTGCTAGTACGTATCTTGGGGGGTTAGAGATAAAGGAAGTTTCCAAAGGAGTTTTTATAGGTTAAAATAGACTTACGGGATCTTGGTGGAGGGGAGGGGGTCAGGCTAGAACTACCTTTTGCCCTTAGCAAAGTATTAACATTTAGGCAGCTGAGTTCCTACGGGAATGTCACCATGCCTGTTTCAAGGACTTGTCAATGGGCTGTAGGTAGTAAGGACTGTTTCTTTGTCCTTTAGGGCAGCCAGTAGTGCCTGAGGAATGTTGCATACATCCCATGGCAAGGGGTGGGGGGGGGTGGGGGGTGGGGGTGTTGCAGGGTGTCAGCTTCTGCTTTGTCTTCAGCTTGCCTTCCGTTCACTCATCACTACTACCTCACTTGCTGTTTCTGTTACCATGGTTGGAATTCCTTAACCTCTAAATGTTGAAAAGCCATGTAGCTTAGGTCCCAGGTTTATTCTTTACCCAATTTATGTTTATTCTCTTGGCAATCTCATTTAATGTAACTTTAAATGCCCATCTCTATCTGAAGATCCTCAAATGTGCATGTGATCTCATCATCATGACGCAAGACAAGAATAGAAAAAGAATTAAGAAATGTCATGTTTTATATTATGAAATTTTGTGTTGCGCATTCCTTTAAAATAGATATAGCAAATTGTATTTCCATTACATACTATCTGTGATGTTCAATTTTATGTGTCAACTTGGAGGGTGGTTTGAGATGAGATTAACGTTTAAATAGGTGAACTTTGAGTAAGCAGATTGCTCTCCAAAATGTGAATTAGTCTCATCCATTCTGTTGAAGGCCTGAATAGTAGAAAAAGACTGGCCTCCTTGAGAAGAGAGATTTCTCCAGCCAGTTGAGTTCAGACTTCATCTATACCATTACCTCTCCTGAGTCTCAGGCCTACTGGCCTACACCCCAGATTTGGACTTACCAGTGTCTATATTCACCCCATATTCATATCCAGTTCCTTAAAATAAATATCTTTCTATTCATATACACATCCTTTTGGTTCCATTTCTCTGGAGAACCCTGACTAATATGCCATCCGAAGATTCAAAGTAGAGCAAACAAACAAAAAAGGAGACTTACATTTATTTAATATTTCCTACTTAATTTTCAAAGCTCCGTTGATGTGCTTTGAAGTAAGCTGTCTTCTATGCAGCTGTGAGACCCCAGGCATACATCAAGAACAAAACATGAGCTCTTTTCTTTCACTGAAAACAGGCCCCACTTGGGGGTAAAAATATGCGCTCTACCATGAGAGAGACCAAAAAAAAGGTGCAAAACATCAACAATGAATGTGCTTATTCTGAAGAACAAAGCCTTTTGAGTGCTGTGATATTTAAGTGAGGAGAGAGTAATTTTAACCCATTTTGAGAATTTTGAGCTTGATAAAGAAGTCTATTGTCTTGAAGTCTTCAGTTTCTAGCTTTGGCTAACAGCAAGTATGGGAACAAGAAATTGCAGATATATTTATCTTGAAAAAAGTTTAGTTAGTGTTCCTTCTTAGAATTTTCTGGTTTTAGTATGTAATAATCACTCCTGGGCATATGTGAGGTGTCCAATATCTTTTGCAGAAGTATAATATAGATAACAGACCTCAACAAGAATATATAATTATTAGACTTTTGCTGTGATAGGCTCTTTGTTGAACATTAGTATCTATTATTTCACTTGGAACCCACACCCACATTGAGAAAAGTACCATTTTCCTCCCATTTACAAATGGTCAGTTAGAAAACTTATTAATGGTCATTGGTTAATTCCACTGATATTTCAGTTGAGGAACTAGGTTAAAAGCAGTTAGGTGAGTTGTCTAACGACTCATTGCTGGTTAATAGTAAAGTTGAGATCAAAATGCTGGCTAGTAATTAATATTGCTACAACTTGAGTGGTTTATAGAAAACCATTAAGGTGCCATGTATTTTGCATTATAGTAGGCTTTCTCAACTAGGATTTCTTGAAAGAATAAAACCTTACTGCCCTAAGGCATCCATTGTATTGTAGAGGAGGAAAAATAATTTCCTCTATCCTTCTAGGTTCTTGCCTGAGACCCCCCTGTAAAAAGACAGATTAAGACAGATTATGAGGAAGAAAACCAGGGGTGCCTGGGTGGCTCAGTTGTGAAGCGTCTGCCTTCGGCCTAGGGCATGATCCCAGGGTCCTGGGACTGAGCCCTGCATTGGGCTCCTTGCTCCCCTGGGAGCCTGCTTCTTCCTCTCCCACTCCCCCTGCTTGTGTTCCCTCTCTTGCTGGCTGTCTCTCTCTCTGTCAAATAAATAAATAAAATCTTTAAAAAAAAAAGAAAGAGGAAGAAAACCAAGTTTAAGAAGATGTATACTTCCTGTATATATGGGAAAGAACCAGGAGTGACTCTCTGAAATGGCCAAAGCCACCACTTTGAATACTTTCTCCAGCTAAAGACAAAAGATGTTTTGGGGGGACGCAGTTATGGGAGTATTAGGCAAAGCACAGAAAATGAGATTATGGTTGTTATGTAGAGTTAAGTCTTTATCTTCTCCATTGATAAGAGTTTCTAGAGATTTAAAGTTGTCCTTCTCTTCCAGGTAGGAAAGCCAGACAACCTTATAAATGGAGATTTCCCTTATAAATGTAAATTTCTCCTGTAAAAGGGTACTTGTACTCAATTTTCAGAGCTCCTGTGTTTACAGTTTCTTAAAAATAATCCACTCAAAATTATCCTTACGCCAAAGAGACATATTTGGGATGGCAAATTTGTTTCCCTTCAGTATGTGATGGATAAGATCAGCTCCTGTATGTCTAGAATGGTACTGGGTATATACTGTCTTTGAGAGAAATGAAAATCCTCGCTGAAGTAATTTTCTGTAGGATTTAATTCTCTTAGGCAACCATGGTTAAGAAAGGCTGTTGGATGATAGCTCTGAGACTTTGAAAAAGAAAAGCAACACCTGAGAATCTTGCTAAAAATAGGGATCCTTAAGACCCACTTTTGAGATTCTGATTTTATTAGGTTTGACATGAGTCCTAGGAATTGGTATTTAAAACATTGTCCCAGATCATTATAATATAGGTGAACCTCTGTGTTTTTCTTTTTTTGGCTTAAACAACAGCAATTTATTTTCTCACATTTCTGGCAGCTGGAAGTCCAGGATGAAGGTGTTGGCAGGTTTGGTTTCTTCCGAGGCCTCTCTCCTTGGAGAGCAGCTGGCCTCCTTTTTACTGTGTCTTCACGTGGTCTTTCCTCTGTGTGCATGCCTCTCTGGTGTCTCTGGGTGTGTCCAAATTTCCTCTTTTTATAAGGACACCAGTCAGATTGTTTTAGGGCCCACCCTTAGGGCCTCATTTTCAACCTAATCACCTCTTTTAAAGGCCTTATCTCCAAATACAGTCACAGTATGAGTATGGGGGGGTTAGGGCTTCAAAAAATTAATATTTAGAGGGACACAATTCAGCCCATACCACCTGGCTAACTCCCATTTATCTTTTATGTCTCAGTTTCAGTATCACTTCCTCAGGGGAGCCCTCTTGTCCGCCAGACTATGCTGGATCCCCTTGTTGTTCTTTCTCATAGCCCACACTTTTTATAAGTAGCCCTTATCGTGATCACAGTTAGGGTTATTGTGCTCGGTGCAGTCTCTTCCTCCAGCCCCAGCAACAAACTGCATGGAAAGCTCCGTGAAGGCAGTGGCCAAGACTGTTCACCACTGAGTCCCAGCACCTATGCCCTTGCCTGGACACAGTAGGCGCCCAAGTAGATACAGTATTGGATTATTGAATGAAGGAATAAATGGACAAAAAGAACTGGGAGGGCACAGTACAGGGGCACTGCGGCCCCCTCTCATTTTCCCTTGGTTAGTCTGGCCTCCCTTGTCAGATACTGAGAGCTTGAGTATGCTGGGAGGCTGACATTCCATCTCCTACACCTGGGCAGGGGAATCCAGAATTTTCCAAATATCCATGTTGTCATTGTTCCAGCCTCATAATGAATAACTGCCATTCCTCCCCAAGAACAAGGTCATCTCCCTGTAATCAACATAAAACCCCAAAGGAAGGAAACTAACAATATACCGACTCTGTACCAACCAATTATGTATCTTATTTTCACAGCAGCTCTGCAAAGCAAATAAAATTCCTATCTTCATGGTAATGCAACTAAGACACAGAGAGGTTAAATGCCTTGTCATGGTCATAAAAAAGGGTCGAGCTGAAATATGGATTCATGTATGTGTGGATCCAAAGGCCATGCTTTCTCTAACATACCAAACTTCAGTGGAGGTGAGTGTCATGGAGAACCATCCTTAGTCCTGAGTGCCACTGGGAGTGCCCATGACTGCCTCCCTGCTTGCCTCTCAAAGATGGAAGGTGTAGGTGAGGAGAACCTCTTAAAAAGGTGAGGGGGGGAAAAAGAGTATGAATAAACAAATGGGACCTCATATACTTCCATTTTATTCCTCAAACCCTTATTAAGTACCTATATCAGGCACAGGGGCTAGAGAGAAAAAAAAATTTTCTCTAAGATTTTATTGATTTATTTGAAACTCAGAAAAAGAGAACACAAGCAGGGAGAAGGATCAGAGGGAGAGGGAGAAGCAGGCTCCCCGCCGAGCAGGGAGCCCCACGCCGGGCTTGATCCCGGGACTCTGGGATCATGACCCAAGCCAAAGGCAGACGCTCAATCGACTGAGCCACCCAGGGACCCCCCAAATTTTTTAAAATTTATTTTGAAATAATTTTAGATTTACAGAGAAGTTGTAAAGATAGTCCAGAGTTTCTATACACCCTTCACTCACTTTCCCCTAATGTTAATATCTTACCTAACTATGGTACATTTATCAAAAACTAATAAATTAACATTGGTACATCACTAGTAACTAAACTACAGACTTCACTATTTTTTTCAGGAATTCTGATTGCATATTGAGAAATTTTTTCCTAGAAAGTTCACGGTCATAGAAAATGTTTCAAAGAAAAAGACCTTTGTTTCTTGACTGAGCAAATAGAAACATACAGTTTTGGTTTAGAGAGATGTATTAGGTTTAATTTTAATAACATGTACATATGTATGAGAATATGACTCTATATGAATTGTGAAGTTGACAATGTATAATCAGTGAATTATATAATATATAAAGAAAATGGTGATGCCGAGGAATGGAAGCAGAAAAATGTTCACCTTTAGCCCAGAAGGCTGACCTATAGCCTGCATAGTTTCAGTAAGTATCAAATACGCACTGGTTGCTACATCCTTAAAGGGTCTCATCCCTGCCTGTAAATCTCACCGATAGTTAATATTGAACTGAATGATAAGCACCAGAGAAATCTTGTGAAAGTAGTTTTACAAGTAGAAATTGAAGAAGACATTTATGATCTAATACTTCCTGCATGTCCCCTCCCACTAAGCATATAACCACCAGCTTCATACAGCAAAAAGTGCAGCTTTTTCTGCCCAAGGGTCCTGTCCCCATGCTACTTAAATAAATTTACTAAGCTGCACCATACAATGTCTCAAGAATTCTTTCTTGGCTATTGTGCTCCACAGCTCCGCAGCAGTGAGGTTCATGAGCTGGAACTTCTAACTTGTCCCTCCTGAACAGGTGTTTGCAAATGATGTGATTCCAGTGACACGATTGATAACAACAAAAACAGTGTCTGATATCTACTGAGAATATAGCATATGCCAGCTACGGTTCTTTTTATTTTACATTGTTTTATTATATTTTTTCCAACTTTATTGAGATAGGACAAATGAGATAGACAAATAGAAATTATATATATTTAGGTTGTACAATGTGATGTTTTTTTTGTACAATGTGATGATTTCATATACATATACATATACACTGTGAAATGATCACCACAATCAAGCTAATTGTGACACAGTGATTTGTAATAAGAAATACTCATTTGGCCCTCCACCTTGCTCCTGGCACAGAGTTCCCCAAATCCTTAGAATTCTCTGTGGTCAGAGTGATAAAGGTACCTTTTCTTATGCTAATGAGCTGGCTTCTGAAAAACCCTTGGGTAAACCTAAGGCGGGGAGCTGGTTGCCAAGGGAACGAACCCTGGGATTAGAAGGTTAAAACTCTTTTTTTTTTTTTTTTTTTTTTAAAGATTTTATTTATTTATTCGACAGAGAGAGACAGCCAGCGAGAGAGGGAACACAAGCAGGGGGAGTGGGAGAGGAAGAAGCAGGCTCATAGCGGAAGAGCCTGATGTGGGACTCGATCCCGGAACGCCAGGATCACGCCCTGAGCTGAAGGCAGACGATTAACCGCTGTGCCACCCAGGCGCCCCTAGAAGGTTAAAACTCTTAGTCCCTGCCACCCCTGGCCCTCTGCACCCACATCTCTGGGAGGGCAGAGG
This sequence comes from Ursus arctos, assembly GCF_023065955.2. Lineage (NCBI taxonomy): Eukaryota > Metazoa > Chordata > Mammalia > Carnivora > Ursidae > Ursus > Ursus arctos. The sequence continues at coordinate 29,497,117 of NC_079873.1, read as the reverse complement.
GGCTAGAGGTTGAATCAATCGACAGTGGCCCATGATTTAATCAATCATTCTTGTGTATTGAAGCCTTCATAGAGACCAAACAGGCCAGGGTTAGGAGAGCTTCCACGTTGGTGAACACATGGAGGTTGGGGAGTATGGCATACCAAGAGAGTCCCTGCCCTTACTTATCTCTTCCATCTGAACATTCATCAGTATTCCCCCTCATAACCTTTTACAGGAATCAGGTTAAGTAAACAGTTTTCCTGAGTTGTGTGAGCCACTATAGCAGATTAATCAAATCCGAGAGGGGGCCTGGGGAACCTCAGATTTATAGCCGATGTGTCAGAAGTATGGGTCAGAAGCACTGTACTTGTGATTGGATCTGAAGAAGAAGGGCACTGTTATGGGTCTGAGCCTTTAATCTGTGGGATCTGATGGTATCTCCAGTCATACAGTGTCAGAATTGAGTAAATTATGGTGAGACAGGGAAACTAAAAAGACCCCATGAAAAACTGCTTTTTGGCTGCTTTTCCTCCTTCTATTATTGCTAGGACCTACACCCCTGTCCTACACACGCCTTGTAGAACAGATAGTATATGTCCCCCTGGTAAAGGTCAAGGATATCCTTGGAGTCTTCCAGCCCAACAGATAACATCTAAGGAGTGACCGGGTGGGGTCGTCATGAAGGTTTTCCAAGACCACTGACTCATCAAGACCCCTGGTTCCAGGCTTAAGTGACTTATGGGGGACACCTAAACACTTGCCTTTGTTCCTGGATTACTAAGAAGACCTGTATGCCAGACCACCATCCTCAGTAAAAACTCCCAGGCCCCAAGCAAAGACAGATGCACTCTTCTTTTCTTTCTCCGTCTGTACCTACACTCTCTCCATATCTTTAATAAACTCTGCTCTCACTTCCTTTTGGCTCATGCTTGATTTCTATCGTGCATGAAGCCAAGAACCCTCTTCGCTGGTCCCAGGGGACCCGTCTGGGTCCTTGGGCCCAGCTAGCCTGCATCAGCAGGACACTCAGCTGGGATTGCAGAGAATTGCTTGGTGTGGGGAAAATCCTCAAAGTTGGTGAGCGGAAGTGCCAGAAGTGAACAGTTCTGTGCGAGTGTGTAAAAGTGTAAGCCAACGTGTGAGTGTGTAAAAGTGTAAGCCAACGTGAGTTCACTCCTTGGTGAATCAGAAACTGCACCAGGTCGCATAAAGAAAACTATTTGCAGCTAATAAGGAGATCACAAAAAATGTCTTCCAAAGCCATGACTCCCTGGGTAAGGGTGGATGGTTTCCTTTTATTTAGGGTTAGGATGAATATTTAGATAGGGAAGCCTTGTCATCTTATGTAGAGGTGGGCATAAGGTCACACATGTGCCTTAAGGAAACATGCCTATACATACATTGTATGTTATATAAATAAGGCTGAGGCCCCTCCTTGGGTGGAGATTTTAGTATTAGAGTGAGGTAAAGGTGATTGTAGGTCATTCTAGAGGTCACTCCATGGTCCATCTGCACAGATATGAGCCAGGGGTTAAGCTCAAACTGGTCTGGGTGGTCTGGGCTGGCTAGAGGTCTTGTCAGAGCAGTCACCATTGCTCGAGGGGGCAGTTTTCTTTTCCATTTAGGAGATAAACTGGAAAGAAGAGCTTAAAGAAAACTGCAAGACAAAGGTCAGTGAGTAAAGCAGGTGGGCTGTAAAGGTCAGGTCTTGGGGGCTAGCTGGTGACAAATGTAAAGGAGAAAGACACAGGAAGGAAACACTGGAGTTTTCCCAAATATTCAACTGGTGGCAGTGGTGAGTTTTTCTAACTCGTAATTATGTGCATCCATCACCTCGCATTGTTACCATTTTGTTTGTGTGTGGTGAGAACACTTAGGCTCTACTCTTTTAGCAAATTTCAAGTATACAATACAGTGCAATTAACCATAATCACCATGCTGTACATTAGATCCCCAGAACTTACTCATTTTATAAATGAAAGTTGATATGCCCTTTGACCACCCGCAGCCCCTGGCAACCACCATGCTACTCTCTAAATCTATGATTTCAACTTTTTTAGATTCCATATATGAGATCCTACAGTACTTGTCTTTCTGTGTCTGGTTTATTTTGCAGCTGCTGTTCTAAGTGTTTTACATGTCTTAATTTATCTAATCCTCAGAACACTTATCTCTGCAAATTAACATTAAAGTTGAAAATAAATTAATATTCATGAGGAAATGGCAACTGGTGGGTGGAAGGCAAGATGAATATTTTGCTCAGTGTTCAGTGAGTTGTGATGTTGGCTGGTGCTGGACTTTTGTTTATACCAAAGAATGAGAGAGCAGGAAGGTATTTATGGAATATCTTCTTCGTCTTCTGATTTACAGGTGAATGAACTGATTTCCAGAGGTGACAGGTAAATCACAAATGGTCACATAAAATTTCTGAAACACAGGGCTCAATTCTGGTACACTGTCATAATACCTTTTGCATAATTTATAGTTTCTCTCATCTCATTTATACAACCAAAGGGCAAGAAATAAATAGATCAATGGAATAGAGAGGAGAGCTTAGAACCAGACCTGTGTGGCAAAATGTGAAATATGATAGGTGGTCCACAGAAACATTGGGGGTCTCTGATACTGCTTCACAAGGTCTGTAAGGTCAGAAGCATTTCTAAATCTATTACAAATTAATAATTATTTTCAGTTTTAAGTTATAATAGTATAAATATTTTTTAAAAGATGTTATTTATTTATTAGAGAGCGTGAGAGAGAGAGGGAGAGAGAGAAACAGCACGAGGGGAGGGGAGGAGAGAGGGAGAAGCAGACTCCCTGCTGAGTGCAGAGCCCAACACGGGGCTTGATCCCAGGACCACCTGAGCCAAAGGCAGAGGCTTAACCAACTGAGCAACCCATGAACCCCAACTGTAAAAATATTGATAGATATAACCTACATAGACAAATGATTTTTAGTTTCCTCAACTGAAAGGTATAAAGGCTTGCTGAGACCAAAAATCTTGAGAATCACTGGGTTAATGACAAATTGCTTAGTTTGGGGAGAACTGGTTAATTTTTTAAGAAGAAATAAAGCTAGATGCTACATAATTTACAAAAGAAAACACGTGCAAGCACAAATCACTGTTATGTATTTTATAAGTAAATCCAGATGTCAAACAAAGTAGAGTGAATATATATTTATAGGAGGAAAATGGAAAAAGGGTTTGGGGCTTAAAGTAGGCAAAGAAAAGGGAAATGCTGAAGCGGACAAATGAGAGTGCCATGTCCTAAGTGCGTTAGTAATTCCACTTTCTGCAACTGAGGTTGCAATAAACCAGTAACAACAACAAAACGCAAGTCATGCTTTTGTTGAATTGAATCATGTGGTTTTAACTTCCCTTGAAACAAATGTCAGAGATTAGAAGACAAGATTCTGGTGTAAAAGTTACGAATCTGACTGTGCAAAAGTCTTACAGATGAAGACCTTTAAACATTTATAGCTAAATATTTATGACTTGAAGATAAGTGGTTCACCTACATATGAAAAACCTCACTCAGCTCCTCTTAATTTGCCGACAATCTGACGGTGAGGTTCTAGTCAAGGACTTCTACTATATATGATAATATCATCAAAACTCTCTCTTTATCAGTAAAAAAAAATCTCTAGCTCTTTACCAACATCGAGCAAACATCAATTTGTTTTCATACTAACAGAAACATTTTTATTTATTTATTTATTTATTTATTTATTTATTTTTAAAGATTTTATTTATTTATTTGACAGAGAGACAGCCAGCGAGAGAGGGGACACAAGCAGGGGGAGTGGGAGAGGAAGAAGCAGGCTCATAGCGGAGGAGCCTGATGTGGGGCTCGATCCCACAACGCCAGGATCACGCCCTGAGCCGAAGGCAGACGCCCAACCGCTGTGCCACCCAGGCGCCCCCAGAAACATTTTTTAAAAAGATTTATTTATTTTACAGAAAGAGAGAGAGAAAGTGAGTGAGGGTGAGCAGGGGGAGGGGCAGAGGGAGTCAGAGAGAGTCTCAAGCAAACTCCTGGCTGAGCACGGGAGCCCAACATGGGGCTCGATCTCACGACCCTGAGATCATGACCTGAGCTGAAACCAAGAGTCAGACGCTTAACTGACTGAGCCACCCAGGCGCCCCATACTAAGAGATATACTAATTAAGAGCAATACAAAGCAGAATGAAAAAAGGAATGAAAATTCAGAGGTAAAAAGGACTAGACTATGATAGATGTTGGTATTAGGAAGTTAAGTTTGTCCTATATTTTTGATCCTTTGAATAGTAATAAAATAGTTTCCTTAACATTTTAAAATTCAGTTTCATCTAAAAAGGAAGGAGTTAGCCTTTGTTAGCTCCTTCCATCTGACCCTAACCATTATGACCTCAGAAATAGAGTAATGGTATCCAAAGTAGAGGTTACAAAAGATCTGCTGGAGTGCAGAAGGAAAATAATAAAACTCTATTTATATTAAGTTTTTATCTTATTCTTTTACATTTCTATATGCATTTGAATGTTTTATATGATTTATTATATGTGTATGCATGTAACTATATATAAATGAAAATATAGTTAAAGGGAGTGTTTAAACATTTTTAACTAATGAGATAAATAATTTTTAGAGTTTGTGGGGCACTGAGCAGGGTATTTATATTCTTATTATTATTGTAGAATTTCATTTAGGGCATAGCTGGGTGCAATTGGGTTAACAATTCCAATTCCCCTGCCCAATGACCTTAGCTCCGCTCCAGCACATGAGAACATAGCAGAAAAATGGTCCCAGGTAAAAATGCTCATTCTGATCCTTGTAGCAAATGTAAGACAATATAGTTTCAAGGCCTGGTAGTACTCAGCTTTTCTTATTGATCTTAATGTGGTTCTTAAAGAAATCTTCTGTTATCTTATCCATGTTACACCTTGTTTTCTACCCCATCCTAGATTCATTTTAAAAAATATCTCCATGACATCACAGCCTTTATGTATGATTTTCATCGTTTTCTGTTTTGTTTGTTTTTTAACAGCTTTATTGATATACAAAAACCAAACATATTTAATGTGTACAATTTGATAGGTTTGGACATATGCAAACACTTGTGATACCATCACAACAATCAAGATAATTGCAATGCCTTCTGTTTTTAATTTCAAAGAAGTTTCATATTTGTAAAAAGTATGCAAATTAGAAAGAAGGGAGGGCAGAAATTAATAAATAATAAAGTTAGAAAGCACTGATTGAGAAAAGAGGCATAGGTGTCCATTTATGAATTAAAATAACTATTCCTAAATGATCTGGACATTGAACTAATATATGGAATATAGCCTCGGTCAAGATCTAAGGCTAATTCCTTTTTCAAATTAATGGGGACGAGTCTGCATGTACCCATGAAAATCTTGAGATACCACTAAATTACTTTCTAAATGTCACAGATACAGACACTAAGTTTTCATTTTGTTAGGTATGAGACATTTCCTTCTTTGTCAAGAACTATCATAAATTCAGGCTAAAACTAAGCAAATGCCAATCAAGATACATTATGAAGATAATAAGAGCCAAGGTATAGAAACTTATAGTTCTCCTGACAAAAATGTGATAGATTTGTTATTTTTCATGGAGTGCTTCACTATGTGTAGTGACTTAATATATGATTTTGCACAGTATCGCCTAAAACATCTCTGTCCCTTCCTAAGAACTTTAGATTGTAAGCACCTCAAGGACAGAGAGTAGGGCTTGTTAGATTTTATTTCCCCAGTGTCTAACACAGTGACCGGGGTATTACCAGCAACAGCTAAACACTTAATAAATATACTGGTTTAAAGAAAGGAAGGAAGGGAAGGAAGGAGCAAAGACCATTACTATTGGAAAAATGGTCACGGAGACACAAGTACATACAGCAAGGTTATAGCCGGATGGAGGGAAATGCTCAAATTAGTACTAAATCTCCCATAGGTTCTTTCTGGCAGAACCACAGATATACTGATGCATTGTCTGGTAGTGATTCTTAACATTAGGGCCACCCAAGGAGCTTATACTGACACCTGGGCCTCACCCCCGGACCATTTGTATCAGAATCCTGGGATTAGGGGCCAGGTATTGGTAGTTTTCAGAGATCCCTAGACAACTACGAGTCGACTGTGCAGCCAGGTTTGAGGACACAGACTTCCAAGACTTCCCAGAAATGTTTTGCTGCATTTCACTCTTTTACTTTCTCATGGGTGTTCTTATCCGAAGTAATTCCCCTTTCAGCAATCAGCAGTGTTGGTGTTATTTTACTCTGCTTTCAGTGGTGTGTCATTTTGGAAGGTCTTGTTCATCTTCATGTTCTTGTTTCAAATGCTGTCTGATTTTTCCTCATCATCTGTTTTAGAACAAGAATTTCCTGTGCTCCATCCTGTGGCAGAGACACATGTTGGCACTACAAAGCAGTGATCTGAAGGGTAATAAATATGCACGACGAAAGAAACGAAGTCATTTTCATCAGGACTCCAAAATGTTAAGTAAATCCTCCTTTTGCTTCTGATACTGGGGAAGAGGCTGTCCTGTCAAGGTCCATCGGAGAATTTCCCCTGAGCCTGCAGTTTGAGAATTTGAAGATCTAAAGAGTGGAGTTCTTCCTTACACACTGTAATTTGTCTTTTACCATACAAGAATTACTTTGATTTCACTTTGTTAAATGGAAGCCTGTACAAAAATTGATACCTCTGTGTTTTGGAAGTGTGCACATGGCAATTCTGAGAGTATAAGTGGATAGCTTTCAAGTAAACTCTTAGTTGGAAGTACGGGTGGGTTGCCAGATTAAAATTTCCTTCAATTATAAACAAAGTATCCATGGACTGAATGTGAAATACAGGAAAAATAATTCTACGGGTGCCTGGGTGGCTCTGTCAGTTAAGCGCCTGCCTTTGGCTCAGGTCATGATCCCAGAGCCCCACATGGGGCTCCTTGCTCAGCAGGGAGCCTGCTTCTCCCCTGCCTGCTGTTCCCATTGCTTGTGCTTGTGTGTTCTCTCTCTCTCTGTGTCAAATATATATATAAAATATAAAAAAAAAAAAAGAATTCTAATCGTCAGAAATACAAATCTCAATTCCAAAATGAATTTTTTTGACCAACAAATACTAGATGGTATAATTTTATATCTTTATATAGAAATGTTTTTTTTTTCTTTTGCAGAGTTGCCTTTTTCCTTATAAGTATTATTTGTTTAAAATTATGATTGAACAATAACAATTATGTGAGGACGTTTGCTGCATGTAATGGTTTCTATCAGAGTATTTTACAGGTAGGTTTTCAACCCCATGAGAACTAATGCTCCAATTTAAAAACACATATTTTATCACCCTAAAATAAAATTCTTAGGTAATTTAATCTAGCTTCAACATAATTGTGTATGTGTTAATACCCTAAGTATAATGTAAAAAGAAAAATAAATTCATAATAAAAATATTATGCTTTTTTTCCTCAGCACAACCAGACTGGAAGACCTAATGACTATAGTCAGATGCTTGTTCTTACGCTGAGAATTACTGTGTATACAAGTATTGCTGGAAACAATAGTGCGGTTGGGGGGAGTTCATAGTGATTGGCATATTCTCAGATGATACAAATCTTTGAAAATGGTGAACCGCTGTACACAGTATTCCTTTGAAGAAGGCTACATTAGGCTCTATGCTCAGATAGTCAGAGACTGGATTTTTACTTGCAAGAATATCCAGAAAGATCATTGAAATTTGTGTAGGGAATGTGGGAAGCTTTTGTTGTGTGGCTCCGCCCAACATACAACATGGATGATTCCTCCTACTAAATGCCACGTGTGCTGATCATTCTGGCAACACAAATGTCATTCAACATTTCCCAAACACCTCTTCAAGGTGATACCAGTACCATTGGAAATCACGGATGCAGCCTTCCCCTTTGTTTCAAATGAACAAATTCTGGTCACCGCAAGGGCAAATTAGGTTTAAAAACTGAACAAGAAAATAGCTTAAATTTGCTATGGTCCACTTTAAATATAGGAAACTCTTCAGTGGGCAGGGGTTTTTTTTGTTGTTGTTGTTCTCTTGTTGCCTTTACTGACGTTCCTATCACATGTTCCTAAATTAGTGACATTTCGAACTTTGTATTCCTTCTTGCTCATCACGCTTCTACTTCACTCAAGTTCCATTCCTTCCTTGGTCTAGGTTCAAGTTCTGGATCTCCCACTTTTTTGCTGTGCAGTTTGGGCATCTTACTTAACCTCTTTGATCCTCAGTTTCCTCATCTACGAGATAATAGCAGTACTTCTCTCAGGACTGTTATGAAGATAAACATGACCAAAAGGCTTCTCAGAGTACAACACGAAAGAGTAGTGACAACAAACTTTGACTTGCCCACTTGGCAGAGAAAGCTGATGTCTGAGAGATTGGTTCCATTTAGAGTACTCAAGTGGGCTGAGTGACCTGTCTCCAGTACATAGACATGCACGAGAAGATAAATTAAAAAATTATCAGAACGCAGAGAGGCAGTAATATACTATGGATAATTAATGACATGCATCAGTTTGAGATAATCTCTAAAAGTAATAGACTTCCCAGTGGCTCAAATTCATTGGTCAAAATAGTGTCTTCCTTGGATAGAGTTTGGATGATCATTGCCCAAGTTTGTCTCTCTTTGCTTTATACATCCATTGTTGACCTGCTACACCTCTAATTAACACATATTCTCTTTATTGTGTGTCTTTGAATAATATTCAGAGGACTATTATATTTCCCCTTATGTTCAAAGAGCACTGTCTCTGCCTCTCCCTATATACTGGCTACAGGTATCATTGCCCTGTTATTTACAGGAGTAAATAGGGCTTTAATATCCTAATATTGAACCTGATTCATTTATTCATTCAACCAACCTTTATTAATCTTCTAACAACAGCTCTCATTTCTTCAGGTGATGCTTCCTGGGTGATGCTGTTGCTACTGGTTTGGGAATCACGCTTTGAAAAACTGCTGTATTATGATCTGGGGATAAGGTGGTAAGTGATAAGTGTCTCATTATTCAAGAACCTTTCAGATGCAATCATAGTACTTGTGATTATAACACTATTATAAGAGATTCAGTATGGCTATTTCAAGATGAAATGGAAGCACATTGCAAAGTCAGTAAGCCACTTGAGAAAGAGTTAGCAAAAGCTTCTCTGAAGAGGTGACATTGTGTAGAGACCTGAACATGGAGTAAGTTGGTCAGGTAAGAGGAAAAAATAGGCGGGGAGGGTACTATCAGAGACCTAAGTAGTGAGCCTGACGTTGGGGAAGGATAAAAAGCTTAAGGATGATAGAGCTTCACACATAATGCAATGCATAGGGTAAAGGCACGCCTTTGGGAAGGACTGATTGATGTTAGACATTAAATCAAGTCCAGCAGAAATTAGGTTGGAGCAGGTGGAAAGCAAACACCAGAGTTTGCAGACAAAACAAAATTAGAGTTGCTAGGAGTTTAAAAGGAAGAAAGGCAACCAAACCACAAGCCGATAAGGTGGGTACAGATGAATTTGTGTGAATGCTATTTGTTAAGGTGCATTTATGTATTTGCTCAACACATTTAGGTCTCCACCACTCAAAAATGACATTCTAAGGTTTTAACATCCGACGACTTCAATTGGGAATGTTTGCCTCATGGGATCTGTGGGAGGAAAAACACAGCCGGGACAAAAATCCAAACATCATGCAAATCTTTGACATTTTGTTACCTGACAAAGATAAGTAAGATTCTACTTTGTTTTGACAAACACAGGGACCTTTGGATTTGTGTTCGGATACTTTGGATTAACCAGGAGACTAGTGAGAAGGAAAACAATGGTGTCATGTTATGGATTAGAATGTATGCCAAACCAAGATAGCAAAAATAAACCACGCTCTACAATATACCACCACCCCTGGGTATTAAACAGGAACTATAATTGTACTGAAACATGAGTCAAAAACTGGAATGGACCACAATAATTTGCTGAACTGTGGAAATTTTTTTTTGAAATGTGTACTAAACCTGCAAATTAGAAAACCAAAAGGCAACCATGTAGTGACCCTGTTTGAACTGGAATTGAACCTATATTTTGTCTGTGCTTATTTAAATGTACAACGTAATTTTCCAAACTAAATCTAAAGGGATCTGACCTATATTCTACTTGAGCCCTAGTTTTTAAATATATATGTATTTTTTCAATGACAGAAATCTGTAGTCTATGTTAAGCTCACTCAGGTAGCAACTACTGATGTTTCAGGATCCTTGCTGAAGAATTAACTCAGGCCTCTGAATGGCCCACTGCAAGGCACTGTCTTCAAAATGTGCTATGCCAGGATGATGGTTCGTTGTTCATGGTAATAAATAGACCAACCATCTTTGATCAAGTGGTAGGCTTTAAATAAATAACTACGCAGAACCAGTCAATCAGGTGGATAACTCACAGCCTCTCTTCATAAGGACTTCTTTCCCATTCAGACACAGCTGGTATCAGTTTTCATTCTACGGTACCCTTCTCTTCCATCCTAGGCCTTTATCTCCTGAAGCAGTTTCCCATCTTCTTTCTCACGAGTCCAGCTTTTTATCATACCCTAAGATTAGCCCAGAGTGATGGCTACAGAGTGACATGTGGTAATGGTGAAGGGAAAAGGAAGAGGTAGAGAAATGAGCTGTTTTATTTTGCTGGTATTAGGACTGCCAGGGCGCTCCGAGTATCTCCTTACTTCCTGCTCCCATTTCTTACGCCAAATACTCTTCTCCAATTGTTTTCTCGGCCCTTATTTCTGTAACTGAATGCCAGGAACAAATTAACCCAGCTGTTTTTCTAAGTGCAGGCGAATTAGATTTCAAGGAAGTGGGGAAGAGAGGGAAGGGAGAGAGAGAGAGATGAAGGAAGGAAGGAAAGCAGAAAGGAAGGAGGAAGGGAATGGAGGCTGGAAATCGATGAAGGAAGGAAGGGATAGGTTGAAGACCTAGAAAGGATCTTCTTTATTGTGCTTTTTCCATCATCGTGAAAATACAAACCTTCAGAAAAACTTCCAAGTGCGATATGATTTCTTTAGGGGTAAGAAGAGGGGAGAAAATTTATAAGATAACATTCTACTTATAGAGGACCGTGGATAAGAAAAACCTTGGTAATCGGCAACTACTAGTGGCTAAGGGAAATGGAGAACCAGATCATTCACTGGAAAAATTTGCCAAAATAAAAGAAACCAGATATTTGGAAAGCCACTTAGAAGAGAGGGAAAGTAGGTTTAAGCGGATTAGGGCTGACTTCTATACTAGTGCTTCTCAAACTGCACAGAATGCTCTTGAGAATCTTGCTAAAATGCAGAATCAGATTCTGTAAATCTAGGGCAGAGACTGAGATTCATTTCTAACAAGCTCCCACGTGGTGCTCATCCCACTGGTGTGCAAACTTCCCTTTGACTGGCAAGGTTCTGAACTTTCTTATTTGTAACCACTTGTAGGCCCCTGCCTGCTGTAGATGAGGCAGATATATGCCTCCATTTCCACATTGGAACTTGAAAAATATTTTTCCAAATATATTTGTTTTTTTTCCAAAAACGTACTGTATTATTTCATACAGTAGTAGGACTTTTGGTACTGCACTTCAGGTACAATATGATGTAAATAAGCTTTTGTACAATGACCCGAGTACTGAGCCAGATTATAAAGCACATTGGGGAAAAAAAATCCATTTATGACTGGGTCATCATTTATTTAGAAAAACTAGTGCAGAATTTTGAGACCATGAAGTCCAATCTCATCATATAATTTTGATTTTTTAGAATGAGCATATTTTGGGAGACCATTATCTATGTGGACGTTTATTATGCCAATAATGGTAAAGTAAGGGAGACCCAGGTTAGGATTGATGCAGTTGATGGGTTTTATGTAGATTGGAAATGAGAAAAAAAAAAAATCTAATTCAACATTTCTTTTAGTCCTTAAATGCATTGGTACAAAATCCTCAGAAATTTGAACTACCATCTTTGCAATATATTATTTTTAAAGAGAATAAAATAAAAAAGAAGCATTCCTGATAGTCGTTAGTAATGTAGCTAGTGACAATGTGTTTAATACAATTATTGTTTTCTATTTCCAGAAATGTCTAGTGATCAAGAGAAAAAACACATCCACAAAATAATAGAAGCCATAGAGCATTATTCCAGGGAGTCTGCTTTTTCTTCTTAACTGACGTCTTTAAAAGTAACTTTATACATAGTGGCAACGTTGAGTTGCCTGAAGCACTTAAGTTAAAATGTGTCAAAATATTAGTAACAAGTTTTAAATCAGGGATAGACTATTGAGGAAAAAAAACTCCAGGAAATGAAAATGTGCCACCTGCTGCCCTTTTGCCAAAAGCCACATTTTGTTGGCCCATGTGTTCATTTCTTCATTTCTTTGATTGTTTTTTAATTTACAAAGATGAACATTCCTTTTTTTATTTTAAAGATGCATTTATTTTTAGAGAGAGAGAGAGAGCACTTGCAGGAGTAAGGGGAGAGGCAGAAGGAGAGGGAGAGAGAAGCTCTCAAGCAAACTCCCTGCTGAGCAGGGAGCCCGATGCAGGGCTCAATTCCAGGGCCCTGAGATCATGACCTGAGCTGAAACCAAGAGTCAGCTGCTTAACCAACCAAGCCACGCAGGTACCCCTAAAGATGAACAGTTCTATAACTGGTAGAACAATCTTCTGTTTTCCAGGGCCATTTTGTTTTGACTTATTTTTAAAACCCCAACAAGTAATGGATCTATGTTTTAAAACAAGGTACCATTGCTATTAAATTTCTTTTATTTTCCACATATAGCTTAATGAAACAAAACTAAACAAAACAAAAATGTAGGGGAGTAGTCTTTTTTTTTTTTTTTTTTAAGATTTTTGTTTATTTATTAGAGAGAGAGAACACAACCAGGGGGAGCAGCAGGCAGAGGGAGAGGAGAAGCAGGGAGCCCGATGTGGAGCTCTATCCCAGGAGTCCAGGATCATGACCTGAGCCAAAGGCAGACAACCAACTGAGCCACCCAGGCCCCCCGGGGAGTAGTTTTAATAAGCAAATGCTTTGGGGACCACAGCAATCCTTGGTACCTGCCACTTCAAAGCCACTAGCTTTGAAATAACCTGCATAGTAAAGCACTGAGTTTTGGCATATTTTCAGTCTCAATACATAAGCAAAATTACTAAACTGTACCCCTGTTTTATGCCAAAATTTTCATAGGAAGGGGATAAAAGGAAGGAGATTGTGAGATTAATTTATTGGTCTGGTGGAAATGAAGACGTATCGGAGGGAAAATGTTCATTTTATGTAGAGTATGAATTGTCCCCTATAGGTAAAGTGACCATAATTCCTGTTTTCCCAGGCCATCCTGGCATATGCCCATTATCATGGCATTCTTTTCAGTTTAACATTTGTCCTGCACTTCTCATCTTTATCAAAGTATTACCATTAATCGATATATGAAATTAAGCTGACTTGAGTGGGGAGCATCTCTGCTATTTACATTCAGTTTTTGCCGTGTTCTCCTTGCCAGTGTACCAGATGCATATAAAGAGAGATGCAGGTGAAAAGATCTCATTTGAACATACAGTTAACTCTAAAACACAACCATCAACCATTTCTAAAACCTCTCCTGGGCTGACCTTTTCAGGAAAAATATAATTAACGCCTCCCTTCCTTTCAAGGACAGAATGCAGAGTCCTCACTGATAAAACAAACCGCATTCAAACAGGAGTGTTTTTTTGTTTTTTTTTTTTTTAATGGGAATGAATGCCTCCATCAGAGCTCAGAAGTAGGTAGGAATCAGGGCGCCTGGGTGGCTCAGTTGGTTAGGCAACTGCCTTCGGCTCAGGTCATGATCCAGGAGTCCTGGGATTGAGCCCTCATTCGGGCTCCCGGCTGGGCGAGGAGTCTGCTTCTCCCTCTGACGCTCCCCCTCTTGTGCTCTCTCTCTCAAATAAATACATAAAATTAAAAAAAAATAAGTAGGTAGGAATAATATTCAAAGCTTCTACTTAGTAGTATACTCACTTAGCAGTATCATGACTGAGTTGTAGCCTAAGAAAGGCCTAACTCTACAAAGCCCCTGGGAGATCAGAGCAGTGGTATACACGGGAATTATAAATTAGATAGACATGAAATGTGTGTAGAATGTAAAGGCCCAGAAGTCCTGGTATAAAGTATACAGATACTTGTCTGAATTCTCTTGTTCGGTGGTGTTAATATCTGTTGTAAAGTCTACAGTCATTTCTTTATTTTGATATGTGTTTCTATTTGAATAAGTTCTTTTAGCAGCAGTGAGCTAATGAAGTTCGTGCCTGATGAGAAACTAAGTGCTGAATTTCTGTTTCTTAGGAAAATTGGTGATGAACTTATAACTTGTACCATATGCTCGTTGAAATTTACCATCAACCATTGGGTTGCTGCAGTGTTATCATTGACCTCATGGAAACCACAAGACACAGATATGCTGAAGAAGCAGCAATATCTAATTCAAAGTTAGTAGTTATTTTAAGAAAGATGACAGTTTAATACTTGCAATCACAAAAGGTTCATTTGCATGTCACTCTATAAAAACCGCTTTTTCATTTAAACCAAATGACCGTTCTTCTAAAGTAATTTTGCTCACCTTCATCTTCAAGGTTTCTTTTGACCACACAAGTTACTGAAGACATAGATTTATAGATTTATAATAAAAGTACTATAATTTTTACAGAATAAAGATACAAATAACAGAGTGAGATAAAATCTATTGACCTGTAAAACGTACATTCATAATTACAACCAAACTGTAATATTTTATCAAGCCAGGAGATACATTTGTCAAAGAGCTTACAGATGTTTATATAAAACTGAGGTTTAATACAAAACATGTCAGTGTTTATTCTGTCTGTTGTCCATGATCAATCATATTTAAACTATTTTTTAAATCAACATATGTATTCTAAAATAGTATTGAACTCTTCTGTAAGTGAATCCTTCAATTTTTTGCATTCTATTAAAATTATTTTTGGAAATATTTTCATCAAAATATTCACTTAACAAAGAATCAAACAATTTTAGTTCTGAAAACTTTTAACAAAGTTGAATTATTTAAAACAAAGCTTGCAAGCAGAAAGATACTGAAATTTATCCTTGCCAAAACTAGGAAATAACTGGAGATTTTGATGTTAATGCAAACAGTGTGCAAGGCCTGTCTATTTCTGAAATTCTGCAATTTTGTTCTTTGATTAAGAGAATAATAATCTAAAGAAAGTTGTAAAACAATATTATCATACACTGAAAAAAACCCAGAAGAATAATTAACTATTGAGAAATCCAGTACAAATGTTAAGAGCTTTTAGTAAAGCAGGTTGTAAAACCAACATAGAAGAAGTAGTACCTTTTACCTATTCAAATAAAAAATCAGTTCAAAGATATAGTAGAAAAGTCTAAATTAATGATGAATGGAAAATACATAGGTTAGGTATTGAAAAAATGTCTAAAACCCATATAATACAAATAAAAATACAAAATATTCCTGAAAGACACAAAAATAGATTTTAACAAAAAGGAGGACAAGCCATTTACTTAGGTAGAAAATTTTACCTTGTGAAGATGTCAGTTTTCCCTGAGTTAAATTTATAATGTTAACACAAACCCAATAAAGGAGCTCTGTATGTTGATTTCAAATTGATTTGATGCAAAAAGCAAACAATAGTTGCCGTGAACACCCTGAAAAAGAGGGGCAACAGAAAGTATGGTATTGTTACATTTATACACAGGTAAACGGAAAAAAACAGAAAACAGATCCAAGTTCATAAGGAAATTTACAATAAAGATTGCATCTCGAGAAATTGGAGAAAGCTATCTTGTTTAATAAATATTTTGAGATAACTAGATAAACCTATGGAAAAGGATACAATTGGATTTTTTCCCCCACATTACATTATATACTAGGAAAAATTCCAGATAAATCAGAAGTTTAAGCCATACGTGTATTAGTAAAAAACTATAGGTGAACTCCTCTTAAAGAGTGGAAAAATCTTTCCTGTCTATAACTCAGACTCCAATAGCAGTAAGAGAAGACTGATATACATTTGATTACATTAACGTTCCAAGTCCCCTGAAAAAAAAAAAAGAAAAAATAAATAGTCAAATGAAAAAATTGGGAAGGTATGTTAGGAAATCCTAAAAACATTAAAGAATTAATATTCCTAATATATTAAAAGTTTCTAAAATAAAGCAAAGGCAAATACAAACAACATAATGGAAGAAAAGACTAGAGAGTAGACAGAAAAAATAAGACCCTTAACCATTTGAAAAAATGTTCAATATTGTTCATAAACCGAAACATACAAATGAAATGACGTTGAGTTACTTTTTCTCACCTATAAGATTTTCAGCATCCAAATGTTTGATGACTTGACAAGTTAGTGACGATATGAGCATTCTTATATATTGCTGGTGAAATAAGAAAACAGTGAAATGGCCTATGAAGGGGCATTGGGAAATACCTAACGAAATTACATGTTCATTTACCCTTTGACCAAACAATTCCATTTCTAAACTCCTAAAAAACACAAGCAAAGTTACAAAATAGTGTATGTACAGGGTTATAAAATTGCATTATTTGTAATATTTGTACTATTCATAATAACAAATGAACCAGAAACAAAATATACATTAATAGTGGTTTGCTTGACTAAACGATGGTATATCCACACAATGGAGCACATGCTTCTGTAGTAAAGAATGCAGGACATGTTCTATCCTACTGTAGAGTGATAACTAGGATATATTAAGTTAAATAAAACCAAAAAACTAAGATCAATTAAAGTGAATATAGTACCTATCGCTTACAAAAGAATATAAATATAGTACATATGAGAAATAGAAAGGTAAACATGAATATACGTGTACTTCATGGTAGAAAAAAGAGAATAGAATCAAGATTATTTTGTATTCAGTAGAATTTTACTTGAGCTTACTAGGTATTTCAACATCTGCAAATAGATAATTTTGTTAAGTAAAAATATGGCACAAAGAGAAAATACTTTTTTAAAAGTTCAGACTTCACATATATTAATCATAAAAAGCAATGTTGAAGAAAATTGTAGACAATTTTGTGAAAAAAATAAAAAATAAGGAAACTGTATTAGAGCTCCTTTTGGCTAAGAAATTGATTACAGCGCATGGATTTGTACCAAGAATAAATATTTTGTTTATGTTTTATTGATTGTAATCAATTTATAATACTGGGTAAGTTTAAGGTATACAGTATGTTAATTTGATACATTTGTATGTTGCCATATGATTACTACCGTAGGCCTTAGTTGATACCTCTATCATGTCATGTAATTATCATTTCTTTTTAAAAAATATATGTATTGTCGACTTCCATTCTCAAAAGTTTCCCAGTTTGGACAACAACTTACATGGTGATTTCTCCCTCTAGTTCCTAGATGACTGTACTGCTGAATACACCAGCCCCAACACACACATCACTTGTAGAGCATCTTCCTCAAGGAGTATAACTCAATGGGAACAGCATGAAATAGTGGAAAGGACAATTTATGTTTTCCCAATGAATCTGGGCAGAATCTGAAACTCACTGAAATTAATAGAATGCAGCAGAAGTGACACTGGGCTAGTTCCAAACGTATATCAATGAAGATGCAGCAGCTTTCAGTCTAGGGGCTCTTAGAAGCTAGTTGCAATTACGTGAGAAGCCTGGACCGCAAGGAGAAGACATGTGATGGAACACCAAGGTGCCGCGGTAAATATTCTTGGGTGAGATCCTAGACAAAAGCCAGCATCCCCTGTCAGCCACGTGCTTAGCATCTTCACCATTTCCACCCAGTTGAGCCCACATAACAGCTGCCCCAGCTGACAAGTGGAACAGACAATCCATAAAATCAGGAGAAATAATAAAATCATTTTCGATCGCACTATTTTGAGGTAATCATAAATTAAAATGCCATGGTACAAAACACACAGATTGTACCGCTTAATCAGTTTCCTCTATTGTTAACATCTTGCAAAATGATACAACATCACAAACATGGCATCAACATTGTTGCAACCCACTCAACTTATTCAAATTTCCCAATTTTACATATACTCATTTGTCTGTGTTTTTAGTCCTAAGCAATTGGATTTCATGTGAAGTCTCAGGTATCCAACATCATAGTCAAGGTACTGAACAGTCCCATTGCCCTGAGGATTTCGTGCTGCCCTTTTACTTTTGTAACGAAATTTACCACCCTACCTACCATCTTTAATCCCTAGCAATCAGTAATCTCATCTCCACTTCTTAAATTTAAAAAAATTTTAAAATT
Source organism: Ursus arctos (assembly GCF_023065955.2). NCBI lineage: Eukaryota > Metazoa > Chordata > Mammalia > Carnivora > Ursidae > Ursus > Ursus arctos. The sequence continues at coordinate 29,478,824 of NC_079873.1, read as the reverse complement.
TTAAAGAAGTGTTACGTAAATTTATACAGTATTTATAATTTCAGGATTGGCTTTTTTCACTCAGCATAATTCCCTAGAGATTCATCCAAGTTACTGTATTTGTCAGGAGTTTATTTTGGTTTATTGCTGAATAATATTCCATGGTATGGATTTCCCACAGTTTGTTTAGCCGTTCACTCATTGATTTTTGTGTGATGGTAAGTTTTTTATTTCTCTGGGATAAATGTCCAAATGTGCAATTGCTGGGTCCTACAGTAGCTGCATGCTTAGTCTTTTGTAGTTGTTTGTTTGTTTAAGAAACTGCTGAACTGTTTTCTAGAATAAAGTTGCTTATATCTGCAAAAAACCTTGCTAGGGTTTGATAGGACTTGCATTAAACCTGTAGATCCATTTGGGGGAGAATTAACATCTTTACTATGAGTCTTCCAATCCATGGGTGCAGTATCTCTCCATTTTTTATGTTTTCTTCGATTTCTTTCATCAGCATTTTGCAATTTTCAGCGTGCAGATCCTATACATGTTTTGTTAACTTCATACCTAACATTTTATTTTCTTTGGAGTAATTGTAAATGGTACTGTATTTTTAATTTTGGTTTATACAAGCTCATTGTTAGTATACAGAAATGCTACTGATTTCTGTGTATTGATCTTGGATTCTGTGATCTTGCTGAAGGTACTTATAAGTTCTAGCAGTCATTCTTTAGATTTTTTTTTTTTTTAAGAGAGGGAGAGAGAGAGCGTGCCTGGGGAGGGGCAGAAGAAGAGGGAGAGAGAGAATCTTAAGCAGGCTCCACACCCCAGCATAGAGCCCCATGTGGGGCTTGATCTCACAACCCTGAGATCACGACCTGAGACGAAATCAAGACTTGGACGCTTAACGGACTGAGCCAACCAGGTGCCCTTGGCTGTTCTTCATATAAAATCATGATATTTGCAAATAAGGATAATTTTATTTATTCCTTTCCAATATGTATACCTTTTATATCTTTTGTTTGCCTTATTGAAATGGCCAGAAGTGCCAGTATTATGTTTAAGAACAGTGATGAGAGTAGACATACTTGTGTTATTTCCAGTCTTGGAAGTGGAAAGCATTCAGTCTTTCACCCTTAACTATACAGTTAGCTGTAAATCTCTTGTAAATGTTCTTTCTTATATTGACATAATTGCTGTTACAAACTTGCTGAGAGTTTTAAAAATCATAAATAGAAATGCTTTATTCATTTATTCATTTATTTTTTTTTACCTGTCAAATGCTTTTTCTGAATCAATTGATAAGATCATGTATTTTATTTTTTTAGGCCGGTGATGTTCCAGTGATGATCCAGTCTTGCAAGCCTGAAATAAGTCCCACTGGTCCATGGTATATAGTTCTTTTTATTCATTTTTTGATTCAGTTTAATAATTTTTTGAGGTTTTTGGCATCTAAGATCATGAGAGATATTAGTCTATAGTTTTCTTTTTTGTACTGTCTTTTTTAGATTTTGGTATCAGAGTGATAACTGTTCTATTTGAGAAGTGTCCCCCACACTTCTGTCATCTGGAAGAAATGATATAAAGTTTCAGTTAATTATTCCTTAAATATTTGAAAAAATTCTTCAGTGAAGCCTTCTGAACCTGGAAATATCTTTTTCAGGAGCCTTTAAAGTACACATTCAAAATCTTTAGTGGTTATGGGATTTGCTGATTTTCTGTCTACTTCTATCAGTTGCTGAGAGGGAGGTGTTGAATTCTTAACTATAAATGTGGATTTGTTATTTTTTTCTTTTCAATCTGTCATTTTTGCTTCATGTTGTTTGAGGCTCTCTGGCACATACATGGTTAGGGTTGTTATGTTTTACTTTCTGATGGGTTACTTGCATGCTTTTATAGGATTTCATCTTGACATATTATGGTATGTTTGAGTATGTTTTTTGGCATAGAGTTTTCTTAGTTGTTGTTCTGGTTATTCTGGCTATTACGATATCTAGGGGACATAATAGTCTATTGCTATCAACATTTTACCATTTTGTGTGATGTGTGTAAACCTTACTTTTATTTGGATTTTTTTTACCTTCCTTCCTTTTAAATATCATTGTTTTGAATATCAAGTGTTGTTATAATTTTGTTTTAGTTATCAAATATGATTTCAAAATCTCAGGAGAAGGATAATATATTGGAAGACTTGTATTTCTTTTTGTTTTCATTGTGTTTTTTTTTTTCCCATCCTGCCAGATGCTCCAAGTTTTCCTTATTTTATTATCTCCTTTCTGTTTAAATTTTTGCCTTTAAACATTCTTTAAGGATAGGTTTGATAGCAACACATTCTTTTAGTTTTCCTTAGTCTGGGAAAAGTCTTTCTTTCTCCTTCATTCCTTAAAGAATTTCACCTGCTCTGGAACTCAGGGTTAACGTTTATTTTCTTAAAAGAGGAGAAGCTGTTGGAGGAGGTCATTGAAAGGACATGACCTCTGGCTGACCCATGAACCGGCCCCCGCCAATCAGAAGCCTCTCATCCCCTCCCCTTCCCTTGAAATGGGCTTTCCGCTTGCCTTCCCCACACTAGCAGCTTCCTCAAGGACAGTGCCTTGCGCTAGTCATGCAGTGTTGAGTACATCTGCTCCGTGTATGTGACTGGCCCCCTTTAAGGGTTTTATATAAACTTATAAGACTCTGACAAGCTGGTGTGGAGATCTATTCATCTTGCAGCTGCCCAAGACAAGCCTTGTAAGTAAGTTCCCTTGTTTATTAGACCCGCTCCCTACCAATCTGGAGTAGCCAGCCTTTTTCTTTGGCTTCTCCCTGTCTTGTGTGTCCGGGGAAATCTCGAGTTGGCCATGAACCAATTTGTCTGGAGGGGTGGCCTGTATGTTAGGTGTTTGTGGACCATGTGAGTGCAGGGACGCCCCCCCCCCCATGCCAGCTGGTCTAATATGCTCGTTTGAGGAATTACACAGAACCCGCAGCAACAGAGAAGGAAAGTGCATGGCTGTGCCGTGGGCTGATCTCCGCTGTGGGCAGTTTGGCTGGTCACTGATGCCCACCTGGAGGCTGAGGCCCAAGGTGGAAGAAGAGCGGGGCTTAGAGAAGGACACATGGGTGTCCACTACTCTGCTAGCTTTGGGGCTGGTGGAGAAGGTGGAGAGCAAGGTAATAAACTACAGGGGTTAACGTGCTGTTTTGTAAAGCCAGAAGGGTGCAGGGGGCTGTGGATTAAGATTTGAGCACTTGTGACAAAGCCTGATTGGGACTCTAAAGAGGTGGAATCCCTAGAAAAGTGAGGAGAGCAGAGAGGAGGATGTTGCGGTGACTGACCGTGAACAGTACAAACCACCCCCGGCGGTCCGACCCCTAATATAAAGGAAAGCAAAGCTCAGCAACAACAACTCCAGCCGTTGGGGTAGCCCCGGATCTAGGAAATGCTCGTGAGAGCATATGCTCCCCCTGAGCTCATCGATGGAGCTACCAAGTTCCAGCAAAAGGTCAGGGAAAGTATCGAGGCATGGTTAATGTGGCTATGGGATGTGGGGGATGGACAGGGAAAATGAGCAACATCGCCACACATCCTGCCCTCTAGCAGCTCCTGCATGGTGCTTAGAGTTTCAAGATACTCCCTTTATAGATTAGATTATTCTAGCCTACAGGGAGGCTTGGCCTAATGAAGAGGACCTTCCTAGGCATGTGGGACCCAGGAAATCTATAAAGGAGGTACAATTAATTCTTAGGGAGTGGGAAATGAGACAGGCAGTTTACACCCCCCATCTTGGAAGTCCCTGCTTGGGCCACATTCACTGCAGCAATGAAAACCAATTACTCCAGTCCATCCCCAGCACTTGGTATTGGACCCTGATATCCATTATGAGCCTATTGGCGGGACAAGATAGTTTAGATGTTGGGCAATCCATTGCTGATCTGGGGGAGACTGGTAAATCCCAGGAATAAGTACAGGCTGTAGGAAAGACCCGAGACAGAGAGGGAGACGTGGATATTCCTACTGGTGCTTGGTGTACAGATGGATCTAGTCAGGGTAGTCTGTCCACATGGACTGCAGTCACTATCCCAACATAGATAGCATCTGGGTAAAAACAGGACTGGACCATGGTAGCCACTGGTCTGAACTCAAAGTGGTTTGGATGGTGGTCACTCCTGAGTCCTGGCCATTACCTTTGCACTGACAGTTGGGATGTTCTGAAAGGATTCACCCTATGGCCTTGACAGTGGGAAGACTAGGGGTGGATGATCATGAATAAGTTCTGTTTCCCCTCACCCCCCTGCCTCCAACCCAGCCAACATCTTGATGTTTCTGGGTAGTAAAGTTTAAGGCCCAAGGCGAGAAGACTCCCTGAGCCATGTTGCTTGTAGCAGGGTTCCCCTTGCTGGTGTATCTTGAATATGCAGTATCTCTGGGTGGAGGAGCCGTCAAATAAAGGAGAACGCTTCCTCTAGCCCCTTGGTGTTAGTGGGGACCATAGTAGGCCCCCATTCCACTGCTGCCATTTTCACATGGTGTTTTTGGTGTGATTTCTGTTCATTGAGGGGTGTGTGGGAATGGGCATTGTGCTAGCTTAGGTTAGGAGGTCAGGAAGTGCCAGGCCTGAGTAACCTTTTCCTGTTGGGTGGGGGAGTTGTGAAAACACTTTAAAGTTACGTTTTTCCTCTATTTCTGGAGTCTTCTCTTTCTACCTTTTAAGAGTTCTGTTTTGGGTTTATTTGATTTTGGCATGAGTCCTGGAGGTTTAGTTGTACTTAGCCTCCCTGAGAAACAGGGAGACGTGTATTGAGGCCATCTTGTTTGGACTAGTGTCCGATTTCTTACTTTTACCAATAAAATGGATAGAAAATGACCTCTCATCCTGGCCTTGATTTGCATCACCCTGGTCACTATGGCTGAACACATGTGGCTGAACACCTTTTCATCTGTTTTTTCTCCTGTATATGTTTTCTCTTCTGTGAAAGGTCTGTGAAAGTCCATGTCTTTATAGCTTCTATTGGGTTATTGGTCCTTATCCTCAAATAAGAGAAATTTGGTTTGAAACGGCAAACTCACTTCAAAGACAGAGGACAGCTGCTAAGGTCAAATAACGAAACCTCAATTTCAAAGAATAAATAGCCTCCTCAGCTGTGCTAGCTGTTAGCCAATTGGTGTTAAGCTGAACTACGGTATAAGGAGTACTTCCACACTAGTCGACAGGGGTTTTTCAAAAGAATTTTCCATGACCTATTCGTTTCTATCTGGGTCCAAACCCGAGACCTCTGCTGGGTGTTAAGAAAAGAGGACACAAGTGACAGGAAATTATTTTGCTAGTGAGGTGGAGAGAAAGCGCTAGGGCTGGGTAAAATTGGGAGCCAGGCTCCATGCGAGGTGCTCTCCATTAATCTCCATTTCTGAGTTTCTCACTTCTTCAGTTTTCCAGTGTCCACGTGGCTCCACATGCCTCCTGAGGGGTGAGCCCTCCGTGGCCACTGGCTCAGGATCGCTTTGCTGTTCATCCACCCGGCCCTGTAGCCGGCAGAACCCCCCTCCTACTCCAGTCCTAATAATAAGAATGCACGGGCTTTTGAAGACTACCTCTTTACCAAGCATCATTCTAAAAGTTTTACCTACATTTATATATTTTACCCCTGAAATAGCTCTTTGAGATCCCAATTTGTTGCTCTCACAAGTCATGGTCTCTTTTGCAGAAAGAGGAAAATTAGAGATGTTTAGTAAGTAGCCCAAACAAGGGCGCATAATTAGTAAGTAGCAGCCTCAGGATTCAACAAATACATGCAATCTTAATTATGCTTTAAAAAGAAAATGAAGGTCCTGTTCCTGGCTAACTTAAGCACCTTATTAAACCAGTAGCTTTCACAAAGACATTTGTGCTTTAAGTTATTTCTTTACATAAAAGCATTTTTGAAGGATGAAGATGATCACAGATCTAACAAGCCAGGAATTGGTTTCCTGACGCATCAGTTTCAGAGTAACTCTTTCCTAGTGGGCAAGACAAGCTGAGAAAGAATCCTATGTGAATGAGTGGCCGAGAGAAGAAGGTAATAGAAAATAGCCTTAAAAAAAAAATTGAGACTCCCCATGTGTGTTTCTGGCACACATTTCAATGTGTTTATCTGCAAAGTGCAGACGGTTCAGTGTCTTACACAGTTACTGGATGAACTAATGATCGAGTATAAAAGTCACTCCACATAGTCACTAGAACAGTTTACTCACAAAATAAACAGTAGGTGTCATTTATAAAAAGATTTATTTGACAGAGACCGTGAGAAAGAAAGAGCATGGGGTGGGGAGGGGCAGGGGGTGGAGAGAGAGAGTGAGAGAATCTCAAGCAGACTCCCGGCTAAGCGGGCAGCCAGATGCAGGCCTCCGTCTCAACCCTGAGATCATGACCTGAGCCGAAATAAGAGTCACTTAACCTACCGAGCCACCCAGGCACCCCTGTAGGTGTCATTATTATAATTGTCCCAAGAAGTATCCTCATGTATGTTTATTTAGACTTCCCAGTTCCAAACATATGGGGGTGATAGATCGAGAGAACAACTTCATCCTGTTACCTGTATGACGCACATCTTCCCAGTTCGCATTTCCCATCCAAACACCCATCTAGGATGTCTGCCCCTTTGGGAAGACCCTGCCGCCTTCTCAGAGATGTGACTGCACTCCTGACCTCCGCACCAGAACACAGCATAAACCTAACATCCTTGAGACGGATCTACATAGGGGGTGTGTGTGTTTCACTTCACAAGAAGGTCCACTGATAAATTTCACTTAGAGCTAGACAGGACTCCCAAAGAAAGGCTTTATGTATCTCCTAGAAAAAGTTCTTGTTGTATTATAGAATATATCATTTCAAAATAGACTGAACAGTATTATGTATTTCACCAAAACAGACATGGACTGTGAGATGCTGTCATACAGAAGGGCCCAGATTGAAGGAACGTGCTACCGTGGAGAACTTTAAAGAACCTGTGCGTGTGCATATAAGATGATCATTTGTGGCAGTTCCTACCATCTCTTACTGTCGGCAATGGGTTCTTTATTTTCCTCCTCTGTGGTTATCTCACCATTTTTTTTTTCTTTTTACTATTTAACACTGTGACCTCTGTGAATCACATCTATTTCCAAGTCAAAGTTATTAGAGAAAGTGCCTGGGGAGAATTAGAAATCTAAACTGTATGGGAAGCAAAGTTTGCATCCTAGGATTCAGAAAGATTGCTACTGAAGCACAATTATTCATGTTTTAAATTGAGATATAATTCACATAATATAAAATTCGATATTTTAATGTGTTCAATTCAGTGGTTTTCAGTGTGTTCTTAAAGTTGTACAACCATTGCCATTATCTTTAGTGGTAATTAAGTTCCAGAACATCTTTATCACCCCGAATTAGCAGTCATTTCCTATCCAGTCCTCCTGCCTTATGCAAACCTATCTACATTTTGTTTCTATAAATTTGCCTATTGTAGATATTCCATATAAACAGAATCCTGTGGTGTGTGGTCTTTTATGACTGAGTGCTTTCACTTACCATAGTATTTCCAAGGTCCATTCATTGCTGTATCATGCACTAGAATTAAATTCCTTTTTATGGCTGAATAATATTCCATTTTGAGATGATACCATGTTTTATCAGTTGAACACTTGGGTTGTTTCTACTTTTGGGCTATTACAAATAATGCTGTTATGAACATTTGTGTAAAAGTTTTTTCTATAAACACGTGTTTTCAGTTTTCTTGAGTATATACCTGGGAATGGCATGGCAGAGTCACATGGTAACTCTTTTTAACTGAGGAAATATCAAACCATCTTCCACAGTGGATGCACCATTTTACATTCCTACCGGAAATGTTTAAGGGATCTAATGTCTGCACATGCTCACTAACATGTTATTTTCTATTTCATTAAGTGATTATTATAGCCATCGTAGTGTGTGTGAGGTGTTATTGTAGCTTTGATCTGCATTTCCCCAATGACTAATGATATTGATCATCTTTTCTATGTGCTTAATGGCCATTTGTATATCTTATTTGGTAAAATGTGTTTTCAGGTAATTTGCACATTTTTAAATTGGGTTGTCTTTTTATCGTGGCGTTAATAAGAATTCTTCAAATATTTGGGATGGTAGATCATGATCAGTTGTAATATTTGCAAATATTTTCTCCCATTATATGGCTTTTTTTTTCACTTTCTTGATCATGTCCTTTAAAGCACAAAAGTTTATAATTTTGATAAAGTAAGATGTCCTCTAAAATTGTTGCCTTGTCCAAGTCACAAAGAGTCTTATAGTTTCTTCTAGAAGTTAAATAGTTATAGCTCTTACAGTTCAGGTCTTTAACATAAGTTGAGTTCATTTTTGCATATGGCACGAGCTAGGAGTCCAACTTCATTATTTTACATGTGGATATCCACTTCTCCCAGAATCATTTATTGGAAAGCTATTCTTCGCCCTTTGTGTTGTCGTGACACCCTTGTAAAAAATCAATTGACTATATACGTATGGGCTTATTTCTAGACTCCTGATTCAATTCCATTGATCTGTATGTCTATCAGTATGCCAGTACCAAAATATCTTGATTACTATACCCTTAAATTCTTAAATTGGGTCTTTTGTATTGCCTTATTAATTTTAGGGTAAGCTTGTAAATTTCTACAAAACAGCCAGGTAAGATTTTGATAGGGATTGTGGTGAATCTATAGACCAATTCGGAGTATTGCCATTTTAAGAATATTAAGTTTTCTAAAACAGAAAGAGGTGATGTTTTTTAATTTATCTATAAATCTATGTATTTTGTAGTTTTCAGTGTACAATTTTACAGTTTTTTCTCAAATCTATTTCTAATTCTTTTCACACTATTGTAAATAAACCAGCTTAATTTCATTTTTAGATTGTTCAGTGTAGTGTGGAAATATAACTGATTTTTATGTGTTGATCTTGTATCCTCCTTTTTTGAATTAATATATAAGCTCTATTTTTTTTTTCATGCATTCTTAGTATCTTCCATATATAAAATCATCCCTGAATAGAGACAGTTGAACTTTTTCCTTTCCAATCTGGGTGTCTTATTTCTTTTTCTTGCATAATTGCTCTAGTTGGATACTTGGGTTGATTTCAGTCTTCTTTAATTTCCAGAGACTTGTTTTGTCACCTGCTATATAATCTATCCTGGAGAATGTTAGATGTGCACTTGAGACAAATGTGTATTCTATTGCCTTAGGTGGAGTGTTCTGTATATGTCTTCTAGATCCATTTGGTCTAAAGGATGGTTCAAGTTCAGTGTTTCCTTGTTGGTTTTCTGTCTGGATGATCTGTTCATTATAGAAAGTGCAGCATTAAAGTCCCCTACTACTATAGTATTGTTGTCTCCTTATCACTACAGGTCTGTTAGTATTTGTTGACTATATTTTGGTGCTCTGATATTGGGCACATATGAAATTATGATTGTTTCATTTTCTTAATGAATTGACCCTTTCATCATTGTATAGTGACCGTTTCTGTCTCTTATTACTTTTTTTGTCTTGAAGTGTGTTTTGTTTTGTTTTGTTTTTCTGGTGTAAGTATAGCTACCCCTGCTCTCTTTTGCTTTTCATTTGCATGGAATATTGTTTTCCGTCCTTTCACTTTGAGCCTATGTGTGTCCTTAGAGCTCAAGTGAATCTCTTGTAGGTGGTATATAGTTGGGTCTTGGGTTTTGTTTTGTTTTGTTTTAATCTATCCTGCCATACTATGTCTTTTGATTAGAACGTTCAATTCATTTACATGTAGAATAACTATTGATAGCTAAGGACTTACTAATGCCATCTTACTGTTTTCTGTTGTATAGTTTCCTTGTACCTTTTTTTTCCTCTCGTTGCTGTCCTTTGTGAATTGATAATTTCCTGTAAGGTATGCTTTGATTGCCTCCTCTTTTCTTATGTAAATATACTGTAGGTTTTTGCTTTTGGTTACCATGAGGCTTTCATGAAACATCTTAAAACAGATTATTTTACACCGGTAACAATTTAACTTAAATTGTGTGTAAAACTGCCATTTTACTCCCCCTTTCATATTTTTCGATATCACAATTTGTATCTTTTTATATTGTGTCTACATTAAGAAATTATTATAGCTCTAACTTTTTTTTAATACTTTTGTTTGTTCTTTAACCTTCATACTAGGGTTAAGTAGTTAACACACTACCATATTACAGCATTAGCTTACTCCAGTTTTGATTCTGTGCTTAACCTTTACTGGTGTGTTGTATATTCTTATATGTTTTCATGTTACTAATTAACATCCTTTCATTTCAACTTGAAGAACTCCTTTCAGCATTTCTTGTAAGGCAAGTCTTTTGGTGATGAACTCCCCAAATGTTTGTTTGTTAGGGGAAGTCTTTACTTCACCTCCATTTCTGAAGAACAACTTGTTGGTTAAAATATTTTTGGTTGGTACATTCTTCCTTTGAGCATTTTGAGTTTACCATCCCATTCTCTGGCCTGCAAAGTCTCTGCTGAGAAATCCACTGATAGTCTTATGGGTGTTTCCTTGTATGAGAGAATTTTCTCTTGATGTTCTTAAAATTCTACTTGTTTTTTGAAAATTAAAAAAAGAAGACCTATTTAGACAGAGCATGAGCAGGGGGACAGACAGAGGGAGAGGGAGAGAATCCTCAGGCAGACTCCCCACTGAGTGTGGAGCCCATGCAGGACTGGATCCCAGGACCCTGAGATCATGACCTGAGCTGGAACCAAGAGTTGGATGCTCAACACACTGAGCCACTCAGGAGCCTCTCAAATTCTTTTTAAATTCTTTGCTCTTAGACAGTTTTATTTTAATGTGTCTAAGAGAAGATAAATTTTGGATTGAAAATTTTAGATGACCTATTAGTTTCATAAAGTTGAATGTCTGTATCTCTCCCTAGACTTGGAGAGTTTTTAGTCATTTCTTTAAATGAGTTTCCAAACCATTTCTCCTTCTCTTGTCCTTCTGGGATTCCAGTGATACATGGTGTTGTTTTCCTTAATGGTGTCTCAATAATTCCCATAGGCTTTTTTCATTCCTTTTTGCTTCTCTTTTTGCTTCTCTGATTGGATATTTTCAATAGTTGGTATTTTTTTAAACAATATTTTCTTTTTATTTTTTTAAGATTTTAAAAAAATAATCTTTACACCTCACATGGGGCTCGAACTCACAACCCCAAGATCAAGAGTCACCTGCTCTTCTGACTGAGCCAGCCAGGTGTCCCTCAATAGTTCTTTCCTCTAGCTACTGATCTATTCTGCTTGGTCAAATCTGATACTGTGTGTTAAAAAAAAAAAAAAAAAAATCAGATGCCCTGAAAAAGTTCAGGCAGTAAACTCTGATTTATAAATGTCACTCAAATAAAGTTAAATCATATTTGGAAAAATGACATTTGTAATTTTCTAGACCAGTATGCTACCTTCTAGGCTGCTATGTATTTTTTAGGAAGAAACTATATTATCTCTGAAAACATATTAGAAAGATAGGGAAGGGGTAATAGCAACAGTTTTCCATCTAAATTCTGGAGTTTGTGTTAGGGATTCTAAAAATGTTTTATTCAGTTTTAAAGTTTAATACCATATTAAACTATCTAAACATGGTAACACACATTCAAATGCATTATAATTAAACTTGTAACACATTGGAGACTGACAGATCAATATCTTGGATATAGATTTTGGAATAATGTTCTTTTTTCTTTTAAGTGTGCATTGATTATGAACTTTGTAGCTTGTCCCTACTCTTTAATAGAAATAAAGGATGGAAAGGAGGGGAGGGAAGGAGGAAGAAAAGAAAGGAATGAAGAAAAAAGGAAGTAATCAGCTATGTTCTTTTCACCCCAAATGTTATACTTCTGTATTATATATACATGCATTTTTACCATATAAATTGCAGAGATAATTCAGAGATGCCAGTTTCTTTCTCTTTGTGACACAACAATTTTGTGCTTAACAAATGAGGACACAGAATTCATTTTTTAATTATTAACTATGGTCACCATGCTATATATTAGGTCTCCAGAACTTACTCATCTTATAACTGAAGTTTTCTAAACTTTGATCAATATCTTCCTTTTTCCTCTATCCCCCAGTCTCTGGTAATGATTATTCTATCCTCTGTTACTGTGAAGTTGGATTTAAAAAATTTTTTTTTTAGTCCACATGTACGTGAGATCATGCAGTATTTGTCTTTGTGTCTGGCTTAATTCACTTAGCATAATGTCCTACAGGTTCATCCATGTTCACACAAATGACAGGATTTCCTTTTTTTTACGATAGAATAATAGTCCTGTGTGTGTGTGTATGTATCCCATTTTCTTGGCTACTGTGAATAATGCTGTAGTGAACATGAGAGTGCAGATATCTGCAGATAGTGATTGTATTTCCTGGATAGAGGACATAGAATTTTACAATTCTAATATATAGACAGTTTTGGCAATTACTGTAAGATAATATATGCTTTAAATTTTGATGCTTATGAAAAAGAATCCTATATGTTACATTTTTGAGCTTCATTTATTTAACATAAATTTAATTCCTACCTAGTGCCAGGTACTCATTAGGTACCTGGCAGAAAGACCTCATGAATCACAGGGCTCTCACAAATAGGTGATAAATATACAATGTGGCATCATGTAATGATGAATGTTACCAAGAAATATCAAACAGAGAAGGGGGCTGAAGGACAGAAACGAGATGTTTTTTAGATAAGGTACCCATGGAGATCTTGGTCAGGCGTTTCTTCTGAACAGAGACCAGGAGGAAGTTGAAGAGGCTATGTCAATATTTGAAGACCATTGTAAAGAACGAGCTTCAAGTGAGAATGAAATGAAGCAGAGGAGGAGGAAGAGTCCAGAAAGAAAGCCTGAGATCTGCCAGGGTAGCTTCATTATAATTGATGTAATTGTTCCCTCTGCCCCTCGGAAAGGACTCGGGCTCTGGAATCAGGGCTGACTCCAGGGCTGGGGCAGGGAAAGTACTGATAAATCCTGTTGAATCAGAAAGTAAGGAAGTGCTTTAGAAAACAAATGGGGATATCTAAAAAGGAATAGAAACCACTTTGAAGGTGATTCCACTAGCCAAATTGGGGAAAACTGGAGCATTAACATTAATAATTGGAATTATAAGTGATAACCCATTAAACTAATTCTATACTGATACTAAAATAGAAGAAAAGGAGAGGAATAGCTGTACTTCACAGAAAAATGCCAACTAATTTAGAAAGGATAATAAATTTGGAAAGTTAGTATTTTAATATGAACATAGTCATAATTGCATCAGCCAGGAATGGATGCCATAAGCCATTGGTTTGTAAAACTTTCTAGGGAACTAGATATTTACATGTTTTGTTCTATTGATTTTATTTTGTTTGTGGTTAAAAAAGTAGCATAAAGTCTACCTTCTTAACAAATTTTTAAGTGTATAGCACAGCATTGTTAACCACATGCACATTGTTGTAGATCAAATTTCTAGAATTTTTCATCTCCTATGACCAAAACTCTATATTCATTGAAGAGCAATTCCCCATTTTCCTCTCCCCCCCGCCACCCCGCTGTCCTTGATAATCACCATTCTACTCTCTGCTTCTAAGAGTTTGACTACTTTAGATACCTCATATACATGGAATCATGCAGCATTTTTCCAACTGTGATTGGCTTACTTAGCATGATGTCCTCAAATTTCATTCATGTCATAGCATATGGAAGTATTTCCTTTTTTTTTTTTTAAGATTTATTAAATTTATTTATTTGAGAGAGCATGTGCATGCAGGCACCCACAAATGGGGTGGGGGGAGGGGCAGAGGGAGAGGGAGACTCTCAAGCAGACAGCTGAGTACATAGCCCAATGCAGGGCTCGATCTTATGACCCTGAGATCATAACCTGAACTGAAATCAAGAGTCGGATGCTTACCTGACTGAGCCACCCAGGTGCCCCAGGATTTCCTTCCTTTTAAAGACTAAAAAATATTCTATTGTATGTATAATACCTTATTTTCTCTATCCATTCATCCACCGAAGGACACTTACATTGTTTCTACCTTGTGATCATTGTGAATAATGTTGCAATGAACATGGGAGTACAGATACCTCTTTCAGATACCTGTTTTCAATTCTTTTGAATAAATACCCAGAAGTGGAATTGTTGGATTATATGGGGAGAATAAAGACATGTCTATATGATTGGCACCTTCTATTTAAAATAATACAATTATAATTATTTGTGTGTGTGTGTATGTGCGTTAGCAGGAGTACATGGAGTTCATGGATACATACAGCTGTAAGGGAAGACAGTGCTAATAGGAGATGGCATTAGATTATAAGATATAATCATTCCCAAAACTGAATGATTAGCTGTAAAGACTGACAGATCAAGAGGAATGTATAGTGTACCTTAATTTCATCAGAAATTCTGGTAAAATCTCATGATTACATCAGGGACAGTGTGGAAAAGATGCTGGAAGGAGGAACAACATATCCCATCAACGTAAAGACTTAGCAGCAAAATCTCAAAATTAGTGAACCCGGTCTCAATCCAGAAGATTGAGAAGTGTTTACCCTGGTGCATTCACCAGTGTTGAATGTCCTTGAAAGTGTTTAAAAATGACAGATTGCACAATGGTTTCAATAGCAGCCAACAGGAAAGATACTTGGGGGCACAGCGGTGTCAGGAACTGGGAAGTGTCTGAGATTTTACCCTACTTCTAAGCTGTCCGGTTATTCGGCCACATTTTCGTGGATGCTGGCAATAAATAGCCTACTTCTGGGTTAGAGACAAAGGACTGTATTACCCACAGTGCGGCAGGAGGCATGAACTTCATGATTGCATTGGCTCCTCTTGGAGTGGCCCCGGTGAATGCCACACACATAATAGGTCTATGTCACAGCTGAGGAACCAGAATCCTTTACAGGAGACTGCCAATAAATCTTTGCCCCAAGGGAGATATTAGCTTTATGGTCCTAGAGAGCTAACAAATCTGTCTCCTGACCAAGAAGTGAGACACTGCTTCTGTCATCCAAAGCTGTTTGCTTATACAAACATCCTTGAAAGTAGAGTCTAGAGCAAAAGCTCTCAGTGCCTATACTCAAAAGGCACGTAGTAATGTGAGAGATCCACGCAAAATTGTCTCCCAACAGGTGGCGTTGCCATCAGTCCTTCATGAATGTGCATAGATTGTTCTGAATGCTCTTGCCCTGAAGGACACCTTTTCGACTTTGCTGGGCCAGGGGAGGGGCTGTGACAGCTGGCACTTGCTTTCAGGAGCACTCATCTAAAAATGATGAACCTTAAATCCTACATGTTACCTCCCAAGGCCTCACAAAAGCCCTTACAAAACTTCCAACGTCCATGCTCCTCATGTCTACAAATTTCTCGTTCTGTACCAGTAAGAACAAGAAAAGGAGGAAAAGAGAAAGAATTTTACAGTAGAGTCTTTTTGTTGTCCAGTGGTTTTAGGGACTTCCTTCCAGGACTTCATCAGGCTTCAGAGATGAAGCTGGGCTTTGCCACACGGAGTCCCGCATCGGGCAACTTTCCAGAGGAGGAAGACAAATGACCCCCTTCTCTGCCTGAGGGGTCTAAGGTGACGGGGTGTGAGACCATGAGGTCCGACAACCATCACATCAGCCACCGTCCGTTTTTACTGGGTTGAACCTTGGGTTTACCCAGTCAGACTTTTTCCTGGTTCGTTATCTGTACAGGGAGGTAGTAGAGGCAGCACCGTAATGGGCACCGTCTCCTCAAACTAGCTAGGAAATCAGCCCCCGCCCGCTACGGTCAACGACAGCAGGATGTGCCTTGGGAAGACGCACAGCAAATCAGAATCGGAGGGAATTCAGAGTTTGAAATAAATAGACCATCCTTAATATAGTAGTTCATAAAGAAGTAGCCAACCTACTTTCTGATTTTGGTTCAGTGAGAATTCCTATTTGCACCCTGCGTAAGGAAGGCCTAAAACCTTGTCACTTTCCAACTTAACTTATAGCAGATGCATGTACAAAAAAGCCCCCCCAAGAAGGCTATTTGGTTCCTGATAGTATTTTTAGTTCTTAAAAACTTCGTGTTTATCATTTTAAAGTATTAACAAACAAGAAAGTGCTTTATTTTTTACCTTTTAATGGAGTATAACATCAAGCAAGGATTTAGCTGGAAGTTTTCTGTTGTCTTTCCTTTGTTGCTATCCTCAGGGAGGACATGCGTAAAATTTCCCTTGTATCATAAAGGGCAGACAGGGATACAGTTTCATTATGAAGTCAGAAATCATTCTCTGAAGAAAGAGATACTTCTGCATCTGGTGGTGTCACTCTTTCCTTTAAATTAGCTCTTATGTTTATTTTTTTTAATTTTTATTTTTTAAAGATTTTATTTATTTATTTGACAGAGAGAAAGACAGCCAGTGAGAGAGGGAACACAGCAGGGGCAGGCTCCCAGCAGAGGAGCCTGATGCGGGGTTTGATCCCAGGACTCTGGGATCACGCCCTGAGCCGAAGGCAGACGCTTAACAACTGAGCCACCCAGGCGCCCCAGCTCTTATGTTTAGATACAAGCTAGGTAAGTTCTAATGTGGCCAATTTCTGGAAGGTTGTACTTTTGAAAGGCAAGTAGGATGTTTTAAGATTTTTTTTTGTCTTAACTAATACATGTGTTGACTTCTTATTTGTACATGCTGCCTTCGGAAGGGCAAGATCTCTTTTTGGAAGATGAATGAATGGTCTTCATAATAAATCAGTTAATCTTGTTTACTATCTGTTTTGTACATGAAGATGGAATATACAGCTACCGAAGAGAGACTAGGGCTGAACATTCACTGAACTTCAAATTATGAACACCCTGGGTTTATGTGAATTCTTAGAAGCCTACATCCCATAGCTTCTGAAAGTACTCATCTTTGCAAATAAGTACTCCTGTTCATGCTTCATGTCATCCCTGTGTTGGGGAAGAGCGAAATGGAGAAAACTGGGTAGAATAATGTCCTCAATTTTTTGCCAAATAACAAATTCAGGAATAGATGATTGAACTGAAACAGATTTCCTGGTGTGGTTTTGAGCAATTCCTGGACAGTTTATTGCTCCCATCTACCAGCATCAACCAAGCTATCAACTTGAATTTGGGGCATAAGGCTGGGATTTAGCAATATTTTGTTACCAATCCTAGATCTAACTACACTGTGTAGTTGGGAATATTGATTAATTTTTCTGTAAAAAGTTAGGAAGTCTTTACCCCAAAGGCACAAAGCAGAGATTAATAGACTCCTCATAGTCTGTGTCAGAAACCATGGTTTTTGGCTACTCAAAGTTTACTGAAATGCTGACCTACTTTCCACATGACATAATAGTGTGATAAAGGCAAGTTAAACTTCAATTCAAAATGAAATGGCAAAGAATGTATTAAAAATCTCTCATGTGATAACTTTTTTTTTTTGCTTGTTTCTTCCATTCTTCTGTTTTTTGTTTTAACATATGATGAACTTAATAGCTGAACGAGTTTCACCGAAGATGCAGATTTCCTCTGCTTAGCTGAAACCCGTGCTGAGGGCCCATATTAGCTCTATTTTCTGTGCCAGTTGACAAGTTTACAACTCGATATCTGCCCTGTATTATTTTTCTAAAAATTCATCTGACATCACCTCAGTTAAGGGGCAGGAAACTTGGGGTGCCAAGACGTGCATATTTATTCCAGTGAATCTTTTCAAAAAACCCTTTGAGAACATTTTGCTATTGTTCAAAAGGTTGATGACTTGCCCAAGTCATGTAGTCCTTCCGTGTGAGAATCTGGATTCTCTCCTGGGTTGAGTTGCCTCTAAAGCCTGTTCTCTTTCCACTTGCTCCATCTTCCAAACTGCCTTTGCTCCTGTCTTAGTATCTGAGCTGTCTCTTGGTACACGATGCTCAACCATGGTTTCTGTTCAGAAAAGGCATAAAGAGCTATTCAAAAAGGAGGTCTTCAAACCACATTTCTTTTGGTGTCTCTTTTCTTTAAACTTAACATGTTCTCATCCATCTTTAATCGTATATCTTTTCCTCAAATTATGTTTTTAAAATTTAAACCTCGATGTGCCATCCCGATAAAAAATGAAGAGACGGTTATTAGATTTTATTCAGATTCAATAAATTAAAAATAAGTGCATTTGCCTTAAATAATGCACTCTTATTTAATATTAAAATGCTACAGCAATGGTGACATTACCTAGCTTGATAGCAGCAGCCAAAAAAAAAAAAAAAAAGGGTGTAATCTCTTTCAGGTGCAGCTCTCTGATCTTGCTCATCAGCCCATATTGCTCTCTTCTCTCTTTCTTGGGGTGGGGGGGAGCAGAGGAGACATTAGGGGAGATCAATAGGTGTTACAGGGTGTTCTGCAAAGGAACTGACACTTGGTGCTTCATTTACTGAAGGGTGAAAAATTGACTGCAGGGATAGAGGAGGATTGCACGATGTGGTCTAAATTAGATCCAAACACTTTCTAATCCTTGAGAATTGTATTAACCAGGCTAGTATGGAGTAAATATTTATTGAGCACCTACTGGGGAGAGGCTGTAGGTGGGTACTGGGTTGACAAGATTAGTCTCTACACCTGAAGATCTAATGATCTAGTGGGAGCTAGCCAGGGTAATAGGTGTAAACATTAATGAGTCTGGTGATGAAAGCTTGTTCCTTCAAGCTCAGGGCTCACACAGCCGAGCTTTAAAGACAGATCCAGCAGAGAAAGAAAATGGAGAGGCAAAAAGGTCAAATCCATGAGAGAAAAAAGTCACTAAATGGGGGGAAAAATAAAAGTGACTAATAACTAATATATCACTCTTGGGATTTCCCTAAGCATGGAATCAGTCTGATGTCTTTGGTTTGCAATTTTATCCTAATGCTGTATATTTCCTAAACATTGCCGTCAACCCATGACTCACTGGTGGTCCCACCGCAGCCCCTCTGAATCACAATCTGAAAGAAGTCAGGGAAGCTCTAGTGTTACCAGTTCCCCTGGGTGATTTTACGGGAAGTTGAGGAAACACTGCTGTAGCTGGTGCTTGAAACTCCACCACTGGAGTTTTTCTCTTTGGTTGAGCAGCAGATCTCAAACTTTTGTTTGCACAAAAGAACCTGAATCTCTACTCTGAACTTAGTCCTTTTAGTTGGACAGATCCTCCCAAAGGCTAGGGAACATTCCTGCTAAGAATGTTGAGGTTCCTGCAGCCCACCCTCAATGAGTTTCATTGTGTGGACCTGCCGTGAAGCCCATCGATCTTCGTTTGGCTAGCATGTTAAGACATTCTGATAAAGGGGCGCCTGGGTGACTCAGTCGATTGAGCTTCAGACTCTTGGTTTTGGCTCAGGTGTGATCTCATGGGTCGTGGGATTGAGCCCAGGGTTGGGCTCTGCGTGCCCAGCAGGGAATCTTCTTGAAGATTCTCTCCCTCTGCCCCTCCCACCAGCCCCGTGTGTGTGTGCACGCATGTGCGCATGCTCCTGTGCGCTCGCTCTCACAATTTTTTTTTTTTTTAAGAGAGATTCTGATGAAGTTCATCCTTGGAAGTTACCTGGAGAAGTACTGATTTAATTAGGACTTAATTCTCTTGAAAACAAACAAATTTAACTCCTACATGCTTTGGGGTAAAGAGGCATTTGAGAACTGGATTTAAGTCCATAAATGCACTAGAATATAAACTCTGAGAGGACAGGAATATTTTTTTGTCTGTTTTGTTCCTGGATGTGTTGCCAGCACCTGGAAGAGTGGCTTCCACATTTCAGATGCGCACAAACTGTTGACTGACTGACTGAATTCGAGGTGTAAAGATGTCCTGTCTCTCACTCTTGCATTCCTCCCGTATCTCCGGACACCGTGTTACCACCAGAAAGCCCTTGCAAGTGAAGTCACAGAGAGCAGGAGGGCGGTGGCCGGAGTAGAGGGGATAACTGAAGCACCTCGGAACTTGAGAAAGGGGAAGGAGGGGTCGATAAAGAGAGGCCAGGATGGTAGAGTCACCCACAACTCTGCTGACCTCACAGACTATCAGGGGGAACTATCAGGGGGATCCTAGTCTTGGACATCCATCATCTGTTTGGCCCCAGAGGCTTTGGGTTGCCCCCAGTGAGAGAGGTAATCCCAGAGAGTGCGGTGAGGTGCTATAGGAAGTGTACACGAAGCAAATTTGCGGCTTTCTCCTCCCCTTCTCCCCTCATTTTCTCTTTTGGATCAACAGGTGGGTGCAGCCATGACATCAAATGAGTTGGGTTCACTACTCCCCCCCCACCCACCCAGTTCTTTTCAGCCTTCTATGGAATCCTTTGTCGCTTTATTCAGTGCCTGAGTGATCACTTGCTCATATGTTAGGGAAAGAGAAACTGAGTGTTAGTGGCCTCACCAGTCAAGGGGAAAAAAAAAAAAAAAAGGCCAGCTTGTGGTATGCAGCTCTTATGCCTTCTGCAAGGGTTGCTGCCAACAAGGAATGACTCCAAGGGGTTAGAATTATCCCCTGCAGAGACACCATCTGTTACTGCTTTAGCTCTGGGTGTGAGCATTGTTAAGGGGACACAATAACGGCTCCTCCCAGCTGTTCCTGGATCTGGGACTGTATCCTTTGAGAGCTGCCTATTTTCAGGGGCCGGGGGTATAGAGATGTTAAGAATGAGAATTAGGTCTGGCAAATGGAATATATAGCAGTGTGTGCTGTAATCACAGGAGATGTTTTTTTCCCCTAATAAGTGCCATGTACAGGATGAGGAATAAAAAAATGGAATATATTCTATAAATCAAGGTTATGTAGCTCTATTCTGATGCTTTCTGAATGTACTGACTCTAAGAAAGATTGCACATGTGTTTTCTTAGGGATCTGCCACAACAGGGACTGGGCTTGCTCTTGGAATGTGTAGGATGCCAGCAAGTTTCCCTTTGTTCTACAGAGATCTGCACTGTGAGTCTCTCTAGACCATAAAAACCCTTATGTTAAAGCTAGTACAGTGTTTCTTTTAACCTGTGATAGAAGAGTTTTGAGGAAACTAGCTTTGTTGGTGACATAGGGAACCCAGCTAGCTCTAATTTTCAAAACAGGGTTTGGTTCTCCATCTTGGAGGGGCGCCTGGGTGGCTCAATGGGTTAAGCATCTGCCTTTGGCTCAGATCATGATCTCAGGGTCCTGGAATTAAGCCCCGAGTCCAGCTCTCTGCTCAGCAGGGGAGTCTGCTTCTCCCTCTCTCTCTGCCCCTCCACCTGC
The DNA here is from genome assembly GCF_023065955.2 of Ursus arctos. Lineage (NCBI taxonomy): Eukaryota > Metazoa > Chordata > Mammalia > Carnivora > Ursidae > Ursus > Ursus arctos. The sequence goes on along the minus strand of NC_079873.1, from coordinate 29,457,657 downwards.
TTGTGTGCTTTCCCTCCAAATAAATAAATAACATCTTAAAAAAAAAAAAAAAAAACAGCTACCTTGGAGAAACCACTTCCTTTAGAACAGTGATCCCATTTGTAGAGCACTTGATAGTTTACCAGGCATCTTCACACATGTTTTGAACCCCATAATGAACTTGAAAGACTGGATTTACTGTTCTACTTTTTATAAAAGAACAGTGAGGCTCAGAGATTTTAAACAAATTTCCAGCAAGTGGCAAAGCAGACAGCAAATACAAATCTTACTCCAAATCCTATACTTTTCTCCCAGTAGCAGCTATTGACTCTCACAGTGCATTTGGATGTAATGTACTGGAGTCTTGCTTATGCCGGCATTTGGATGCCATGACAAATCAGGACGTCACTCAGGTTGTGTGATTTAAAGCAGTGGTTTTCAGGGTGTGATCCCTGGATCATCAGCAGCACCAACATGACTGGAAACTTGTTAGAAATGCAGACTCTCCCGCCCCAGCCCAGACTTACTGAATCAGAAAATCGTGGTGGTGGTGGTGGTGGGGGGATAAAACCCAGAAATCTGTTACGGCCAGTACTGCAGGTAATTCTGATGCATGGTACTGTTTGAGAAACTTTGATTCAATGGATATAATCCCCCAAAGTTCCTCTCCCATCCCGTTATGCTACAATTTAACCTTTAGTATGAAAGCCTTTTTCTGATATATAATAAGCACTTTCTTGTCATTTACTGCATTGGGAAGGTTTTCTCTAAAACAGTCCATGAAAAACAGGCACAAATGCAGCAAAAGTTTGGATAGCTGGGGAGAAGGAAGGGGAAAATTATGGGTTGAGAGCATAGAATTATTCCGGAAAGCTATTGGGCGCCTCAGGTCTTAGGACTTGAGATTTGAGAAGAGAGCAAGAAAGGAAGTGAAGAAGGGACTGCATATACATTTTCTAAATTTAGGCTTTCTAGTTGTGTCTAAGACTAGTTCTGTCACAATCAGTTACTTTTCTGGAAATGGCATTGTCTTTTTAAATTGATGACTCCAGCCCATTGGTTCAACTAAGCAATTGATAGCAATCTATTTAGTTTAAAAACAAAAGCAAAAATAGTGAGTGACTCTTTTGGTAGAAATCATCCTTATCAGGGAAGGGAATATCCCTCCCTTAACTTTGGAAAGGACCCAGGTAATCCAGAAGAGGTGTTTGTCCAGTGGAATGCATTCGGCCGTCTCCTACAAAGTCTACAAATGTAGCCCTTGGGGAGACTCCGTGGCGTGGCCTCGGGGAGACTCCGTGGCCTCGGGGAGACTCTGTGGCCCTGGGGGAACTAATGGTGGAGACCAAGGTAACCGCCGAGATTTGAGTTCTCCTAAAGTCCGTCTTATACAAAGTGAATCTGAACCCTTGCATGGACTTTTTCTAGTCCTCAGCTTGTCTGGTGAGTGTTTGTCATACAGTAGTAACAATCAAAAGGTTTACTGGATAGAAATCACAGGGATGCTTTTCTTTTTTCCCCATTAAAAAACATTAAAAGAGAAATGCCATGTTCTTACATAGCCGTGAAAGCCCTTTTCCTGTTCGCTTTGATCTGCATGCGGGTCAGGATAGGAGATGCACTAACATGGAACTTTTCACTATGTTGGGAGATAGCCCCTGCCCCTGAATCTTATATGAAAGAAAAGTAGGTCCCTTGCTAGACCTTCTGAGTCTTTAATGCCAAATGTGGGTCACTTACATAAATAAACTTTATCTGATACTGTACATGTTTTCATTTTATATGTCCAAGAGAAAACTGTAAAGCCCTCGCTATAAAAAAGTTATTATTTTTAAAAAAGATTTATCTATTTTAGACAGCACAAGCCAGCAGGGGGAGGGACAGAGGGAGAGAGAGAATCTCAAGCAGACTCCCTGCTGAGCACAGAGCCTAAGGCACGGAGCCTGAGGCAGGGCTCAATCTCACAACCCCCAGTTCATGACCAGAGCCAAAATCAAGAGTCAGACATTCAACCGACTCAGCCCGCCAGAGGCCCCCAAAGTTATTAATTTCTTACAGGTATGTGCACAAACATTGGGAGATTGATTTGCCTTGGATGAAATATACTTAGTTTCAGAAGCAGACTTCACTCCTTCCTAGAGCAGGAGATCGTAACTCACAAAATTGTCATCTGGCAACCTCCCCACCCGTCTGCTTTTTTTTTTTTTTTTGGTTTGTTTTGGCCGCATGTATAGATTTGTGATCATACATACCATTGAGCTCGTCACACAACGCCTTCCAGTCTCCAGCCCACCTTTTCAGATCCACTGTTAGATGTTTACTCTGAGAGCCATTTTCCTACAGGCCAGATTTATTTTTTAACAGCTTTATTAAGATATCATTAACATATAAAACCAAATATATTTAAGATGTATATGTGATGTTTTGCTAAGCATATTCATTGTGCAATGATCACTGCAATCAAGTTAGTGGTCGTATCCCTTACCTCTAAATAGTGACCATTTGTGTGTATGTTAAGATTTAAGCACTGTCCTGGGGCGCCTGGGTGGCTCAGTCGGTTGCGTCTGCCTTCGGTCAGGTCATGATCCCCGGGTCCTGGGATCGAGTCCCACAATGGGCTCCTCCGCTGGGAGCCTGTTTCTTCCTCTCCCACTCCCCCTGCCTGTGTTCCCTCTCTCGCTGGCTGTCTCTCTGTCAAATAAATAAAATCTTAAAAAAAAAAAAAAAAGATTTAAGAGCTGTCCTCTTTAAAGTACAACTATACAGAACAGTATTGTTAACTATCATCACCATTGCTGTACATTCGATGTCCCCAGCAAGTCAGGATGTCAGACTCTCAATCACAAAGTTTTAAAAAACGATTTGGATATCAATCCTTGGGGAAAGAAATCTTAGATTTAAATAACAACAAAAACGAAACCTCTGCTCCTTTGAACCTCATACCAGTCATCTGTGACATTATCTATGACTCCCGTCATCCACTCCCCTCCTTGTCCTGCTCAATCACCGAGACTTTTCCATCTGGCTCCCCTGTTTATTCTGTTTATGTTCCATCCCAACTACTCTATCATCCTTGATGATGTAAACATCCGTATAAGTAACTTTTTCTGTGCTCCAGCCGCCAGCTTCCGTAGCACCCACCCCCCTACCCCCACCCAAGAGGTTCATTAGGGACCAAACTCCAGTGCAGAGACAAAGTAATGCTTATGCAAACTCAGCCTAAAATTCTATGAGGCACTTGCTCCTTTGTTCTGTTTCATTTGGGAGCTGTCATGTCTCCGAGTTGATTGATATTGAGAATGTGTTTTCTGAGTCATTGAGATTCTAGAAAATCAACTGCTTTTCAGAAAAATCAACTCTTGCACCCAGCAATGGATCACATTTTTTCCGTGGTTTTCCTACCGACTGGACTGTACTGTGAATCATGAGGTCGGGATGGTTTTCTGTTCTGCTCCAGCCAAGATTTACTTCATTATTTCTTTAGGGAAGGTGATTGAGAGTTGTTTCTAATTGGTTTCATTATAGAACAGAACCCTGAAAAAGATTTAACTTACTATGGTTTGGATTTTACGGCCTGTTATTACAAAGGTTGTCACCAAAAGCAACTGTTGAACAGAAATTAGCACAGGGGTGTTCAGACAATAGAATGGAGTAAGAATGCATTTACAACCCTCTTGTGGGGAGCTGGTGTCCAGTCTGGTCAAGGTAACCTGATGCCCTATGCTAGCTTCAATTGCACACTTACAGGTGCCAGGCTTAAATTACATATGATTAATCCTCCCTCTGTAATGTATGTCATCTTGTTTTGTCTGTTTGTCAATGGATAAAATTTAAGACAGTAAATAGCTGGCCTGAAATGGTAGGGTTAAGACTCAAATCTAGATCTGCCCGAGTCCCAAACTGGTGGTTTTAACCACCCTACTCTGTTTCAGTACATGATGCTACTCCCACTCCGAGCTTCTCTTTTGAACCCCCCCTAACCCCCCATAATCATTGAGAAAGCATCTATGTTTGATCCATCTTTGTATATTTAGCATTGCTTCACTTGATGATCTGTATACAACAGAGTCTCCATATTTGATTGTCAAATGCACAAGTAGGTACATTTTCATAAAACATCTGCATCAGGTCCTGTTATTTGCAGAAAACTTGTACATAAAATGGAAAAAAATAGTAAGAGCAAAGTCTCTTTCCTTCTTTGTCAGTAATATTTTAATAGGTGCTATGAAAAGGGAAATCATCACTTCAGCCAAGGGTAAGAGTGTTATTTTGTTTTTTGAGGAGAATGTGGTAGCTGAATGACAGGATGCAGCCCTCCCTGTGCCTTTCCCACCTTACACTGGCCTCCTCCTGGGGGAAATGCACCTCTCCGCCCCTTGACTTTCAGCTTGACCCACCTGCTTGCTTTGGCCTATGGCATATGGGTAGCAGTGATTGAGAGTCGGTTCTCCATCTAGACCCTACAAGGCCTCCTGTGTTTCTGCTTGCCCTCTTGCACCCTAGACATCAGCATGAGTAGAGCTATTGCCTGTGTCTGCACCTTCAGCCTTGGGCCTGAATGAGACATGTAGGGTAGAGCAGAGTCAGTCCACCTAGACTGTCTGATTCTGACTTGTGTGAGTCATTCCGTCCAACTGCAGATCTAGTGAAAGAAAAATTCCTGTTACAGCCACTGAGTGTTGTGGCATATCTAATGAATACAGCAGATGTTCCCATTGTTTTCAGAGTTAACTGCCAGGGGCTCTAATTCAACAATATGCTATAATAACAGTTAATGATTTTTGCTCACTAGCTCCTACCCTTTAATTTTCTTAAGAGTCAAACCTCAGAAATGGCCCAGGGCTGAGAAGCTAGGACAGAGTCAACCAATTGAACAGCCAGAGACATTCCCCAATCTGTCAAGCAGAGTAGCCTCCCAGGGCTACCTCCTTCATGTAGAGAAGAGATCGGCTTTAGCAAGTTAGGCTTGGATGTTTATTAGAAAATTTCTAATATTGTCTGCAATTAAATTTAAACTATTTAAAATGTGGTATGTATAATATATGTGTGTGCTTGGCTTTCAGTCTACACCCTGGAGCTCATTAGTGAACATTTAAAGCTCCTAATCAAGAGTACATACGACTGGGCCTAGTTACTTGGTATTTCAGAGCCTATATTCAGAAATCCAGGCCTACCAGCACCCTTCAACTATCTTTATCTCTGATCAGCACCAGATGGTTTGTTAATGAGTATAATGTAAAGAATGATTTTAATTGCGGACTTCAGTGGTTTCAACATATGTGCATTAGGTAGAAATATTGTCTATATTTCTGCCTTGCATGAACTGGGATAAGAGGTCTAGAGAGGTCAGGACCTTTAAGGGTGGTGCCCCATGTCTATGACTATGCCTGATTCTTGTGTGCAGTCACTTCTGGAGGATTCTGTATAGTGCCATGTCTGCCTTGCATGAAGATTTGAAGCAAAATGTTTACTGACATGCCTAAAACAACAAAATTATGACTACTTTCTTATAAATATGGTATGTGTAGCAGAATACTATCTATGACTTAAAACCTATCATTGGTGGTATGGTCTTGAGAACAGAGTTCTAGAGACACTTTTCTATCTCTAACTGATGGAGATTATCAATGTCTACTAAGATAACCCAGTATTTTAGTGAAACCAAATTGCCTTAGCTCAGTTACAATAGCTTCTTAAAAGGATTGAGTTAAAAGTTAATCATAAGTGGAATGAATAAATAAAGGGCGGTGTATTTCTTTAATGAAATTCTATTTAGTAACATAATATTACTATAAGTAAGGATAAGGGTTACTCTCAAAAACATGTCAAGCTGTACATTTCACATTAGGGCATTTTGCTGTATATGTATTCTATCCCAAATAAAAAATTACTTGCTGTAAGAAAGATACCAAGATGATCAGCAGATCCCTGGCATGCCAGAAATGGTCCTACCTGTTCACAACTGTGATCCTTGTTCAAAGAAATCCTCCTTTTCAATCAAATTCTACAATCCAGGCTGCCACCTTCTCATTTTTCCATTCATTTTGAAGCTCCCAGGAACTTGATTTATTTTTCTAACAGGACAAATAATTGCACGACAGGAAGGGCCGCTCTTTTGTGCAAATCCAAGGGTGCTTGCTACTTAACAGACTGTGAGGTGAATATGTGAGGAGCCCCTGCTGGAATTTTGCAACAACAGGTGGCATGTCCCCCCATGACTATCCTGGAGCTGTCTCAGAAAGGTGAAGTGACTTGGCTAAAGTCACATGTGTAGCTTAACCACAGCCCCTGACTAGAAGTTAGAACTCTTTCTGCTTACAATATATTCTGAGGTGAAATTTTCTTAGATTTCAGGTTTTGGGTTGTTTAAGGTGTTGAGTGATGCCTTCAGTATCTCTTATGTAAATTCAGTTTATTCAAAATGAATAATAGCTTTGTGGATGTATTTTTTTTAAGGATTTGAGGATTATATGTAAAATGAAATGTTTTAGAAAGTTTAGTTTTGACTTTAAATTCTAAAAATATGCGATTAAATTGTGAAAGGATAAGTCATAATAAAAAGCATAAACTATGATTTGAATTATAATTGATACTTTTGAGCAGTTTATTTTACTCTTTCTAGGCTTAACTTTTATTTTTTTATAACTTTTCTAGTGTAGGCTACATTTATGTGAACTTTAGAACTCCGAGGTTTCTTCCTTCAATATCATTCTCATCAGTATTTTAAGACAGGCTCGCACAGCCCTGGCCTGGGTCAAAATGAAGTGAATATTGATGCTAATATTGTATGCTTTGCCCTGTGTCAATCAGCTTTACCAAAGCTTTAGGGACATAAAGAATATCTAGAGGGAATACAGACCAGAAAAACAAAGATGAATAATATTTCTAAAGTGAAGAAAGTTTAAAGAAATTAAAATGATGTCCTCTGAAGAACAGAGGCTGAATTCAGAATTCTCAGATTTGGTTTTATTCAAATAGGATTCTTCAAGGGATGTTTTGAAATCCTCATAGATTATACAAGTTACTTTTTCAAGTTTTTATTTTGCAATAATTTTAGGCTTAGAGAGCCATTGAAAAAATAGCACAGATCTCTCCTACACACTTAACTCAGTTTCCCCCAGTGATAACATCCCACATAACCGTAATGATTGTCAAAAGTAAGAAATTAACATTGGTGTAATACAACTAAATAAAGTACACACCTTGTTTGTATTTCACCAGACTTTCCACTAATGTCCTTTTTTCTTTTGTGGGATCTAATGTAGGGTCTCACATTGATGACCTTGAGTAATCGTGTTTCCTGAGCCTCTTCCAATCTGATAGCTCTTTAGTCTTTCCTTGTCTTTTGTGACTTTGACACAAAACTAACCATTGCAGGGTTAGAGTCTAACACATTATTTATATGGTGCCAAACTGTTCCAGATTTGGCTACTGGGAGCACTTTCTGATTGATTGCTCTGTATTTTTGACATGCCCCAATCTACTTTTTTTTTTTTTTTTTTTTAGCACTTCCATCCTTGTGATACTCCAAGAAGCTCTATGCTTGACTTGCATTTTCCCTTCCCCAGCCCTCGACCAGCTATTTCTTCAAGGAGCCCTTGTTCTCGTCATTAAATAATGGCATTTAGAAACAGGGACTTGGGAACTAGGTGTGCTCATGGCTTCTGAGGGGGTCACTGCTTCTATGCTGTCTCTCACTGGATAAAGCTGGATCATGTGTGTATGCCTACAAACCCATATATGCTCTCATATCGCTACTCATTTCCATACCTAACTATCCATCCATGAATTTAAAAGGAGACCATTACCACCTCTAATCCAACAACACGTGGTTCATTCTAGCATGATATTCTCTTTTTCTGAGAAATCGACTCTAATTGTCTGTAATAGACATATTTATTTGTTCACAGCTGGTACACACGAAGAGTCATTTCAGAATCACTAACATACATCTCTAAATTCATCAACTAAAGTACAGTGTTTGTGTGCCAATTGTTTTGGTCTTTAGTCTCACAGTATCCAGTAAAGTTACATGGTGCAGCTTATTTTTTCATCATAGCATCACTATAGTCATAGCACTTATTTGCATGACAGATTCATTATCATAGTCTGCACTCCATTTAGGTTTCCTATAATACCCTAGTTATTTTAAATTTACATATGGAAATTCACCTTTTGTGGCATAGAGTTCATGAGTTTGGACATAGGATTAGAGTAGAGTATTCACAATACAGGACAGTTCTGTCCCCTCAAAAATATCACTTGTTACACTCAGGTGAAATAGGTGAAGGGGGTTCAGAGGTATGAACTTCCAGTTATAAATAAATGACAGAGATTAAAAGTAGAGCATAAGGAATACAGTTAATAATCTTATATCATGTTGTATGGTGACAGATGGTAACTACACTTATGGTGAGCATTGGGTAATGTATAGAATTGTTGAATCCCTATGTTGCACAGGTGAGACTAACCTAATATTGTATGTCAACTGTATTTCAATAATAAGAAAAAATTTTTGAAAATGCTCTCTCTACCCCACAAAACTGGCAACCACTTCTGTTTTCAGTCCCTATAATGCTTCCTTTTCCAACATGTCATATACATGGAAAAATACATTATGTGGCATTTTAGGTCTGGCTTTTTGCATTACTTCGTTCTTCCTTAAGGTACCTGCCCATTCTATTTCAGAGAAGATCCCTTCTCCTGCATATATTTTAGAACAAAAAGTCAAAATCCTCAATTTTTGGTTCCTTACAGAAAAACATCTTCAGGGATACACAATTTTCCAAAATTTTCTACATATTGTTGATTTTTCCTTAAGCTGCAGTATCTTTTGTGTTGGATTCATTGTGTTCATTTTATATTTTTGTTTTGTTAATCTTCAACTGGTAGAAACTCATTCAGTCCTTGATTTTCTCAACTGACACAAAAAACAGTGGCTCACTGGTTAGTTCCACACTTGTAAGTTTCAGTTTCTGAGACCTATCCCCTGAAGGCCAGGTTGAGACGCATGCCGTCTGGTTCAATGTGAAATGTCCAGAAAGGGGATATATGGAGAGAGAAATCAGACGCTTGATTATGCTTGAGAGAAACTGGATCTTTTCCTGCTTTGAATTTCAAGTTCCACACGTCAGCAAGTGACTCAGGTGCAGTTTGCAATTGTGTTTTAAGAAGTGATGTATTTGAAATATTCCACTATGTAGCATGTACTATTCCCAGAACTTACCCTGTATCTTTCCTTGTTTACAAAGCTGCTGCTTAGGCAACCAAACATATTTGTATGCAAATGATCACGTGTACTTATTCTATATTTCATTCTGAATTACATATTAGGATGTGTACTTTTAAATAAATCAAGACTAGGTCATTTAAGAGTACATTTGATTATTGATTTTAGATCAATCTTCTTTTTTTATGTAGAATTTATAGCTATGAATTGCCTTCTGAGCCCTGCTTTCACTGAATCCCATATGTTTTAATATGTGTTTTTATTTTTACTGATCCCAAACTATTTTCTAGTTTTCCTTGTAATTTTTTGATCTATTAATTGCTTGAGTGTGTTTCATTTACACACATTAGTGAATTTTCTAGTTTTCCTTTTATTATTGTTACTAGTTTTATTCCACTGTGTCCAGAGAGATACTTTCTATGATTTCAATTTTTAAAATTTATTGAGACTTGTGTGGCTTAGATGTGGCCTATCCTATGGAATGTTCCATGTTTGCATTGAGAGGAAAGTGTATTCTGTTGTTGGGTGGAATATTCTTTGTAAGTCCGTTGTTAGGTCTAGTTGTCGTATGGAGTCATTTGCTTTCTCGATTTTTTTTTTTTTTTATTGGTCTTCTGTCTAGTTCTATAAATTATTGAAAGTGGGATAGTGAGGTCTTCAGTTATGATTGTAGACCTGTTTTTTTTCCCCCTTCAGTTCTGTCAGGTTTTGCTTCATAGATTTTGAGGCCACATTGTTACATATGTATAGGCTTAGAGTTGTTTTGTTTTGTTTGAGGGATTGACTTTTGACAATATGTAAAGTGCACTTCTTTGACTCTTGTAACAATTTTTATCTTCAGTTTGTCTCAAGATAATTTATTTTCCTTTTGATTTCTTCTCTGACTCATTGGTTGTTTAATTCATACATACTTCTAATTTTTCAGTTTTCCCTGTCTTAGGGATCTAGTTTTTTACTATTGTGGTAGGAATAAATAACCAATGTAATTTTCAGTCTTCTTAAATTTGTCAAGACATGTTTTGTGACCTAACATATGATCTATCCTGCAGAATGTTCTGTGTATGCGTATGTACAGTTGAGAAGTATATGTATTGTGCTGCTATAGATAGAATATTCTTTGTATGTCTGTTAGGTCCATCTGTATAGTTCAAGTCCATTATTTCCTCATTGATTTTTCTGTCTGGTTGATCTATCCATTGTTAAAAGTGGGGTATGAAGTCACCTACTATCATTGCATTGTTTTTTATTTCTGCCTTGAATCTGTTAATAATTGTTTAATATATTTAGGTGCTCTGATATTATGTGCTTATACATTTTACATTTGTTATATCCTCCTGATTAATTGATCTCTTTTTCATTATTTGATGATCTTTATCTCTTATTACAGCTTTTGATTTAAAGTCTCTTTTGCCTGACATAAATAGAACTACTCCTGCTGTCCTTTGATTTCCATTTGCATGGACTGTCTTCTGCCATCCCTTCACTTTCAGCCCATGAATGTCTTTAAAGCTTAATTGAGTCTCTTGTAGGCAGCCTGTAGTGGCCATCTTGTTTTCTTTCTTTCTTTTCTTTCTTTTTCTTCTTTCCTTTCTTTCGGTCTAGCCAGTCACTATCTGTCTTTCAATGGGAGAATTTAAACCATTACATTTATTATTGATAGGTAAGACATTACTATCATCTTTTTGGTAATTGCCTTCTGATAGTTTTATAGTTCTCTTACTCTTTTTTGTGTGAGTCAATTTTTTTGTAGTGGTGTGTTTTGATTCTTTTCTTTACCATTTGTGTATCTATTGTAGGGTTTTGCTTTGTGATTATAGATATTATTATTTTAGGATTTATTTATTTGCGAGCGAGAGTGTGTGAGTGGGGGGAGGGGTCGGGGGAGAGGGAGAGAAACTTAAGCCGACTCTCCGCCAAGCTTTAGAGCCTGACAGGGGCTCAGGCCCATGACCCTGAGACCATGACCTGGGCTGAAATCAAGAGCCAGATGCCCAATTGACTGAGCCACCCAGGTGCCTGTGATTATACATCTTATACTAGTCTATCTTAAGCTGGTAACAACTTAACTTCGACTGCATAAGACAATTCTACACATTTTGTGCTTCCCCACATTTTATTTTGTGTTGTCACATTTTACATCTTTTTATATTGTGTATCCATTAACAAAATATAGCTGTAGTTATTTTTAGCTATTTTTACTTTTTTTCTTTTGACCTATATGCTAGAGTTCAAAGTGATTTAAACACCACCATTTCAGCATTACAGTATTTTGAGTTTGACTATTTACCTTGACCAGTCAATTTTATATTTTTACATGTTTTCATGTTACTAATTAACATCCTTTCATTTCAGTTTGAACAACTTTTTTTTTTTTTTTTTTTTTAGCATTTCTTGCAGGGTAAGTCTAATGGAGATAAATTCCTCATCTTTTTTTTTTTTTTTAAGGTATTATTTATTTGACAGGGGGGGGGAGCAGCAGGCAGAGGGAGAGGGAGAAGCAGGCTCCCACTGAGTGGAGAGCCCAATGCGGGGCTCCATCTCAGGACGCTGGGATCATAACCTAAGCTGAAGGCAGGTGCTTAACCGACTGAACCACCCACGTGTCCCAAATTCCCTCATCTTTTGTTTGTTTGGGAAAGTCTTTGTCCTCTGTTTCTGAAGGACAGCTTTGCTGGGTAGAACATTCTTGGTTGGCAGTTTTATTCTGTGAGCACTTTGAATGGGTCAGTCCATTCTCTCTGGTCTGCAGGGTTTCTGCTGAGAAATCTGATTTTAAAGCTCTCTCTTGTCTCTTTGATTTTTGAGAGTTTGATTATAATAGGTCTCACTGAAGATCTCTTTGGGTTGAGTCTGTTTGGCGATCTTTGAGCTTTATGTCCATGGATGACCATATCTCTACCCAGATTTGGGAAGTTTTTGCCATTATTTCTATATATAAGTTTTGTCTGTCTTTCTTTCTCTTTCTTTCTTTCTAATATTGTTTTGCATGATGGTATCTCCTAATTGACATAGGATTTCTTCACCCCTTTTCATTCTTTTTTCTCCTTTTAACCAGAAAACATTGAGATATTGGTCTTCAATTTTGCAGATCCTTTCTTCTCAACTGAGCCTGCCATTGAAGCTTTCTATTTCATGTTTTCATTTCATTCATTTTATTTTTTATCTCCAGAATTTCTATTTGGTCCCCCCACCTTTTTTTTTTTTTTTTTAATGATTTCCATTTCTTTGTCGAACTCTTGTTATGTTTATGCATTGCTTTTCTGAGTTCATTGAGTTGTCTGTGTTCTCTTAAATCTCACTGAGCTCCCTTAAAAATAATTATTTTGAAATCTGTTTCAGGTAATGTCTATTTGGAGGGAGGGTTCTGGAAAATTATTGTGTTCCCTTGGTGGTGGTATATTTCCTTGTTTTTTCATGTTTCTAATGGCTTTGTATTAATGTCTGTGCATTTGAGGGGGGCAGTTACCTCTTCCAGTCTTTTCGGACTGGCCTCAGTTGGGAAAGACTTACACTAAAGGTGGCTTCAAGGGTACCAGCTGGGTGGGTTTCAGTGTCTCTAGTTCCTGGGAAGGTACAGTGGTACAGTCTCCATGCAGCTTCTTGAGCCAAGGTCAGTGTCAGCAAAGACTGGGTGGGGGTGGGGCGAGGGGGGAGTCTTCTGTGGCCAAGACTATGGAGGTCCTGCAGGTGGTGGTGGTATGCTGGCACTCGGTAATACTGAGACTTGGCGGTCCTCAGTACCAGAGGCTGAAGATCCATGGTGGTGAGGCTCACTGGGGTGCTCTTACTCTCCTTTTCCCTGTGGAGTGAAATCTTTCTGAGGGGTCCCTCTTGGTGTTGAGCTGCTCTAGCTGGGCGGGGGTGGGTAATACAGGTAAGATGCTAACTATGCTTTTCTGTGTGGCCATTCTTGGTTTCTAGGTCTGCAGTATTGCTGCTGCTTCTTCATGGTAGTACAGAGCTTTCCCAGAGCAATTCATCAGTTTGTAGTTGTTCATTTATTGTTTTTGTTGCCTTTGTGGAGGAGATGAGCATTGGGACTTCCTAGGCCTCCATCTCACTGATGTCACCTTAACTGGCCTTTCTCCAGTGTACCATTTTGATTAAATCCAGAATAGGCTACAGTCAAAAGGAGAAAGGACAGGAGAGGGCTATGATTGGTTTAGGATTTGGTTTCCCTGTAGTAGGGAAACAGAAACCTATTATTCTAGTCATTGCAGCCTAGAATCCTGAAATTAGGTTAGTACCATCCTATGGTCATATTTCTTGTTCTAATTTTAAAAATGTGTTTCTCAGTTCATCCTCCTTGGAGATGTAGTTAATGAAATTGCACGTTGATATTCTATCAGTGTCTTCTCTGATCTTTGGTTTAAGATACTGTTGCCAACATGGGGCAATAGATCTAGAGATCTATTTCATGGACTTTTTAACGGACAGAGATGTTGTGTATCAGCCATCACCAGAACGGAACTGTGAAGTGTATTTTCTCCAAGCCACCTTCTGTCATTGTAAGGTCAGGATACTTTATTGAGGGCCAGTTGGCCTGGCATGTGCTTCATGAAGGCAATGAGAGGGGATCCCTCAGGGGAGGCAGTGACTGGACTCCAGAGTCAGTATTGGGGCTGTGTGGATATCACAGCTGACCGTTGTGGGTGTGTAGCCAGTAGTTCTGATGAGGTTAGTCCAGCCAGGGAGAACCAACAATCGCCAACCAAAGCAAGAGAGAACAACTCATGAGCCACACTAACTACAGTGGGTAAGTGGCAGCCAGGTGGGCAGAGGGCATTGCCCCAGATACTAGAGGAGCAAGCAGACATCGATCACAAGGACCTTATCCTCTCTGCTTTGCCAGGATTCAATCTTGAGGAAGAGCCAGAGCAGGAGAAGCTGAGAGACTGAAAGAGTTTTGCGAAATGAGAGGACTGTATAAAAGGACCGTATAAATTAGGTAAGTTTAAACTGTATTATACACACACACACACACACACACACACACACATACATACATATAAAACTGCTTTCAAATGCCTTTAGTTATATTCTCTCCTTGGCTAAAATCTCACTGGGAGTTTCAGTTTCTAGAAAAAGGACACAGTAGGTACTCAGTAATTAAGGTCTGAATGATTTACTAATTTAGACTAATTCTCTATTTTTTTTGAGTTTGAATTGCAGTTTTACTGTTGCGTAGTCAGACATGGTAGAAATACCTCTGTGCTCTCCTTTTTATAAGATGAGTAATGGAAGCCTTTGGAAGGAAGGAAAGTCTCTGCTCTTCTGTGTGACTATGCTATTTACGGAGCATTGGCGCGAGGTGAAGGATATTTCTTTACAGCCCTAGAAAGATGGGAATAACTTAGAGAAGATAATACACACAAGCTCAGTAGTCTGAGAGCCTCCTGGAGTCCTGAGGGTGAGCAGCCATGTGGGGTTGTCCTCTTCCATGAGGGAAGTACTCATTGGCGTCTAGCAGTGCACCAAACACTTTGATTGGCTGCAGGCCTGTGGATAAATTAGGCTCAAGAGCTTGGTTGGGGAAATCAAGTTTTAGCAAGAACATGACAGTTGTAATGTATATTGTTTATTAAACATGCAATCAATCATCAGGAATTTTCATAGAGAGAATCCAAGAATATGTTGGCAAATTTCATTAATTGAGATGAATCTTGATGTATCTTTGCAGGAGATTTGAAAGCAGGGATTGTGGTTTATTATGGCAAGAATGTATATGATTTATATGTATGGACTTCAAGTTGGCTGAACTCTTCAGTCAAGTCCTGTTCTTCCTGTAGGAAGTGAAAGATGCTTTGATAGAATTTTCAAATAGAATGGACTTGTTACTGCAATTATACAGTAACTGATTGCTATAACTGTTGAGTACTCGGGCATTTCACTATTAGATATTAATTTGTTACACTATAAATCACTTTAAGGTAGACACATTTAATAGGAAAACTAATAATTCTGTCAAGTATCTGTCAGGACTCTACTACCTGATCCCTATGGCTTCCAGCTTGTTAAGCATCACTACATTATCAAGGACCACATTGTCAGGTGAAGGGGGAGATGAGGTATCCAGGGCAAAATTGCTGATCAGATACAAGTTCCTAAGTTTGATACCTTAAAAAAAATCTGCATCAAGGGAAATTTCTAAGCCTAATAAATTGCACTATGTTATACAAACTGGGAGACTCGTATCAATCTTGAAAGACAATTTTACATGACTTACCCGAAATGAAAACAAACCTGTACAAAAAGAATATGCTGCTGACAAACTGTTGAAATAATAGAGTTTGATCAAATTAGTATAGTTTTGTAGTCTACCTGCATGGTAAAACTTGGTTTATTCAAAGTGAAAGAGTACAAACCATCTTACGACTTAGGCCAAATTAAAAAAAATATCTCTATTAGACAAACACATATTTTCAGGGTGTAGATGCTTCTTTTAGAAACCTTCCTTGAATCAGTGTTACAAAGAATGTCTTGTAAGAGGGTGAGAAGGCTTTCCATGTCTTTACAGACTTTAGGGTGTCAGAAAGCCTGAAAGACCATAGGGATAAATGTCATCACAACATTTTTAAAGTTGACAAACATTACATAGAATTGAAATGATCTGATCAGTGTCAGCATTCGTCAGGTGTGCAGGGTCAGGAGCAGTGACTGAGAACAGCAGGCATTGGATGAACGCTTTGTGCGGGACACCCTTCTATGTATTTTGTAGAAGGAGATGACAGTAAGCCTGTGAGGCAGATTCATCATCCACCTGGTACAGAAAAGGGAGCTAAACCACAGAAAGAGCATGTAAATTTTCCAAGGTCACACAAATAGTGACTGGCAAAGCCAGGGTTGAAACCCAGACAGTTTGGCTCCCAAACTTTTTTTTGTTTGTTTTAAGTCTCATTTTTTGGTGGGAAGGGGTTATACTTTTTTCAATCAGCATAATCATTTTAGTTCACATACAATACAATTTCACCAATTTAGAATACACAGATGCGATTTGACAAATGTAATGCACTGATGTAACCACCAGCACGATGAGGATGTAGAACAGTTCATCATTCCCAAAAGTTCCTTTGGGCTGTTATGTAGTCTGTCTCCTCGCCCCACTCTCGGCCTCTGGCTGCGGCTTACTTCCTTTCATTTCAGTGACATTTGAATTATGACAAGGCTTTGGCTACTGTGAATACAGCTTCTATGAATATTCACATATAAGTGTTTTGTTGTTGTTGTTTTTTTTATAGACATGAGTTTTCATTTCTTTTAGGGAAATACTGGGAGTGATTGCTAAGTAATGGGTGGCAGTAGTATCTCATTATGGTTTTAATTTGTGTTTTCAGAATGCCTAATCCTATTGAACATCTTTTCATGTGCTCATTGGAATTTCATATAGCTTCTTTGTTGCAGTGTTTGTTCAAGTCTTTTGCCTGTTTTTAATTGGTTTGATTGTCTTCTTAATGATATATAAAAGTTCTTTTAGCTATTCTTGGTACAAAACCTTTATGAGAGTTATCTTCCAGTCCGTGGATTGTCTTTTCTCACCAATGCAAACAATGTTTTTTTTGAAGAGCAAAACTTTCTGTTTTTGTTTTTTTTTTTATAGTTCATTTGTTTGTGTCTTCTTAAGAAATTGCTGCCTAACCCAGCTCACAAATGTTTTCTCCTAGAAGTTTATAGTTTCCACTCTTAGATTTAGGTGTATGATCAATTTCAAGTTTGTCTGTGTATGTACAATATCTAAAAATTACAAAACCATTGAGTGGATTACACTTCTTCCACTGAATTAATGGACATTGGTGTCAAAAATAGATTCATATGTGTGAGATCAATTTCTAGACATTCTTTCTGTCCAATTCTCTTAAATGCCCAAAACACGGTCTTGATTATCGTAGCTTTATAATAAGTCTTAGAAGCAGGTAGTCCACCAACTTCATTCTCCTTTTAAAAAGAATTTTAATTGTTCAGGTCCATTATATTTTTATATATATATTATAGTGTGCTTGTCAATTTCTAGCAAAAAAATTTCGTGGGGATTTGATTGGGATCACATTGAATACGTAGAATGGTATCTGGAGAATTGATATCATAACAGTATTAAGTCCAATACACTAATATGAAATATCTCTATTTTTAGACCCTTTAAAATTTCTTTTGCAGTATTTTGTAGCTTTCAGTGTACAGCTCTTGTGTGTGCTCTGTTAAATTTATAGTTCTATTTTGATACAAGTATAAATGGCATGTTAAAATTTTTTTTTCAGTTTCCAGTCGTTGTATTTTAGTACATAGCAATGCTACTTATTTCTGTACACTGACCTTGATCTGTGACCTTGCTAATCAATCTGCATTCCTTTAATATTTTTTTCTTGCCTATTGCACTGCCTAGAACTTCCAGAACAATGGTGACTAGAAGTGATGAGAAAGGACATTCTTGTTTTAATCATGATCTTAGGAAGAAACCATTCATTTAAGTATAATGAGCTGAAGCTCCCATGTAGATTCCCTTTATTAGTTCAAGAAAATGTCCCTGCTCTTAGTTTTGTGAAAATTTTTATGATGAATGGGTGTTTAATTTTGGCAAACATTTTCTGCATCAACTGTTGGTGTTTATTTTAATAATATTAATTAATTTGGAAGTGTCAAACCAACTTTTTGTTCTTTTTATAAACTTAGTTATAAAACGTGGTTTGTATATCTTCCTGTGTTCTCTAACATTTGGCTAAATATTTCTTTATATTCATGAGGCAAATCATTTTATAGTTTTTTTTCTCAATGTCTTTGGTTTTATTATCAAGGTAATAATGTCTTCCTATAGTGAGTTGAAAGCGTTTGCTCCCTCTAATTACTGAAACAATTTATATAGAATCAGTATTAATTTTTATTAAATATTTGGTAGAATTCACCAGTGACGCCACCTGGACCTTGTGGTAGCTGAATAATGGCCCCTAAAATATCCAGATTCAAATCTCTGGAAACTGTGAATGTTACCTTATGTGACAAAAGACACTTTTTTAAAAAAGATTTTATTTATTTATTTATTTAGAGCATGAATGGGAGGAGGGACGGAAGGCAGGGAGAGAGAGAATCTCAAGCAGACTCCCAGCTGAGTGTGGAGCCCAACACAGGGGCTCCATCCCATGATGCTGAGATCATGACCTGAGCTGAAATCAAGAGTTGGGTGCTTAATTGGCTGAGCCACCCAGGCACCCCTGAATAGAATTCTTTAACGTATTCAGTTTTCTAGTAGTTCATGATGAGAGAGCCTTTCTTTGAGCTGTTACTCTTTTTATAAGGTCTTTTTTAATTGTAATATTCCACATGTTATGTCAAAATCTAAGTTTATTTCTGCTATCGCTAGCTGTGTGATTTGAGCAAATTAATGAACTTTAGTTAAAATTTATCTGGGATAGCTATGTGAGTAGTAAGGAAGTGCATCCTAAATTGGTGTAGAATTTCGGTTAAGTCCTGGTGAGTACTTGAGTATAAATACTGGTTCCTCAGTTAATTAATAATTATCTCTTACCTTCAGTTCTGTGTTTTTTTTAGCTTGTTATAAAAATAGTGCCTATTTTATAGAATTCTTGTGATAAATGATATATTTATTGAAAATGGTGCAATAAATAGCACATTTTAGTGCTTATAATATGGAAGCTGAAATGTTCATTTGTATGTTTTTATGGAAAAACATGGCACAAAATGGCTTAATAAACTTCCAGATTGCTAGAAGAGAGACAAAAGGGATGAATGGACTGACTCACATTTTTAGCATAAGTCAAGCATAAGTATTTACTTGTAGTATTTGGAGTATAAGTTATTTCTTACAGGGCTAAGGAAGTTTGTTGTTTTATTTCCACATGGATGCCATTTTAACAAAAACGTACTGAACACATTATATATGTAAGACACTCTATTGGGCACGTGGGATAACCAAATATTGATGAGTCACTATCCATGTCATCAAATACCTTTCAATCTAAGTCAGTTATTTGAAAGGGCTCCTCCGTTATATAAGCTTCTGTGTGAAATGTACTGTTTTTCATACATATGTGGAAAAATGAGTCAACCTGCATATGACATGTTTTATGTAATGTGGACCTTTTAATATTTAACTGTACTTTGGTTGCAATTACATGTTTGCTGCTATTGTTTTATGAATTTGGTCTCCTCCCTTATTTGTCATGCTCTCTCATGCGTGGAGCCTGCTCATGAGTCCTGCTTTGCCTCTTTTCCCCTTATGATATAGTCACATGGCCCTGAAAACTCCACCCTCTATAACTCCTCACCCCATACTCTGCCTCCTACACGGGCTGTCTGGATACTGATGCTCCTTGCATTTATCTGTACCTTTTGCTTTTATGAATTTGAATTGCAACTGATGTCCTGATGGGATTCTCTGCCAAAATCCATCTACTCAGAGCAGTATATACCATGATGTCTTTCTAGCTTTAGCTTTTTGTCTCCAATTATCACTATAGTGATATCACTGTGTAACTTATGTCACAGTGTGCTTCAACTGGATGATTCTATCAGATTCACTTACTTTAGTTTCTTACAGTCTCCATATTCTGGTCCAGAACACTATGATTTTTAAAATCATAAAGATATGTATATTCTTCGGAAAACAAAGGACAAAGACTAGAAAAAAAGAAGTTGTCAGTGTTCCTTATTCCCTTCCTAGTTTCAGTGCTTAAAAACACCCGGATGTTTCCCACATTCAATTGTACCAACTTTTACCTACTGGAAGAGATCTTTTGTTTTCTAGATCATTCCTGAGCCCTTCACCTAACACTGTGCTCAGTCCTATATCAATGGCAGGGCATAGAAGTACCGTCTTTTACAGCATGCATTGTTCCTACAAAGCCCTGGTGGGAGAAGGGTGACTTTATTACTTTGTATAGGGCAGAAATAATGGGCCAATGGTAAATTCAAATTTTATTATCTACTGTCTTACATGTGAAACAACAGGACAGGAAAGGGCTCTGTGCCTTCCCTACTTTTCTAAGAATGAAGAATATGTTCCCAAAAGAAGGAAAAGGGACATTGGTCAGTGCATCTTCGCCAATAGCACTTGGACCTACAATCTTTACAGCAACCTGCGTGGGCAGGCAAACCATAACCTCTGTGGCATTTAGTCCAGAATGGCCAAAACTTGGTCAATCACGGGAAGCTTCCCTGTATTTTTCACCTACTTCTAACTCCTGGCCAACCAGAGAAAGCTAAATGTGCTCCCTAAATAAGCATATAAGATGCTTCACTTCTATGTAGACTGTCTTCAGCTTCTGCGTGCCAACAACTTCCAATCACTATATGCCTGAAGCCTTTCTTTTTGAAAACTACAAAGCTTTTCAAGTCTCCTGCCTGCCTTTGAGTCTCTGCCAAATGCAAGTGATGGTAGCTGACTCCCTTGCTATCGCAAGCTCGGAATAAATAGCTTCTCTTAGTTCTCATTGAGGTGAGCTTCACTTATTTCCACAGCGTAGTATTGCCAACAGGTTTTAGGATTCATGTGAGGTATTCTGAAGGGTTCTTCATCACACCATTCATTACGATCAGGTCAGTGCCATGTTCTTGCTGAAGCAGTTGCTGTTGTTTCACAAGTGATTGCATTTCAACTTGTATTAAGTGGGATCTTAGAGCATTTGGCATTTCATAATGTAAATTCCTTGATGACAAGACAGGTAACTTAAGTCTTTGTAACGCCAGTGTTATCAACAATGCTTTACGATCCGGCAATGGCACTACTAGGTATTTACCCAGAGGATACAAAAATAATTCGAAGGGACACATGAACCCTGATGTTTATAGCAGCATTATCAACAACAGCCAAATTATGGAAACAGCCCAAGTGTCCACTGATTGATGAGTGGATAAAAATGTGGTATATATATGCAATGGAATATTACTCAGCCATTAAAAAGAACAAAATCTTGCCATTTGCAATGACATGGATGGAGCTAGAGTGTATTATGCTAAGCAAAAAAGTCAGTCATAGACAAATACTGTATGATTTCACTCATGGAATTTAAGAAACAAAGCAGATGAATATAGAGGGGGACAAAAGAGGCAAACCAGAAAACACTTTTTTTTTTTTAATTTTTAAAATTTTGATTAGACATACAGTTCAATATTGGTTTCAGGAGTAGAGTTCAGTGGTTCATCCTTTACATATAACACCCAGTGCTCATCCTAACAAGTGCCCTCAATACCCACCACCCATTTATCCGAATCCCCACCACCCCCACCATCAACCCGCAGTTCTCTATAGTTGAGTCTCTCATGATTTCTTTTTCTCTCTCTCTCTCTCTCTCTCTCTCTCTCTCTCTCTCCCTCTCCCTCCCTCCCTCTCTCTCTCTCTTTCTCTTTTCTAGAAAACAGACTCTTAATTATAGAGAACAAACTGAGGGTTCCTGGAGGGGGAGGTTGGGTGTAGGGATGGGTTAAATGGGTGGTGGGTATTAAGGAGGGCATTTGTTGTGATGAGCACCAGGGGTTGTATGTAAGTGATGAATCACTAAATTCTACCTGAAAATAATATTACACCGTATGTTAACTAACTGGAATTTAAATAAAAACTTGAGGAAAAAAAGTGTTTTAAACATATTAAGTGCTCAAATCTGGGACTGGACCTTGGGAGCCTAAGATTCAGACCATGAAACTTGACTGTGTCACCAGGGTACTGAAGAATGTTCCTTAACTCCCCAGATCAGGTGTTAATGCATAATGCAATGCCAGGTTGGGTATAGGGTAACCAACTGTCCTGGTTTCCCTGGGACTTGCCTGGTTTTAGAATTGACAGCACCATGTCTGGGGAAAGCCTTCAGGCCTGAGCAAATGGGGGCAGTTGGTCACCTTAACTGGGAGGAGTCGGTGAAATAATATGAGAGGCATATTGTACATGTCAAAGCAAAGCAAAGGTTATTTCCTTCTCTTCTTCAGTAAATACTAAAAGGTGAAATGAGCTGACAATTTGAGAACTAAGCTTAGCATCTCCATCATTATGTAGTGTGAAAGCCAAAATAGCCCCAAGGTTAAACAGGCAAGGAAGACTTGACTCAGGCTTTGCAATAAGGGAGAGAGACTGAAATCACATTCACTGAAACAGAGTGAGAGGGTTTTTAAGCCCTGGGGTGAGCTAGTGGAAAAGTACTGGAGGATGTTAGGAAGGAGGTTAATTAATAGGATGTGTGGACCACACTGAGTTTATTCCTGAGTTTGCAAATGTTTTTTTACTGTGATTAGACCATCTGTGCTTGCTAATTGACATCCATTGAAGTTAGACTTCCACCTTCCCACAGAGCCTGCAAGAGAGGGGTTCGATCATCCTATCCTCATTGATATTTACCCTTCAAAGAGATGGTTCTCAGATCCATGAGCAAGATATTTCCTGGGTTGCAAAACTGGCAAGAGGTTCTGAGAAGATTTACATGCATTTCGAAGAAGCAGATAAAGAATTAACAATTACTAGTTTTCTAAAGTCAGTACTCGAAGAAAGGGACCTCAGGGACCTATGGTCAGGAAGAAACCTGTCTGAAGTTGAATGGTAAGGCAATCTTGGTCAGCAGATAGGATCACTTCTTTCCTTCAGAATCATTGGCCGCCTTTTCTTTTTCTTTCTTGGAAAGAGCCCAAATACCATTCCTTTCTCTTTTGTTTTGCTAAAAGTATAACCTGCTTTAGCTGCAGCCAACATTTACATAAGGGCGTTGTGATATTTTATACTTTAAAAGGAGTCTCCCAAGAGTTTAGTCAGTATCACATCCTGAAGACAAAACATGTAAGAACTGCCGTTCACGTACGTAACGCACTTGAGCTTTAACAAGCTTTAACAGCATTTACGATGGCTGACAGCTTTAGGAAACTACAGAATTTCTAGCTTGAATCACTCACTGTCTTCTAGGCTTTATCTTTCGAGGAACTTCTAAAGCACTCCAGTAAAAACACTGCACACTTAGGCACTCCATTGGCCGCACAGAACTGGATATTTAGACAGTCCAGGTGCCCCTCTAGGCAAGACGGACCGTAGAGAAGGTGGTAAGGGCCGCCTGGCTGGCTCAGTCAGATGAGAGTCCGTCTCTTAATTTTGGCTCAGGTCATGATCTAGGGTGGTGGGATCAAGCCCTGCCTCAGGCTCTGTGCTAGGTGTGGAGTCTGCTTGAGATTCTCTCCGTCCCTCGCTTTCTGCCCCCCCCCTTTTTGCTCATGTGCGTGCTCGCTCTCACTAAAATAAATCTTAAAAAAGAAAAATGGAAGGTAACAAAAAGTAAGGCCGAATTCCTGTGTGACCAACCAGATGTTTACCATTTTCAAATAGGGTTATTGGACTTTTTCCAGAAGGGCTCTTTTTTGCCCTAGTGTCAGGGAAGTTCCTGTTTCACATTAGGAACAATGGCTAAATGTGACATTTCTGGAACTGCTTATGTTTAGCAAGTCCGTTCGCAGATTTTAGAGCTCCGTTGGTTTTGCTCCATTTAGATCTTGTCCTTTGCAGAACACCTTTTTTATCAAGAGCAGATTAATAGACTCATGAAAGAACGGATGAAATGTTAGGTGAAAAAAGGAATGCATTTGCTTACCTTGAATCCACCAAATAGAAGCTGATCTGCATGAAGAGGTTCCACCCCGCAAGCCTGTGTCCTGGAGGCACCTGGCACAGCCTGGAGACGGCACTGGAGGCACAAGACCCATATGCAAACCTGTCCTTTGGCAGATGTGTGTGCTTGGGCTACCTTTGAATAGCCAGATGGGCCCAGTCTGACTTTAGAGCATTGAGAGTAGCTCAAATTAGAGGTAATGACATTTGCATTTAAATAGCCCCAAGGAGGAAAAGCTCAAAGTAATGTACCTATTAGAACGTAATTATGAGTGTGCATATTTGAGAAGTTTGACAAGAAAACTCTGAGCGGCACAGAAATGAGCAACTCTGGCTCTTTCTATGATGGGTATTCATTAAATTTCTGTCTGTAAGTCCTGGTGCCTTGATATTTGCAATACCATGAGATAGCTTTCAAAATATGCCTCTAATCAGATGCTGCTGATACTAACTACTACTACTACTACTACTACTACCACCACTACCACCACCAAATGTTTTGGAGTTATAAATCAAGAAACACCTTACTAGATAATATGGCTACTATTTTCAAAAAGAGAAAAAAAGTAGTGGCATATGAAGAAATTAAGACTCTTGCGCATTGCTGGCGGAAATGTAGTAATGGTACCGCCACTGTGGAACACAGTTCCTTGTTACACATAGAACTGCTGTATGATCCAGTAATTCCAATTCTGGATACATACCCCAAATAATTGAAAGCAAGGAACCAAACAGATTTTTGTATACAGCAGTATTATTCACAATGAGAAGGTAGAAGAAACCCAACTGTCTATTAATGTATATTGGATAAACAAAGG
The DNA here is from genome assembly GCF_023065955.2 of Ursus arctos. Classification (NCBI taxonomy): domain Eukaryota; kingdom Metazoa; phylum Chordata; class Mammalia; order Carnivora; family Ursidae; genus Ursus; species Ursus arctos. The sequence continues at coordinate 29,433,050 of NC_079873.1, read as the reverse complement.
TCGTCTACCCATACAATGGAATATCATTCAGCCTTGAAAAAGAAGGAAATCCTGGCACATACTACAACATGGAGAAACCTTGAAGACGTTAATGCCAAGTTAAATAAGCCAGTCAGAAAAAAAGGCAAATATTTTCTGATTCCATCCAGAAAAGGCACTTAGGATAGTCTGATTCATAAAGACAGAAAGTAGAATGGTGGTTGCTGGGATCTGGGGGGGAGGGGTAATGGGAGTTACTGTTTCAGGGGTACAGAGTTTGAGAAAATAAATTCTAGAGACAAGCTGTGGTGATGGTTGTACAATAATGTACATACGCTTAGTGCCACCGATTCTTACACTTAAAATGATTAAACTGGTAAATTTTATGTCATGTATGTTTTGCCCCATTAAAAAAATAGTAAATGTAATCTTGTTATTTGGAAAATAAAAGAACAAGAACCACCGAGAATTGGCCTCGTTATTTATATGGTGTACTTCAAAGACTCAATTGGCACTACATCAGTTCTGTTAATAAATGTCTACTAAAAGCCCAAACATATGAACAAGAAATTAATACCAAGAAATGTACTTCTGCTTTTTTCTATTTATGCTGGTGTTTTTAGATTTATTTTCTGAAAGAAGAACATGATGTCATTGGTGATCCAAAGCAAAAGAAATTGTAGAAAGGCATCAGTTATTAAAATCTATTTTAAGCCTTGAATTATCTAATCTGTTCACCTTCAGCATTAAATGGGATTTGATAACTGCCAGATGTAAGCTTTTTTTGGTGCTCAATAAACCAAAAGTAGCCTTGATAATATGATTGATGAATGCATGACTGCTTTACTTCAAGGGATTTTTATGTGGTTGATGATTAGATAACTAAGAAAAAGCTAGGGTTTGTACAGCCATGGCATAATATTTAGTGTTGGTGCCTTGAGTACTGCTATGTTCTTTCACAGAATGTTGTTTGGAACTATCATCAGAGATAGAGTTCTTGGTTGGATGGGTGCTGATCCAAGCAAGTATACATTTATATTCTTGAGCTCAAATAATGGGCAAAGAGTTTCTGGAGACCAGGAGCAAAAACGTGCAGGACTAGCCATGAAGACTTGCATGAATGATGTATGCTTGATCCAGTGATATATTCTTATTCTAGAGGTACTTAGGACCTCACTCTGTTGCTTAATTTGGGTGTTTAAAATTAGCAAATCTGTTAATGGATAAGCCAACTATGATGCATCCAGACAATGGAATATTATTCAGTGCTAAAAAGAAATGTGCTAAGAAGCCAGCGAAAGAGGAACCTTAAATGCATGCTACTAAATGAAAAGCCAATCCAAAAAGGCTACATACTGTAGGATTCCAACTATAGGGCATTCTGGAAAAGGCAAAATTATGGAGGGCATAAAACATCGGTGGTTTAGAGGGGTTGGGAGAGGGAGGGTTGGATCGACAGAGCACAGCAGATTTTTAGGACAGTGAAACTATTTTGTATACCACAGTGATGGATACGTGTCACTGTACATTTGTCCAAACCTATAGAATGAACACTAAGAGTGAACCCTAATGTAAGCTGTGGACTTGGTGTGAGAGTGATTTGTCATCGTAAGTTCATTGGTTAAAGCACATGTACCACTGTGATGCAGGGTGGTGATAGTGGGCAGGTTTTGCATATGGGGACAGGGGATTTGTGGGAACTCCCTTTACTTCCTTTCAATTTTGCTGTGAATCAAAAACTGCTTTAAAAAGTCTTTTTTTAAAATTAGAAACCACCTGATGACAAGCAGAAAGTTAAATACTTTATTGAGTTGATGGACTCATTTGTTTTTGAGTCACTTAGATCCAGTCTTGTAATTTTAAGGCACTGAGAATCTTCATTTAGACAGTTAATATACTACTTGCCAGTGTATAATCTTGGGCAAGTCACTTAACCGAGCTGCAAAGGGAGATAAACATTTTATATTTATTATAATGGGGTATAATTAAATATAATGGCCAAAATATGTATAGTATATGGACTAAGTCTTTAATAAATATTAACTTTTATTTGTTTTATCAAGGCCTAAATATGCACTTAATATCTTCACAACGTTTCCCATAATTATCTTTCATGAAGCAAACCTTTTATTACCTGAAACAAAAAATCCTTGATGAAGAGAAGTCCATGAAAGTAGAGGTCCAACGAGTTGCTTTTATTGATTGTTTAATTTTGTTTAAATAATTGATTTGGGTTCTGCCCCTCTCTGTGTCCAGACAGCAGATCAAGATTAGGTCACCCCAAGTAGGTGGCTGTCTATATTATAATTCTCAGAGTGCTGTGATAGAGGAGATTTTACATCGATTTATACTAACACATTCAAATCAGAAGGCTTAGGCTTTTTTTTTTTTTTTTTGCAAGTATATCAAAGACATTTTTTTTTGTTTAATGATTTTTTATTATGTTAGTCACCATACAGTACATCCCCGGTTTCCGATGTAAGGCTCGATGATTCATTAGTTGTGTATAACACCCAGTGCACCATGCAATACGTGCCCTCCTCACTATCCATCACCAGACTATCCCATTCCCCCACCCCCCTCCCCTCTGAGGCCCTCAGTTTATTTCTCATAGTCCATAGTCTCTCGTGCTTCATTCCCCCTTCTGATTACCCCCCCCCTTTCTTTATCCCTTTCTTCCCCTACCGATCATCCTAGTTCTTATGTTCCATAGATGAGAGAAATCATATGATAGTTGTCTTTCTCTGCTTGACTTATTTCACTTAGCATTATCTCCTCCAGTGCCGTCCATGTTGTAGCAAATGTTGAGAACTCGTTCTTTCTGATAGCTGAGTAATATTCCATTGTATATATGGACCACAACTTCTTAATCCAGTCATCTGTTGCAGGGCATCTCGGCTCCTTCCACGATTTAGCTATTGTGGACATTGCTGCTATGAACATTGGGGTGCATATGGCCCTTCTCTTCACTACGTCTGTATCTTTGGGGTAAACACCCAGTAGTGCAATGGCTGGATCATAGGGTAGCTCAATTTTTAACTTTTTAAGGGACCTCCACACTGTTTTCCAGAGTGGCTGTACCAACTTGCATTCCCACCAACAATGTAGGAGGGGTCCCCTTTCTCCACATCCTCTCCAACAATTGTTGTTTCTTAGAAGGCTTAGGCTTTTGAATAAGAACTTTGATATTCACATATTCTACTGGCTATAATCACTGTAATGTAATAAACCATCTGAACCCTACTGACCACACTGAGAATGTATCCCGTAGTTACTGGCAGCACAATAATAGCATGTGATTATAAAACAGTGGCAGCTACTTGGTCTGTGTCCCCATTCTCTGGGAATTTAATAAAAGGTATTTATACAAAAAAAAACCCAAAGCTAATTGTTAAGCTATTATTACAACAGAATATAGTTGCTTAGTTTCATGATGGTAAATACTATGATTACATGGTAGTAGTTTCAGTCTCCATGTATAGCAATGGTGTGTATTTATTTTAAGTTCTTGTAAATTAAAATAGAAAAAAGGGGAGCTTTAGATTTTATAAGAGACGTGGGCAGAATAATAGATAACTGGGGCCTTAGGTTGTATAAATTAGAGCCTGAGATGATTACATTAGTTGTGGTAAATTGAGAGATATATTGACTTCTCAGAAAAAGAAAAATTACAGAGCCAAGGTTTATTTCTTTATATTTTCAGTAAGCACTCATGATCTGACTGATCTCATATGTCAAATAAAGAAAATAGAAATAAAACTATGTGTGATGCTTCAATCTGTTCTACTGACTGAATTTTGTTTTAGTAATTTCCTTGCCATGCAAAGGAAACTATTTTGTTTATTTCAAGAGGGCATTGCATTCTCTGTTATCTTGATTTTTATAGCATTGCCAGGGTTAGTGAACCCTGGGAGTTCTTGCTTCGTGTGTGTTTGTGTTCAGGGGTGAGGGGATAGAGCGGTTAGGGGAGGCTCTCTGGGCACACAACAAAGGAAAAGATTCTGCTATTGCCTATGCACTTAGAATTTCTAAGGGTCAGATGGTAATTTCACTCTGTGAATCATAGCCTTGGACGGTTGCTGCATGTGGTGTAGGCAGCCTTGATTTCATTTACAGAAAAATAAACAATCTTCCACTTCTCTCCAGATAGGCTCCAAACTTCTTCATTTTTTATACCCTGGAAACCAGTAAATTTGTGTCAGCAAATTTTATATCACACATTTTCTGAAGACACGTGCATATGTACATATACATAAAATAAAATTCCAATGTTTAGTCATAAGAGGAAGCTTTAGTAAGGTAATGATATATGTGGGTCAACTTTACATCTACTCTAAATACAATTCTATTCCGCTCTTAAAAAAAAAAAAAAGTCACTACTGGGTTCTCTGACTGACCACATGAGCTCCTAGAATACTCCTCTTCCTCTAATGATAGGTTCACAGAAGGATGCCAATCACGATCACAGGAAAAGTAAAATATTCTTAAAAATAGATGTGAAAACTGTAGTGCTAAATTCAAAGAACAGTGAAGATCACAGGATAAACTCTTTAGAATTATTGGACTATCACCAGTATGAAGAGGGACTCTTGTCTTCAATTATGATGTGTTAGACCCTGGTATCTCACTTCTAAAACCTGGAAGGAGTTCACTGAACCTTGGAACACCCTTTCTTTCCCTTATTTCAGGCTCTGGCTTCATTTCCTTTAGATAGAAAAAATACCTCCACAAATAAAAGAGCATTTGAATGAGAGAGCGTATCCCTGCATGAGCTACTACTCTGCTCTCTAAAGCTATGGAAGGCTGTGCGCACTGTAGAGGTAGGTGCAAGCTGGGTGCACAGAGAGGGCATTTGTTCGCGTGCTGGGGCCGACTTTATGTAGCAGAGCTCTGCATGGTACAGGTGAACAGTAGTAGTTCACGTTGATGTAGAAATGGAGAAGTAAATCGAATACAGTTGCTGAGTCTTGTGGGCTGGACACAGAATATGCGGATTATATGGGTTGAGAATTCTGTAATCGGCATTTTGCTTCCCATAGCTGTGAGAGAATGATCTTGCATGAAACTGTATTGGTTGTAGAATTCGATGACAACTGTCAGACAAGGCAATCCAGCATCAGAGCAATGGAAGAAGAAAATCCTGAGGATAATACCTTAGTCCTCTCCATATCCTAGGAAGGAGTTAGAAGCTGTCACTCCTGCCACAGTGGGGTTAGACCTGCATTAATTTGTGATTTGATGCATGTATATAAATATATACATTCATGATGTGTCAACAATACATACACTCTTCCTTGGCTCGTATGTTGTGGTGATTGCGTAATAAGTATTTGTTGAATGCCACGTTTCTGCTTGTTGCTTCACCAATGGTTGTATGCAGAGGACACAAAAATTTCTATTTCTGGCCATAATAATATGCAGTATTTACAGTAAAAGCCAGAAAAATTAAAAAGTAGTCAAAAACATAAAAGGATTGAACTCTCCATCTCTGCAAATTTTGGAATGCGATAATTGAGTGTGGTACATAGCCATTGTCAGAATCCAAGGTAGCCAATTAATTTTCTGGTTAATTTGAAACTTAATTGTTCTTAGAAAGTGATATACTGTTTTCTGGGTGTTTTTAAACTGTGGCTTGTAAACCTTTTTATGTAAAACTATTAAAGAGTATTTTAGGCACTTAATGGAAAAGGTAGAGATTTTGATATTGGGGTATGGGGAGGCTGTTTCTCTCACTTTTGAAAATAGAAGTTAGGGATTCCTATTAGGGCTTAATTTTTATTTTGAGAATATATTATCGTATTAGTTTTCTAGAGCTGCTGTAACAAAGTACCACAGACTCGGGGCTTAAACAACAGAAATTTATTTCTCACAGTTCTGGAGGCTTAAGTCCAAAATCAAGGAGTTGACAGGTTTGGTTTGTTTTGAGTCTTTTCTCTTGACTTAGAGATGGTTGCCTTCTCTTCGTGTTCTCACATGGTTTCTCCTCTGTGTGTTCAAATGTCCTCTTCTTATAAGGACACCAGTCAGATTGGATTAGCGCCCACTCCAATGGCCCCATTTTACCGTAACCACTTCTTTAAAGATTTTGTTTAGTGTGTGTGTGTGAAGGGTGGAGGGAGGAGCAGAGGGAGAAGGAGAAGAATCTCAGGCACACTCCTCACTGAGTGTGGAGCCCAAGCAAGGCTCGATTCTATGACCCTGAGATCATGGCCTGAGCTGAAATCAAGAGTTGGATGCTTAACCGGCTGAGCCACCTAGGTGCCCCCCCCCCCCTTAATTACTTCTTTCAAGGGCCTAGCTTCAAATACAGTCACATTCTGAGGTACTGGGGGTTAGGGCTTTAACATGGGAATTTTGATGGAGGGGACTATTTAGCCCTTAATAGTCATGCTCACTTAAAATCATTCAGAATAGGTAGAAAGTAATAGGGTAGAAAGTGAGAATCTCCCTCTTCTCTGACTCAGTTTCCAAAGGTAAAGTCAGTTAATATATTCTTAGATATTTGTGTAAGAAATTAGCTTGCTGTTCACGGAATCTTTCTTCTTCCTGGGCAAAAAAGCTAGACTATTTATCAGTCTCCCTTAGAGTTCAATGTGGCCATGCCACTGCATTTTGACCAATGAAATGTGATCCTAAGTGGTGTGCTACACTTTTAGGCCAGACCCACAAAAACTCCCATGTGTGCTTTCATGTTCTTCCCCTAGCAGTTTGATAAAAATCCCCATATTGAAGATGGCAGACTCCCATCTTGAAGGACCCTGAATCACTGTTTAAAAGTTTGATACTTGCTCACAACACATTTTGAATTTTACATGAGCAACAAATATATTTCAATTGACTTAAGCCAGTGAGATATGAGGACTTAACTTTTAAAACAGCTAGCATTATCTTAACTAAAACTTGGGAAGTATTCTAAATTTATACACATGCTTGCATCTGTGCCCCATCATGCTACATACACATTTCTGTAACTTGCTTTTTAAAGACAATATAACATAAGCTACTTTCTATATAGTTACATAAGGATCTGTCTTTTTTTAATGTAGTAAAATTTATGCATTTACCATTTTACCATTTGAAAGAGTAAAATGCAGTAACATTTGGTACCTTCACAGTGTGTGCAACCATCACCGCTGTCTTGTTCCAGAAAATATTTATCACTCCAGAAGGTAATACTGCACCCATAACAGTCACTCCTTATTATCCCATACCCGCAGCACTAACAACGACCAATTTGCTTTCTGTCTCTGTCGATTTTCTTATTATGGCAATTTGATATAAATGCAGTCACAAAATATGTGGCCTTTTGTGTCTGGATTCTTTCACTTAACAAAATATTTTCAGGGTCTATCCATGTTATAGCATGTATCAGTACTTGATTCCTTTTTATAGCTGAATAATACTCCTTTCTATGGATACGCCACAGTTTGTTTATCCATTCATCCCATGATGCAAGCATTTAGGCTGTTTACACCTTATGGCTGTTTTGAATAGTGCCCATGTGAACGTTCATGTATAAGATTTGTTGTTGTTGTTGTTGTTGTTTTGAACACTCGCTTTCAATTTGGGGGCTATATACCTCGGAATGTTGAGTCATGTAATAATTCTGTGTTTAACTTATTGAAGACCTGTGAGCTGCTTTATACAGATGCTAAGCCGTTTTATATCCCCACAAGCATTGTATGAGGATTTGAATTTCTCCACATCCTCACCAACACTTGTTACTTTCCTTTTTAAAAATTATAGTCATCCTAGTGGGTGTGAAATAGTATTTCACTGTGGCTTTGATTTGTATTTCTCTAATGACTAATGATGTTGAGCATCTTTCTGTGTGCTTGTTGGCCATTTGTATATCTTCTTTGGAGAAATATTTTTCAATCTTTTGTCCTTTTTGTAATTGGGTTATTTGTCTTTTTGTTATAAGGCTGTAGAAGTTCTTTATATGTTCTTTGCTAGATCCCTATCAGATATATGATTTGCAAATATTTTCTTCCATTCTATAGGTTGCCTTTTAACTTTGATAGTGTTCTTTTTTTCCCCCCCTAAAGATTTTATTTACTTATTTTGACAGAGAGCACAAGTGGGATAGGAGCAGAGGGAGAAGCAGACTCAAGTGGCCTGAGGGGCAGAGAGAGAGGGGGAGAAGCAGACTCTCCACCGAGTAGGGAGCCCAATGGAGGACTCGATCCCGAGACTCCAGGATCATGACCTGAGCTGAAGTCAGATGCTTAACTGACTGAGTCACCCAGGCACTCTTGATAGTGTTCTTTAATGCATAAGTTAGAAAAAAATTTTGAGTAGTCCAATTCATTTTTTCTTATTTATTTTGATGTTGTATAAAAAGACAATTACCAACTAAAAGGTCGTAAAGATTTACCCTTGTGTTTTCTTCTGTGGTTACCTCTTATATTTAGGTATTTGACCTGTTTTGAGCTAATTTTTATATATGGTGTAAAGCAAGGGTCCAACTTCATTATTTTGTATGTGGATATCCACTGGCCCCAGCATCATTTCTTGAAGAGACCATTCTTTTTGCATTGAATGGTCTTGGTACTCGTGTTGAAAATCAATTGATCAGGGATAAAGGAATTGGGGCACCTGGGTGGCTCAGTCGTTAAGCATCTGCCTTCGGCTCAGGTCATGATCCCAGGGTCCTGGGATCGAGCCCTGCATCGGGCTCCCTGCTCAGCGGGAAGCCTGCTTCTTCCTCTCCCACTCCCCCTCCTTGTGTTCCCTCTCTCACTGTGTCTCTCTCTGTCAAGTAAATAAAATCTTAAAAAAAAAAAAGATAAAGGAGTTTATTTCTGCACTCTCAATCTTATCCCATCGATCTGTGTGCCTAGCCTTATGTCAGTATACTATACTTCTTTGATTATTGTAGCTTTATGGTTAAGTTCTGAAGACGGGAAGTGGGGAAATCCTTCTGTCTTTGTTTTTTGTTTTTGTTGCTTTTTATTTTATTTTTAAAAAGATTTATTTATTTTAGAGAGAGAGAGCACAAGCAGGAGGGGTAGAGGGAGAAGGACAGAGAATCCCAAGCAGACTTTGCATTGAGTGTGAAGCCTGACCCAGGGTTGGATCTTATGACCCTGAGATCACAACCTGAGCTGAAACCAAGAGTCGGACACTTAACACACTGCCACCTAGGCACCCCTGGTTTTTGGTTTAAAAAAAATATATATATATATATATTTTTTTACTCTGGTCTCTGGAATTGAATTTTAGGATGGATTTTTCCATTTTTCCAAAAAAGGCATTTGGCATTTTGATAGAGATTGCATTGAATCTCTATATCACTTAGTGGGTATTGCTATTATATCATTATGTCTTCTAATCCATGAACATGGAATGTCTTTTCATTTATTTAGTTATTCTCTAATTTCTTCCAGCAGTGTTTTATAGATTCATGTACTTGGCTCAGTTTTTGAATTTTGTTTTTACATTCCTCTTTGTTTTTATAAAATCCTAATAAATTACACTATTGGGGTTTTTTAGGGACAAATACATGAAACGGGTATATCCAACCAAAATTTTAGTACATTATTAATTTTCCTATTTCAGGTACTAGGCAACTATAAGTTATGAAATTAGTGTGCTAAGGCAGAGAAGCCCCATATGGGGGATTACACCCTTTCAGAATGACCTTTGTATTGGGACAGTGCTGGGATAGGGTGGCTGTGGGTTAAATCTGTCTTTTAACATATTATGTTCTATAAAACTGAAATACTGTTCCCCCAAAGCTTTACCCAGCCTTTTTCCTTGACTCAAAGGCCTCCTGCATATTTCCAGGGAACACAAATATGAAGCTTCTTCCCCAATTCACTGATCCTACAGAAGTGAAGTAATTTCTCTATAGTGGCTCACACCTTAGAAAAATAGTTCTAATGAATGGTATACCGCATTGGTGAAATTTATTTATTGATGAGTGTAGGTCCTGATATTGACTTCCCTAATTTGTTATTCAGCTCTCCATTTTATCATAATTAGCAACTTTCACATGCATTTTATTAAACGCCCATCTGTATCCATATTTAAATGGCAGATACAACATACACATCTTATACACATCTGTCTAGTTTTGGAGAAATATTATTTTATAGAAGTGGTGATTTCAACTGAAATACTGATTCCATCCTTAAATGATATGACCTCTCTATTATACAGATAAGGCAGTGATGCGATCCCAGAAATACAGGGATGGAAAAGTTTGTCAGAGGTTCAGCAGAATCTTAAAGACTTCCCAGCTGATAGCCGTGCTGGGGAAGAAAGAAGGCTAAAGTACAGAAGACTAGAAAGAGAATCCTAGAAGTCAAAGCTGAAAATCCACCAGAAGACCTTACGTGACCTCCTGAATGAATTTGGATATGTTGGTGGTGGCACAACTAAAATGTTTTGGAGAAGGGAAAGGCCACGATTTGAGTTACACACTCATAAAATGATTGTTAAAGTGCTGTTTGATGGCAGCTTCACTAGAAGCAAGGAAAAAAAGTTGGAAGTTGTCACCAGAGTTAATGAAAGATTTCCTATCGTGAGCCAAGTATTCATATGTGGTCAAGATCCAGAGAATTTGTCCAAGGTAGAATGGGCAGTGATTGCCACAGGTCTTGGCTTACCTCTGTGGGAGGGAGCTTCACTAGGCAGGTGATCAGTGGAAGATATTCAAGAACTAGAGTATCAGGGAGACAATGGAGTACCTGAAACTTTGGAGTAAAGAGAAATGGCTAAGTTGAGTTAGATCTAGTCAGGTATCCATGTTCAAAGTCCAACCTCATTAGATACTATGGCTCAGGAGAACACCCCATATACAGATGGCAGCCAATAAATGTTTTTGATAAGAAAGACTAAGTGGGACTTGGAAAAATGCTATTTTTTGATTTGAGAATGCCCAAGTTCAAGATGAGATGAGGCATTTTTAAAAAAGTAATGAAATTTCATATGGTATAAAGAAAAAAGTTTTTACCTGGGACTAATAAGCTGTTATGCTTAATTATTTTCAAAGAGTGGCAACAAGTATCTCAAAGAAGTTATTCTTTTATTCTCAAATCGTCCTGATTGGACTGGTTTGACCTAGTTGTGAAAAGGAAGATTTCTCAGGAAATAGTTGAAACCTAAAGTAAACCAAGAGAAGTTTGAATTGTTACTCTGAGTTAGAAGGAGACAGAAGGTGGGATGTGATGGGAATGTAAAGGGGTCTGGGAGGGTACAAGAAGGTGTTAAACCAAGTCTTTTTTTTTTTTTTTAAGACTTTATTTATTTATATGAGAGAGAGAGAGACAGCCAGGGAGAGAGGAAACACAAGCAGGGGGAGTGGGAGAGGAAGAAGCAGACTCCCAGTGGAGGAGCCTGATGTGGGGCTCGATCCCAGAATGCTGGGATCACGCCCTGAGCCGAAGGCAGATGCTTAACGACTGAGCCACCCAGGCGCCCCTAAACCAAGTCTTGATGAGAAAATATGAACTTATGTTCATGGAAAGGAAAGCAGAAATGTTTCTTAGAGTGTTGATAATAATGTTAGACAAGCACTCTCCAATATTAACTGTGCTTCCTACTATTTGGTAATCCTCCTCCATTACCTCAAACTTTTAGCAAAAGTCTGCTACAGGGAACAGTTTGTTTATTATATCTTATGGGGGGAATGAAGGGAAACAGGTGAGGTCCAGCATGGATTACAATAGGGCAAATGGAGAACAGCACTCAGAAAAAGTATTGAAAATGCACAGAAACAGGAAATAGGTACAGAAGATAGGAAGGAAATTGCAGCTCTCCCCACCCCTTCCCAGTGAAGGCAACCCTGGGAGATACTAGGGACACATGGATGGCTCCGTGAAAGAAGCATTTGATCCATGCTTTGGTACCTAACAATGGATAAGGAGGGCCTTCTTGTGGAGGGAAGAACCCAAGAAGAGACACAGAGATAGGACTTAGAGTCAGTCTGGCTCTGGCATTGGACATGATAATATGGAAGGAAAGCAGCAAAAAAAGATTATATACACTATCAGGCCTTAAAATTCCAAGCATAAAGAACTGGGAATCCGTTTTGGAAATGGACAAGTAGAACTTTTAATCAGAGGAATGAAATAGAACTATCATTTCAACACACTAATTCAACAGTTTCATGGAGAAATGAAAGGCTAGGCTCATCATTATCACTTGGGGAACAAGTGTGATAGTGTAAATGAGAGGTTATAAAGTTCAGAACCAGGGCTCTAATGAGGGGAATGAAAAAGAAGGAATCCTGTGATATATGGAGGTACCATTTTTAATATTTGATGGCTGATTAAATGGTGGTAAGGAATGTGTGTAACAAATTACTCCCAAGACTTACTGACGTAAAGCAATAATATTTATTATCTCTTACAATTCCCAAGGATCAGGAATTTGGGAGTGTTTTGGCTGGGGGTGGGATGGGGGATCTGGCTTGGGGTATCTCATGAGGTTATGGGCAGATGTCAGCCAAGGCTACAGCTCTCTGAAGGCTTGAGTGGGGTTGGATTATCCACCTTCAAGGGGATGCATTCACATGGCTGGCAAGCTAGTGCAGGCTGCTTGCAGGGGGCTGGAGTTGATCTCCATGTAAGTTTCTCCCTAAGCCTGCTAGTATATCTTCACATCTTGGTGACTGGCTTCCCCCAGAATGAATAACTGAAGAGCATAAGGCAGATGCTGTAATATCTTTTATAACCTAGCTTCAGTGGCCTCACACTGTTACTTTACGATATCCTACTGGCCACATAGATCAACCTTAATTCAAAGTGGAAGAGGAGTACACAAGGGTGTGGATACCAGGAGGAGAGAATCATTGGGGGACGTCTTGGTGGCTGGCTACCGAAGTGTGGTTTTCTTTGATGGAAGGAAACCTCTACTTCATATCCCCAGATCCTAGTCCCCCACATGACCAATCTGAAAAATGAAAGATGACTTTGAGTCTTTGAGCTTGTATGATTGAGAGAATTGTAGCTCCGCTGCTTTACAGAAGTCGAGATGGAGAAGTGTGTTTGAAAGGGAAGATAAATTTGATTTCTTTTTATATGTTTTCTTTGAGGAGAGAAATACCTAGAAGGATGTATTTATTTGATTTTAAACCCTCAAATCTTAAAGGCTAATTGAAAGAGACAAAGTTCAACACATAACTCTTCTGTATTCAGTTCCTTCCAAGTGCCTGGATTTCATTGTGAATAAGAAGTGGCATGAACCATTGCTTCATTTTAGATGAAACTTTCTGCTTTTTGGCAGCTGCTGTAACACGGAAGGAACTCGAAACATTTTTTCAGGATAGCTGCCTAACAAGTGTGGTTCTCGTGGAGATGTGAGGAGCCTCTGAAGATTTTTAAAGGGGCAAAGTAGAGACGATTTCACTTTCTGTGCTACATTAAAGTTCAGAAATTCCAAACGAAATCATAATAGACTTGCAGTTTGTAGAGGTGCATTTTCCTTTGCTGTAAACCCAAGTCCCTTATCTCTGCTGTCGTTTGATAATGGTAACGGGTAATACGACTGCATGTACCTCCTATAATCACGCAGAGCCTGACGAATAACACCCTGCCTCAGGACTGTCTTCTTGCCTTGCTTAACCCAGATGGGTGCTATTCTTACACCTTGGACTCGAAGCTTCATTATTCATTCCTTTAATTATTGGAACTGCAGATACCATCCAGAGGCTTCTAAATGTAGGTATGAATGTGTATGTGGTGCAGAGTCTCATCGTTGGCTTGAGCGAAAAGCATCAGGTCTTTGTATTGTCATAGCAGGTATAAAACCTGTTCGTTAATATATAATTTTTGAGAATTGCAAGATAGTTCGCCTTCAACATCTAACCATCAACCATAGAGTAAAACTGCTTCAGACTCTAATTTCCCACCACTCTCCATCCTGGATGAAGTGACATAAATAATTTATTATACTGTAATGTCTATTTGTGTAGGGTGTTCCTTTTATTCATATGAAAATTAACCTCAGCTTTTATAACAAAAGAGTTGTCTAGTTTCCCAAATATTTCTTGAAAGATCCATTTTAGCGCAGGGTTGATTTCATGTTTTTCTCTCAATGATGAGAGCAACAACATTTGATACCTGCCCAATCTGCCACTGGCTACCGTGGGGGGAAATTTTGGGTGACACTAATGAATCACGCACTTGTAGGGGAGCTGAACAGGTGTACAGCTGAGAGGGGAAGCATCTTGGAAATGGTTAATGCAGGAGCTATTTCGTCTGAGAGGTAAAGACACAAAAGCCGCTACTAGCATTAAACAGAGGGCTTCTGTTTTTTGTTGGTATTTTTTCTTTTGATTTTTTTGGTCCATTTGTTTGCAGTCTTTCTATTGCACTGCATTTAAGTATCTAATTTAATAAGGATTAATTAATTCTAAGGAGACTCAAGCCCACATTTAACAATACTAACATTGGGGCCATACAGTTGAGAAAGAATGACTCTTACAAATATACAGTGGTTACTAGTGATAAGAAACAGCCCAAACTGTATACATATTACCCAGGAAATATTTGGGGATCTTCCAATAGTAATTGGAAGACTGAGAAGGAAGTGTTTGGGAAAATATTCCATGACAACTTAGGGTATACTTCCAAATAGGCAGGTTGCTCTGTGGATTCATATGGAGGCTCTTGTCTACCTTTAGCATCTCCCTGAAAATGACAACCAGGTGGATTTCGTCACTTGGATTAATGAACAAAATCTGTGTGTGGTTCAGAGTGGGGGGGGGGGTTACCCAGAGAGTACTTTTCCTGGGAACTCTTGTTTTTTTCACATTCAGTGTGAAAATGATGATCTTATGATGTTTACATAGCATAGTATTAGTCATTACTTTATATCGATTTTGATGGCTGTGTGACGTCATCTGAAAATAGGACAGTCAGTGGCACATTGAATGCTTTCCAAAACTGCTGTAAAACAGAAATAACATGAGTTCAAATACATATTGCCGATAAGCTGAGGATCACTCTTAAGTGACCGGACGGCAAACTTTATGTGTTAGCAAGAGAAAAAGAAATTGCTAAATCTTTTTTCCCCCTGTATTAAAATAATGAGTCTTAGATGATAAAGTAACAAGATCCAAGAACTTTTTAATAAAAACTTTTAAACTCCCAGTTAAAATGAGGGAACATTTAACGAAAGCAACAAGTTATCCCAGTTATATAAAAATATCTTCCTGGTAGTTTCAGAGACACTTCCTACCATTCAACAAAGAAGGAACTTGGATAATTATCTCAAGAAAATGATGCCTCATCGGAAATTTGAAGTTCAATGTAGTTCATCTAAGACATTTTATCTTTGGGCCACTAAAATAGAAGACATTTTATTAAATGCTACCAAACCTCAGGCAGATGCCTTAAAAGAGAGGACTTTTAAAAAATGAGTAATTCTTAGGGCTCCTGGGTGGCTCAGTGGGTTAAGCAGCTGACTCTTGGTTTTGCTGCAGTTCATGATCTCAGGGCCCTGGGATTGAGCCCCAAGTCAAGGTCCATGCTCAGCGGGAAGTCTGCTTGAGGATTCTTTTTCTCCCGTTGCCCCTCCCCCGGCTCATGCACGATCTCTCTTTCCTGCTCTCTCTCGCAAATAAATAAATGTTAAAAAAAAAAATTAAAAATGAATAATTCCTAAATTAGCAAGTTGATATCCTCTTCGTAACCACCACTGACACTGAAAGTTATCTAGTGATAAGAAATGGCACATTTAGTCAGAAAATAGTTAACCTGTAATTCTAATTACGCAACGATAATGAAAACGGATTGTTTCCAGAAACCAGGTGTGAAAGCTGTATTTGGACAATGAAAATGTATTTCTGAAGCTATATATTGCAAATATAAGCAAAATTACTAGCACTATTTCTGTTTATATAAGATGTAAATATCATTTTAACAGGTCTCTATTCACAAGATTCATTTTTCATCTAAATGCGAAATAAAATACTGGAAAGGCGTAACTTCTTAAAATATTTCAGTCAAACATTCTTGGGCACTTCTAATGATGTTTTGACTCTATCTGTGGGACTGGAGGGGACCTGAAATCCTATCTCCCCTGTTTGTGGGGAGATGGGAAAGGAATTCCAACATTGCCGCTGTTGAACCAAGAGCTTCACGGCATGACATTTGGTTTTCTTGCCATGTAAATTACCATAACCCCAACTTCCAGAGTCTGAATTATTTCTTTCAATTTAGTGTCTGAGTTTTGGTATAATTGCCCAAGAAACTTCAAAATAAAATTGCAAATTTTTACTTATAGAAGTATTTTTTTTCTGGAATATTATTGAGATACTTAGTTTGGTTTGATTGCTTGATCTATGCTGGGAGTTAACAAAAGGGAGCTCTGTCATTAGATGGATACCAACTCTTCACTAGTGGGAAATGCACCATGCTTTGAGGGATTTTTCCCCCCTATCCTGTTCTGTCTTCTTCTCTGGTCCAGTCCCTGCTGTGGCCCCTGATGCTGACTGCAGGATGGCTGGTTGGGGTGAATGGTACAGTCTGTGGCAATGGAGACAGAACAAACGAACTGGCCCCTTTGGGGATAGAATCAGTGGTAGTTTACTTATTAGTGGATGAAGTGAGCCAGACACAGTGCCGCAGAAATGAGTGTATAAAGTTCTCTTTATTAATGTCCTAACATGGGAGCAAATCAGATAAAGGGTGGGGGGAGATAATCCCAGAAATAAGGAATTAGCTATACAGGTAGAGATATCATTTGACATCATTTTATCTTCTAGGAAACATGTTGGATATTGTATTTATTTCAGACTTTCAGAGCTATGCTATTTCTTTGATGCATAATCTAAACTTACCTTTTGGGGAAAAAAAACCATTATCCTTTAATTATATAAGAATTCTTTTTATGTAAGCTGGTAATACACAGAATAAGTATACGGCACTCAAACAGAACATCTGTAGAAATAATGCCAGTTAAAGCTATTGAGTTCTTAGCTTATGCTTTCTTCTCTTCATCTTTTACTCCTCTGTCGTAGAATAAGTCAATCTTTGGTGCTTCTTTAACTCATGGTAGGTTTCTATAAACAGGAAACACAACAAACTTCTTGGCTTTTATTTTTCTGAAAACTAAGCTTCTTGAAAAGAGGGAAGATGATAATTTTGGAAGTAGCAGAAGGAGATGCTAAAGGAAATTGAGGTTGATAAGTTGTCTGAGTAGTGGGACTTAGTAACTGCAGTTTGGGTTCTCTCGAAGGAAAATGACTATGTGGTATAAATAGGGAGGCTGATCCCTGTGTCCTGACCATAGCTTTTATCAAGTGTCATGCTTCCTAAGTGCTAGACAAAGCAAAGCTGTACAACAACAGAGGCCATGCTGACTTGGACTATGGGCATCTCAGAGTGGACCAGTAAACAGAGACTTTCCTAATTGTCCTTCTGGAGACTTCATACAATGCTGCGTTGGAAGCAGCCATGGAGTGGGTAAGGTTTTAGGGATTCCCCGTATTGACTGAGACTGAATTTACAGTCCACACTGTAGGATGTGGAATGGAAGTCAGATTTAATGTGAGTTCTAAGAAGATAAGGACGTTGTCGACCAAAGTTTGTGGAATGAGAACCATGTATGCTGTGGAAGTTTACCTTAGTCTTACTGTGGTTAGAGTATGTATATACTCTTAACTGTTTATCTTTTTTAAATTGAAGTGTAATTAACATACAGTATTATATTGATTTCAGGTGTATAATATAATGAATCAAAAGTTCTGTACATTATTCAGTGCTCATCAAGATAAATGTACTCTTGATCTTCTTTATTTCTCCTCTCCACCCACCAACCTCCCCTGGCAACCAACAGTTCTCTGTATTTAAGAATCAGGATTTTTGTTTCTCTTTTTCTTTGTTTTGTTTCTTAAATTCCACAAATGAGTGAAATCATATGGTATTCATCTTTCTCTGACTTATTTCACTAGCACTATAATCTCTAGGTCTATCCATGTTGTTGAAAATGGCAAGATTTCATTCTTTTATATGGCAAAGTAATATTTCATTGTATGTTTTATAATACACACACACACACACACACACACACCACAGTTTCTTTATCCATTCATCTGTGCGTGGATACTTGGGTTGTTTCCATATCTTGGCTATTGTAAATAATGCTGCAACAAACACAGGGGTGCATATATCTTTTCGAATTGATATTTTTGCTTTCTTTGGGTAAGTATCCAGTAATGGAATTACTGGATCATGTGATAATTCTCTTTTTAATTTTTTTGAGGAAACTCCATACAGTTTTCCACAGTGGCTGCACCAGTTTGCATTCCCACCAACAGTGCATTAAGGCCTCTTTTTCTCCACATCCTCGTCAACTCTTGTTATTTTTTAGGTTTTTGGTTTTAGCTATTTGGATAAGTATAAAGTGATATCTCACTGTGGTTTTGATTTGCATTTCCCTGATGATGAGTGATGTTGAGCATCTTTTCATGTGTCTGTTGGCCATTTGTATGTCTTCTTTGGAAAAATGTCTATTCAGGTCCTCTGCCCACTTTCAGTTGGGATTGTTTGTTTTTTTTCTGGTGTCGGTTTGTGTAAGTTCTTTATATATTTTGGATATTAACCCCTTATCAGATATATCCTTGGCAAATACCTTCTCCCATTCAGTAAGTTGCCTTTCTGTTTTGTTGATGGTTTCCTTTGCTGTGCAAAGCTTTTTATTTTGGTGTAGTCCCAATAGTTCAATTTTGCTTTTATTTCTTTTGCCTTAGGAGACATATCTAGAAAAATTTTTCTACAGATGATATCAACAGAATTATTGCCTGTGTTTTTTTCTAGGAGTTTTATAGTTTCAGGTTTCACATTTAAGTCTTTAATTCATTTTAAGTTTATTTTTGTGTATGGTGTAAGAAAGTGGTCCAGTTTCATTCTTTTGCATGTAGCTGTCCAGTTTTCCCAACCCCATCTGTTGAAGAGGCTGTCTTTCCCCATTGCCTATTCTTGCCTCCTTTGTCGTAGATTAATTGACCATGTAAGCATGGGTTTATTTCTGGGCTCTATTCTGTTCCATTTATCTATCTGTCTGTTTTTGTGCCAGTACTATACTATTTTGATTGCTACAGCTTTGTAGTATATCTTGAAATCTGGGATTATGTTATTTTCAGCTTTGTTCTTCATTTTGTGTGTTATTTTAAGCTTTTTTTCCAAATGGAAGACATTTTATTTCTGCAGAAAAAGAAGTATTTGGAGTAAATTGTATTGGCATATTCATATAAATTATCAATGCATTGATGTAATAACCCATCAATTAAGTGGAATTTACAGTGCTTTCTTTCTCACAAAGTATTTATCAATCTAACCATTTAAATTAATGTTAAGAGATTGAACATAAAATTCTCTACCTTCTTCCTATATTTCGATATTGATTTCTAGAAAAGCTGTCTAGCTGTTGGAAAACTAATGAATACTTTCTGCACTTCCTTAAATTATACCTGAATTCACTCTGGAAAGCCTATTTGAATAGTTAAGCTCTCCCCACACCCTGCTTTTAAAAATACTTCAAGGCCCACCAGAGTTTGTCTAAATAGCAATTACAATATTTTAAATAACTGGTAACCCATATACTAAAAATGCAATCTGGGTGAAAGTTGCCCCAGTGTCCCTTTGTTTAATTTGTTCTAAAATGTAAGGTTTATAGGAAACTGAATTTTTGTACAGATTTTGCTTTGTGACTCTGAAGAGTGTTCATTTGGATGATTTTCAGTTTTCCGCGATTATAAATAGCGCTCTGTTCATTTCTGTCTTTTCCTTTTTGAACAGATTCTTGAAAGTCAACTCACTGGTTAGGATTTTTTTCAGACACTTGATATAAATCAGCAAATTGTTTTTATCAATCTCTTACATTCCTACGACAGTGCCTCAAAATGTCTTTCTTGCTGTACTCTCACCGGCATTCATGTGAGCATTTTACAAATTATTTGGTAATTTAATAGAAGAAAACTGGAGTCTCATTGATCTTTAATATACATATCTTTGATCAATAGCAAGATTCAATGGTTTTTTAAATTAGTCACTGCATATTCTTTTAGGTTGCTTTCCTGTTTTTAATCATTTTTAAATTAGGGGACTTAGTGTTTCTTATTTCTTACAGTTTTATATAACTAAATACATTTACATAGTTTTATATAATAAAGGTGTTAAAAGTTTGCTATACTTTGTGAAAATGTATCCTTGTTGGTTCATTACATTTTAGTGTACTTCATGATGTTTTAACATTTACTATGTTCTTTTCTCGTGTTGAAAATTGATAATACAGGCTCTGAGTCACTGTGACTTGAAGGATGCATAGGAACTTTTCAGGTGAAAAAGGAGAAAGAAAATTTCAGACCCTGAGAAAAGCAACGAGGAGTTGAACCTACTTAAGGAAGTGATAGAGGTGAGTGTTGCTGAAACACAACTCGGGGGAAGAGAGGTAGGTCAAATGGCGAGATACCAATTTTCTGGAAGACTTTTAACCAAAAGTTCAGTTTCCCAAATTTACTATGCTAAAAATGGCTTTTCTTTACTAAAATTTCATGCATTTTTTCCCAACTGGGATACTTTTATTCTCTTTTTACAATTTCTGAAGGCTTTTAGTTTGCAAATTTCTTTTCTCCTCACAGCATTTGAAGTAGTGTTCATGCTGTCAAGAGTAAGGCTCATAGTTACTTTAGTGCACTTACTGATGTCATTAATAGAAAACGATGTTTCAATATATAAAATTAGAATTTCATCTGGGAACTTTCCACTTTATACTATTTTCTCATTTTTTTTTTACTGTGGTAAAATTGCACATAATGTAATATTAACTGTCTTGACCATTTGTAAGTGTACAGTTTGGTAGTATTAAATACATTTATACTGTTATGCAGCTATCATTACCATCCATCTCCAAAAGTCTTTTATCTTGTAAAACTGAAACTCTGTACCCAGTAAACAACAATTTCCTATAACCCCTACCCTCAGTCCCTGGCAACCACTACTTTACTTTCTTTTATTGTTTTTTATTTCCCATTTTCCCCCATGCCCTAGCCTCAGCTTCTGGTAACCAATATTCTACTCTGTCACTATGAGTTTAGCATTTATTATTATTATTTTTTTAGATTCCACATATTAGTTGTATCGTACAATAGTTCTCATCTTTCTCTGGCTTATTTCACTTAGCATAGTGTCCCTAGGTTTATTCATATTGTCACAAGTGGCAGGATTTCCTTCCTTTTCATGGCCGAAGAATATTCCTTCAGTATATAAAACATGTTTTCTTTCTCTCTCCCTCCGTTGATGGACATTTAAGTTGTTTCCATACATTGGTTATTGTGACTAATGGTGCCACGAGTATGGGAGTACAGATATCTCTTTGACATAGTGATTTTATTTCCTTTGGATATATACCCAGAAGTGAGGTTGCTGGATATATGGTAGTTCTCGTTTTAATTTTTTGAGGAACCTCCACACTCTTTTACATAGTGAATGTATCAATTTACATTCTCAGCAAGAGTACAGAAGGGGTCCCTTTCCTCCACATCCTCACCAACACTTGTTATCTCTTGTATTTTTGGTGATAGCTATTCTGAGAGGTGTTAAGGTGATATCTCATTGTGGTTTTGATTTGCATATCCTTGGTGGGTAATAAAGTTGAGCACCTTTTCGTATACTTGTTGGCTATTTGTATGTCTTTGGGAAGATGTATTCAAGTCCTTTGCCCATTTTCTAATCAGGTTATTATGGATTTTTTTGTTGGTGTTGTTTTGTTTTGGTTTTTGTTACTGAGTTGTAAGAGTTTCTTCTCTGTTTTGGATGTTAACCCTTTGTTAGATACACAATGTGCAAATATTTTCTTCCATTCTGTAAGTTGCTTTTCATTTTATTGATTGTTTCCTTTGCTGTGCAGAAAATATTTAGTTGTGACAGAGTCTTACTTGTTTATTTTTGTTTTTGTTGCCTATGCTTTTGGTGTCAGATCCCAAAAACCATTCCAAGACTGACATCAAGGATTTTTCTGCCTGCACTTTCTTCTAGGAGTTCCACAGTTTCAGGTCATTCAGGATTGTGTGTATGCTTGGCTTGGCCACATCTGAGCTTCTTTTATGATGCTTTAAGGTTAAGTTCATCTAATTCGCAAAGAGTTTTTAGGAATCCCTCTATAGCTGCCACCAATTCAGCCTTATCAGTAATAAAACTGTACTGTGATTAATTGCCTTTCAATTTTTTTTTTTTTTGGCTTACCTCTTAACTAGTTTCTAATTTGGGTGCAGCGAATAGGAATACTATTCATTGGACACCTAATATCCCAATATCTTGGATCTTTGGCTAGAAATCTTGACCTGATATTTGGGGAGGAAATAAAAAATCACATTTCTGGCACAGTCTGAGCAGGACGCATCAGTTTCAATGCTTTTATATGTCATGTGGGGTTTTGACCTTAGTCAGTTGCAGCAGTTTATATTTCAGTAGGTTTTTAACTGGATCAGGCAGGACAGGCCTCAGTAAGCATAAAAAACGGGGCACTCTGGCTGCCCTTATCCTGACCCACACTGGCTTAGCTTTTAACCAAGCAGGGTCTGCTGACACAAGGATTAAATGATCAAAGGAAAAAGCTATTTAGTCCTAGTTAAGACCTATATCAAAACAAGCTGAGCCTTCCAAGTGTTTGAGCTTTCTAAGCATTTGTGCGTTGGGGAAAAGGGGAGAAAAAGAAAACTCCTGCTATTTTCTCAGGCAAGTGTATGTGTGGAATATTTTTAAAAATTTGAGATATAATTGACATGTAACATTGTGTAAATTTAAGGTGTGCAATGTGTTAATTAGATGCACTTATATATTGTAATATGATTCACACCATAGTGTTTGCTAACACCTCCATCCTTTTTTGGGGTGAGAACATTCAAAATCAATATAGACTTGTAGTAACTTTCAAGTATGTAATATGGTATTGTTAAATATAATCACAATGCTGTGCACTGGGTCCCCAGAACGTATTCATCTTCTAAGTGCTAGTTTATACCCTTTGACCAACACCTTGCAATTTCTCCCATCCCCCAGCTCCTGGTAACCATGATTCTACTTTCTGTTTTATGAGTTCAGCTTTTTTAGATTGCATATACAAGTGGTATCATAATCTCACTTCTGGGTATATATATCCAAAAGAAATAAAAACAGGATATCGAAGAGGTATCTGTGCTCCCATGTTGATTGCAGCATTATTCACAGGAGTTAAGATATGGAAACAATGAATGGATGAATGGATAAAGAAGATGTGAGATCTATATATGGAATATTACTCAGCCATGAGAAAGAAGGGTCTGCTTTTATACTTAAAATAGCAGAAAGAATCATGGGGGATAGAGGCCAAGAGTGTGTGTTTCATGTCACGTTGAGAAGCCCCTAGTTTAGTTCCTCTTAATGTCATTTTGAATTATATTGAGGGCTAAGGGGAAAGAAAATGGAGAGGCCAATATTTAGGAATTAAGTGGCTTTTCCATATGCTCAAGTCTAAGACCTCACGGTATCATCTCAACTGGAACCTGGGTTTATTAATTATGTAAATTTGGGCCAAGGTTTTAGGGCTCCTAGACCCAGACTGTGTTTACACCTGGAAAAGGGGGATAGATTTCGTCAATGAATAATTAGAAAGAAAGAGATATTTAAAATAAGGATGATGTGCTATCTTTTGTTGTTAGAGAAACATCTGAATGAAATTGAAATACCAAAAGTTAAGAGGACATAAATACCTGTTCTTGAAATACTTTCTCTCAGAGAATCAAATTTATTCAAGAAGTCAGGGAGGGAGGCACCTGGGGTGGCTCAGTCAGTTAAGTGTGCAACTGTTGATTTTGGCTGAAGTCATGGTCTCAGTGTCATGAGATCGAGCCCCGCATCGGGCTCCATGCTCAGTGTGGAGTCTGGTTGAGATTCTGTCTTTCTCTGCCCCTCCCCTTGCTTGCATGCTGGAGCGCGCTCATGCACTCTCTCAATAAATAAATAAAATAAAATAAAATAAAATAAAATAAAAGTCAAGGAGAATCCAGAGTAATTTGACATGTATACTTAAGACTTGCTTTCTGTAGAGAATCAGTAGGAAAATGAGAGAAAATAAAGGACTATGGACTGATTGAGCTGAAAAAGACTTAAAGAACTTAGAACCAAGTGAGGAAGATATAAAAAATGAAAGAAAATGCTTTTGTTTCAAATTGGCCTTTGAGGGGGAAGCCCCAGCAGTGGGACTTAATGATAAAATAGAAGGCACTGAGTACACAGTTTGGCTAAATGCCAAGTGAGTGAACATTAAAAACAAGATTTGGCCAGTGCTATAAAATGAACCTCTGGGATACAAGAATAAATCTGAGATGTTTTAAAACTAATCATTATTATCAAATTATCTTTAAAATTTAGTAGCCATTCTTAAGCATGGTGAACTTGAGGATTGCTCAAGCAATCACTACTCATTTGTGATGGTACACACTCACCTTCAACAAGTCTTTCTGGAGGAGCAGCTCACATTTTCTTCTTTTTCATGCTGTTTATATTCTTTATTATGTGTAGTACATAATTCTGGAGCTCTTCGTAGGAAAAATTGGGATGGCAAGTTTAACATTCTGCTTTTACTTTATCTTCCTCAGATATGAAGTTTCTTAAAATGAAACTTACTTGAAAGACTTATGGCTTAATTGGAATTAATAAAATTGGCTTCATTGGAATTAATAAAACTAAAAGTTTTTGTAAAGCTTATTTCTTAAGAATGAAGTATGACAAACAGGATGACATAGTCTTTACTGTTCTGCCTGGAATTGACATTTAAATTTAAATGCACATTCGTTGGCTCAAACCAGGTATAGTGTCCTCCATAAAGTTTTCTAGCTAATGTTCCCTTAGTATTCATATTGGCAATCTATTTCCTTTTTAAGTATTTAAAAATTCTTAATGATCGTTTTGGGTATCATTGATCATCGTTAAATTTACTCTTGCCAAAATATATATAAATTGAAACATCAACTGAATGACAGGATTTCAATACATAAACCACATAAGATTATTTCTTTGAGTTATCCTTATCATGGGAACCTATCTTTAAAAGCAGTTCTTTAAATCTTAAAAATAAATCTGGATGATATGCCTTTTGTCTATCATTGATTATAACACTGATAAAAATGAGGTAGGTAACCACATGATCAAAATAGGATGCAAGAATGCCAGAGACAACAATGAGGTAGACATTTAGCACTTCAGCTTTCCAAGTTCTGAGACCAAAGCTGAAACCAAATAGCAGTTTTTAGCCACATCCTGGAGTCTGTGTGAATCCAGTTGAAGGACGTCATGTTCAAAATACAGATACATTGTGCATAATATCGCAATTGTGGAATGGCTGCTGGAAGACTACATTCTTCTCTAACATACATTTTTGCTCAATATTATGTTTCTAAATTTCCTGTGCCCTTTATAGTATTTATATCCCACCTTCTTCATAAACATTTTCCCCTTCAGTCCAATCACATTTCTAGCAACCTAAGATTGTGTGTTCACAAATATAATATGCAGAGAACATGTAATTTTATTAGATGTTATTCAGTTTACTTCCATATCCCTTGTATTTTAAAGTCTTAACAACAATGTATAAGAAAGATTGTTAACCCCCTGGTTTGCCTTTCCTTTGAAAACAACTGAGAGTTTCTTAGTCACAGAGTAAAACAAAACAAAACAAAAACTGCAATATTGGTTTGGAGGTATAATAACTAGGCAATTGTATTCTTAGAGAACCAAGAGAAATAAAAACATACAGCAACAAGAATACATGTGACGAATGTTCATAACCACTTTAATCATTTTAGCAAAACCTGGGAAAAAATCCATATGTTTATCAATATTCTATATTCAATGCACTACTAAAAAGGTATAAAAAGATTTGAACTTATGATATTCACAACAGTGTAGAAGAGTTTCAGAAACACAATGTTGATCAAAAGAAATCAGACCTAAAAGAGTACATACTATATGCTTTCTTTCACATGAATTTCTAGACTAGAAACAATAAGTGATAATAACAAATAACAGAGTTTACCCCTGTCTGGATTGGGAGATTTCTTAGAATGGCAAAGGAGGGAAATTTCTGGAATGATAGAAATGTTCATTATCTTAATTGTGATCATGGTTTAAATGGGTGTATGTATTTGTCAAAGCTCATTGAACTGCATAGCTTTAAAAGGTTGAATGTTTTGCATGCACATTAGATCACAATTTAAAAATTAGTATTACATATATAAAATTATGTATTTGTAGTAAAATAAGGTAAATTCTGGAAACTGTCATGGGGCAAGGTCATGATTTGGGCTGGTGTTGAGGAACAATTCTCCACAAAGCTCTCTCACTGATGCATGTTTATGACTGAGTTACTGTACTAACTGTCCTGTATCCTAGACTGTCTTTTCAATAAGACTTCCAGTAAATTCCCTTTTGACCTCATCTAGCCCAACTAAGTTTCTGCTCAAGGCTCATGACTTTCAATAGGAAAATGCAATGGGGTTGGAATAAATTGACCCTTTGAGGTTGCTTTTTATAATCTAAATGTTTAATAGGGATCTCAGCTTAATTTAAAGTTGTTAATATAGAACTTTTGGAGGGAAAAGTTGTATATTGTGGTTCTCTGGTTCAAGGTGTGGGATGCAAGAAGTGAAAGATATATCTGTTAATCCACAACTACTTAAAATTGTTACTAAATTACAATAAATGCAACAGCTTTTTGCAAAAATAGTTTGGACAAAGAAGATTATGGTGAATAGCATTTAAACAATATGCTTATTTTTCTGTTTTAAATGTGGAGCTTTGTACACATATAATCTGTAATTCCTATTTGGATGCCAGTTGTATTCATTCTGTGTGTATATTATATACCTATTTTATATATGTAATTAATAATGAGAATGATGACTTATTTCTTTATTATTTACGTACACACACAAATACCATAGTGAATCTCTACAACAACCTGGACATTTTCCTCTCCATATTTGATGCAACAGAGCCTCAGCGTTGTTAGAAACTCACAGCTAGGAAGTGTCAGACTCAAGGTTTTCCCTGAGGTCGATTTAATTTCAAACCCTGCCGTTTTTCTATCACTTGATACTGGTTCTCTTGCAGTATGAAAAGGAGTGTTAAAGATTAACTAATTATAAATAAATAAGTTGGTATATCTCTTAACTCACTATTGACAACTGCTTCCAAAATTCCTTTTTGTATTTATATATTATTTTTTTACCATAAGAAATGCAAAACTGGTTTCCTGCATGTCAACTCTGTTTATCCATGCCTCTCTATCTTCAGCCCCTTCTCTTTCAAAGTGAAAATTGTATTGCTAAACAATTGGCTTCCCAGCTCAGAATCTCATCTAGTTCCAATTTTGTTCAGAGACAGGTGTACATTGATAAGAATTTTATCTCTGGAGTTTCTACCAAGTTCATAGCTGCTTCTTCACACAAATGGCTGCCTCATAGTTGGTGAAAATGGGGCACTGAATAACAATAGCCAAAGCCCTGTTATATTTTTGTCCTCCGGTAACAATATAATGAGAAATCAGTGGAAAGGAAGAACAGGTTTGGGATGGATTAATAATGGGAAGATTTACCATGACCTCACTTCAGGGCCCTTGACATGCACAGGTCCTTTCCAAAGCTCTGTCTGGTTGTAACAGATTTCTATATCTTAAAGAGTCCTCTCACCCCAGATTATGTTCCACAAAACCTAGATTCTGTCTTGAGAAGTTTGGAAGTGATAGGGATATTTTTAGCTTGAATGCAAGATCAGTATCAAGAAAAAGAAAGGTAATGGGGAAGAGCCTAATACAGGAAAGGAGAAGAGCAATAAGGGGCAAAAGGGCAAAATGACAGAGTTGATTTTTTCAAAATGGAACGTCTGGGAGTAATCCAGAAATCAGAGCAATGAGGACATGGAGACAAAAATACAATGAATGTGGGATTAGAGACAAAAGTGACGTCTGTCTCCCTTCTCACTTGGGAGCATTCTGTGGTGATGAAATTGCAACACCAATTCCTCACACAATTGACCTCACATATATTTAAATTTCAGTTTGTTATAGCAAATATTGTATAAAACTTTAACTGAGAGTTTACCTTGCTATAACTCTTAGAAATAAACACAGAAGCTAAAACTCAGTTGCATGTCAAGAATCTGAGGTAAATAACAAAATAGAACAGGCCAAGTAATGATAGAAAAATAGCCTTCATCAGATATAGATCCAGGGCCTTCTGATCTCCCCTGATTATGTACAAAGTCTTGACTCATTTCAATTCTGAAATATATTGTTTGTTTCCTTGATGCATGCATTCAAAAAAAAATTTTTTTCTTTTTCCTTTTTACTGAAATTGGAATAACGGGGAGGGGGGGACCCAACAGGATGATTCCTTTTTGCCTAAACATACTCCTGTTCTGATTTGTAGTAATACTTTGTCTCTGTTACTTTTCTATGATTTTTGCTTATTCCATGCACATTTTATCTCTGCCGTTATATCTTTCTCTAGTTTTGCCAACTCCTGAAGACCTTTGGAAGAGCCACAAGTAGAAATGCATAAAACTGGAATTAATATTTAACTCAGTTATGAAGGCTTTTGGTAGCAAAACAATGAAATGTTCCATATTTCTCAACTGAAAATTTGCATATGACCCAGAAGTCTTGAGTACTGAAGCAAAGAGTCATGTTATAAGGCAGAGGAGAGAAATACTGGATTAAGGAGGTGTTCATAAATTAGGAAGGAATTTATCAGAAGAGAAAAGTAAAAGAGTCACAAAGTAACTTTGTCTCCTGAAGAGATATAAAGTGTCTGGAAGAGTAGGGAGAATTTATGAGCACAGCAGAGAGAATATTCATTTCTCTCAGTAAATTACAGAAAGTGATTTGAACAAATTAAGATGGAGAGGAAATTTCCTATAAATAATTTAAAACCATCCTATGGAGTAATTTGTTAATTTTTTGGTTAGTTTCAAGGACACATAATCAGGATGGTCTTTGGTATTTCAGGTCTTTTCTTTAGTGCCCATGGTAGTTTCGTGTGTGTGTGTGTATTTGTAACTATCAAGTATATAGTATTCCTAACTGTAATCACTGTGCTGTACATTAGATCCCCAGAACTTACTCATCTTATAACTGGCAGTTTGTGTGCTTTGCTTAACATCTCCCAATTTTCTCCACCCTCAAGACCTGTTCTATTCTGTTTCTATGAGTTCAGCTTTTTTAGATTCCATATATAATTGGTATCATACAATATTTGTCTTTTTCTGCCTGACTTATTTCACTTTGCATGATGAACTCAAGGTCCATTCATGATGTCGTAAATGGCAGGATTCCTTCTTCCTTCCTCCTCATGGCTGAGTAATATTCCATTGTATAGATATACCACATCTTCTTTGTCCCCTTATCCACTGACGGACACTTACGTTGTTTTTATCCCTTGGCTATTATGAATAATGCTGCAATGAATATGGAAGTACAGATAACTCTTTGAGATAGTGATTGCATTTCCTTTGGAGATATATCTATATGTCTATATATCTATATCGAGAAGTGGGATTGCTGGATCATGTGGATTTTTAATTTTTGATTTTTAATTTTTTGAGGAACCACCATAGTGTTTTCCATAGTGGCTTCACCAGTTTATATTCCCGCCACCAGTGTACAAGGGTTCCCTTTTCTTGACATCCTTGCTAACATTTGTTATCTCTTGCGTTTTTGGTGATAGCCACTTTAACAGGTATGAGATGATCTCATTTTGGTTTCAGTGTGCATTTCCCTAATGATTAGTGACACAGAACAACTTTTCATGTACCCATTGGCCATTTGTCTGTTTTCTTTGGAAAAATGTGTATTCAGAAATAATGAAAATGATATCATTCCCAATAGCATAAAATAAAATACTTAGGAATAAAATTAACAAAGAAGTGAACGATCTGTACACAGAAAACTAGAAGACATTGATGAAAGAAATTGAAGAAGACACAAGTAAATGGAAAGATATCTCACGTTCGTGGACTGGAAATGTCCATACTACCCAGAGTTTATCTACAGATTCAGTACAATCGCAATCAAAATTCCAATGGCATTATGTGCAGAAATAGAAAAAAAGAAACTATCTTAAAATTCATATGGAGCCACAAAAGACCCTGAATAGCCAGAGCAGTTCTGAGAAAGAACAAAGCCGGAGGCATTGTACTTCCTGATTTCAAATTATACTAAGAAACTATAGTAACCAAGATAATATGGTACTAGCATAAAAATATACACATAGACCAATGGAACAAAATCAAGAGCCCAGAAAGGAACCCTCACGTGTATGGAGAACTATTTGACAAGGAAGTCAAGAATGCTCAAGGAGGAAAGGATAGTCTATTTAATAACTGGTGTTGGGAAAACTGGATAAGCACATGTAGAAGATGGAAATGTTGCTCTCATCTCATACTAACAAAAATTACCTCAAAATGAGTTAAAGATTTAAAAATAAGACCTGAAGTCACAAAACGGCAAGGAAAAGACATAGGGAAATAGCTCCTCGACATTGGTCTTGGCAAAGATTCTTTGGATAGGACACCAAAAACACAAGCGACAAAAGCAAAAATTACTAAGTGAGGCTACATCAAACTAAAGAGCTTCTGTGC
The DNA here is from genome assembly GCF_023065955.2 of Ursus arctos. Classification (NCBI taxonomy): domain Eukaryota; kingdom Metazoa; phylum Chordata; class Mammalia; order Carnivora; family Ursidae; genus Ursus; species Ursus arctos. Next base: position 29,402,445 of record NC_079873.1, on the reverse strand, counting down.
AGCAAAGAAAACGATCTACAAAATGAAAAGACAGCCTGTGGAATGGGAGAAAATATTTGCAAGTCATTTCTCTGATAAGGGGTTAATATTCAAAGTATATAAAGAACTCCTGTAACTCAATAGCAAAATAGAAAATAATCTGGTTTTAAAATAGGGTAGAAAACAAGATTGTATAATGAGGAAACTGATCTGTGTGATCGTGTAGTATATTCCAGACATATCAGTTTGTTATTTAATTCACATAGCACCCCAGTTTGGTGTTACATTGGAGGGAAATGAGGTACACATTGATTGGCTGCCTTGCTCAACCTCGCACAATGAGGTAGTTTAGAAGCCGTGTCATGTACTCAGGTCATTTTGATGCCAGATGCTGTGGTTTTTGTTTTTACCAGATCTAGCTCATCAAGAATACACTTCTGTTCCAATAGAAAAGTTAACATTTTCTAATGGGCAGATATTTGCTAATAACATCCATCCCACACATTCTTCTACTCATTCACAAATATATTAATTTATTCAACAAATACTGTTTTACCATTTATTATGTATCAGGCTGTAGGAAAGCCCTGTTAGGTTAAGAAGAGAGGATCTACCATGTTTTGAACATGTTTTATTTTCTTACTTAGAAGACACAATTTTAATTATTCTGCACAATCTCCCATATAGAAAACATACCTTAGATATTTATTGTATAAGATAGTACGTTTAGGAACTTTTTTATTATAAAAATAAGCTTACACGATTATGGAGGCTGAGGAGTTTCATAATCTGCTGTCTACAAGTTGGAGAACCAGGAAACCCGGTGTTGTAATTTAGTGTGAGTTCAAAGACCTAAGAATCAGAGAGGGGCTGATGGTCTAAGTCCCAATCTGATTTTGAAAGCCCAAGACCCAGGAGCAAGAATGTCCATGGACAGGAGATGGATGTCTCAGTTCAAGCAGAGAGCAAATTTGACCTTGCTCCATCTTTTTGTTCTATCTATCCAGTCTGTCTTGATCTTTACAACGGGAAAGGCAGCAACCTGAACCAGAACCATTTGGCTACTAATATATTCATTTTACCATCATAATATATCTCCTATCTGTCCCCTTCTCTCTGGATTCATTCCCCCACCTTACTCAGCACCAACATCAAGTATTTTCATTTATGGCTAAAAGTATTGCAAAAAATATCTGTATATTCTTTCTGCCATTTTCAGCCAGCACGAAATCAAATTCTACACACTCAGGAGAAGGACTGGTCTCACATGCAGATCTAATCATATAAGTAACTTGCTTAAAACCTTTTCTTCCCATTTTGATAAACCCAAACTCCCCATTGTGCCAAATACCCCTTCTTTCCATAGCATTCCTGAATCTTGTAGATCACCGACTCTCAGATTTTTTTCCAGCAGGAGGCACTTGCATGAGTGACCTGTCCCCTTGTTCATGCTCACAATTTCATACCCCCCCCCAATAAAATTTTTTTTGGCCGAAGCTTAAAGAAAATATAAGCACAGTGCACGTGTTTTGAGTAATACTTGCCTTTCTCCTTATACAAGTGAATCCTAGACAAAATTAAAAAGCAAGTTAAATCTCAACTGGAGTACTGGTTATTCTCCCTCTCCGCTGTTAAAGCACTTTGTTCTGGCAGTAGCCTAGACAAAAAAAGATGAGAAAGGTCCTATGCAATTTTTTCATGCTAGCTCTAATACCTCCTCATTTGCTCCATCTGAGAAAACATCAGAAAGCAAATGAGTCTAAGGGCATAAAAATAAACTTGAATACATTCTAAACTATAACAAGAGGAAATCATCCACAAATATTAGTGGGCTTTTGGGTTTTGCAGGGGGCGTGTTTCTTTTTCTTTTTTTTTCTTTGCAAATTACTAGTGACATTTCAGGAATCAAGTGTCATGGTGGAAACATGCTATGATGACAGGCAGCCAGGCCTTCCTTCCTCCCCCTGTCATATTCTCACAGCAACTATGGGTGCTTCTTACACTTAGCACAGTTCATTTGAAGTCTTTATTGACAGATTTGTCTCCTCTTAAATACTCTGTTTCTTTAGAAGAGGGACACAATGTACTATCTCTTCTCTCCAGTTCCTAGCAAATTTCATTGAACATGGAAATAGATGTTGGCTCAATGAATGAGCACACAGGTACTTTCCAGTGTTACCAGTATTTTTGGCTAGCTCTTTAATTTTTCTTTTCTTTTTCTCCCTAAAAATAACAGTAATATTGGTAGTGGCAGAGTCTGGTGAAGTTAGCTCTATCTTTTGTCACAACTTAAAAATTGTAAATCAGTACAAGACATCACAAAGCAGTGATTGGAAAATATGGGTTACTCTATATCGATATAAGTAGCAGACAAGATCATGGGGTTAATTAATATTTTCCTTATTTCATATTAGAATTCCCTCTCATTGGAGGCCCTTTAACAAGACAAATGAGGCTTCACGTCTAACAGATTGTTACTCAATAGGATACACATGGTTAGGGTACTGTGGATCTAGCACAACTGAGATCCTGAATATATGTTCTAGTCGGTTGTCCAGTACATTGACTTGTCCTAATAAATGCCTGTTAGTTACTCTTGCCTCTTGCAGAAACTGTCATTTTCTAGATCTCACTATCGCCTACCCAGTATTCTCATGCGCTGCCAGGCTTTTGGTACGTGGAATTAACAATTCATAGCATCATCTTGTATTTTTGTGCCTGATGGTAGGGTACAGTGGCAATCTTTTGGTCTATAAATTCACATTTTTTCCACTTCTTCCCCTTTCTGATGTGTAACATTTGCTGCCCTTCACAAATTTAAATCCCTCTTCACTCAACAACAGGATACGTTGTTTCTCTGTCTTCATCTTCCTATGATCTGCTCTGAGTATCTGGCGTTAAATGGAATGGTTGATTGGATAGTCCTAAAAATGCCCGCAGTTGGTGTCAAAGACTCCTTTCAATGACAGCAGAGCACACTGAAGGTTTGTTTTTTTTTTTTTTTTTATGGACAAACAACAGCAACGTCCTCACTAAATTTACAATCCTCTCTATTTGGTTCTCTCTGGTATAAATAATTTCTCTCTTTAAATACCATCAAATGTCAAAATCATCAGTTATTTCATTTTTTAGCACAAGCAGGAAAGGTTTGACTTTTTCTTAAAACTGAAACAGATTAAAAAATAAGAGTGTAAATGTGTGTCCGTGCACACACACATGCTTTACAACATATTCAAGCAGCACAAGCAGAAGGCCCTACTGGCAGCATGGAGTTTGGAGGTGACTGGCCCCCTGGAGTAAAGAAAACCAGGTAATCCAGTGCGATACATACTTTTGCCTTGGTGATAGTTCATGTTCGTTCATTTCGGCCCAATGACTGTTGCTTCCATGCTTGCGTAAGCCCTCTTCTCCCTGATGAGGACCAGTGTCTGGGATTGATGGTCCTTATGTAGCATCTCTGACACTCTCTAGGGATGTCTCCTCCTTGGCAAAGACGATAAGAGGCATCAGGGAGAGTTAGTCAGGATACAGTGGAGGAAATACAAAGGGTGAATTGGAGCACAAAACAGGAAAAGGTGGAGAGTAGTAAAGAAAAAAGACTCTCAGAATGTTAATACTTGGTTTTAAAGATCCTTGTGTTCCAACCCTTTGTTTTTCCATCTGGGGAAATTGAGACCCAAAGATATTAAAGGCATTGTTGAAGGCCGCGAGAAAATCCACATTTAATCTTTATGATTCTTAGTTGCCCATAAAAGCTATGGGAGGAGAGTCAGTTCCAGGGTAGTTTCTTCATGGCTGACGAGTCTACCACTGAGGGAGAGTTTCACTCTAAACAATTATGTCTTGGTGTTCACTCTGGTGTTCTTACTTTCTCTTTTCAACTCTCCATGATCCATTTTGAGTAATTCTGCCTAACAGAGGTATTGTTTTAAAGGGCTCCTTTTGCTAAAGTCACCAGAATGTTACAAAAATACCTCACTTATTTCCTCCATGTTACCTTCCTAAGCAAGAAAAAAGGCCATTTGGAAGAAACAATGTAGTTTCTTTGGTGAGGTTTTTTTGTTTTTTGCCCCCCCCCCCCCCCCCGCCACTCTCTAAACAACACCAGTATTGGTCCACTTTTTAGGATGTAAGCATCCTACTGCTGAAAAAATAATAGATCCATGTGAATTTGGACCTCAGGCATCTGCATTAACAGAATCATTTCCCCTACCAAGGGACACAAAACTGGAATGCTTTTTAGTTTTTACTGGGGCACCCAGGTAAACCCCACTGTGCATGGCTTCCCAGTATATACATATGCCTAGTCTGATGGTAACAATCAAACCTGTTTGTTTCCCTTATATCCAGATCTAGTCTTTTTAGTATCTGCTTTCTGAACACTTTGATCCTTCCTAATGATGACGATCTAACCATTTTCCTATGCCCACTGGCTATGGAATTCTAGTAAAACTCCTGGATGCTGTTCTGTTTCTGCTTCTAACAGATTTTGATTTTGATGCCAGCATATCTTGCCCTTGGTGTTGGTCCTTATTGTCTTTCACTTCTCTTGGGTGACAAAATTCTTTGAAAAGATTAATAAGCTCTCCTTTATTAAAATCCCTCAGCACTAGCAAACAAAACTCCGGAAAATATGCTGATGGTATAATTTTTCACTTCAAAATTTGGTCCCACTGTTGTCTCTCTGATTGGAAAAGGGCAAGCTCCCATTGAACTACATTTCTAGATATCAAGCTCTTGACAAAATTGCCCAATTATTATGTTTAATTGAAATAATTGGTTCCTGGGCTTATAATCAGGTATTATTCAAAGAGTTGTAAGACCACATATTCACTAGCTGTATAGAACAAATAGAGATGCGTATTTGCATTTTCAGGATGAAATATGCTGCTTCAAATAGAACAGGGCTAAAATATTCACTAAGTTTTATTATTCAAAACTTTATCTTATTGAACAATTATCTTAATATAATAAAGGAAATGACTAGAGCACAAAGCATCTTATTTTTTCTTCTGACAGCTGAATTATCTAAAGTATAAATAGCAGTGCTGTGTTTATAGAATAACACATACATGATATAATTGCAGTGATTACAAAATGAAACAGAGCCAGGAGTTACTCTTTTTACATTTAGTTTCTTCGAGGATGACAAAAGACAATAGTATTTGAAAACTTTTTATATTCATAACTCATATCTTATTTTGATGAATATTTAATTTCTTCGTTTTTTTTTTTTTTGAGGCTTAAACTTTTAGATCACCTTCAAACATGAAGCTAAAATTTTTAATTCTGTATCATAACCTTCAGTATCTCAGTGTTCCAGGAGAAAATTGCAGTGTTCCTGGCTCAGTTTTGTAAAATATTCATGAAACTATGATGACATCATGAAGAATGATACTTTTATTCTCTAAAAGTGAATCTTATGTTCCTTTCAAAGATAGCTACATTTTCTAAAATGAAATGTCATTTCAGAAGTTCACTTTTTAAAATTTATTAAATAAAATATGAGTGGCTATTGAGAGTATTGGACCCAGGAGTGACAGACCCCAAGGAAAGCACTCTAGCATCCATACCCTAGTAAAAAATTTGTAATGAATAGGAACTTACCTTTTACTATAGACCAGACTGTTCTTCCCATTCTTCTAGCCCAGTGTTTTTCAGAGTGGTGTCCTATGTAATTATGTATTCATTATAATATCAACTACAAAAATTTTATATACCTATAATGGGTTAGCCTTCACAATAGAGACTATAAATATAAAAATGAATGCCCTGATCCACATCTCTGAGAAGTTCATAGTCTAAGAGGAAAAGGCAACTATGTGAGCAAATTACAGTACAACATGGTAAATGCAATGGATAGGCTTCTGTGGCAACATGATGGTTATCTATCCAACAGTTCTTTCTGTCTTCCTGTCTGTGCATAGACTGATTCTAATGAGTTGCTGCATAGAGATGCCTTCATATTGGGTAAGGACTAAATCTGTGCTCTAGGGATGGCATGTGACCCAGTTATGTCCAATAATAGAGAAAATCTACTTAGGGCTATTTCTGGGGGGAAATCCCTTAATAAAATGTGAGATCGATCTCTCTCTCTCTCTCCCTCCCTCCCACCTTCCCTGCCTCCTTCCCCCTCTCCCCCCCTTTCTCCCTCTCTCTTCCTCTTCCCATCTCTTTCCTCCTCCACTCCACACTCCTCCACCTCTACTTCTGTTTTTGTTGCAGCTACATCCCTGCTTCTTGACTTTGAAGAAGATCATGGTACTGGAGGTTTTGGTAGTGATTTGGCAGTCACGAGATAGGAAACCATCAGATAAGCACATCACAAAGATGCCAGAGCAGAAGAACGGGAGATGAGAAGCTCACATGGTTTGGCAGCTGAATCAGACACCTACTTCCATATCTTTTGTTATCTGTGGGGAAAAAAGAACCCCTATTTGTTTTAGCCAATGTTGCATTTTCTGTTATTTCAGACAGAAGAATCTTCAGTGCTGCAGCTTCATATGGGAGGAGACCTTTAAATTTGATTTTTAAATATGAAAAGGGGATTTTTCAGGCCAAGAAGTTGTGAAGTTTTAGGCAGCGAGAATAACGTGTCGGTATTTAAAAAGTAAAAATCTGTCTGGAGAACTGGGAGAATTTCTGCGTATGGTGGTTGGAATGAACACCAAAGAGAGAGGTGGAAGCAAAACCGTGTGTGTCAAACCCAAGAGATCAGACCATCCTCTAGGCAATGAGGGGAACAGTTACCATGGAGAGTTACATGATGGAATTGATTGTTTTGTGTTGGTGACTGTCATGGCGGCTTTGTGGATAGACTTAAGAAGGAGGAGCTTGATTTCAGAGAAAACAAGTTTCCTGAACATTCTTAAGGAGGATCGCAGTTGCTGGTTCTTCACGTAACCTGCAGCGTGTGCTGTGGTGCACACCTTTGTACCTTCCTTCAGAACTGAGATTCTCATTCTTAGGACTGCCAGGAGTGCTGGTAGCTAAAAACACACAGCTGAGTTCCTGCCCAGAAACTTTCCCCAGCCAAAGGGAGGCCTCTCACCCAAGGTTATGCTGCCTCCTCAGGGACACCTCACACCCAATGGCTGGTCAGTACAGGGATATGAAGGTGAGGCTCCCTTCCCTCAATTTGAGATATCCAGGATGGCCATGCCGACTTGAGAACAGGGCTCACCACCAGCCGAGGAAGGCCTCTGTTTGCAGGAGCATCAGACTTCAGCTTTTCTTTTCTCTGCTTTCAATTCTGCTTCCTTCATTCCTTTACAGAAGTTATTCTTGACTTTTTTTCATGCAAATATCCACCTCAGAATCTCTCAGGAAATCAAACCTAGATAGTTGGTACCATGAGTGGTCTGAGGAAAAAGATCTAAAACTAGGCTTTGGTGCTGGATTACCGGCTGGCCACCTGGCAGTAAGGACCACTTCACCACCGATAAACAGAATATTGATAATTGCTCAGATGCCGGAGCAGTGTAATTGTTAACGTGTAGCCACGGGTGAAATGAGATGAGATAATGATGGAAGTGCACTGGCAGATACAGTCTTTTAGATTTTTGAGAGGTTCTGCGGGAATGGTGATTATACGGTTATGGAACTGAATGGTTGTTGACCAAGGCATTGGTGAAAATCACTGGACAAACTCAGAGTAATTATTCACCAATCTGAGAGCCAATGTATTTAGACCAGTGACCATGCATCCATAACCATCCATGATTTTGTCGGAACCATCAAGTCTTGGAGCTCACCAAGCCTAGCAGGACTCCACTGTGAATGGAAGTGGGATAGCCAGGATAGGCATGAGCAACACATGGATGCGTGGGGAAGCTGCCCAGGAAGGTGATCCGTCCTCTGCTCTTCGTTTTCCCCCTTAGTGGTTTATTGTCTGCTTTTCAAATTTCATAAGCAATTTTGTTGGTGGTGTTAACAGTGTTTTGTACTATTGTCCTCTCCAAATCTTCTATATACTTGCTGGTCGCTTTTCAGTGTCTAATTTGTGAAATACTGAGAGAAGGATATTAATATTTCCCGCTATGGTGGCAAGTTTGTCCATTTCTCTTGGGCAATTTTTACTGTATGTACTTTCACCCTGTGTAGTTAGTCAAAGTTAAGCCTAAAAAATATAGTTGAGGTCAAGAAAATGATTGCTTTAACATTTCAGAGTCTCCTAGGCTGTCTTACTTGATTTTGTTTTTTATTTATTTAAACAAAAACAGAAACAGTTTACCCATTTCTCCCACCCCCCAGCCACCTGCCTCTGGCAACCACCATTCTGGTCTTTAGCTATAAACTTGGTTTTCTTAGCTTAAGAGAGATCCACATAAAAGAGAGATCATATTGTATTTGCCTTTGTCTGATGTATTTCACTTAGCATAATGCATACTCATGTGCATACTCTCTCTCTGTATATGTATATACACACAATTTCTTTATCCAGTCATCCATAAATGGACACTTTAGTTGTTTCCATATCTTGGCTATTGTAGATAATGCTAGTGAATGTGGGCGGGGGGGGTGGTTTTCAGTTTCTTCAAAGAAATACCCAAAAGTGGAATTGCTGCATCATTTGGTAGTTTTACTTTTAATTTTTTTTGAGGAAACTCCATACTGTTTTCTATAGTGGCTGCACCAGTTTACATTCCCACCAACAGAGTATGAGGGTTCCCTTTTCTCTGCATCCTCGTCAATACTTGTTATTTCTAGACTTTTCGATGATAGGTATTCTATTAGGTGTAAGGCAGTATCTCATTATGGTTTTGATTTGCATTTCCCTGACTATTAATGATGTAGAGCTTCTTTTTGTGTACCTGTTGGCCATCTGTATGTCTTTTTGGGAAAATGTCTGTTCAAATTTCATTTTTTAATCAGATCATTTGTTTTTGTCTTGTTTTGTTTTTTTGCTGTTGAGTTGTAGGAGTTCTTTGTGTATTTTAGGTATTAGCTTTTAGCAGATATGATTTGCAAATACTTTCTCCCATTTTGTAGGTTGCCTTTCCATTTTATTGATGGTTTCCCTTGCTGTGCAGAAGCTTTTTAGTTTGATACAGTCTCACTTGTTTATTTTCATTTGTGTTGCTTTTGCTTTTGGTGTCAGATTTAAAGAATCATTGCCATGACCTATGTCAGGGAGCTTATCATGTACGTTTTCTTCTAGGTGTTTCTTCGTATATCACAGCTCAATTCTGATGGGAAATGGGCAAGTATAGTGGCATGAGCCATAGAATATATTGAATGTTACACAGCAAACTTGGGGAAGCTGTCAGGCCACTTAGAATATTGATGAATTTACTATTGCCCAGAATCGGTCATTTGGCCTGTGTGTTCAAACACATGATTATATTAGCAAACTGAGTATATATACACCAGTCAGGGGTTAATTCCCACTATGTGTATCAATCTGAAGCAAGGCAGGAGAAAGATGCCACATTCAAATGAGGCGATTTAAAATAATTTTTTAAGGGACAGTTTACAAAAGTGTGAGCTAGGTTAAGAAGATACATCAAGGAATGGTGGGACATCCCTGGGCTAATTACACCAGCATTTTGAGGAACAAAATAGGATATTATAAAAATACTCAGAACGTATTCCTTTAAATGGCTAGTATGTTTCCAGAGATGTTAGTCACCTGAAATATCCGAGTGTGTCATACCCATCAGCTTTCCTTTGGATTAGTCAGCTATTTATTCTTTTTTTTTTTTTTGAGGCTTTATTATTTAAGAGCAGTTTTAGATTCACAGCAAAATTTAGTTCATTTGTGCTATTGATTTCCTGTTTTCAATTTAAGTGATTTTTTTCTCTAATTCTTATTATTTCTTTTCTCCTGCTTAGTTTGGATTTAATTTGCTCTTCTTTTTCTAGTGTCCCAAGATGGAAACTTAAATTAGTTATTTTAGATTTTTCTTCTCTTCTAATATATGCTTTCAATGCTATCAATTTCCCCCTAAGCACTGCTTTCACTGCATCTACAAATTTTGACAAGTTGTGTTTTCATTTCCATTTAGTTTGAAATATTTAAAAATTTCTCTTGAGACTTCTGCTTTGACCCATGTGTTATTTAGAAGTGTGTTGTTTAATCTTCATGTATTTGGGAATTTTCCAATTATCTTTCTGTTATTAATTTCCAGTTTAATTTCGCTGTGATCTGAGAGCAGGCAGTGTAAGCTTTCTGTTTTTAAAAAAACGTTACAGTGTGTTTATAGCCCAGAATGTGGTCTTTCTTTGTGAATAATCCATGAGAGCTTCAGAAGAATGTGAACTCTGCTGTTGTTGGATAAAGTAGTCTATAGATGTCCATTATATCCAGTTGATTGATGGTGTTTTTGAGTTCAGCTGTGTCCTTACTGATTTTCTGCCTGCTGCATCTGTCCATTTGTGAGAAAGGTATTGAAGTCTCCAACTGTGATCGTGGATTCATTTATTTCTCTTTGCAATTCTATTTGTTGTTGGATGCTCTGTTGTTAGGCTCATACACATTAAAGTCTCTCCTTCTTCTTGGAGAATTGATTCCTTTATCATTATGTTACACTGTTCTTTATCCCATATAAGTTTCTTTGCTTTGAAGTCTACTCTGTCTGAAATGAATATAGCTACTCCTGCTTACTTTTGAATAGTGTTAGCATGGTTTATTTTTCTCCATTTACTTTTAATTTACACGTGACTTTATGTTTCAAGTAGGTTCTTGTAGACAACCTGTAGTTGAGTCTTGTTTTCTTGGTCCACTCTGACTTCTCTGTCTTTTAATTGGTGCATTTAGACCATTGACATTCAAAGTGATTATTGATATAGTTACATTAATAGCTACCTTATTTGTTAATGTTTTCTATATGTTGCCCTTACTCTTTGTTCCTATTTTTGTCTTACACTCATTTTTTGCCTTTAGTGATTGAGCATTTTATGTGATTTAATTTTAAGCATATCCATTATGCTCTTTTTTTGTTGTTTTTAAACTGCTATTAGTGATTCAGGCATTCATTCAGATTGGTCAGAGTTGAGGCCATGCTAGTTGTTAAATATTTTGAATATCTCTGTTGTGTGGATCTGGCTATCCAAAAGTACCCAAATGATTCAATTTTTTATGTTGATTTTTCCCCTAAATAGTGCTTCTACTACTATTACTATAACAATTATACAAATTTGTTGAAACTTTGATATATTTCTTACTATAAGCTTATGAGATAAATATTTTTATCCTTGTTTTGTATAGGAGGAATCTGAGGCTCAGAGAGGATAAATAATTTGCCTAAGGTCACACGACTTCTTGGTAGCAAAGTAAAGACACCAATTCAAGTTTATTTGACCCCCAAATACGTGTTAATTTTACTGAACTATCCAGCTTTTCCAGTGAGTGGGTGAGAAAGAGAGAGAGACAGAGACTGAAACAAGGAGAGAAATACAATAGCTTTTGTAAGTCCAGTTAATAAATACTAAAATTAGGATGACATCCTGTATGTGAATGTAATGTAAATGGCACTTCCATAAATAAGGAATCTAGTAATTTTGTTAGAATGAAAATGATAAAGCAATGTAGTATAATCCATTTGGAAAGCAGTTTGACAACATATACCAAGTAGCGTAAAATTATTATAGTTCATTTAATAACATTTCTAGGACTGTTTCTATATAAAATATAATTTAAATATTAGAAAATGTACATATGTATCAAGTTAGTTGAAATTTGATTTGTAATAATATAAAAACCTAAAAAGGTAAAAATGGGGAGTATTGCTGAATAAAATATGGCACACCTAGATTGTTTAAATATTATTAAGTCATTTAAATGATGTTTCTAAAGAATGTTTAAAATATGGAAAAGACTTCTGATAAAATGCTAAGTAAAAAATGAAATCAGGATACAAAATTGTGCATATATTGTACATTCATATTTTTGTAAAACAAAAAATTCTACACAGATAGGAAGGAAATACATTCATTGTTAATAGCTTTTCTTTGTGTTTTTTTTTTGCTTATTTTAAATTCATTTAGTGTATCATTAGTTTCAGATGTAGAGTTCAGTTATTCCTCAGTTACATATGATACACAGTGCTCATTACATCACGTGCCTTCCTTAATGCCCATCACCCACTTACCCCACCCCCCACTCACCTCCCTTCCAGCAACCCTCAGCTTGTTTCCTAGAGTTCAGCATCTCTTATGGTTTGTCTCCTCTTTTACTCTTATTTTATTTTTCCTAACCTTTCCCTACAATTCTCTGTTTTGTTTCTTAGATTCCACATTTGAGTGAAACCATATCATAATTGTCTTTCTCTGATTGACTTATTTCGCTCAGCATAATACCCTCCAGTTCTATCCATCCATATAAATGGTAAGATCTCATCCTTTTTGATGGGTGAGTAGTATTCCTCTGTGTGTGTGTGCGTGCGCGCGCACACACACACACCACATCTTTTTTTTTTTTTTAGATTTTATTTATTTGAGATAAAGCAATAGCAAGAGAGCGCGTACGAAAGAGAGAGCATGGGCAGAGGGGGCGGGGAGGCAGAGGGAGAAGCAGGCTCTCTGCTGAGCAGGGAGCCCAATGTGGGCCTTGATCCCAGGACCCTGGGATCATGACCTGAGCCGAAGGCAGCTGCTTAACCAACTGAGCCACCCAGGTGCCCCACCACATCTTTTTTAAAAAAAGATTTTATTTATTTATTTATTTATTTATTTATTTATTTATTTATTTATTTGTCAGAGAGAGAGAGAGAGAAACCATGAGTGAGTGCACAAGCAGGGAGAGTGGCAGGTAGAGAGAGAAGGGGGCTCTCTGCTGAGGGAGTGTCCTGAGATCATGACCTGAGCCGAAGGTGGATGTTTAAGTGACTGAGCCACCCAGGCATCCCAGCATCTTCTTTATTCAATCACCTGTTGATGGACATCTGGGCTCTTTCCATAGTTTGGGTATTGTGGACGTTGGGGTGCAGGTGCCCTTTCAGATCACAGTATCCTTTGGGTAAATACCTAGTAGTGTAATGGCTAGGTCCTAGGGTAGCTCTATTGTGGTGGTACACTCAGGTTTAGTGTTTTGATTTTTTTCTGCTTTACACATTTCTGCTTCAAGAAAATTCTTTTGATTAATCTTTGTTCAACACATGTGTATACCACTATGTCTGGTTCTGCTGTATCTGAGTTATTTGTCATTTGCTTATAATTGGACTTCCAACTTAGAGGACTTTAGGGTACTATTGCTCTCTCTGATATCTTTATTTAAACAGAGTATACTCTACCAGGTTACTCATGGTCCATATTTATCAACGACTTTTCCAAACCTTATTATGTGAATATAATTAAATAATGCTTCTTACAGATACATCTTATGGGAAGTATTTTTATATTAGTTATATAAGTTTTTAAAATATTTTAATTAATCCTAACTGCCACTTATTCTAACCTGAGCTTATGTTCAGATATTGATGAAACTGAGGATTTATAGCTGAATTCTACTAAATGCAAAGTCTTCTATGTAGTTATGATCTAAGGTTGGGTGTATGGGTTCTGGGGACAGATTTCCATGCTAACTAATTAGAAAAGACAATTAAATTCTCATTGTCTCAGGTAGCTTATTTATAAAATAGAATCGTATCTGTGTTTTAGGATAGTTGTAGGAATTCACTGAGCTAATGAATATACGACATTTATGCTTAGAACAGTTCCTGGTTAATAGTAAATAACAGCTCAGTGTTTGCTATTATTATTGCTCCCAGTTTTCAGATTTATCTTGTGTTTAGATATCTCTGAAATGTTTCTCTGACAGTACCACTAATTCTTCCATGGTCAGGCTGTTTATCTCTTTTATTCCATTAGAGGTGATAGGAGTAGGTATTGTCAGTTGTTTCCTTTTCCCTCAACACCCAGTAGTGATACGGGCACATTGCAAGGCCTCGCTTGAACAGTGGTTCTCAACCGGAGAGCCACAAGCCATAGTGATAAACACTGAATGAAATCAAATGACACAGTTCATGTTTCTGCCACCCTACCTTGACTAGGATTTTCCCTGCTACTATCTTACTCTTTTTCCATCTCAAGAATTCTAGTTTTCTCTCTTCTATGAAGAGGGGGGAAAAAAAATCTTCCCCTCCGCCCCCCCCCCCAAAGACTGTCCCCAGGAGAAAACAAAGCTACCCATAGCTGGGCTCTATCCTGTCAGAAGAAACTATTTACCTCATCATTCTTAAGAATGAAAAAGCCCTTCTCTCTCTAAGATAGTCATTTTTTTTCTCCTAAGCTTTTATCATTAGGAATCCCAAGCTACATGTTGGAATCCAATAGGCTTGTAGGAGCCCTTCCAGCAATTTTAGCTCTTTCTTGAACTTTTACTTTCCTCTAGGTGTCGGCTCCTTTTTCTTCTGCCACTTTGCCCCTTCTGCTCCTGTAAAAGACAACTCAGCCCAGATTACTTTTTTCCACCAGCCCCCACAACTGTTCTTGCCATACCCTGTGGTGATGAGAACAGTCCTCCCGGGAAATGCAGTGAGAAAAATAAAGGTTGTTTTGCCAAAAACCATGTAGCAGGTAGAGACTATCCTTTAATACATGTTTGGAAGCTGACCATGGCTGCTCAAGGTGATCCAGAGATCTTCTGTGAAAAAGAGGAAAGCCATAAGTATACTCATTGGATCAGGCTCATCGCAGTTGTCATGAAGTGAGAGGGCTTTCTCAGATCTTTCTAGGCATGTGCACAGCCCTGCATATGCATGTGGTTCTCTAAACCCCCACAGTTTTATTTATTTGAGAGAGAGTGAGCAAGAGAGAGAAAAAGCATGAGCAGGGGCAGAGGGAGAGGGAGAGGAACAAGCCGACTCCCCGCCGAGCAGGGACCCCGATACGGGGCTTAATCCCAGGACTCTGGGATCATGACCTGAGCCGAAGGCAGATCCTTCACCGACTGAGCCACCCAGGCACCCCTAAATCCCCACAATTATGTCAGAGCTTTTCAAAGGCCCTGACGACCATTTCATTCCCCAGATCTTCCTTTCAGGTTTTTGGTCAGTCTCTTGTTCGCTCCAACTGGTATTGCCCTTTCAGGCAGCAGTGGTATTAACCAATTGCCATGGACTCCTTTTTTTTTTTTTTTTTTTTTTAAAGTGCGTGCTTTAGATAGGGCTTCCCCCCCCCCACCCCACCCCGGTGCGTTCTGAGATGGATCAGACTGGCACAAACCTTGTGTATGGGCCTTTCCCAGGATGCTGCCAGAGAGAGAAAATAGTGGCAGTTCTCTGGAGAAGGGGCTTTCCACAGAACTACAATTTCTACTTCTTCACGTGTCTGCTCGGCTGCTGGTTTTCATAGCCATCAGGGTTGTTGAAGCTGCTGGTTGTCAATGTTACCTGGAGGGGTGGAGGGGGGGGATGAGAACAGGGAAAGTTCCATCTCCACAAAACTCACTGTCCTTTCCCAGGTTCAACAGTTTCTCTTGAATAAATACTCCCCTGGTTACTGTAGGACTGTGTTTCATTTTCAAGGCTCTGAGAAGGTTGGTTTTGACCATTTTGGCCAGTGTCCTTTTGTTTCTATGGCTCTACCATTCCCAAATTCCCACCCCTCCTTTTTGCTTTTTGATCTCCTGTTGGTGCCACACTTTGGTCAAATGTGCAGGCAAAAGACAAGTAGCAAGGGTTCCAGGTAGTGCAGTCTACAAAATCCATCTTCTGGAACAAAGAGAAAAGTGTAGAAATGAATGGAGTGTGTCTGGAGGAGCAACACAAGAATATCTACTACACCATTTTTATAGAGACTGATGTATAAACCTGAATACCAATTTCTGACTTGCCAGTGAGACATAATATTCACATGCACTAGAACACATGAAATTGAAATGACTAGAACATCCTCTCTCTGTACACAGAAAGCAAAATTATAATCAGCAGTCTGCTTGCTTGGCATGAAATCAGAAAATACAAGTAAATAATAATGTCAGGTTTAGTTTGCCTACAACTTCCATGCCTGTAGTAGGAATATGCTTGGTGTGAGAGTCGTCTTCTCCCTGTAAAATACTTAGGTGGGTACTGCTCAGTGGCTTTTAAAAACAATCATCCTTCTTTTCCTATACTTTATCAGCTGAGTAAACTCCAGTCCCATCAATAGCTGAAGAAAGCTGTCAGGACCAGAAGAATCCTTATTAGGATTTTCCCATAGCACAACTGGGTAAGGTGGTCTAGAAAACTTGACACAAATAAAAATTTCACAAAAGTTTCTTTTATCTATATTGTTTTCTTTGGATCTGTCACTTTAAAAGCCCACATATCACTAACAGATGAAAACCAACTGCTTGATTATAAAAGCTAAATTATAAAGTATTTTTTTTATAAGTCAGCTTGGGCTAAATTTTGCTCTGGTAGCTTCCAGCAAAAAAAGTATCAGTGGCATACCACCATAATGATTTATTTTTCATTCAGTTTACATATCTATTATGGCCAGATGTGACTTTATTCCAGGATCCAGGCTGTCTGTAGCCCTGCCTAAGATATTCCTAGTCTCATGGCAGATAAAAAGAAATGATGAGCAAGGTACATTCTGACCATGAGCTCTTCTCCTCAAGAGTGATCCAATTGACTTCTCCTTACAAATCATATCACCCAAACAAATCATATGGCCAAGCTTAAATCCATGATATAGAGAGGTGCATTTTTCTACTGAGCACAAGATAAGGTGCAGGGAAACACAGTGAATATACTTGACCATAATGCAATATACCATACTCTCCTAGTCACCTACCTTGGAAGCCAAAGTTATGAGTCTTTCCAAAGCATCTATGATTCCTACTGCATCCTTCTCATTAGGACTTGTCAGTATGACTTACTGATACAGTGTACTAATTGAATGTCCCATGAAAATTTTAAGGCAGTTAACGTCCTTATGGATTGAGTGGAAGAGAGAGTTGATGTGGATCTGAAGTGAATTGATGGCGTACTACTCTCCATGCCAAGTGCAAGCATGCTATTCTTCTGTCCTTTCCCTTTTAACAAAGAGGAAAAAAATGTTTCCTGGGTTATAAGCTGCACACTAAGCCTGTGTTGATTTGCTCAAGCAAAGAAACCATCTCTTTCACAGCAATTAGACTTAACCATAATTCATCATTCTTTACAAAAATGTTTATCTTTGGCTTAGTCAAAACTGGGCATGATAATGAGGATGTAACAGAAATAAGCACCTGGGCGCAATGAACTCACTCTGGCTAACTTAAGTGAGAGTGATTTATTAATGAATATTGGGTAGCTTACAGAGTTGTGCGAGGCCTAGAGAAAGTCTAGAGGCTAGATTTCTGAACCCAGAAATGTGACTGTCTTAATTGGGAAAGTGTTGCTGTAGCTGTGAGAGCAACTGCCACCGGCAATAATGACTGGGACCCTGACTCGACTGCCACGTTCCAGCACCAATGCCATTTCTGTGACAGCACGTCATTCCTTGTCCAAAAGCTTGATGCCTCTTCTGCCAATAAAGCCAGACAGAATGGCAGTTTCCTCACACTGCTCCATTTTGAATCAAATCTGCCCATAGCGTTCCTGGTCACATGTCTGTTCCTAGCTGAAAGGGGTGTTTGGAATATGACGTTCTGCTTTTTATGTTTGTGAGATACGTAAACTTCACAATGCAGGAAGTTCCCCAAATATAGTAAAAGTATTATTAAAATACCAAGCAATCATGAGTGTGACCTATACTTCTACCCATGGAAGTAAAACTCACTAAATACTGCAAGGAGAACTAAAAGCCAAACCTGTAAGAGGAAAGCTAACGTGAAACAAAATGACGTGAGCAACAAACTCTGGAAAATTTCAACAGAAGGAGACAAAACTTTGAAAGTATTGCTCACCGGGTAAATTTCAGATAACATCAAATTGGTTGTATGTTTGTGAAAGGGACAGCTTGACCTTTAAATCTGTCGAATAAAAAACAAATGCAATCTTAGTGAGGAAATGCTTTGTTCAGAAGGATTATTGCAAAGATGGTTGTACTAGAGAATGTTCTGACCATAAAAACCACAGTAATGTCAAAAATTAGGCAAAAGGGGTTTTTCTTTTACAGAGAGGAGTAGACAAATTGGGTATGGGGAAGAGGTGCAGTCAGATAGAGATTAGGGCATATCTTACGCTCAGTCTAGCCTATTCTCAGGAGGGGCTGTAAATGAGGGGCTGTGTGCTGGCTCAGGCGGGGGGGGGGGGGAGGGTGTTGAAGTTCAGGCACTTGGGGGAAGGAGAGAATCTTAACCAACATTTGGGTAACAAACATTTTGTTCTGACTGATGGGGGATGGAGGTGGACAAGCAGTTCTGCTAATCATTTATAAGACAAATATTGGAAATTTGGAGGGTGTGTATCTGGCCTTGTCCCAGGTAAATAAGGGAAGCATTTGTGAGTCTTACCTAAGTCCTATGGAGAAGGATGATTTGTCCAGGACACAAAACGGTGGGGAGCAGTCCTTTAATCACCACGGTTTCTCAGGAGCACACAGCTCACCTATAATTCAGCATTGTCAAATCCCTTGCCCTAGCCAGCAGAGTGTGCAAACTGCTCCACCTCTGTCCTCTGTGCCTAAGATGTACTCTCTTTTGAGAAGTTGAGCCAGAGACGGTGTGGATTTGGGTGCGTCAGGCACAACTGAGGGCAGGAGTGAGATGTCATGGTGAAAACAGGGTAATTCAGTGAGATCTGTTACAGTATGGTGAGAACCCACCCCTCCCCACAGCTCCCTTCTGTATGTAATCTGAGAAACTGTAAAATGGTTTCTAACTGGCCCAGGAGTAGAAGCCTACAAATACTGCCATTCATAGAGCCCTTGATAAAAGTACTGGGATCATGACCTACTGATTTGTGAAGACCAGTATTTTTTAAGCCCCATTCATGCACAAAATATATGCAATCAGCATATTTATATCTCACTTTTTAAAATTTTTATTTATTTATTTTAGAGCATGTGCAAGCAGGGGGGAAAGGCAGAGGGAAGGGAGAAAGAATCTCAAGCAGACTCCCCACCGAACACGGAGCCTGATGTGGGGCTCCATCTCACAACTGTAAGATCATGACCTGAGCCAAAGTCAAGAGTCAGATGGTTACCTGACTGAGCCATCTCAGTGCCCCTGTATGTCACTTTTAAATATAAATGGACAAACAAGGATTCTAATACTTATAAAAGCCTCTAGCAAGAAAATAAGGGGGTGGGAGCAGGGAAGGAGAAAGTAACAGAGAGAGAGAGAAGAAACTTGTTAAAAACAATTTCAAGAAAAGGAAATAATAGTAATAATATACATTTTAGAAAAATAAGGAAAATTTTAAATCCATTAAAGTATGATGAATGCCATTGCAGTTTTTTAAAAACAACTTTAGTGACTAAGAAACCTATCTTGTAAATGGAATCAAAATGTCAATAAAACGGTTAGAAGATAATGTCAAGACAGTATTTCACAAAGCAGAAGACATAAAGAGTTGCAAAATAGAATGAAGAAAATTGAGAAAATTAGTAGGTAAATCTGGGATGACTAAGATCTGAACAAGAGTTTCGGAAAGAGAAAAAAAAAGTGGCAGGAAGTTATTTAAAAAAAAAAAAAATTCTCCAAGAAAACTTTCCAGAAGTGAAGGACATGAATTCCTTGAATTGAAAGGGCCCACTCAGTGACAGCAAAATTCAAAGCAAGCAAACACAGGGGCTCCTGGGTGGCTCAGCTGGTTAAGCGTCTGACTTCGACTCAGGTCATGATCTCAGGGTCCTGGGGCTCTGCACTCAGCAGGAAGTCTGCTTGTCTCCCTCCCTCTGCTCCCCTTCCCCTGCTCCCACTCTCTCTGTCTCTCTCAAATGAATAAATAAAATCTTAAAAAAAAAAAAGGCAAGCAAACACAATTCTAAAATGTCAATGATAAAGAGAGTATCTGAAAATCTAACAGGGAGGTAGGATTCCACGGATCAGAATGGCATTGGACAAATTATTTCCAACCTGAAATTGTGTACCCAACCAAATTACCAAAAATTAGGATAGAGTAAAGGCATTTTAGAATGTGAATGGTCACTCTCTACTGGATAAGGAAAGCTCCTGGAACACATGTTCCTCCGAAAGTTAGAAGGTAAATCATGAAAGAGCAAGACATGAAATGTAAGAAATAGGGCTACAACACAGGTGAGTGGTTAGTGAAATTTTCTGTAAGATTTTGTTTATTTATTTATTTATGTTTATTTAGAGCAAGCAGGCGGAGGGGCAAAGGGAGAGAGAGAATCTCAGGCAGACTCCCCGCTGAGTCCTGGGGCTTGATCTCACAACCCTGAGATCATGAGCTGAGCTGAAATCAAGAGAGAGTCACCTAACCGAACCGACTAAGCCCCCCAGGCACCCCGGCTGATGCTGAAGAAAAGTTCCAAAAACACAGCTGTAACCAAGCTGAGAGGATAATAGTGCAGTTTGGAGCAGGAGAATGGACTATTGAAGGAGAGAAAAATCCAAGAAAATAGTGAATCTGCTAGAATACTGGATGCATTTGAATGCTTGATTGGAGGTTAAGAATTCTCTTGAAAAGATGGGCGAAGAGTTAAGGAGGAGACATATAAGTAAACATTTGATTGTGTTACATAATGAGACAGATCTTATAATCCAGTTCTACGCTAAATGCTTTGGAATTTATAGGGGAAAACAATTCTGCCTGTGGAACTCTTTGCAATGAGGATGCGACCATTCATTCGATCACTTATTCAACAAGTGCTGCTTAGGGTCTAATAGGTAACAGGTGTTACTGTGGGTGCTGGGGATATAGCCGAGAATAACACAGACAAAAATCCATTATTCCTTATGGAGCTACAGTCCAGTGTGGGAGAAGGAAGAAAATTAACAAAATGAATAAACAGAGTCATGATGGATGATGATAAATGCTAAGAAGAAAAATAAAGCATCATTTAGGATCAGGAAGTGGCGAAACAGTAGAGCAGGGAAGAGGAGAGGGGGACTCAGTGTGGCAGCCCCTGATGGATAAGGGAAGCTGCTAGGCTGAGAAGGGAATTCATTGTTTGAGAAGAGTCTGCCAATTGCAGAACTATCAATTATGCTGTTCCATGGGTGATTCCAGCCACTTGTTCTGAGATCTGAGAAAACCTAGTCAGTCCTATAATTGATTGAATGGCAGTCTTTTCATCATCCTAGATGATCGATAAGCATTAACTGCAGACCTTTATTTGACTGCTTCTTAGAAACAGGCCTTTTGGGTAAGTCTCAGACCATGGAATCAGCTTGGATGTATTTGATTGAAGCATTATCTTGAATTGGTCGTAGTTTGGTATAGAGATTTTTCTAACAGTCCTTGTAGCCGACAGATGAGAATTTTAAATCCTAGCTCCGCCATTTATATTCTTGGTGATGTTGGACAAGGGTCATGGACTGGGTTCCCCAGGTTGCAGAATCTGATGTGAAGTTTGGCAGGCAGGATGTTTCATAAGGAGTACTCTAGAGATCCACACCTGGGGGAGGGAGGGAAAAGTCAAGTTTTAGTGCAGTCTTAGTGGTAGACCCCAACCATTCGCATGGGGAACTTGGGCATTGGGGAAACCCTTCAGGAATGTCCAGGGTGAGGCCAAGGTAGGTATTTGTGCATGTAATTTTTTTCATTTATTTCGAAGGACATTTATCAAGCACAAAAATTCCATATGATTGATAGAATACCGATTATGTTAACATACAGATAAAACCTTACGGGCGTGAATAGAATTATTCTGAAGCATTCTGAACACAAAGATAGCACAAATAAGAAAATAACCTTCTACAGAAGGGGAGATTTTCTACCTGGGAATTTTACATCAAGACGAGAAACTTAGCCACAGGCTAGCATTTAAAGGCTACCCCGAGTGCATTTAGATATTTGAAACTATTTTTAGGCCTCATTGTCTCCCTGACAATGATCTGCTGTTTTGAGTCATTGGAAAATTGGAGACCGTGCTGTAGAGCAGTTGCATTTTAACTTGCAGCTTATAGAACACTCATTTCTAGATCAAGGCTTTGTAGTTAACATTCACTTTTAAAATACGGCTTTGTTTTTAGAGGACAAGCTGTAACAACATTAATTGTTCAGTCCATCAAATTATAAAAATACAATAATGTTTTCTTCATCTTTTCTTCCATGACTCTTAAGATGACATAAGACTCATTTAAAAGAAATGAACTCAAACCTGCAGTTATTGTTTTTGTAGATGTACAGAAATGAAAATTCCTCACTCCATACATCAAGAGTTGACAAAATTAATAAACCTATGTACTGACAAATATTAATTGATAAACTCCTCCATATTCTACACTGCCTTGAACACTATGATGAAATTTACCTGAAATATAGCATAGCTTCTGCCCTTATATTGCTCATTACCTATTCAAGACCCAAAGAATCTGAAGAGTATGGTTAAAAGCTGATACATAATTGTCAGTGTTTTATGTTGCAAACTGAAACTGACTTTGGCTTCTTTTATTGGAAAGTAAATGTACGGTAAGGATATCTGTCAGCTCACAGAACTGACAGGATGTCTGGAGAACCAGGCTCAGAAAATGCAAACACAGGGATGCTTGTGTAAGAACAAAACGATACTAGCTTTTTTCACTACTGGTGAACTCAGCCCTTTGTGCCAGAAGCTTCCATAGCTGTACATCTAATTGTTCATTTCTTCACCTTTGTGACACTCTCTCAAAATTCTGGTTCCCTAACCACAAAGTGAAGTTGTATTGGGTTGTTTGCCGGTGGCAGAAAAAGGGGGAGTCTCCTTTTTTGGTCTTTCCAGCGGGAGTTTGGGACTTGTCTTTCACAAAGATTCCCATTAAGGAGGATTCTTCCAAATTAAGGAAGATGGTGGGTGCTGGGAAGTCAAAAGATGACATGTTTGCTACAGTGTGAACACTCTGAAGTTTGTTGAAGTCCAGTGGACAAGGATGAATAAAGATGGAGGAGCCAGAGAAGGGCTTTGTGGAGACAGAAGGAGCTAAGATGCATCAGCCCAGTGTTAGACACCGGCATCAAGGGAGAGGGCCAAGGCTGAGGAAAGCTGCAGAGGTCAAAAGCCCTGGTTGCTGCAATTCAATGAGAATAAATGATCCCTTACAATTCCCCACAATGCTTTACTCTTCCTACTTCCACCACACTTGTGAGAATGTGCCCCCTTATCATGGTGGGGCTTCTGCAGCCTTGTCATAAGAACCATTGTGTTTGTGGGCTTGTTGGGACCATGGAGATCACCTGGGCTGATAGATGTTTCTTACTTTACAAAGGACAGATCTGAGGCCCAGAGAGGGAGTTCATCACCTAAAACTGGTCAGTCAGCAGTAGGGACAGAATCAGAACCTGACAACTTGGCTCCCAGGCAGATGTCAGTCTACTAAGTATGTTTGGTCTGTCATATTGTCGCTACACCGAAGGCCATTGCATTGCTTTGTTTAGGTCCTTGCTTGGACTGTTGGTTGCCTCGGCCTCCTAAACTCTTTCCCTCTTGGGTCATTCCAGCTCTCTCCTGATGGCAGATTTATCTTTCAAAGGGGAAGAACTGGAGTCATTTCTCAGATGAATGAAGTTCAGACCCCTGAGCCTGATTTCTGAGGCCATGGCTGCCCCCTGGGCCTGGTCACCTGCAACTCCCCGACTTTCTCTCTGAGAGCCAAGTCCTCGTCAGGCTTCTTCCATTATTTGTAGTTGTATATGCTCTGGTCTCTTCCTGTAATTCCTTCATCCCTTTCTTTCCTGTGAACTCCTTTACATTTCAAATCAACTCAACTATAATTTTCCCAAAGAAGATGTTGCTAGAATCTCAGAAAAGCATTGCTATGTCCTTTGCTGTGGTCCCATAGCATCCTTATACACACAGCCGTTGCATTCCCAAAAGAGGGGACTTGTTTAAATGTTTGTCTTCCGGGGCGCCTGGGTGGCTCAGTCATTAAGCGTCTGCCTTCGGCTCAGGGCGTGATCCTGGCATTCTGGGATCGAGTCCCACATCAGGCTCCTCTGCTGGGAGCCTGCTTCTTCTTCTCCCACTCCCCCTGCTTGTGCTCCCTCTCTCGCTGGCTGTCTCTCTCTCTGTCAAATAAATAAAATCTGTCAAATAAATAAAAATAAATGTTTGTCTTCCTCTCTGTATTGAAAATGTCCAGTATACATATTGTATCCTCAAGCCCAGGTCAATTTTTGAAAAATACCAGATATTCAGTGAGTAATTCTGTGTAAGAACTTTTATCAGTGCACCTTGTATAACTTCTAAGAGCTTATTCTGTGGACCCGGGAACATGGACTTGGGGAATATTTTCTGTGTTTTGACCTAAATCTCTCCTGCACTGATTAAAGATCATTTTATACTTTGGAGTTATAACCCAATTATAACATCCTTAGCCTTTTATAAATCAAAGAGTAAATGTTTCTACAAATACAACTTTGTCATCATTTTCATTTTGAGAATGGACCCAATTGTGTAAATTTTTATGAAAAGATGGTTTTCCAAACTGAATTGATAATAGTAATCTATTAAGATTCTGAATCATATCATGAGAAGTAGGTTTTTTAAAAAATTTATTTATTCTAGCCAGGGTTGGGGGGGAGGTGCAGTGCAGAGGAAGAGGAAAAGAGAGAATATCCAGCAGACTCCTGCTGAGGAAGGAGCCTGATATGGGACTTGATTCCATGATCCTGAAATCATGACCTGAGCCGGAATCAAGAGTTAGAGCTTAACCAACTGAGCCACCCAGGGACCCCGAGAAGTAGGTCTAAAATAAAACCTGCACTCTTTACAACTAACTAGTGTAAGAATTTGGGGGGTTTAATATAAATTCTAGAGGCTTAGGGCATCATTTAAATTCTAACCTATTAGTGTTCTTTGTGCTAAACCACGTTTTATATGGTAAGTGTTCAAGAGAGTTGTCAACAAGAACTATACTATTTTATCTTCCTTCTTCCTTTCTTCTTAACACTAACTTAAGGAAATATATAAGAGATAAAGAAAAAAGGGAGAGGAAAAGCAAAGAACAGTGGGAAATTACTCTGGCAGACTGAGCACCTAGGATAATTCAGTGTCTCAGCCAGAGTTACACAGATTTCAGCAGTATATGGACTTGGAAGATGAAGATTTTACAGGAGAAATACCCCGATTCTTGAAGAGTAGAACTGAACTCTTATTTTCTATCCTAGTAATAGGTGGCATATATTGCCCCATCAGAATCTGGGAATCTAAAATGACTAAGACCAGTTACAACACTAAATAGCACAATGGCATGAAAACCACATTGACAGGTTTATGAGAGCTTTTAAAGGACAGCTGTGCCTCCCTGCCGCCTTTCCATGGAATGCAAATCAATAGGAAATGGCATCTCAGCATTGCACTCCAGCGAATATTAAATATCAAATGCTTCGCGATGCTGGCGGTAAGTGGGCCACATTGAGTTTTCTCCCCTGACTCCACTGGCATCCTGCTAATGAAGCCTGCCTCTGTGGGCTTTTACTGTATATGCTAATAGGCACCATGGGAAGAATGCATCATATCAGAACCCTGAGCCCTGTGAGAGCAGTTTGTGGATAAAGAACATTCGCTCTTAGAACCACAGCCCATATTGAAACATCTAATTTAGAGAATGTATCAAGCCTGCCACAAATTTGTATCTTATCAAAGGGAGTTTGCATCTTTGGAGGGCTACATTATGTCAGATCTCTGCACATTATAGACACCTAAATTACTTCAGAAAGAGATACTGAGGGGATAGTGCCCAACACGGTTGCAAGCTATTGTGTCGAGTCCTGATTCTCCAAACTTGGCTGCACATTGGAATCCCCTGGGGAGTTTATAAAACGATGGCTGACTGGACCCAACCCTCAGTGATTCCCATTTAATGGTGTGGTCTGTGGTCCTAGCATCCAGATTTTTAACTGCTTTCTGAGTGATTCTAATTGGCAGTCACGGTTGAACACTCCTGATGTAAAGAATACGTGCCGCAGTTCAGATCTCCAGAAGGTGTTCTTCCACTGAGTTGTCACTGACGACGATTATGCTAGTTTTTGCCCTGGTTCACTCACACTCACATTCATGTGCTTTAAATGCTTACTCAGCTTCTAGCAGTGATTGTATTTGTGTTGGCGGGGGGCAGGGTGCACACTACCAGAATTGCGCAAGGAGCTGCTCACTTACAGTGTTTAGTTTTGTTCATACTTAACTCGCTGATGTTTTTCTGGAAACCTAAAATAAGCATAATATTTTTCAGAAAATGTTGGCAACAGATGGTCATCTCTTTAGACTCTTTATTGTTATAAAACTAAAATTGTCAGCTCGAACAGTGAGTAGGCTCATTATTTAAAATAAATGGTTTGGGATAGCATGAAATGTTGGTCTACTTCCTGCAGTTCACAATGTGGGTGCTCAGCAGACCACAGAAGAAGATGGCCTTGAAGGGTAGAAAGATGCTTTCTATCTACTTCCAGTATTGTCTGGCCTGGTTTTCCCAGAATCAAAATATATGCTGACCCAATTGAAGCCCTAAGAAAGTCACAGCTGAATCAGATGATTATTCCAACACCCAATAGGTTGGGGTGGGGTGCTGGTGGGGAAGGAATGCAGGAGTCTAGGAACACTCCTTGTACTGCACAGATGCCATGCTGCCTGGGTCATTGTGAGCTGTGGGTGGAGGATAGGAGTGGATGGCTAGTGTCCTCCAAGGACACTCATTAGGTCATCTTGAGCATATACGAGCTTCTTCATGCTCCTAATGTGCTCATTCTGTCTCCTTTTCCATCTTCTCTCATTTACCAATTGGCTTTCTGGGCTTTTACTTGCCCCCATTTCCCAAGCTATCCTCTTTGCTTAAGGAAATCAACTTGACCCCTTTAGACTTCAAAATGTAGTACTTTGGTTTTCATGGATATAGACAGCATCTGATCTGCCCAGTTACTGCTTGTTCTGCCCAGAAGGGTAGTGGTGAGAGTGCTTTGGTCCCAAGAATGGGGTTTGGAACAGTGAAAGGCTTCCAATCTGTTTCTTTTTCCTTAAAATGTGTCTGAAATTATTCATGTCTCAACTTGTAGGAGACAATTTCCTTTCCAATATTCCCAACTGGGCCACAAAAGAAATTTGTCTTCCTTATGTACTTTGACTTTGACCTGATTTCTAACTAAATGGTATCTTCTTATATTAAGAGAATTTCTCCCCTTTCCCTGACCTGTTGATGTTATAAACTTCCTTGGATTAACTATTAATAAAGGGCATCATGCCCAGATTGCTTCATTCTGATCCCAAAATCCAGTGTGTCTAAGAGAGGGAGAGGAACCTCAATTCACCCCACTACACTACCTTATCAACATAGGCCAGTATTTCTTAGCACCGATGTTTACTTAAAGGTGAAGAGTTCAGGCAGAAAAAGATAGACAATGATAAAGTACAACTGTCTACTACTCAAAGCAAATATTATCTACCCAGTGAATATAAGTACATAAGGTCAAAGACTCACCTGCATTTTTAATAAGAACAGTAGTTGCCACAACTACCTCCCTACCTATGCATTTGTAGCTAATAATGATGACAAGTTTCTCAGTACACTTTTGTAGGAGATAAAAAGCCAATAATTGCTCTGTCAGCACACAGACATAGTAATGTGGTCATCACTTAGCATAGGGTCTTGTGTCGAGTAGCCATTCAAGAAATACTTGTTGAATGTATGAAAATCAGAGTATTTTGCTGGAGTAATTATGTCTTCAGTTTTTTTCACAGTCCTGAAAGTACTACATCCAATGAGTGGAGTCAGCTAGTGAGTATGTTGACAGGTTGAAGATATTCGTGACCCACCTTCATTTAGTTAAACCACACAATGAATTTTTTGGAATCTCACATGTGTATAGAATGTGAAAAGTGGAGAAAATACTGTATGGATCCAAACTGTTCAAAGTGAAAGACATGAATAATCTTGCCAAAATGGAAAAATTATGGGGAAAACACTTAAAAGAAGGCAGTTGTCATTTTCTTAGCTATATTACAGTATATACTAAAGCCTTCTGTATGGAGAAGAAATGGATGTAAGACTGTTAGTGATCTTCTGGGGTTAGTAGATAATGGGAAAAATAGAAAAGAGTAGAGCACATTCCAGGTCATCCATATATGACCAAGAAACCTAAATTTGCAATTCAATCTTAAGGGGAAGATAGGTTTGACTGAGCCTGCCCCTTTTCAAAATCACTCAGGGAACAGGTAGTTCTGTATCAAACATCTGTTGCTACAACCCCTGCTTTATATGTTACTTGCAACACATAGCCAGATACAACCTTTTTTTTTTTTTTTTAAGTGTTTAAAATTTACCTCTGTTGAGACTAAGGAAATTGCCAAAAGGAAATCAATCTGATTTGTGATTGTTGCAACTCACCATATCAACATAAATCATACCCCTAGCACATAGATAATTTAGGCTGAAATATTAGTAAAAACTATTAAGGATGCCATTTTATAAACAACAGAAATTTATTTTCCACAGTTCTGGAGACTAGGAAGTGGAAGATCAAGGCGCTGGCAGATTCCATGTCTAGTGAGGGCCACTTCCAGCTGGTAGAAGGCTATCTTCTCCCTGTAACCTTACGTGTCAGAAGGGGCAAAGGAGCTCTCTGGAATCTCTTTTATGAGGGTACTAATCCCATTCGTGAGGGTTCCATCTTCATGACCTAATCACCTCTCACCATCACATCGAGTTTTAGGATTTAACATAGGAATTTTGGGTGGACACAAACATTTAATCTATAGCAGATGCCCTGACATAGATTATTGACCATTAAGAATTGCTGCTTTCTCAACTCACATTCTACTCTAGGAGTCAGTTCCAATAAATAAATGGCATTGGATTTCAAAGTTGGCTTCAGTCATATTTGTTGAGCCTCAGTTGAGGAGTTAGGTCATACAAAAACTAATTTTCAGGGGCGCCTGGGTGGCTCAGTTGTTAAGCATCTGCCTTCAGCTCAGGTCATGATCCCAGGGTCCTGGGATTGAGCCCCGCATCCGGCTCCCTTCTCAGTGGGAAGCCTGCTTCTCCCTCTCCCATTCCCCCTGCTGGTGTTCCCTCTCTGTCTCTCTCTCTGTCCAATAAATTAATTAAATCTTTAAAAAATAGTAATAATTTTCAGAAAATAAACCTTAAATTACCTTCTCCACTCAGTTACAACACGAGAATTAAATCTTCTCTAGGAACCATGAATCTAGAGAAGGTGGTTCCTGACTTATTAATTTTGGGGTGTTGGTGGGTAGTAAGCTGCAGGGAACATAAGAAGAAAGGAGTATTTAGAGGACCTTGTCATGCCCATGGTGATGTTACCTAGGGGTGTTATGAATGTGTAAAATATAAATGGTCAGATGAAGCATGAATAGAGAAAAGTCATCATCAAACCCAGGGAATTTGGGAGCATATATGTCAAGAGAAACAGTAAGACAAAGAAATGATAGAATAAAAAAAAAAAAAGAGTTTGTTAAACAAAAGAGGTAAAAAAAGGAAAAAAAAGAGATAGGAGAGAGGTAGGATCAGATAAGAAAGTAGTTTGTTCATTTGTTCCTTGAACTACGCCGTGTCAAGCTCTATATTAGATGTTCAGTGAAGTTAGTGCACTCAAAGTTATGGTCTCTATCCACAAATCTTTGGGTGAGTCTTTCATTTGGGATCCTGCTTAGGTCATCTCTTAAATGCCAGCTTTGGCAATGTATTAGGGTCACAAGACCTGTTTCTTTCAAGACACAAAGTGCCTGTAGGTCACTGTACAAGCATTTTTTAAAGATGACTTGACAACAGTAATTGTATTTGTGACATTGTTTCTGGAGTCGTTAGACTTCTCTTTTGTTGTACTTGTAGCTGTTTATTTTTTATACCCCCTTGAGGACTCATCACATAAGGAACTAGAAGAAAATTTTCTCTAGTACAGTACAGCATCTAGTGGGAGTTCTGCTCATACAGCTCTGAGACAGCCTTGCAGAAAGAATCTCCTTAGTTGGAAAAAAAAAATCTTATACCAAATAAGAAAAAAGATACATACATTCATTCAAGATTTGAGTGTTCAGATCTTTCTGGAAAATTTGATCCTCTTGAGGTCCTACTATTGCTGACTTTAATAATTCTAGGAAGTTGGAAGGCTAGTCAGAGACATACAGTAAAAAACAAATACTGTACTTTAAAGTCTTGCCCTTTCTTCCATTCTTTTAAGTTTTTTTTTTCTTCTCCAAGCAAATCAGAATGGTACTCTGCTTAAAAATAAATTAGCATGTTGAA
Source organism: Ursus arctos (assembly GCF_023065955.2). NCBI lineage: Eukaryota > Metazoa > Chordata > Mammalia > Carnivora > Ursidae > Ursus > Ursus arctos. The sequence goes on along the minus strand of NC_079873.1, from coordinate 29,372,255 downwards.
GAGTAGTTCTTGGAAAAATTCAGTAAATCCAGAGAATTGGTGGTGTTATCTGGGCAGTTGGCCAGTCACCCTTATGTTATCTAGACTCACACTGCATGCAGTAATAACACCAGATGGTCCATTTGCCCATCTGTCTAGAGCCACTCAAATTCTTTCCAAAGAGAAACATTTGGGGATTCCCAAGCTTGATATGCCAAAAGACAAAATGTGAAATACAAGTGGAAAATAGGAAGAATGAAAAGTTCCCGTAAGGGTGCATTTTTTGAAGTCATCAAAAATTAATGAGAGTTTGCATTGTGATTAAATTGCTAGTATCCCTTTGGGTTACCAGTGAATATTGACCCATCCTCGTTCTGTTCACTCTGTGCTCCTCCATTGAGTAGTGAGTGTCGACCCCTAGCTTACCACAGCTTCAGCCAGCAGCAGGCACTGAGGATACTCAAACTGTAGGCTCACTCGTGTCTAGCTTCTGGTCTTCATTAGCTCTTGACCAAGGATGGTGACATATTACCTCTTTAATCCTTGTATCTGATGGGCCCAGTGTGCCCCAAGTTGCAGGCTCCCAAGTTTGGAGTTTCCCAGGCACAGAGTAGCTTCTGTTCTGGTTTCCTATTTTGTCTGCGAGGTTTTTTTGTGTTTTTTTTTTTTGTTTGTTTGTTTTTAAATAAGATTAGTTTGCCTTTTATCAGTTAAGCCCTAATGGACCTTGACTCTAATCTTTCACAGCTTTCAGCTCTCTGCCCCTCTTTACCGAAGCCTGCTTACCTCAGTCATTAGGGAAGGGATGATGAGGCCATTCTAGACTCCTATGGTTTTTTGCGGTGTCCCATGGGTGAGAGTTTATAAACAGCAGACTTCTGATGGGCAAATCTGAAAGCGCTGAAGTAGAAGCTCCTTCTAGGATTACCAGATGAAGGGACAGCCCCTTTATAGTCCCACCCTCTGTTTAGAAAGCACACAGGGCAGTTTACAGGATTGAAGATTTTCCTCATTGTGCACACTATGCTTCACTTTCCTGTTTAAGGACGCATTCTTGAATTTTACCCCTAGACTTCCACATTATTCTCCTGATTCCCCAATTTTGGCTCATTTCTTCTGGAACAGTGCTTTAGGAGTTAAAACTGCTAGTGGTGACACCCTGTTTGGCATGCAGCAAGCCCTACTTCCTCCTCTTATTCTTATCCTCAAAGGTAGCCTCCTTCATAGGGTCCCTTGTCAGCAACCTGTGGGCACAGACACAATTGTACTGGTTGAAGAAAAATTAACACTGAATCGGGCAAGCTAAATGGAAAAAATTGTAAAAAGTTAATAGTTGGACTAAACTACCATTAATTTTCCCAAAGTATGCTAGCGTCCATAATTCTAAGTATAAAACTGTATTCTTGGGGCAGCTGGGTGGCCCAGTCAGTTAAGCATCTGACTCTTGATTTCGGCTCAGGTCATGATCTCAGAGTCCTGGGATTGAGTCCTGTGTCTGTCTCTGCCCTCAGTGGGGAATTGGCTTGAGGATTCTCTCTCTCTTTCCCCCTCTGCTCCCCTGCCTCTCTCAAATAAATAAATAAATAAATAAATAAATAAATAAATAAATATTAAAAATCTGTATTAAAAGAAATGGACGAAGATGGGCTCCATGCTGGGTGTGGAACCTGCTTTAAAAAAAAAGAATGGATGAAGATGATTTGTGGTTAAAAAAAAAAAAAAGAAAAAGAAAAAAAAGAAAAAAATCGCACCTAAATTTGGGATGTTTAATTCAAAGGTTGTTAGGTTTAAAAAGAGACCTCATTCAAAGGGATTAACAAAAACAGAATTTTTGGGGTACAGAGGACAGAGAGATGAGGACAAATAGGTTATTGATATTGAATTGTAGGTGGAAATGTTAAAGATTAGTTACAAATGTATATCTAGCCCTGGAGTGCTCCTGGATTTCTGTGAATAACAACACAAAATATCTAAAATGGCAAATGCAAAGTAATTTAAATTTCAGGACTCACTAAGCTGTGGTTTAGAGAAAGCCAGCATCAAGACTTGGATAAGAGTCTTGGCATGAAATCTAGCATTGCCACAGAAAATATGGCCAGATTTGGCAAGTGGCTGTTCTCACGTGAATGGAAAGAAATTAAATGTAAAGCTGATCTGAGGGCTTCAGAATTTAAGATGTCTGATTGTAGGTGATCCCTTGAAGAGAGAGGGTAGGGAATGTATAGATAGGAGATTCTGAATCTGTTCTCTTTGTTTGAAAATTTTCCTACTAAATGCACATACTGTGAGGCGCCTGGATGGCTCAGTTGGTTGAGCATCTGACTCTTCGTTTCGGCTCAGGTCATGATCTGGATTCTACTTGAGATCCTCTCCCTGTCCCTTTACCCCCTCCCCACTCTCACTCTCTCTCTGAAATAAATAAATAAATAAAATCTTAAAAAAACTACATGTACTGTATCCTCTCTGTGACAGTTATTACTGAACATTTTAAAGCCTACATTCTAATGGTAGCTCTCTTTGCATAGCTTATACTATTTCCTTATAAGAACCTTTTGATAAATGAGATGTTAGGATCCCAGAAGGAGAGAAAAGCCTCCCTCAAGTGGTCAAATTGAACATAATAAGGGGACAGTTTTCATAAGCTTGGACAGATCTAGTGAACCAACAAACAATCATAAAGTCCCCAAATTCTAATCTCAGTTCAGAGGCATTACCACTTGGGCCTGAGGTGGCACAGAGAAGAAATGGTATTAGGAGAGTCTGATAAGACCTGGCCATGTAGACTAGAGGTGGCTGGAAATGATCTGTGGCCTTAGAGGGATGCAGCTGCTGCCAAAACCCTGATGAGATTAAGGAAGAATCTGGGGATGGAAAGGAAAAGAGGTATTCCATCTTCCCTTCTTTTGGTTTCAAGTTGGTTCCCTCCACTGGTCAAAACCAATACAGGTCAATGGTGCTCTCAAGACACAGTCCATAGAGGTCAGCCTCCCAGGGCACAGAGCAGGGCCGAAAGGTAGAAGGATTAGAGTCCATGCATTTTTTTTAAACCAATCTTAACTTAACCTCATACTATTCACACTAGTACTTTCAGATTTCAATAAATATTTGTTAATTGGTTAAAATTCATCTCTCTTGCTCTATTCCCATTGCTATTTCTCTATTTCAGTTCCTTATTACTTCTTCATTGGGGCAATCATCTAACTTACCTCATTAACAGCCTCTGGCCCAGTTCTAATCATGCCCCTCCCTTGCTGTGAGTGTGTCCCCATTGCCTACTCGCTAATGGCCCAAATCATATAGACTTTCTTTAAATTGTATGTTATATCTTTGTATCTAGAGACCATGTGCCTAGAGCTAAAATTTTATTGAACAGAACTAATTTATGCATATTGTAATCCTTTAGTGAGGGAGCCATGTTTTTTCTGCAGGAAGGAGATTTCTCTTAAACAATGGCCAGTAGGTTTCCAGTGGTGTAAAATTGGATAACTTCTCCAAGCTTGGTTCAGTGGAAAGTATATTCTGTTTGAACCACTCATTCGTTCACCCATTTGTTCATTTATTCAGTAAAGATTCATCCGATACCACCTGTCAGATAGTGTTAGGTACTATGGGTATAAAATGCTTATCAACTAGCTTATCCTGTAGCAAGAGATAGAGCTGAGTGAATCAATGGCTGCAGCACGGGTACTACTGGGTGCTAAGGAAGGCTTATGCTCAGGGTGAATACTAGTGCATGAAAACAGCTGCTCCCCTTGAGGAGGGGAAAGCATAGAGATGTAAAGATGGCCAAGCTCATATTTTAAAAACAAGTACACTGAAAATCCACTGCAGAAAAACTGAGATAATCTATAGGATTCGGATAATGTATAGGATTCAAGAGCATGCCACAATGAGGAATCACAGGTGGTTCAGTATGGACACAGAGAGCAAAGGCCATACATGACAAGCCCAGAGCTAATATAATACTCAGTGGTGAAAACCTGAAAGCTTTTCCTCTAAGATGGGAACAGAACAGGGATGTTTAGTCTCGCTACTTTTATTTGACATTATACTGGAAGTCTTAGAGAAATTAAACAAGAAAAAGAAATGAAACCTATCCAAATCAGAAATGAAGAAGTAAAATTGTGTCTTTTTGCAGATGATCGATATAGAAACTCTAAAGACTCCACTAAAAATCTATTAGAACTAATAAATGAATTCAGTAATGTTGTAGGATACAAAGTCTATATACAAAAATTAGTTGTGTTTCTATATACTAACAGTGATCTACTAGAGAAATGAAGAAAAACAATCCTATTTACAATAGCATGAACAAATATTTGGGAATTAACATGATATAGCACATGAATAAAAAAAGGATAAAAACCATATGATCATTTCAAGAGATGCAGAAAAAGCATTTGTAAAGTACAACAGCCATTCATGATAAAAACCCTCAGCAAAGTAGGTTTAGAGGGAACATACCTCAACATAATAAAGGCCAATTAATTAATCCAATAAAAAATGGACAGAGGAACTGAAAAACATTTTTCCAAAGGAAACTTGCAAATGGCCAACAGGTCCATGAAAAGGTGCTCAACATCACCTTGGATATTACCCTTTAGCATCGTTCATCATTAGGGAAATGCAGATCAAAACCACGACGAGGTATCATGTCACCCTTGTTAGAATGGTTATCATCGAAAAGACAAAAGAGTTAACAAGTATTGGTGAGGATGTGGAGAAAAGGGAGCCCTTGTGCACATTTGTGGGGATGTTTATTTGGACGCCACTATGGAAAACGGTATGGGAGTATTTTAAAAAATTAAAAATACAACTACCATATGACCCAGCAATCCCAGTTCTGAAGATATATCCAAAGGAAATGAAATCCCTATTGTAAAGAGGTATCTGCATTCCCATGTTCATTGCAGCATTATTCACAATAGCCAAGATATGGAAAGAACCTAAGTTTCTACCAATGATGAATGAATAAAGAAGATGTGGTATATGTATACAGGAGAATATTATTCAGCCCTGTGAAAGAAGGAAATCCTGCCTTTGGCAACATGGATGGACCTTGAGGGCATTATGCTAAGTGAGATAAGTCAGACAGAGAAAGATAAATACTGTACAATATTACTTTTATGTGGAATTTAAAGGGGCCAGGCTCATATAAACAAAGACTAGAATGGTAGTTACAAGGGGCTGGGGGATGGGAGAAGTGGGGAGCTGTTGATCAAAGAGTACAAACTTCCAGTTAAAAGATGAATAAGTTCTGGGGATCTAATGTCCAGCATGGTGATTATAGTTAAGAATACTATATTATATACTTGGCTTAGAACATCTTAAATGTTCTCATCACAAAAAAAGAAATGGTAAAGTTTGTGACATGTGAGAGGTTTTAGCTAACACTGTAATAGTAGTCTTTGCAATATATAAGTGTATCAAATCAACACATTGCATACCTTAAACTTACACAAAGTTATATGTCAATTATATCTCAACAAAGCTGAGAAAAAATAAATATAAATAAAAAATTACATTCCTCAGTCACACTAATTACACACATACACACAGAAACGCAGTCATATGGCAAGATGCTCAAATTTAAACATAGTGAAAGAAATACGAAATTAAAATGTGGAAGATGGATAAAAATAGTTGATGTTTGGTAAAATCCCGGTTTGATTAGGGATGTAGAGGCAAGAGAAGATTTTGAATCAAGCAGATAGTAAGTGTCAGGGCTTCATACTGAGAGGCTTCATTGGTGAGAAGATGTAGAAAAATCATAGAGTCTGTCAAAACGTCCATATAGTGGCAAGGGTAGATTACCCAACTTACCCTCTGACTGTTTTTAGAGCAGCTTTGGTACACTGGCTCTCAAGTTTTGTATCAGTCACATCCATGAGTCACTTATCCAAGACACACACGCACACACACTGTACACACAGGTGAGTGCACACACAGGTGTATGTGCATTTAAGACATTTAAGGCATCTTTGAGTGGTTTAGCAGTTAGCTCTAAAGCCCTGTCCCCTGGGTGCAAACCCTGGCTGTATCTTTAACTATGTGATCTTAGCCATATCGCCTAATTGTTCAAGGCCTCTTTCCCCACTTGTAAAATGGAGATAATGATATACCTACACATAGGATTTGGTGAAGAGTAAATCAGTTGACACGTATAATACTTAAAGCTGGTCTGGCACAAAGAAAACACTTAACCAACGATCATCATCATCATCATTAGCTCTATAATTAAAAGATTAAAATGCATAAAAATATTAACATTGATTAGCTATGGATAATGGGGTTATATAATGAGGTTAGAATTTATGGTTAGGTGTAGTGGTGACTACATGGAGGCAGTGCAGCCACCTTGGGACTCTTCTAGCAACATCTTCCAGAAATCTCTGGTGTAAGACTTTACGAGCAACACTGTGATCGATTCTCCAGGCCAGAGAGGGAAATTCTTTCATGCTGCCTGTCTCTCAGACTTGTTTTCCAATCACTTTTCCTAATTCTACTTTCCTTTCCTCCCTCCCTCTACTCCCTCCCTTCTTTCCTCGCTTTTCCTCCCAATCAAGGCTAAAGAAATAAGAACTAATTATTAAGTCATTGAACCTTCCCTTCTTGGCATTGTCTAAATTTGGGAAGTTCTTGTAACAGCATATACAGGTATGTGTATGTGTGTCCATGTGTCCGTGTGTCCGTGTGTGTGTGTGTGTGTGTGTGTGTGTGTGTGTGTGTGTCTGTGAATTCATCTCTGGGCAGTTTTAGGGGGAAACTACTGCTTTTGGTCAGAAAGACTGGGGAAAGAGTCAAGTACAGATTTCTCTGTTCTGATACTTTGAAAAAAATCATCCTCCATTGTGGCAAATTAAAATCCTGCCGTCAAAGTGTTGGAATTTAAAAAAATTTTTAAATAAAAGACTTTTTAAAAATTGGGACAAGGGGTTAAGTTGTAACAGATAAGTTCGGAGAACGTACTATACATACTGTATACTATATCATATATATATTTAGTTCATACGTATAATCTGTGTACTAATATGCTACACTTCTCATGAACCTCTGAGAGTGTCCTGCTCACTCTGAAGCCAGAGTCATAGCGTCTCTCTACCAGCAGTAAAATGCATGTAATAAGAATTTACATTTACAAAGAGGAAGAAGGGAAAATGCATTAGTACTCTGCTGTTTCAAAAGGCATTTGATCAGATGAATGATTCTCATCTGTCACAAAAAGCTTTCTTATAGAGAAAAAAAATCTCACTATGTTCCTAACAGTAAAATGGCCGATTCTCATTTCCTGTCTAATGAATTATTTACATACTCTTCCCAAGGCCATTTATACTCAATCTACTGTTAGGCAATGCTCCAGAAGACAGTGCGCTCGTTTGTAAGAGAATCTCCTCTGAATTCAATATATTCTCTTCATTTAGTCTGTGAAAATGTTGGTGTCCTCCGCCTCAGACATGAAGATCCATGTTGTGATACATCTGTTCTACTAACATCACAGAGCAACGGGGCTAGTGAATTTTCTGCTGATCAATGGAAATAGACCAAATAGATAATTCAGGACCAAGTAAGAAAGAGCCGTTGTTGCTCTAAGGCATGGCCCAGCCCCTTATCCAGAAAGATCTATCCTTGAGTCCTGTTGCCGTTTCCCGACACTCCCCCCACATTCCTACTGTGACCAGCTCGTCCAGGTGCAAGCACTTCTTATCTAGCACATGTTCGGGGCAGTTTGCAGGAGGGGGCTGCCTTTAAACTGAGGATGGTGCTTTAAATATCTTGGGAAATCTTCCTAGTGAGAAATTGGTTATTATTTTTAGGCTTCCTTCTTTCCAAAGACATGTATTGAAAATACCTAGCTCTTGCATATATAGAGTAGCGAGTCTTCCTCTCACAGGAAAGCCCTGTTCTTGCTCCACATGGCATGTAGGAAGAAAAATGTATCTTGAAGGCTCTGCAGACGCCTCCAGTGCTCTGCTCTTTATTATAGACATAGACCGGGAGCCTTAGCGTGGGGGTAGTGGTGGCTCCTGGTCTCCAGCCAGAGGTCCCGGCGCGACAAGAGTAAACAGAAGTGAAATGGAGACCAGCTGACTTTCGGGTTGCTCAAGATGCATTGTTTCTTATTTCATGTCGCTGGCGGAGTTAATTTCCCCATTAACATATCAGCGGGAGTAATCATTTGTGATGACTTTCTTGATTTTACAGCAACGTGTCACATCCAGTTATCAATCTGATACTAGCTTTGAAATAAAACGCATCTTTATGGAGGGCATAGATGTGATGATGAAAGTAGCAGAGAAATGGGCAACAGCACGAAGGCTTTGGTGGATTAACACGTTGCAACAAGGAGTTCTAGGTGTGAGTCATTAAACTTTGTTACAAGTCGTTCCTTTTCTTGAGTGGTAAAGTTGGCCACATTTTAATGTGGCTTGGAATGGCTGCGGTCTCCTAAGCAATTCATCTGAAAATTTAGCATGTTGTTAAAAAAAAAAAAGACCCTTAAATTATTAATCCAGTGGCTTTATATCACTGAATATTTTCTGAATTTTAATTATCCAAGTGCCATGACTATAGCTATAAAGTTTCTCTTCTTATTCTCAATGAATTGAAAAAGTTACAAAATTCTTATTTTGGAGCTTCTTGGAATTTCTAAGATATCTTTAGAGGTAAATTATTTTTTTCTTATTTTTAAGTTGTGATGCAGTACAGTTGCACATCTTTGTTATACAGTTCTAGGAATCTTACCACATGTGTAGATTCCTATGACTACCATCATAATCAGAATCAGAAACACTCCTATCACCACTGAAAACCCCTTCATGCAGCCAGAGTCAAACACTCCTCCACCCAAACCCCAGGCAGCCATTGATCTGTTTCCCATCCTTGTAGCTTTGCCTTTTTCTGAATGCCTTATGTGATATATATATTTAGTTATACATTGTGTCATTATACATGATATATTATTGTATATAATATATGCTATATATTATTTGATTGTATAAGAGGTTATATATTGTATAATTATATATTTTATATATTGTATGATGACATGTACATATAATATATAGCCCTTTTATAATATATAGCATATAGTAATATATAACCTATAATGTGTAATAATTATATATATAGAGAGAATCATGCAATATACAACCTTTTGAGACTGGCTTCTTTCACTCAGCGCTTATCCAAGTTGTGTGCATCAGTAGTTCTACCATTTTACTGCTGAGTAGTAACCTACATGGATGGGTGTACCATACTTGATTCAGGCTCTTACCGATGGGCATTTGAGTTGTTTCTTTTTTTTTTTTTTTCTTTTTTTGGTATAATAAATGAACCTGCTGCAGTAGACAGACTAACACCATGGCCCCTAATGATTTGCACCCACATATAATCCACAGGCCTTGAGTGTGGTAGAGATTTATGAATGTGATGAGATATCAATTCTGTGATTGGGTTATCTTATACCGCACCGCTTACTCTAAGAAAAGGAGATTATAACTGAGGACTTCAGAGGGGAGGGGGGTGGGGGAATGGGATAGGCTGGTGATGGGTTGTAAGGAGGGCACGTATTGCATGGTGCACTGGGTGTTATACACAACTAATGAATCATCGAGCCTTACATCGGAAACCGGGGATGTACTGTATGGTGACTAACGTAATATAATAAAAAATCATTAAAATAAAAAAAAAAAAAGAGATTATTCTTAGCGGTTGTATTAGTCTGCTCAGGCTTCTGTAACAGAATACCACTGACTGGGTAGCTTAAACAACAGAAATTGACAGTTCCACAAGCTAGAAATCCAAGATCAGCATGCCCCTGGGATTGCTTTCTATTGGGGCATCTCTTCCTGCTTGCACACCTTGCCGTGGTTTCCACATGTCCTTTTTCCTCTGAGTTACGCTCTTCTCATGGCTCTTCCTCTTCTTATAAGGGCGCCAATTCTATTGGATTAAGACTCCACTCTTATGAATTGTTTAAACATAATCGCTTCCTTAAAGGCCTTATCTGCAAATAAGTCACATTAGGAGTGAGAGCTTCAACATATGAATGGGGGAGCAGAATTCAGTTCATAACTGGGTCTGACCTAATCAATTGAACCCTTTAAAAGGGATGGGGCTCTTCCTGGTCAACAAGATTCAAAGAGTGAGAGGGATTTAATATAAGAGAGACTCTTCATTGTCGGCTTTGAAGATGGAGGGGAGACACTGGCAAGGTATATAGTCAGTCTCTAGGAGCCGAGAATGGCCACAGCCAGGAAAGAAACAGAGACTCAGTCTTAAACTGCAAGAAACTGAATTCTACCTCAATCTGATAAGCTGAGAAGATTATCCTGTGCCCTAGATAAGAACACAGCCTGACCAATATCTTGATTTTAGTCTCATGTGATTGTGAGCAGGGAACCCAGACATATAGCATCTGGACTTCTGACCAGCAGAACATGAGCTAATAAATGGATGGCATTTTAAGCTGTTCAGTTTGCGGTAACTTGTTATAGAGAAATTAAAAATTAATATATTTTGGTACGTGGAAATGATTCAGAGATCTATGCTTTTGCCAGTAACACTTTGCCTTGATTACTTTAGCTTTATACTATATTATAAATTGGGAGTCCTCTAGCTTTGTTCTTACTCTTCAGAATTGTTTTGTCTGTTCTAGTTCTTTTGCCTTCTACAAATTTCAGAATCAGTTTGTGGATTTCTTAAGACAAACTTACTGAGATTTTTATTGGGATTGCATTAAATTTTTAGATCGTGTTAAAACAGTGGCATTTTAACTATATTAAGTCTTCCAATCCATGAACATGGATTGTTTCTCTAATTATTTGTATCATCTTTGGTTTCTTTCACCAGTGTTTTGCAGTTTTCACATACAGATCCTGTGCATATTTTGTTAGATTTGTACTTAAGAACTTCATTTTTTGGTGCTGCTACTGATTTCTTAATTTTTTTTTATTATGATATGTAAGTCACCATACAGTACATCCTTAGTTTTTGATGTAGTGTTCCATACTTCATTGTTTGCGTATAACACCCAGTGCTCCTTGCAATATGTGCCCTCCTTAATACCCATCACCGGGCTAGCCCATCCCGCCACCCTCCTCCCCTCTAAAACCCTCAGTTGGTTTCCTGGAGTCCATAGACTCCCATGGTTCGTCTCCCCGTCTGTTTTCCACCACCTTCATTTTTCCCTTCCTTCTCCTAATGATCTCCCTGCTATTCCTTATGTTCCACAAATAAGTGATTTCTTAATTTAAAAATGAAATTGTTTTATTGCCGGCATGTAAGCAAGAAATTGACTATTGTATACTCACCTTGTTTCTGAGACCTTGCTAAATTGGTTTATAGTTCCAAAAGTTGTGTTGTTTCATTTTTCGTATTTTATATGTAAACAATCATGTCACTTGCAAATATATTTTTATTTTTTTCCAACAGTACACTTTTATTTCTTTTTCCTGCCTTATTGAACTAGCCACGGTTTATGTTGAATAGGAGTAGTGAGAAAGGATATCCATGTCTTGTTTCTAATTTTAATTTTTTTGGTCCATGGATTCAATTTAAGCCAGTAGTATTCTTGAGGAGTCCGTTCTTCCTAGCTGATCAACAAATATTCCTTATCTCTCTTTTTTTTTTCATATATTGAATGATCATATATGACTTGATCTGTTTCTGTGTTCTCTGTCCTAATCTATTGGTCTACTTTCTATCCAAGCACCAATATCCACACATTCTTAATCATCATAGCTTTATAATAAGCCTCAGTATCTAATCAGGCAATTTCTGCATCATGTTCTTCTCTAGGAAAGTTTTGACTTCCCTTACAATTTTTTCCATATGAATTTAAGTTGATTTATATATTCGGGTGCTCCCAGGTTGGCACCAAGACCCACTGCTTTCAGCTGGCTTCCCTGCACCTATGCCTGGGAAGAGTGCAGCACATTGGTGCCACCTGTTCTTGCGACCCAGGGGATCCTCAGACCACATTGTGACTTCTGGGATTCTACCCTGTTTTGCCACCTGAGCACCTTTGCCACATCCTCCATGGTAGTGGACTTCTAAAAGTTCCGATTTTGCACTCCACTGCTTCCAATACTTTGCAGTAGCCTCCATAAGCAGGCTTCCCCCCTGCCGCCTTACCCGTAGGCGTATCTCCTCCACGTCAACTCCGCACCTCCTACCTTCCAAAAGGTGGTCGCTTTTCTGCTTGTGGACTTGAAGTTTTTGTTCTCTCAGACCTCCAATTGATTTCTTGGGTGTTCAGAATGATTTGATAGCTATCTAGTTGTGTTCTAGGGACCTGACAACCTTAGGGTCCCCCTACTCCTCTGCTATCCTAACTCCTTCCCCTCTCCATATAAATTTTAGAATCAACTTTCCATATTCCACAGAAATGCTTTTGGAATTTTGACTGGGATTCCATTGACTCTGTAAAACAACTTGGGTGGAATTGATATATTGGCAGTATTGAATTTTTTAATTCGCACAAATGCATATCTGTCCATTTATTCGTTTTCTTAAATTTCTTACCTTCAGTCTTTATTGTGAAGGTGAGGGCTAGCAATGCAATGTTGAGCCACTGTGTAGAGCATCATCATTTCAAATGGAAATCTTTAAAAGTATCACTGTTCGGCAGATTAAAGAATTTCCTTTCTACTCGTCGTTTGCTAGTAGGATGTTTTCCTTTTGTTTTAATTTTATGGTGTAAAAAACTCTTAACATGAGATCTACCCCTTAAGAAAAAATTAAGTATAGAATATTTTCCCCTTTTTAGCCCCCTGTATATATGTTAAATTTTATCAAATGCTTTCCTTTACTAAAACGACTCTATGAATTTTCCATCTTGAAATACTGTAGTAATTTACATTATAACCACAGAGAATGCAGGAGGATATAAGGAGAACATTCACAGCAACATTGTGCTGACCTGTCAGGAGTGCAGTAGTGTTCAGGCTGGTTCGAATCTTGGGTGATGAAGGTTTAAGAATGTTTCAGCGTTAACTCCCTGGTAAAATGTACTCCCAACACTGGTTTATAGGAAGAAAGAGAGGTGGGCTGACGATAATGTAAATTCCAAGCTCCAAAACTGCAGGGAAGTCCAAAGAAGTGGGATCTGGGGAAAAGCCAAAAAGTATTCCGTGTAAAAAGGGTCTTTCTATACCTAATAAGCAAAGAGTTTAAAATATAAGTCTGTGCGGAACTTAAGCTGAGTCCCCATAGATTGATGAATTCTTACGACTGGCAGAGCTCATTCCTTTAAAGTTTCTCAAGTTTTGTACCTTCAGACAGGCCAGGTTTTATAGTTTCCTACTGCTAAAATAAACTAGTCTCTATTGACTTGCAATAATCATCTGGAAACTTCACACATACGAAGAAAGGAGACCTGTTCTTTGCTCAAAGCAGCTTTGGGCTTCAGCACTTTCTAGGTGTAGGTAAACTGACGTTAAAAGCAGGTGGAGTTCCAAGTATTGGAGATCTAAGAACCGAATACTAGGAAAAAGTGAGGGAACATTTAACTCTTTTTTTCTTTTTTAAGATTTTATTTATTTATTTGAGAGAGAGCTCATGAGAGAGCAGGAGCGGATGGGAAGGGCAGAGGGAGAGGGAGAAGTAGACTCCTCACTGAGCAGGGAGCCTGACGTGGGGGCTCGATTCCAGAACCCCAGGATCATGACCTGAGCCAAAGGCAGATGCTTAATCTACTGAGCCACCCAGGTGCCCCAGAACATTTCTCTTACAGCACTCCTAAAATAGCACATTTTCTCTAAGTCAATAAAAAAATGTAAACTAAGATCGATTAAAGCCCACTTTCTGAGCTTTACACTGTGTTAGGCAAATTTTCTACATCAGTTCTAACCCTTAACACAACTAGGAAAAATAGGCATTATCATTACTCGCATTTCATAGAGAAACTGAGTCATAGACTGGTTGTCCAAAGTTTTATAACTAGTCATGGTAAAACTAGAACCTGAAATTATTTATTTCTGATTCCAAATCTTGAATTATTTCCACTACACTGTTAGCTTAATATTTAATGATGTGATCAAAGAAAATGTGCCTAGTTTCACTTGACATATGTTTAAAAGTGCATTGAGAATCTCACATTGGGAGTGACCCATCCTTAGTATAGTTTTACATCAGCTGTTTTTCCAATTCTTCTTTCTTCTCTGGTATCTGTGCCTTTCAGTGTTGACAATGCTATGTGAAATTAGGTGCAGCTTAATCTTCTTTTTCACATAAATATTTAAAGTCTTAGATCCTGCTTGATGTACCTTTCCCTGAGTCATTTTCTTGCTGTCTTCTGAATACCCACAGTTAGAAATAAATGCCTCAAAATGCTAAAGCAGAGAAGAAATAAAATATTTGCAACTTCTAACTGCAGTCATTATATCAACAGGCATGACATATATTTGATCTTTCTCTGTTCTACAGAAAAACAAGAAATGAGATAGAAAAGTACTCAGAAAGAAAAGAGCATAGAAAAGGGAAGCAAAAGATACCAAGACTAAATATAATGGTTTCCCCTTTGGACCTTTGTGCTCACTCATGGATGAGAGAATTTTGGCAGTCCTGGTGACATGAGTTTACTATTACTTCCAAAATCTTTCAAATGTTATTTTTACCAAGGAGGAGAGATTTCTGGACTAGCAATTGTAAACAGACTTGATGACATAAGAGAATAAACTTGATTAAGTGTGATAATGTATGTAAACATTCATGTTATCCAGTAAGGATCTAATTAACAAATATTCCTATTTCTTTCTCGCCTTTATTTTAAAAAATTTATTTTCTCTAGAAGGTCTGATCTTGTACAGAAAGCACTATCTGGGGTGTTAGATAAATTTGTTCTCCTATCCTGATTCTACCTCCCCATAGCTATATGATACAGGGCAAGATACTTGTCAAAGCCTCAGTTTCTTCATCTGAAAAATGCTTTCATGGGGATATTATGAGGCCTACATATGACACGATATTTAGGGAAAATACATACTAAAATGTCTGTGATGGGATTATAATTATTCAGTGGGACACCTGTCAATAGGAAAATAGATTTCCAAGACACTAATTTACATTAAACAGTTTATGTAGGTCTCCATGAGAAAGTCTCCATGAAAGAGTCAGGATTTCATGAGAGACCCTGAACCAGCCAGGACTACCCAGCTAAGCCACTCTCAAATTCCTGACCTACAGACCCTGAGATAATAAATGTTTATTGCTTTAAGTCACTCGATTTTGGGGTAATTTGGTATACAGCAGTATATAATTCACACAAATCTTTTAAAAGCTGTAAGTAATGTTTCTGAATGCAATTGACTACAATTTGTGGATATGTTAAAGGTATCAGTGAAAGAACTAAAGGAGGAGATAGTTAAGCAATGGAGGTGTGAGGAATGGGATGATAATTTGAGAATATAGACAAGACCATTTTCAAAGATCTAGATTAAATCTCTTGCTATTGTTTATGCGCTGTATTTCAGTAGTCAAAGACAACTAGGAGCACACTTGTAGTCAAAGTCAGGTTTATTTAGTAGACTGCAGCAAATGAGAACATACCCCCATGGAATCTCAGTAATGGGGATTTAAGAGAGGCTGTTCATAGGTCTGGGCTTGTGCTTCATATTCCCAGGGAGATTATGGACTCTTTTTTTTTTTTCCTAAGATTTTATTTATTTATTTGAAAGAGAGAGGATGAGAGAGCACGGCGGGGGGGGCGGTCAGAGGGAGAAGCAGACTCCCTGCTCAGCAGGAAGCCCGATGCAGGACTCGATCTGGGATCTGAGACTGGAATCATGACCTGAGCTGAAAGCAGTCGCTTAACCAACTGAGCCCCCCAGACACCCAAGATTATGGACGCTTGTCCTGGATTGGATCTTGTCAAGAAGAAGGAACGGTTGAGCAATTAGATTTTCAGCAATCTTCGTTCAGCAGGTAGGATAATAATGCTGGCCTGGGAACATCATTGATAAGAAAGCAAACGTCACTCAGAAAAAGGGGTCATTAGTCCTATTTTCAGCCGTAGTGTGGCCTTGTGATAAATACTGTTCACGTGACCTTGTTCATGTCTCACTGGAAACTGCTTTACCAGTGGTGCTGGTTTTCACTTTCTCAAGAGTATATTGTGACACAACCATGAAAAGTTTTAAGAGCCGACATAGGTCCCCTGGGTTGGTGCACGCTTCTACCGACTTCTGATCAGTTGACAAATACTTGAAATAGTAAAGCAGGACAAGACCTTAGAAGTTGCTGTTTTATGAATGGGGAGCCTGGAGCTTAGAGAAATGGTGATTAGCTCAGGATCACCGAGGTAGTTCGTGCCAGAGGGAGGATTAGAACCTAGGTCTCTGACAGTTAGCCCAGGACCCCTTCACGTGAAACCAGGACCCTTTGCAGGAAACCATTCCCAGTGACTGGAGCACCAGGGCCAGGTGTGAAGTGTTTGCAAATGATTTGTTACTGATCTGAAGTGGTGCTCTATGCCCATTTACACACTGTAAAAATGACAAACGTATGGTTCAAATGATCTCTTCAGTCCCCTCTCTCAGCCCTACTGCTGTCCAACTTTATTATGAGTTCATTCTATATGGGTATATGTGTGCATTTGACTGTTCTACAAATGTAATAATATAGTAGTACACAATTGTTTTGCAATTTTCTTTCCCCCTAATTAATGATATATCTAAGAGATCGTTCTCTATCAGTATGCATAAAGCCTGGAAACACAGATGGCATTATTTTATTAATTTACAGAGTGAAGGTGTCCTTGATTATAGTCTATGTGCTTTTCTACATCTCCACACTTGATGTACATTCTATAAATAGATTTACCTTTTTTTCTTATGTTAAAAAATACCTAGCTAGCTATTTAACTAAGACGCATGTATTTTCATTCAGAAATTATCTTGAATAGTGAAGATATTGAGATACAAAATCAACATGCTGGGTATTGTTTATAAGAATTTGTAGGCTATTTTCCCCATGGGTCATGAGAAATATGAGAAAAAAATATGTATTTTGAATACTGCTTGTCTTTGTCCTTTGGACTGCTATTACAAAATACCACAGACTGAATAGCTTATAAACAACAGACATTTATTTCTCACGGTTTGGAAGGCTGCGAAGTGTAAGATCAAGGTGCCAACATGGCTGGGTGAGGGCCCTCTTCCAGGCTGCAGACTTCTGGTTGTATCCTCACCTGGTGGAATGAGTCTGGGACCTTGGTGGGGTCTCTTTTCTAAGCACTAACCCCATTCACAAGGGCTCCACCCTCATGGCCTAATTACCTCTCAAAGGCCCCACCTCCTAATACCATCCTGCGGGACATTAGGATTTCAACCTAGGACTCAACATTCAGACCACACCACTGCTGTATTACATCTTTCTGCCTTGTATAAACTTATCTCTGCATTTCCAATTCTTGATCTTCAAGGTACAGTTGACAAAATCCTGCTGATTATAAAGAAATATGATGATGAAATAGCAAGTATCAGATTGAGAAAGATACATAAAACATGATATCCTAGTCTTAATTTCCAAAGGCTTAAATGTTCCAATATTGAAGACAGGACCAGTGAGGGATTTTCCATTTGTCCCTTGAGAGCTTGTTATATCATTGCCGTGCTGGGTTTGAGTGAAGCAGTTTCTTAACCTGATCCTTCCTACCGTGGAATCATTTCATAGCCCTCCAGGCCTGTTTCATTTCATTTACATTCCTTTTCTGAACCTGGAAACAAGAGTAAAGCCTGCACAACCAAGTCTCTGTCTTTGGAATCCTGCTTTATGTCTTTATCTCATTTTTCTTGTTATTAATCCAAAATAGTTTGTCCTTCCGTATATTTCTGTATTTCTTCCAGGATGAGGGTTTCATAGAAAGAAATTCTTTGTATAGTTTTGTGGAATTAATTCCTTCATGGAATTCTAATACTTCTTTATTTCCTCCCGTATTTGGCTGTACGTTATGCTTCATTATAAAGCAATTAAACTTTAAAATGGAAAAAATACAGAAGTAGATAGCATAGTATTACTTCATTTAATTCAGGGTGTTTTAATGGCACCTTAAACATGGGCATTTCACAGTGACCACAATATGTGTTAAGTAAAAAAAATTGAAGTAGGAAGTTTTTGGTAAATATAACAAATGAACTTCTAGTCACAGCTACTTTTAATGTGTTCACTGGTCTATAAAACTATAACATGGCAACTGTGATTGGAAACCTGCTCTATTAAGAACAGTAAATTAAGAGTATTAAATTAGTTTCTCTTGGTTACCAAGATTAAGATAAAAAGTCAAAAGTGCATACTGCTCATATAGCTTTTTAATTAAACTGTCTACGATTATTGTGTGTCATAAAATGGCACGTGACAGGCTTTAATTTGCCTATGCCACTTTACGTAAAAGATATTGCCATTGTGGAACATAAGAAATAGGAAGATCGGTAGGAGAAGGAAGGGAAGAATGAAGGGGGGTAAACAGAAGGGGAAATGAAGCATGAGAGACTATGGATTCTGGGAAACAAACTGAGGGCTTCAGAGGGGAGGGGGGTGGGGGAATGGGATAGGCCGGTGATGGGTATTAAGGAGGGCACGTATTGCATGGTGCACTGGGCGTTATACGCAAACAATGAATCATGGAACATTGCATCAAAAACTGGGGATGTACTGTATGGTGACTAACATAACAATAAAAATTATATATATAAAAAAAGAAATTGCCTTTGTATTTGCTTTCACTAGGTAATCTCTATTCTTTGTTCCACATTTTTAAAGGAGTGTGTTCTAGAGTAGCAAGCAGGTCACTGAATGTTCAGTTGTAAAGGCTGTGCATCCATGCAGAAGTAGTCTACCCTGAATGACCATCAGTTGCTCATAAACAGACCAGTAACTAACTGGTGGGCACCAAGCAATCTGAGTTCAGACATTTCTCGAAGAAGTAAAATGCATTGATTACATTGAAATCATGATCTAACATACTGTAGACTAAGGGTTAATAGCTGACTGAATTTAGAGACACACCAGAGCTTTGATCATGGTTTCTCAATCTCAGCACCATGGATATTTCAGGCCAGGTCATTTTTTGTCATAGGGAGCTGTCTGGGGCATTGTAGGTGGTCTGGCAGCCTCCCTGGCTTCTATCCACTAGAATCACTGACTGCACTCCTCCTCAGTTGATACAACCTGTACGGTTTCGAGATTTTATCAAACGTCTTCTAGGGGATATAATCGCCTCCTTTTGAGATCTACTAGCCTATAGAATATCTTTTTTTTTTAATGATTTTTTATTATATTATGTTAGTCACCATACAGTACATCCCCGGTTTTCAATGTAAGGCTCGATGATTCATTAGTTGTGTATAACACCCAGTGCACCATGCAATATGTGCCCTCCTTACTACCCATCACCGGCCTATCCCATTCCCCCACCCCCCTCCCCTCTGTAGCCCTCTGTTTCTCATAGTCCATAGTCTCTCATGTTCATTCCCCCTTCTGATTACTGCCCCTTTCTTTATCCCTTTCTTCCCCTACTGATCATTCTAGTTCTTATGTTCCATAGATGAGAGAAATCATATGATAGTTGTCTTTCTCTGCTTGACTTATTTCACTTAGCATTATCTCCTCCAGTGCCGTCCATGTTGTAGCAAATGTTGAGAACTCGTTCTTTCTGATTGCTGAGTAATATTCCATTGTATATATGGACCACAACTTCTTAATCCAGTCATCTGTTGCAGGGCATCTCGGCTCCTTCCACGATTTAGCTATTGTGGACATTGCTGCTATAAACATTGGGGTGCATATGGCCCTTCTCTTCACTACGTCTGTATCTTTGGGGTAAACACCCAGTAGTGCAATGGCTGGATCATAGGGTAGCTCAATTTTTAACTTTTTAAGGGACCTCCACACGGTTTTCCAGAGTGGCTGTACCAACTTGCATTCCCACCAACAATGTAGAAGGGATCCCCTTTCTCCACATCCTCTCCAACAATTGTTGTTTCTTGCCTTGTCTATTTTTGCCATTCTAACTGGCGTAAGGTGGTATCTCAATGTGGTTTTGATTTGAATTTCCTTGATGGCTAATGATTTTGAACATTTTTTCATGTGTCTGTTAGCCATTTGTATGTCTTCATTGGAAAAGTGTCTGTTCATATCTTCTGCCCATTTTTTGATTTGTTTATTTGTTTCTCGTGTATTGAGTTTGAGAAGTTCTTTGTAGATCTTGGATACCAGTCCTTTATCTGTAGTGTCATTTGCAAATATCTTCTCCCATTCCGTGGGCTGCCTCTTAGTTTTTCTGACTGTTTCCTTGGCTGTGCAGAAACTTTTAATCTTGATGAAGTCCCATAAATTCATTTTATCTTTTGTTTCTCTTGCCTTTGGGGATGTATCATGAAAAAGGTTGCTTTGGCCGATGTCATAGAGGTTGCTGCCTATGTTCTCCTCTAGAATTTTGATGGATTCCTGTCTCACATCGAGGTGTTTCATCCATTTGGAGTTTATTTTTGTGTATGGTGTGAGAGAGTGGTCAAGTTTCATTCTTTTGCATGTAGCTGTCCAATTTTCCCAGCACCATTTATTGAAGAGACTGTCTTTTTCCCACCGGATGTTTTTTCCTGCTTTATCAAATATTAGTTGCCCAAAGAGCTGAGGGTCCATTTCTGGGCTCTCTATTTTGTTCCATTGGTCTATGTGTCTGTTTTTGTGCCAGTACCATGCTGTCTTTGTGATCACAGCTTTGTAGTACAGCTCGAAATCCGGCATTGTGATGCCCCCAGCTTTGTTTTTCCTTTTCAACAGTTCCTTGGAGATTCGGGGTCTTTTCTGGTTCCATACAAATTTAAGGACTATTTGTTCCAGTTCTTTGAAAAACGTTCTCGGTATTTTGATTGGGATAGCATTGAAAGTGTAGATTGCTCTGGGTAGCATGGACATTTTAACTATGTTAATTCTTCCGATCCATGAGCATGGAATATCTTTCCATCTTTTTATGTCTTCCTCAATGTCTTTTAAGAGTGATTTATAGTTTCTAGAATAAAGGTCCTTTACGTCTCTGGTTAAGTTAATTCCAAGTTAACGTATGGTTTTTGGTGCTATTGTAAATGGGATGGATTCCCTAATTTCTCTTTCTTCGTTCTCGTTATTCGTGTACAGAAATGCAACTGATTTCTGAGCATTGATTTTGTATCCCGCCACGTTACTGAATTGCTCTATAACTTCTAATAGTTTGGGAGTGGCTTCTTTTGGGTTTTCCATATAGAGTATCATGTCATCTGCGAAGAGAGACATTTTGACTTCTTCTTTGCCAATTTGAATACCTTTGATCCCTTTTTGTCGTCTGATTGCTGTTGCAAGGACTTCTAGTACTATGTTGAATAATAGTGGCGAGAGTGGGCATCCTTGTCGTGTTCCTGATCTTAAGGGAAAGGCTTCCAGCTTTTCCCCATTGAGAATAATATTTGCAGTAGGCTTTTCATAAATGGCTTTTATGAGATTGAGAAATGTACCTTCTATTCCTACACTCTGAAGGGTTTTAATCAGGAAAGGATGCTGTATTTTGTCAAATGCTTTTTCGGCATCAATTGAGAGGATCATATGGTTCCTGAGTCTTTTCTTGTTGATATGATGTATCACACTGATTGATTTGCGAATATTGAACCACGCTTGCATCCCAGGTATGAATCCCACTTGATCGTGGTGGATAATCCTTTTAATGAACTGTTGGATTCTATTAGCAAGTATCTTGTTGAGGATTTTGGCGTCCATATTCATTAGGGAAATCGGTCTGTAATTCTCCTTTTTGAGAGGTTCTTTGCCTGGTTTGGGGATCAAGGTAATATTGGCCTCATAGAATGAGTTTGGCAGCTTTCCTTCTGTTTCTATTTTTTGAAATAGCTTTAGGAGAATAGGTATTATTTCTTCTTTGAATGTTTGGTAGAATTCCCCAGGAAAACCGTCCGGGCCTGGAGTTTTGTTATTTGGAAGGTTGTTTATCACTGACTCAATTTCTTCATAATTAATTGGCCTGTTTAAGGAATTGATTTCTTCCGGTTTCAATCTTGGTAGTTTATAGGTTTCCAGGAAGGATTCCATCTCTTCCAGATTGCTTAGTTTATTGGCATATAGCTGTTGATAAAAATTTCTAATAATCCTTCCAATTTCAATGGTGTTCGTCGTGACCTCTCCTTTTTCATTCATAATTTTAATAATCTGGGTCCTTTCTCTTTTCTTTTGGATAAGTCTTGCCAGTGGTCTGTCAATTTTATTGATTCTCTCCAAGAACCAGCTTCTAGTCCTGTTGATCTGCTCTACTGTACTTCTGGTTTCTGCTTGATTGATTTCAGCTCTAATTTTGGTCAACTGCTTCCTCGTGCGTGGATTAGGCCTGTCCCTCTGTTGCTGTTCCAGCTTCTTGAGGTGAGAATATAAAAACTGCATTTTAGATTTTTCTATTCTTTTGAGTGAGGCTTGGATGGCTATGTATTTCCCCCTTAGGACTGCCTTTGCAGTATCCCATAGGTTTTGGACTGTTGTATTTTCATTCTCATTGGTCTCCATAAATTGTTTAATTTGATTTTTGATTTCCTGGTTTATCGAGTCATTCCTGAGCAGGATGGTTCTTAGTCTCCAAGTGTTTGAGTTTCTTCCAAATTTTTCCTTGTGGTTGAGTTCCAATTTCAGAGCGTTGTGGTCTGAGAATATGCAGGGGATAATTTCAATCTTTTGGTATCGGCTGAGACCTGTTTTGTGTCCCAGAACATGGTCTATTCTTGAAAATGTTCCATGGACATTAGAATAGAATGAGTATTCTTTGTTTCTGGGGTGTAGTGTTCTATATACATCTATGAGGTCCAACTCGTCGAGTATGGCATTCAAAGCCTTTGATTCTTTGCTTAGTTTTTGCCAGGGTGTTCTGTCTATTTCTGAGAGTGGAGTGTTGAGGTCCCCTACTATTAATGTATTTTTATTTATATGTCTCTTTATTCTGGTTAAGAGTTGGCTTGTGTATCTTGCTGCTCCCCTGTTGGGGGCATATATATTTATAATTGTCATATCCACTTGTTGAATACTTCCTTTAAGAATAGTATAGTGCCCTTCTGCGTCTCTAACTATAGTCTGTAGTTTAAAATCCAGTTTATCTGATATGAGAATTGCTACCCCAGCTTTCTTTTGAGGTCCATTTGCGTGAAAGATGGTACTCCATCCCCTTACTCTCAGTCTGAATGCATCTTTGGGTTCGAAATGAGTCTCTTGTAGACAGCAAATGGATGGATCATTTCTTTTTATCCAATCTGCAACCCTGTGGCGTTTTAAGCAAGAATTTAAACCATTAATATTAAGACTGAGTACTGAGAGATATGCTTTTAATTCTGCCATGTTGTCAGTAAAGTCTTTGTTTGTATTGGCTGTGACTTTCTGTTTTGTATCACTCTTGGGGCTTTTTTACTTTTATAGAACCCCCCGTAATACCTCCTGTAGGGCTGGTTTCGTGGTTACGAAATTGGCTAGTGACTGTCGATTCTGAAATGTCTTTATTTCTCCATCAATTCTGAATGACAGCCTTGCTGGATAAAGGATCCTTGGCTGCATGTTTTTCTCTGAAAGAGCTTTAAAAATGCTCCCCCAACCCTTTCTCTCATTCCAGGTCTGTGTAGACAGGTCTGACGTAATTCTGATGCCTTTGCCTTGGTACGTGAGAAATTTCTTTGCCCTGGCCGCTTTCAATACTGTATCCTTGGATCTCATATTTGCGAATTGCACTATTACGTGACGTGGTATAGGTCTGTCATGGTTGAGCTTGGGAGGGGTCCTCTCTGCCTCTTGGACACGAATTTTTGTTTCCCTTGCTAGATCAGGGATGTTTTCAGCTACAATTTGTTCAAATATCTCTTCTAGACCTCTGTTTTTCTCCACCCCCTCGGGGATGCCGATGATTCTAACATTGGATCGTTTCGTTGAGTCAGTAATCTCCCGTAGCCAACATTCGTGGGCGTGGATTTTTTTAAGACCATCTTCTATTTTTATTTTTTCCTCTATTAACCCATCCTCCAATTCACTAACCCTTTCCTCTGCTTCGGTGACCCTGGCCGTCAGAGCCTCTAGTTTTGCCTGCATTTGGCTCATAGAATTTTTAATTTCTGTCAAATTCGCTCTCATTTCCGCCCTTAGGGATTCTATATTCTCAGTAATATTTTCCTGAATACTTTTTTCAAGTCTACTCATTATCTTGACCATTGTTACTCTGAATTCCATTTCTGATAATTTGGTTACATCCATATCCGTTACTTCTGTGGCAGAGGCCACAGACTCACTGTCTTTTCTTTGCTGGGGGGGCTTCTCCTTCTTGTCATTCTGATGAGGAGAGGTTGCGGGGTTGTCCAGAGCCCAAATTATTGACTGGGTCCCAGGCCGTGCCCCTTGTTTTATAGGGATCTTAGAGATGTGGGCTTCTTCTTTAAAGATTTTATTTATTTACTTATCTGAGAGAGGGAGACAGACAGCAAGAACGGGAACAGAAGCAGGGGAGTGAGAGAGGAAGAAGCAGCCTCCCAGCGGAAGAGCCCGATGAGGGACTCCTTTCCGGAACGCCGGGATCACGCCCTAAGCCGGAGACAGGCGCTCAATGACTGCGCCACCCAGGCGCCTCCGGTTGTGGGCTTCTGTATTTTTCAGCCTGCCTTCTGTGTTCTGGGGGAGGGGCCTGCCGCGCCGATACTCAGGCAACCCTGTTTGGGTAGAGTCTCCGTGTCCCCTGCGAGGGAGGATGGGGATGGGCACTCTCTGAGCCGGTATTTCCAGGCTTTTGTTCTCTGGCGGCTTTCCCTGGCGGCCGGCTATGCCTCTTCTGAGGGTCAGAGCAGCAGAGGCTGAATTGTCACAGAACAGAGGGATTGCGGCCTGTTCTCCACTGATGTTCTGGCCACTTTAACTCTGTTACTGTTGGTGCTGCTCAACCCTGCAGCGTCCCGGGATGTGCGCACCAACTCGGCGTCCCTGCCCTCACTTCCAGGGCCGGCGCGTCTCTGTCCTTTGTGTTTCTAATGCCGCCAGCCACCGGCCGCCCCGTCTCTGTCCTTTGTGTTTCTAACGCCGCCAGCCACCGGCCGCCCCGCGCGCTCCCGGGTCTCCCGGTCTCAGTCTATGCCCGGTGAGCACACCTCGATTCCGGAGTTTTGTGAGAAGCCTGGTGGCGCGCGCACCCGGTTCAGGGTCTCAGTCTGCTGTTTCGCGGGTGCCGACCGCGAGTCCGCCCGCTCCCCCGTGCAGGTGGCCCGCCAGCCGCCAGCCGCCCCGCGCGCGCTCCGGGAGTTCCCGGTCTCAGTCTGGATCCCGTGAGCACACCGGGATTCCGGTGTTCCGGGAGATGGGGAGATGCCTGGTGGCGCGCGCGTTCACGGCTCACCGGTCTCAGTCCGCTCTCTCGCGGGTGCCCTCTGTGAGTCCGCCCGCTCCCCCGTGCAGGTGGCTGCCACTTCCCGGCGCCCAAACGCGGCGACTCCCTCCCCCTTCCGTTTATCTTCCAATATCTGTGCACGGTTTACAGCTCCCCTCTTCGTACCTCAATACTCAGCGCTGGAGATGTTCATTTGTAGAGATCCAGATGCATCATCCTGTGTCTCAGGCTGATTCCGTGGTTATTTAGGCTGGTCTGGTACCTATCCAGCTCGACTCAGGGGACCGGCTGAAAAAGGGGTCCCCTACTCCTCCGCCATCTTAACTCCCTCTCCAGCCTATAGAATATCTGATCCTGTGCTCTCATTTAGTAAAAGAGAAAACTGAAAGCCTGGTACATAAAATTACTTGGCAGAGATCACCGAAAGAATTATGTGAATATTGTATTAATATTCTAACTGAATAATAATTTAACATTATTACTTCCAATTCCAAGTTCATAATATAGTTTATAAAGCTCATATAATAAGCATATTCACTTGATTTGGGGCTTAATATCTAGACTGTGAATTTGAAGTAAATATATCTCAGTGTGGGTTTCATAGGTCACATTTTCCCAGATAAACCAAGGTTGCAGATGCACGTATTTTATTAAGGATTTGCTTCCAGGAGAAACTATTAAGGGCGTGAAGGAGGCAGGACAGAAGAGGGGAAGAAGCCAAGTAAGTGTATCATTTCAGGTGAGATCTCAGGTTTAACTTAATCCTACAGGGAGCTCTGGAGCATAAAGTACACCTCGTAAGTGTTTTGGCTTTGAGGCAAAAGAGCCGTTCTGTCATTGGCTGTGGATCATTCTGGGATTGGAGGCAGGAATGTAAAATTCCTATTCCAATTCTCTGTACTGGGAAGGAAGCCATGGATTATCTGGGGATTTAGAGGGGCTGGAAGGAATATAAAATTGCTAGACATTTCTGACTCTCTCTGTGAGCAAGCCGACTCCGATGCCCAAGGGTCATCCTCCGAGGGTTAAATGTGTGACACCTCAGCAGCAAAGCATGCAGAAGCCTGGCAAGGGATGAACAGAGTTGGTAAGGGATATCTAAGGTTATATGGGCAGGGCACCAGCAGAGTCTACTCCAGAGAGACTGCAAAAACCAGGGACTCGAGAGACAGAGAAATGTGTATTCACGTTCTGGCCTTGCTACTTACTGCGTGACCTTGGGTAAATTATTTGAATTTATAGACCTACAGTGTCTTGAAGTTTAAGGCAGTAACACCTAACCCATCTCCTACGAGGCTGTGAGAATTAAAATATATAATAAATACAGGAGGGAGATCATATAACAAGGTTGTTACTGTGGTGTTTTTTTTTTTTAAAGATTTTATTTATTTATTTGACAGAGATAGAGACAGCCAGCGAGAGAGGGAACACAAGCAGGGGGAGTGGGAGAGGAAGAAGCAGGCTCATAGCGGAGGAGCCTGATGTGGGGCTCGATCCCAGAACGCCGGGATCACGCCCTGAGCCGAAGGCAGACGCTTAACTGCTGTGCCACCCAGGTGCCCCTGTGGTTTTTAATTCCCGATGAAGCAAATCTTCCCATTTGTTTAAATCTTTTAAAATTTCCCTCATTAAGGCTGCAAAATTTCTTTATAAAGGTCATATACATGTTGTGTTAAATACATTCCAAGGTACTCAGCATTTTTAATTCTCTTGCAGATCGTATGTCTTAATTGTACATTTCAGCTTTTTTTCCTAATAGGTAGAAATACAATTGATTTTGTTACAAAGAATGAATAACCAGAAAGTTCTTAGTATTTCTCATATATTTTCCTTAGATTATGTTGGATTATTCACATACACAATTGTATCATTTCCGAGTGATGACAATTTTATTTCACCCTGTATAATTTCAATGTATTTTGTTCGTACTATCTGCCTTATTGTGGAGGTGAGGGTCTGTGATAGTGTTGAATTGCCACGTAGAGCATCATTATCTCAAATGAAAATCTTTCAGAATTTCACCACTGACTGATCATCTTTAGCAGGTTAAAGAACTCCCTTCTGTTACTAGGCTGCCAAGAGGATTTTTCCTTTTTTTAAAATCCTGAATGTATGTTCAAATTTATCAAGCGCTGTTTTTTCGTTAAATAAACTATATGAATTTTCTCTCTTACCAGAAAGCAGTAATTTACATTAATTAACTTTTTAATGATAAGTTAGCTTGCTCCAAGTATAGTATTCTTTTTATATGTTGCAGATTAAGTAAATTTTTATCACGTCTAGGATTTTTGCTTCCTCGTTCATGCGTGAGATTGACCTGTAAATTGGCCCTCTTGTACTTTTCTCCTCACATTTCTTTATCAGTGTGTGGGAGATTAGAACCATTCGTTCTTGAACATCTGCGATCACTAGAAGCCATCTCTTGTTCATCATCCAGGCAGGGTTCCTTGCGGTTCCCGAGGGTGGGTGCAGTGTGGACAAGGTGACTTCTGGTTTTGCCTTACCTAGGGCTGCAAGATTTAGCAACTAAAAATGCAGAGCATCTAGTTAAATTTGAATGATCTTAATCATCTCTATTAGTTTGCTAGGGCAACTGTAACAAAGTATCACAAACTGGGCTGCTTAAGCAACAGAAATTTATTTTCTTACAGTTCCAGAGGCTAGAAGTCTAAGATCAAGGTAGCAGCAAGGGCTGGTTTTTTCTAAGGCCTCTTTCTTTGGTTTGTAGATGGTGTTCTTTTCCCTGTGTCTTCCAATCGTCTTCCCTCTGTGTATATGTATCCTGATTTCTTCTTCTTACAAGGACACCTGTTAAGTGAATTAGGGTCCACTCTAATGATTTCACTTTAACTTAATTGCTTCTTTAAAGATCCTTTCTCCAAATACAGTTGTATTCTGAGGTACTGGGGTTAGGGCGTCAACATAGAAATTTTGAGGAACCACCAAAATTAGATACCTCTTTCTTTAGCTACATTCCCCTGATGATTTATCTCTAATAGTCTCTCATTTTACAGAATTTGCTTATAACATTTTTTGCAGTTTCAGTCTGCCTTCCATTTATATTATAGCATAACTTCAGTGATCACCTTTACTTATTTCATTATTTTATCCTTTGAAAATTAATTGCGAACATATGCTCAATACTGGCATTATGAGTTGGTATACTGAACATGTACCGGTATAGTTACTAATTCTGAGAACTTTTCAAATAGCCTTTATAGAATCATGTAATACCATCTTTCATGGCGTCTTTTACTTTTCCGTTCTTCACGATTGTGTTGCATCTCTTAACTTTAAGGAAAAAAGGAATGTCATCCCCCAAGAGTGCCTGGGTGGCTCAGTCAGTTAAGTGTCTGCCTTTGGCTCAGGTCATGATCCCAGGGTCCTGGGATTGAGCCCCGCATCGGACTCCCTGCTCAGTGGGGAGTCTACTTCTCCCTCTCCCTCTGCCCCTCCCCTCTGCTTGTGCGCTCTCTCTCTCTCTCAAAAAGTAAATAAAATCTTTTGAAAAAAATGTCATCCCCCGACAAAAAAAGAGCATTGTTAACAAATATTATTCTCTTCTTCTTGCTCTCTTGCAAAATAATATTCAGGAACATCCATGTTACTAAATCAAATTTTTCGTGTGATAAAATCCATTCCAAAGTATAGTCTTGACAAATTCCATAATAATTAACCACTTCAAGTCAGATTTTCTTTTCCTGTTCATAAGTAATCTTGTTCATTTTAAGAACAGCCTTGACACATAAAGGGGAACATTTTTCATCAATTCTTTCTCTAATGCATTCAAAAAATTCCTTTAATCAATGGAGTACTTTAGTAATACTGTTTGTTCTTTCAGTGCACATAATCCTCTTGCTAGAGGAATATTGAAAACTATAAGCAAGAAATAAGCAGACTTTGCTCAGGGGCTTATTTAAAAAGTCAACAAGAATTTTTTTGGGGGGAGCTTTTCTTCAAAATTAAAATATGATATCAGTGCTTCAAATAAACTGAAGATTCTTTCAACTGCATTTGTTAAAGAGAGCCAATGGATTTTTGAATGAGAATTGAAGGCTTTTGAATGCTAACAAAATCCCCCAAATTCTTGGTGATTTAATAACTTTAACAACTCAGTTCAAAGAATAGAAATGTTGAAATAAGAATAATTCTATAACTATGCCTTCAGTTTCTTTCTTTTTTAAAGAATTTATTTATTTCTTTATTATTTCTTTCTTTCTTTCTTTCTTTAGAGAGCTTGAGCAGGGGGAAGGGCAGAGGGACAAGGAGAAAGAATCTCAAGCAGACTCCGTGCTCAGTGCAGAGACCCACATGGGGCTCAATCTCACGACTCTAAGATCATGACCTGAGCCAAAATCAAGGCTAGGTTGCTTAACCAATTGAGCCACCCAGGCACCCCCCTTCCATTTCATTAAAAAGAACATCAGATGCTGTTTGAGGGCATTGTGCAGAAAATGGGCAGTACAACCAACATCTACTGTAGAATGATGCATGTTTTTCATCAACTTTAACCACTTTAATTAACTGCTAAGCTAAAAAAAAAAAAAAAGGAACTCTGCAAAAAATTGCTATTGTTTCTGAAGTCACATTTTCAAATGACTTTACTCACACTAATGGCCTTATAAGGAAGCATTTTTCATGAGAAACTTTCACAAGCCTGGGAAAAATGTATGTTATAATTGTCATTGCATGCATCTCTGGCTATGCTGTAAAAAAGGTGAGGCATTTTGATCTTTGATAATCTCTGTAATAGTAAATGGAGCTATTATATTTTTTATTATTGCAGTAGATTCTGTCCTAGCACCTGGAAATTTGTTTCCAACTTGAGATGAAAGATTGATGATAATATACAGCGTAGAAGGCCACTGCAACTTCTGTGATTAGTCTTTTTAGTCTGAATGTCTCTTAAACAAAAAAATGCATTATTTTTTCACTGTCTTTGGTACCAGTTGAGGAAATCCTGCATCTCTCATGCTCAGCTGTTAGGATATCCTGGTTTATATCTGGCTTTCCATCATTTTCTATATCGAATGAACAGTTGCATACTGCACAAAAAACTTTGAAAGGACTTGTTCCTCATGTAATAAATGAATGTCCACCATTCATAAAATTTGTCACAACTGTTACACTTGGGTTGGGCATTTTGAGGTTCCAACATACACAAATAAAAACAGAAACAACCACTGCAATAACTGAAAAGATTGAATTTGCACCTCTCTCGGCCACGTCAGTCAGCGTGCCTGTTATGAACCAAGTCCATAAACGGGATGAATAAATGTCGAAAGGGTTGTGAACTTGTGAACTAAGAACAATTTGAACTCACTGATCCAAAAAAGGTGAACTCCCCCTTTGGCTGAAGGGAGAACTGTACTTGTAAGGCGCAGTCATTCTGAACAAAGTCAGGGGTGACCCTCTATGAGGTTTGGCTATGTTGGGGTTCAAGGATTGGCTGACATTCAGGAGCAGATTGTTTAGGGCCCGACAGACATTGAGGGGTGTTCCTGTGGTCCCTAGAGTAAGGCTGCTACCGATCCGCCCACTTTCAGAAGCATGGCCCCTGATTGGATGTCGTCTGGAATGTGAGCCTGTCGCTGATTGGCTGACTTTCAGGGTGGGAGTATCACTGATTGGCTGAGATTCAGAAGCCCGGAACTGTCATTGACTTGCTGTCTTGCAGTAGCTTAGTTACTGCGGGAAAGGCAGTCATCGACAGTCTCATTATACAGGTCGGAAGTTACATGTAGTTAATGGTGGTTACTTGTTCACGACTTGGAACTATGGCCAAAAATATTCTTTCTTGAATTATTTTCTTTCTTTAATTCTAAATCCCCCCCCCCCCCGATCTTCCATCAGCCAAATCTCTGGAGAGACCATATCTTTATTTGTGGAGCTATGATTTTCAGCTAGTGTTGCCTTAACTGATTTAATTGCCAATTACTGTGGTTGAAAAGTAATTCTAACTCCTATATTTTTATAACTTATTGAAGAAAGCTGAATACAGGACATTTAGGGTATCCTGATGAAGTCACTATAAAATGCAGGACAGAATCACAAAGACAACATGTTCTCTGGGTTCAGGCTGGCTGTCAGCCCTAGATGAAGCCCAGGTCTGAGGCAGGGTCATGTAGCACTCAGCTTTTCCAGCAGTGCTCAGAGGGCACCCCAGAGTTCTGTGGATGTCAGAGCTGACTGCCCTCCAGGGGGAAGAAGGAGCTGAGTGGACAGGACTCTGTGCTTGCAGTCCCCATTTTACCCAGACTGTTCAGCCTTCCTTATGTTCATGGATCAGATTTCTGGGGAAAGCTTCAGCTAGAATAAGCAGTCACGTGTCTAAAATTTTGACCATCACTGTCCCCCAATTAGATAAAGAATGTGTCATGAAGTTTGCACCTCCAGGGACCTGGACGCAAGATTTCCTCGAGCTCCTTGCTCTGCATGTCATGAGAACCTGGAGTTACTGCAGAGTTGCCAGCTGTTCAGAATAGGCACATTAGTTAGAGCAGATAAGTGTCTGTGTATTGTGGGTGTCAGCTCAGCCTTGAACAAAGGCTGTCAAGAGTAGGGTCCTGAAAGGGACCCAAGAGAGCAGATTTGAGGTTGAGAAGTCATGGTCTACAACTTCTTGTATACTATTAGCCACAAATACACAGGCATAGGCAATACAAAGACAAAGACACAGATTCATGCTCAGAAAGGAGAGCTTAAGGACATAGGAAAGCTTTCTCTGAGTAGTAGATTTATAGGTGAGGACTTTCTCCTTTTAAACTCTTCCCTGGATTTATTAGTTTTGTTTAATTTTGGTTTCCAATAGTGTTGGCCGGGGAGGAGACAGAATATAGGTCACTGTATGCACAGCACTTGACTTGCCTCCCCTGAATGGCTCGCATGACTCCTGATGCAACCAAACCTAATTTGCGGCCTGGGACCCTCTCCTTATAGCCATACTCATGTTTTCTTCTGCTCACTGGACATCTCCACCTGGACAGCTGGAAAAACCTGACCATCTACCTAGCCCACATTGATCTATCCACCGTACCCTTCCTCATCTCTGCCTCTGAGGTCACCCCCAGCTCTTCCTCCTCAAAATGTATCCTCAGTCTCAGCTAACAACAAGTTCTACCTCATCAGCCAACCTTTAGAACTCAGAGTCCGTATCAACTCCATGTATCCTTTCATGGATAACCCAAGTCATGATCTACAACTTCATGTATACTATTAGCCACAAATACACAGGCATAGGGATCTTCACTGTCTCTTTCATTGGCCTTAACACCCTCATCTTGGAGATGAGGATGCTGGCAATGGGATGGTACACCGTGCTTCCCTCACTGGACCCCCACATGTCTCCTTCATCCCCTGTCAGTGTAATAAGGAAGTGTGCCATCTCCGTCAGCTTACCGCAGACTCTGCAGATATTTGCTCCTTGGCTTAACCCCCTGTGCCAGGCAGGTATCTCTGGTGACAACATAGGCCAGCAAACACAGGCCTGGGATGTGCACCTCTGGTGTGCCAAAAATTCGGGAAGGATGAGAAGGCAGCCTGAAGTAGGGACACCATCTGGATTGGTTTTCAAGACAGGTCAACAGCTATCCCTTTACTTGTAGTCACTGGGGTAATCAGCCCCTGAAGCATTTCTCCTCCAATTTCTTCTTCCTCACCACTGCATACCCCCTTCTACTCCTCATGGTACCCCTGGCCTGTCTCCACTGTGCATCATCATTCACTAACCCCACCCATTCACGTAGCCCCAACCTCAGTGGAGGCGTCCACAATGTACAAGGTAGGAAATAGCTGTCTTCAGGAGACATAAAGATAGCTCCCAGCCCAGGTATGCTGACAAGGATACACTGGAACCCCCGGGGACATCAGGAAATATTGCTCTACTAGAATCCGTCAATAAGTCGCTAGATGATGCAGAAGAAACAGCCATACCCGGCCTGACAATATGTAGAGAGGAATCGAAGGTAGGGCAGGATGTCTGATAAGTTTTGGGCTCTTTCTTCTGTAGACCTGCCCACATAGATCACTCAACAACTTCCAGCTGGTAGAAGTCAGAAATTTTCCATGCCTATTTATATAAGTGTCCTTGCATGCCCCCACCCCACCCCCTGATCCACCACCTTCTCTCCTTATGGTCACTTCTCCACGTGATGCTGAACTTTCAGATCCATAACTACCAGCCTGCCCTATGCTCTTTGGACTTGGTTTTGCTTGTGGTCTATCTCATGGACTCCGGAAATCGTTCTCCCCTGCCATCCTCCTCATGCCCCTCACTAGCTGAGCATGTCCTGTCTGGCTCAAATCTCTGGCACCTGGTTATTCTGACCAAATCCTTGCTTCTCAACATAAAAGGAAAATATCTTGTTGACATCAGAATTTCAAGGCTTGTTCAGAGGAACCCTGTGACTCAGAACATCACTGCAGAAATGTTGCTTTATATGGGCAAGAGATTGTTCATTTTCTGCTCAACTTGATTAGAAAATGGGGAAATACAAATTAATATAACTGTGAGATATTATTTTTTCATAAGTTTGACCAAAAGTTAAAGGATTTAAAAAACAAAATAAGAGCATAGGGTATTTACATACACCAATTTGTGAAATATTAATGGATAGATATGTGGGATGATACTTCGGCAAGATTTATAAAAATATACAATTTTCATACTCTCTCCACTTTAAACCAATTTCGGTTTGCTGTGTCTTTACTATGCACATTTTCCCAAGAACTAATGTCTAAAGATGTTGGTTCAGTTCTATTAAGCATAGAAACTAATGGAAACTACTTATGTGTCCATCAGGAGGAAAATAGTTTAATTATGGAACATACATACTTTAGAATCCTAGGGAGTAGTTAAAATAATGAGGTGGATTTATACGTGTTGTCATGGAATGATGCTGCATTCATTTTATTAAGTGACAAAGGCAAGTGGGAGAACAGTATGTACATCACTGCCCAGTCTGTTAAAAATCACAGTATATTTTTATAGTGCATCTATGTATTAAAAAGCTTAAAATTACCTTTAAAATAATAGACACCATATTTTTTTAGTGTAGTTACCTCTGAGGAGAAAGCTGAGTTTTAGAGGAACATGGTAAAGGGAAGGGATGGATTTCTGTATGTTGTTAGAAATACTTGCAATGAGAGAATATATGGACCATTATTAGCTTTGTCATTAAAAATTTTAAATAAGCTTAACAACATAAATAGTACCTGTTTATTAGCTAGATAAAATAACTGCTAGCTGATGCAAAACATAAAACATAAAATCTGAATGACTTAACACAACAAAGGTTTATTTCCTGTGCACATAAAATTTGATGTGCATCTTTGCTAACTGGTGACTCAGAGGCGTAAGCTGTTTCCCTCTTGTAGTTCCACATCTTGACACAAGCTCTCCATCCTTCTGCTGAATGCAAGAAAGAAAGTGGAGGTAGCATCCTGGATCTCAAATGAGTTAGTCCAGAAGTGATAAATAATGCTTCTGGCAAGAGTAGTCACAAGATCCTTTTTTTTTTTTTTTAAGATTTTATTTATTTATTTGTCAGAGAGGGAGAGAGCAAGAGTACAAGTAGGGGGAGTGGCAGGCAGAGGGAGAAGCAGGCTCCCCGCTGAGCAAGGAGCCTGACACAGGACTCGATCCCAGGACTCTGGGATCATGACCTGAGCCTAAGGCAGATGCTTCACTGACTGAGCCACCCAGGTGTTCCTGCCTGGTCCTTCTTAACTGCAAGTGGACTGGGAATGTAGCTTTCCTGTGACCCCAGGAAAGAAGCCAGGAAAGGATGTGCATGAGCACTTGCAGTCCCTTCCTTTAGTTGTGACGTAATAGGTGATCAGTAAAGAGCAACCATAACAGTTTGTTAGGACAATAACCCTCTTTGTTTCCTGGATTAGTTCCTGTGAAGCCTGTTCTTCACCTTGCAATTGGCCACCTTTTTTGAGCATGCTTTCAAGTACAGGATCACATCTGATTTTTAAAAAACCCTGTAAATCCCAACGGTAAAGGTTCACCCTTCTTCAGTCAGTAGCACATTTCTGCACTGCCCTTTGCAAAAACCTCTATCATTTCAGTAGGTGAGAATTACCTCGTTCTTTTTGCTGTGTGGTCAATATCTTAACTTGAGAGTTTCTGCTATACACCAGCTGACTGAGTGTGCCCAAACATCTGTACAGTACTGTTAGGCACAGTGAAAACCAGAACTTTTTTCTGGGGAAAGTACACGAGATAACATAAAGATGGAGATAACATAAAGATGGTGAGGGTTTTTTTTGTTTGTTTGTTTTTTCTTTTTTAATCAGTATAGCATGTTAGGCCAAGGAACCAATCCTTGGCATCTCCATTCCTCCTTCTTCCGAGGGCTTCCAGGGTTATAGGAATTCAGACCCAGGATTTATAGATGTTTGCACAGTGATTTCCATGGTCTTGCCCCCTCTATCTCTTATGAGTGAGGCTTTGGTTTTTGACCACCTAGGTATGCTTACTCATTAGTATATCTTTTCAGTGGCTAGTCCCAAATAGGACATCCCATTAAAATCCTATTGCAAATATCAAGGTGATTTCAAAAACTTCCTTTAGTTCACATTTACATCCCAAGAACCAGTATGTTCTGTGCCTACTTAGACTCTATTCACAAGGCCACTGGTAAAACACGTTGAGAGTATGGTGAAGAAGCCCATCAGGGAATGACCATGTACCTAAACTTCACTCTTTAGAGAAGCGGTTGCAGCGCCTGGGTGGCTCAGTCAATGAGGCATCTGACTCTTGGTTTTAGCTCAGGTCATGATCTCAGGGTCATGAGATCAAGCCCCGCATCGGGGCTCCACACTCAGCACAGAGTCTGCTTGAGATTCTTTCCCCCTCCCCCTCCCTCCTCCTCTGCTCCTCTGCCCCCCCCACCCCCGCAATGCTCTGTCTCTGTCTCTCTCTCTCTTAAATAAATAAATAAAATCTTTTAAGAGAAGGGGTTGTAGCAGAGGGATCCCATGGTGAAAGTTAGCTGGGAGATGCCTGCAGAAAATGGAATCCTCTGAGTCAGGGGGAGGGTAGGTGATCTTGGACTGTCTGTTCCACTGGAAGCAGCATCCAGTGTCCAGAGGAAGATGCACTGAAGGGCTGGACAGCAGGTCAGCTTCCAGAGTTGGACAGGTGGGTGATTGGGGAAGACTCGGGAAGGGCACCGTAATGTGGGAAAGTGTTGGGACTGCACACCCATGTCAATTACTGAGCAGAGGCAGCTCCCAAGGAGACCTGGGGTGAGGCAGCAGCACTCTGGGTAAATGAACCCCACAGATAATGCCCAAATTGTGTGTGATTCTCATTTTCACATTTTTAAATTATATCTATTCATTTTTCATACTTTGGCTACCAAGTCCTTCTGTTTACCCCCTGAGAAGCATTATGGAGGAATAAGAAGAGAAATGAGTTAACAGAAGGTTGTCCCCAGGGGGCATCTGGGTGGCTCAGTTGGTTGAGCATCTGCCTTCAGCTCACGTCATGATCCCAGGGTCCTGGGATCAAGCCCCATATTGGGCTCCCTGCTCAGCAGCGAGTCTGCTTCTCCCTCTCCCTCTGCCGGCCCCTTCCCCTGCTTGTGCGCATGCAAGCTTGCGCGCGCTCTCTCTCTCTCTCTGTCAAATAAATAAATAAAATCTTTAAAAAAAAGGTTGTCCCCAGGTTGGGAGTAGAAAGAATAGCATGGGCTCTGGAAGAATTCAAACAGGAGGCCTAGTCCCAACTCTGTCACATACTAGGCCTGCGATTTGTACACATTTACAAACCTTCTAAGCCTCACGCTCTTTATCTGTGAAATGGGCTTGATCAGCCTTGTCTTGCATGCATGACCATTAGAAGGTATTGTATATGTCAAGCCCCTGGCACAGTGCATTGTGTGCATTGAGTCTTTGATGATCGGCAGTTACTAGTATGATGATTTTGACCCCAGACGTTAGTGCCTTCCTCTCTGGGACTTGATAACCCAGGAGATGTCAGAGAATATGCAGTGTTCTAGGACATGGCACACCAAACCAGCTCAAATGGCTGCTTAACAAGAAAACCTTAGTAAATCTTCCCCAGTAGAGGATATATTATTTAATTTGGGCTTGGGGGAGTATTTCTCAACTGAATGCAACTCCACACTCCTAGAATGTGTGTCAAGGACCAACTCGTTCCTTCCCTCCCAGTTGCCCTTCCACTAATCCATCCCTGTTTTCATTCACCTACCTCCTCCAAAAATCTAGGCCTTGCTTAGGGCTCGCCAAAGTATATTGAACATAACCCACTTAATGAATGGTATAGGCTCTCGATCTCGGAGCCCAGGGCGGAGTGCCAGCCCAGTGGCTTTTAGGTATCTCACCTCAAGGAAATGTCACCCTTATTTCTCACAAACTCCTCGAAGGTGATGTTCATAAAACACCTGATTTGTGCATTGTGTTCAACTGCACTTGGATAAGAATGCAGGATATCTTCCGTTCTTGTCCCAGGTGGGATCTGGTCAACCCATAACCCCAAAGTAGCCGCTAAGAACAGTTTTCCATTCTCAACCCTGAGACACACCATTTGAGGGTCTGACCCCTGCTTACCACTCCCATAGCCTCAGGCAGTGTACTACAGCTTAATTTAAAATTACCTCCCACTGAAGGGCTTGTAATTTCCCAAGGCCACAGCCAGTCTCAGGATATTTATACTTGACTGCCTTCATATGGACCCCCCACCCTACCTCTTCATTCCTTTTTACTTTTTCTTTTGGTATTAAAGAATACTCAACCATTATTGTCTTTATAATAAATCTAAAATTCTATGGGCAGGTAGTGAGTCTTGTTCATCCCAGCATTCCCACTATTAACACAGTGATTTACAAAAGGCAGATGCTGAATTAATATTTGGGGAATAAATGAGCCAGTGTACATAGGATATAATTTATTAAGATTTATTTCTCACATATTCTTAAATAATCCAAACAAATGCTTGTATATGTCATTTAATTTTACAGAACGGCAGATTAAAAGGGTTGAGAGAGGCTAAGAATTGACCATCTTTTGGTATCGTTTGATCATCTTTAGGGTTTTTTTCTTGATCCCAACTATTTTACTGCTAAATTCTTTCACTCTTCCAAAGAAATGCCTATTCGAATATCATTGACCTTTTCCAGATGACAAAATAAGATGGTCTGTTTTACAGATTTGTTTTAGAAACGAAACGTATACTCTTAAATTGCATAAATAGTAATAAATGTATGACCAGTGTCATTCACAGACTTAGATTCTGAAGCTAATAAAATGGTGTATTAAAGAGAACAACGTTTGAAACCAAACTCCCCCCCCCCCATGAAGAAGATAAACATTCCTGTTAACCATATAGAAGAGGGACACAATGCATTGTGTTCCCTACAGCCACACCCCAGCCCTCCACTACTTAGAAGGTTGACTTCTAATTTTAATGACAAAGTGGAGAAGCTGCCTCCGACTTGCCTAGGGCTGGGAGGAGCTGCCAGATCCAGCACTAGGCTGGGTGCTGCCCATGGCGCTAGTGCCCGCCTCGGTTGCTGGTCTAGCTCGGGCTCTCACTGCTTCATCTCTCAAAGCCTCCTCATAATGGGATGGGAAGCACCTGGGGTCAGACTCATGGATTTTGGTCAAAAATTCCAGCAATTTCATCTTGCTGGCTTCAGCGTGGGCTCTGGGACCCCACAGGAACTCATAGCGTGGAGGATCACTGTTGGCCACCTGGCGGTACTCCAGGTACTCTTCTTGCACCAGATCTTGGGTGATGAACTTCCCAGGCTCCCCAAAAATGAAGTGCTTCCTCCCAGAATATAAATCCATCATATTCAGCACTTCCCAGATCTCCTCCTCAGTGGCACAATTACCCTTCATGAAGATCACACCCAGGACAATTATCAGGAGGCTGGTCTTGGGCATGTTGTCCTCACCACCGAGCCTCGAATCGTAAGTGAGGCCCAGTTTGTTGACAAGGACATAACTGTGGCTGGTGGGGTCTACCTCATTCATATCAACACCAAAGACCAACTCCATGCGCTCAGCGGCTTTCCTGAGGATCTCAGGGAAGTCATCATTACACACTTTGATAACATCAATCATATCTGCCCTTGTGATGGGCTCTTTCATTTGATACTTGTGCAGCAGGAACTGCACCAGCATCGTCACCTTCTCATCTAGAGGATCTATGGGGAAGTTCTCAAAGTCAGACAGGGACCTTGATGAAGAAGCTGAACTATCTTCCTTTTCTTGGCTGCTGGAGCCCTCATCTGATTTGCTGGGTGAGATGGCTGTGAGGACAGCATAAGATGGATAGGCACTCTGAGGGCTCTGGGCAGTACTGGATGTTCCAGCAGCCACAGCTTCCTCCATGTTGCCAGGCATCACAGGACAAGGGGAGGGAGAGGTCTCCTCCACAGCCTTGGAGACCTGTGCAGCCTCCAGGCCTTGGATCTCACTGGGGGCATCGTGTTGTTCCTGTGTGCAGCTTGGGATCTCCTGACCCTGAGACATGCTCACTTCTGTTAGTGGTAGCAGGCAGAAATATGGGCAGGAGGGTAGATGATAGGGGACCACAACCTAGGGAGAAAGGGAGGATGTGAGTGGCCTCATCTGGTAAACTCAACTGTGGCAGCTCTGATGAATAGTGTCTCCCCCCCCCCTTCTTTTCCTGAGAACAGTACTCTAGAGCCTCACAGGTCTCCTTTCCTGACCTGCAAGAAGCTGGAGGAGGAAGTGAGAAGGCTCCTTAGGGTGCAGCCGGCTGACACAACCAAGGCTTCCCACAGCTGACAGCAGGGTAGGTAGGGTTAGGCTCTGTGGGATCCTTTCTATTTTAGAGTGAGTGGCCCCCTCTGTCTTTGTTCAAACACAAACTTGACAAACTTGAGACAACAGTCCTCAAACTCCCAAAGCCAAAGTTGGAAGGCACCCAAGTCTGTCTGCTATTCCAGGGCCTACCCAGTCTGACAAGAATAGGGCTCTGTAGAGCTCCCGCTGTTCTGGAGTGTGTGATTCCCTCCAGTCTCTGCTCAGCATCTTACCTGGATTCATGGCAGGGCCTGGGATTCCTTTTTCTGCTTACTTGAGGCTGGACCTCTCAAACAATGTCTTCGCCATCCTCACACTCTCCAGGCAAAAGTCAGGGGAAGTCACTTCCGGCCACCCCCTCCCCCTCTCCGGGCTAACACCAGTTCTGAAGGGCCTTCTCACTCAGCACTTGACCTTGACTCTTGGGAGGGTCTGAGACTCCTCCCTCTGATCACTAGATGCCGCCTCTCTCAGAAGGGCCTCACCTCCCAACAAACCGAAAGTAGAAGTCGGGGGCAGCCCAGTCTGATGGCTATTTCAGAGCCTCCCAGAGCTCACAACAGGGACTGCGCTCATATCTAGAGTATCCCTCTATTGTGAGGTGGGTGGTCGTATCCGCCCTGCTCAGAGTCTTACGCTGAGAGTTGGCAGGCCTGCCATTTCTCCCTCTGCTGAACTGAGACCTCCCTCAGAACAATGTACTTCCCACCCTCATTCTCCAACCAGAGTCAGTGGATGCCGATTCCAGCTACCCCAGCCCAACACCTCCCAGGGGTGACGACGGGGGTTGGGATCTGTGTAGTCCCTTCCAGTATGGAGTGGATGTTCCCTCAATCTTCACTGAACATCTTACCTTGACTGTGGTAGAGGCTGGCACTCCTCCTCTGCTGACCGGAGGCCGCACTCAGACGCCTAAGGAAAAGTAAGGAGAAAGCACTGCTGGGCACGCCCCCCCCCCCAGCTCCACCTTCATCCACCCAGGGCTGACAGTAGACCTCTAAGGGGCCCCTCAGTCCTCCATCTGTTGACTTGTGGCCACCCCCCTCAGATCGCGGCCCTCACCACCCTCGGATTCCTGAGGCCCTGTCAGTGGGTGCCTCAGTCTGACCGTTATTTCAGGGGTTTTCTGGGTTGAGAAAAGAGACAGAGCTTTACTCAGTGGGACCCCTCTATTCTGGTGTCGTTGACTCCCTCATTCAATATCCTCACTTGACCAGTTGTAGGACTTCTCCTTCGGCCGGTGGAGGCCGCGCCTTTCGGTACCGGCCTTCACCGACGAAATTTTGAAAGCGGAAGTTAGGGGCCGTTCCTTCCGCTCCTGCTCCCCGTCGGCTCCCCGCAACCTGTGTCCGGGTCCTCCCAGTGCCGAGAGCAGGAGTAAGGTTCTGTGGGGCTTCTTATGTTCCGGGGTAATTAACCTCATTCAGTGTCGGCACCTGGAATCCCTTCAGGGCCAGGGAGTCCTCCTTCCTCTGAATTGATGTTGTGCCCCATATACCAAGACCCTCATCACTGTCAGACTCCCAAGAGGCTGGACAGAGAGAGACTCTCATACTTATTTTGGTGCTCCCATTGCCAACAGTGGTGGTGGAACTCTTAGAGCTTTAAGGGGTCCTTTAAGGGGCGGAGCTTTAAGAGGTCCTCTTCTGCCGCAAGAGCTTCCTGTAGTCCTCACTTAGGGTCCATACCTTGGCTCCAGTCTTTTTGCTTAATTACTTTCTAAGCAATGCCGCCTCCTTGCCAGTCTTTGTATTCGCCCCACTGCGATTCTCGTAGAGATTGAGTCCAGGTTCCAGGCTACACAGTAGGTGGTGAAGCTGCAGCACAGCACATAAAGAACACATGGCTTCCCATGGGGTCCCTTCTCCAGCCAGTTGGGAGCCTTCTTTTCTATAAGATTTATGTTCTACAGGGAAAAGCCTTGTATAGGCACATATGGAGCATAGGGAGGTGTTGAAGTGTTTTGCAAATGATTTGTTATTGATCAGAGTTGTGTTCAATGACCGTTCTCACTGCAAACATTTCAAACAATACAGTCAAAACAATTCTCTCTTGCCTTTTCAATCCTGTCACCTGCACCACCATATAACCTTATTAGGAATAAATTTCGTATGGATATA
Source organism: Ursus arctos (assembly GCF_023065955.2). NCBI lineage: Eukaryota > Metazoa > Chordata > Mammalia > Carnivora > Ursidae > Ursus > Ursus arctos. The sequence continues at coordinate 29,329,973 of NC_079873.1, read as the reverse complement.
ATTGTGCAATTGACTTAATCAAGCTTTTGTAAATTACATCAATGTAATAATAAAGTACATACTGTTTTGCTATTTGCTTTTTTATTCAATTGATAATCTGTCTTGAGGAGTGTCCCAAACCAATCTTCAGAGGGGCCTTAAAGCTTGGAAAACCAGATAATTTTTCTTATTATTTGAAAATTGAAGATGTCCTTGATGGCATTCTATATATTGTCTGTATTTCTAGACTTTACAAGCAGTCTATATATAGATCTGCCATTTTTCTCTTTAATTTAAAAAGTTAAATAGATGGCTACCTCTGTAATTGAAACTCTCATGCATATTTGTCTTCAGATATTTTCTTGAATGGAAAGAGTGTTGAGATGTATAGTTAGTGTGCTAGGTATCGCTCTTAAGAATTAGTAGGCCATTCTTTCCATGGGTCATGAGAAATGTGAGAAACAAAAGGTTGAGTACTGCTATCTGTACCTTTCTGGTGTTTTATAAACTGACTTCTGCATTTTCATTTTTTGATCTGCAAGTTCAGTCTACAAAGCTTTATTGATGACAGTGATGAAATAGTCAGCAGTGTATTGGAAAGCATATGTAAAATAGGGTAACCTACCACCTATGTCCAAAGGCCCCAGCACAAAATCCAGTGAGGGATTTCCCATTTGCTCTTTGAGAGCTTACAATTTTATTGCTGTGCTGTCTTTGGGTAAAATGATTTCATAACCTAATCCATCTTGCTATGGAATCATTATAAAGCCCTATGAATTTGTTTATTTACATTTCTGAGACAAATATGAAAGTAAGACAGAATCCACCTTTTATGCCTTTGTTTCACTCTTTTTATCTATTCTCATGGACTATATTGTTACCATAAATTAGATTTAATTTCTCTGTTTCTTACATGTTTGGGGGTTTGAAGTAAAAGATTATTCATGGACTACATGGAATTAATGCATCCTTCATTTTTTATAGTATTTGAGTTCAAGCTATGTCTCATTTCAAAACAGATGTACTTTAAAATGGGTAGAGTGGTCCCTGGGTGGTGCAGTTGATTAAGCATCTGACCCTTGGTTTCAGCTCCGGGTATGATCTCAGGGTCATGAGATCAAGCCCTGCATCAGGCTCCAAAGTCAGCAGGGAGTCAACTTGAGATTCTCCCCCTCTGCCTTCCCCCGCTCGTGTGCTCCATCCCTCTAAAATAAATAAGTCTTTTTAAAAAGATAAAAATAAAATGGTTAGAATTCTGAAATTGCTTAATATGATGTGTTTTAATAGCATAGTAAATAAAGTTGACAATGGCCATGCTATACAGTAAGTCAAAAAGCTGAAATAGGAAATTTTTTCCCTTCAAATGTAACAAGTGGATTTGTAATCACAGTTGTTGTAATATACTCAGTGTTCTATAAGACGTGACAGTTGTTACTGGAAATCTGCTCTATTGAGAAAAGCAACTTAAAGCATTAAATTACTTTCTCTTGGTTCCTGAGATTGATAAACTGTCAAAACGTGGATACTGTTTATATAGCCGGTTGTTTAATTAGTCTGTGATTGTTTTGTGTCCTAAAACGGCCTGGTGCATACTATATTCAATATGCACATGTCTGTGGACAAATAACACTTACCTTTCCAAGGAAAAAGCTGATACCTGAACAGATGAAATGACTTGGTCAAGGTCACTGAATAAAGTATACACACATTTAACTGATTAAATAATTATCTCAAATGGCTAATTCTAATTCTATATTCATAATGTGATCTAAAATGTGATCTAAAAATCTCACTTAATAACATTCCCATTATCCTGTAGTTAGTGTGGTTAAAATCTAGATGAAGATACAGTGGGGAAAAACATATATATATATATATATATATATATATATATATATATATATATATATATATATAGTTTATATCATAACATAGGTGTCTCAAGTCAGGGTCCAAGAAGCAGACCCTGAAAGAAAATTTGTGTGGTAATGTGCCCAGGGTAAAACCAATGAGAAGGTAGAGGCAGTATGATAGAAAAGAAAAAGAAGCCAAGCAAAGATCCGGTTCTAGGTGAGGTCTCAGCCTGATCCTGTGGGGAGCTCTGGAGCATAAGATAAACTTCAGAATTTGCCTTGCCTTGTGGCAAAGGAACTGGGCTTTTAAATTCCCACACCAGTCACTCGTTGGCTATGCCCCACTCTGGGATTGTGGGGCACAAGGGTGAGGGAGCGAGGCATGGGGGGCTCCAAGACATTTCTGACTCTGTGTTCAGGGATTGAGACTCCAGTGTCCAAGAGCAATCCTTTCAAGGTCAGAGGTGCAGCATTTCGCAGCAGAATGCGCAGAAGCTAGATGGATGCGCAGAGTTAGGGGGAGGGCTCTGAGAAGAATCATGACTGGATGCCAGCGGCGCCTGCAACTTGGTATGGTGGGAAAAACAGTGGACTTTAGCGACAGAAAAGTACATGTTCAAGGTCTGGCCTTACTCATCAGACATAAGCCTGGGCAGATTACTCAGGTAATCTCTTATATGAATGTTCGTAAATAAATCCTTTTCATTTTTATTCCCAAACTCTAGCAAAATAGTTGACATTCAAGAAGAGAATGTTGAATAGATGAAACCACTAAACCTATTTTTATATAGCTCTGGTGGGATTCAGCTTGTTGGGTTTTATTGTTATTGTTGTTTGTAACTTTTTTACTTTTATTGTTCTCCCTTTTCATTGCATAGATGTTCACTTCTGTGGTTTTAATTCACATCTTACTGGAATACCAACTATCTCTACCTCAGGATTAACTCGGGATTAATGTTCACATCATAAATTTGTGATATATATGTGCATTTAAAAAATCACATATACGTGTGTATATACATATATATGTATGTGTATGTACATATATATGTATGTGTATATACATATGTATATGTGTATATATATATTGAGGGGACTTAGCAAGCCTCCCACTGGTCAAGAGTGAGCCTAAGGTTTTTCCTCCTCTTATCAGCCAGATCCTAGGAAGCAGATTTGAATGCTAGACTTTGATGAAGTTCCCCATAGAGGTATTATGAAAAAAAATAAAAATAGATTTGATAAGCTAATTATTCTTAAGATAATCAGTGTTAACCTACCAGGTCACACTTAAATGGAGAAGCCGTAGAAAATAGAGATTATGAATTTATTGCTCATTGCCTAAAAAAATGAAGGCAATTTTAACTTATATTTACTCTGAGAGGCCACGGAAAAGCTTATTATAAAATACCCCATTATTAGGTTGCTCTAAGACCTATTTTTGTTTGATTATTTCTTAAACCTCATGGGTCATTTGTTTCTCTTTAGATATTGATGGCTCCATGATAGTGTGTCTCGAACTTATTCCATGACCCTATTAGGAAAAATCCACAACCTTTTATGTCCAGAGATACACAACAGCAAGAAACAGTTACTGACAATGTGCTTGAGCCTAGTGCTGTGACGAAGATGATCTCATTTCATTTCTCATTTAATCCTCAAAACAACCCTGTGAGTTAGGGACTGCAATCATCTTGATTTCACAAATGGGGAGATTTGGACTTAGAGAGGTTTACTAACATGACTGTGGGCTTGTAGCTAGAAAAAGACAAAAGCAGGAATCACACCCAGGCAACCAGAAACCAGAGACTCAGCCCCAGCTTCCAAAAAGGAGGAAAAAAGTTTGAAAGTCTGTATTAAACCTCAAGATTCTCTTTGAGGAGTTCAGCCTACTTTAAAACCCGGGAAGATGGAAATAGAAAAGGCTCTGCTCCTCAAATTAATGAAATTTGCATCCCCAGCCAGACAAATCAGAACACTCTTTACTCCCTCATTCTTTACTCTTCACTCATTCAAGATATCGTACTGACCTCTTCTTCACTTTTAACTCCAGTGGACACAACTGCTCATTTGAGAAATACCGTCACAAGGGTTTGCACGGCGAAAACACATGGAAGTCCCACTTGGACTCCTTAGAGAGAAAATAAGAGTTAACTTAATCTGAATAAATTGTGGGAGGATTAAGGTTCTGATAGTACAGCTAAAAGTCTTTTTTTTTTTTTAAGATTTTATTTATTTATTCAACAGAGATAGAGACAGCCAGCAAGAGAGGGAACACAAGCAGGGGGAGTGGGAGAGGAAGAAGCAGGCTCATAGCGGAAGAGCCTGATGTGGGGCTCGATCCCAGATCGCCGGGATCACACCCTGAGCCGAAGGCAGACGCCTAACCGCTGTGCCACCCAGGCGCCCCAGTACAGCTAAAAGTCTTAAGAAAGCTTTTTGTTTACTGTTTAAGAGACAGATTTTTAATGGTTCTATTTTAGTAGATCTGTCCCCTTTCAATAAAAATAGAGCACTACACAAGTCCTAATTAGGTCATTTTCACTAAGAAAGAAAATTTAATTTCCCTGCCCATAATATGGATATATCATGATTGGATGGAAAAGTCCATGAGTTTGTAGAGGAAGTGTCACCAAGTGCTGGGAGAGCAAGGACGTGAGCAGAGCCACGGCCAACAATGAGAGGTTGTTGGCTTACCAACGAGGCAGAGGCACACATGCAAATTCTCAAATCACACCTGGGTCTCTGTGGACCGAATTAGAGGTTAAATCCGGCCCAGGGCTGGCATTAGGGAAAGGCTTGCTCTTCACTGGGGAACTGTTTACTTCATCCAAAAGGCCAGGGCTATACTGGGAAGGGACATAAATCTTGCACAAAACAGACCTTCACATTGGAAATGTTAATCCAAGCCAAATAGGTAGGGTTTTTTTTTTTTTTCCTAAGTACCAATTATGGTGATCCTGGGGGGAAATGGATTTGGGGTAAACACCACCTGCATTGGCAGCTGCGAGAATGTGACAGGAGCGTTTGGCATCTGAACCCCCCATTATGTATGTTGCATTATGAGTAGAATGTGTGAATTCCATCTGTCCCAAGACTGTGGTTCTTTATTGCTAAAAACCGGTTTTGACAGACCAATTACAGATGGAAAAGACTCCCTCATTTATCTAAGCTGGACCCCAGGCAGCCCCTGTGCTGTATAGTATGCCATAATTAAGTTAGTTGAGACAGTCTAATTCCTAATGCTCTGAGTATAATGTCTGACATTCGTGCTGTTCCCAGTTTTTGTCCGCCATCCTGGCTCTGGTCAGGAAAACAGGGACTAAGAACAGGTCGGGTACAAGTCAAGGTCGGAATCGGTAGCATCGGCTACCTTGTTTTCCGTCCTCATACAGACAGAATTGGGAAGCGGAAGCACTCTTTTCAAGGCCTGCTAGGGTGACTGTCCAGGAGACTTCTGCTAGTCCCGGCAACAAGCTACATGAGCAGCGAAAGGAACAGAACAGAAAGCCGTATTTCCTACTGAGATTTATGCTGGAAAATTGTTGCTGCCAGGGCCATGGGTTATACTGAGACATTTCTGAGCTTCCTCTGGGTTTTTGAACAAGACGAGCTTTGAAGAGACATAGAATTGCTGTTCTGTTTCCTTGGTTAGGGGCAATTAATCATGGTGGTATGCCACCAACAAATGAAAATATTTTTCTTTTAGACAGGCAGGAAAGTTGGAAAGGAAGTCAGGAAGAGTGTTCCACTCTAAATACATCTTTCTTTATTTTAGAGTCCGTGCAGGATGTTTTTATTTTATGAGTACATTTCCAACAAGAGGGCTGAAACCCCGCCGCAAAGCAGGTCCGTGATACTACGGTCCTGTGTTCCCAGTCGTGCCCTCTTGCTAACTCAAGGATGTCTTTAGTGCGTTCTTCTCACCATAGTACTAGGACAGGCATTCTACTTCCAGTAGAAAGACACTACGGTTCCCAGATCTGTGGATTCCTCGGATCTGTGCCTAGGTATCTGACTATACCTGCCTTTTCCCAACTAACACTTCATGCAGACTAGCTACAGTTCTGCCTAGGAATTTTCACAAGAGATGATTTCACACAAACTCATTCCATTGTGCTTTAAATGTAGCATGTGACTTCTTTTTTGTTACTGGGAAAAGTGAAGTTCAAGATTCCAGATTTCTCTCCTTCCTGGTCCAACTTTGAGGTTTGGTAGTGAACAGCGACTTTGGAAGAGGGCATATACATGGACGCTGTGAGCCTCCTTAACTGCCCAGCTTTATCCTCATAGCTTGGGTTGTCGACTCACGGAAACAGTTGGATCAAAATATTTTAGCTACAAAATTCCCAGTGCTGGCAACTCAAAACAAACAAGAACACCAAGCACACAAACCTCTTCTGGAAAATACGGCTTCTACAGTGTGTGACACAAAGATCGACAGAGTGTTTTATCTATTTATTTTTTCCAGAATGAGGGAGAAATTTTAAATGAGGCCTACAGAAAGTCTATTATTTTTACTATTACTTTTCAAGGTTATTTATTATTTTGTTTTATAGCTTAGGGATTTCACAAAAAGCCCTGTAAACTCAAACTGCTGTGTTTAATATTGCTCTTGCCCTCCTGCAGCTGACAGGGAATTTTCACGTATGTTTGGTTTCAATTGTGTAGCATTTATGCTTTAATGGAGGCTGTCTGACCTGTGGTTAACAGTGAATGGAAATAAAATTTTAAAACCCACTTATTTCACAATTTAAATTGAAATAGTTCTTGGATTCAGTAGCTTCCAAGGATTTTTTTCATCTACGTATGTCCCTTAAACTTTTTTTGCCCCCAACAGTCTTACATCTAAACAATGGTGTTTCATGGAGTCAGGTCTCATGGCAGACAAAGTAAATTCTAGTTTTGCTTTCTGTTTTCGTGTCCTCTGATGAGTGTTTATTAAAAAGCCATTTTGAACAAGTCACATAACCTTTTCAGGCCTCAGACTGCCCTCTTTCTTTCTTTCTTTCTTTCTTTCTTTCTTTCTTTCTTTCTTTCTTTCTTTCTCTCTCTCTCTCTCTCTCTCTCTCTCTCTTTCTTTCTTTCTTTCTTTCTTTCTTTTTTTAAAGATTTATTTATTTGAGAGCTCATGCAAGTGTATGAGGAGAGGGAGGGGCAGAGAGAGATAATCTTCAGACTCCTCGCTGAGCACAGAGCCTGATGTGGGGCTTGATCTCATGACCCATGAGGTCACGACCTGAGCTGAAACCAAGAGTTGGACAATTAACTGACTGAGCCACCCAGGCGCCCCAGACTCCCCATTTGTAAAGGGAATTTGAACTAGATAATGTTTAAGATACTTTAATTTGCATTTATAATTTTGCTGTTGGCTTAGGATCCTTCTAAATATCTAAAAAGGTTATATGTAGGAGTAGATACCATGACCAAGTAGAAATATAATGGACTTTGTAGTAAAAAGACCATGTTCAAAGCTAAGTTCTGCTCTTCTGTGACTTCTGTGAGCCTTAGTTTTCTCACCTGGAAAATGGATACACTTCTGTTGTTCTTACAACATTGTCTGGAGAATTAAATTAGAGTGAATGACAAACTATGTAACATATAGTAGCTCAATAAATAATACTGGCTGATCTCTTTTGCCTCAAATTGTTTCCAACACAAACATTGAGAGAGGATCTGTGCAAAAAAAAGAAACATATAGCAATGTTAGAAAATGCTACATGCAGGGCGCCTGGCTGGTGCAGTCCACTGAGCCTCCGACTCCTGGTTTTGGCTCAGGTCGTGATCTCAGGGTGGTGACATTGAGCCCTGTGTCCGGCTCTGCCCTCGGTGTGGAATCTGCTTGAGACCCTTTCTCCTTCCCCTTCTGCCCTCCCTCTGCTCTTTCTCTCTAAAATAAATAAATCTTTAAAAAATGCTGTATGAAAAGAGCAGTTTCTACATAATGGACATCTTAAATATGTTTTGCAAGAAGGGAGTTCAAATGAGGCTTAGCTGCCCCCGCCCTGCTTAATTCTAAACTCTGATCCTTACTTTTTCCTGATTATTGCCTGGACTCGACATTTGTCTTTGGTGGTCTCGATTAATCCTTTGTATAGTCATTAATCAAGTGAGGTCTGAATCCATTTCCCCATACCACCAGAGTCCAGAATATTTAGATCAGATGTAGGAGCTGTGGCTCAGATGGGGACTATAAGTTCTGAATTGAGAGGCAGATGACCTGCTGAAAGGGAAAAGCTTTGGACTAGAAAGTCCACTTGTTCAGCTTGAGCCTTCTTTATAAATTCATCAATCCCTGTTCCCTGAGGTAGCCTGTTTGCCCACTGGGCCCTGACAATTCATTAGAGATAGAAAAAATAAAAATAAATAAACAGAAAGTCGGGAGAGCAGATGTCTTTTTATCATAACCTTCTAATAGGAATTGAACAAAATACATGGAGGGCTTTGAGATGCTTAGAATAAAAGCTCTTGCAAATAATACGGACAAAAATCCAGAGTTAGAGTTGATCAAACTGATAACTCTGTACGTCAAACTCTGTAGTTGGTTCTGCATAATTATGGAGGGTCTCCCCAAATTGCAGAATTAAGACATTTTAGAATAACAGGCAATCCAGTCCAACTACTCGATTTTAAAGAAAAGAAAACTGAGGCCACAGAAGTTAAATGACCTGCAGATGAGCACAGAATTTAGTAGTTCAGAGCAAGGATCTGCTCTGCCATTTCCTACCGGGGTGACTTTGGCAAGTTCACAGCCTTTGTAAGTTCCATGGTACTTATGTGTAAAATGGGACTAGAATAGGAAGCACCCCACAATAATCCATAGGATGCATGTACAATGGTGAGCAAACTGCCTGACCTATATTCAATACTATTATCATTTTGGAATGGGAACTAAAGTCTGGCATGATAATGATTTATAACTTGGAATAATGGATAGGAGAACGCTACTTCATATATTAAGTTGAAGAAAATTTTAGATCATGTTGAGGATCAGTGTTTAGACTTGCATGTAGCAGAGCAATACATAACATTGAACCGTAACATTTTCCTCAAAGACAAACGTCTTCATGCTAAAAGCCTCTTGTTATGGCAACAGGGAAATTCCCCAGTAGACATAATAACTATTTAGAAGAAGAATTTCCCTGTAACTTCATAATAAATATTTATTTCTCCTGGAAAATCCAGATATACTTAGCGATTTCAGTCCCATACCTAAAAAGCAAATAAGCCCAATAAGACAAATGAAAGAAGAATAACAAAGACTTGAAATATTATTGTTTTATGGTATCGAGGAGTCCTTTGTTGTGATATTATGTGGCCCTCAAAACTTAGACACATTGAGTTTTTTATATATACAAGGAACTTCTTAATAAGAAGAGATATTATGTCTGTCTTAAGTGTTTCTGCTTCCTACTAGTCTTTTTTCAGGTGTTAAGCTATTTCACAGCCCAAATGAAGGCTCATAGGGTAAAGGGTAATATTTTAAACAAGCCAAATTGCATTCACATCCATCCTAATTCTGAATTGCACTGTTGATGCAGTCTTTTCAGAAAAGACATAAGAAGACCCTCTGTGTCTTTCCACTTCTCCACTTCTCTCGTGCAAATAGAGACAAGCCTGGAGGCTCTTCTCGGGTGGAGGCAAACTTGTATCTCAGTTGGGTGGTTGCCAGAAGCCAGGTCAGTGGTGAGTGGTCCTAAGGCTATTGGGTATCATAATGGAATCATGGATGTCAGGATGCTGAAATTAGAGCACAACCCAGGGCACTCAAATGTTGCAAGACTTTTAGTTAATCTCTTTGAAACTGTAGATAGGGTCCTGGATTGTGTGTCAGAATAGCAGGCAATATCATGTGATCCATCTTTGCATTTCAGAAGGAGGTAGATATTATCACAACAATTATCTCATGATGTAACTTGAGGGTTTTTTTTTCCCCTGATGAGAACCAGGAAAAAAATTTTTGCCCACTATCACATGCATCTACCCACCCAATTTATTTTTTCCTACCTTGTCGTTACAGTTGTCCCCGCTGAGTAGTAAACTTTATACCCCATAATGCATAAGTAACCAGTAGGAGGTGCTTTATGGAGGATGCTACCTTAGTTCTCATAGGTTCTCGATAAAAACAGAGAGAATTCAAGCATTTCCCATTATGATCAATGCTCGTTTATATATATTTATATATATATATATATATATATATATATATATATATATATATATATATATATATATATATATAAAATGGTCTGTGTCATGGTCCATAATGTCTTGAAACATATTTAGATATTTCTATTCCCTCAAATAAAAATTACACATTTAGTTTTCCATATAATTAATCCCAAGTGAAATGTTTCCAATAGCCAGTTATGAAAATTACATACACCATATTCAACTTTCACGTAGTCAATAGTATACTCTGCCTGAAAATGTAATTAGATACATCACATAAACTAAATCCCAAGGAAGGCACATTTGCTTTCATTTGATTTCCCAATTGTAAGACCACAAAATGGCTCATAAAGTTGTTATGCCCATTATTATCAGTAATATTATTCAGGGTGAAACAAATACTTGAGAAGCATTTGTTTTTATGCTCGTGTTTGTTTCGTTTGTGACACAGTGATAGTGGAGGAACTATTTGGACCAAAAGCCATAAATTAAATATGTTTGAGAAAAAATAAATTGGGAAAAGACTGGACATAATTGAGTTTAAAAGGTTGATTCTCTATGAAGGAAGGTTTTTGTTAAGGGAAAATGTATTACATTATGGAACCAATCAAACTGGCATTCATTCTGTAGTCCCTGGAGACTCCGTGCTCACATCAAATGGAAGACTGACGTGGTCCTCAGCCTCAGGGCCAAGTTGTTCTACAGGTTGAACTCCAAGTTGTCTCATTACGTGATTAATGACATCTGCAATAAGAGTGATGCGCAGTTAAGCTTGCGGTACTTCTACATAAATAGGTTCAGCGTTAAAAGTTATAAATTATAAGGGACAGAATGCTCTTTCATGCAACCAGGAAATCACTTTTCCTGGTGGGCTTTTAATAACACTGAATCTATCAAGGGTTGATGCTTCTGTTATTTCCTCTAGGCACAACAAAAACCCAAACCTTAACTATTTATCCACAATAGCCAGGATATTTTTAAAAGAAGACAAAGAGGGGTTGGTGATAGGAATACCAGCAGATAGGTGGTTCCCGGAATATAGATCACCTCCCTTCACTAAATCTCTTTACGTGAAGCAACAAGGGTGCATGTGAGGACTTCAAATGCCAAGGTGATTCCTATGATGAAACTGTGCCCTTGAAGATGGAAGATGAACTGGAAAGTCATAGGCACTCCCCGGATAAGCTTCGGGCAGCCAGTCTACATTTCCAATTCATGTCCAATTCATGTCCCAGTACAAGAACCTTGCGGGAAGGTGATTTTGAGGGATATTTTGCTACGTGGGAGTTTTTCACACGGGCGATGTGATTGATTCTTACAGCTGATCACCTGTTCGGATGTGTTTTAAGCCACTCGAGAAAAAGTAATGCACTGCTAGACGCTACTAGATAATTTTAAGTGTGCAGTTCAGTGCAATGAAGTACTGTTTCAGCATCCCAAACAGAAACTCTGTACCCACGAAACAGTAACTTCCTACTGCCCCTCTCCTCAGCCCCTCGTAATCTCCGATCTACTCTCTGTCCCTTTGAATTGACCTATTCGGGATACTTGATGTGTTATCAGACAATGTTTGTCACTTCGCGTCTTGACTATTTCCCTTAGCCTCATGTCTTGAAGGCTCATCCATGCTGTGGCATGTATCAAAACTTCTTTTCTTTTTATGACTGAATAGTTCATTGTACATTTTTAAAAAAGGTTTTAGTTATTTATTTGAGAGAGAGAGAGAAGGAGCAGGGGGAGCTGCAGAGGGAGAGGGAGAAGCAGACTCCACACTGAGCAGGGACCCTGATGCGGGGCTTGATCCTGGGACTCCTAGATCATGACCTGAGCTGAAGGCAGACACTTCACCAACTGAGCCACCCAGGCATCCCTCATTGTACATTTTTAGCACATTTTACCTATACGTTAATTTGTTGATGGACTTGTGTTGCTTCCAACTTTTGACATGATAAAGGCAAAAGTAGGAAAGATTTCAACAGAATTTAGATGAAAATACTCTGAGGTGGCTCTGGTGTTAGTCTTCTAGTAATATAATGCTGAGCTTGTCATGGCTGAGTTTAATGAATTATATTGAACACATGAGATAGAAAATGCAGACCACTTATGGGCTACTGAATATATTGTCACCTTCAGAGTGTATTATTGACTATCTAGATTTTCTGAAAACACAGTCAACTTCCAAAAATGAGTAGTTTCAGCTAAGCCCAAACACCCCCTGAGTAAATGTGGCTCCGTGTCATCTCTGCTTGATTTTTCTAGTCTACATAAATGAGCATAAATGAAGTACGTAAATCGGAACAACCCCACGAATCACTACCGCTTGCCATATTGCTATATCTGATGGCTAAGTATAAATCAGTCTTATTGAAAATGTAAGCATATTTTGATACAGCTGATCTCTTCCTTCTCTTAAAAATGCCTTCTTCATTTGTTTTTGGGATAATCACAGTCCCCAGGTTTTCATTCTCACAGGCCACCACTTGTAGTCCCCTTTGATTGAATGTTCTTTCTCTCTCTCTCTCTCTCTCTTTTTTTTTTTTTTTTTAACACTGGTGTACTCCAAGGATCAGTCCTGAGGCCTCTTATCTCTTCATTCCTCCCCTTGCTGATATAATTTCAAGCTGGAGTCCTGAATACCATCTACATTATAACAACCCCGAATCCTATCTCTAGTATGGGTGTTTCTCCTAAACATCAGACTCAAAATGTTCGATTGCCTATTCGATAATTCCCATTTGGATATCTAATAGACATTTTAAAAATAACATGTCTGAAATTGAACTCCTAATCTTCCCCATACACCTGCTTTTTCCCGTCACAATTAATGCCAGCTCCCTCCTTCTAGTTGCTGAAAGCAAAGTCCTTGATGTTATTCTGAGTTTCCCTCTTTCTCCTACCCCATTCCCAATCTATCAGGAAATCCGCTAGTTCCACTTTAAAAATATATCCACAATCTGATGAATTCTTTTTTTAAATCACTTTACTGGGTTCTAATTAACATAAAAGAGCTGTATATATTTAATGTATACAACTTAATGAATTTGGGTAAATGTATGCTTGTGAAACCATCTCTGCAATATATGCCACAAACATACTTTCAACACAACCACCGTATTCTCAGTCACTATTGTTTCTCTCCCAGATGGCTATGGTAGCCTCCCCCAGGCTTCTCCCTGATTCCACTCTTGTTGCCCTACAGTGTGGTCTTAACACACCACGTAGAATGATCCTCTTGGAAGTCCGTTGAATCATGCCATTTCTCAGCCTAAAATCTGTTAATGGCTCCACATTTCTCTGAGAGTAAAATCTCAAACATTTAAAAACTTTAACAAGGCCATATATGATCTGATCCCTTTCTAAGCTCATTTTCTAATTTCTCCCTACTATCCTCTCCTCACTTTGGCCAAGCTAGAATGTCCTCTTCAAACACTTCAGGTGAGTTCCTGCATTCGTGATCTGGCCCTGGCTGTTCCTTCAATCTGAAGTGGTTTTCCTCCAGGTATCCTTGTGACTCATTCTACCTTCTTCTTGGCAGGGTTGCTGCCTGTCGGTGTGGAGATTGTGCTGTAACACCAGGACCCCTGGATGAGAGGTAAGTGGGTGCAGAACCCCTGCTCCTAAGGAACGCCTTTACACTTGTGGGTCAACACAAAACTTGCTTCTCAGTAAGATACAGTCTGACCAGCCTCAGAAGTCCTGGTTTTACTCACTGTATTAGCCGTATGTTTTATTTTCTGTATTCTGAGGCTTTGCTGTCTGGGACTTTGCTGACCTTGGAGGGACTGGCCTCCCTAGCCCTAGCCATTTCCTAAAAGTAGTAAAGGATTTGCCCACAAGTGTGTCTCTCATATGCAAACCAATCAACCCAAAGCCCATACCCGCAATGACTCCTTTATCTAGCTCCTACACTCTGGGCCACTATCCATCTGCCCTAATTGCTTCACAGCCAGATACCAGACAACTAGGGATAGTCCCTATATCCCAGAGCCTGCTGAAATACTCAGCAACTAGCCAGTCCTAGGCCTGTTTATCCTCCTTGCCAGAACCTTCTTATGGAAACCGCAGTAAAGGCTCTTGGCACAGTTCCCTCTCTCTCCCCTCTGCCTCATGACTGACACTGGTGTTTCCTCATGTGGCTCCCCATGGCATTGAGTGCCCACTCCTCTGAGAAACCATAAATAATAACCTATCTCCTGGTGGCAATCATCTGCTGATCTTTTGGCCTTACTATACCTCAAATTTTCTGTTAATACACGGTATTTTAAAATACTCAATCTATTCTAATTTTAAGTAACTCATATAATCTTCTAACATATATCATTCTTTTATTTATTATCCGTCTTCCGCACTTGATCAATGAAAGCAGGAATATTTGTCTGTTTTCTTCACTGATATATCTCCCACTTTCTGTAATGGTGTGTAGCACACAGTAGGTGTCCATTGACAGTTTATAAATGAATAAATAAATGAAGAAACAGTGGTAGTCAAGTGTCAGTTTACATATATTTCAAAGGCATATATAATGTTTTTCAGTGTTTGTTTTTCAATTAACTCTAATTTCATTAAGAAATCAAGGTACCTAAATGAGCAAAATCAAATTTGAAATAAATAAAATGCATATAAATATGGGCATTTTAGTAAGAAATGAATGTTTATGTGATGCTCTTTTAACTGAGATACATTTGTCAAGCTGGCTTATAGTCAATATTTACTGAATATATAAACCCATACCTATTATACATATTGTCTATAGCTTAAGCTTATCCTTCCTCTTATTACCTGTTAAAAGAATCTCAGATTATTCAGGAAGCAGGTACAAAATGGAACCCCCAGTTATTCAGGTAGCAGGCAGAGGTCCCTTGATTTCAGAAAAGTTGAATACCTCCATCGTCACCGGATTAGCATAAATGGCAATAGGGGGCATTTGGTGGAAATGGACTCTGGATAAAATGCCACAGATTTTCACTGTTCTTACTGAGATACAGTTTTTTTTTTTTTTCATATGTAATTCTCAATGTGTTGTATGCCTTTGCCAATTACCAGCCTTTATTTATATGGCTGTTTTTTGACAAATTTGTCCAGTTATTTTATGTTTCTCAAGAGGGGATTTGGGAAGCTCTCTACTCAGTCATTTCAGAACATGCACCCCCCAGACTTTGGACTTTTAGATACCCACGGCATGTAGTGCGAGGGGGCTAGCTCTGTATAAAGGACAAGTTGGTTTAACAGACAGTCCAGATAAACTAGAATAGTGGCAGTAGTAACAATGTGACATACACTGTAGAAAGGCCTTGGCTGCTAAAAATGGTGGGACATTTCTGGCTCCTGATTGGATTTGACAGGTGAAAGAGAAGGAAGGTCTCACCCCCTGTCTCTGAGATTAAAAAATTGGAAAAGGCGGACAATTGGGTCTGGATAGGAAAATTTAAAGGTTTCAATGCATAGGTAGGTGGATATGCCTGGCAGACTGCTGAAAATATATGCAGAAAAAGAAAAAACACAGTACAATTCCACCATTCCTCAGGAATACAGGCTAAGATCGAAACTTTCGTAAATCTCTAAACGTGTGTATATTTTAGGAATAAAGAGTAACTGTGAGTGACTAAACAGTGGTGAGTGGAGGACCAAAGAAGAACCCGCCTTAACATACATCCACTGGCAGTATTCCGCACTCAGTCCCTGGCTGCACGTCTAGCTTCTTGCCTTGCTGTACTGAGTATTCAAATGTATGCTTTAGAAACATCGCAATTACGTCATGGACATATGTCCACCTCAGATAGTTTACCCATGAGTGTGTCTCAGCAGCCATGGCATTTAGTCACCAGGATGCCATGTCTCTGGTCTTGGTATAGTCTTCTCCTGACTCTTTTTCTTCCCTGCCATCTCTCTGATACCTACTCTTTTTATAAATGTTTGAAAATTATAAATAGAAATATACTTTAAATATGATCGGAAACAAATAAAAAAGTTTTTTTTAAGCTTCATCTGTATATGAAGAAACCCAACTATCATCAATTCTGCTTGATTTTTGTGCCATGTTCTTGTTTTTTATTTCTTAGTGAACAGGGCCCCTTAAGTTATCATTATTATATTTTGCAACATAGAAAACTCAAGGGCATATATTTAATGAAGATGTTATTATGGTGATGAATGTTGTTATTAAGATGTCTTGGAAAATGAATTCATAATAGCTAAAATATAAATGAACTTCTCTCTTTTGAAAATATTTTGTTTCTCTTCTTTCTAAAGATATTTGTGTAGGATAGCAACTAATAATACCCATAGCAAGACACTCCTTTTCCAGAACTTTTACTGGTACTGTTGTACTTGCCTTGGATGCCATGGGTGATTCATAGATCAGGACCACTCCGTTCAAATTCATACAATTATTTCAGCAATTTCAAATGGTCTGTGAATGTGTATACACACACATATATACATATATGTGTCTGTGTGTTCCTGAAATTTTATATATTATATGCCATTATATATAGATATAGAGAGACCCAGTTTCAAGCCCAAATTCTGTGTTTAATTCTTTAAGAACCAGATAATATACTCTGGCTGTGTACATAAGGGTATATGTGTTTCTTATCCTTTATAAAACAGTGCTTGATTTCTCATCAGAAAGGTGCAGTGAGTTCACACTTTGACACATGCCTCTAATCCAAGGAGATAGTAAATGGTAATGCTTGAAACTAGAAAAAACATGGTAGAGTCAGGCCAAAAGGAACAAGATAAAAATCATCAGGGACCATAAAAAGAAGAAAACAATGATTCCGTTTCTAGGTGGTAAATCATACACGCGCTCCTTGTATTTTGGGCAACGGGCTTATTTTTCAAATTCCATGCTTGAATTCAGGGACTGAGGGGTACTGCCTCCACTTTTTAAGGAGACTGAAAACATTGTTGTGGAGGGAGGCATCGTTGTCTAGCAAAACCTCACGCTGACGCACTGCCTGAAGTTTCTAGCTTGCTGAAGGATGGGGTTCACAATACTCCCAAGATCATAGTGAGGCTGGAACACAGAGATCACCATGTCCAGTCTTGTTCTGGAGGGGGCAGTGGAAGGAGGGCCTGTGGACCAGGTGGAAACAATTGTGCAATCTCTAGATAGGCAAGGAATAATTACCACAAATTTAGCAGCTTAAAACACCTATTTTGGGGGCGCTGGGTGGCTCAGGTGGTTAAGTGCCTAACTCTTGATCTCAGTTCAGGTCATGATCTCAGGGTCATGATCTCAGGGTTGTGTCAGGCTCCGTGCTCAGCAGGGAGTCTACTTCTGTCATTCTCCCTCTGCGCCTCCCCCTGCGCCCCCCACTTGCAATGCACTCCCACACTGTCTCTCTCTCTCTCTCTAAATTAAATAAATAAAATCACCTAGTTTTTAGCTCACAGGTTTATAGATCAGAAGCTTGAGCAGGCTCAACTGGATTCTCAGTTTAGGGTCTTTTAAGTCCAAAATTAAGATCTCAGCTGGGTTTGTATCTTATCTGGAGGGTCTAGGGAAGAATGCTTCGGAGCACATTCAGGTTGTCAGGGAAATTAGGTTTCCCTGTGTGTCGGTAGCACTGAGGCCTCCTCATCCTTGCTGGATGTCAGCTAGGTGTCATTTGCAGATTCCAGAAGCCACCTGCATTACTTGGCTCTGGCCTCCATTTTCAATGCTAAGAATGGTGTGTCAAATCCTTCCGTGCTTCAGATCATTCTGAATTCTCCTCTTGCCTTTTCTGCCACCAGCTGGAGAAAGGTCTCTGCTCTTACGGGCTCATGTGATCAGATTAGGCCCACCTGGATAATCTCTCTTTGAGAGGTCAGCTATGTCCTACAACATAACACAAGCACTGGAGCACTATTTCGTAACATTCACAGGCTCCAGGATATATGGCCTGAAGCCCTTGAGCTGTATTAGTTTCCTACAGATGCTATAACAGATAACCACAAGCTGGGTGGTTAAAAACAATAACAATTTCCTCTCTCATAGATCTGGAAGCCAGAAGTCTGAAATCAAGGTGTCAGCAGGGTGCTTTCTCTGGAGCTTCCAAGAGAAAATCTATTCCATGCCTCTTCTAGCTTCTGGAGGCTACTGGGATTCCTTGGCATTCTGGGTACATCTCTGTCTGCTTCATCTTTACATTGCCTTTTCTAATGTGTGCATCTGTCCAAACTCTGTCTGCCCTTTTTCTTTTTATAAGGATACATGAGAATATATTTAGGATTCACCCAGATAATCCAGGATCAGCTCCTCTTTTCAATATCCTCAATTTAATCATATGTTTGCCATATAAAGTAATACTCACAGGTTCCAGGAATTAGGGTATAGACATATATTTTTCGGAGTGACCATAAAACCCACTATAGGGGCCTTTCATAGAAATTCTACCTACCACAGGGCAAGAGTTAAAAACAAGGAAAGCTGACAAAAAGAAATCCCATTCAAAAATTAGTCTGATGACCAAAATGCAAAGTTACATGATAAAATCTAATGCCAAGTGTGAACAAAAACCTCAGACTTTGATGCCACTCCCAAAAAATCATTGCTAGAAGAGCCTGATAAGGAATTTGAGATATATATGTCTGAGATGCTCAAACAGAGCTATGAAGGAATAATTTTTATAAAACATAACGATTTGGAAGAAAATTCATCAGAAATAAAGGAAAGATAGTATACTATAAACAAAACTAAATACTATGAAAATGGAAAGTATTTTAATTGAAATAAACCTATGCTTTTACCAAGAGGGATAAAAGTCTCCTGCTGCCCCCAATGCGAGAGTCTTGAATATTTGTGCCCTTACATGGAGAAACACTGATCAACAGACAGTGGAATATATCACTAATGTGGATCTCTACCAGGGAAGATTTTTTTTCTAGATTGTAGTTACTTAAGTGCTACATTATGTTTTGTTTTCTATTTTAACAAATGGAAAGTTCTAAGTTTTTGAAACTTCAACCACCCCAGTCCCACCTCCCCACAGTCAACAGGGCAAAGATGAGGAGCTCTACGTCAGGGTGAAGTGGGGCAACTACACAAGTGATTTTTAAAGGATGTGAACTGGAGGAGCCCTGCACCATCAGTGCACTGGTGGGACTGGACAAAGGATATGAATGGAACAAAGAACAGCGTTCAGCAGCGTGGTGTCCCTGGACAGGTGACATAAACAGTGAGGAAGAAGAGCTATGTGCCATTGTGGCAGTGGTGTAACTGGACAGACAGGGCATGTGGATGGGGAAGGGAGAGGAGTCCTACTCCGCCACTGCTGTGGGGTATCTGGCCAGAGGATGTGATCGCAGATGAGAGAATGAGCTGTACCCCCATCAGGATGGCAGTATCAGGACAGGGGGTGTGAACAGGACAAAGAAGAGGAACACCAAAATGCCTGTGTAGGGGAGTGACTGGACTGAAGAGATCTAAAGGGCAGTGGCACCCCGTCAGTGCTGTGAGGTACCTGGGCACAGAACACGAAGTGGCCAAACACAGGAGCCTGGGCCCCTGTGCGGCGGGGCAACCTGGTGGGGGAAGGTGAACAATGGAAAGAGGAGGAAGGCTGCGCTGTCAGTGAACCGCTGTTATATAGCTTGGGAAGGTGAAGAGCGGAAGAATAGGGGAGTAACTGAGCTGGGGATGTGAACGGGGCGGTTACTGAGAGCTCCGCTGTGTGGGTGCAGTGGAGTCCCTGGGAAGACCCCTATCTGTGCTCTGCTCTGATGGCCTCAGCATCCCTGCTGCCGTACTGTTCGGAGGAAGCCAGGGATGGTTTTGATGCAGGCAACGCAATGCCCTCCCAAGTCAGTCAGAATTGTAGTGCTGCTCTCCAGTGCCCCAGGAGAATTACAAGTGTGCCTTCGTGATAGCGTGATTTATAGTCATGGTGTCATAAGACATTTCATCTGCAATGGACTGGTGTGCTTTCCAGGGTGTGAGGTGACCTGACAGACACTATTGAGCTAGTTAGTGGAAAACCAATTCTCCTGTCGTCCTGCTCAGAGACTGTTGTGTGTCTGTCTCATATATTGCTGAACACTCTGAAAGCAGAGGTCTTAAATCTTCAAACACGTAATTGTCCAAGATCTATACTCTGATATAAATATGCGCAATGGTTACGCTCTAGAATATTAGCGAACTAATGGGGAAACCAAGTCAATGACCCAAATCCAGCCCAGGTTACAGTGACTAAAAGTCATCATGGATTATCTGGCAGCCTTGACAAACCGGGTTTCAGCAGAAAAGAGAATGGATCACAAAGCAACCCCTGCCACAGTTGGCACCTTATTGACATTTCTGCAGCCATGGCCAGGAAATCAATGGGCTGTGAACACTGAATTATCCTCTTACGCCTGGAAGTGATTCCTGCAGGCCAGGCTGCCGGATGTTAGCAGAATGACTTGCAGGAACACACACCATTCCTGGCTGCTTCCCCTTCTGCTCTGGGAATGGAGGGACCACCTTGGGTTCAAGGTTGTGCACCCCACATTCCAAAACAGCACTGTGTTCACCGTGGAGCCGTCTAGTTAGCCAGATGTCTCTCACTGCATAGTTGTGCTGTGTTTTATGTGCCAAAGTTAAAATACATTGAAGACAATAAGCCAAATTAATTGTGGCCCGTGGAAACTCTAAACTTTTAGACAGTATTTGATAGGTAGGGGTATGGTGTTCATGCAAGAAAGGAGAGGAAATAAGTTTGGGAGATGAAGTGGGAAACTAAGTTTGAGGAGTGTAACCAGGGTTTGGCAGTGCCACCTTGAACAGTTGTGCAGTTTGTGCACTGCACAGAGTGCCCAGTAGGGTGGGGACAACTGAAATGTAGCCCTGATTCTCCTGTCCAACGTGCAGACCCCCATGCTGCATCTGGAAAAGGGGCACTTCTTTCTGAGTCCTCTTCTCATGAGGGGTAAACGTTTCTCGTGGGGTGAGGTAGGAGCTTTTCCAGATCATTCCCCTAGAGACGGCGGCACCTTTTCACTCTGAGAAGCTACCTTTTTCTAATTCACCACTCCAGAGGGGAACCTTTCGTTTCTTAAGCATTCTTCCTGCTGGGAGCCTTCCATCTTCACCGTGAAGCCAGCAGTCTGCTCACCCAGCCTGACAGTAGAGAATGCTTTCCTCTAATACACACAAAGATGCTGTATGAGTTACTGGTGACCCGGAGTTTGTGGGGACAAGGGGAAATTCCTGATGCAGGACAACTGGTTTACATTGTCCCGTGCTGGTTAGTGCACGGAGACTGTTCGGGTTACCTAAGTGTTCTGACGCCCTCCACTGGGCCAGGCACCCTCACCCCTTCCCCCCGGGGTCCAGTGACTACAGAATCAGTTCCTCACAGAGCCGGGGCCCTAAAGCACCTTGTCCGGCTCTACTGATGGGTCAGTACTTGTGCCAATATATCTGTTGTTTTATATTTATATTTAGTTTATATTTTATCTGTAATATTTGTTGTTAGATAATTCTAATAACATCCTTGATCAAAGGCTGAGGAACACACTTCACCATCCGACACCCATGAGCCTGCATCCCTGTCTCATAGGATATTTTCTTAGCTGGTTGAGGTTAGTTTAGTCCAGTCTCGGAATCTGTGACTATCTGAATGTTCACAGTCACTCTCTCTCAGAATTCCTAAGCTTCAGCATCCCTGAGAGGTCATCACGGGAGTTGTCCAGGAGAGGCACAGCCAGGCTTCTTAACCACCCTTGCTGAAGAAATTAGCCCCTTCCTGAAAGACTGTGCTGTCTGTCAAGAGCTATGGAAACAAGTTGCAGTGGAAATAAAGATACTTAAGACTGTCCTGATAGACTTTTCAAAAGTGCACTACCAGCACCCCATCCCCCCTGCTGACGTATCACAGAGGGATTCCCTTTGCTGCCTGAGGACCCAATCCCTGCACTTCACTGCTGACCACAAGGCAGTTCTTGGCTGGGCTCTTTGCTTTTGTGACAACTTATGATAATTTGGGTCATTAGGAATTTGGTATGTTGTGGTAACCCAGCTACCGGCACCCAAGCACTCCCATCCTCCCTTGTTGCAACACAATTCTTGGTAACTCATGCCTCATTTTATATCCTGAGGATGTGGTCTTATTTTCCACAACATTAGCCCCAAGAGCTGAAAACACACTCCCCTGATGCCTATTTTAGCTAAAACCCACCTGCAGTAGACAAGGCAGAGAAATTTCCTACTGGCCAGAGAAACTTAGCTACAGAGACAAAGGCTGGCATGGCCCTTCATCGGCCCACCTTGGGCTGTCTTCACCCGGTTCCTCCAGCCCTTGACCACCTCTCAGCACCGCTTAGTGAAAACTGCCATTAAAACATTACTATGTACCAGGCACTGTTGGAAGAACTGGTGATTCACAGACACAGTCCTTTTAAGGAGTATATATTCCTGGTAGGGAGTTAGACTTTATTAAATAACTCAATGCTTCCATTGTGATGCATGACATGAATTAGAGAAATAAAGTTAAAACCTCAACAAAATGAAAGATCATTAATGTTTTACTGGAATAACACCACAATCCTTTTCAAATGTAGGCTATAAACATACTTTTCATGTTATACTTTCCAAAGCTTTTCAAAGTTTACTCCCCTCCTCTGACCACCAGGCCTTTGACTGAAGAATTTCAGGCATTTACATTTAAAATAATCATCGACAGGTGAGGAATTACTAATGTCATCTTGTCAATTTTCTGTGCGTTTTATAGATCCTTTTTAGCTTTTTCCTCTTTTGCTGTCTTCTTTGTGAATTGATGATTTTCTGTAGTGATGTGCTTTGATTCCCTTCTCTTATAGGTGTCTGAACATCATTGGAACAGTAATTTTTACTTCTGTCTTGGCCAGTTCATAGATCTCCATTTCTCTGTGGTCAGTTACTGGATGGTTACTGTGTTCCTTTGGTGATGTCATGTTTGGCGGTATCATTCTTCGTAATCCTTAGAGTCTTACATTTGCTCTATTCCTCTTTTCCCACCAAGGGGAATTCTCTTGGGGCCAGGAAATTCCCTCTTGGTGCTGAAAAGTCCTGGCCTGGGGGTAGGATGATGCAGGCAAAATGAAACTATTCTTCCTATGCTTTTTATGCATTTATTCGCAGGGATTTTTTGCTCCACTATATTGCTGAAGCTTCTGAAGTGGACTTCTCAGCTCTCCCAAAGCTATTTTAATTTGTGGGTAGCTGTCTAATCGTTGCTTTTTATAGCAGGATGGAGGCTGGAATCCATTACTCCGCCATATTGGTGATGTCCTTACTTTCTGTCTCTTTTTCATTTTTTTTTTAATAATGATTTTTTATTATATTATGTTAGTCACCATACAGTACATCCCCAGTTTTCGATGTAAGGCTCGATGATTCATTAGTTGTGTATAACACCCAGTGCACCATGCAATATGTGCCCTCCTTACTACCCATCACCGGCCTATCCCATTCCCCCACCCCCCTCCCCTCTGTAGCCCTCAGTTTGTTTCTCATAGTCCATAGTCTCTCATGTTTCATTCCCCCTTCTGATTACCCCCCCCCTTTCTTTATCCCTTTCTTCCCCTACTGATCATTCTAGTTCTTATGTTCCATAGATGAGAGAAATCATATGATAGTTGTCTTTCTCTGCTTGACTTATTTCACTAAGCATTATCTCCTCCAGTGCCGTCCATGTTGTAGCAAATGTTGAGAACTCATTCTTTCTGATTGCTGAGTAATATTCCATTGTATATATGGACCACAACTTCTTAATCCAGTCATCTGTTGCAGGGCATCTCGGCTCCTTCCACGATTTAGCTATTGTGGACATTGCTGCTATGAACATTGGGGTGCATATGGCCCTTCTCTTCACTACGTCTGTATCTTTGGGGTAAACACCCAGTAGTGCAATGGCTGGATCATAGGGTAGCTCAATTTTTAACTTTTTAAGGGACCTCCACACGGTTTTCCAGAGTGGCTGTACCAACTTGCATTCCCACCAACAATGTAGGAGGGATCCCCTTTCTCCACATCCTCTCCAACAATTGTTGTTTCTTGCCTTGTCTATTTTTGCCATTCTAACTGGCGTAAGGTGGTATCTCAGTGTGGTTTTGATTTGAATTTCCCTGATGGCTAATGATTTTGAACATTTTTTCATGTGTCTGTTAGCCATTTGTATGTCTTCATTGGAAAAGTGTCTGTTCATATTCTTCTGCCCATTTTTTGATTTGTTTATTTGTTTCTCGTGTATTGAGTTTGAGAAGTTCTTTGTAGATCTTGGATACCAGTCCTTTATCTGTAGTGTCATTTGCAAATATCTTCTCCCATTCCGTGGGCTGCCTCTTAGTTTTTCTGACTGTTTCCTTGGCTGTGCAGAAACTTTTAATCTTGATGAAGTCCCATAAATTCATTTTATCTTTTGTTTCTCTTGCCTTTGGGGATGTATCATGAAAAAGGTTGCTTTGGCCGATGTCGTAGAGGTTGCTGCCTATGTTCTCCTCTAGAATTTTGATGGATTCCTGTCTCACATCGAGGTCTTTCATCCATTTGGAGTTTATTTTTGTGTATGGTGTGAGAGAGTGGTCAAGTTTCATTCTTTTGCATGTAGCTGTCCAGTTTTCCCAGCACCATTTATTGAAGAGACTGTCTTTTTCCCACCGGATGTTTTTTCCTGCTTTATCAAATATTAGTTGCCCAAAGAGCTGAGGGTCCATTTCTGGGCTCTCTATTCTGTTCCATTGGTCTATGTGTCTGTTTTTGTGCCAGTACCATGCTGTCTTTGTGATCACAGCTTTGTAGTACAGCTCGAAATCCGGCATTGTGATGCCCCCAGCTTTGTTTTTCCTTTTCAACAGTTCCTTGGAGATTTGGGGTCTTTTCTGGTTCCATACAAATTTAAGGACTATTTGTTCCAGTTCTTTGAAAAACGTTCTCGGTATTTTGATCGGGATAGCATTGAAAGTGTAGATTGCTCTGGGTAGCATGGACATTTTAACTATGTTAATTCTTCCGATCCATGAGCATGGAATATCTTTCCATCTTTTTATGTCTTCCTCAATGTCTTTTAAGAGTGATTTATAGTTTCTAGAATAAAGGTCCTTTACGTCTCTGGTTAAGTTAATTCCAAGGTAACGTATGGTTTTTGGTGCTATTATAAATGGGATGGATTCCCTGATTTCTCTTTCTTCGTTCTCGTTATTTGTGTACAGAAATGCAACTGATTTCTGAGCATTGATTTTGTATCCCGCCACGTTACTGAATTGCTCTATAACTTCTAATAGTTTGGGAGTGGCTTCTTTTGGGTTTTCCATATAGAGTATCATGTCGTCTGCGAAGAGAGACATTTTGACTTCTTCTTTGCCGATTTGAATACCTTTGATCCCTTTTTGTTGTCTGATTGCTGTTGCAAGGACTTCTAGTACTATGTTGAATAATAGTGGCGAGAGTGGGCATCCTTGTCGTGTTCCTGATCTTAAGGGAAAGGCTTCCAGCTTTTCCCCATTGAGAATAATATTTGCAGTAGGCTTTTCATAGATGGCTTTTATGAGATTGAGAAATGTACCTTCTATTCCTACACTCTGAAGGGTTTTAATCAGGAAAGGATGCTGTATTTTGTCAAATGCTTTTTCGGCATCGATTGAGAGGATCATATGGTTCCTGAGTCTTTTCTTGTTGATATGATGTATCACGCTGATTGATTTGCGAATATTGAACCACGCTTGCATCCCAGGTATGAATCCCACTTGATCGTGGTGGATAATCCTTTTAATGAACTGTTGGATTCTATTAGCAAGTATCTTGTTGAGGATTTTGGCGTCCATATTCATTAGGGAAATCGGTCTGTAATTCTCCTTTTTGATGGGGTCTTTGCCTGGTTTGGGGATCAAGGTAATATTGGCCTCATAGAATGAGTTTGGTAGCTTTCCTTCTGTTTCTATTTTTTGAAATAGCTTTAGGAGAATAGGTATTATTTCTTCTTTGAATGTTTGGTAGAATTCCCCGGGAAAACCGTCCGGGCCTGGAGTTTTGTTATTTGGAAGGTTGTTTATCACTGACTCAATTTCTTCATAATTAATTGGCCTGTTTAAGAAATCAATTTCTTCCTTTTTCAATCTTGGTAGTTTATAGGTTTCCAGGAAGGATTCCATCTCTTCCAGATTGCTTAGTTTATTGGCATATAGCTGTTGATAAAAATTTCTAGTAATCCTTCCAATTTCAATGGTGTTCGTTTTGACCTCTCCTTTTTCGTTCATAATTTTAATAATCTGGGTCCTTTCTCTTTTCTTTTGGATAAGTCTTGCCAGTGGTCTGTCAATTTTATTGATTCTCTCCAAGAACCAGCTTCTAGTCCTGTTGATCTGCTCTACTGTACTTCTGGTTTCTGCTTGATTGATTTCAGCTTTAATTTTGGTCAACTGCTTCCTTGTGCGTGGATTAGGCCTGTCCCTCTGTTGCTGTTCCAGCTTCTTGAGGTGAGAATATAAAAACTGCATTTTAGATTTTTCTATTCTTTTGAGTGAGGCTTGGATGGCTATGTATTTCCCCCTTAGGACTGCCTTTGCAGTATCCCATAGGTTTTGGACTGTTGGATTTTCATTCTCATTGGTCTCCATAAATTGTTTAATTTGATTTTTGATTTCCTGGTTTATTGAGTCATTCCTGAGCAGGATGGTTCTTAGTCTCCAAGTGTTTGAGTTTCTTCCAAATTTTTCCTTGTGGTTGAGTTCCAATTTCAGAGCGTTGTGGTCTGAGAATATGCAGGGGATAATTTCAATCTTTTGGTATCGGCTGAGACCTGTTTTGTGTCCCAGAACATGGTCTATTCTTGAAAATGTTCCATGGGCATTAGAATAGAATGAGTATTCTTTGGTTCTGGGGTGTAGTGTTCTATATATATCTAAGAGGTCCAACTCGTCGAGTATGGCATTCAAAGCCTTTGATTCTTTGCTTAGTTTTTGCCAGGGTGTTCTGTCTATTTCTGAGAGTGGAGTGTTGAGGTCCCCTACTATTAATGTATTTTTATCTATATGTCTCTTTATTCTGGTTAAGAGTTGGCTTGTGTATCTTGCTGCTCCCCTGTTGGGGGCATATATATTTATAATTGTCATATCCACTTGTTGAATACTTCCTTTAAGAATAATATAGTTATCTTCTGCATCTCTAACTATAGTCTGTAGTTTAAAATCCAATTTATCTGATATGAGAATTGCTGCCCCAGCTTTCTTTTGAGGTCCATTTGCGTGAAAGATGGTACTCCATCCCCTTACTCTCAGTCTGAATGCATCTTTGGGTTCGAAATGAGTCTCTTGTAGACAGCAAATGGATGGGTCATTTCTTTTTATCCAATCTGCAACCCTGTGGCGTTTAAGCAAGAATTTAAACCATTAATGTTAAGGCTGAGTACTGAGAGATATGCTTTTAATTCTGCCATGTTGTCAGTAAAGTCTTTGTTTGTATTGGCTGTGACTTTCTGTTTTGTATCACTCTTGGGGCCTTTTTACTTTTATAGAACCCCCCGTAATACCTCCTGTAGGGCTGGTTTCGTGGTTACGAAATTGGCTAGTGACTGTCGATTCTGAAATGTCTTTATTTCTCCATCAATTCTGAATGACAGCCTTGCTGGATAAAGGATCCTTGGCTGCATGTTTTTCTCTGAAAGAGCTTTAAAAATGCTCCCCCAACCCTTTCTCTCATTCCAGGTCTATGTAGACAGGTCTGACGTAATTCTGATGCCTTTGCCTTGGTACGTGAGAAATTTCTTTGCCCTGGCCGCTTTCAATACTGTATCCTTGGATCTCATATTTGCGAATTGCACTATGACGTGACGTGGTGTAGGTCTGTCATGGTTGAGCTTGGGAGGGGTCCTCTCTGCCTCTTGGACACGAATTTTTGTTTCCCTTGCTAGATCAGGGAAGTTTTCAGCTACAATTTGTTCAAATATCTCTTCTAGACCTCTGTTTTTCTCCACCCCCTCGGGGATGCCGATGATTCTAACATTGGATCGTTTCGTTGAGTCAGTAATCTCCCGTAGCCAACATTCGTGGGCGTGGATTTTTTTAAGACCATCTTCTATTTTTATTTTTTCCTCTATTAACCCATCCTCCAATTCACTAACCCTTTCCTCTGCTTCGGTGACCCTGGCCGTCAGAGCCTCTAGTTTTGCCTGCATTTGGCTCATAGAATTTTTAATTTCTGTCAAATTCGCTCTCATTTCCGCCCTTAGGGATTCTATATTCTCAGTAATATTTTCCTGAATACTTTTTTCAAGTCTACTCATTATCTTGACCATTGTTACTCTGAATTCCATTTCTGATAATTTGGTTACATCCATATCCGTTACTTCTGTGGCAGAGGCCACTGACTCACTGTCTTTTCTTTGCTGGGGGGGGGGGGGGGCTTCTCCTTCTTGTCATTTTAATGAGGGGAGTTTGCGGGGTTGTCCAGAGCCCAAAATTATTGACTGGGTCCCAGGCCGTGCCCCTTGTTTTATAGGGATCTTAGAGATGTGGGCTTCTTCTTTAAAGATTTTATTTATTTACTTATCTGAGAGAGGGAGACAGACAGCAAGAACGGAACAGAAGCAGGGGAGTGGGAGAGGAAGAAGCAGGCTCCCAGCGGAGGAGCCCGATGAGGGACTCCTTTCCGGAACGCCGGGATCACGCCCTAAGCCGGAGACAGGCGCTCAATGACGGCGCCACCCAGGCACCTCGGGTTGTGGGCTTCTTGATTTTTCATCCTGCCTTCTGTGTTCTGGGGGAGGGGCCTGCCACGCCGATACTCAGGCAACCCTGTTTGGTTAGAGTCTCCGTGTCCCCTGCGAGGGAGGATGGGGATGGGCACGCTCTGAGCCGGTATTTCCAGGCTTTTGTTCTCTGGCGGCTTTCCCTGGCGGCCGGCTATGCCTCTTCTGAGGGTCAGAGCAGCAGAGGCTGCATTGTCTCAGAACAGAGGGATTGCGGCCCGTTCTCCACTGATGTTCTGGCCACTTTAACTCTGTTACTGTTGGTGCTGCTCAACCCTGCAGCGTCCCGGGATGTGCGCACCAACCCGGCGTCCCTGCCCTCACTTCCAGGGCCGGCGCGTCTCTGTCCTTTGTGTTTCTAATGCCGCCAGCCACCGGCCGCCCCGTGCGCTCCCGGGTCTCCCGGTCTCAGTCTATGCCCGGTGAGCACACCTCGATTCCGGAGTTCCGTGAGAAGCCTGGTGGCGCGCGCACCCGGTTCAGGGTCTCAGTCTGCTGTTTCGCGGGTGCCGACCACGAGTCCGCCCGCTCCCCCGTGCAGGTGGCCCGCCAGCCGCCAGCCGCCCCGCGCGCGCTCTGGGAGTTCCCGGTCTCAGTCTGGATCCCGTGAGCACACCGGGATTCCGGTGTTCCGGGAGATGCCTGGTGGCGCGCGTTCACGGCTCACCGGTCTCAGTCCGCTCTCTCGCGGGTGCCCTCTGTGAGTCCGCCCGCTCCCCCGTGCAGGTGGCTGCCGCTTCCCGGAGCCCAAACGCGGCGGCTCCCTCCCCCTTCCGTTTATCTTCCGATATCCGTGCACGGTTTACAGCTCCCCTCTTCGTACCTCAATACTCAGCGCTGGAGATGTTCATTTGTAGAGATCCAGATGCATCATCCTGCGTCTCAGGCTGATTCCGTGGTTATTTAGGCTGGTCTGGTACCTATCCAGCTCGACTCAGGGGACAGGCTGAAAAAGGGGTCCCCTACTCCTCCGCCATCTTAACTCTCTCCTTCTGTCTCTTTTTCAAAGAAATGCTGTGCTCTTATGTTGCCATGCCATTATAAGAGTAGATACATGATTAAGTTTGACTTAGGAGAATACCCTATGTCCCCCTGCCCATCCACACACATGCACACACATGTACATGCACACACATTCAGGTGCAGATCGTGACTGGGTGAGAGTTGCAGAGAGAGTTGACCCAGTCTGATCAGTCAGATTCTACTCCAGTGCCTTTGCTGCAACCGTCAGGAAAAAGGGGCTTTTTTGTGTCCAGAATTTCTAGCTCTAAAAGTAGTGTGTACTTACAGTAGCATCTCCGCATCCACAAGGGAAAGAATAATCTAGGGGTAAATCCAACAATGAGAAAAGCGAAGTTGAAATATGGAGAACAGAAGAGAGAATCTTAATGACTTAGTTCAGCCTCCTGGGTCAGATACAGATCTAATAATATCTGAAGATAGCTTGCATCATTCTTTTCATGCCGCGTACCATATTTATGTTTTCTTTAGTATGAGAATATTTTCTGCCATGGGTTCTGAAAAACACACTGTGATAGTAGGAAAAGATGAACAGAGAGGACTGTGTATACCCATAGAATATATGCATTGTGCTCTGGAGTAAGGAATGAGGTTAGATAATTAGATGAACCAGAATATCTCCAGAAGGGGAAAAATTCCATTTCTGTCTCTCAAAACATGAACCATGACGTTCTCATTTGTTTATAGAAGGCATTTGAAAAATACTACCACTCAGTCCTTCTTGTTTTGGGGACATCTGAGGAATCCAGAAGTTTGTACAAGAAGTCTGTGAATTTATATATTACTTTATTATTGACAGCATGGGTTTATTCTATGAATTTTGTTGTCAAAACAACTTTTTGAGCTTTCTGTGGCATGTATTATCATTTCCATTGTACAGAAAAGAATAGTGGGACAAAAGAAAGTCCCATGGTTTGCCCAAAGCTATGAAAATAATTAGGGACTGGGCTGGTATTTGAAACTAGGTCTTCTGATCCTAGATTTGGTGTTTATTTCTCAAGACAACTCTTTATTCCATGTTCAGTAGTGCCTCATTTTCTGGGAAAAATTATTAAATTCACAAAGTATCCTAATCATCTCTTTTTAAAAAAAGATATACTTAATTTTTTGAGATGTAATTCACATACCATACAGTTCACTTATTTAAAATATATAATTCATTTGTCTTCAGTATATTCATAGATATGTGCAACCATCAACAAAGTCAATTTTAGAATGTTTTCATCACTTCAAAAGAAACCCTATACACTTTATTTATCACCCTCATATTCCCCTGCTCCTGAACAACCAGTGGACCAAAGAAGTGTTCTTTGAATACAAAAAGGGAAATAAAAAAATCTTCAAACAAATAAAAATGGAAACACAAAATATGTAAACATGGGATATAGCAAAAGCAATTCTCTTAGGCAGTTATAATGTCAAATGCATACATTAGGAAAAAGGAAACATAGGCAACAAGCTGCCCAAGTTTATACCTGAAGAAACTAGAAAAAGAATAATAAATGAAGCCTAGAGTTAACAAAAGGAAGGTGATAATAATAAGAGCAGAAATAAATGAAACAGGGAATAGGAAAACAACAGAAAAGATGAGCAAAACTGAGGTTTTTTTTTTTTTAAGATAAACAAAAATCGACAACATTTTTGCTAAATTTACCAAGAAAAAATACAGAGGACTCAAAATCAGAAGTAAAAGAGGATATATTACAACTGATATCACAGAAACACAAAGGATCTTAAGAGACTCATGAACAACCATATGCCAACAAATTTAACACCTTGGAAGAAATGGATAAATTTGTAGAAATGTACAACCTATGAATACTAAATCATGAAGAATAGAAGATCTGAACAGAACGGTAATGAGAGACTGAATCATTAATCAACAACTTCCCAACAAAGAAAATCCCAGGACTAGATGCCTTCATGAGTGAATTCCACCAAATAAAGAAGAATTAACACCAATTCTTCTCAAACTCTTCTAAAAAAATAAAATGGAAGAGGAGGGAACAGTCCCAAACATATATTTTATTAGGCCAGTTTTACCCTGGTACCAAAGGACACTACAAGAAAAGAAAACTACAGACAAATGCCCCTTGAAAATATAGATGGAAAAATTCTCAACAAAATATTAGCAAACTGAATTCAGCAGAATATTAGAAAGCAGCAGAATATTAGAAAGATCATACATCATGAACAAGTGGGAGTTATCCCTGGGATGCAAGGGTGGTTCAGCATACACAGATCAATAAATGTGATACACCACATTAATAGAATGAAAGTCATAAGATCATATCAGTAGATGTAGGAAAAGCGTTTGAAAAAAAATACATCCTTTTGTGATAAAAACCCTCAACAAAGTGGATACAGAAGAAACATACTTCAACATGATAAAAGCCTTCCATCTGTGACAAACCCACAGCTAACATCACACTCAATGGTGAAAGACTGAAAGCTTTTCTGTAAAATCAGGAGAAAAAAATAAGTGTGTCTACTGTCATTACTCCTATTCAACATAGTACTGGAAGGTCCTAGCCTGAGCAACTAGGCAAGAAAAAAAAAATAACAAAAGGCATGCAAATTGCAAAGGATGAAGTAAAATTGTTGTAGTAGACATGATCATATACATAGAGAAACCTAAAGACTCCACCAAAAAACTGTTAGAATTTTAAAAATTTAGTAGTTTCAGGATACAAAATCAACATACAAAATTCAGTTGCATTTTATACACTAACAACAAAATACCTGAAAATAAATCTCATTTATAACACTGTCAAAAAGAAAATACCTAGGAATAAATTTAATCAAGGAGGTTAAAGATTTATAAACTGAAAACTGTAAGACATTGATTAAAATTAAGAAAGACACAAATAAATGGAAAGATATCACATATTCATGGATTGAAATAGTTATATTGTAAAAATGTCCATACTATCCTAAGCCATCTACAGATTCGATGTAGTCCCTATCAAGATTTGTGCATTTTTCACAGAAATAGAAAAAGCAATCCTAAAATTAACATGGAACCACAAAAGACCCCCAAAAGCCAAAGCTTTCTTGAGAAAGAACAAAGCTGGAGGCATCATACTTCCTGATTTCAAACTATATTACAGAGCTATAATGATCAAAACAGTATGGTACTATTATAAAAACAGACACATAGACCAGTGGACCAGAATCGAGAGCCTAGAAATAACCTAACACATACATGATCAACTAATGTTTGACAAAGGAGCCAAGAATACTCCTTGGGGAAAGGATAGTCTCTTCAATGAATGGCTTTGGGAAAACTAGATATCCACATACAAGAGAATGAATTTGGACCCCTGTCTTTTTTTCACTGAAGTATAGTTGACATTCAATGCTATATTAGTTTCAGGTGTACAACATAGTGATTCATCAATTCCATACATTAGGCTATGTTCACCACAGTAAGTACGGTCAGCATCCATCACCATGCAATGCCATTACAATATTATTGACTATATTCCCCATGTCTCACCTTTCAACCTTGTGGCTTCTTCATTCTATTACTGGAAATTTGCACCTGTTAATCCCCTTCATCTATTTCACCCATTCCCCCAACCCCCACCCCTCTGGCAACCAGTAGTTTTAGACCCCTATCTCATACCACTCACAAAAATTAACGTGAATTAAGAACTTAAACAAAAGAGCTGAAATCATAAAATTCCTTGAAGAAAACATAGGGGAAAAGTTCTTTCACACTGGACTTGACAATGATGTTTTGGACTTGACACCAAAAGCATAGGCAACAAAAGCAAACATGAACAAGTGGGACTATATCAAACTGGAAAGCTTTGACACAGTGAAAGGAATAATCAACAAAATGAAAAGGCAACCTATGGGATGGGAGAAGATATTTGCAATATCTTGGCTAATATCCAAAATATTTAAAGAACTCATACAACCCAGTAGCCAATGAATACATAAAAACTAATTAACTGGTTAAAAAATGGGCAGAGGGTTGACTAGGCATTTTTCCTAAGGAGATATCCAAGTGGCCTCTAGGCTCATGGGAGGATGTTCAATATCAGTAATCATCAGAGAAACTCAAAACTTCAATTAGATAAGAGATAATAAGAGCTAGTGAAGATGTGGAGAAAAAGGAACCTTTGTGCACTGTTGGTGCGGATGTAAGTTGGTATAAACACAATGAAAACAGTATGGAGGTTCCTCCCAAAATTAAAGATAGTACTATCACATGATCCAACACTCCCACTTCTTTTTTTTTAAGAGTTTATTTATTTATTTGAGAGCACACATGCACGAGACAGAGAGAGAGAGAACAAACGAGTGGGGGGAGGAGTAGAGGGAGAAGCAGACTCCCTGTGGATCAGGGAGCCTGATGCAGCACTCGATCCTAGGACCCTGGGATCATGGCCCAAGCCAAAGGCAGATGCTTAACTGACTGAGCCACCCAGGTGCCCTTGCACTCCCACTTCTGAGTATATATCAGAAAGAAGTTAAATCACTATCTCAGAGACCTGTCTGCACTCTCATGTTCATTGCAACATTATTCACAATAGCCAAGAAAGACATGGAAACTATCAAAGTGTCCACCAATGGATGAAAGGATAAAGAAAATGTACTACACACACACACGCACTGGAATATTATATAACCATAAAAAGAAGGAAATCCTGCTATTTGTGATAACATGGATGGACCTCAAGGGCATTATTCTCAGTGAAATACATCAGAAAGTAACAAATAGTATATGACTCACTTACCTGTGAAATATAAAAAAGCCAAACTCAGAAACAGAGAGTAGATTGGCAGTTACCTGCAGCTGGGGGTGTGGGAAATATGCTAGTGAGTGGGTACAAACTTCCAGTTATAGAAAGAACAAAGTCTGGGAAAGTCATGTACAGCATAGTGACTGTAGTTGACAATACTGCGTATGTGAAAGTTGCTGAAAGAGTAGATCTTAACTGTCCTCACTACAGCAAAAATGAAAACCATGTGAGGTGATAGATATGCTAACTGATCTTATTTTGGTAATCATTTCACAATATATACATAAGGTATCAAATTATCACATTGTACACCTTCAGTGTACATGATGTTACGTATCAATTAAACCTCACCAAAACTGGGAAAAGGTAACATATGTCAAACATAGGTAGTAAAAATCCTATTTACCTTTTTTTCCTTTCTATCAAACAGTGAGTAAAGTATTTCAGGAAATCTAGGTCATTGATAGGAAGTGGGACTTCTTTCCAACATATGGTGGGAGTAACTGTAAAATGTTTTTGGGAGTCACTGAAAGCCCTCGATGACCCATTTAGAATCCTCTTTTCTGTGGTATGTGAGAGAGAGCGAGAGAGATAGAGAGAGACAGAGAATGTAGACACATTACCCTGAGGAACTAGCAACGAAAATGCAGGTGCTTAGAGCTCAGGCTCTGAAGCCAGGTCGGCCATGTTTAAATCTTGAATTTACAGGCTGCGTGATCTAGAACAAATTATTCCAGCACTTAGGCCCTGATTCTTAACAATTAATGCGGAGAAAATAAGAGCACCTACTTCAGAGGATTTTTGTAAGGATTGGGTGAATTAATTCATGTGAAAGATGTAGGACAATGCTGGGCATACAGTAAGCAGCAGTTATTGCTGTAATTTTAAAGATGACTCTTTGTAATTACAGAAAGGCAAATGCAGTCACATGAAATGATGTCATGCTCCTGAGAATCAACTGCAAAATTGCTTATTTCTCCAGGCTTTTCTGTTGTCCCCAAATCATACTACTTGGTGGTAATTCTCTAATAAGTAGAAATGGCACGGCAAAGATAAAACAGAGTGAAAGAGGGAGAGAATCATTTCCCCTAAATTCTGATTTATACAACCCAAGGGAAGAGAGAAGAGCTAGAAACTGAAGCCAGGGGACCCACACCAATCACAGTGTCTGCAGCTCTGCCTCTCGCTGTGATATTCTGACCTCTGCATATTTACATTCCTCGTGCTCCATGCTGATTTGCTTCACGAGGCACAGCCGCTGTGTCTCATCAATTAAAACGGGTTCCCAAATCCTCAGCTGTGAGTTTCTCATGACCCCTGGTTTCAATGTGATGCATTTTTATTTCATGGTAAATGTCAGTTTTCATCAGTTCAAATGTCCTCATGACATAATATGACTTGAAGATATGCAAATACCTTCCTACCAGATACTTCTAATTAGGTAGGGGTCTTGGGTGGGGAGGTACTCCGTAATTACTTCTGAGGTAATCAGGAGAAATCACATTTGATTATATGCTCTACGGTGGCTTCCAGAAACTCAGGGCCAGTATTTACTGCCACGGGCCTTCTGGGAGGCAGGCTCCCAGCTTTGCTTTTCTGGAAAGATACTTCTCTCTCCTCTCAGCTTTCTCAGGCCACCTCCTCCACCTTTATATTCACGGTTTGCAGACAGCCGGGGACCTTGGTTTGCATTAAAAGTGGGCCACCAACCAGGCTGAGAGCAAAGCTGCACCATTCTGAAGATACCCAATAATCAAATTTCCAAGCAAACACACAGGTGTCAGGTGGCTTTAATCGGAAATCGTTGGGAAATGTCACAAGTACAGGCATTATGGTTAAAGGGAACTTGTCAACTAGTGGGGAAGTGACAGTGATGGTGTCTGGCTTGGACACAGGACAGGGCTTCAGTGCTTAACTGAATGGAAGAGAAATCTGTGAAGAACTACCACCATGAGACCTTGAGGCCATAAATCCGTTTTTATGTACTTTCACCTGTTTCAGGCTCTTTGAGATCATTTTATGTCGTGATTCTTAGTTTGACTCATAATTGTTAAAGCTTCACGTTCTTAAATATGATAGGGTTTAAGTTAAGCCACACCTTCTGGACTGACAGTAAAGAGTGAGACTATGAAATCCAGGGAACATTTCAAATAAGTGTGTGTGGTTTGCCTGGATCACTTCCACTGTCCTGACTCAGGTATAAATGCAGAAGGAAGGCTCCCCTCAGTGACTCACTGAATTTTC
This sequence comes from Ursus arctos, assembly GCF_023065955.2. NCBI lineage: Eukaryota > Metazoa > Chordata > Mammalia > Carnivora > Ursidae > Ursus > Ursus arctos. Next base: position 29,293,268 of record NC_079873.1, on the reverse strand, counting down.
CTACCGCTGGTTTGCAAGTCTCTGTGGGTTTTCTGCTTAAATAGGGAAACAGTAACCAGATTATCTACTGTGACTGCAGGGGTCCAGGGAAGGATGCCAGATGTCTCTCTGGTGCTGACATCTGCTCAAGTGGAAGAGAATCTGACCCACGCTGCAGTGCTCAATGCTCGCGTGACTTAATAGGTAGAGGAGGCAGTATTGTTAGGCTGTGTTCTAGGAATGGGGACTACCTAGTCAGCTGGGTCGACAAAGGCACAAAATGTGCTTTGATGTCAAGCAGTTGAGGTGCTGTAATTCTGCATTTACCAGGAATTACACAAAGATTGCATTCTGATTTCAGAATTTGTGAATTTCTGTGTTCAGAGACAATGTAATTGTCATTGCCTTGCAGCCCTTATTAGGGGCAGAGGGTAGAGCCATTCAAAGTCCAGTCCAAAATGCTAATCATAAAAAAGTGTTTATATTTGAAATGTAACAGTGGGTCACTTAGGGCCGAGGGGGTGAGAAATGGTTCAAGTGTAATCTAGGATTAGGCAAGAGATAGTAATAGAGGAATGTCATGCCTGATTTAATCACTGTAAATAGCCAGAAGAATAATTTCAAGACAAAATAAGGGCTCTGTACCACCCCTTAAGAAAGCTGACGGGTCTTGGGGCGCCTGGGTGGCTCAGTCGTTAAGCATCTGTGTTCGGCTCAGGGCGTGATCCTGGCGTTATGGGATCGAGCCCCACATCAGGCTCCTCTGCTGGGAGCCTGCTTCTTCCTCTCCCACTCCCCTGCTGTGTTCCCTCTCTCACTGGCTGTCTCTATCTCTGTCAAATAAATAAATAAAATCTTAAAAAAAATAAAAACCTGACGGGTCAAACTATTCAATTTAATTGCCTGAAAGAAATTTAAATTACCTATATTTGATAGTTACTCATTGTGCAGCATAGTAAGCTGACACCCCTCAATTCCAATGTCACGGTTTCAACAGAAAACTTCAGAAGCCAATAGACAACACTCATTCTGTCTTACAGCTACACACCGGTTAAGTATTGCTTACTCACATTCTTGCAGTCAATGTAAATGTGGCTTCTCCTAGGTCACATCCCTGATGAACAGTATGTACCTCGTGCCCCAACTTTGTTGCTGAAGGATTTAGAGGATCATGTTGGGAAAGGGACTTTAACTTAGAGTATCAATTTACCTGCCCCTGGGACTGAATCAGTAGCAGGGAGAAGAAGCTGGAAGATTGTGTTAGTGGACTGGGATGACGAGTTGTGTTGGTGATAGAGTACCCTAGACACGGCCAGGTGGGACATGAGCACCGTAGCTGATGGAGTGAACTCCTTGGCATGTGTATGGGTTTGCCCTGGACCACTGGCCTGCAGGGTACACAAGACAAACTGGGGTCGGTTGTTAATAAGCAAAACAAAGCATGGACTTCTTAAAATAATTACAAGGAAAATGTAGTGAAACAGTCCCTGCACGAAGGTAGAAAGCAACTGAGCAGGGAGCTCAACCTCTGTGCAAAATTGTGGCTTAAGTATCCCTGCTCCGTGTCTTAGTTGTCAGGAGGCTACAATTACAGCGAGGAAATAAAAGGTTTGCTGCGGTCTCATATAGCAGCGGCACAACAGGCTTGACCCTGCTGGAATCATAAAACAAGGCCAAATCAAATGATTCCTGGTGCAAAACACCGCAAGTTGCTTTATGAGCAGCACTATTTAATTTTCTTTTGGTTTAGTTTCATTTACTTTGTTTCTAGAACTGGCATTTCAACATTTTTCTGAACAAAGGAAACTATGTTTCAGACATGTTTCTGCCCGGGGTTGTGTCCCCAGCTCCAGGCCAAAATGCCTCAGTGACATTATTTTTCAGTGGTTGACCAGAAGAAGCTTATGGAACTTTGCAGTAGACACTCAAAGTGACAGGACAATAGCGTGTCACTTCACTTGTCACCAAACAAGGTAAGGGTTCTCTGTATCTGTAAGGGAAACACATTCTTTTTTGGCTCATGAGTTCTGAGCAACTAACGTTGGCCCTACAGGCATAGTCTCTTCTGTTAGGAAAAGAGTTCTAAGAAATGAAAGTATAAAAAATTGAAAAGCCTGGGATGTCTGGGTGGCTCAGTCGGTTAAGTGTCTGCCTTTGGCTCCAGTCGTGATCCCAGGGTCCCGAGAGCGAGTCCCACATTGGGCTCCCTGCTCAGCAGTGAACCTACTTCCCCCTCTGCCTGCCACACCTGCTCGCTCTCTCTCTCTGTCTCTCTCTCCCTGACAAATAAATAAATAAAATCTTAAAAAATAGAACTGGAAAGCCTGACCTAACTTTATGCAAAATTTCCATAGCTCTGTGTTCTGCATAGTATGTTCATTCTAAAAGTTTTCAAATACACATACTCCTAATCTGTTATTGCGTCAATTTTCTTTCTTTCTTTCTTTTTTTAAGATTTTATTTTTAAGTGATCTCTACACCCAACGTGGGGCTCAAACCCGTGACCTTGAGATCAGGAGTCACAGCTCTTCCAGCTGAGCCAGCCAGGCATGCCGCTTTGTGTCCATTTTCATTAGCTCCAGAAGATAGGGAGTTACGGGACGTGTGAAATAGAAACCAGGACGTGGCAGGGAAAGATGCAGACATAGAATACAGATTTTACAAACGTTGTGCCTAATCCAATATCTACTCATTGAAATTTGTGGCAAAGATGTACTTTGCCTTTTGTTAAACTCCCACTTGAAGAAGACACTGAAATAATTAGGAGGTTTTGCACTCTGACAGAGTAAAGCAGAATTACTCAGATGCTCTCGCAGGAATATCGGTAAGAGGCCTGTGCTAACAGTAGAAATGAAGATGGTAGGAATAACCTACTTTGTGTCTTGTCACCTGTCAGTGGGTCCTATACTTACTTTGTTTCTATTGGAGGACATGAAGGTAATACTCTTAATAGGCTGCCAAATGGCCCACACTGGGCCTACTGCATAAGCTGGAGGTAGGCAAAGCATCTTATAGCTTAGCAACATCTGTTTGCTAACATCTCCTTTACTAGCAACATTCTTTATGTTATCACCCACGACCATTCACGGATCCCCCTTCCCTGTTGACAGTGTCCACACAAACATTTGCTGGGGTGGGGCAAAGAGGCCAAGGTTTGTTTGTTTGTTTGTTTCTCTCTTTCTCTCTCTCTCTCTCTCTCTCTCTTTCTTTCTTTCTTTTTCATGTTTCAAGTTTTTATTCAAATTTGAGTTAGTTAACGTATAGTGTAACATTGGTTTCCAGAGTAGAATTTAGTAATTCATCACTTCCGTACAATACCCAGTGCTCATCACGACAAGTGCACTCTTGAATGCCCAGGATCCATTTAACCCATCCCCCACCTGCCTCCCCTCTAACAACCTTCAATTTGTTCTCTGTAATTAAAAGTCTCTTATGGTTTGCTTCCCTCTCTTTTCCCCCCTCCCCTATGTTCATCTGTTTTGTTTCTTAAATTCCACGTAGGAGTGAAATCATATGGTATTTGTCTTTCTCTGACTGACTTACTTCACTTAGCATAATACTCTGGCACCATCCTTGTCTTTGCAAATGGCAAGATTTCATTCTTTTGATGGCCGTGTAATATTCCAGTATATATATACCACTTCTTTATCCATTCATCAGTTGATGGACATTTGGGCTCTTTCCATAATTTGCCTATTGTTGATAATGCGGCTATAAGCACTGGGGTGTATGTGTCACTTTGAATCAGTATTTTTGTATCCTTTGGGTAAATACCTAGTAGGGCAATTGCTGGGTTGTAGGGTAGCTCTTTTTTTAACTTTGTGACAACCTCCATACTGTTTCCTACAGTGGCTGTACTAGTTTGCATTCCCACCAACAATGTATGAAGGTTCCCCTCTCTCCGCATCCTCGCCAACATTTGTTGTTTCCTATGTTGTTATTTTTAGCCATTCTGATGGGTGTGAGGTGGTATCTCATTGTGCTTTTGATTTGTATTTCCCTGGTGATGAGTGATGTTGAGCATCTTTTCATGTGTCTGTTGGCCATCTGGATGTCTTCTTTGGAAAAATGTCTATTCATGTCTTTTGCCCATTTCTTAACTGAATTATTTGTTTTTTAGGTGTTGAGTTTGATAAGTTCTTCATAGATTCTGGGTACTAACCCTTTTCAGATATGTCATTTGCAAATATCTTCTCCCATTCCATCAGTTGCCTTTTAGTTTCGTTGATTGTTTCCTTCACTGTGCAGAAGCTTTTTATCTTGATGAAGTCCCAATAGTTCGTTTTCACTTTTGTTTCCCTTGCCTCTGGAGATGTGTCTAGTAAGAAGTTGCTATGGCCGAGGTCAGAGAGATTGCTGCCTGTGTTCTCCTCTAGGATTTTGATGGTTTCCTGTCTCACATGTAGGTCTTTTAAATATTTTGAGTTTATTTTTGTGTATGGTATAAGAAAGTGGTCCAGTTTCATTCTTCTGCATGTTGCTGTTGTGGCCAAGTATTTCTCACCTGATGGTGTCATGTGCGATGACGAGTCTATACCGGAAGTCAGGTCCTAGAAGAGTAGCTGGATAAACTGCTCAAAAGAGAAGTGAGGTAGGAGTCTCTGCTTCAGTGACTAGGAGGGGTGAAGGAAGGAGTAACCTTAGTTCAAATACCACAGATTTTCCCCTTTCTTACCAAATTTTCACAGATTTCCTTGAATAGATGTTTCTCTGTTAGCTATTTTTCCTAGGGCCACTTCCAGAGTCTTTAAAAGATTGTGGGTTTTATAGATAAATAAATAAATAGATAGATAGACAGATGAATGTAGATGTAGCTGCACAGATATATATATATATATATACACACACACACACACACACACACACACACACACACACATACTTTTCACCCATGTCACTGGGGAATGTATCAGCAAAGCCAGTCACATTATTGTTCTGGAAGTCACACTCCCCTCATCATCTCTTTACTACCCTTACTAGTTGTCATCACATTCTGAATCAAAAAGAAATATTGAACAAATTCTCTTTTTCCAAGCTTTACTGAGGTATGACTGACAAATAAAAAGTACATATTTAAGGTGTATAGTGTATTGTTTTGATACATGTATATATTTTGAAATGATAACCATAATCAAACTAATTAACCTATCTATCAACTCACATAGTTACCTTTTTGTGGGAGGTGGGAAGAGGACTTGAGATTTATTCCCTTAGCAAATTTCAAGTATACGATACATTACTGTTAATTATAGTCACCATTTTGTGCATTAGGTCTCCAGAACTTATTCATCGTATAATTGGTAGCTGGTACCCTTTGATCAGTATCTCCCCATTCCTCCAACCCCTCGGCTTCTGGTAGCTACCATTGTATGCTCTGTTACTATAAATTCGAAATTTTCTTCTGGTTCCAAATGTAATGAGATCATGAGTATTTGCCTTTCTGTATCTAGCTTATTTCACTTAGCATAATGTCCCCCAGGTTCATCCTGATGATTTCCTTCTTTTCTAAGGCTGAATAATATTCAGCTGTGCATGTGTGTAGCTCCATATTTATACACACTCAGTTGTATATCTTATCCATCCATTGATTAACACAGGTTGTTTCTATGTCTTGGCTATTGGGAATAATGCTGCAATGAACATATCTCTTCAAGACAGTGATTTCATTTCCTTTAGATATACACCCACAGTGAGATCAGTGGTAGGTCCACATTTAATTTTGTGAGGAACCTCCATACTGTTTTCCTTTGTGGCCTAGAGAGTATAATGCTAAGCATAATAAGTCAGTCAGGGAAAGACCAATACCATATGATTTTACTCATATATGGAATTTAAGAAACAAGGCAAACATGGAAAAAAAAAAAGAGACAGAGTCAAAGCAAGAAACAGACTTTTAGTTATAGAGAATAAACTGATGGTTGCCAGAGGGTGGGTGTAACGGGTGATGGGGATTAAGGAGTGCACGTGTCTTAATGAGCACTGAGTGCTGTATGAAACTATTGAATCCCTATATTTATGAAACTAATATAACACTGTATGTTAACTAACTGGAATTAAAATAAAAACTTAAAAAATTCTCTGTCTTTAAAAAAAAATCTTTGTCTTTGATTTTTGACAGTTCGATTATAATTTGTCTCTGTAAAGTCTCCTTTGGATTGAACCTGTTTGGGGGAATGTACCTAGATATACATATCCCTTCTCAGACTTGGGTGATTTTTGCCATTATTTCTTTCAAGCAGCCTTCTGCCCCTTTTTTCTCTCTTCCTAGAATTCCCATAAATGTAAATGTTACCTCTGTTGATGATGTCTTATAAATCCTATAGTCTTTTTTCATTCCTTTCCATTTTTTTTTCTTTTTCTCCTCTGACTGGATAATTCCACATGACCTACTTTGAGTCCACTGATTCTTTCTTCTGTCTGATCAGGTGTGCTGTTGAAGTCCCCTATGGCATTTTTATTTTTATTTATTATTTATTATTATTATTATTATTTATTTATTTATTTGACAGAGAGGCAGCTAGAGAGGGAACACAAGCAGGGGGAATGGGAGAGGGAGAAGCAGACTTCCCGCTGAGCAGGGAGCCCAATGCAGGGCTCGATCCCAGAACACTGGGATCATGACCTCAGCCGAAGGCAGACACTTAATGCCTGAGCCACCCAGGCACCCCATCTCTATGGCATTTTTAAATTGCAGTCACTGTATTTTTATAGCTCACTAAGTTTCTTTAAAACAGCTATTTTGAATTCTTTGTCAGGAGTTTATAGATATCCATTTGTTAGGGGTGGGTTACTCTTAAGTTTATTCTGTTCTTTAGTCATATCATGTTTCCCTGATTCCTCATTATTTTTATAGCCTTGTGTAGGTACTTCTGCATTCGAAGAAGCAATCAGCTCTTCTAGGCTATGGACTGGCTTCAGTAAGGAAAGAGCTTCCACTGGTGCTGGTGGGGAGGTGGTATGCTGGAGACACTGTGATACCAGATTTAGTGGTGGAGGTGCCATGCATGAGGGCATGCAATGTCTCTGGTTCCAGGGGGGTGTCATGTCTCAGCAGCTCAGTTAGCTGGGCCTAAGATATTGGTGACTCTGTGGTCCTTGGAGGCAAGAATTGCAGGGAGTCCACAGTGGCTACAATGGCTCTTGGAGTCCCCAGCAGCACCTCCAGGTCCAGCAGTGAGAAATTGGGACAGGTTGTATTGGGGTCCAGGACCAGTGGTATGCGTGTGTCTGGCTTTAGGGCCCAGCTTCAGGCCCTAAACATGTGTTGCTAAGGGCTGAGGCCAGCAGCAGGGGCCAAGGCTGATGGAGAGCACATGGACAGCTTTGGGGACTGGAGCTGGTAGTGTTCATGCTCACAGCCACCAGTAGCTGTGTGTGGCGGCATGAGCACAACATGGCCTGAGGGACTGGGACCAGCTATGCGGACGTGCGTGGTTGTTGCACCAGACCCTAGGGCCGGGGCACCTGCAGTGGTGCTATCTGGCGTGGCTCCAGTGGCAAGGCAGAGGTGAATTCATGTAGCCGGAGTTGCAAAGGCAAAAAAGTGTGACGTTTTTTGAGCCCAAATCCTGTTTTTTATTGGGAGTTATCTTTATTGTAAATACTAAGGACTGAATTCACAAAAGAAAAGGTAGAGTTCAATATTAATTTTGTGAGAACTCTCTAGTGATTATACAAACTATTTACTATTTGATACGGTAATTAGAGAAAAGAATAAATTAAAGTTTTGGAGGTTAGATTCAGCTATTAAGCAAGATACACCCATGGCTCACTCATTATTGAAGTAAAAGAATGATTCCTCCACAGTGTGCATTTTGTCATAATTACAGCTCTGGGTAGCATTTATCTTAATTAGAAATGTTCAGTGGATTGAGGGACACTGCACATCATCCCTCATCTTATATTGAGAACTATTACAGCTGCTGTTTTGTTTTAGAAGTTTCACATTAGGTAGGCGACTGAACAATGAACATAAAAACCTTGGAGATCTGTGCCCATCAGATATTTTTTTCATAGTTAAAAAAAGAGCTTTCTTGATAAAAATTTTTAAATACCTATTGGCTGAAAGATAGGTCTCTTTCAAGATATGTTAAGTATTTTAATAAACTATAATTATGTGTACAAATGACGGTGAAAATATTAGAAAACATAATCATTTGTCAAACCATTTCGATGGGATTTTGACTACAAAAATGCCTGCTGATTGTTTTAATTTCCTATTACTGCTCTACAAATTACCAAAAATGCCATGCCTTAAAACAACACACACTTATTACCTTGGTGTTTTAGAGGTCAGAAGTCTAAAATGGATCTCACTGCATTGAAGTCAAGGTGTTAGCAGGGCTGCCTTCATCCTGGACACTCAAGGGGAGAATCCTTTTCCTTACACTTTCCTGATTCTGGAGGCTTCATTCCCTGACTCAGGGCTTCCTTCCTTCATCTTCAAAGCCAGCAACATTTGGTCCAGTCCTTTTCATCTTACCGGTTCTTTGGTTCTCTCCGCTCTACCTTGATCTTCCACTTCTAAGGACCTGTGTGATTACATTGGGCCCACCTGGACAATCCTCCTGTTGGGATGGAAGAATCTTCCCATCTCCAGATCTGCTGATAAAGAATCTTAGTTCAATCTACAACATTAATTCCTTTTTGTGCATCACCTAAGATTTTCACAAGTTCCAGGGATTAGGACATGGACATCTTTGGGTGAGGCATTATTTTGCCTACCACGCTGACCAAAATCACTATTTATAAATTGTTTTACGTAAGAGTGGATGAAGAACGTATATCCACTGTTACAGTTTGGAGGATCCACAAAATACTATAGTAATTAAATAACCTCGCCCCCACCTTCATGATTCATGACTGTGAAATACATGAATGACTAACTGGTTTCTATAGGCATATATACGTGTCCATTTCACATGGATATGAGTGTTTTCCATCTAAAGAATCATCGTGCGATGTTAAACATTTTCCAGCATTCAGAACATTTAAGAAATCTTTTGATTGCGTTTGTATTTGTAGTCCCTCATTAGAATTTCCTGAATGGGGGCACCTGGGTGGCTCAGTCATTAAGTGTCTGCCTTCGGCTCGGGGCGTGATCCCGGTGTTCTGGGATCGAGCCCCTCATCAGGCTCTTCCGCTGGGAGCCTGCTTCTTCCTCTCCCACTCCCCCTGCTTGTATTCCCTCTCTCGCTGGCTGTCTCTCTGTCAAATAAATAAATAAAATCTTTAAAAAAAAAAAAAAGAATTTCCTGAATGATGAAATACTGTCCACGTTTTGGGGGAGAGGGAGTTTTATAGTTGGAAATATAAACATATCTCAAGTTAAACTCATGAAAAAAAGTCACTGAGTTCCCCAAATTATACTGTTTGCTGTTGTTTTATGATGTTTAGTTTTGTCCAAAGGAGCATGGTCTTAAACTGCTAAGTCTGACTCTGAAGGCAGTCTCAATAGAGGAGATACAGAAAACAAAATTAAGTGAAAAGCCAGTAAGTCTTTATTAAAATAGCTCTGTAACTTCTTAATGTGAATATATGAATTGACTACTCTCGTTAGTATTCATGACATTGGCTATATACTGCCATTATATAATTGAACCATACATTAAGCACTTAACTAATTAGAGACCTCTTACTGCTTAAATTTTCAAATTATTACCATTACCAATGAATCCACATATAACTGACACCGTTATATGTGGGTTTCCTTGGTTGTGCTGACTTTAAAGAGTCACTAGTCGATCTGCAAAAGCAGCTACGAATTGCTTCGGAATGAAGATGTGTATGAGGAGTGCACCGAAGTCAAACATAACACAAGGAAGCCTTATTCCTGTTGTTGTCTCTACCTTTTCCAGTAATATTTAAACTGGTTTTTAAAAAAGATTTTATTTATTTATTTGTCAGAGAGACAGAGAGAGAGAGAGAGAGCGGGTGCACAAGCAGGGGGAGCAGCTGGCAGAGGGAGAAGCAGGCTCCCCACTGAGCAGGGAGCCCGATGCGGAACTCGATCCCAGGACCCTGGGGTCATGACCTGAGCCAAAGGCAGACACTTCACTGACTGAGCCAGCCAGGCGCCCCATATTTGAAGTGTTTTTAAATGTTCCCTGTGTAAGCCCCTTAGGCATCTTTTTCTGCAACCTGGATCCATCCATGCTTCTGTTTGCATTTCTTCTCAAACAGTGATAGGAAAGTCACTGTTTCCAGAAGTAGGCAACTGCTTTTTAATTGACATAAATTGTTAGAAAGTTTTCCCTGAGGTCATGTCAGTCTCCTGAATGCTTCTCACCAGTGGATTTTATTTGCCAGTGTGACTGATCCCTTCTTCCATCTTGGAGGCCTTCCTGGTTCTTAACTGAGGGTGTACATCAAAATCACCAAGAGAATGAAGACAGAGTGTGTGGAGGGGAGAGAGAGAGAGAAACATATGCCCAGCCTTTTCTTTAGACCAAAATGAATCACATCTAGAGGTAGAATCCAGCGTGTGAACTCAGACACTTTGCTAACTCATGTATTTATTCTTGCACATATGCAGTAAATACTGACCACAAACCAGTTACTACTTAAGATTCTGGGAGCTGTACACCTAAAACTAATAAAATATTGTATGTCAGCTGCAATTAAAAAAAAGATGCTGAGAACACATCAGTGAACAAAACCTGTGAAACCTCCTGACTTTATAGAATGTGCATCCTCAGCTTTATGGACAAAGAATGAAAAGACAGTAGAGAGTGTTTCATTTATTCAAGTGACATGTATTATTGCAATGAGATAACCGGGCTCTTTGTGGGGGAAAAAGTCACAGTAGACCATCCCTTACACTAAATCTACTTCCAGTTAGTATTGCAGTCAACTTATAGTCATACCTCTCTCGGGAAAGTGCGATCTTTAAGGAGTAGATTTAATTTTTTAAAACTGTATTGAAAGAAATTGGTGTCGAAGGGGTCAAAAGTGAGCTGGTCCAAGAAAAAAAAGAGATGTGTAACTAACACTGCTGTTCACACTACCCGACTTCCAATAGCTCACACCTAGGCCCTTGGACTCACCTGTGATTTATGTGGCTTTGCTCAAATTAAGCACTCCCCCAAACACCCCCCCCCAAAAAACTCACCAAAAACCCTATAAATCAAAAGTTGTCACATTGCTATTCCTGTAACAACGACAGTGGAACTTGATCTTCTCTATTTGAAATGTGTGCGCTTTAAGATACGTGGCCAATGGTATTTTAAACTAGAACAGTTTAAAACACAATCCATTAGAGTGGAATTACACAGGCCTTCAATCATTTGACGACTGAACTCTGTGTGAAGAAATGGCTGTCAAAAGAAGAGTGACAGGGACAATTTTTATAGCCTGTTTTAGAAGAAATGTGGTTAATATGAATCTGCAGGAGAACTTCCTCTGACAAAGAGCAAATGGCATCAAATTGGGGTAAATACCCTACATATACAATGACAAAAGAAAGTAAGTGGAAAATTACAGCCTTGGCACTTAACTGTAGCCAAAAGAAGCTACTAGTCTTTTCAGAGAGAGCTATTTAGTCTGGCAGTTCCTCAAGCTATAATTTTCTTCTTTTTTGTTTGCTTCCTTAATCTAAGATTCCTTGGAAAATAACTAAAGAGATATCTGATTTGTACCTTTATTAATACTTTGTGTGACATTTGCCATCACTGTGTAGGTCTGGGTTTGTGAGGTTGGCGCTTCAGAAATAGTTTGCTTCCAGACGCTGTGTCTGCATTTCAAGGAGCTGAGGGAAATTATGCCTCAGGTTATAGATGAATGGATCAATAAACTAAGATTTACCTAGATAAGTATGACAAAAAGCATCAGCAGGAGCATAATTCAATCAGTTATGGGTTTTTTGTGTAATTAAAGTATTTATTAAAATACTGAACGCATATTATTTTTTGGCACTTTTCTTCCATTTTGCTCCTCTTCTAGTAATTTCTCCAGGTTAAAAATTTTGAAGTTCATATTGAGACTAGGATTCCACTACCTAAATCCATTTAGTAGTTTTCAATTTATGTTGTGATAAAGGCCCAAATCTTGTAACATGGACTAACAGACAAGGAGTAGTTTGACCCTCTCCACCATGCACCCTGTTTTCCATCACTGTTTTTGCTCCAGCACCTCTGTCCTTATTCCAGTTTTTCCTAAGGTCACTCACCTCATGTAATTATAATCTTATTTTTTTAAAGATTTATTTATTTATTTATTTTAGAGAGAGAGAGAGAGAGAGCACGCACAAGTAGGGGTAGGGGCAGAAGGACAGGGAGAGAGAATCTCAAGCAGACTCCTTGCTGAGCACAGAGCCCAATGCAGGGCTGGATCTCACAACCCTGAGATCATGACCTGAGCTGAAATCAAGAGTCAGACACTTAACCGACTGAGCCACCCAGGCACCCTTGTAGTTATAATTGCAGAAATAACTTGTTAAAGGCTGGAAAGGTTAAGTTAAAAGAATAGAAGTGTCCAAATAAATCTACATGAAAAAAAATTCCATTAATTTCTCAAAAAATATAATCTGTATTCTTTGCTGAAGTTAAATGATTGGCTTAAAGTATGTAAATAGAGTTTTAGAAAGGAGCCTCCCTGCTCAGCGGGAAGCCTGCTTCTCCCTCTCCCATTCCCCCTGCTGGTGTTCCCTGTCTCACTGTGTCTCTGTCAAATAAAATCTTAAAAAAAAAAAAATGTTAACAGGTGGGTGAGATCAGCAAGATATTAACTTATTGTGGTAATCATGTCATAATGTATACATATAGCAAATCATTATGTTGTACACCTTAAACTAATACAATGTCATATATAGATTATATCTCAACAGAACCGAAGCAGAAACTAATCTCCTGGCATAAAAACAAACATAGAGCTCAATAAAACAGAATCGAGAGCCCAGAAATAAACTCATGCACATACCGTCAGTTGATCTGCAACAAGCATGCCAGGAACACAAAATGGGAAAAGGGTAGTCTCTTCAATGAATGGTGTTGGGAATACTAGATACTCATATGCAGAAGAATTAAGTTGGATACTTATTTTATACCATACACAAAAATCAACTCAAAATGGATGAACAACTTAAATGCTTGACCTGAAACCCTAAAACTCTTCAAAGGGAACAGGAGAAAATCTTGACACTGTACTCAGCAATGATTTCTTCAAGTTGACACCAAAAACACAGGCAATAAAACCATAAGTATAGAAAGGTGGGACTACACTAAAAAAGCTTCTGTCCAGCAAAGCAAACAATCAACAGAGTAAAAAGGCAATCTACGGAATATGAGAAAATATTTGCAAACTATCTATATCATAAGGGTTAACATCCAAAATATACAAGAATCTCCTGCAGCTCAATACCAAAAACAAACAAACAAAACACAAAAAACACAACAAAAAAAGCCCAAACAGCTCAGTTTTTTAAATGGGCAAAAAACTTAAATAGACATTTCTCGAAAGAAAACATACACATGGCCAACAGGTATAAGAAAAGGTGCTCACCGTCACTCATCATCAGGGAAATGCAAATCAAAACCACAATGAGCTATCACCTCACACCTTTTAGAATGACTACTATATATAAAAAACGTGTTGATGAGGCTGTGGAGAAATTGGAACCCTTATACACTATGGGTGAAAATGTAGCATAATGTAGACACTGTGGAAAACATGATAGAGGTCCCTCAAAAAATTAAAAAATTGAACTACCACATCATTCAGAAATCCCACTTTGGGCTATATATCCACAAACATTGAAGAGAGTTCTCTGTCTTGATTGTAGTGGTTACACACACATCTACAACTGGGATAAAATGTCATAAAACTACACACGCATACCAATGCCAATTTCCTGGCTTTGAAATTGTATTATAATTATATTAGATTTTACCACTCTGAGAAACTCAGACCTCTCTGTACTGTCTTTGCAACTTTCTGTGAATCTATAATAATTTCAAAATATGAAGTTACATATTCAATAAAGCTTCTTACAGATGAATTTTTATGATATTATTTGGTAAATGGCTGACATTTTAAACAGTATTTTAAAAATATTTCTTTACAGTCCTTATGTATTATACATGGATATGCTATTGATTTTTAATTCATATTTTCACCAAATGCCAAATGGCCAACTGTTGAAACTCAGTTATTCGACTGAAGCTGGTGCTTTAGCTAAATATCATCATTATGGGATGAAGTAATGAGATGCAACAGAAAACCAAAATGCCATCACAAAAAATTCTAATTTTATTATTAAAATCAATAATTAAAATGGAAAATTTTGATGTAAGGTAGAAACAACAACTTGTCAGGATTATCCCTTGCTATGTTGCTTTTGCATTCATTATGCTTTACATTCGTGATACTAAGTAGAACTCATTTTCCAGTGAGGCCAATGGAAAGACAAGACTTTTTTCTGGACAGCTCTGCTAGTATAGGATACTCCTTTTGGTGCTGTTATCGAGAAGTTACTGTTACTATATTAAAGACATCCCAGAGCTGTTTAGTAAAATGTTGTCTGGAAAGAATTTTATATTTCGAATTCATACCTTAGGTAAATTTAAAAAATCGTTTATCTTCAACTACTGAGAAAGACAGTCTATAGTGATCATTTTAATAAAATTTTAAAATGTTACCCTTCAGAAACACATTACTTTAAGAATTGACTACTTAGAGCTTCTAAAGCCCGTTTTGAAATGTGTTTAGTGGGGGAAAAAAAAGTATGTGAGGTACCTCATTTTTCTCTAACACTTTCTCTTTAAGTCACACTCTCTATGGGCATTTTTAGTGCTGGATTCAGTACTGTTAATGAATACTACTGCATATGGCTTTGGATTTGTTCGTCCGAATGTAGTTGTATTACGGTAGTAAACTGAACATGCTGTGTTTAAGTCATCCTCTCAAGATTTGAGGATTTCCCAAATAGGACCTTTTCTCTTGAACGATTTATGGTCTAATGAAATGAAATTAAATATTAAATAAGGTTCTTAAATCTTAATGTTACGGGTGCTAGTATAACAAAAAAACCCTACAAAGTCAAGTATTACTTTATAATCTAGTCACCATTATTGTCTTGTATTATTATGTAAGTTCTTATAAATATTTGCTGTCTTAACAGTTATAATGGGGGCATCTGGGTGGCTCAGTCAAGTGTCTGACTCTTGATTTTGGCTCAGGTTATGATCTCAGGGTTGTGAGATCGAGCCCCATTGGACTCCGTGCTTAGTGCAGCGTCTGCTTGAGATTCTCTCTCTCCCTCTCCCCTGCCGCTTCTCCCACTCATGCTCTCTTTCTCTCTAAATAAATAATATCTTTTAAAAAATTATAAAGAAGTTATAATGTCCTTTGTAAATTTTCTACTTAGTATACATTACAGTATTTGCATTAATTTTCAAATAACGTTGCTTATTATTTAACTATTATATAACTATTTGTATAAATTATTGCATTTTATTCTTTTAGTGATAAACATACCTCTATACATCAGCTGATACAGTATCAACATGTAAAAATAATAATTCCGCTTCAAATTAAAATTTTAAGGGTCACATATTTGTGAAAGTGAATATTCACGTATTCACATATTTCAAAAGACATTTTCTCTGTCTTCTGAAGTTGTTCACGCTAAAAATATCTTAGAAAAAAAATAGCTCTGAACAAGTGTCGCTGCTTGCAAGATGTAGAGAAACATTAAAGACCCATGGAGAATGTATTCCAACAGAAATATCCACAGATTCCATTTCTTACAGATAGTAATGACAGTCATTACCTACTCCTTTGCTGTGCTTATGTGTGCTAGCATTACTTTAAGCACTTTTACTTACGTTAACTCGTGAGATCCTCCCCTCAACTGTGTGAGTTAGGCACTAGTATTTCATAGATGAGTATACTGAGACAGGAAGTTTGAGTACATTTCCCAAGGTCACACACCTACTACATGGCAGAGTTGGGACATGAACCCAGGTACTATCATTACAATCCTATTCCCTTATCCACAATGCCATACTGCCTCTGTAAGCTATTTACATAATATATGTTGTTATATGATGTGTTGATATCTCAAGTTATTATTTTATCTCATATATAAGATGCAGGCCCTTGTTCCTTGAAGAAATCTCTACCTCAAAATGCCTTCCCCATCAAGCTAAGGAAGTTACGAACAATTCATCTACCATATTACCAGTAGGGAGCCCTTAAGAATGGTACATGTAGAGAATATAGTTAGAAGACAACAGACAACGGTGGATGAGAAGTTTAGGTCTGGGTGTCTTATCATTCACACTCTCTTTTTGTTCAAAGTTTGACATCCCCTCTTCTCTTTCTCTGTTTCAGCTTCTCGAACCAGGCTGAACATTTGGCACTGGGTTTACATTCAGTATTGATTTCTCAAACATTTTTGTTTTAATTGGTCTTGGCTCTTTGAACTTAAATAATTATATTAACGTACAACCCCTGATTCCCTAACACTACCGTAGCATAGTGTGAAAGGCATACATAAACTCTCTTAATGAGGTTCATACGCTGTCTTTCTCTACTCTTCCCCTCATCGACTATTCCAGTGAAGAATGAACCCTGTCAAAATTATGAAATGAGTTGAGTTTGACTTGACTTATTATTAGTGAATCCATAATGCTGCTTAGCAAGTACCACTCCATACCTAAGTTCTCATTAAAGCTCTTGACAGGAATTAGTTTATCTTAAAAAATGCATTAGCTTCCTTCTTTATCTGCTGAAAAGCATGATTGTGGGAGAAAATTGCATGGTAAGGGCATTGAGCCGTACAGGTGTGGGTGTTGGTATAATTCTGTGTCTGTGAGGTGAAATCTAAAGGTTCATGATAGCATAGAAAAAATAGCAAATCTGTAGTCCGACACCTCTATGTTTGAAACACGGTAATGGGCAAGAGAAAGTCAGGAGATCAACGTCCAGTTTGCAGTGTCTTTGTAAGGATTAGAAGCCACAAGAAAAGGATTCCTTTGCCACAGGACTTAGTACTTACTAAGAACTCAACTATTTTATTACTGAATGATAGAGACAATGGGGGGGGGAAATCTACAGAATAAATGAGCATGAAATGCAAATCAGTCAGGATAATATACAGGTATTTTTTAGGTCTTTATTAAATTATACAAAAAATATGTAATGAATCAGCTGTAATTTTGAACACATTTGATAACTATTTTTAAGTGTGAAAATAGTATATAATTGTGATTATATATTTTTAAATTTTTTTTTTTTTTTTAGTTATGCCAACTAAAGAATTTAGAGATGGAAGGGGAAGTAGGTGGGGATAGATGGAAGTAAATGGGATGATGGTTTTTAGGGCTGAGGGATGGGTATGTGCACATTGGATCAGTTCATCTACATCTACGTATATTTAAAATTCTTCATAAAAACAATGAAATGAGTAGTTCCCCAAAAAGGAGGGAAGCGAGGCAGACAGAATGTTATAGATCACAACCTAAGGCATTAAGCTACCCTGAGAAACCAGGAATCCATATAAGAGAGCAGGGGATTTGCTGAGTGGAGGCCAAATGAGATCTTTATTTGTGTGACAGATTTTGCTGGGGCCAGGCTCTTACACACACAGTAATCATCATGAATGTCACCCAAGATAAAAGTGTAGTTGTATTTAATGTCAACTTCACAGATTTCCTTTTGAATTCTGACTTTTCATTAACCCCTTAAAATCCTTGTCCTAATTCATATCCATAATGGACTCATGCGTTTGTTGCTTTACTTAATCTTGCTTATTAACTAAATAACAATATCTTTTTTCCCTGGTTTGAATGACTTCTACTTCATTTGATGATTTGCTAATGCTTCTAGACTAACCTTGCTGATATAAAGGCTCTCTTTATTCTCTCAGGACATACACATCGTAAAATATAGTATAAGCCTTTTCCTTACCTTTTGTATTATTATTTCAATCATGTACACTTTAACTCTCTTCGGAAGAAAAAAATCATTAAAATTATGTTAGAGATTATGCAGGATTGACCAAAAACATAGCTGAGGCAATTATTTTAGTTACGAAAGTCTCAGTTGTCAAACAATCAAATAGATGACTACCTAATCGATCCTAATCGCTTGCGAAGATGAAAGCAACAACTAGCAAGATGACACCTTGATTCAGATCAGTAGTTTTAATGACTGAATTAGAGCTCTGCGGTGATTCAGATTTGAGGAATTAACTGCTAGTCAGCTGAAAAGAAGTAAATCAGCTAGTAAGGGATACACCCTTTATATACGAAAACGTCAGAAATCACAGTGAAAGAGAGTTCAAATAATATTGATATATATGTAGAACAGTTTTACAACACAAGCCATTTACACAGCACTTTCACGTGTGGCCCAATTTAATCTTCACAACAATCGTATTAGGTGCCATTATCCCTATTTTATGTTGAGAAACGGTTTTTCGGCTAATGCAGGTTGAAAGCCTTTCCTAAAGTCACCCATCTGACCCTGCAGTTTCAGTGAGGCCAAGTTCTGAACCCAGTGGTTTCCCCACTGGTGCCACTTGCCATCCACAGACATCGAATCCTAACTTTTCCAAAGCTGTATGATTCCTAAAAGTCTCATTAAATTCATTTGTACTTTTAAACTTAGATCACAGATGGTTTCGTAGTTATCACTGAGAACGATGACCAATCTTCTGCCATCATAAATTAGTAGAAGCTTATCTCAAACTTACAGCATTATTAGCAGTTTGAGTGGAAAGTCTCCCTAATTCCATTCTATGGTTATTTTTGAACTAAATGAAAAGAAGTTTGAACACGTCTTTCTGTCAAAGGATTTTACCTTATCAGATGAAGAACCTGTTATTTTCTAATGCATCAGGAAACTGTAGACGTTCTTGACAGACTGATTAGAGTTATCGATCAGCTATCCTGGCGATGAGTTTTCTGCAGCCAGATTGTGTTTTGTTTCCATTTTTCATAGAGACTCCCATTGTTTCTTAATTTATCCAGAGTCATTTGTTTCATTACTTCCATTATATCTATTAACATAAAATCAGTTTCACACATGATTATCATCACTATTTTGATGACTTGTATCCCTGAACTACACAAAACATTCTGTATATTTCAAGTATTCCCCATCTTTTACACATGTTCTTTATATGTACTTCATTGACTATAGCTTTCTCAGAGGAGGAAATGTTAATTTCCCTAAAAACCTTTATGGAGCTACTGTTTACATATGATGGTCATTACACCTTCTTGGGAGTGAGAGAGTGTGTTGAAGGGGGGATGCTTAGGGAGCAGAAATACTGCCCCAAGGCCCGGCCAACACAGGCCCCTTCCTAACTTCCAACTGCACCCCGTGAGACAGCTAGCAATCCACTTGTAGCCACACTCTGGATACTCTTGTCCGAGGATTCCCTTCTCAAACGGCCCTGAGTCCACTTCCAGGACTGGGGGGGTGGGGGGGGGGCTTCTTCCTGGTCCCATTGTGCTGAATGCAGATGTGCCTCAGGTGTGTTCACTGCTAGGCCCAAGGGGTAACCAAGTGGTGGGTATTAGTGGGGAGGTGTGAACAAAATGTTAACCTGTATATGGAGGTGTCCCCATGAGCGCAGGGTCCCTCTCAGCACGGAAAGATGCAGAACAGGTGAAAGAGAAGGGAAGAGAGCCACTGGTTCCTGCTTAGAGATGGTTTTTTTCTGTGCTGCTACCTTCATCTCGAACTCCTGAGAGTCTGAGAGTTCAGAATTTGAGCCTGTCCTTCCAGGTGATTAGGAATGTACCTTGTCGAGGTAGGAGCAGAGAGCACATGTTACCTTACAGTTTCTTAGTGTTATTTATAACTTTTAAGTACATAGATTTATGGTACGTGGATCTTTATTTGTTCTCTTGTTATAGGCCCCAGCAGTATTATAAATGGCCTGAGCAAGGGTGGCAGTACCAGACAGGGAATCTGCGCTTGCTTGGTTGGCATATGCCACTCACACACTGAGTATAATATCACAGTGTCAGAAGAGTATGTCATAATGGTTAACAGAGATCTGATGATTTTTTTCCTTAAGTTTAAATAGTTTCCTGGCTTTCTTCTTGTACTTACAATACAGTAAAACAGTACTTCTGGAAGCCCTCATTCAAAGTCACGAACCACATAGTTCAGAGTCCCAGTGTTCCGTACACCCGAGGTGAAAATTCAGGACAAGGCGATCTAAAATTTTCCATCCATTCAGCAAACGTGTATCAGTCGTGTACTATGTAAATAAAGGACAGTTTTCTAGGAAACGTTAGGGATAAAAAAGAGAAGTTAGGCACAGTTCCCATTTTCTTGTCTACTGATAAAGCTCGGAGAAGCCTGTTAATGACTGTCATATAGAGCCACAAGTTAGTATGTAGCTGAGAGACGCACACCTGATCCTGTGCGAGTTCCAAGGCACCTGCTTCAGTTGTGTCACCCACGGGAGAGGCCTCAAAGCTTGATGCCACCTGCTCCTTTTGCTTACAATGGTCTTACTATATTCCTCTTTCTAGCCAACTCCTAGTTTTTGATACTGTAGCCTCCGCAGTGTACATTTCCCAGCACTGTGATAATGTCGTCATTGAGAAGATAATGTACAAAACTAAGCACAAGCACAATAGCAAATACCGATGTGACTGCTGAGAGGGAACCCACTTTAGGATTCTGCACTAATATGGTCCTACCTACAGACCCATGCACCTTGCTGTGCTGGGTTTCCAGAAACCTACTGGAACAAAGGCTCTGGTATTTCCTCAAGGAAAGCAACTTTTTGCACCTGATGAGTACATCTTGACTTTGAGAAAAGAATTTCAATGGGAATCCTTCCCTTAGAGAACATGTCATTGCACCTGTCACAACTTTCTACTCACAAAGGCAAGAAGAGAGCAAAATCGTTGAGTTCATTTGCTTCTAGTTCTGGCCCCTCTTTCCGGGTGCAAACAAATCTGCCAACCAGTGTTAGTTTCATTAGGAAATTTTGTGACCTGAATGCCCAAAATGAGTCCAGTGACTACATTCTTACAGACTATTGAGAACCTGTTGAAGAAATAACCCTAGAGGAGTCACCACAGAGACCTGCAGTCTGTTTGATATCCAGCGCAGTGACCTAGAGAGGGAAGATCAGAATCTTTCCACATCCTATTACAGATTGGCCAAATCAATGTGTGTGATTATTAAACTTCCTATACTTTAAAACAGGAAAAAGAATAAGCAGTAAAACTAGAGGAAATCTGTAGCTTCAATTAGATGTCCAATATAACCTTCCCTGTCTTAATTGCTAGTTTCATTAATACATCTTTTGCACATGGAAGGTGACTGAATTCATTGGGATAAGCTAATGTTGACCTCTCAAAGAAACAGTCCCTGAAACCTCAATGGCTAAAAACAGGATAGTTCATTTGTAGCATGGGTTATGCCGAGGCGTAACAGATGCTCCAATCTGGAATCAAACAAAGAGACACTGAATTTTAGGAGGGATTGTGTGTAAAGGAGATTCGCATAGGGATGGACATAAGGACATGGGTTTGGAAGAGAGGAGCAGTTTTGCCACGGTCACCCCAGAGCCTCTCCCGTGCCTTTTCCCCCTCATCAGTGCTTGTGTTCAAAATTCCAAAAGATCTGAAGGTTACGGCCTAGGTGATTCTTGCCATCACGGCATTCTGGTTCATTTTTCTATCAGATTTTCTTTTTTTACTAATGGTTTCAGCATAAGGAAAGAAAGGTCTCCAATTTAAATTATGGGGCCTATTATATTAAATGAATATATATTTATATTCATTAAATAGAATTTAAAATTTAACTTATAGGGGTGTGCTAGATAGTTTAAATATGTATTTATTTAGGAACTTTGGCCAGTTTTATGAATTTTCTAACAATATTGAGTTTTAGAAAAGACTTAAATATTCTTTTGCTCATAAGATTGTACAGAAAGTGGTACCTGGGTGGCTCAGTCTGTTAAGTGTCTGACTCTTGATTTCAGCTCAGGTCGTGATCTCAGGATTGTGAGACTGAGCCCCACATTGGGCTCTGCACTGGGCATGAACCCTGCTTAAGATTCTCCCTCTCCCTCTGCCTCTGCCCACTCCTGTCTCTACCTCTCAAAAAAAAAAAAAAAAAAAAGATTGTCCAGGAAACATTATATGCTTTTAAATAGTAAATCAGTGGCACTTGAAAGCACTTCTAATAGAAGCTAAAAGGAGGAGGGTGAATATAATTAATCTAAAAGGTTATTAATAGCTAACACAATGTTTTTGAGAGCTCTAGTGGCCTAACATTACCCAAGCCCATCTGGTGACTTCTGTTGGAATTGCATCACTTGTGGGAGGGATAAACTGAATGTAGATACAACCTCAGAGATCACAGAACATCCCAGGAGAAGGCAGGATTTCCTGTTGTGGATTTTAAACCCTCGTATCTGAGGGGCGCCTGGGTGGCTCAGTTGTTAAGCGTCTGCCTTCGGCTCACGTCGTGATCCCAGGGTGCTGGGATCGAGCCCCGCATCGGGCTCCCTGCTCGGCGGGAAGCCTGCTTCTCCCTTTCCCACTCCCCTTGCTTGTGTTCCCTCTCTCGCTGTCTCTCTGTTAAATAAATAAATAAAATCTTTAAAAAAATAAAAATAAAAAAATAGACCCTTGTATCTGAGCTCCATACCATTATCATTTTAGGTTCAGTGCTTTGATAGGAATGCAAGATTTTCTGAAAGTAAGAAATGTTTTTGGTAAATTTCCCTAAGTCTTATTAATAAAAGATATTTTATCTTTTCGAGCCTTATGTTCCAAGAGGTCTGAGAAACTTCGCAGCCATGATTCTATGAGGGCACACTTTTTTTATTTTTCCTCTGTATACTCCTGATCATATTGATTTCTTGTGATTAAAACTGTAATGTTCATTTAGTTATGAGTAAAACAAATTACTTTGTGTGTGTGTGTGTGTGTGTGTATGTGTGTGAGTGACTAATCAATACAAAATATAGTACAGGGCTGGCTGGGTCCAGTTGTGAGGATCCTTTCCATTGTGTTCTAGTACAGTCTCCTTTCCGGGCCACCCACATCCCAGGTTCCCAGGTAATTAGTCACTCCCTCCTCCTCACTTCCTGGCACTCCGTAGCATTTACCCTAAGACTTCCTCACCCCAGAGTACACCGCCATCTTACGAAGATAATAAGCTCCTTTGGTACAAGGACTATGGCAGCTCGTCTCCTACTCCCTGGTCAGCTCACGGCCTGAAGAGACGAGTAAATGAATGAGCCGAAAGAACAACTGACTGCCTTCCGGCTGCCTGGCTTCTAGTTCTGCCTTCGCTCCAATTTCCACATTTATAAGAAGGCAAGGCAAAGTGCTCTGCTTCCTCAGTGAGATTTCTTCCAGCTCTACAAGTCTGCATCCTTAAAAACCGAGACTGTTCTCCTGTCCCTGTTACCAACTCCCTGCTGATACCTGCTGTGAAGAGGTGGAGCCAGCGTGCCTTTCTCTGGGCCTGTGTCTTCCCCGGGCCTTCCTTGACAGCTCCGTCCTGACATTGTGTCCCTCCCTGACGTTAGCTGGCATGCAATCTGTCCAGTGCTTGACTACAGTCATTTGTTATTTGATGACAACAGATAATTGTACAATATTACCTTTCAGAACATCTAAAATATAAAATGGAAAGAAACCATGGAAAATCATTTCCCTCCTTGTGGGAGAGTTTCAGGTTCAATGAAAAGAAGAGTAATAACTGTCAATGAATAAGTGTTCCAGAGAAATGAAGAAAGAGATTCTAGACAATAAAGCCTCTACTTACAAATGATAAAGCCAAAAAAGAAAAAAAGGAAAGCAGGACATGAAGGCTTGCTGTTATTTTTTTCACCCCCCCCAAAAAAATGTAGAGTATTTTTAGTTAATAAAAAGTATTTGGACACCTCCATTATACCAGAATGTGTTTAAACATTGCATTGCATTGAAATTCCACATTCCCAATCAAGACTGGCTATAACATTACTCAAAAAATATTGGCCAGTTATTAAGAATCAGATTCAGTTTATATTACTCACAACAACAAATTTCCCTCTTCTCTCTCTCTTTTTTAAGATTTATTTATTTGAGAGAAAGGGAGTGTGTGTGTGCATGAGTTGGGGGAGGGGTACAGAGACTCCCCGCCGAGCGCAGAGCCTGACATGGGGTTCCATCTGATGACTCATGAGATCGTGATCTGCCCGGAAACCAAGAGTCTGACACCTAACCACCTGAGCTACCCAGGCACCCCTCCCCCTTCTCTTTAAAAAGAAGTGTAACATATCATTTTTAAAATCTGTAATAATCCATCATTCAACAATTTTGAAGGAGCCACCAGAGGCCAGGTAACCAGGCTCGGTGCTCAGTTAGGGGGATGCCCACATGAGAAAGACCTGGTTCTTGTCACAATGAAGATGGAAATTAATGATTAAAGCACTAATTCTTGTAGCCTAAATTTGCAGTATCCAGATTACTCGCTGATTCATGAAAGCCATTCACTGATGTGCCAGCAACTATACCAGGTGAACTAGGGGACTTATCCTCATTTTTTCATCCACCCACAAGAATATAATCACCAAGCCTGCAGAGTCTTTCTCGGTCTTGTTTGTGGCTGTATCTCCTGTGCCCAGAGCAGCGCCTGGCACAGAGTAACCGTAGTAAATGTGGAAACAAAGAATGAATTCTCTTCCTAAATAGTTCGGCTCATCCTGTATTCGAAACCTGTGCAGGTTCTAGGACCTTGCGTAAGATGGACACCTGTGGTCACTACATTGGAGACCATAGGCATGAGGTTAAGAGCACAGCCTCTAGAGTCCTCTCTTGGGTTCAAATTCTAACCCCCAGTTCTCCAGCTGTGTGACACTGGGGAAGTTTCATAACATCTCTGACCTTCAGTTTGTGCATTTGTCATTTTCAGGTGGTAGCCATAAGTCTCCTCCTCACAGAACTGGGTGTAGGTGAAATTATCTAATGTATGTTCAGTGCTTAGCATGATGCCTGGCCGCGATAAACAGCTGTTCTTGGTTGTGACACTGTTCTCATCATTTAATAACATTCAACTCATCTGAATTAATTCACGTCCCTAAAACCATGTGACGTTACCCTGGAAGATGAAAACTTCAGAGGATGTGGTATCTGGGACAGAGCACAGTGCCTCAGGCACAGTAAATTACAACCTAATTCACAGTAACTACAAAGGACCTCGGGAGATTTGCTTTCCGGCGTTGTAGCCCCGCAGCAGTTCCTCCTCCTGGCGCTTTTCTTGCAATCAGACAGGCAGCACCAAGTTGTTCTCCTTTCCTGGGAAGCATGGATATAAACAAAGGTTCTGGAATCTGTGAGGGGTTGAAAAGAACGGCGATGAAGGTGTTCAGGGGCCCCTGCCTAGAAAGTAAGAAAAAACAAGCGAGCTCTGCGGGGAGCCCCGCAGGTGTTTTTACTTTATCATCATTCCTGGCGGACCTTCATCTCCCCCAGACCTGAGCTGTCAATGAAAACCAAGAGGAGAACGTGTACCTGTGAACCAGGAAAGACAGTTTCTTCATTGGTGTCCCAATGAAGAGATTAAATTAAATCTTTCCAGTGGAGCTGTGTCCTCAGCTTGTCTCTTTAGGAAATAATAATTTCTAAATAAGCTTTAAAATTGATGTGTATTTTACAATAACTTTATTAGAGTTTATAAGAACACATTTTTGCAGTGTCATCAAGTGCTTGTGAAAGGCAAGCCCACAGCGGAATGAAAGGCTAGAAATACCAGGATGTCACACGCAGCCGTGTTACAGGGGCACTTTCAGGAGACAGGACACACCGCCCGCTCACGGAATGCTGCCCTTAGACAGCGGAGGAGCTGCCGCCCGGCCTTGAAGTTCCTCCTCCTCCTAGTCGTTGATTCTGCTTAGGGGAGACCCAGCGAGCTTCACTGGGAGCCCAGCTTTAGGGGGCTCAAGATCAGACACTTACTGAAGGGACAAAATAACTCCTCTGTTTTCTTCATGCTCCCCTAAGTCACAAATGGATTTTGTGCCAACGTTAGAAATCAATTCTGATGATACGTGGAGATTAAAATTCCCAGCACCTATTTTTACGAATGGAAGCGTTAAGACCAATGTCACATTCCAATTCACGTTGTAGAGTTGCTATTTCTCCTACTTTAATGTCCCGCGTATATTTTTTTTTACTAATTTTATTTATTTTTCGTTATGTTCAGTTAGCCAACATATAGTACATCGTAAGTTTTTGTTGTAGTGTTCAACGATTCATTAGTTGCGTATAACACCCAGTGCTCATCCCATGTGTAATTTTAAAACTTCCTGAATTTCCATACTAAGTAAATGGCACGTAGGGTTTTAATGATAGACGCAGAAAAGTGTGTTTCTACAATTCTGGGAGAAAGAACGTGCCGGGAACATATCTTCCACCTTCTTTTCTCCCAAGCTTGCAGCTCACTTCTCCCAAACCCCTCACCTCATGGTGCTTGCCAGAGCCACAGATGCGTAACCTCCCCCAGCTGCCCAGAGCTTGATCTACTGTAGCCGACCAGGATACAGTTCACACCAAGTCTTAAAGAGGGCTAAGCTTGCTTTACTGCTGTTCATCCTTTCCTTTCTGAGTCACTGTTTGCACATTGGCTATGCACCCACCCCGCACCGGGACAGTGAGCCCTGCGTCATGCTGTTCCTCCAGATTCTGCATCCCTCCCATCCCACATTTACCCCCATCCAAGGCAGTCTTTTCTAAGTAGAGACAGAATAATCTCTCTTCCTCTTCCCCAAATAAGACTTCTCCCATTTTGTGTCTTGTCTTCATTTGCCTGGTATCGTAGGATTGTTACATACAATGTTTTGAAAAAGCATCAATGATTAATCACCCCAGAGGTATATTTACCATGTAAAAAGGAGGTTCTAGAGATACAGTGATTTGCCCCAAATCGGGAGTTGTGAAATCCCAGGTACTAGAGCATTGTGTTTAAATATTAGGATTCTAGGACGTGGTTTGGAAAGACATGAGTTGTAGGTACATCTTTCGAACTTTCAAACTGCCTGTGTGACATCGGACTTCACTGAGGCAAGCTGTATTTGGAGTGGGCAGTACGGGACTTGGTTGGAACATAGTTGTTTATGATTCATACCTACACCCACAAACAATAGCAGAGTTTTTTTTTTTTTGATAGAATATTTTGTCCTGTGACGAAACTGTGATTGAGGAAAAGTGGTTTCCATATTATTAGAAGTCTACTTTCAAGACAAAAATTTGTTTCTTACTCCATCTTTCCCTAAATTCCAGAGGAAAAACCAAATAAAAGTATTCAGAAGGATGAGAAAACAAAGGACAAAATGTTTTCAAGTATTAATTCTTCTGAATAATTAATGTATAAATTCACTATGATTCCACTAGAAATCCCAACAGGTTACTTTTGTGGAAAAACAAAATTGATTCAAAAATTAATATGGAAAGTAGAGGACTTGAAAAGACACAAGATAACTCTAAAGAAGGAGAACAAGGAGACAGACATTACTTTACTACATATCAAATATTAATCAAAACAGAGTTATTGGCAAAGAGAAACACATAAATCCATGAAACATAATAAGATATTCAAAAAGAGTCCAAAGCATGTCTGGGAACTTGATGTGTACTGGAAAATACAAGGGAGAAAAATGGACTATTCAATCCATCACACGAGGGCAATTGACTTTCCATAAATGTCAGATAGATTAATGAACTAAATGTGAAAAAAATCAAAACTAGTATAAAAATGTGAAATAACTTCATGACTTTAGGATTGGGAAAGGATTTGCTTATTAAACCTAAAGTAATCGCAACTCATGAAGATTGATAAATGTAACTATATTAACATCATCTTTCAGAAGCATGGAAAAGCAAAGGCCATAAAAGGCAACTTTTGTCAATTCATCCGCATCAAAATGTACAACATCTGTATGACCCAAGCCCTACAACATTAAAGACATGTGACAGATGGGAAGAGATATGTGTAAAACATAAAGCATAAAATACAATCCAGATTATATCAACAGTACATATAAATCAGCAACAAAAAAGAAATGTGGTCAAAGGATATGAACAGGAGAGGGAAAATAAATCATACCCCCCCACCTCAAATGACTTAATCTCCCAAATAAGGAAACAAAAATGAAGAGATAATATTTCACATTAATTAGAAGGAGACTTCTCTAAAATGTTTTTGATGATTTGAGGAGGAAAAAAATCATAAACTCTTGGTGGTCATTATTTAAAAGAATAAATAAGACCTACAGATGTTGGGTAGAGATGTTATTAGTTTTATTGTTAAGCAAAGGAAAGGATTTGTAGGCTACCGAGTAGGGTATAACATCATAATTTTAATAAAGAAAAAATTTTATGTTTATATGCTTAACAGAGCAATTATACTAGGAAGTAGAGTAAATTATGAATATTGACTCTGTGGTACATAAGTGACAAAAAATCAGGAGAGACAATTTATAATATATACAGATTTATTATTTGAATTATCATAAACACATTTGTTACAATCAAAATTTTAAAAAGTAAATTGGATGGCAAAAATATACAAAGGAAATATGCTAAAATTAGTTTCAGAAAAAAGTTATATTTAAGTAAAAAATCAAATGGGATTACTTTTATTGATAAAATATATAATACAAAGACATAATGGTCACAATTTGCAAAATAGCAATATATTAAGCAAAGTATATTATAAATAAAAGGACAATTTAAAATAACACAGTATACTAAAGATTTTTTTCATGGTGGTGTTTATTTTAGTAAAAAACATAGTTTTGTGGTAGAGATGGCTAGCTGTGTGTTCCACATTTGATTTCTGTCTTCCATTGTGAAAGGGTTTTTGCTTATAAGAAGGAGTGGTGAATGCTATTTCTAGGCCTGATCCATACAAATCTCCCAAAGGAGATCTCTCATGTTCTTTTCCCAACCTCTAGCTGAATGTAGCAAACTGAAAGACCCTGAAGAAGGGCAGAGATCTAAGAGAGTAGGGGCCTGAGTCACCAAGTAAAAAGACTTCCATTAACCAAAAACACAAGCAGCAAAGTTTTATTGAGATAAATCATTGAAATTTGACAGTTCCATTTTCATAACCAACTTATAAACTATTTGGGTCAATAGATATGCTGTATTCATACAAGAAAACCCTAAGCAGCCATTCAAAAGATGATGATGTAGAAAGAATCCTATGGGGGCACCTGGGTGGCTCAGTCAGTTAAGTGTCCAACTCGTGATTTCGGCTCAGATCATGATCTCATGGGTTGTGAGAATGGAGGCCGGCGTTGGGCTTCATGCTTGGCGCAGAGTCTGCTTGGGATTCTCTGCCTCTCTCTCTCCCTCTGCCCCTTCTCTCTCTCTCTCTCTCAGTCAAATAAATAAAATCTTTAAAAAAGTAAATGAAAGAATCCTATGATATATATACACATATAATGTGGGTGTTAAACAGAATGCATATATATTATGTCATTTTTAAACAGAATCTAATCAATCTACATCCACATCTGTGTGTGTACATATATGTATTTATATCCATATATACATGGGTAACTATTTGTGTATAAACGCAGAGACAAAAATCTAGAGAAGAATAAACCCTAAAATGTTAACTGTGGTTGTTTCTGGGTGGTAACGTCATGAGTGATCTCACCATATATGTATGAATAACTTTTAAAATAAAAAGTGAAGGTATTTTAAAGTAACTTCTGTAGCTTTGCCGCTTTTCCTGCACATCTGCCCAGATGGCAACCTCAGCTTAACCAACCAAAAAAGCACATGGTCATATGCATATACATGGGCATCTTCTGAGGAGACGACATCAGAAATCTGACTTTGTTCCAGCCCTGATGGAGAAGGTATTACGTGCCAGATGGCAGCACATTATTGAAACTCTTTCCTTATGCCCCAGGCTTGACCAAGCACATGCTCTGCTCGAGTCAAGCATGCATGGACTCCTAAACACTCACCCCCATGCTCTGACTCAAGAAGAAATGGAAAAAAGAAAAAAAAAAAAGACCATAAACTTCTTACTTGATAGAACAGAGGTTCACCATCTTAGCAACTAACTAATTAACTGGGTGAGAAATACATAAATGGTGCGAATAAAATGAGTATTAACATTTTAAAAGATGCACAAAAGGGGCACCTGGATGGCTCTGTAGGTTAAGTGTCTGCCTTCGGCTCAGGTCATGATCCCAGGGTCCTGGGATCTGTCCCCATGTCAGGCTCCCTGCTCACTGGGGAGTCTGCTTCTCCTTCTCCCTCTGTGATCTCTCTTGCTTTTGCTCTCTCTCAAATAAATAAATAAAAACTTGAAAATAAATAAAATAAGAAGATGCACAGAAGAGGTGTAGGAGGAAGTTGGGGTTTATTATGGTCAACTGAGCACAGAGATCTTAGAGGGAGAGTTATGATCTATTCACATGGTGAGGAGAAAAAAAATAACATGACAGATTTTAAAACGAAGCATTCAGTAGTAGCCCATACTCAGAAACCTTTATTTTGGCATTTTGACAGGCATTTGCACTAACAAGGAACATGCCTGCACATCCATTTTGAAAACCACCACCACCACCATGGGTCCAACGCACTGGAGGAAAAAAAAAAAAACACAAAACAGTATTTGGTGATTACCTTACTGTCAAGTTAGAATCCACTTTAAAGTACTTTGAAAACTTTAAAAGATGGCCAAAATTATAGAAAAAAAATCTCTGTGTCTATGTATATACTGAATATTGTATATATAGTGAATATATATGTACATGTTCACTAATTTAAAAAAGATTCACATTAAAATTGCAAAAGCATTGAGGTTGTTTTTGGTTACTTTTAACATGACAGTATGATTGTTACCATCATTACTATCATTATTTTCACTAGCATTTTTTCCCATTAGAGGGCATAATTTTCTAAGAATATTTTAAAATTTTGAGGTAGAAGTACAAATACTGAAAGCCTATTTAGCTCCTGTTTCTAACTATTCAAAATTCTCCCTTGAATATCTGTCCAGTTCAGTTATGATAGTTCTAGCTTACGGGAAATAATAGTTTCTTGGTAGTGGAAGAAGACATATAACTAAAATATTTAATAGGTGATGACTTTATATGTAAAATAGGGGTACTACCAATCTCAAAGTTATTATGAGGATTAGAATCACTACATGTAAATTTCCTAACTAGATGCCTAGTAATCATGATACCCAGCACTCGTGTGATATGTGTCAGACCTTCTCATGTGCTAACCAGTGCTCATGACCGCTCTGTGAGACAGATGGACTACATTTTTGCCTTCTTTTGCTGATAAAGGAATTGAGGGACATAAGAGCATGTAAGTGGCACCTTTGTCCCTGGACAGTGAGAGTCCTAGAGACTGTGAGACTGTGTTCTTGTAATGTCTTTCTGGTACCATATAGCAATTAGAGTAGTGATATATATATATATATATATATATATATATATATATATATATATATATATATATATATGATTTATTTCATTTCTTATTATTTGTAAGGTAGATGAAAGAATACCTCAAACTGCATTAATCATATCAAACATTCTGACATGGACATGCATTCACTAAAACTAAACACCAAACCAACTGATCACATACTGAAGTAATTGGCAGAGCATGCAAAGTGCAGTGGTGAGTGAAACATAGTCTTTACACAATTAGCATTAGTTTGAAGGAGAAGTTAAATAATTTCACTACTCTCTGAGTGATACATTGGATTACTGTTCAGCAAATATCCATTCTTCTCTTTTACTTGGGGTGGTATATACTTCCCGGCCACGTGGATTTTGGGTTCAGTGGTGTGACTTATTTTACCCAATATAATGTTAGCAGATGTGCCCTCGCCATTCAACATGAGAAGAATGTACCCTGGGCAGCCACTGGTCCAAGGAAGTATTTGGAAACAAGTTTTAATAGATCTGCATTTCTGTTTATCTTCTGATCAGAAGGCATTAACAGCTTTGTTCTGGAATGTCTTTGCCTGGTCTTTGTAGAGCAAACAGCTCTGGAAGTTAGAGACTCTATCTCCCTCTGAGGCAGAGGGAAGATTCCTGACCAAAACAATAATGTCTCCTCCTCGAGTGATGGTTGGACAGGTTTGCTGGAAGACTCCTTTTAAAATACTGGGTTTCCAAAATTAACAAGACAGGAAACAACAAATGTTGGCAAGGATGTGGAGAAAGGGGAACCCTCTTACACTGTTGGTGGGAATGCAAGCTGTTACTGCCACTCTGGAAAATGGTATGGAGTTTCCTCAAGAAGTTAAAAATAGAGCTACCCGATGACCCAGCAATTCAACTACTAGGTATTTACCCCAAAGATATATATGTAATGATCCGAAGGGGCACCTGCACCCCAATGTTCATAGCAGCAGTGTCCACAATAGCCAAACTGTGGAAAGAGCCAAAATGTCCATTAACAGATGAGTGGATAGAGAAGATGTGGTGTGTATACAATGGAATATTACTCAGCCATCAGAAAAGATGAATACTTACCATTTACATCGACGTGGATGGAACTGGAGGGGATTATGCCAAGTGAAATAAGTCAATCAGAGAAAGACAATTATATGGTTTCACTCATATGTGGAATAGAAGAAACAGAGCAGAGGACCATAGGGGAAGGGAGGGAAAACTGAATGGGAAGAAATCAGAGAGGGAGACAAACCATGAGACACTCTTGACTATAGGAAATAAACTGAGGGTTGCTGGAGGGGAAGTGGGTGGGGGGATGGGGTGACTGGGTGATGGGCATTACGGAGGGCACATGATGTGATGAGCACTGGGTGTTATACAAAACTGATAAATTACTGAACACTGTGTCTGAAACTAATAAGTTGGCTAACTGAATTTAAATAAAAATAAAATAAAATACTGGGTTTCCTATACTCAGAGTTCCCTAATAGTCACACAGATCCAACAGGTGCATAGCATCCAGCTGGGCCTGCCACCACATCACCCCTATGGAATTTAGGGGGCAAGGGAAAGGGAGGAAAACATGAATCTCATGCTGTCTGCTGTGATATGAACTATAAAAAACAATGAAATAATAAGACCATTAATAATAAGTAATAAAGTCAGATCACTGACCAAAGAGTCTCAAGTCTTCTGGCAGCATCTGTGGAACTGTGGCAAGTAACTTGTTAGCTTATAAGTAGAATAAAATCTCAGACCCTTCCCAGTTACCAACAGAAGTTACAAGCCAAGTGAAGCAGACCTCAATGTAACCCATTCCTTGCAGTTATAAGCTCAGCCCACCTGCAGCTTGAAGCAGAGTCTAACAAGTCTGGTTGACATTATTCAAACCACAGCTGAGAGAAAAACAAGGCAGTGGGATCAATATACTTAACGTTTTAAGCCACTGAGTTTGGAGTGGTTTGTTATGCAGAATAAGTGTAGCATGAGCTGAATGATATCAATATACTATGCTGTGTGCTCCATCAAGATTAAGGCTAGGGTGTAGTAATGGGAGAAAATTACACAAATACCTACCACAGAATTGTATTCTCTGAAAAATACCATGGATATTAAGATAATTCTAAGATTTCATATAATTTACCTATTACCCACAGAAACAAATTCTGCTCACTGCTGGCTCACAAGGATTTAGAAATTATTTTTTTTCCTTCTTTAACATGTAATAAAAACATCTGCATCCAAGGGGCGCCTGGGTGGCACAGCGGTTAAGCGGTCTGCCTTCGGCTCAGGGCGTGATCCCGGCGTTATGGGATCGAGCCCCACATCAGGCTCTTCCGCTATGAGCCTGCTTCTTCCTCTCCCACTCCCCCTGCTTGTGTTCCCTCTCTCGCTGGCTGTCTCTATCTCTGTCGAATAAATAAATAAAATCTTAAAAAAAAAAAAAAAAAAAAACAAACATCTGCATCCTCAGTCGAGGTAAACATACCGAGACATACTGAGCTGAGAATTCCCCATCGATTTCTCAAGACAAATCTATAAACCATAAAATGAGGAGTTAATTATGGAAAAATATCTGACACTAAGTTTAATAAAGGAAGGCTTGGAAGGAAAGTGTAATTAAAATTTATAAAACTACAAATGATGTAGGAAGGTCTCTAGAGAAGAGGGTCTACTTCAAGCAAGATGTTTTCTCCATGATATTTTGTCACAGTAGGCATGGGTACCATTGAAAAGAGTTGTTGGCCCCTTTTTACTAAAGTACCCATAATCGTGAGACAGAACTCTGTTACATTTAAATATTTCAAGCATAATGTTCAAGGAATTAGGGAAAATGACCTACTCAGGATTGCTTATTTGGAATAGCTATTGTTTGGCGCAAATACTTTTGGCTAATTGGGCAATTTTGTTACCTCTAGTGAGTTTGTCAATTGATGATAAGAATGCTATGTGAATATCATCCAGGCAGAATAAGAAATGGGAGCAATTACTCTTCTTAACTAGATCTTTTATGTGAAGCTTCCTTTTAATACTAGTGCAGCGTATGCGATTCTGTGTCTTTTTCTCTCAGGATTTCTGAACTCGATTTTGTATCTGCCATGATTACATACACACATGACGAGAGCAGGACTGGTTTGATCTATTTGTCAGATAGACTACAGTAACTACCGACTAAAGAATGTAACCAGAAGTTGTCATTTCGAGAAGTCAGAAAATAAAATAACTCATGTCCATTGATGGATGAATGGATAAAGAAGTTGTGGGGTGTGTGTGTGTGTGTGTGTGTGTATGTATACACATGTATAAATATACATACACACACAATGGACTATCACTCAGCCATTTAAAAGAATTAAACCTTGCCATTTGAGACAACATGGATGGACCTCAAGGGCATTATGCTCAGTGAAGTAAGTCAGAGAAAGGCAAATACCCAATTATCTATCTTATATGTGGAATCTAAGACAAACGGACAAAACCAAGGTCACTGATACAGAAAACAGAATGGTGGTTGCAAGAGGCTAGTGGTGGTCGGTGGGAGAAGTGGGTGAACTTTTTTTTTTTGTTTTTGCTGAAATAAATTGAATAAAAACTGTTAAAAAAAAAAAAAACGACAAACCCTGGCAGTTAGCTTGTGCTACATCGTCGTAGTTGTGGGTGGAATCTCCTTTGTGTTTCTTTTTTTTTTTTTAAAGATTTTATTTATTTATTCGACAGAGATAGAGACAGCCAGCGAGAGAGAGAACACAAGCAGGGGGAGTGGGAGAGAAAGAAGCAGGCTCCTAGCAGAAGAGCCTGATGTGGGGCTCGATCCCAGAATGCCGGGATCACGCCCTGAGCCGAAGGCAGACGCTTTAACCGCTGTGCCACCCAGGCGCCCCCTCCTTTGTGTTTCATATAACATTGAACATTTAATGCACATCTCTTGATTTGAAGCAGCTACAACCCTAGTCTCTTGCAAATGTAAAATGAGTGCCTTTTGCGTAGCTCACTCATCGCCCCTGTCCCAAACAAAAGCTAAATATATTCTTTTTCCTCCTCAGGTATCTTGTGAATTAAAAGCTAAGGCCTTGGGAAAATTAATTTTTTCTGAAAGAATGGATTTCTGGGACAACATTTCTCAAAGCAAAATGCTAAAGTACGTGAGCACTGTTTTAAAAAAGACGAATTCTATCAATACATATTCTTTCCCACAAACACACACAAAAAAGAAGTCAGAATATAGTTTTCCATTCTGCTCATGGATGACATTCTGCTCATGGGTGACTCTGTAAATATGGTATCAATCAAGGAGAATGTCTAGGCAATGGTTCTGCCCAAGCAGAAGAAATTTAAAGGCCAAAGTAATAATGTATCCGTCATGAAGTAGTCACTGAACACCTGCAGAGCCCAATATTGTAGGAGATTATTAAAAGAAAAGGATATCAGTGCTATCTAGTAGGTCAACCTCCTTTCTATAGTTGAAGGATTGGAGCACAGAGCCTACAAGTGACTTTCTCCGGGTTATAGAATTTGATAGTGGCCTTGGGAACTCAGGTTCTCTCCTCCTAGTTATTGGCCTTTTCCTTTCATTAATTCTCTCAACCAACTTGGCATCTGTTCTGTATCATCATGTTAAGTCTGAAGGACACAGAGACAAACAGGATATGACCCTTACTCTTGAGAAACTCATGGTCTGATGGGATTGAGAGATATTTAAACATTTAAATACAGCATAGTCAGAGAATGACTCGCCACAAGTAAACATCACGCCCCCAGTGGTGCACACTTAATGGGACATGAAACATTATGATAGAGGAATTAGCATTACAATATTGAAGTGGGAAAGCTGAGGACAAGTTTTTGAGGTATGTGTCAGCCTGGAAGGTTTTGTTATTTTAAGTCAAAGCAGAGAAAAGAAAAAATCCATTAACAGGCAACTGCAGCGGGCAATTTTCGAAGTGCTAACATATCAGGGGAAAGAGCTTTCTTACTTAGGCTTTATGTTTTAAGGCTCCATGTGGTAACAAATGGGGATATAAAGCAAGACCTGCATGAGTCCAGTTTTTATAATTGTGCACATTAAAACTCTGACTCTAAACCTATCCAAGAGATTTTGAACTTTTGCCTATATAAGGAGTTAATCAATTTGAAGAACATGATCACATGTTTTGTGTTTTGTGTTTTTTTTTAAGTATGGACCCAGAAGAGGACCACAGAAGATGAAAATACCAGGGCAATGACGTAGATGAGACAGGCCAGGATAGGAACGAGACACTCCTGACTAGTATTTTACTAGTTACCTGTTTAGATCATGATCAGAAACACACTGTAGGGGCGCCTGGGTGACTCAGTTGGTTAAGCGTCTGCCTTTGGTTCGGGTCATGATCCCGGGGTCCTGGGATTTGTCCCTATGTTGGTCTCCCTGCTCAGTAGGGAGTCTATTTCTCCCTTTCCCTCTGCCTGCCTCTCCCCCTGCTTGTGCTTTCTCTCTCTCTCTCTCTCTCAGATAAATTAAATCTTTAAAAAAAACTGTAGACATACTGGGTTAATATGTATGCTTAATTTTATTATATATTAATACATTATATATAATATGTAATCTATTATTGATATAGTTAGTTTCATAGAACGAAATTATTCTCAGGTGATCTAGAGATAGAAAAATGCATAGATATATAAATATGAATACACAGACATTCATAGATACATATATGAATAGGGAGATACAGATATGCATATGGTTAGAGATACAAAGATAGCTGTTTACCACAAATCAATAAGGTTCTCAAACTCCCCAAATGAACTATGAAAGCCCTTACAGGAAAGAAATGTCAATATTTAAGAACAAACATAAACCGTGGGGCTTTTGAATTATAAATAGTTTTGAAATAAATTAAGTAATACTAAGTAATAAACATGTAGTGATATAAATCAAAAATTTTACCCACTGGTGGAATTAAGTGACATGAATAAATTTAGTCTTCACAGACTTGTAGTATACATAAACACTATACTTGTGGGCTCCCTTGTTCTGTGGAAGAAACAGTATATTTAGGAATATGAAAAAAATGTAGAAAAGAGAGCTTTTTTGTTATATATTGTTGATTCATTAACATTGAATTCATAGCCAACAACACTATATAACTCATTCCAGAACAAAGCTTACCGAATATGTATTTTCTCCATAAGTCACATCATGGCCTTTTTGGACTTAGGAATGTTAGACAACACTTTAGTGCTGAACCTGGGGATCATTTTAAACAAAACCATCAATAAGCACAAAAATGTGAAAAACGTGGCATTAAATAGACCGCACTTGTTTACATTATGAGAGCGGGACTCCCCATTTCCCCACCTCCTGACAACCACCACATATTCTCTATTTCTAGGAGTTTGGCTGTTTTTAGATTCCATCTGTAAGCGAGATCACGTAGCATTTGTCTTTCTTTGCCTGACTTCTTCCACTTAGCATAATGCCATCCAAGTTGTTGCAAATGGCAGAATTTCCTTCTTTCCTTATGGTCAAATAATATTCCACTGTATACACAGACCATATTTTCTTTGTCCATTCATCTGTCAATGGATACTTAGATTGTAAGACTTCACTTTTAATTGTAAGAATAGTTTATGCTTTTAATTTTTTTCCACGTTTTTAAAATTCATGTATAATTGACATACAATATGCTATTAGTTTCAGGTGTACAAATAGCAATTTGACATTTTTATACATTACAAAATCATCCCCACAATAAGTGTAGTCACCATCTGTCACCATACAAAGTTATTATGTTACTGACAATATTCCCCATGGTGCACATTGTATCGCATGACTTATTTATTTTATAAGTGGAAGTTTGTACCTCTTAATCCTCTTAACTAGTTTCTACCCACCCCCCTCCCCTGTCTGGTGACCAACACTTTGTTTCCTTTATGAGTCTGTTTCTGTTTTGTTTGTTCATTTGCTTTTTAGATTCCACATAAAAGATCATATGGTATTTGTCTTTCTCTGACTTTTTTCTCTTAGCACAGTGCACCCAAGGTCCATCCATGTTGTTTCAAATGAAAAGATTTCATTTTTTAGGGCTCAATAATATTCTATTGTACATATATATCACATTTTCTTTATCCATTTATCCATCAGTGGACAGTTAGGTTGTCTCTGTATCTTGGCTATCGTAAGTGATACTACAGTGAACATAGGGGTGCATATATCTCTTTGTGTTGGTATTTTTATTTTCTTTGGATAAGTACCTAAAAGTGTAATTGCTGGATCTTATGGTAATTCTATTTTTACTTTTGGGGGAGCCTCCATACTGTTTTCCACAGTGACTGTACCAATTTGCATTCCCACCAACAGTGTATGAGGGTTCCCTTTTCTCCATATCCTCGCCACTTGCTATTTTTTTGTCTGAGTGTAGCCGGTCTCACAGGTGTGAGGTGATGGCCCATTGTGTTTTTTTAAGGTTTTTATTTTAATTCCAGTTAGTTAACATACAGTGTTATATTAGTTTCAGGTGTACAATATACTGATTGAACAATTCCATATATGACCCAGTGCTCATCACTCCAAGCACACTCCTTAATCCCCTTCACCTATTTCACCCATAGTTAAGGGGGTACAGCTCAGGGGTCCAGCATTTGACTGCAGACACTGTAGTTTTGATTTGCATTTCCCTGATGATTAGTGATGTTGAGAATCTTTTCATGTGCCAGTAAGCCATCTGGATGTCTTTGGGAAAATGTCTGTTTAAGTCCTCTGCCCATTTTTGAATAAGGTTGTTGAAATTTTTTATATTAAGTTGTGTAAATTCTTTATATGTTTTGGTTGTTAACCCCTTACCAGATGTATGGTTTGCAAATATCTGCTCCCATTCAGTAGGTTGCCTTTTTCTCTTGATGGTTTCCTTTGCCGTGTAAAAGCTTTTTGGTTTGATGTAATCTCATTTGTTTATTTTAGTTTTTGTTGCCCTTCCCAGAGACGACTGACCCCCCAAAATACTGCTCAGACCGAAGGCCAAGAGCTTACTGCCTATGTTTTTCTCTAGGAGTTTTATGGTTTCGGGTCTTGCCTTCAAGTCTTTAATCCATTTTAAATTTATTTTTGTATGTGGTGTAAGATAGTGGTCCAGTTTCATTCTTTTGCATGTAGCTGTCCACCTTCTCCAACACTGTTTATTAAAGAAACTGTCTTTCCCCATTGTATATTCTTGCCTCCTTTGTCGTAGATGAATTGACCACATATGAGTGGGTTTATTTCTGGGCTTTGTATTCTAATCCGGTGATCTCTGTGTGTTTTTGTGCCGCTACCATACTATTTTGATTACTGTAACTCTGTAGTACAGTTTGAAATCAGAGTGTGATACCCCCAGCTTTGTTCTTTCTCAGAACTGCTTTGGCTATTTAGGGTCTTTTGTGGTTCCACACAAATTGTAGGATTCTTTGTTCTAGTTCTGTGACACATGCCATTGGTATTTTGATGGGGATGGTACTGAAACTGTAGATTGCTTTCAGTAATATGGACATTTTAACAATATTAATTCTTCCAATCTATGAGAAGAGAATATCTTCCTGTTGGTGTCATCTTATTTTCTTTCGTCAGTATCTTAGGTTTTTCAGAATATATGTCTTTTACTTCCTTGGTCGAACTTATTTATAGTTATTTCTTTTTGATACAATGGTAAATGGGATTGTTTTCTTAATTTCTCTAATTGCTTGTTACTGGTGTATAGAAACAAAACTGATCTCTGTATGTTAATTTAGTATCCTGAAACTTCACTGAATTCATTTTCGAGTTCTAAGAGTTTTTTGGTATTTAGGATTTTGTATACATAGTATCATGTCAGCTGAAAATAATGACAGTTTTACTTCTTCCTTTCCAATCCTACATATTTATATTTATATGTTCAAATTAAAGTTTTTAAAGGAGGGGGCACCTGGGTGGTTCAGTCAGTTAAACATCCGGCTCTTGATTGTGGCTCAGGTCCTGATCTCAAGGGTCATGAGATCGAGCCCCACATTGGGCTCTGAGCTCAGTGCTGAGTCTGCTTGAGATTCTCTTTCCCTCTCCCTCTGCTCCTCCCTCCACTCATGTTCTTTCTCTCTCTGTTTCATAAATAAATAAATAAATAAAATCTTTAAAGTTTTTTAAAATATTTTTTATTATATTATGTTAGTCACCATACAGTACATCACTGGTTTTTTATGTAAAGTTCGATGATTCATTAGTTGCGTATAAACTTTAAAGTTTTTAAAGGAGGGCATACTAGAGGCAGAAGTACTGACTGCACAGGAGTCAATCTGGTACCTCAGTGAACATAATTCAATTCCTAAACGGAAGTGGGAAGATTTTGCTGCTTTTGAAGTAGCAACATAACTCTTTTAATGAGCAGCTGTAAAGGTTGGAGGTGCCCAAGGAATGGTTATTCCCTTCAGCTGGTTGTGCAAAAGCACTTACTACTGACACTGAGTTAAGATGAACAATTGGATATAATTTACACAACTGTTACCTCTATGGAAGAGATACAGATGCATTACTATTGTTGCCATTGGTATTTTTATTATTATACTATTCCTTAAACATTGTTTATGCTGCTCAATGAATTATCCATATGGGATTAGATTATTTTGTTGGAAAAAAGAAA
Organism: Ursus arctos; assembly: GCF_023065955.2. NCBI lineage: Eukaryota > Metazoa > Chordata > Mammalia > Carnivora > Ursidae > Ursus > Ursus arctos. The sequence goes on along the minus strand of NC_079873.1, from coordinate 29,252,255 downwards.
TCATATGATATAACTACTAGAATAGATGCTAATACTATTTTTAGAGCTTTCATCTTTGTCCATAAATTAAGAATCATAATACTAAGGAACTTAATATGACTTGATTGTAGAAAATATGTCAATTGGGGTGCCTTGATGGCTCTGTCGGTTAAGCGTCTGACTCTTGATTTCAGCTCAGGTCATGATCTCAGGGTTGTGAGATCAAGCTCCGTGTTGGGCTCCATGCTCAGCAGGGAGTCTGCTTCTCTCCCTCTCCTTCTGTCCCTCTCTCTTGCTCTCTCTCTTAAAAAAAAAAAAAAAAGAGGAGGAGGAAATATGTCAGTTGAAATGTCAGTTGAAATTGCATGATATAATTTCAAACTAATTTTATATAAAGATCCACAAAAACCTTTATTATTATTTTTCCTTCATTCAGCTTTCTTGGTAGGAATCAACATTGACCTAGTGAAATGATTTACCCACCATTATCTGCCAGAGCACCATTTGTCAACAAGCCAGTTAATCTCTGCACTGGGTATAAAAAGATAGAGGAAACTAGTTCTAATAATGCTAGCTTTGATAACATGGGCTTTCTATGTTAACAGCTAGATCAACACTGTCAATTAATGTCACATGGATTCTTAAGCAACATTCTAGTGATAACAGTGTTCAGTCAATAAACACACAGAGTTGCATTAAAATAATCAACCCAAAAGAAGAAAGGTTCCCTATGATATCATCACTCCGCTGAAAAACTCATTTCCTGAGTGAAATCTCATAAGCTCAGTAAGGTAACTAAGACATTTAAGGGATTATTTTGGGGGGGGGGGTCCCCTTTCTTCAATCCACTAAAATTGGCAATAGACCAGAGATATAGTATTTAAGAAATTAAATTCATTTAATAAACCATGAAAGAGAGTCACACCCAGGTGATGAGTTTAGATTTCTATTTCCTTATTACTTACAGGCTATGATTTATTTTACTTTAAAAGATAGAAGGGAAATGGTAGGAGGCTACCTGCCAAGGTTTATTAACTCCCAATACTTCCTTTATTCTATGGCCAAGATCAAAGCTTTCTGCAAGTTCTATAAAGGTGTTTAGAGTCCACCAAAGAAGAATGAAATGAAGTGTTGTGAGGGAGGGAAGAGGAAAGAGGAGGACCAAAAAAAAAAAAAAAAAAAGAGAGAGAGAGAGAGCAACAGAGAGAGAGCTGTAACGCCCACCACCTTTTCAAAGACCAGAATAGTTTCATATGTTTTATATATTATGGTGGTAGAAGATTTCATACAGAAACATGATTACTTTGATTTTGAAAATTTTGAAAACTGTAGGACTAAGCATTTTTCTTTCCTATTGGGGGAAAAGATGGTATATTAAATAAGAAGTCTTCCTGTAGGTAAAAGAAAGGGATGAAGAATGCAGCAGACTTTAAAATGTTATAGTAATGGCGGGTTTGGTGTGTTGAAGATAGTCCTACTCCAGAAGAGTGGTTTTTCCCAAGTTTTATTTAAATTCCAGTTAATTAGCATACAGTGTAATATTAGTTTCAGATATAGAATTTAGTGACTCAACACTTATATACAACACCCGGTACTCAACACAACAAGTGCCCTCCTTAATCCCCATCACCTATTTATCCATCCCCCTGCCCACCTCCCCTCTGGTAACCAGCAGTTTGTTCTCTAGAGTTAACAGTCTGTTTCTTGGTTTTCTTCTCTTTCTACCCCCCACCTTATGTTCATTTGTTTTGTTTTAAAAAGTGGTCCAGTTTTATTCTTTTGCATGTTGCTGTCTAGTTTTCCCAACATCATTTGTTGAAGAGACTTTTTTCCATTGGATATTCTTTCCTGCTTTGTCAAAGATTAATTGACCATATAGTTGTGGGTTCATTTCTAGGTTTTCTATTGTGTTCCACTGATCCATGTGTCTGTTTTTGTGCCAGTCCATACTGTCACTACAGCTTTGTGATATAACTCGAAATCTTGAATTGTGATGCCTCCAGCTTTGCCTTTATTTTTCACAATTGCTTTGGCTGTTACTAGGTATCTTATGGGTTTTAGTGCAATTGTAAATGGGATTGATTCCTTGACTTCTCTTTCTGAGGCTTCATTATTGGTGTATAAAAATGCAACAGGTGTCTGTACATTGATTTTGTATCCTGTAACTTTACTGAAATTGTGTATTTCTTCTAACAATTCTTTGGTGGAGTCTTTGGGTTTTCTATATATAGTAACATGTCATCAGCATATAGTGCAAGTTTGACTTCTTCCTTTGTCCCTTTGAATGCTTTTTATTTCTTTTTGTTGACCAATTGCTTAGGCTAGGACTTCCGGTAGTATGTTAAACAGTAATGGTGTGAATAGACATCCCTGTCTTGTTCCTGACCTTAGAGGAAAAGCTCTCTGTTTTTCCTCATTTAGGATGATATTAGCTGTGGGTCTTTTGTATATGGCCTTTATGATGTTGAGGTGTATTTCCTCTAAACCTACTTTGTTGAGGGTTTTTATTATGAATGAATGTCATACTTTGTCACATGCTTTTTCTGCATCTTTTTCTGCACCAAGGATCATTGGTTCTTATCCTTTCTTTTATTAATGTGGTGTATCATACTGATTGATTTGTGAATATTGAACCACCCTTACAGCCCAGGAATAAATTCCACTTGATGGTGGTGAGTGATTCTTTTAATGTACTGTTGGATTTGATTTGCTAGTATTTTGTTGAGAATTTTTGCATCCATATTCATCAGAGATATGGCTCATAGTTCTCTTTTTCAGTAGAGTCTTGATCTTGTTTTGGAATCAGGGTAATCCTGGCCTCAAGGAATGAATTTGGAAGTTTTACTTCCATTTCTTTTTTTAGAACAGTTTGAGAAGAATAGGTATTAACTCTTCTTTAAATGTTTGGTAGAATTCCCCTGGGAAGCCATTGGCCCTGGACTTGTTTGGGAGATTTTTTATTACAGATTCAATCTTTTTTGCTGCTTATTGGTCTGTTCAGGTTTTCTCCTTCTTCCTGTTTCAGTTTTGGGAGTTTATACGTTTCAGGAATTTATCCATTTCTTCTAGGTTGTCCAATTTGTTGGCATATCATTTTTCATAATATCTTATAATTGTGGCGTTGGTTGTTACTTCCCTCTCATTTGTGATTTTATTTATTTGGGTCCTTTCTCTTCGCTTTTTGATAAGTCTGGCTAGGAGTTTATCACTTTTATTCATTTTTTCAAAGAACCAGCTCCTGGTTTCATTGATATGGTCTATTGTTTTTTCAGTTTCTATATCATTTATGTCTGCTCTTATCTTTATTATTTCCCTTTTCTGCTGACTGTAGGTTTCATTTGTTGCTCTTTTTCTAGCCCCTTTAGGTGTAAAGGTAGGTTGTTTGAGTTTTTTCTTGCTTCTTGAGGTAGGCCCGTATTGCTATATACTTCCCTCTTAGGAGCGCTTTTGCTGCATCACAGAGGTTTTGGACCATTGTGTTTTCATTTTCATTTGTTTCCATGTATTTTTTAAATTTCTTCTTTGATTTCCTGGTTGAGCCATTCAGTGTTTAGTAGCATGTTGTTTAAACTCTGTATTTGTGGTCTTTCCAAATTTTTTCCTGTGATTGACTTCTAGTTTCATAGCATTGTGGTCAGAAAATATGCATGGCAGGATTTCAGTCTTTCTGTATTTGCTGAAGCCTAATTTGTGACCTAGTATGTGATCTATTCTGGAAAATGTCCCCTGTGCAATTGAAAAGAATGTGTATTCTGTTTTAGAATGGAATATTCTGAATATATGTGTTAAGTCCATCTGGACCAGTGTGTCATTCAAAGCCATCGTTTCCTTGTTAATTTTCTGCTTAGATGATCTGCCCATTGATGTAAGTGGAATGTTAAAGTCTCCTATTATTGTATTATTATCAATTAGTTCCTTTTTGTTTGTTATTAAAAGTTTTATATATTTGGGTGCTTCCATGTTGGGGGCATAAATATTTACAATTGTAAGATCTTCTTGTTGGATAGTCCCCTTTTTTATGATATGGTGCCCTTCTTCATCTCTTATTATAGTCTTTGGTTTAAAATCTAGTTTGTCTGATACAAGTATTGCTATTCCAGCTTTCTTTTGATGTCCATTTTCATGATAAATGTTTCTTCATTCCCTCACTTTGAATCTGCAGGTGTCTTTAGGTCTAAAGTGAGTCTCTTGTAGACAGTATATTGATGGGTCTTGTTTTCTTTCTTCCTTTTTTTTTTTAATCCATTGTGACACCCCGTGTCTTTTGGTTGGAGCATTTAGTCCATTTACATTCAGAGTAATTATTAGTAGATAGGTACTTAGTGCCATTTTATTGCTTGATTTGTTATTGTTTCTGGAGATTTTTCTCTGTTCCTTTCTGCTCTTTGTCTCTTTTGTTCTTTCCTTTCCACTCAAAGGGTCCCCTTTAATTTCTTGCAGGGCTGGTTTAGTGGTCATGAACTCCTTTAGTTTTCGTGTGTCTGGGAAACTCTCTCTCTCTCTCCTTCTCTTCTGAATGATAGCCTTGCTGGATAGAGAATTCTTGGCTGCAGATTTTTTCCCATTCAGCACGGTGAATATATCATGCCACTCCCTTCTGGCTTGCCAACTTCCTGTGGAGAGATCTGCAGCTAGCCTTATGAGTGTTCCTTTGTGTATTAGGGACTTCTTTTGTCTTGCTGCTTTTAGGACTTTTTTTTTTTCCTTATGACTGTATTTTGCAAAGTTACACAATATGTCTTGGTGTGGCCTGCTTTTGATGATTTTGATGGGAGTTCTTTGTGCCTCCTGGATCTGGATGTCTGTTTCCTTCCCCACATTAGGGAGCTTTTCAACTATTACTTCCTCAAATAAGTTTTCTGCCCCCTTTTCTCTCTCTACTTCTTCTGAGACTTCTGTAATATAAATGTTATTATATTTGATGGAGTCACTGAATTCCTTAAGTCTGTTCTCGTTCCCTAATTCTTCTTTCTCTCGTTTGTTCAGCTTCATTATTTTCCATTATCTTGTCTTCTATGTCACTTATTCATCTCTCTGCTTATTCCAGCCTTGTGTTCATTGCATCAAGCCTGTTTCCAATCTGTTTTTGCATTTTTCATTTCTGACTGATTCTTTTTTAACTCTTTTATCTCTGCAGTAAGGGTCTCCCTGAAGTCTTCCATCCTTTTCTCAAGCCCAGCTTGAGAGGATTATTGCTTTAAATTCTCCATCAGGCATGTTAGTTGTATCTAGTTCACTTAGATGTCTGGCTGTGACCTTATCTTGTTCTTTCATGGGGGAGGGGGGGTGGGCGGGGGGGGGGTGAATTCCTCCATCTTGTTATTGTGTTGAAGTCTCTGTCTTCTTCTCTGTGTTAGAAAAGCCCATTATGTTTCCTGCTCCTGAGAGCAATGGCTTTACGAAGAAGAGGTCATATAGTGTCCAGGGCCTGGGGCTTCAGGGAATAGCTCTGCTGTGTGCTGCATGCACTCTGCTGTTGTGTTTTGGCCGCGCTATCCTTCAGACCAGTCTTCTGCAGAGGCTCTCCTTGCCTGCAGTGGGCAGTGATTGGTCCTTGGCCACAGTGGGGTGAGTTTTAACTTGGTGTGCTCTGATCTGCTTGTGAAATGAGACCTGATACTACTTGCACTAGAACTGAAGCCTTGCAGAACTCTCTGGTCAGGAGACCTGGTGTGGGCAGGGGCTTCTTCTGGTCCGGTGGGGAAGAGGGCCACCATGCTGGGACTGAGGCCGACTTGACTGAAAACAACAGTACCAGCACAGTGCATGGGTGTGGGACCCAGCGGAAGCAGGTTAGGCAGCCAGTGTTGGCACTGCACTGTTTACGGCAGGTGGGTGGTTCTGTTTATATGCTGAGGGTTGGGGGGAGGGAAATGGCACCAGCCAGCTCCTTTCCCCTTGGAGAGGGGTGTCCATGCTTGCTGCTCCCCAGGAAGCACTCCAAGAAGAGTAAATAATCTCCCCACTGTGTGACACAGGTGTTTTTCAGATAGCAGTTTACACACTGTCCACCTCCATGTTGTTTGCTTGCTTTCTCTCCAGGAGCAGCACCGTGCCCTCTGGGCTCTATCCCAGCCAGGGCTGCTGATTTTAAAATTCCAGGCTTTAGGGATGTGGTATGGTCAGAGACCTGCCCTGGTGTTCTGGGGGAGGGTCTCGCCGCTCTGGGACTAAGGGAGGTTTGACCAAGACGGGCAGTCGTGCCCTAGTGCAAGGGTGTGGGATTTGGCACAAACAGGCAGTGTCTGGGCTGAGCTGCCCTTCACGGGCAGCTCTGCACTTAATGTTGAGGGGCAGGGGAAGGAAGTGGTGGCCACTGTCTCATTTGTTCCCACAAGGCATCTCCAGAAAGCCACCTTTCAGCAATGCGCTCCAAGAAAAGCATACAATCTCTCCGCTGTGTGCCCCAGCGTTCTTCAGATCTCTGCCTCCATGCCTTCTGTCCCTGGGTTTCCTGCCTGTCTTCTCTCCGGGAGCAGGGCAGTGCCCTCAGGGCTCTATCCCAAGCCAAGCCCACCAACCTGTAAAACTCTAGTCTTCAAGCCTCACTGGTAACAAAACCTCACAAAAATCAGCCCCCCTCATTTTCCCAGCCAGTGGCTTTGGGGAAGTGTTCTCCTTTTGTGTTCCCCTGTGCGCTCCTCTCTCTTGCTTTTCTCAGAGACCAGGGCTTCCTCCCCTCAGCAGCACTCACAATCTGTTTCTCCCCCCAAGCCACGTCTCCACACTTCCTACCTTTGTCAATGTGGCCTCTTCTCTCCCCCTAGTTGTGTTTGTTCTGTCAGTCCTCAGGTCGATTTCTTGGGTATTCAGAATGATTTGATAGTTATCTAGTCATGTTGGAGGGGCAAGACAAGAGGAGCGTGGGGTCCTCCTATATGCCACCATCTTAGCTCCACCCTCCATTATAATGGTTTTGAATGGTAATTCGTATTTTGTTTTGTTTTGACCAACAAAAAATGTGGAGTATTATAATCAATAAAATAAATTCAGGAATTTAGAATTTTCTGAATGTAAGTAAATTAATTCACTAGTAGCCACAGGGAACACTTCGTTAAGTACTTATTTATGATTACTGATGATCTTTGATAACATTGAAGGACAGATTTCAATCCAGTTCTCTAAGTTTCTCTAAAGTGAGGATGCATGGGTGGAGTCTGCCCATTCATTTGGTATTTCCTCATTTTCTCTTTAAGAGCTCCTTAATTTTCTTGGCCTAATTTTAAATATCCACGATGTTTGGAGAAGACTGTATCCCGACCCAGACACAAGGGGTGTTTCCTGTTGGTCTCTAAGTCTATTAGGACAGTTTACTCTTCCTTGGTAATTGTCCAGCAAAGTAATGCAATTATGGCCAATGAGACATGAAAAATATATGCATAAGAATTTATGGGAAATGTCTAATCTATCTCAAAATGAGACTCAAGACAGGGAAACTCCCTCTTATAGACATTTTAACCTGAATGTGATACCTGTCACTGATGTTATAATAATGAAGCAAAATGCTAATAACAGTAGAAAAGAAATATGGATCCTTGATAATGCCACTGAGTCACAGACTTAACCTTGATACCACCTACTACCCAGAATTTTGTTATATGATACAGTACTGATCTATTTACTATTGCTTATAACCAAAATTATCTCACATGGCACAAAATATTTGCTACATTATGGACATGAGTTAAAAGTAATTTATTAAGCTAAGAAAATCTGCCATAGGAAGAGCATGATGTTTATCTCAAATGTTGATGTGGAAAAGTAAATGAGTGAGAATGTCCAGGAAAATGTGAAAAGGGAATAATGAAGGTGGATTAGCCCAACAACATATTAAAATAAAGAGCTACACAGAATATAGTCCAATCATAGAGCTGTATGTATGTATGTATGTATTTATTTTAAAGATTTTTATTTATTTGACAGAGAGAGACACAGCGAGAGAGGGAACACAAGCAGGGGGAGTGGGAAAGGAAGAAGCTGGCTTCCCCCTGAGCAGGGAGCTCAATGCAGGGCTCAATCCCAGGACCCTGGGATCATGACCTGAGCAGATGCTTAACGACTGAGCCACCCAGACGCCCCAGCTGTATGTATTTAAAAACGTACTATATCATAAGAATTTCATATCCAATGAGTGGGGAAAAGAAACATTAATAAATAAGTGGGTTAGGACAACAAGCCAAATTCCTTCCTTTCTCCTACACCAGATAAATTCCAAAAGAATCAAGTATTTGTACCAAAAAAAAAAAAAAAAAGACAACAAAACAATTCAAGTGTTAAAAAAAAAAAAAGGATGGTTTTCTGAAACTAACATCTTACAGTTGGGGTGTTATTTCTGAGCACCATTAAAGAAAATGCAAGATTGGTTTAATATTGGTTTAATAGAAACTCATCAATAAAATTTCCATGTTAACAGAAAAAAAAAGTATGTATCAACTCAATAAATACAGAAAAAGCTTATGATAAACTTCTATTTCTAATCATGGTTTTTAAAAAGCTTTATCAGCTACAAATAGGAAGGAAAGTTTATCAGAAAAATAGTAACTATTAAAAATCTATACAAATATACTTGATAGTGAAATGTTGAAAGCTTTCTCTTTGAGATCAGGAAAAGACAAGAATATTTAGTCTCACCATTTTCATTCAACATTGCACACGAGGTCTTAACAGTAAGACAAGAAAAAGAAATAAATGTTTTGGAGATTTCATTATGGAAAGAGCCCAAATGTCCATTGATAAAGCAGATGTGATATATAGGGGGTGTCTGGGTAGCTCAGTTAAGTGTCTGCCTTTGGCTCAGGTCATAGTCCCAGGGTTCTGGGATCGAGCCCTGCATCGGGCTCGCTGCTCAGTGGGGCACCTGGTTCTCCCTTTGCCCCTCCCCCTGCTCTCTCTCTCTCTCTCTCTCTCAAATAAATAAATCAAATATTTAAAAAGAAAAAAAGCAGACGTGGGGTATATATGTGCATATATCAAATGAAATATTACTCAGCCATCAAAAAGAATGAAATCTTGCCATTTGCAACTGTGTGGATAGAGCTAGAGAGCATTATCCTAAGTGAAATAAGTCAGAGAAAGACAAATACCATATGATTTCACTTATATGTGGAATTTAAGAAATGAAACAGATGAACATGAGGGAAAAAGAAGAGAGACAGGCAAACCATAAAAAAGACTCTTGAGAACAAACTGAGGGTTGATGGAAGGAAGGTGGGTGGGGGATGGCCAAATGGGTGATGGGCATTAAGGAGGGCACTTGTGTGATGAGCACTGGGTGTTATATGTAAGTGTTGAGTCACTAAATTCTACACCTGAAACTAATATTATACTATGTTAACTGGAATTTAAATAAAAACTTGAAAATAAAAAAATGTAAGGATTTCAAAGGAAGAAATAAAATATCACTATTTGTCAACAATATTTTTGTTTATATAGGAAGTCCAAAATAACCTAGAAATAAATTATTAGAATTATTAAGTGAATTAATCAAGATTGCTTACAGAATATTTATATATTATTGTATCCATATTTATAACAACAGTATTAATACTATGTAAAAACTACTATAAATAAGCTACACAACCAGGAAATAGAATTTAAAATATTGCTTGTAATAGAATCACAAATATAAAATACTTAGGGATAAATGTAACAAAAGATTTTCAAGTAATCTATGGAAGAGACTATATTATAATTTGAGATCTAAAGAAGTGGAAGGGTATACCCTGTTCATGGACTGGAAGCCTCAACATTCTAAAGATGTTAATTCTCCCCAAATTGATCTGATATAATGTGATCCCCATCAAAGTGTATACATTTTTTAATGGAATATGACAAGGTTCTACAATTTAAATGGAAAGGCAATGGGGCAAAAAGTCAAGATACTGCACATGTACAGTGGACATATATATTAATGTTCATGGCACTAACAATTTAATAGCAAATCAGTAGAAACAGCCCAATGGATAAATCAAATGTGATGCCATCATACAGTTGAACAGTATATAACAATGAATGTGAATGAACTTCATTAATTAACATGGATGACTCATAGTTAAGCAAAATGCAACAGACACAATACTGTCTGATTCAATCACATACAAATGCTTTCAAACAGGCATAATTAATCTTGGCAATGCATGTTTAAGCAGAAAAATCATAAATAATAATTAGGAACTAGTAATACCAAAATTAGAATGGGGTTTTCCTTTGCAGAGGAGGAGGGACAGAGTAGTGTTTAGATGGGGCATGAGAGAACTTGGTGCTGCCAGTATACATTGGTGTTTGGTTTGTGATAAATTACTGAGTTATTCACTTGTATTCCCTGCACCTTTCTGTATATATGGGATGCATTTCATGAAAAAAAGGTTAACTTTGACATATACAAATTTAAAACTTCTGAAGATTAAAAAGTAAGCAAAAAGACAAAGGTAAAGGATAAATAACAAAGTGAAAAAATATTTCCCACATATGATGGGCAAAAGGCTGATAAATCAAGATATAACCTGTTCATCAGTGTAATCATCAAGATAAAGACCTATTCTTTTTTATTTGGGTTTCTGTTTCCCTGGCCCTTTTTTGCCAATGTTGGAACGAGCCCACTGGAGTTTTGAGGTTTTTCCAGTGTTAGCACCATAATAAATGAAGCAGTTAAATGTGCAGAAAATCTAGTCGGTGTCTTCTTTGATAAGGAAGACATATCCTTCTATATTTCCCCCCCTTTTTTTTTTCCAAAGAGACTATCCAAGTAAGAAATACATGTGAACTAAATACATGCTTGGGTGTAGAGAACAGTGAATTGAGATTTCTCCACAACGTCCAGGAATGGGCTGGGCAAAAAGGCTGTGCTTGGCATATGGAAAATGGGGCTTAGCAAAATGAAAGTGATGGGACGGATAAAAAAAAGACGTGGTATACCCCCCTCACACACACAAAGACAATGGAATATCATCAGTCATAAGAAAGAAGGATATCTTGCCACTTGCAACAACATGGATAGACCTTGAACACATTATGCTAAGGAGATAAGTCAAAGAAAGAAAGACAAGTACCATATGATATCACATGTGCAATCTAAAAAAGCCAAACTTATAAAAACAGAGTGGAATGGTTGTTAACAGGGGATAGAAGTGAGTAAGATTGATGCTGTTTAAGGGTACAAACTTGCAACAAATAGTAAGCCCTGGAGATCTAATGTACAGTATAGTGGATACAGAGAATAATATTGTATTATAATCATCAAACTTGCTAAGAGACTAGAATTTGTTGTTCCAACCACTAAAAAGAAATGATAATGATGTAATGTGATAGAGGTGCTAATTACTTCTACAGTGGCAATCCTATAACAACATGTAGGTGTGTCAATTTCACATGTTGTATGCCTTAAATTTATATAGTGTTGTTTTCAAATATATTTCAATTAGAAAAATAAAAATAAAACCAAGTTAAATTTAAAAGGAAAGTCATGGAAATCAGAGGACAGACCTTCTCTATAGGACCACTCTTATTTTCCCCCAGCTTATCACCCTGTTTTCTTTGGTCCAGCCAACGAAGACCCCTTCTCACAACAGCACTATTGTATGAAAAGGAGCAGAGATCGGAATCAAAACGCAGCTCTGAGGGGAAAGAATGGAAGTATTTTCAGGACAGAGTTAAGGAAGGAAGGGTACCTCTGGGTGGGAGGCTGAACATTATGAGTGAGAAATACAAAAGAGCCAGGCATGGACACAAACATCAGTGAGGGTCTGTGTTCAAATGACAATATATTTTTAGAGTAGAAAGTCACTGTGAGGTAGACTGGGACACCATGTATCAAATATAAGATCAATATTATACATTATGTATTAAATTATGCCCCAAAAACCGACTGCAGAATCTTACCCCAACAAACCAATGGAGAATATCAAGACTCTCCCATTAAATTGAGATAAGAACTGAGAAAAAAAAATGTCACATCATTTTGGTACTGTAATCAGATTTTTACTTACTTAAATCTAATATTTAAGGTGATTATAATTCCCACTGAACATAAAATTCCCATTTTAAATTATTTATGTTTATTTCTTTTAAATTTTTTTGTCTCCTTCTGACTGATACTCCTGGAACCGTAGCTTCCATCATTACTAGAAACAGTGCTCTCAAAATACAAAATGCACTAAGAGAATTCTTTAATAAGTGAATAAGAGGCTAATGGCTTAACATTCAATATCCTAACCAATAATCTGGAACAGAAAAATTCATATTTCAAGCCATATCCAGGAAAAATGATGCCCATATTCAGCTTCTATATAATAAGTGTTGAAAAAAAGTTTTCCTGACTTCGAAAATAATTCTGTGACTGATGTTTCAAGTATTTTCATCAGCAACTCTGAAGACACAGCTTGAGATCTGGCAAATTGACTCATGTGAAGGTTACAATTAAGGATATAATTGGGAAGTGTTAGCAAGATGTTAAAATGTCTTCTAGGCAGTTTGACAAAGCTGCGGTCAGAAAGTACATTAAAGATCAGAAGTGGAAGTTATAAAACCTAAGGAAGAAGTACTAAAATAATAATTTAAAAAAATTCTAATTTACTCAGCATTTCTACCTCAAGTAAGTTAATCTGAAGACATGTTCTCTGACGCTTACAAAAAAACCCCAAAAAACATAGCCAAGTATGTTCATTATAGCGTTGTTTTTAATAGTGGAAAATTTGAGACAATGAAAATATCCATCAGTAGAAGAACAGATGAATAATTTTCAAATTCATATATTGGGATAACATAAAGACATTAATAAGGTTGACCTATACGTGTTGATAGAAAAATGACAAATATGTTGTATGAAAAAAATCACAGAACATTGTAATGCAACCTCCATATACCAATATACGTATAGAAAAAGTTAGCAGTACCAACTTGCATTGTGGAAAACAGTGTGGAGGTCCCTTAAAAAGTTAAAAATTGAGCTACCATATGATCCAGCAATTGCACTACTGGGTATTTACCCCAAAGATACAGATGTAGTGAAGAGAAGGGCCATATGCATCCCAATGTTCATAGCAGCATTGTCCACAATAGCTAAATTGTGGAATGAATCGAGCTGCCCTTCAACAGATGACTGGATTAAGAAGATGTGGTCCATATATACAATGGACTATTACTCAGCCATCAGAAAGAACGATTACCCAACATCTGCAGCAACATGGACGGGACTGGAGGAGATTATGCTGAGTGAAATAAGTCAAGCAGAGAAAGACAATTATCATATGGAATCATTTATGGAACATAAGAAGTAGGAAGATCAGTAGGAGAAGAAAGGGAAGAAGGGGGGGTAAAGAGAAGGGGGAATGAACCATGAGAGACTATGGACTCTGGGAAACAAACTGAGGGCTTCAGAGGGGAGGGGGGTGGGGGATTGGGATAGGCTGGTGATGGGTATTAAGGAGGGCACGTATTGCATGGTGCACTGGGTGTTATACGCAAGTAATGAATCATGGAACTTTACATCAAAAACTAGGGATGTACTGTATGGTGACTAACATAATAAAAAATTATTATAAAAAAAAAAGGGGGGTGCCTGGGTGGCTCAGTCGTTAAACGTCTGCCTTCAGCTTAGGGTGTGATTCCGGCATTCTGGAATCCAGTCCCACATCAGTCTCCTCCGCTGGAAGCCTGCTTCTTCCTCTCTCACTCCCCCGGCTTGTGTTCCCTCTCTCGCTGGCCGTCTATATCTCTGTCAAATAAATAAATAAAATCTTAAAAAAAGAAAAAAAAAAAAAGAAAAGGTTAGCAGGCTTTTTCACCCAACCATTTAAATGATCTGTGAGGTGAGGGCCCCAGAGACTTCTGTCTACATCATAGATTTTAATAGCATTTAGGTTTTATACAAATTCATATTTTGTTGTATTTAGGAAGAAAAGATGAAAAAAAGGAAAGGCCATTAGATTTGACGTCCACATTGCATTTGCAATGGGCTAGTGGTGAAGTTGGGTAGTACACTGGGCAAGATCTATATCAGATTGTGTTCAAGGCACAATTAGGCTTATGTCTTCCTCAGAGTTCACTGACTTCCATGGCAAGATTTTGGTGGGGGTGTGAGTAGCTGTAAGAGTCTTGGGGCCCTAGACCTGACCTTTGTACAATAGGAATAAGTAAAATAATTTTCTCCACTACACAAATATGATAATAATATTACTCAGGTGTAATTTTGTTTAATCATTCCATTATGGTATTTCATAGACGTGGAAGTTCCTTCCTGTTTTAACTGATGAGAAACATTTAAGTTACCAGGGAAGTCATTTTTCTAATATACACCAGTAGCCGCCATCTTTTAGAGTTGTTTCTTTTTGTGTTATTTTTGGTTAAGTCAACTTTATGTTGAATTATGAAAATATAAAAGTTTATAGCTCAAAGAATTTTTTTTCAAGTGAGCACACTGGCAAAACAACTGCCCAGATAGAGATCTAGAAGCTTACCTGCACTTTAGAACCCTCCCTTGAACCTCTTCTTAATTATCCATAGGCAAACACTGTTTGGACTTCTCTCATCATGAATTACCTTTGCATGTTTTTGAAATTTATATAAATTGAATCGTACAGCGTGTACTCTTTTGAGTCTGGCTTCATTCACTCATTCGTGTTGTTGCAGGCAGCAGTGATTCATCCATCTTCACAGGTGTATAATATTCCGTTTATATGAATGTACCCAGTGCATTCATCTTCTGTTTATGAGCATTTGCGTTCCTTCATCCTTGGCTACTATTAATAACACTGTTATGAATATGTTGTTGTGGATGCACTGTGAAAGACATACATGCCTTTCTTCTAGGTATGTATTTAGAGGTAAAACTGCTATAGCATGCGGTTGTAGTAGTCCAAACTTAACAGATAATCCATAATAATTTCCAAAGTGGTTCTGGTACCAATTTACATGTCCACCAGCATGGCAATTATTTTCTCCCATTTTTTACTTGATTTTTCACTCTCTTAAACATATCTTTTGATGGACCGAAGTTTTAAGTCTATTTTATCACTCTTTTCTTTGTGATTAGTGCTCTTTGTATACTGGTGAAGAAATCTCTGCCTACCGCCAAATTTATGAAGTTATTATATGATGTCACCATCAGGAAGTTTTATTATTGTATCTTTCACATTTAGGGCTACATACAATCTATCTACCATAGATAGTTTATATGGTGTGTGGTAGAGGCCAAGATTTCTCCCCTTTTTTCATTTTATTCATGTCAATATCCACCTATCCCAGTATAATTTATTAATAAGATGATCCAGTGCAGTGTCAGCACTATCATAAATCAGGTGGACTGTATATGTATGTGGCTCTTTCTTAACTCTATTCTGTTCCATTGGTCTATATATGTCTATCCCACTGAGCTAAATACTCTGTTTTATAAAAAGCAGTTTATTTCCCAACTTGGTTATTCTTTGTTAGGACTCTCTGACCTATTTTTTTTTTAGTCTTTTATATTTAGTTTGCATTTTATCTATTTTTGAAGAGGTAATACATTCATATAATACTAAATCTATGAGACACATAAATATGTTGACCATATAATTTATCATGCAAACCAGGACTCTTAAGAATGAAAGTGGGCTTTCTTTTCCTTTTCTTTTCTTTCTTTTTTTTTTCTTTTTTCTTTCTTTCTTTTTTTTTTTTGTAAAAAAAAAAAAAAAAAAAAACATTAGGGGCACCTGGGTGGCTCCATCAGTTAAGTATCCAACTCCTGGTTTCGGCTAAGGTCATGATCTCAGGGTTGTGACATCAAGCCCAGTGTCAGGCTCCGCGCTCAGCACAGAGTCCTCCCTCTCCCCCCACCCCGCCCCTCCCCCTGTTCAGGCACATACTCTCTATCACTCTAAAATAAATAAATAAAATATTTTTTAAAAATGTTTTTTTATTATATTATGTTAGTCACCATACAATACATCCCTGGTTTCTGATGTAAAGTTCGATGATTCATTAGTTGCGTCTGACACCCAGTGCACCATGCAATATGTGCCCTCCTCACTACCCATCACCAGCCTATCCCATTCCCCACCCCCCTCCCCTCTGAAGCCCTCAGTTTGTTTCTCAGAGTCCATAGTCTCTCATGCTTCATTCCCCCTTCTGATTACCCCCCCTTTCTTTATCCCTTTCTTCTCCTACCGATCTTCCTAGTTCTTATGTTCCATAGATGAGAGAAACCATATAATTGTCTTTCTCTGCTTAACTTATTTCACTTAGCATTATCTCCTCCAGTGCCGTCCGTGTTGCAGCAAATGTTGAGAAATCGTTCTTTTTGATAGCTGAGTCATCTGTTGAAGGGCATCTTGGTTTCTTCCACGATTTAGCTATTGTGGACAATGCTGCTATGAACATTGGGGTGCATAGGGCCCTTCTCTTCACTATGTCTGTATCTTTGGGGTAAATACCCAGTAGTGCAATGGCTGGGTCATAGGGTAGCTCAATTTTTAACTTTTTAAGGGACCTCCACACGGTTTTCCAGAGTGGCTGTACCAACTTGCATTCCCACCAACAATGTAGGAGGGATCCCCTTTCTCCACATCCTCTCCAGCAATTGTTGTTTCTTGCCTTGTCAATTTTTGCCATTCTAACTGGCGTAGGGTGGTATCTTAGTGTGGTTTTGATTTGAATTTCCCTGATGGCTAATGATTTTGAACATTTTTTCATGTGTCTGTTAGCCATTTGTATGTCATCATTGGAAAAGTGTCTGTTCATATCTTCTGCCCATTTTATGATTTGTTTCTCACGTATTGAGTTTGAGAAGTTCTTTGTAGATCTTGGATACCAATCTTTTATCTGTAGTGTCATTTGCAAATATATTCTCCCATTCTGTGGGCTGCCTCTTAGTTTTTCTGACTGTTTCCTTGGCTGTGCAGAAGATTTTTATCTTGATGAAGTCCCACAAGTTCATTTTTTCTTTTGTTTCTCTTGCCTTTGGAGATGTGTCATGAAAAAGGTTGCTTTGGCCAATGTCGTAGAGATTGCTGCCTATGTTCTCCTCTAGGATTTTGATGGATTCCTGTCTCACATCGAGGTCTTTCGTCCATTTGGAGTTTATCTTTGTGTATGATGTGAGAGAGTGGTCAAGTTTCATTCTTTTGCATGTAGCTGTCCAATTTTCCCAGCACCATTTATTGAAGAGACTGTCTTTTTTCCACCGGATGTTTTTTCCTGCTTTATCAAAGATTAGTTGCCCAAAGAGCCGAGGGTCCATTTCTGGGTTCTCTATTCTGTTCCATTGGTCTATGTGTCTGTTTTTGGTCCAGCACTATGCTGTCTTTGTGATCACAGCTTTGTAGTGCAGCTCGAAATCCGGCATTGTGATGCCCCCAGCTTTGTTTTTCCTTTTCAACAGTCCCTTGGCGATTCGGGGCCTTTTCTGGTTCCATACAAATTTAAGGACTATTTGTTCCAGTTCTTTGAAAAATGTCCTCAGTATTTTGATCGGGATAGCATTGAAAGTGTAGATTGCTCTGGGTAGCATGGACATTTTAACTATGTTAATTCTTCCGATCCATGAGCATGGAATATTTTTCCATCTTTTTGTGTCTTCCTCAATGTCTTTCAAGAGTGATTTATAGTTTCTAGAATATAGATCCTTTACGTCTCTGCTTAAGTTAATTCCAAGGTAACATATGGTTTTTGGTGCTATTGTAAATGGGATGGATTCCCTAATTTCTCTTTCTTCAGTCTCATTATTCATGTATAGAAATGCAACTGATTTCTGAGGATTGATTTTGTGTCCCGCCACATTACTGAATTGCTCTATAACTTCTAATAGTTTGGGTGTGGATTCTTTTGGGTTTTCCATATAGAGTATCATGTCATCTGTGAAGAGAGACATTTTGACTTCTTTGCCGATTTGGATACCTTTTATCCCTTTTTGTTGTCTGATTGCTGTTGCAAGACTTCTAGTACTATGTTGAATAATAGTGGCGAGATTGGGCATCCTTATCGTGTTCCTGATCTTAAGGGAAAGGCTTCCAGCTTTTCCCCATTGAGAATGATATTTGCTGTAGGCTTTTCATAGATGATTTTTATGAAATTGAGGAATGTACCCTCTATCCCTACACTCTGAAGGGTTTTAATCAGGAAAGGATGCTGTATTTTGTCAAATGCTTTTTCTGCATCAGTTGAGAGGATCATATGGTTCCTGAGTCTTTTCTTGTTGATATAATGTATCACGCTGATCAATTTGCGAATGTTGAACCACGCTTGCATCCCAGGTATGAATCCCACTTGATCATGATGGATAATCCTTTTAATGTACTGTTGGATTCTATTAGCCAGGATCTTGTTGAGGATTTTGGCTTCCATA
Source organism: Ursus arctos (assembly GCF_023065955.2). Classification (NCBI taxonomy): domain Eukaryota; kingdom Metazoa; phylum Chordata; class Mammalia; order Carnivora; family Ursidae; genus Ursus; species Ursus arctos. The sequence continues at coordinate 29,233,960 of NC_079873.1, read as the reverse complement.
TTCATTAGGGAAATCGGTCTGTAATTCTCCTTTTTGATGGGGTCTTTGCCTGGTTTGGGGATCAAGGTAATATTGGCCTCATAGAATGAGTTTGGTAGCTTTCCTTCTGTTTCTATTTTTTGAAATAGCTTTAGGAGAATAGGTAATATTTCTTCTTTGAATGTTTGGTAGAATTCCCCAGGAAAACCGTCCAGGCCTGGAGTTTTGTTATTTGGAAGGTTGTTTATCACTGACTCAATCTCTTCATAATTAATTGGCCTGTTTAAAAAATCAATTTCTTCCTGTTTCAGTCTTGGTAGTTTATAGGTTTCCAGGAAGGCCTCCATCTCTTCCAGATTGCTTAATTTATTGGCATATAGCTGTTGATAAAAGTTTCTAATAATCCTTCCAATTTCATTGGTGTTGGTTGTGACCTCTCCTTTTTCATTCATAATTTTATTAATTTTGGTCCTTTATTCTTTTGGATAAGTCTTGCCAGTGGTCTGTCAATTTTATTGATTCTCTCAACGAACCAGCTTCTCATTCTGTTGATCTGCTCTACTGTGCTCCTGGTTTCTAATTCATTGATTTCTGCTCTAATCTTGGTCAACTGCTTCCTCGTGCATGGATTAGGCCTGTCCCTCTGTTGCTGTTCCAGCTTCTTGAGGTGAGAATATAAAAACTGCATGTTAGATTTTTCTATTCTTTTGAGTGAGGCTTGGATGGCTATGTATTTCCTCCTTAGGACTGCCTTTGCAGTATCCCATAGGTTTTGGACCATTGTGTTTTCATTCTCATTGGTCTCCATAAATTGTTTAAATTGATTTTTAATTTCCTGGTTTATCGAGTCATTCCTGAGCAGGATGGTTCTTAGTCTCCAAGTGTTTGAGTTTCTTCCAAATTTTTCCTTGTGGTTGAGTTCCAATTTCAGAGCGTTGTGGTCTGAGAATATGCAGGGGATAATTTCAATCTTTTGGTATCGGTTGAGACCTGTTTTGTGTCCCAGAACATGGTCTATTCTTGAGAATGTTCCATGGACATTAGAATAGAATGAGTATTCTTTGGTTCTGGGGTGTAGTGTTCTATATATATCTATGAGGTCCAACTCGTCGAGTATGGCATTCAAAGCTCTTTTTTCTTTGTTGATTTCTTGCTTAGGTGATCTGTCTATTGCTGATAGTGGAGTGTTGAGGTCTCCTACTCTTAGTGTAGTTTTATCTATATGTCTCTTTATTGTGGTTAAGAGTTGGCTTGTGTATCTTGCTGCTCCCCTGTTGGGGGCATATATATTTATAATTGTCATATCCACTTGTTGGATACATCCTTTAAGAATAATATAGTGCCCTTCTGTGTCTCTAACTATATAGTCTTTAGTTTAAAATCCAATCTGTCTGATATGAGAATTGCTACCCCAGCTTTCTTTTGAGGTCCATTGGCATGAAAGATGGTATTCCATCCCTTTACTTTCAGTCTGAATGTATCTTTAGGTTCACAATGAGTCTCTTGTAGACAGCAAATGGATGGGTCATGTCTTTTTATCCAAGCTGCAACCCTGTGGCGTTATGGGACCATTTAGGCCATTTACATTGAGACTGATTATTGAGACATATGATTTTAATGGTGCCATGTTGCCAGTAAAGTCTTTGTTTCTATAGATTGTGACTTTCTGTTCTGTATCACTCTTGGGGCCTTTTTACTTTTATAGAACCCCCCTTAATATCTCCTGTAGGGCTGGTTTCATGGTTACGAAATTGGTCAATGACTGGCGATTCTGGAAGTTCTTTATTTCTCCATCAATTCTGAATGACAGCCTTGCTGGATAAAGGATCCTTGGCTGCATGTTTTTCTCTGAAAGAGCTTTAAAAATGCCCCCCCCAACCCTTTCTCTCATTCCATGTCTGTGTAGACATGTCTGACATAATTCTGGTACCTTTGCCTTGGTACGTGAGAAATTTCTTTGCCCTGGCCACTTTTAATACTGTATCCTTGGATCTAATATTTGCGAATTGCACTATGACGTGATGTGGCGTAGGTTTGTCGTGGTTGAGCTTGGGAGGGGTCCTCTCTGCCTCTTGGACACAAATGTTTGTTTCCCTTGCTATATTAGGGAAGTTTTCAGCTACAATTTGTTCAAATATCTCTTCTAGACCTCTGTTGTTCTCCACCCCCTTGGGGATGCCGATGATTCTGACATTGGAACGTTTCATTGAGTCAGTAATCTCCCGTAACCTACATTCCTGAGCGTGGATTTTTTTGAGTCCAGATTCTATTTTAGCTTTTTCTTCTACTAACCCATCCTCCAATTCGCTAATACGTTCTTTTGCCTCATTCACCCTGGCCGTTCTTTTGCCTCATTCACCCTGGCCATCAGAGCCTCTAGTTTTTTTTTTTTTTTTTTTTTTTAAAGATTTTATTTATTTATTCGACAGAGATAGAGACAGCCAGCGAGAGAGGGAACACAAGCAGGGGGAGTGGGAGAGGAAGAAGCAGGCTCATAGCGGAGGAGCCTGATGTGGGGCTCGATCCCAGAACGCCAGGGTCACGCCCTGAGCCGAAGGCAGACGCCCAACCGCTGTGCCACCCAGGCTCCCCAGAGCCTCTAGTTTTGACTGCATTTGGCTCATAGAATTTTTAATTTCTGCCAGATTCACTCTCATTTCAGCCCTTAGAGATTCTATATTCTCATTAACATTTTCGTTAATACTTTTTTCAAGTCTACACATCATCTTGACCATTGTTACTCTCAATTCCATTTCTGATAATTTGGTTATATCCATATCCATTAGTTCTGTGGCAGAGGCCACAGACTCATTGTCTTTTCTTTGCTGGTGGGGATTTCTCCTTCTCATCATTCTGATGAGGAGAGGGCGCGGGGTTGCCCAGAGCCCAAATTATTGACTGGGACCCAGGCCGTGTGCCCTTGTTTTATAGGGATCTTAGGGATGTGGCCTTCTTGATTTTTCAGCCTGCCTTCTGGGGGAGGCGCCTGCCGCACCAATACTCAGGCAACCCTTTTTGGGTAGATTCTCCGTGTCCCCTGCAAGGGGGGATGGGGATGGGCACGCTGTGAGCTGGTATTTCCAGGCTTTTGTTCTCTGGCGGCTTTCCCTGGCGGTTTGCTGTGCCTCTTCTGAGAGTCAGAGCAGCAGCAGCCGAATCTCAGCCTCTGTCACAGAACAGAGGGATCGCGGGCCGTTCTCCACTGATGATCTGGCCACTTTAACTCTGTTTCTGTTGGTGCTGCTCAACCCTGCAGCGTCCCGGGATGTGCGCCCCACACCCGGTGTCCCAGCCCTCACTTCCAGGGCCGGTGCATCTCTGTCCTTTGTGTTTCTAACACCGCCAGCCGCCAGCCGCCCCCGCATGCTCCCGGAGCTCCTGGTCTCAGTCTGGTTCCAGTGAGCACACCGGAGCTCCGTTTCAGTCTGGTGGCGCGCGTTCCCTGGCTCACGGTCTCAGTCTGCTCTCTCGCGGGTGCTGGTCCCCGAGTCCGACCGCTCCCCGTGCAGGTGGCTATCGCTTCCCGGCACCTGAACGCGGCAGCTCCCTCCCCCTTCCGTTTATCTTCCAATATCTGTGTGCGGTTTCATGGCTCCCCGCTTCGTACCTCAATACTCAGCTGGAGTATTACAAAAGAGACCACATGTTGGAGATGTTCATTTGTAGAGATCCAGATGTATCTTCTTGCGTCTCAGGCTGATTCCATGGATGTTCAGGATGGTCTGGTACCTATCCAGTGCGACTCAGGGGACCGGCTGAAAAAGGGGTCCCCCACTCCTCTGCCATCTTAACTCTCTGCAATAAATAAAATCTTTAAAAAAAAATTCTCCCTCTCCCCCACCCTTTCAAAAAAAAATTAATATCTAGCATTTACTATTTTTTTAAGTTAATTAAAAAACTTTTTGCATATAGTTAACATACAATGTTACATTAGTTTCAGGTGTACAACATAGTGATTCAGCTTCCTTATAAGTTATGCTATGCTACCCACAAGTGTAGCTCCCGTCTGTCACTATACACTATTACAGTATCACTGACTGTATTCCCTATGCTGTGCCTTTTATTCCCATGACTTATTATTGCATAACCGGAAGCCTTTATATTCTGGTTTCTTTCAGCCATTTTGCCTAACCTACCCCCTTCCCTCTGGCAACCATCAGTTTGTTCTCTGTATTTATCGGTCTGATTCTGTTTGGTTGTTTTTTTTTTTTTTTTAAGATTTTATTTATTTATTAGAGAGAGAGAGAGAAGGAGCACTCAAGCAGACTCCATGCTGAGTGTGGAGTCCAATGCAGGGCTCAGTCTCAGGACCTTGAGACCATGACCCGAGCTGAATTCCAGAGTCAGATGCTTAACCGATTGAGCCACCCATGCAACCCTAGATCTGATTGTCATTTATTCATTTTTGTTTTTTGATTCCCCATTTGAATAAAATCATATGGTATTTGTCCTTCTAGGTCTGACTTATTTCACTTAGCATAATAGCCTCTAGGTCCATGCGTGTTGTTGCAAATGGCAAAAATCTCCTTTTTATGGCTAATATTCCATTGTGTATGTGTGTGTGTGGGAGAGAGAGAGAGAGAGAGAGACATCCTCTTTATTCATCTATGGATGGACACTTGGGTTGCTTTCATATCTTGGCTATTGTAAATAATGTTACAGTAGACATAGGGGTTTGAATCAGTGTTTTTGTTTTCTTTGGGTAGATACTCTGTAGTGAAATTATTGGATCATATGGTAGTTCTGTTTTTAGCTTTTTGGAGGAACCCTCATACCATTTTCCACAGTGGCTGTTACCAATTTACATTCACACCAAGGGTGCATGAGAGTTCCTTTTTCTCCACATCCTTTCTAACACTTGTTATTTCTTGTCTTTTTTTATTTTAGCCATTCTGATAGGCATCAGATGATATCTCACTGTGGTTTTGACTTGCATTTCCCTAATGATCAGTGATGTTGAGCATCTTTTCATGTGTCTGTTGGCCATCTGTATATCTTCTTTGGAAAAATGTCTATTCTGCTCCTCTGTCCATTTTGACCTAGTCTTGATCCTTTGCATTTCCATATAAAATTTAAAATTAGCTTGTCATACTGCCCCCCCATGTGGAATGAATGCTTGTGTTCCCCCCACCCCAAATTCATACACTGAAGTCTAATCCCTAATGTATTGATATTAGGAGGAAGGACCTTTAGAAAGTGATTAGTTCTCTTACAAAAGAGACCACAGAGAGCTCCCTTTTCCCTTCCACCTTATGAAGACACAGCAAAAAGATGACAGTCTATGAGTTAGGAAAGGGGGCTATCATCAGACACTGAATCTGCTGGCACCTTGATCTTGTATTTGTCAGCCTCTAGAACTGTGAGAAATAAATGTCTGATTGTCCATAAGTCCCAGTTGATGGTATTCTATCAGAGCAAATATACTAAGACATCCCCCCCACCACACACACGCACATACACACCAATGCTTGCTGGGATTTCGGTTCAATTTCCTTGACATCTTTACATTATTGAGTCTTTTAAACTATGAGTATATTTCTAGACTCTATTTGGGTCTCTTTACATTTCCTTAGGAATACTGTGCAGTTGTTAAAGTAGACATTTTACACCTCTTCTATTAGAATATTATTAGGTGGGCACCTGGGTGGCTCAGTTGGTTAAGTGGCTGCCTTCAGCTCAGGTCATAATCCTAGGGTCCTGGGATCAAGCCCCATGTCAGGCTCCCTGCTCAATGGGGAGTCAGCTTCTCCCTCTCCTTCTTACTCCTGCTCTCTCTCTCTCTCAAATTAAGTTTTTCAAAAATATTATTAGGTAGTTGATATATTTTTAAACTGTTACAAATACTTTTAAATTTTAATTTACTATGTGTCACTACTAAATAGAAATCAATTGATTATTGCATATTGAGTTGTATTCAGTGACTTTTTTAAAGATTTATTTATTTTAGAGAGAAAGAGAGAGCATGCATGTGCATGACTGGGGGGTAGGGAGAGGGAGAGAATCTTCAAGTAGACTCCCTACTGAGCACAGAGCCCAAGGCAGGGCTCAATCTCACAAACCATGAGATCATGACCTGAACCGAAACCAAGAGTCAGATGCTTGACCGACTGAGCCACCCAGGCACCTCATTCAGTGACTTTTAATTAATTCTAATAGTTTATTAACAGATTTCTTAGATTTTCTGTATATACAACCTTGCCGTACCTATAAATAATTATAATTTCATTTGTTTCATCCCAATCCATGTATTTTTAATATATTTTTCTCCACTTATTGCACTGTCTAGGACTTCCAGTATAATATTAAATAAAAGTGGTAATTACAAGTAGCCTTTTTTTCGGATGATAGATGCAAAGTTTAAAAATATCATCGCTAAATATGATGTTTCCACCTTTTGTGTTCATAGTTGTACTTTGTTAGATTAAGAGTATTCCCATCTGTCTCTTTCTGTATCTTGTTTTCTGAGAGGTTTTCTTTTTCTTTTTTTTAAACCATATTTAAATCATGTTTAAATATATCAAATTATACTTTTTCATCTCTTGGTTTGATCATATGCTGCTTTAATCTCCAAACTTGGTGAATTACATTAACTGAATTTTCAATGTTAATTCACACTTGCATTCCTGATACAACTGGTTCTCACCTTTCATATAGCTTTGATTTGCTGATAGTATTGTTTTTCTTTTTTTTAAAGATTTTATTTATTTATTTGAGAGTGAGCAAGCATGTGCACAAAAGAGCATGGGCTGTGTGAGGGGCAGAGGGAGAAGCAGACTTCTCAATGAGCAGGGAGCTGGATGTGGGGCTTGATCCCGTGATCGCAAGACCCTGGGATCATGACCTGAGCTGAAGTCAGATGCTTAACTGACTGAGCCACCCAGGAGCCCCGCATTGTTTATTTCTTTTGCATCTATATTCATGAATAAGTTTGGGCGGTGATTATTTTGTAGCGCCCTTGTTAGATATTGACATTAGGTTATGTTAATATTGCAGAACTTCAGAAATCTTCCTTATTTAATGAAGAGTTTATGTAATATTAGTGTCATTTTATTTGCTCCTTAAGCATTTGGAAGAAGTTACTAGAGTTGGACTTTGCTGTGAGAGCAGGTTTTGAATTTCAGACTCATTCTTTATTTAATATAGAACAATTCTGATTTTCTGTTTACTCCTACTCAGTTTTGCTAAATGATATTTTCAAGGTATTTATTTCATTTAAATTTTAAAATGACTGACATAACATTGTTTACAATATCTTCCTTTTTCAACATGTATAGAATTTTCAGTAACATTATTTTTGCCTTCTTTTTTCCTTGATCCTGGGGTTTATCAATTTCATTATATTTTTAAAGATAACGACTTTTGATTTTGTTGATGTATTTTATGTTTTTCTCTTTGTTGGACTTTTGCATGCATTATTACTTTTTTCTCCTTTCTTTGGATTTCATTTGTTGTTTTTTTAGCTGCTCGAGGTGGGTATATACAGTGTTGATTTTCCAGCTTTTTTTTTTTTTTTTTTTTTTTTTTTTGAGAGAGAGAGCATACACAAGCAGGGGAGGGGGTGGGACAGGGAAGGGGCAGAGGGAGAATCTAAACAGGCTCAACGTCCAGCACAGAGTCTGATGCAGGGCTCAATCTCATGACCCTGAGATCATGACCTGACCCGAAAGAGCCACCTGGAGGCCCCCAACCTTCTTTTTTAAATACATGCACATGAGTCTGTAAGTTTTTATCAGTGTGTGGCTTCATTGTATCCTGCATATTTTGATGTGCCAAATATGTTATTGTTTATTTCCAAACATTTTCTGATTTTTGTTGTAATTACTTGTTTGATCACTGATTTATTTATGACTGTATAGATTAATAATATATATCAAGGGAGTTCTTTTTCTATTTATCTTTTTGTTATAGATTTCTGGTTTAATTCTACTTTCTGCAAAGAATACAGTGTCCTTTGAAATATACCGAATCTTGTTTTATTGTCCAAAATAAAGTTACTACTGGTAACTTTCTAAGTATACTTGAAAAGAGTTTATCTTGTAGTTTTAAGGGTCCGGTATTCTATTAAGTCAAGTTCATCAGTGGTGTCATTCAGTCTTAATCGGAATCCCAGCAAGGTTTGTTTATTCATAAAAATCTGATTCTAAGTGGGGAGAAACAGTAGAGGTCAGATCCATCTCAATGTATTTTTATAACTCTCAGGACCTTGGCCTCACAAGTCCTAACTTCTTTTATTGCCTTCTGATGCCTTTAAACAGATGTTCTTTGTATTTTATCCAGCTTTTATAGCTTCTCTCAGTGAAAGGGTTGTTCTGATGTAAGTTACTCTGCCAAAACTGAAAATGGAACTCCCCAAACACCATATTTTCACTGATGACATTACTATTCTCAGCTGAATGAGCTATTTTCCTAAAAATAACACAAAATAAATCTATTTCTAAGCTGACAATTTTTTTCACGTTGCTTGAATTTGTTATGCAATTATTTAACTAGTGTGTTTCTAGAAAACAGAATGGGTAATAAGAGAATGTAAATCAAAACTTTTTCAAGGGTATAGGGATTATTCACATGTAGGGGATGGCAGAATGTATGTCAAATCATGTTTCAAAAGGGCTCACCCAACTATAGGTAGAGCAAATTGTTTTTCTCGGGGAAACATGTTTATGGCTGCGCCAAAGCGAAATAAGGCTGTCAGTAAATAGGAATCCCATGCACACCCATACCAATCGTTTTTCTTCCATAAGCCAAAAATGATTAATGTATGTTGTAGATGTCTGTGGTAATTGTCAGTGTGCATGTGTTTGCATGAACTGTGTCACATGACTATAGGTCTACATAGTTATGTGCATACAGTTTGTGTAATAGGCCTATATATGGCTAGTTTTTCTGTAGGCATCTGGGGAGAGTTCTGTGTATTTAGCTGTGGTGGGGGCTAGGCCTGTGAACACCCATGTGTATACATGGCCTGGTCAACATGTGTCTGTAGGCTACTATGTCCAGGGGCATAGGTTCAGAGATCTGGGGAGGACATATGCTAGGATGGGGATATGGGAGTAGGAGAGGAGTTCACTTCATGGTGGAAACACTGAGTATTCATATGCTTTGCCACTTTTATGCCCAAGATGCTGTGACCAATCACCTAATCCTTTATGTTTATACCCATTCTCCTGAAAGGTGTTCTGCCTTAGTATACAGAGAACATTCCAGTTTCTGCAGTGTAAGAAGTGCTTACTTGGGCCTTCACTTCTGCACAACTCCCAAACTCCTGTCATCTTTCGCCCCCAGAATCTGGACTTTCATCTTTGTCTTCTCAGCTGCTGTTCCTAGTTCAAACAAAAACACTTCCTTAGACAACATATACCTATCTGACCACAAATGTGGACTTTTTCAACAGACTTCTGTTCTATCTATGGCTCAACACAGCTGGGGTACACCATGATCCTTTGTACATTTTCAGCAAGCACACTAAACATTTCCTGCTCATTCATCTCTACCTACTATTACAGTCCCAGACTACCTTCCTACCATTACAGAGCTCGAAGGGACCTGTGGCTGAGTCTACATTAGGTACAAGAGTAATGATCATTCACAAAGCTCATTATGAAACTGTTCACAATGCCATGTTAATTCACAATTTCTACAGCCAGCAAAACACTTCTATATTCTAAGCCTAAATACAATAATATTTTTATTATTAGATTATTTTAATTGTACTGTATGAAAGTAGGAGATAGGGAATGATTTAAAGTATTTATTATGGTAATTCCTTATATATTTCCTGCACAACAGAATTGATACTTCAGAAAAAGAAGTCATAATAAAAATAATAATCTCTATAATTTTAATTAAAAAATCCTGTATTATAATCTTTCTTGAAATGGGAAAGTCCCTCCCTGGAAACAGCTTAAAATAAGAGATTGTGAAACTGGCCAAATTTATGGAATGAATACAGTGACCACAAGGAGACATTGTGGGTTCACTGAAAACAAGTAAGACAATTTCATGTCCTTCTTAGAGAGTATTAGTATGCTAGTATTCTAAGTGAATGTTGTTGGGTCTACGGCCATACCACCCTGAACGCGCCCGATCTCGTCTAAGTGAATGTTGTTGGTAGTATTTCTTGATTTCGATGAGACTCGTGAAATCTAACTTTCAGAATCATTATGGAGAAGATAGAGAAACATGTACAAAAAATATATTAGGTAGATGTACAGCTGGCTGTACCTCCATATCCAGAGTATTTAGTTAACCTGGGTCAGATACCCTGGCAAGTAGCTATTGATCCTATGGACCAGGCAGCCTTTAGGAGAGTGTTGTTGCTCCTGACTTTCCCTCTGGTTCCATCTAGTGGCTGATTAGACACTAATTAGTTGTCATGGCGTTCATCTTGCTTTGTGTTTACATTGTGAATGAACATCAGTTATATAACTTCATGTGGGTTTGCTAAGCCACTTCCTGGTGCATCTTATAGTGCAATGATTAAAACAAGTCTATCTTCAGGACCTGCGTTGTGCTCCAAGTCTATGGGTATAAGCTAAATGAGTCCACTTAGGAGAATCAAAGAATAGGGAATCATTTTACATTAAGTACCATGCAACTCCCGTGAAAATATGTGTGTGTGCAGGCGCGCGCAAGTGCATATGTATGTATGCACATATATATATTATTGTTATATTATTGTTTTTGCTTTTTTTCTCTGAGGCATTGCCTTTTCTGCATTATCCGTTTATTCTGATTCCCCAGATAGACTTACACCCTCTTCTTTTGTTTCCTGGTTTACCTCTCTCATTACATAGTAACACGAGCACAGATGTTAGCCCCACTTTGTATTTGTTGGGAGTTCTATGGATTATAAGCGCATCTTTGTCATTTTATTTAAATAGGGAGGTTGGGAATATCTCCTGGCAGATGAAGACACAGAGGCTCAAGGATGATAAGAATATTGAGCAAGCTCGTTTATCATGAAGCCTGAGCTCCAGCCCAGTCTTTTATTTACCATTTTGGTAGCATTTCTAACAATGTATATTCTTGCAGCTTTACTGAGGTATAACTGACAAATTATAAGATAGTTTTAGTGTACATTGTGATGATTTGATTCCAGCCCAGTCTTTTAAAGAATATTCTAGGTCCCTCTCTCCATCATCATACTGCTGAGCAGAAAACTACTGTCCCCAAGAATCTAATGGCAGGGAGCTTCTTGTGTGCTTTACCTTCTTTAGCGTGGATTCCAATGTATCAATTTTGATCACCCTAAACATGGAGACAAACATGCCCCCACACCCCATCGGTCGCCAAGACAAATTCCTCAGAGCACAGGTACACTGGGTTTCCCAATCCATGAGCATGGAATAGCTTTCCATTTGTTTGTGTCATCTTTAATTTGTTTCAACAGTGTTTTATAGTTTTCAGGGTACAGGTCTTTCACCTCCTTGGTTAAGTTTATTCTTAGGTATTTTATTCTTTTTGATTCACTTGTAAATGGGATTGTTAAGTTCTCTTTCTGCTACTTCATTATTAGTGTATAGATTTTGTATGCTGCGGCTTCACTGAATTTACCAGTTGTAGCACTTTGGGTGCAGCCTTTAGGGTTTTCTCTATAGAGTATCATGTCATCTGCAAAGAGTGAAAGTTTTACTTCTTCCTTATCAGTTTAGATGCTTTTTATTTCTTCCCCTCATCTGACAGCTGTGGCTAGGACTTCCAGTACTGTGTTGAAAAAAAGTGGTGAGAGTGAACATCCTTGTCTTGTTCCTGATCTTAGGGGGAAAGTTCTCAGGTTTTCACCATTGATTATGATGTTAGCTGTGGGTTTTTCATAAGTGGCCTTTATTATGTTGAGGTATGTTCCAAATGTACTTTGTTGAGGATTTTTATCATGAATGGATTGTTGTATTTTGTCAAATGCTTTCTCTGCATCTGTTGAGATAATCATATGGTCTTTATCCCTTCTCTTGTTGATGTGATGTATCATGTTGATTGGTTTGCAAATATTGTCACTGGGTCTCAGTTTGAACTAGTATATTGTGTATTTCCCCCCAGCAACTTCTCTGAGCCCCAATAATTTGTACTGGATAGAGGCTGCTTGCACTTTTACTTGGCCTCACCCTTTTCTTACCTACTAAGAGCAAGCTGCCATAGTATATCAGAAATGAAGAGTTTCCAGAGCTGCTTCGGTACACAAACAACACTAGTCTTCATCGCCACCATCACCATACTCATCATCACAAATAATAGTTTTTGGGTAATAACCATGGCCAGTAACTGTGCTAAGTGCTGTGTACTCATGATCTCAGCTAATCCTTAGCAACCCTGAAAGGTAGGAATTACTACTTGTAGACTGTGAGCAAACTAAAATTTAGGAAAGCAAAGAGATCAACAAAAATCTCAGAGAGTAAACTATAGAAACAGGATTTGAAACTGGGTATGTTTCATGGACCTAGCACCCAGTACCTCTTACAAGTACCAAATTCACACAGCAGCAGCAACAACAGTAATATCTATCTTCTCCATATATCTTCCTCCTGCTTTTCTTATATGATGGCTATCTGCTTAAGATGAAATATTGAGCCAAATGATTTCTTGGTCTTTCCAACTCTTGGATTCTATGAACCAAATTAGGAACCTTGCCCTACACACACCTGAGAAGGAGCAGTGCTTTCGCAAATGCATGAAGAGTAAGCCCGACCTCACACTTCCCTGATGAGAAATATTAATTTCAGAGCTGCAGCCAAGACGGTCTTGCTTTTAGTTTGAAAGAAACTTTATGTTACACAATAAACCAGATGGAAACATCAATGATAATATTTGCCAACATGGCTCAGCACACTTTAGCAGAGAATTACCAAGCCCTTGTCATGATGAAAAGGAAATTGGAAGGAGGTCAAGTGTTATCATCTGCCTGTACATCGATCCAATTCTGCAGGTTTTGGGTGATTTGCTATAAATTCATTTTTCTACATCATTGTTCCTTGAGGTTTGGACTGTTTGATCGCTGTGCGGCTTGTAAGTTAAGGGACATAAAAGAAAGTTCTTTTGAAAAAGGAACTTATGAAGGAAACAAAAATAGAGCTAGTTACACATTGTTAAAATATTTGGGATTGACTATCTTTTAAAATGATCACATGGCATAGACTGTCTACTAGAAGCATATTAAATAGTGGATTTCTCTAATGGTGTATAAACGTTTTCATGTAGTAAGTACAATTAGGACCCAAAAATGGTGCTCACAGTTTTGATTTGTGATACATTTTGATACCCAGGGCTTTAACAAAGCCACAGTGAAGGTATCATTTGATGAATGCTGAAGTTTTTAGATTTCTTCAAGGTTACTGAAACAAAACCCAGTTGGCCATTTCTATATTAAGTGATAGTACAAAATACCTTCCATCTCTGTCTAGTTTCGCTGCTCTCTAATGCTATTTTCACAAAATTTGCAGATGACAATGCATTAACAAGTTTTATTTTTACTGTCAGATATTTTATGTGCCTGTCCAGATGCAATTATAAACTGAAAACCCCAAATTATAAACCATGTATCATGTCTCGAATAACCATTTCCTAAAATGTTACTAGAATAATTCTCAAATAATTCTTTATTGCTACTTTTGAATTTGAGTATGTGAAATAAATCTTACTAAAATCAAAGGCATATAATAACTAATTGATAAACATTTAAATTAGTGGGTGGAAGGTGAGTGAAATTAGTATTTCCAAACTGGACCTGCAATTCATCAGCTGTCATTTTCTCCTGTGCTGATGAAGAAATCTATTTGATTTAAGATTAGATGAACATAAGATATTATGCAAGGGTTCCACTCATTTTTTTTGAGGGCTTATGTTAAAAATCATCTCCCAGGGAAATCGGAAAAACTGCCTCTTAGTTTGTTGCCAGTACACAGAAGCATTGTGTTACTCTCCACCTCCAATAAGCTAGGCACTGAATAAGAGCAGTTTCTTTTTTTTTTTTTTTTTAAAGGTTTTATTTATTTATTTGACAGGGAGACAGCCAGTGAGAGAGGGAATACAAGCGGGGGGAGTGGGAGAGGAAGAAGCAGGCTCTTAGCAGAGAAGCCTGATGCGGGGCTCGATCCCAGAACGCTGGGATCACGCCCTGAGCCGAAGGCAGACACTTAACGACTGCGCCACCCAGGCGCCCCAGAGCAGTTTCTTCCTACATTCTTGCGAGGTCAGGCAGGAGCATTATTCCGTTTATCAGTGATGGCGCAGCATTAAGTGGTGATTTTAGTATGTATGAACAGGCTCCGGCAAGTGACAGACCTCTGATTTGGAACTCTGAGTTGTGGGCTACCGCCTCTTCTGGCTGCCCAGATCTCAGATCCAGGTGATAAACTATTGATCAGCGGCCCCTATCTCAAGCCAATAATCCAACACAGTGTGGCTGCAAAGTGCCCAGGGTGCCTCGGTGAAATAAGAACACTGTTTCTCCCTGTGCACCGGGCCTACCGTAGTCTTCAGAGGCTTCGCCACGTTTGTGTTCCTCAGAGGCTAGCAGAGTTGGGGTGGGGTCACCGCTGAAGAAGAGCCTTGGGATCAGATTTACATGAGTCTTAGATTAAGTAAGTTCCCGAAGAGGAAGTGCTGTTGTCATATTTGTCTTTCATATCTCCTGACACTGAGCTTACAGCAGGCACTTGGGACATTCTTGCTGCCTTGTTTCACTGTTTTGACTCTTGGGCAGCATAATGGCAGACGGATAGAAAGTACAGGAGGTCATGAGTGGTATATGTGTTGAGACTGGCTTCTGGTTGCTGGAAATAATCATGGATGAGATGGAGAATGAAGGTACAGAGGTGTGGAGGGGGCAGGGGAAACCCTTCCCACCTGTGTTTCAGGAGCACATACGGCTGCCAGTTTCAAGACTGCATGAAAAGCAAGTCTAAACCCATTTAATCCATTCCATGTATTCATTGCTCTCATCTTGGAATAGGCCAGAATTCTGTAATAGAGAAATTAAGATTTCAAATTGTGTAACATCTGAATGCAAAGCAGAGAATAAAAATTAGTTATCTAGTCAGTGTAGTATTTTGGAGCTAAAAGAGACCTCCAACATCATTTATTCAAACTCCTTTATGAATAAGACGACTAAGGCTCAAATTGGGGAAATAACTTCCCCAAAACCAAATCTCCAGTAAGGATCAAGGACTTTCGACCTTTAGGTCAGTGATCCTTGCACCTCGCGAGGCTGCCTTGCATGCTGTTGGGTCGCTTACCCATTTCCAACCTCATGTTGCACGTGGGTGAACTCACCAAAGCAGCAGGATGGGAAACGTTTTACTGCCCCTCACTGGGTATACGTAGATAATTTCTCCTAAGCCCTGTGATTTAGGAAGATATTCCTAATGCACAGTTGATTTTTAATCATTTATTTATTCATAAATTTAACTCTTAGACATTTCGGTGGTGACCGATTATTTTGTCAATGTTAGAAAGATCTGTCTCTAATACAGAGTTTTTAAAAAATGGCCTATTACTTCCTTTCGTCTGAAAAAGCACCCAGGATAATTTGTACTCTCCTAAACACAACGATGCTTGCATTGAGGCCGTTGTATAGGCAACATTTAATGAGATCATGCTTATCAAAATACAAAAGGAAGGCCACAGTTGGCTTTGTGTCTGAAGTAAAGGTTGTTCAAAACTAATAAAGCTATTATTTTTGATAATAATATTATGAGTTGAGGCTTCTCACCCTCTAATTTTCCTATCCCTCATCCTTTTCATATCTTGTTTCTATTGTTTCCATTTTTGTATATATCATCCAACAGTCATTGGTGATCATCACCCTGTGCCTATGAAATTAGGAAACCAGCTCACCAAAATAATGAAAGCACATTAATCTACCATGGAAAATAGATGAAAACAACTCTTCATAAACTAGCTGCTTGCTAGTTCCCATAATAGGATGTTCAGGTTTGCATGGTGTTAACACCTACCAAACCATTTCCTCCAATTTCATACTGCTTCTAAAATACAATTGAACAAAATAAAATATCCATTTCCTTGGTTTAATGGTTATTTTCTCCTGTCAATAGACATTTTTTTCTAATGAGAGATAATTGTCTTTGAATCATCAGAAAATAGGAAGATTAATATTTTTAAAATATACTTTTAAGCATGAATAAGGTATTGAGTTCAAGAGGGGTGAGAAAATACACACTTTGGGGCACAACTTAGGATCGGTTTGTGCGTCTTCTGAAAAATGTCCGCAGGATATTTTAAGAATATTTTTGGAGAAGTCAAATTATATATAAAGACGGGTTTTTTGACTCAATAATGGCACAAACACATGAACTGTGAACACCTGTACGGTGATAAAAGGAACACTCTTGGTAATAGAAATTAAACTCTGTTCGACATTTTCCTAGTGAATCACTATCCTAATTCTAATGCCAGGATAGATTCAACAAAGCTTATCTAATTTATATTATATATTACTATGATAGCAGCCTAAGAGTTTCTCAGTTGCTAAATTATATTTGATTTATATTGAGCTCTTAGGCAACTGAAACTCGGGGGGTTTGTTTGTTTTGCTGGTTGGTTGGTTGGGTTGGGTTTTTGCACTTCCATTTTAAGGTAATTCTTCCTTATCGTACAAGAGATCCTTTGAATGTAAATGCTAAATGTTATCATCCAAACTATTAGTAATACCCTAAGCTCTAGTAATAAGAAACTCATGCATGCTCTTTGTCTTTATTCAATTCCCTCTCCACCCCCCTCAGACACTGCCCCCCCTACAATCCTTCCACACACAGTGGTTGCCTATTTGCCTATTAGCACTCATTGGAAATATTCAACAGAAAATGTATTTTTTCCCATGCTACATTTTCTACGTTTTCTTAATGCCCTAAGACCTTAACTTCCAAAACCAAATTAACAACTCATAATGGCCTTCTGAGGGATCTATCCTTTTTTATTTCTTAATTTTTTGTTCTGTTATTTCCAGTATAATTAACATACAGTGTTATATTAGTTTCAGGTATACAACATAGGGATTCAAATATTCAATACATTACTCAGTGCTCATCACAATAAGTATACTCTTAAATTCCTGCACCTGTTTCACCCATCCTCCCACCCACCTCCTCTCTAGTAACCATCGGTTTGTCCTCTATGGTTAAGAGTCTGTTTTCTTGTCTCCTTTTTTAATTGTTTATTTATTTTGTTTCTTAAATTCCACATATAAGTAAAATCATGTTGTCTCTCTCTGACTTATTTCCCTTAGCATAATACACTTTAGCTCCATCCATGTTTCAAATGGCAAGATTTCATTCTCTTTTATGTCTGAGTAATATTGTATTGTATACATACATCACATCTTTATCCATTCATCTATCACTGAACAGTTCTGTTGCTTCCATATCCTGGCTCTTGTAAATAAATCTGCAATATTCTTTGAGTAAATACCCAGTAGTGGAATTACTGGATCCTATTGGTATTCTATTTTTAATTTTTTGAGGAACCTCCATACTGTTTTCCAGAGTGGCTGCACCAGCTTGCATTCCCACCAGCAGTGCACAAGAGTTCCCCTTTCTCCACATCCTTGCCAATACCTGTTTCTTCTGTTGTTGACTTTAGCCATTCTGGCAGGTGTGAGGTGCTATCTCACTGTGGGTTTGATGTGCATTTCCCTGATAATTAGAGATGTTGAGCATCTTTTTGTGTGTCTGTTGGCCATGTGTATGTCTTCTTTGGAGAAATGTTTATTCATGTCTTTTGCTCATTTTTAATCAGATTAGTTTTTTGGTGTTCAGTTGTATAAGTTTTTTTATGTATTTTGGATATTAACCCCTTATCAGATATGAATTTGCAAATATCGTCTCCCATTCAGTGGGTTGTCTTTTTGTTTTGTTGATGATTTCCTTTGCTGTGCAAAAGCTTTCTATTTTGGTATGGTTCCAATAGCTTATTTTTGCTTTTCCCTTGCCAAAGGAGACCTATCTAGAAAAATGTTTCTATGACTGTTGTCAAAGAGATTATGGTCTACGATTTCTTCCAGGAATTTTATGGTTTTAGGTCTCACATTTAGGTTTCTAATCCACTCTATTTTTGTGTATGTTGTAAGAAAGTGGCCTAGTTTCATTCTTTGTAGCTGTCCAGTTGCTAATTTTTCAAACCTTAAAATTCACTACACGTATTAGGTATCTACTTTTTAAATTTTCTCAACTTTGTGAGGAGATTTCTTTGGAGGAAGAAGCTATTGCCATGCTGTGGTCTTACCCATTGCCTCTCTACTAATGTCAAGGTGTGGATGGCTAGATCCTACCTCAAGCTTAGAGAGGGTTTTAAGGGAGTCAGGATCCTCATATATGTTCCTTGAGGTTGTCAAGTGATAGTGGACTGGAGTATCACCACTGAGTAGGAAGCCATGAAGACAAGTAAGACAGGAAGGCAAGCTCTGGTGGCAAGTAAGGGATAAGCGACTATCCTGGAATCAGACTGTACTCTAAGAGTTTGACGAGGGCAAAGAAGGTGTGAATGTTTTCCATGATCCACAAGCAAGAGAGAACTGGAGCTATCTTGATTCTTGTCCAAGAATTCCAAGTGGGAGACCAAAAGGACTGACAAATGTGGATTCGAAGAGTCCACCAGAAACATCTGTTGACTACTCAAAGCTAAATCCATTAGACCCATTGCAGTAATGGAGAATACCTGTGGATCAAGCAAAGCTAAGTCTATCAGACTCGTTGTAAAACTCAAAACAGTCTTTCTTAGTATTGTCTCAGAACAGAAGTCAGGAGAGAATATAGGAGTTTAGAGTTTGGGTTTGGGGACTTTAAGGTTGTCCTTGTGAAGTGGGGAACTCTTTAAGACTGGGCATAGGTTATAATGTGAAAGCTTTGGATTATCTTAGTTGAATCACAGTCTTCTATTCCAGGAGAAACCATTCCCTAAATCAAATAGGTCAGGTTTTTTTTTTTCTTATTTTCATTATGTGGCCCTTTATAGCCATGTTGTCTAGGGCTGGGGGTAGGTGGGAATAGGAAGTCACTGATAATAGGTATGGGTTTCCTTTTGGGGTGACATTTGGACAACTGTGTGAATAAGATAAAAACTCATGGAAATAACACACTTTAACAGGGTGAACTTTATGATAAGTGACAGATCAAATATGAATGTGTTTGTGTCTTTAAATACTTGTGAGGATAGTCACTGGTCATCTCTGAAAACACCAGCATGATGCCTATCTTTTGTTTAAAAAAAAAAAAAAGCACAGTAGGCCTAATTAATTTCAACTACACTTTTTTGTGCTTTGTCAGGAGTTAACCAGCAAACCTCTATGGGAGAACAAAAGATTTTTGTGGAAGGCATTCACATTCTACTAAAACTCTTCCTTTGGGAGATTTTTAAAATTTAGAAAATTGACGTCTAGTTTTTAAAGTAACCATATCTCAGAGTTTCCATACATGACACACATTTTTTTCAGCAAAAATTCTACCCAGAAACAGGGGGGAAATCCCCCTCAATTTTTTTGTATAGTATTCTCTACATAGCATGAGTTATTTCAACAACACTACTGCCTCATTCTTTATAAAAACCCACTTAATATTGACAGATTACATGTGAGTCCATGTGTCTTTAAATGTCTGCAAGGTAGCAACGATTAACAGTCACTGGTTATCCCTGAAAAGGTCAGCAAATTAACTAAGGTCATTTTGTAAAAGAAAAAGTTGATACCTAATTTAAACTACTTTTTGTGTGCTTTGTCAAGAGTTTACCAGTAAATCTTAGTGGGGAAAAAAAGGTATTATGCTCATACCCCATTCCAATCAACAATGTTGTGAAGATTCTGCCATTTGAGATGGTAAAGTCACGTCCCTGAACACATTGAAACCACACTGTGTTGCAGTCAGGTGAAGGCACAGGAACCAAGGGATGGACTCCAGGTTTTCCTTGGGACACCGTGTAACACTTGAACATCTGGCAGTCAAACCAAGTGTGAAAGTTATATCTCAGCTGTTAGCAAACCTCAATCAATGCTTCCATTTTTAGATAGAAGACTGTTACTGGAAGGTAAAATATTTTCCTTCAGCACATCACAGGGTCACCTAGAACACCCCTAAAAGATGTGTTCTGAACTTTGGAGACAAGGGACCCAGAGCGAGACTAGGTACAAAGCAGAGAAACTAAGGCGGTCAACACCATCAGCCTGTCAGATCTCTAGTGCCACACCTCTTCCTTTCCCTAGCTTTCATATTCCCAAGAACTACCTCTTCCAATGTCTGTTATGCACCTCACTATAGAGTCCTGGCTCTGACAGACAATTAACAGACCCCGTTTCTATGTAGGGAATCCTATCAATGTCCAAGGCTGGTTTATGTGTCCACACTGCAACACTGGTTTTCCTCAGCAGAAATTCAGCCAACTCCTAACAGACCGAACATGATCATAGGAAATGACAACAAAGGGCAAACCAGGAGAACTTCTCTGAAGGTTTCATAATCATGTATTTTACAAATTGTGAATTAATCCCACAAGTGATTAAAGTGGGGAACTAACCTCTGTGGAGCACCCCATTCAAAGCCGTCAGCACAAGGGTGCTCTTGTTTTTCTTAATGTTTTTGTATTATATTGTGTTAGTCACCATACAGTACATCCCCGGTTTCCGATGTAAAGCTCGATGATTCATTAGTTGCGTCTAACACCCAGTGCACCATGCAACACGTGCCCTCCTTACTACCCATCACCAGCAAGGGTGCTTTCTTAATGGTTACTGAGTTTTGACACTTCTAACGCTAATGAGAACGAAAAGGCAGACAGTGCATACATTAAATATTGCTGATTGGCATAGTAAAAGCAGTCCAGTAACAGCTCACTAAGAAAATGAACTTTACACCCCAGGGCTACATACGCACTCATACAAACTTGCACATCTTGAGATCACTCTGCTTTTTTATTTCCAGAGGAAATTTTTAACTACTTTTACAAGTGAGATTCTGCCTTTTCAAGAAAGTGTGTGTGTGTGTGTGTATTTCTATATCACCCTCAACTGATGAGCATGGTTTCTCAACCTCAGTGGTATTACTGACATCTGGGGCCAGATAATTTTTTGTTTTGAGGTTCTGTCCTGTATTGTGGAACGTATCCCTGGTAGAGGTGTACCTGTCCTCCACCCTTTAGAGGCCACTTGCACACACCCTCCCCAGTCGTGGCAGCCAAAATGTCAAATGTCCCAGGGGAGCAAATTGCTCCCATTCGAGAACGACTGATGTAGAGTTGTAGAGCTAGAGAGCATGAAAACACAAGCCCCCACCAAAAGAAAGAAAAAATAAATGCTGCATGAATTAGCAGTAATTTTTGCTACATAAATACTTCCTTGATGGATATGAAACTAATCTTGGTTGTGGGTATATTTTGAAATCTATTTGCAAGGCTATATTAAGCTTTTTTTTTCAATCATTCACCTTTGATCAGCTTCTCTCTTTCACCTCTTCACTTCCAAAGCCTTTATAATGGGCCTGATTTGTTGTACCTTGTATTTGTCACAGAGAAATTGCCAAGGGAACAGAGCCTCCTAGAATAGGGAGTCTCAAACTTGAACGTACATGAGTATCATCTAGAAATATTGTTAGAAGTCATGTTCTGATGCTCAGTGTGTGGGGTGAGAGTCAAGATTCTTCATTTCTAACAACTCCCCAGTGACGGTCCTGGGAGCACACTGACCTTTGCAGGGTGCTAGCACACTAGTAGTAGAGCTGGGCATGGCTAGAATCAGATATTGCTCCTGCCTTATTATAATCATCAGTATGCCCCCCATGAAAGCAATTTCCTCTGCTGCTTTTAAAGAACAGTTTCTAACTTGCTTCCATTCTGTCCATTAAAGAAAATACACTGGTACAGAAAGGGATGAAAGAGACAGTAATTCCTACCCTTGGCTGCACATTAGAATCATCTGGGTCTTCTGAAATTCCTACGGTCCGGACTACTTTCCAGACCAATTAGATCAGAACCATATGATCATTTCAATAGATGCAGAAAAAGCATTTGACAAAGTACAACATTCCTTCATGATAAAACCCCTCAACAAAGTAGGGAATGCACCTCAACATAATAAAGGCCATCTCTGAAAAACCCACAGCTCATATCATCCTAATGAGGAACAACTGAGAGCTTTTCCCCTAAGGTCAGGAACAAGACAAGGATGTCCACTGTCACCACTTTTATTCAACATAGTACTGCAAGTTCTAGCCACAACAATCAGACAAGAAATAAAAGGCATCCAAATTGTCAAGTCAATCTTTCACTATTTGCAGATACATGATAGAATACACAGAAATCCTTAAAGATTCCACCAAAAACTAGAATGGATAAATGAACTCAGTAACATCGTGGGATACAAAATTAATATACAGAAATCTGTTGCATTTCTATACACCAATAATGAAGCAGGAGAAAGAGAAATTAAGAAAACAATCCCATTTACAACTGCACCAAAAACAATAAGATGCCTAGGAATAAACCTAACCAAAAAGATAAAAGACTTGTACTCTGAATACTATAAAACACTGATGAAAGAAACTGAAGATGATGCAAACAGAGGGAAAGATATTCCATACTCATGGACTGGGAGAATAAATATTTATTGCTAAATGTCAATACTATACAAAGCAATCTAATTTAATGCGACCCCTATCAAAATACCAACACCGTTGCTCACAGAGCTAGAATAAACAAACAATCCTAAAATGTATATGGAACCACAAAAGACCTCGAATATCCAGAGCAATCTTGAAAAAGCAAAGCTGGGGGCATCACAGTTCTGGATTTTTAAGTTATATTACAAAGCGTAGTAAGCAAAACAGTATGGTACTGGCACAAAAACAGACACATAGATCTATGGAACAGAATAGAAAACCCAACAATGAACCCACAATTACATGGTCAGTTAATCTTCGACAAAGCAGGAAAGAATATCCAGTGGGAAAAAGACTATTTCTTCAACAAATGGTGTTGGGAAAACTGGACAGCTACATGCAGAAGAAGGAAACTAGATCATTTTCTTACATGATGCACAAAGTAAACTCAAATGGTTTAAAGACCTAAAGGGGAGACCTGAACCATAAAAACCCTAGAATAGAACACAGGCAGTAACTTCTTTGACATCAGCCACAAGAACTTCTTTCTAGATATGTCTCCCGAGTCAAGGGAAACAAAAACCAAAATAAACTATTGAGACCACATCAAAATAAAACCTTCTGCCTGGCAAAGGAAATAACAAAACTAAAAGGCAACCTACAGAATGGGAGAAGCTATTTGCAAATGACATATGTGATAAAGGGTTAGTTTCCAAAATATACAAAGAACTTTTAAAACTCAACACCAGAAAAACAAACAATCCAATTAAAAAATGGGCAGAAGGCATTCTCTTGAATAGACATTTTTCCAAAGAAGACAGATGGTCAACAGAAAACATGAAAGGATGCTCAACATTACTGATCATCAGGGAAATGCAAATCAAAACTACAATGCGATATCACCTCACACCTGTCAGAATGGCTAAAATCAGCAACAGAAACAACAGGTGTTGGTGAGGATGTGAAAAAAGGGGAACCCTCTTGCACTGTGGGTGGGAATGCAAAGTGGTGCAGCCACTCTGGAAAACAGTATGGAGGTTCCTCAAAAAGTTAAAAATAGAGCTATGACCCAGCAATTGCACTACTGGGTATTTACCCAAAGAATACAAAAATACTAATTCAAAGGGACACCCCGATGTTTATAGCAGCATTATCTGCAATAGCCAAATTATTAAAACAGTCCAAGTGTCTAACAGTTGATTCATGGATAAAGAAGAGGTGGTATATATATATATATAATGGAATACTATTCAGCCATAAAAAGAACGAACTCTTGCCATTTGCAACAACATGGATGGAGCTAGAGAGTATTATGCTAAGCAAAATAAATCAGAAAGACAAATGCCATATGATTTCACTCATATATGGAATGTAAGAAACAAATGGGCAAAGAGAAAAAAAGGGAGAGACAAATTAATAAGCAGACTCTTAATTATAGAGAACTGATGGTGGGGGGGGAGGTGAAACAGGTGATGGGGTTTAAGGAGCGCATTTGGTGTGACGAGCACCGGGTGTTGTATGCAAGTGCTGAATCACTATATTGCACACCTGAAACTAATATAACACGGTATGTTAACTAACTGGAATTAAAATTGAAACTAAAAATAAATAAGTTTGGGGATCAGTGAATTAGCCCAGTGCTTCTCACGCTTTAACACACAGACAGAGCCACCTTGGAAATCTTGTTAGAACATATAAAAGCTGATTCTGATTCTAGAGTTCTGGGATGAGGACTGAGATTCTGCATTCCTCACACGCTCCCAGGAGATGCCAATGCTGTTGGTCCTCAGACCACACTCGGCATAACAAGACTCAAGGCAGCCTCCCTGTTTGAGAGCATGCATCAGAATTGAGAATTCTCTGAGCTGGAAAATAGAAAACAGAACAACCGGAGTGCAATCACTCATACCTGTGTTGTCCAGGCAGGTCGACAAGGAGCAAGAATATGTGTTAAGAATTGTGCAGAGTATGAGGAATAGTAAAATGGAGAAATCCTGGTGAGGGGACAGGAGGAGTTCAAAAGGAGCCTGGTTGCAGATGGGAGACACAGCAGGCAGGAGATGAGAATGGGTCAGCAGAGCAAGAGAGAATCATGGAAGGAAGAACAAAGACGAAAGAAATATAATTTAGCATTTCTGTTCTGGTCCATGTTTTATTTGGTGAACTCACTGCCAGATGCCAGCTTTGCTGTGCTGCTAAGCAATCTTTGTTTTGATGGATATTAAAAGAACACGAGGAGGTGGGAGATGGTCTGATAATTGGGAAGACACAGGTCCAACCTGGGCACAACATACCAATTCCTTTCTTTTCTGTTTACGTACACACCCACTGTTGCTATGCCACATTTGGGAAGTTTTCTTTTGAAGACTGTCCAAACTGATAATAAAAGTATTACCGAAGTTGGAAATACAGACATATAAAAAAGTCAGCCTATAAAAAATACATTTCATTATCTTGCAAGTTTGCTGGTGCTAGAATAATGTCCAATGTTTTTCTATGTCAGAAATTACTTTTTTTTTTTTTTGGTGTATTTGATACAGAAATTTTGAGGAGGGATGGGGGTCCTTCATTTTCAGCCATCTTTTGTAAGAATCAAGAAGACTCCTTCTGATGATACTGGATAAACAGGAAGTGTCCATGACCATGTTCAGAAGGACCTGACCATGTTCTGTCAAGGTCTCTTACACAGCGTTAGGGACCGGCAGAGCATGTCATCTACATACCATAGTGCCCACTTGTAAATAAATACATTGAGACAGACTGCTTAAGTGAGCCACTTTGCAGGCACCACAGTCGTCAGCAGCTAATGAATCAGTGTTTCTGGTCCAATGACATAACCAAGAAAAGAAAAAGAAAAATTTAAAACCCAGTATATTTTTAGTCTACTCACTGAATTAGGGGGAAAAAAATACTTTCACAATGGTTCTATTTATAAGAGGCTGTGGGTTACTTCAGAGGTAACCCACCATCTTGAAAGCTGAGAAATGAGTTTGATTCTAGTTAAGCAACATATGTGACTGCCATAAAATGAAAACCTTTAAAAATACACACACACACACACACACACACACACACACACACACCCCAACAACCCAAGACTATCATATACTCTCTGAAATCTATGCCATGGTTAACTTTTAAAAATAATATTCCCAGTCATTATATTTATATGCTGGTATCCTCCTTATTTTCATTTCTGTCTCCTCTTTGGGAACAGTATCATAAGTGGTTTTTGTGATAGAAAAAAATAAATGCAGATGAATCATGAAGATTCTCTAAATGAATCTTAAATCTTATTAAAACAGTTGAGTCATCTGTGTCTCCCTCCCACAGGGGCAATAAAGAATTCATTTAGTCTAAATAATTTTCTATTTCTCTACCAGTTTCTGGGTTCTTTAAACCTGAAAAAACCTTCAGAACGTTTCCATCTAAGGAACTGAGAACCTGTGTCTCTGACCCTAGGTGGGAATGGTGGGGTTGTCATTCTCTTGCGTGATGGTTTTAACTTTCTTTTACAGAATGAGACCTATGGTGTTTGAAGGGAGAAAACAAATTATGACCATATCCATGAAAATAGCTAAAACCTTGAATTTTCCTTTTTTTTCATTTGCTGATTAGAAGCTTTTTTTTCCTTTACCTATCCATATTTTCCCTAATGACCCATTCTTAACACAAAATGCCCACTTTTAACTGATTAATTGAATACATGACTACAGAGTTTGTACTTTTTTGTG
The DNA here is from genome assembly GCF_023065955.2 of Ursus arctos. NCBI lineage: Eukaryota > Metazoa > Chordata > Mammalia > Carnivora > Ursidae > Ursus > Ursus arctos. The sequence goes on along the minus strand of NC_079873.1, from coordinate 29,207,661 downwards.
TTTTCAAGAATTTCAATTATGTTGTTTTGAGGATAATCCTGGAAGGGACCCTTCTGAGATAGATGTGTATGGCAAGTCATTGAAACCAAGACAATAAACACGTTCCCAAACTATGTCCACACAATGATCCTGGGTTATAGTAACATTGGCTGTTTAGTGCTATTTCAATCAGATATTTTTTCACCTGGGGTATGTAAGCCTTAGGCTATTAATAATTTCGAAGGAGAGAGTGTCAGATCTCCTGCTCCCATGGAGGTGTTAATTATTGAATGTCTCTGGGGCACAGATAATGAAATTGCCTTCGAAAATTGAATTTTGGTTCTACTGTGTTAATATTATGTATCTAGATTAAGCGCTGAGAACATCTGTACAGTTAAATTGGAAAATTACCAATAGAATCTTGGGTTTGTAAAAACATATTCAAGTAACACTGCCTTGGGATACTTAGACAGTTAGAGAGAAACTATAAATGAACCTTTGCAATAGAAAGTGGTTTCCTGCCACTCTTTAAGGCTAGTAATTGAACTGAATTGTCATGGCATGGTATTTAAAAATAAAGGCAGCCACAAGAAACCATGCTTACCCTGGTGTGTGTCTCCCCTAGGCCCACAAATTCAGTAGTGTGAGAGTGCAGGGAGACAAGGCCTACACCAACTATAATGTGAAAATGAGTTCATTCCCATAAACACATAAATTTCAATCTATTCTCTGCCAAACAGCTAAGAGTAAAAAGGAATATTTGACTTACTGGGCTTATTTTGATCCTAATTTTTCCCTGGGAGTCAGATAGTTGTCAATGCTTGTCATCAGTTTCATCCTCTCATCCCTCAATACGGCAGGGTTAAAATTATTGTCGATAAGGCAACAAAAGGTATATAATTGGGCAGGGCAGTATACCTTAGATGACAAGTGATCAGTGATTTAGAAATCTATATTTCTTTTGAAATTCGTTCTAATATTGTTCTTCTGTGAACTGAAAGCCTTCTGTCACTGCAGGGGTTACCCCAGGATATTTTTAATAGTTTCTGGATGTGTTAATTCTCTACTATTCCTAAATGCTATTTAGAGAAATAGTGTTAATTTCTTCCCTAACACTTCAGTCTATGCTGTAAAGACCAAGTGCTTCTAATGCTTCTCTCAATGCTGTCCTTGACAGGTGGCTCAAATCTTTGAACTACTGAGAATTATCTTTTTTTTGCATACACAGGTGACTCATCCTCCCTGACTCATGGTCAATGCTTCCCATTTTATATCCTGACTTGTTGGAGAGAGTATACTGTTTTCTCCTTGAATACTGAGGTATTCAAAATAAGAATAATCTCAACAATAAAACCCTACAATGTTTGAATAATTTTTATCTCAAGTGATAAACAATATTTATAGCGATACTAAATTAATTTACAAAGGGAAAGTGATTTTCTGACTAGTTTTAGGAGAAAGGCTGATTTTGGCATAGAAGCATATAATCCTGGTAGAGAATTCTAAATAAAATCCACCATAAGATATTTAGAAGTGTATGTAGGGTTTATATTTTTGGTTTTGGAACAGAAGATAGGTGGGTGGAGACATGTAGGAGCACAGAGAACACACTTTATTATTCATTATGGTTCAGTGGAGAAAAATCACTAAACGAGCTGGGATATGGCCAGCAGAAATAGCAGTAATTCTTTGTGATGACGATCCAGTGCTGCCTGGAAACTCATATTCCTGGGACTGTGATGTGAAACACAGAATAAAATTCCAAATGTAAAGAAGGTAACCACTTAGCAGGGATTTGTGGTTAAGTAGCACCTTTCTTAGAAGTAACTTACTAATCTTGAGTGATGAATATATACCTCAGTTATTTAAACACGTGCTGCTCTCATTTTTCTACAGCTACATAAGCTCTAGGCTATGCCAGAGAGACAGTTTTTCTGAGTTTCTAAGATTTACTATGAACTTGTGATGACTGACCATCAAGAAGACATTTTGAATTTCCTGCTTCTTAGCACACCATCCAAAACAATGAGAGAAATGAGATCCACTCTACAATTAAAGATTCCTCGAATTTCTTGTATTATCTCCCAACACCAATGTTTTTAGACATTATAAATAGTTAAAACGACGATTTCTTTTAGCCTTAATAAAGAGGAAATAATGTATACCTCATTTTTTACACAATTATAGAATCAAATATCCAAAATATTGAGTCATTTGAGTAAGTGTAATGGCACTGGCAAGTTTAGATGGGAAAATATAAGACTACATTTGAGCCAAGGAATTATGAGTGTTAACTGGGAAATCTGAAACAATGGAGACTTTAAGGTCATTTTTACCAACAAAATCAGTCTCCTCCAATATTAAGATCAGAAATTGTTTTTTTGTGACAGTATAGGACAGGACCATAGAGCTTGTACAAATTCAGTCATACATTAACAAGATCTGTAGTTAGTCAACAAGCTGGAGGAAGCCAACTAGCCTTAAGGATGGGTAGATATTAATAGAGGAATGATGAAGATTTAATTCTCTACAAGGAAGACAACATGGAGACAGAAATGAATGTAGGAGAACAATGTGTCATGAGAGAATGGTGAATATTTGAGTCTACCTGGATCAGAGGACTCCTGCACCACAGTAGTAGGAAGAAATTCTCTTTTGGAGAATTTTAATGGTCAGATGAAAGAATATGGGTACATTTTAGGTCTAGTTGACTTTTTTAAAAAAGCAATAGACACTCTCATTGAGGTATTTCAGGAAGATGTATCTGGAAGTAAAAAAAAAAAAAAAAAAATCAGGGGGCACCTGGGTGGCTCAGCTGATTAAGCATCCAACTCTTGATTTCATCTCAGGTCACGATCTCAGGATCCTGGGATCGAGCCTTGTGTCAGACTCTGTGCTCAGCAGGGAGTCTGCTTGAGGATTCTCTCTCCCCCCCCTCACCCACGTGCTCTCTCAAATAAATAAAGTCTTTAAAAAAATATTGAAATAGCTTCTGCATGAAATAGGGTTTGAGCTTCGATGTTGAAGATGGTAGAGAAAGGACAGCACCACTGTGAAAGATTATGAGAAGGAGAAATTCATCAGGGCTTAATGAACTGGTCTTGGAAAGAAGGAGAAAACAAAAGAACAATAGAACGTCAGACAGTTGTGACTTGGAGATCAGAGAGAAACAGAAATTACAGAAAAGAATTTGGTTGCTTTTATATGACATACTGACTTTTAACCGGAGTAATTCTGTTAGTTTCTATAAGACAACAAACTGTCAATTCAAGTAGGAATTTTTTATATTAAAAAGTCTTTAACATAAAGAACATGAGTACTTGTTAATTCTTGGTGTTAAAGAAAAAACAGGTATCTGTTTTTCTCTGTAATTTTATGATTTTTTTTTTCATTTTTCAAGATAAAAAAAATGAAGGCAATAAGAGTAAATGAGTGTGTTAAGAAATGAGAGCTTGCAGAGGAACAGGTTAGTTTATTACCAGTTTGGCAAAAGATGGGAATATATGTACATAAGGGGAAACTGCCATTTAGTACATGAAAATAAAAAAGATGGCAGACAGCGAGGAAAGGGCTAATTGGACAATATCATAGAGGTTGTTAGATTTCAAGGAATCAGGAGCATTAGCATTGAGAGTAGGGTGGGAAACCTCTGGGACGAGGGGAAGGGCTGAAATTCGCGGAGCCATATAGAGGTAATAAAGAGAGGAGGTGATTAGAAAGTGGATTTTCTAATTATATGGACTCAATCTTGCAAGTACTTTGTAAGATATATTCATTTATTAAGAGTAAGAGATGCTGTGATTAAATTATACTCTTGAGGAGTCTGAAGAGGGTGAAATGGCTTCTACAGTCCTTATAATAGAAATTCAACAAGGATTTTTTTTTTTTTTATTGTCGAGGAGCAGTGAAGGAGCACTTGGTGTTAGAAAACATTAATTTGTAGTGGATTTTCAAAGCAAATGATCATAATTTTCTTCAGATCAACTCTTGACAGGAAAGCTTGGTAATTGGCATGGCGGACCTGGTAGTGCAGAGTGAGAACCTTTCTGTGTGAGAAAGAAAATGAGAGGGCTGAGTGTTGACAACTGGTAGTTGGCCTTAAGCTATACATTCTTACTGAACATAATTTCATAGAACATCAACACTGGGCAAAGATGCCCTGTGACAGTGTTAACACAAGGCCAAGACCACTCTATGACCATGCTGCGCCAGAAATTTAAACAACAACGACACAAAAAACGAAGCCCCTGTGCAACTGCAAAACTGACCCAACATTCCCCTCTCTCTGCTCACTGGAGTGGCTGCTGCGTCCTGGCCAGTGACAATTCTAGCCCTCCTCAGTTCCCGGTTTCTGACAACATTCATTCCTGAGAATGTGACATTCACTTCCTTGGACCCTCCCTAAAACCCATTAGCATAAGCCCCAATCCTACAGTAATCCCCCAACTCCTTTTTATCGGCATGGTCCACTGTTCTTCATGGTTTAGTCTTGCTTGTTGTAAAAAAGTTGACTCTGTTGCTTATAGGGTATTTCTCGTGGTCTCTCGCTGGCATTTTCATCATTAGCACAACTAATCCTAAGTACAAGCTGGGAGGGTACAAGTGAAACAGGAAAGGAACTGATGGACTGAAAGATATGGACAGAACTTACAACACTGGTGAAGACTTGGTTTAGTGTGTGATGTTCTTCACTAGAATGATGACAGTTGGTACTGAGCACTTACTACTTAAAGCTCCAAGTACCACTTCTAGCACGCAGTAGACTGTACTCTGATTAAAGACTCATTTTTATTTTAAGGATGGGGCTTAGAATAAGTTCTTTAACCTTGAGATGAATAGATCTTTGCATATCAGTTCAGACTCACAGACAATGTTAGAAACGCAAGGATGCTGTAAGTGTTTTCTCTCCTTCTCCACTGACATGGTAGCGAAGAAAAAAAGAGGATCCTGGCCAAAGAAGGGAGCTGAGGGGATCACTTTCCACTCTCACAAGGTCAAGTAACTCAAATTAGATTAAATTAGTTTGTCATCTAGATATCACCCTCAACCACTAAGTTGTCAATGGAGAAAAAATAATCACTATTCAATCTGGTTTAAACTTATTCTGATAAAAAAATACTGAGGAACATCTTTTAATTTTTTTTTTCCACTGGTATATTAGAGAAAGAGCAGGTGCGTGAGCAGGGTGGGGGGAGGGATACAAGCAGAGAGAGCAGCAGACTCCCCGCTGAGCAGGGAGCCTGACACAGGGCTCGATCGCAGGACCCTGGGATCATGACCTGAGCCAAAGGCAGTCGCTTAACCGACTGAGCCACCCAGGTTCCCCGAGGAACATCTTTTAAAATTTCAGATTATCAGATTTGGAATAAAATATTTAATCTTTCAAAGAGCCTCCCTAATCTTTCAGATAAGCCTCCTGCTTATCTCCCTAAGGTGGTGTCAGGTATATGGACAGAAGGGTTTTAAGGATCTCCCGGACATGATAAAAGATCCAAGGTCCTCAGGTATGATGCCCTCTATGCCTCTAGTCTCTGGGACAAGATGCCTTTTACAGGTGGGTGTGGTTGACCTTGCTGACAGTACGGCTGAAATCTCTCATTGGTTCAGTTAGTGATCTGGTCTGTTTTCACCTGGTTAAAACAACTGGACCTCAACTTGTTCTTCACAGACTAATGACTGTAACCAATGCCCCATCACATCTTCTGGTTCAGCAGCTACAGTGAGTCCCCGTTTATCAGGCGAACCAGACCTCAGCCCAGTGGTCTATACCACTGGGAATTGGGGTTGGTTCAGGAAATGAAAACTGCAGGTCTTCTGTCAGATCCCAATATAAACCAAGTTCTTAGAGTCTAGTTGAAGGTTGGTGGGAGAGGGGCAGACCAAAAAATTACCTTTTTCCCATCTCTCTCAATGGAGAGTGAAAGAATAAGCCCCCTTCTCAGCCTCTAATGTTACGCTTATTCACTGAAAGTACCTCCTTCCTATCGCAAGTGAGGAAATTGGTGACCGCTTTCTTCTTTCCCTCTCTCCCTCATTTTCCTCTTCCTTCCATCACTTCCTAGACAGAAATGGGCATTATGTCTCTATAGATCCCCGACACTCTATTTTTCTTGTACCACTGGGAAGAGCCTAAGGTCCTATGTGGGTGAGCTAAGGAATAACTGTCAACTCGTGGATTAGGTTGACGACTTGATAGCCTAACACTTGGGGAAAAAACTTGCCAAAGACCATACTGGACTTGCAAGGGTGCCACCTTGTGGCATGATCCAATTTAGAATATTATTACGGATTACCTAGATCTTCTGTATTCAGTCACAATGATCTCAGGCAGATGGATGCCTAGGGAGAACTAAGTCAAATGTAGTTTACAGAGGGAGTCAAAAAGAAACTAACCTATTAGTTCAGGATAACTGATTGATAAAGAAACTATGATAATGGTGTCAATTTATGAGAGCAACACAGCAACCAGGAAGAAAACTAGAGTTTCTCGCATTGTGTATCTTGACGTGTTATACTGGGTTGAAGTGTTTGGCGTGGAGGCAGGCCTTCCTTATTTTTTTCTGTTGCTGGGAAGGACTGATAACTCTGAGAGACAGTAGTATATAAAAGTTTTATATTCCAAGAGATTTGCTCCCTCTTTTAATGTCAATGAACACAACATATGGTGGTCATACATGTTTTATATGTATATTTTGGATTTATTTAAAAATACCTTTGCCTAGTAATCTCAATGAATGATTCTATTTTTCCCATCTACAATCTGATTCACTTGCTCTATAATTCTCTATTGTGACTATTCTAGAACTATGAGGAGAATGCCAAGCGTAAGATCTGAGCATTTCCCTAATCAAAGCAGAGAAGTAAAGATTTTAGTAAGTCTATTTAAAATGCTCTGGGGTCTGTAATAAAAATGCTAACATAACACAAAATATACTATTAAACATATTTACACACTAAATATCCCCTAATTTTGTACAAATACTAAATCTTAACCAAAACTGGTTTATATTCCACATTACTAAAATTCCATTTTTCCTACTTCATAAATTATTTCAAAGGCAATTTTCACCAGCATGTGACTGTAAAGTGCTGGTATTTTTAATCCTCTATAAATACATTCAAAGTTTAAACACAGTGGGAAGTTTCTTCTCTGTTGGAAATTTAATACAGCTGTGCTGAGCAAAAGAAGTTGAATTGTCTTTCAAATTGGACATATTAATTTAACTAAAGTAAATTAATCCCATACTGTAGGACACCAACCTGATTTAAAAATTTATAGTTCAAAGGCTAAAAATCACTCTTGTTTCAAATAAAACATTAGACTGTAGAGTAACAAATAGGATAATCATCTTAATATCAGTTGAAGGATCAAGTTCCACGCATTTGGAAATAACTGATTTATACATCCATGCCATAGAGTAGTACTGATCTAAAACACATATGCTCGGTTTTCATTATACCTACTTAAATGCACACAAAACGCCCGTAAAATAGTCACTATATTCTATCATAGATAGCCACGTAACAAAGATAAGTATTCTAATTTCCACATTTCATTACTTCTCTGACTGTAGAAATACTTTGAGTCTTGTCTTGACTAATGACAAGATTGTACTATGGAATGTTTTCAAGGTTTTATATTTCAAAGGGCAAGGAATATTGTTCCAGCAGTATTTTCTGGGTGGCATGATACATAGGGTTACAAAAGCCAATCCTTTGATTCTCTCCAATCATCTCATGTGCCTACAGTAACAACAAACTTTTCAATATTTGGAACCCTGTTAGGAATAAACTGGTCTTTTGATTTAGCCCTACTCGACCAGATAGCTCACCAACTGAGTAGCATGTGAAATAGTCTATGAAGTGCTAGTATTGACTGATGCCATCAATGTACTAAAACACACTTTGCTGAGTTAACGAAGGGAACTAGGGTGATGACAAATGTCCAGAAGCCCTCATCAGCATACCTCTTAGACCCAAAGAAGACTTAAAATTTTAGACTACCATCAGCAACAAAGAGTGAAAGCTCTTTTCAATTAATCTGAGCACAGCACACTGTCACATTAAGCATAAAGAAATACAGAATCCAGCAATGATGCATAACTTTGGAGACAGAACACAGTGACAAGAAACCATGGAGTTCCAGGCCATGATGTCGCCCATGGTATGGTGATGTCAATCTGTAGGTAGACAAAAGTCCGGTGGGGGGCACCCCACTAGAGTATGGGGAACTTAGAGAGGGAAAGGTAGGTAGCCATCTGAAACAAGCAGACTTAACATCAAAAAGTAAGATGTGTGGGATGTTTTGAAAGAATGTCCAAAAAGTTCGTATATATACTTTTCCTATTAAAAGGTGAAATCTAATTCTCCTCTTCTTAGATACAGGCTGGATTTAGTGACTAGCTTCTAATAGAATGTGGCTAGAATGATGCTGGATGACTCCTAAGGCTAGTTTTGAAAAGGTAATATAGTTCCCTGCTGGTTCGCTCTTTCTCAGGATGTTTACCCTGGGTACCTATGTCACGGGAAGAGGCCCCATGTGGGTGCCCCAGTCAATAGCCTTTGCCCGAGGTCCCAGCCTATAGCCAGTATCTCCTGCCAGCCATGTATGAATGGAATTCTCAGAAATGATTCCGTTCTAAAGAGCCCAAATGTCCATCGGCTGATGAATGGATAAAGAAGATAAAAATAAATAAATAAATAAATAAATAAATAAATAAATAAATAATGGAATATTACTCAGCCATAAAAAGAATGAAATCTTGCCATTTGCAACAATGTAGATGGAGATAGAGTATTATGCTAATAAGGGAAATAAATCAGAGAAAGACAAATATCATATAATTTCACTCACATGTGGAATTTAAGAAACAAAACAGATGAACATGGGTGGGGGGTAGAAAGAGAGGCAAACCAGGAAACAGACACTATAGAGAACACACTGAGGGTTCCTGGAGGGGAAGTGGGTGGGGGTATGGGTGAAATAGGTGATGGCGATTAAGGAGGGTACTTGTGATAAGCACTGTATATAAGTGATGAATCACTAAATTCTACACCTCAAACTAATATTACACTGTAAATTTCACTGGAATTTAAATAGAAACTTGGGGAAAAATGATTCCAACCTTTGTCACTGTCCAACCACATGAAAAACCAGAAGAAAGAACTGCCTGGCTGAGTACAGTCAGCACCTAAAATGGCGAAAAGGTAAGAATAATAAATGACCAGTGTTTTTTTATTTGGTTAAGTATGGGACAATTTTTATACAGTAAGAGACAACTGAATCAAGGATATTTGCAAGGATAATGATCCTAACAGGTAGCTTGTTAGGACATTGCTATTAAGGTTAGCATGCCTGTATTCTCCAAGAATTAAGGCAATTCTAAAGTCTCCATGAGAGACAATGAAATGCAATTCATGTACGACAGCATGTGATTGCAAGTAATGGTGACATGCTTTGTATAGTGTTTACTTAATGTGAAGTAAAGTGATTTGCATATGATCTATGCAATGTGGAGCTAAAGAGGAAGAATTATTCTGTGTCCAGCACTAAGAGAAAGTGTGATTTGACCATCTGCCATGAATTTTCTAGGCAATCTGGCAGGTATGCTCTTGTGCTGGAGATAGGGGATATCTGTGTCCAATAATCCAATGGAACTATGTAATCGTTTTTATTTAAGTTATATACATACGCCTCATAATTGTTTCCAAAAAGATTTGAGGAAGCTTAATAGAAGTGTCCTTTGGAAAGGCAGCATAAATTTTAAATGTGGCACAAATTTGGCTCTAATTACTGTAAGATCCAAAATAAAATATGAAATTAGGCAATTACTAATTCACAGGGTTCGTAACATTGAACAAACCAATTGCTCAGGAGTACACCTATTCCTGGCTTAAGAAGTGAAACAATTATTTTTCTTTCAGGGCAGAGTCATAAAAAGAAGTTATTATGTATTGTAAATGAACATTTTTCAGTTACTACACAGGCAAGTTCTGGAATATTTCTTTTTCTTACTATCTTACAGTTTAAATAAGTCATTTTTTTTTTACTGAAAATAAGCAAACAATAGGAAGATACATGAATAAAAAAATACCTCTTTATTTTTACCCTATCCCTGCCACCCAATTTGAAATGTCAGTTTCATTAAACAAGAAATTTCGGACTGTGTTTAATTTTCATGGATTTGTTTATTCCTGTGACAGCACCACACAGTTTAACGAGGTTGTTTCTTAGACTGTCCTGAATTCAGTAAGGCTGGTAGTAAAACATTTCTTTTTTTTTTTTTTCTAAGATTTTATTTGTTTATTTGAGAGAGAGAGGCAGAGAAACAGAGCACAGGCAGGTGGAGGGCAGAGGGAGAAGCAGACTCCCCACTGAGCGGGGAGCCGGAAGACATGGGACTCAATCCCAGGACCCTGGGGTCATAACCTGAGCCAAAGGCAGACTCTTAACTGACTGAGCCACCCAGGTGCCCCATGGTGGTAAAACATTTCTGCATGTTTGCGGATCAGGGAGGGAGGCAATATATGATCTACGTATCAGATCTTCTGTTATGTCAATCTAATAATTCATTTTAAGATATCTGGAAAAGTATATGTACCGCATGTCGTTCAAACACTCATGTTTTTTTTTTTTTTATCAAATGACCTGCTAACAATGAATGGTGGTGAGCATAAAATTATTTTATCTAGTTACTATCTAGAACAGAGCTATTAAGTATTCAACATTAGTTCAGGTCATAATTCCTGTTGGTAACAATGTAAGGGTATAGGTTTAACATTATTTTGTGAAAGGTACTATGGATCCATCTGGAATGAAGAGATACTGTCTATGAGGAGAGGTGAATCAGGCTGGGGCATACCTGCTTGAAGGGTCAGGAGCCCTTCCATAACTTTCTTGAGTTGACTGAGATTTACAGAGGATTGGGTGACTAAGGCCCCAGGGTTCTGCCCCATAGTTTCAGTCACTTGGTGATTAGCATTACGTTCATTTGATTTTGCTCAATACGTATGGTTCAGAGATTACTTTCCTACAGAGAAAGAGGAAACAAATCCTTTGGTATGGGTTTTCATGTCTGTTGGCAGTCTTATTTCTCAGTACAAATTAATTCACTGACATTTTATTTATCGAACATTTTTCCATGTTTTCAAGGAATGTTTTGTTCACCTAGTACCTAATTACACTTGGTCAAGTGAACAGAATCAAATGATAAAAACATGTGGTATTGTGAATGAGTTCAGCCCTGCATGTCATAAATATTAACCATGTTTGGCATTATTCTTGATGTGCCGACTGAGGTTAGAATGTTTTGTAAGATGGACAGACCAAGTTCTTTTGCTCTTCTGGAGTTTCTTTTCTATTTGGGAAGACAAACAATATATAATTAAATATAATTCCAGATATGATGAGCACTGTCATGTTTTTAAAACTGGGTTTTGAATTTGGAAAATGGTCTTTTGACTACAAAATATAAGAGTAAAGCCAAGAGGAACTGAATATAAACACTGTTTGCTACTTTTAGTAAAGTTGTTCCTCTTGGGAGTACAAATTAATCTGAAGTTGCTACACATGTATCCTAGGACTGAACAAACAAGTAAATGGATGGCAGATGGTGGGAATCAGGTTTCTCACTGTTGGAGTAGAAGGTTACAGATAAGCAAGAACATAGAATAAACCTTTTGATACTGGATTAGAGTTGGAGATGTCCATATAAACTCATCTTTTGCTTAACGCAGATGGAAAGATACAGAAAAAAATTTAGGTAAGTGTGTTTATGTGCTTTAATATGTATACATACACTTTCTAGCTGTGTTCACTAAGAGAGTTTCTAAGCAAGTATACCTCTATGGCAACAAGCACATTCAGGGCCCAGATCATGATTTCTAATACCATTCTCTAATGAAAGGAACCGGGGCTTCTTGGAGAAATGTTGGGTCAGTGAATATATGAAATGAGCCTGGAACATCTTATGGTACCAGAAAGTAAGGAAGTACTCAAAAAACAAAACAAAAAGATGAAAGTATATCACAGGGACATAGAAGTCAATCTGGAAGTGTTCATATTGGGCCAGACTAGGACAATTTGAGCAACAACAAAAAAAGACAGAGTAATGGATTATAACCAGAAATATTAAATAAACAGCCATGAATCTATACAGAAACACAGACCCAATGTTGTCCTGGTAAATGTTTCATAAAAATAAATGAATAAATAAGTAAGTGGGGGAGAGGGGACAAATCTCTGGTACAAAAGAATAATTTATGTCGATACTCCCCTTCATGGAAATGGAGCTTAACCCCCACCTCCAGTGTAGATTGTGGTTAATGACTTTCTCCCAAAGAGACCAGTGATGGAAAAGTATGGGGAGGCGGGGAGAAGAGTAGCTGAACTCTGGAGAAACCCAGTAAACACTGTCTTAGCCCGCTGTTCAAGGTTATCAGCTTCAGTGATAACTCATGTTGGTGGCAGGTACCCTTGATATAATCTAGTGAGAATAGCACATCACTCACGTGGTCTTCCTCCCCAGAACCTGTAACTTCAGTCTACCCATAGGAAAACCTTCAGAAAAACTTCAGTTTTGGGACATTCTAACAAATTCCTCACCGGTACCTCTCAAAATTGTGAAGGTCCCTGAAAGTAAGGAAAATCTGAGAAACTATCCAAGGTGAGAGGAGGCTAAGGAACCATGATAGCTGAATATAATGTGGCATCCTGGTTGTGATCATGGAACAGAAAAGAACAGTACATAAAAACTAGTGAAATACAAATAAAATGTGGAATTTAGTTAATAGTAATGTACTAATGTTGGTTTTCCTCTTGTAAGAAATACACACAGTAACGTACGATGTTAACAATAGGGAAAACTGGATGTGGGATATAAGAGGAACTCTGAACTATCTTTGCAAATTTTCTGTAAATGTAAAATGATTCTAAAATTAACAGTCTATTTAAATTTAAAAACTGGCTTTTGTGAAAATACAGTGACTGAGAGGCAGAGCGAGTTGGTTACTTTAGGGAAAGCTTTTCTGAAGAAGTGATATTTGAATCTAGATAGAGCCAGGAATGCAGAGTTCTGGAAGAAGGGTATTCCTTGTAGAGGGAATAGCAGAAGCAAAAGCTTGAGGCAAGGATGAGCTTGGGGTGTTTAAGGAATAGCAAAAAGTCATGTGTGGTTAAGACAATAGCATATGGGGGCGCCTGGGTGGCTCAGTCAGTTAAGCATCCAACTCTTCGTTTTGGCTCAGGTCATGATCTCAGGGTTGTGGGATCAAGTCCTGCATCTGGCTCTGCATGCAGTCGGCTTGGGATTCACACACACTGTCTCTCTAAATAAATTTTAAAAAATCTTAAAGAACATAGCATATGAATAGAGAAACTGGTACAAGATGAGAGCAAAGAAGAAATCAAGAGAGTAGAATATGTCGGGCTTTGCTTTTCTCTCATTCTAGACAAGGAGCTACCTAAGCATAGGACATATGACATTCTTTTCTCCCTTAACTCTGGTACACTGACTCATAAATACAGGGTTTTTTTGTTTTTGTTTTTTTGGTTTTTTGGTGGTTTTTTTTTTGTTGTTGTTTTTGTTTGTTTTGTTTTGTTTTGTTTTTTAGTGACTTCAAAACCGAGAGGGGAAAATAGGTCCAATGATGTGCTGGTAAATGTATAACAGCTGATTCTCTAGAGGAAAATAGAGCCTAGATTTGTACAGTTGACCAGTTTCCTTGGTATGAATAATCCCACCATGGCCAATTTCAACCTACCGCTGTAATATCACTGACGGAGGCATTACGAGGAGATGTGTACAATAACCTCTCAAGAGCTAGCTTGGCTCCAGCACATCACTGCACAGAGACCACTTAGCATCTCTCTGAACAATACTCATTTAGTGCGATTCTCAGTTGGCGATGATCCCACTTGTTCAATCACACACATTTTTTCCCAGCTTTTTCAGAAGGACATTATGAGAGACATTATTAAATTATAAAGTCAAATAAAGTTGCTGAGAAAAAGGAAGTTCAGTTGGTAATTCCTTTAACTTCTTAGTAAACGAATTTTGGCTCCTTCAAAGTTCCTAATTCTCCGTAGCAGTACCCATAATTCATCTCTGCCTGAGTCATTTTCTAAAGTTTTCAGGGTATTGAGAACTCGTCCACCAATCTTTTCTTGGACACAGTATAATCTTCACATTTTTGAAAAGCAGAACATCTACTTTTTTAAGCAACACTACTTTTGTATCAGTGACTGCTCCGTGATTATGGGCAGTAATTCGGTAGCTTATGGCAATGAATCCCTTTTTAGTTTAAGTAGCCGGTTGGACTCACCATCCTGAGGTCCTGGCATTTGGCCAGCATGCTAATATTGGAGCTCTTGCTAGAATTGAATCTCTCTTCCTTGGATGCAGCTGACAATGAGAGGCAGCAATCTAACGAAGCAGCTGCTCTGTGGCTTGCTGAGTCGAGAAAATGAAGGGAGCCGGGGCTCGAGGAATGGCGGAAGGACATACAGAAAGGCAGCAAGCCCGAGAAGCCATTCCGGCTAGGGCATATAAGAAGCTACAGCTCTTTGAGCGAACTCTCCTATGACGCCTTGACGTGCGGTCAGCACTACATTTTCCAAAGGGTGGAGGCTTTACGTGTGTATGTGACAAAAATTACCACAGACCTTATCTCAATGGTGTAAAATGCCCAACCATAAAGACCAGCATTTATTGGTAGTGTGGTTTGCAAAGGAGAGCAGCTCCCATTACAGTTTGAAAGTGGACTCACTTATAAAAGCGCATTTAACCTTAAACAGTAGCCTTCTGATAATAATGTGATCCCATTTCAAACACAGGAAACAATGCCCAGCCAGTGAAACCATTAGGCTGAACCATATAAAATCGCCGTTTCTGGGGCTCATAAATGCAGATATCTGAGGTTTCCTATTCAGTGTTTCTGGCCAAAAGTCACGGTGTTAGTAACAAGGCAAAGACCCCACTTGAACTGAGGTCTTCCAAAACCAGATCCTGTTCTCGCTCCATTTCACTACACTGCATTTGTAGGATGGCAATATTTTAGTTTATAAACTTCTGAAAAGTGGGGTTTCCGACTTTTTATATGTGGCTTAGAAACAAGGAATGGTCCAAACGCTAGTAGAAAATCAATCAGATTGCTCATTTCACAAGAGTTGTCAGCCCGACTGGTTATAAACATTGTCTGGGGGAGACTAATAAAATGCGTATTCCCAGGCCACAGACCTGATGATTCGGCCTCAGGAGGTATCTGGTAAGGCTCAAGCCCTGTATCTTTAATAACCATCTAACACGGTTTGGCCGGGCCTAGTTCTGGAGTGGTATTGAGGAATCAATGAAAAGAGAACATGATGATGAAATGGATTTTCCTCTTTGTGCAGAGTGTCTTGGCACCGTGCAGATACACTCTCGAGTCTTCCATGTGAATGACACCAATAGGCAATCTGTGCTGACTAAGCAGGGACGGGCTGACACGCAGTGTCCATTCACACACCACTGGCTACGGCTGCATTTTTACTTCAGTCTGTCCTCTGAAGGCCTGCTAGGGGTTTGAGTACATTGCAAAGAGTCAATTCCTTCCTTCCTTCCTTCCTTCCTTCCTTCCTTCCTTCCTTCCTTCCCTTCCCTTCCCTTCCCTTCCCTTCCCTCCCTTCCCTCCCTTCCCTTCCTTCCCTTCCTTCCTTCCTCTCCAGCTCCCTCTTCTCCAACATCAACGGCCCTTGTTTTCTATTCTCCTTGCCATTTCCTGAAGCCAACAGCTGCTATTAAGTAAGCGTGACCAATCAGGCTTCTGGTGGGAGAGACATCCCAGAGATAAACCATTTTGCACACAAAGTTTAAAAAAAATTTTTTTTTGAGATACCACAGTAGAAACCTTGCTTGCTAGCTAAAGAAAATCAGTATCTCAAGAGACAGCATATACAAACAGCAAGGAAAACAAAAACAAGGTAATTATCTTTCCTTCCTTCAGATTTATATTCTATTTTCTTCAGCCATTAGTAAATTGGCCTTTTATTTATTTGTTTGTATAACTCACCAAGTTTGGCTTATATGCTTTCAAAAATAACCTATGATTATATTTTCTCCGTGTTAGCCATTTGTCAACATCACAGGGACCCAGAGGGTTTTCTACCTAAACTTCCTCCCTCCCCTTCCTCCAACACACACACACACACACACACACACACACACACACATCCCCACCCTGTTTTTCTCTGTGTTCACACCCCCCAACGTTAGGGAACTGGGGAGTAATTGGAATAAGGACTCAAAATTTTCCCTTCTTTAGCTTTCACTAACAAATCATTAGGTACTACTATTTGTGTGTTCTACATACGTAGATGAGATTTTAAAACAGCCACTAATTTATTTATTTCAGTACATTTACTGAGGGCGTATCACAGAGCAGATGCTGTGCTAAGCCACTGGGATATATCCCTTCAAAAAGTCAGGCATTAATCATGACTTCTTGAGCTTATATTCCAGGAGGGAAGATAGACATTAAACATTTCATTGAAACCAGGATGATTGTTACGTAATACAGAATACCACCAAGGGAGAATATAATGGGGAGATGTAACCTAATCTGGGATTCAAAGAAGGCCCCCATGATGACATGCTCAGCATACTGATGGGGGCAGAAGAGGAAAAGGGAGAGAGTAGCAAGAAATTAGGTGAGGAGCAGGGGCCGGACACGGGAAGGCTAAGCAGCATTTAAAGCCTTTGATGACGCACTCAAAGAAGAGCAGCATTAACTTGCTTTCATTCACTGCTACTTCACCATCATCAAATTAGTGGAATATTCTCTTCCCAATGCACTAACATGTATAAAGGGTCTATTTTCAAACCCATTTTTACAACTGGCTACAGTTGCTTAAGTGTTTAAATGTACTCTTTGTAAAACCAGCTTCCTCCTCTCCTTAGTATATGTTTACACACAATAACCATGTTTCCTGGGCATTTGTGTAACAATAATAATGCAGTGAGTTAAAGAATATGCTGATGGGTCATCTCACCTCAAGTTGATATTGACTCATGGGTGAGAATTCCTGGAATCCATTGATTCCAGGAGATCAATATATTACACGTAAGAAGCACTTTTTTTTGGTAGTTTATTGATAATTTCATGTAGTTCAGAAACCAGTCTTACCTAAATCATGATACATTTAACCTCAGTAGAATCCTTCAGTCCATTTATACCCTCAATATCTCATCTTCTACTTATGTTAATGTTTCACCACTATTTTAAAACAGGAAGGAGATTTAAAGATGATTGAGTCCAGATCACTTCCATTCCGAGATACCAAGAGGTTCAACGATCAGCCCGAGACCGCACTGTGAGTTAGGACGGAGCAGGGCTGTACATGCTGATCTTCTGATTTAGTTTCAAGATTTACAGACCAAACTCAAACAATGGAGATTAAAAATATGGGACCCAGGACTCCTTAAAATAATTACTGTGTCAGTAAATTTGATATACAATATGTACTTTTATTCCAGCTGGCTGAGTTTAAGGACTATAAATAGAAACCAAAACCGAAACAACCCATTCCCAAAGCAAACCTCAAACTTTAGTCCCATTCTTGGAAAAGATATGATTTGCTTGGCCCTTAACTCATAAGAGGTATATTCAATAATTATTAAGTTTCAAATGTTGACGTTAATTTCTACTACTTTTTCTTTTATGAAAAAGAAAAACTTTTACTGAAACATTTCAAAGGGTTTTACAGAACACAAACCAGCTTTTATAAACCTATAACTTGATTGTATAATAAGAAATAAACTTAAATTGAATGCAGTTTTCTTTAAAGATGAGCCAGTTTCTAAGAAGTTAAGGAATAGTGCTTGACAAAATCTTTTGATTTTATTACGCCTAAAATATACTTTAAAAAAAATAAGAACAACTTGAATTTGCTCATTCTTAAAGAGGAGCCTGTTGCTTTTACTCGTTTCAGTAATAGTCATTTAGCTGCATTTTTGTTATTTACTCTGATACATTCTGTGGGTTATGTACTCCCTGGGTGCTCAATAAATGGCCGCTGTTGGACTGACTGACAGATGTTGTTTGATCGCCTAAGCACTACTGTAGGGAGCACAGATAAACAGATGCTGCTGAAAGGGAGAAGCTTACAGATGGAGGAAGTGAAGCAGGGAAGGGGAGGAGGTTAGGGCTCATCGAAGAGCTGAGCCCTATGTGCCATTTGAAATTAATATCTATCAATTATTTGGAAGCATATGTAGGGAATTAGTGAATCTTAGTGTTATGGATTATTATTATTAGATAGACAAAATAGGGTTCTATCTTGGCCTTTTGTTTTCCTCCCAAATATTTTCTGTAAACTTCGAGAGGCAAGCGCAACTTCCTAGTAGTGCAGCCTAGGCCCTGGAATACGCCAGATTATCAGTAATCACTTCATGTGGGCCAGGCTCTGTGCTCTGGCTGTGCGTGTCAGGACAGGTAAGACCGTTTCTTCCAAAGAGCTCACCAGTCAGTCATACAGGTGAGGTATCTCTCTCACCGTGGGCACCAACCTCTATTAACCATGACTTTTATTTTTTGTATTCTCATGCTTTGACATCTTGGGGCCTGACTGACCCTAGAGGTCCTGACCCTCCTACAGTTGGCTAATTCCTAGAGAGAGCAAGCAACTTACCTGGGAAACGTGCCTTTCATATCCATACCAACGATCCAGAGCCCATACCCCAAACCACCCCTTTTATCAGGCTCTTACCTCTGAGCCACTATCCCCCTGCCCTAAT
The DNA here is from genome assembly GCF_023065955.2 of Ursus arctos. Classification (NCBI taxonomy): domain Eukaryota; kingdom Metazoa; phylum Chordata; class Mammalia; order Carnivora; family Ursidae; genus Ursus; species Ursus arctos. Next base: position 29,188,912 of record NC_079873.1, on the reverse strand, counting down.
CACCCCAGGGCCAGGTACCAGACAGCTAGGCACAGCCCCTCTGCCCCAAAGCCCACTGAAATTATTCAAACTACCCAGTCCTAAACCTGCTCCCCCTGTCTCACCCATTCCTTCCCACGGAAACCACAATAAAAGCTCCTGACCATGTTTTCCTATTTCTCCGTCTCCCTCCTGACTGACACTGGTGCTTCTCTCATGTGGCCCAGCATGGCGTCGCTGTGTCTCCTGTTTCTAGGGATGTGTGAGTAGAGCAAACTTTTTCCTTCATGGCAGTCACAACCATGTCTGTGTGTCTTACCATTCCCAATTAAGACAAACCCTGGCTACCCTTAGAACACAACTCCACCAAATCATTCTTTGCTTTCAACTAAGGTCTCAAAGATAATTTAGGGTTGGTAGGAGATGAGTGTAGACAGGCCAAGGCAGCAAGCATCTACAATGCACAAGTAAATAAATTATGAACTCTCCACAGGTAAAGGAGGGAAAAGACCATGAAATAAATTCAAAAGAACTAGATCTTATATATGTCCAGTGTATGAAAAGCAATAACTTTAAAGCACTTATTAAAAATAAAACTTGAGTGCCAACCTCCAAGCAAATTTCAAGGAATGAGATAGTTTCCCCACATGGGTAAGACTGTATTTATCATTTTTATTTAATCATTCTTTGGAAATCATGCTTTGGAGAGCATGGGTGAAAATATCTGTGGTCATAAAATACCGATGGTGGTAGTTGAAAGTACTCTCATACTTTGAAAGATTGGATTGAGCCTGAGGATTGAATGATCGTTATAGAGTTATGAAAATAATGGACCATGTTAAGGAATTAAAGGTTTGCAGTTATATATACTCCGGGAGCCAAAAATCAATATTAATTAACATTGTTAAATGTTAACTATGTTAACTGTTAAATGTCTCCATGTGCTCAATATTTTAAAATATATTTTTCCTACTCTTTAGAAATAGATATATGAAAATGAAATGGTGATTGAATTAAGTGATATTTTTTCTGTACAGAAAAAGCACTGGTAAAAGAAAGATGATTTTTATTTTCAGAATGAATGATAGAATTCTCCCTTCTCCCAACATAGAAAAGTGCCCATAGTTTCTATGACTCATTTGCATGAGGACCATTTATAATGCAATTATATGCTTAATAGGAGCCATGATGTAGGTCTTCTTACACCCAGTACTACCAGATCACTTGTCAACACTTGGCTTTACCTGTCTTCCTACCATGCACATGATTCATGGAAGTTATTGAGTAGACAAGGCAAATACCCGGTGCTTTTTGTTGTTTTTCTCACACCAGTTAGGTGTGTGTGTGTGTTTTATATATATATATGTGTGTGTGTGTGTGTATATATATACATATATATATACATATATATACACACATATATATATACATATATATATATGTATAAATATATATTAATGTGTGTGTGTGAGAGAGAGAATGACATAGTTTCAGGCATCATTCAGTTAAACCAATAAAGCCAAAGGAAAAGTAGCCTAGAAAATTATTATGAAAATTCTGAGATATGTCACTGTTCAGCGTGGAGGTTCACACCATTGTGTTTATCCTGAGAAAGCATCCCTTAAAATGCTGCAGCTGTGGAACCTAATGAAAATCCAGAGCATCTGTACCGTGACAGAAATTCATTGCCAAAGCCCTGGTGCCTGCCTACTGGTGGGCATGGAGAATGTCTACCACTGTCTTCAAGAACATTCTTTAGACATTCCAAAATTATTAACACTGGCCCCATGGAAAGACACATTTATCAAGGCATTGCAGCAGATTGTTGATTTTTTTCCCTGCGGTTGATATGCAATAGAATGGGATGACATTCATTCTAAAGTCAGAGATCATAGGCATCTAAGAAAGGAATATACATAACAATCTTTTGCTAATACACAAATGGAATTCTCACTGGTCTGTTGTAGCAGCAAACAACCAAATATGAGAAATTAGAAAATAAACTCTCACAGGGATAAAAAGAAGTTATATAACCTACCCATACTTTAAATGCTTAGGGAAAAAGTGAGGAGCTTTCCATTTATTGAGTGATTAAATTGCCCCATGCTCTGTGCTAATATTAGGCTTTACCTATGTGATCACATTCTAATCACCACAATAGCCCTAAGGGTAATCATGATACCAAAAATAATGATATTAATAACAGACATTATTGAGCGCCTGCTATATGCCAGATACTACGAGTTTTGCACATATTAACTTGGTATTAAATTTTCTCAACAAAACTGAGTGGTAGGACACATTGCAGTACCAATTTTAGAGTCAAAGAAACTGAAGCACAAAGATCTATGTAACATTCCCAATAGCCAGAAAGTCAAAGGGACCCCAATATGCATGATGCAAGAAACAGTTGGAGAATTTAGTAAGGAAAAGGGGAAATTCAAAATGAAATCAGGTTGATGGCCACCTTCAAATCTGCAGATGCCTGACATCCAAAGGACAGATTACATTGGATCACCATGGCTCCAAAACATCTTGCCATGAACAATGAGTGGAGGAGACAGGCTGACATTCTGAACTGTTCAAAAGTGAACACTGCCTTAGGGAACTGGGAATTCTCCAGCAACCTCCATTACAAAAGGGTTCAAGTAAAACTTGGCAACCACCAGGCAGAGTAAAATGAGGCAGACTCCAACGTTTCAAATCCCAATGATCTGGATTTGAATCTTCACCACTTTCTCTGTGACCTCGGGAAAGCCACTCAAGCACTCTGTGACCACTTCATCAATACAAATGGAACAAATCAAGGTTCCTGGGTTCACAGATAATGTTCGCTGCATGATAAGCTCAGTCCAGTGCATCACTTGGCATTCTGACAACAGTTTATATTTAGCACATTTCTAAGGTGTGACATTGTAGCTAAATGCAAAAAATATATACCTGATGGGGTGTTTTTTTCCCCTTGTCTTTTATCTTTTGGGCTTTTATGTAGATTTCATTATTGACAGTTCTATGAGAATTTTGTGTCTAAGGATAGCACAAAGAGACCAATGATAAATGTGTTTAGGAGATTCTGGCTTCTGATTTCTGTTTCCATGAAAAAGAATTCTAAAAATTTACTTTATCTCATGGTGGTTGTAGTGGGTATGAGGGGCTTTCTAAATATTGAGGGGATGATGCCTAACTTTTTACTTACTCATTCTGCGGTTTTCCTACTGTGTGATTCATATGCAGAAGATCCTTTTTGTGGATCTGTCCTTTTCTTACATTTGTCTGTTGTGACATATTTTCCCTAAAATACAGCTGCCAGTTTGATCTACATGCTGCGTCAGCTGGAAGGGTATGAAATGCCTCTCACAGATTCAGCTGGTCCAATGGAGTGGCTTTGATTTTCTTTCCCAGCTGTTGTGTAAATTGGCTGCTCCTTGAGTGTATTAGAACTAGTTTATATTTCATAGCATTTAATAGCTTTGGAATTACCAGAAATAGCTATCGTAATAAACATGAAAATGATAGCACTCATTCTCCTTGAGGATAAGAGATGCAAACTTTCTTCCATGCATTTTTATCCCCTCCTCTACCAGGTAAAGCCAACTACTGCACAACTATGATTCTGAATTTGCAATCAAGTATTTGGAAAGGTTCTGGAAATCTTCCTTCTTTAATCCCCCCCTGCTTTAAATTTTAGTTGTTCTTCTTATTTTAATTTTCTTTTCTCCACACTGTTTATCTGTATGAAAATAACCCTTCACCTCCTCAATTTCACACAGAAAAAAAAGATTAGATGCACATGACACCAACTTTCTGTACTAAATATGGTCTGTTGCAAGGGGAAAGAGAATGAGAAAATCGCGACTAGGGAAACAAGGATGTAAAATTTAAGCTATACAGGTTTCCAACAATTCCATGTAGTGCCCTCTCTGCAACTCCAAGCCACGCAGGACATTTACTCTCCTTCCAATCCAGCAAAGTTGCTCTGAGCTTCAAAGTGAGCTTTCTTTAATGGACCCTAGAAATCTAGTTATCTTTTTTTTTTTAACCAAAAATAAAGCTTTTTGTTGTCTAGGGATGAACCAAGAGCCCTAAATAGAAATAGCCTATGTAAAATGTAACACATGGAATTAAAATGATACAGAAAATAGCTCTACCTGAAATACCCATCACTGTGGGGGAGAAGATTATGTACCGATTACTGAAGAGTCTGAAAATGAAGAGGACACTTCTGTAGACAAACTAAAGACAAAGTTTCTCCCAACTTTTACTAGAAATTGTCCTGTCCTTAGTCAGAATTCCAGCTCCAGTCTGGCCTTCAGGTTATCAATGAGGGCATTTTTTTGTATTAATTCACATTCCCAGAGTTGACCCCATTTATTTGGCCCCCAAACATCCCAGTGAATCTAGCTCCCTGGATTCTTCCCCCACTCTCAAACTTGAATCACAAAAAACATCTAAAATAATATAAATGCTAGTTCTGCTTACCCATAATTAGACCCAGTACATACTTCCTTCTGCTCTAGAAGGAAGCAGTCCAGTTGACGTTTTATGAACTTAAGAAGACAAGCGGGGAGTCACAGATTATTTCAATTTGATATCTGGGCAACTATATAGCCTTTGTATTTTTTGTCTATTTTTTTTATTAACATAGCCTTTGGAAAAGAATGGTGATCTACTAATATCCTGAGAGTTATCAAAAGAAAATCTCAGTCATTTGGTGTTGCATTTTCTCTACCAACTAAAACTCCAACTTCGATCCAGAATGGTGGCTGCCACCAGGTCTTAAAGGATTTGCACACTGGTTTTCCCCATTCACCCTTGGGTTTTTTCATTCATTTACTAAGGGCTTATCTACCTCTGTCCTATCTGGCTTGCTACAAAGAAATGTACAGAGAAGAAGGTACCCTTTTGTATTTATAAACCCAAATGGAAAACATTTTCAACCTCTACTGAGGTTATTTTAACTATCTCTTTGATGACATGGGGTTTTTTTTTTCTCTTTTTCTCCTTTAGTTCTGTTCATTTTACGCTCAAAGTATTTATTTGAACATGGTCAGCTCAAGCTGATTCTTTTAATGGTGCCAAGTGGCATGGCTGAGTGTTTGACCTCCCTTTCATTAAAAAAGTTTTATTAGCACTGAGCCAGCGAGCTTTCTATTCCAGACCCAAATGAAGAGCTGAATAGGCACAGCACACTTGGCCTGTTTGTAACCATCTGGTTCAAGTGACTTTCGACTGCACCAAATCTGTCCCCACCTGTGAATTCACCCTTGAAACTGAGCTAAGGGAATAAGAGTCGGAAGGGCAGCCAGGCCTTCCCTGAGTCACTGCCAAGTTTAGGTTTCACATCTGACAAGAAGTATGTTTTCAGCCAACTGCCATCCCTGTCATAGCAAACGCAAAGTTGTTTAAGCGATTTTAAGAAAAGACTTTGCTTAAAACTTAATATATTCACCCAGGACAATTTTGGGGTTGACAGTCTAGTTCAGTCCTGCACTGTTAGAAGAAACAGAAAACACAACTAGCTTTCATTCTTTGGGATGTAGTGGTCGTCCCTGTGAAATCATATGCCCCATGAGAAGACACAATTAGATCTGTCTTCTCTTTGGAAACTTTCATTTCCTATCTGTATTGTAATAAATTCCTTCCACAGGCTAAAAACAGACTCAGCAAGGGTAGATTATGAAGATTTGAGGCTGTTACTGAGACAGGGTTACTGGTGGCTGGAGGATCCTGCCTTTTCACTACAACATGAGCAATTTCAGTACTTATTTTACATGTCACCATAGCTTCACTGTCTCCCTCTCATGTTTATTCATATCTTCTGAAAATGTTTATTTTATGGTCCCAAGAATAGCGTCACTGTTTATTCTTTGATCATTCATAGTTGCCTCAATATTTATAAGACTGTATACACTGTTTTGCATCTGATCAGTTTAAAACTTTAGAGCTCAGGGCTAAATCTTAGATTACCAAGACTGAGGGTGAAGAATGCCAAACTATCCACAGTTGAGGGGACTTTTTTTCAATTTTAATCTCTCAAACTGATCCTCTATATTGAAATTAAAAATAACAAAGCAATTAAATACAAAAAGGAATAAACCAAAGACTCAATCAGTTATAATACTCAGGGTGGACAAGTTTCAGGATAATGAGACCTTTAATACTACTTTATCATGTGAATGCTCCTCTGGTTATATTTTATATCAGCCTCTGTTAGTTTATTTTCTACTGTTCACCAGAGTTTGTCACCAGTTCTTTGGTTTTCTGTCTTCTACTCACGCAGGTAAGTATCATGAGGGCTCAGGCCTCAACTCTATTGCTGACAATTAAAAAGTTTCTTCAACATCACATATTCTCAACAAATATTTGTTGAGTGAATGAATGAATGGATAAATGTATGAAATGCAATTAGGCAACTGTCAAAAGCAATGAAATAAACTTAGAACCTTTGTTCATGTTATTCTTTATAGGAATTTATTATAAGAAAGGTATTATATATGAACAAGGTCATTCAGTATACCACTTTTAATATTCCAAAACAGAAGAACTGACAGAATTTCTTGACCTATTAGATATGGAATATGAGCAAAAGAGAGGAATCAGAAAGGTTTTGGCCTGAGCAATTAGAAGAAAGGCATTGCCGTTAACCATGATGAGGAGAGTACAGCAGTTGTTATTTACTAGGACAAATACCAGGAGCTCAGTTCAGGGCATTCTAAGTTTAGACAGATAAGCAATGTGGATGCCAGTTTGGAGTTCAAGGGAGAAATACAAACTAGAGATGAAAATGCAGTAGTCATCAGTCATGAAATTTCATGCAATCATCTAAAAATTAAACATAGAACAGAGATCCAAGGACAAGGCTTTGGGGCATTCTAACATTTAGATGTCTTGGGAATAAGGGAAGAACCAGTGAAAGAAACCAAAAGCAGTAGTTAGCAAAGAAAGTAAGAAGAAATTCACTGAAGTGCACTGTCCTAGAACCCAAGAGAAGAAAGTGTGGCAAGAAGATGATCATGACCAACACTAGCAAATTTCACTAACATATAAGGTGGGAACTGAAATATAGCTCTTCCTTTTTTCATGGGGATCATTGTCAACATGGGGGTCACTGAGGAAAGCTTTCCTGTATTCCTAATGGTATAGAGCTTGGGCACAATAATCTGTTGTTAAAGGACCATAAGCAAAATTGGTACAATTTGGTAATACTGCCCTTGGAACCAGTAAGTATGGCTTGATGATAGATAGGCAGTGAGATACTAATAGGAGATCAGTTCCATTAGAGAAACAGTGGAATTAGGCAAAATTGTAAGGTTGACAAGGATATCCCAACGCACCCAAGCTGAGCTGTTAGAGATTCTTCTTCACATATACAAGACAATACTCTGGTTTATCTCGATTGTCCCTTGGGAACTCCATTTACTTGACTATAAAATGAGTTCAGATTCAACTCATGCACTCATTCAATCAAATCAAAGCTAATACTTAGAAGGCACTTACTGTGAGCCAGTCATTGTTCCAGGTGCTATGTACAGCTGTGAGCAAAGCAGACGTACTTCCTGAGGCTTCATATTTGCAGCAGAAAACAAAAATCAAAGAAAAAAACCTATCTTTGTTATACTAGATGGAGATAAGTGCTTAGAGAACAATTAGGCAAGGAAGGGGGATAAAGAGTGCAGGAAGAGGTGTGATGCAATTTTAAAGAAGGGAGTTGGGGGCACCTGGGTTGCTCAGTTGGTTGGGCACCTGACTTTTGATTTTGGCTCAAGTCATGATCTTGGAGTCGTGGGATCAAGCCCTGTGTCAGGCTCCACGCTCAGGAGGGAGTATGCTTGAGTTTCTCTCTCTCCCTCTGTCCCTCCCCCTGCTTGCGCTCAAGCGCACACACACATGCACATGCGCTCTCTCTCTAAAAATAAATCTTTTTTAAAAAGGAGAAGGTAGTCAGGGGGAAAAGGCTACATTTAAGCAGAGCCCTAAAGTAGGTGAGTGCATAAGCCCCAGGGACATACTGGAGGCAAAAACACTGACTGTAGTGGAAAGCCTATGTGAAGGCCATGGAGAAAGAGTGTGCCTGGTGTGTGCTATAGGAGCTACAAGAAGACTGGTTTGGTGGGGCGGGAGCGGGGCAGCTAGCAGAAAAATAAGGCACAGATTGAAAGGAGAGTGGACAGTTAAAGATGTCTGTATAAGGCTTTGCAGGTATAAAAAAGGCTGTGGCCTTTACCTTTACGGAGAGGGCCTACCCTATTCGCCCCTGCAGATCTCCTTACCACCCTCCTCCTTTCCGCCTTGGGAGGTGGAATCTATAGAATGCACCACCCTGGATCCTTTGCCCTGTGTCCTTCATTTGGATCTGGCCAATTGGAAGGACACACTGGCAGAAGTGGAGAAGTAAGAACCTCTGTTGTGGTCATGCGTGGCTGGACTTCCCTTTGGGCATCCTTGATCCATGGCTCTAGCTCTCAAGCTGTCCTGGTGAAAATGTTACTTCCCTTTTCCTCATTCAGACCTGGGCAAGGAAAGATTTCCAGCTGGTGCTGGCCCCTGCTTCTTCCAGTGCTCTTTGTTTTCCTTAATTTCATAAATTCTTATAGTCTCTTCACTAAATTCTATTCAGTTAAATACTTTGTACAATCTCATCTACAATTTTACTATGATTTATTTACTTCTTTATTTTGAGAGAGATAGAGCTTGAGCAGTGGGGGAGGGGCAGAGGATGAGAGAGAATCTCAAGCAGGTTCCACGCCCAGCACAGAGTCTTGACACGGGAGCTTTGATCTCATGACCTTGAGATCATGACCTGAGCCAAAATCAAGAGTCAGATTATGCTAAACCAAGCCACCCAGGCGCCCCTATGCAATCTCTTCTACTCTGCCAAAATCTGTACAGAATCAAACAGCCATTGGAGGGTTTTGAGCAGAGCAGTGACGTGACCTACTCATGTTAAAACGATAATGACAAACCACGAGAGACTATGGACTCCGGGAAACAAACTGAGGGTTTCAGAGGGGAGGGGTGTGGGGGGATGGGATAGGCTGGTGATGGGTATTAAGGAGGGCACGTATTGCACGGAGCACTGGGTGTTATACGCAAACAATGAATCATGGAACATTACATCAAAAACTAAGGATGTACTCTATGGTGACTAACATAACATAATAACAAAAAAATAAAAACAAGGTAAAAGGATAATGTTGGCTGCTATTTTGAAAACTGGCTCTAAGGAGACAACCATATAAGCAGGGAGATCAGACCATTTAATGGACTAACAATCCAAGCAAGAGAGAATGATGGCTTGGACCAGGATGGTAGCAGTAGAGGTGGAAGAACTGTTCAGATTTGGGATGTATTTTGAAGGTATAGCCCACAGAAGTTGCTGACAGATGAGATGTAGGTGTGGGAAATGTAAGAGTCCAGAATGACTTCTATGGCTTGTGCTTCACCTCACATTCTATTCTTCTTGGTGCTGATCAACACAGTCACTTCATATTACGATCTGCAAGGCATCAACATGTTTGCTATTGGGTTTACTAGAAAAAAGTGCCACTTAAAGTAAAAAGAGTCTCCGTGGACCCTGAACCTTAATCACAAGCATCCTCTTAGTGCTAGCTGTGATTACAGGAATTGAGATTGGTTCTTAAGAAATATTATAAAACATATAGATCCAAAGACTTTTGTTTCCTTCCAAATACTCATTTTTGAAGTCAGTGCATTCTAATGAGTCAAGAAAAACATTTTTCAAACTTTTGTTTTAATAATGCTCTTTAAGACCATGTTCTTGTACATCAAAGCAATAGTATGTGGTCACAGAACAATGTTAAAGACAAAGAAAGATATGGTATTTTATTAAGTAAAAAAAAATCTTACAAAACAGTATGCAAAGTTTGTCCCTGTTTTTGGAAAAACAATATATGCATATTGCATATATGTGGTAGATTGCTTGCAGTTCACACCTCCCTATAGCCTAGTCTGCTGATAGCGCCCTCCTACACTGACTGTGGCCTTACTTTGGCCAATAGAACAGAAGCAAATATGATTCAAGCAAAGACTTTGAAGAGTTCTTGAGTACTGGGACTTGCTGCTCTTAGGGCACTCCAAAAATCATGTGAATAAGCCTAAGCTAGCATGCTAGATGATGAGAGACAACATAGGGGCAGACTAATGTCATCCTAGCCTTCCCAGATGAGGCCATCATACACAAGCCAGCCCCGGTCACCACCAGCTGACCAGAGACACATGAAATCAGCCAGGGCTGGCTCAGACCAGAAGAACTGCATAGCTGAACTCAATTCAAATATCCAACCTGCAAAATAATGATCTGTTATGGACCAAATGTTTGTGACCCCCTCACATTCCTATGTTGACTTTCTAAGCCCTAAGTAATTAAGGTCAAATAAGGTCGTAAGGGTGTGGCTCTAATTCCATACAAAGACATCAGAGAGCTTATAAAAAGAGACACCAAACAGATCACTCCTGTACTCTCTCCCCTCTTTGTGCATGTGTGTACATATGTGCATGTGCACACACATGCACTTCCATCAAGAAAAGGCCAAGAGTAAATAAAAGATAGCCATCTACAAGCCAAGAAGAGAGCTCTCACCAGCAACCACCCATGCTGGTACCTTGATCTCAGACTTAGAACCTCAGACCTGGGAGAAAATAAATTTCTGTGATGTAAGCCACTGAGTCTATGGTATTTTATTATAGCATCCAGAGCTGACTAATACATGATCTAAATGCATGGTTGTTGTTTTAAGTCACAACATCTGGGATAGTTTGTTACACATCAAAAGCTACTGGATATTCATACGTAGTTGAGTTATGCATGTACATAAAATTAAAAAATAATTGGAAAATAGACCCAAATATTCCTCTGAGTGATGGGATGATATGTGATTTCCATTATTTTCTTCTTTTACTTTATTTTCTTTTTTTTTGCAATAAACATATTTTTGCAGTAAAACATATAAAAATATCAGAGTAAAGCAGTATGAAAGGCTAACTTTTAAAGCAGCAATGGAAATTAAGGATGAGAAAAAGACAGTCTAAAGCTGAAAGAAACATCCACTAACTGTGGGTTGGAATGAGAACATCCAGGGATTTGTAACTTCTACTTCCAGAACAACACTATGAAAAAAAATGGCTATAAAGAAGATCTCAAAAGCCTCTACCTTATGTCCTTATCTGGTCCTGGCATAGGACACAGAAATACACAAGCCAATTGCCCTTAGTAAGCCCTTCCACCTTGCCCATCTCAGCACCCTTAATGCCCAAGAGCCTCACTGTGTCTTCTTAGAGAACCAGGCCAAGGAAGAGAAGGGTGGACAGAAACGTGTATTCTGTTACATGGTTTCTTTTGCTGGGATAGCTTTTCCTCAAATAAAAGTTAATCAGAAGCAATCAGTGTAATACACATCAACAAAATGAAAGATAAAAATCATATGGTTGTCTCAAAAGATGCAGAAAAAGCATATGACAAGATTCAACATCAACTCAGATAAAAGTCTCAACAAAGTGGGGTTAAAGGGAACACAGCTCAGCATGATAAAGGCCATACTGGAAAACCCTCAGCTAACATCATACTCGATGGTGAAAAACTGGGAGCTTTCCCTGGTAAGGTCAGGCACAAGACAAGGATGTCCACTCTCACCACTTTTATTCAATATAGCACTGGAAGTCTTAGCTACATTGATCAGATAAGAAAAAGAAATGAGGGATCCATACTGGAGAAGAAGTTAAGCTGTATTTGCAGATGACATAATACTATACATAGAAAATACTGAAGACTCTCCCCCCCAAAAAAACTACTAGAAGTAATAAACAATTTCAGTAAAGTAGCAGGATACAAAATTAATACCCAGAAATCGGTAATGTTTCTATACACTCAATGAAGTAGTAGAAATTTAAAAAGCAACACATTGATAGTTGAACCAAAAAGAATAAAATACCTAGGAATAAACTTAACTAAAAAGGGGGGGGGACCAGGGTGGCTCAGCTGGTTAAGCATCTGACTCGATTTTGGCTCAGGTCATGATCTCGAGGTCATGGGTTTCAGCCCCACATCAGGCTCCACGCTCAACAAGGAGTTTGCCTGAGATTATCTCCCTCTCCCTCTGCTCTTCCCCGTGCTCACACAGACATTCTTTCTCAAGCAAATAAATCTTAAAAAAAAAAAAAAGGTGAAAGACCTGTACTCTGAAAGCTTTAAAACACTGATGAAAGAAATTGAAGATGACACAAATGGAAAGATATTCCATGCTTATGGATTGGAAGAATTAATATTGTTAAAATGTCCATATTACCCAAAGCAATCTACAGATTCAGTCCAATCCCTATCAAAATACCAACAGTATTTTTCATAAAACTAGAGCAAATACTACTACAATTTGTATGGAACCACAGAAGACCCTGAATAGCCAAAGCAATAATAAGAAAGAAGAACAAAGGTGGAGGCATCACAATCCCCAATTTCAAGATATACTAAGAAGCTGTAATAATCAAAACACTACATCAAAACCTAATGATGTACTATATGTTGGCTAATTGAACATAATAATTAAAAAACAGTATAGTACTGGCACAGAAAGAGACACATAGATCAACAGAACAGAATGGAGACCCCAGAAATAAACCCAGAATTATATGGTCAGTTAATCTATGACAAAGAAGGCAAAAATATGTAATGGAGAAAATACAGTCTCTTCAATCAACGGTGCTGGGAAAGCTGGACAGCTACATGCAAAAGAATGAAACTGGACCACTTTCTGACACCACACACAAAAATAAACAGAAAATGGATTAAATACCTAAATGTGAGATCCGAAACCATAAAAATCCTAGAAGAGAACACAGGCAGTAATTTCTCTGATATCAGCCATAGCAACATTGTTCTCAATATTTCTCCTAAAACAAGGGAAACAAAAGCAAAAATAAACTATCAGGACTACATCAAAATCAAAAGCTTTTACACCACAAAGGAAACCACCAACAAAACAAATAGACAATCTACTGAATGAGAGAAGATATTTGTAAATGATATATCCAATAAGAGGTTAATATCCAAAACATGGAAATAATTTATGCAACTCAACACCAAAAAAACAAACAATCCAATTAAAAAATGGGCAGAGGACTTAAAGAGACATTTTTCCAAAGACGTACAGATGGCCAACAGAGATATGAAAAGATGCTCAACATCACTAATCATCAGGGAAATGCAAATCAAAACCATAATGAGTTATCACCTATGCCAATTAGAATGGCTAACATCAAAATGACAAGAAACAACAAGTGTTGGTGAGGATGTGGAGAAAAAGGAGCCCAATCTTGGTGCTCATTCTCTATTGGTGGGAATGCAAACTGGTGCAGCCAGTCTAGAAAAACACTACGGAGGTCCCTCAAAAAATTAAAAATAGAAACACCATAGGATCCAATAATTCCACTATTGGGTATTTAGCCAAAGAAAATGAAAACACTAATTTGAAAAGCTACATGCACCCTTATGTCTATTGCAGCATTATTAACAACAGCCAAGATACGGAAGCAACCTAGGTGTCCATCAATAGAAGTATGGGTAAGGAAAATTTGGTGTACACACACACACACACACACACACAGCCATAAAAATAGGTGATATCGTGCCATTTGAGACATCATGGATGAACCTAGAGGGTATTATGCTACGTGAAATAAGTCAGAGTGAGAAAGACAAATACCATATGATTCCACTCGTAAGTGGAATCCTAACAAAACAAACAAACAAACAAAAAGAAAAACCCCGAAAAAACAAAAATCAGAATCAGACCTATAAATACAGAGAACAAACTGATGGTTGCTAGAGTGGAGGGGGTGGGGAGTTGGACATAACGGGTGAAGGGGAGAGGGCGATACAGGCTTCCAGTTATGAAATGAATAAGGCACAGGAATAAAAGACACAGCATAAGGAATAGTCAATGGTATTGCAATAGCAGTGTGACAGGACAGATGGTAGCTATGCTTGTGGTGAACAGAGCATAATGTATAAATCTGTCAAATCGGTAAGTTGTACACCTAAAACTAATATAACATTGTGTGTCAACCATACTCAAATAAAAATTTTAAAAACACGTTTGAGAAAAATCAAAGAAATTTGGACATTGCCTGGAATAATATTTTAAATAATTTTGTTGGGCGTGAAAAAATTGTTAAGAGTGTAGATCTCATGTTAAGTGTTCTAAAAATTTTAAATAAGTTTTATACATTTTAAAATAAAAGTTTTAAAAATAGGTAAGCCATAGACTAGGAGCTAATATTCCCAAATATATTCCTAAAACATATATCAGGTAAAAACTGGTCACCAGGGCATAGAAAAGAACTCCTATAATGGAATAACAAAAAGACAATTCAATGAAAAAAAAAAGAGCAAAAATTGAACTAGCTATTTCACAAAAAAAGTTTATATGAATGGCCAATAAACACACGGAAAGATGCTCCATCCACATTATGAGTCGACAAAAATGCAAATTGAAACCCAAGGAATTACCAACCTTAATGGTTAAAATTAATAAGCCTGACAACACCAGATATTGGCAAGGACACGAAGCAGCTAAAACTCTCAAATATTGTTGATGACAGTGCAAAATGGTACAACTGCTTTGGTAAAAGGTCTGCCAGTTGCTTATGACACTAAACACCTGCTCTCCGACCTAGCAGTTCCACTCCTAGCTTTTTACCTAAGTGAAACAAATATCCACAAAAACACTTTTACATGGACGTTCATAGCAGCTTTATTTGTAATAACCCCAAACTAGAAATTGCCCAGGTGTCTATCCATAAAATAATAGATTTATTCACTTCCAAAGCAGGCAAAACTAGTCAATGGTGGCAAAAAATCAAGGCAGTGGTTTCCACTGGGGTGTGTGTGAAGGTTTTAACTGGGAAGGAGTAGGAGGTTACTTTCTGCACTGATGGTAATATTCTCTATTTTGATAGGGGTTTGGGTTATGTAGGTATATGCATCTGTCAAAACTCAACAAGTGTATGTTTAATATTTTTAGCATCAGGGGCGCCTGGGTGGCACAGTGGTTAAGCGTCTGCCTTCGGCTCAGGGCGTGATCCCGGCGTTATGGGATCGAGTCCCACATCAGGCTCCTCTGCTATGAGCCTGCTTCTTCCTCTCCCACTCCCCCTGCTTGTGTTCCCTCTCTCGCTGGCTGTCTCTATCTCTGTCAAATAAATAAATAAAATCTTTAAAAAAAATAAAAAAAAATAAAAAATATTTTTAGCATCAATATACATAAATTTTATCTTAAAATTTAAAAATCTGTGAACAAAATAATTAGTTAATGAATAAACCTGGGCAAGGAACAGTAGGAACAGTAGAAGGAACAGTAGAAGGAACAGTAGAAGGAACAGTAGGTCTGAGGTACAGAGATCCAAAACTGTAGAATAGGTTCTGAGAACTACAAGGATATCCAATGGCTACACAAAGAATCTGGCATTGCTCGTGTTTATAGCTCCCCCCAAGAGAAAATTAGTTTTCATTATCTCCAACGTGAAACAAATACTGATAGGTTTGTAACAATTCCAAGGGAAAGATGCAACCCTTTAACGCACAAAAATGCCTTCTGATGCATCTAAATAATAAATAAGCCTCTATCATTCTGTTTGAACTAGTATGAACTTCAGAACTTGAGTAATAGTTCTCTCCATGCCAATCCCCATCATCATCGGAGAGGGCTTCCATAGCCATTCGGATCTTCTATCCAACTTCCTACTCACCAAGTTTCTTGATTTCCTGGGTACTCAACCACTAGTCTATTATGGCCTCAAGTTACACCTTGCCACACATAAAACTATAATAACCCTCAAATCTGTTTTTCTTTAAATAACCATATATTTTTATTATTTCTCTTAATGAGAAATATGGGACTCAAACTCATGACCCTGAGATCAAGAGTCGCATGCTCTTCTGAGTCAGCCAGACATCCCAACCCTCATGTCTTAAATACCCCTTGAAACCGTCTTAAAAATGGTATCTCTTGATTTTCTTCATACTTCTCTGATCATGCCTTTCCAGTTCCTTTTGCAGACCTCACTAGCTCAGTCTACAACTCAAAGTATCATTAGCCAAATTATTCTGTCCTTGGCTCTACTCATCATCATACACATCTTCCCTAAACAATCTCACCCATGCTCATGGCTTCCCCACCATATATGATGATGACTCACAAATGTCTATCGTTAGCTTAGACCTCTCTCATGATCTCCATCCTAGTACATAAGCTGCCTAATTAACATTCCTACCTAGATATCCTAGACAGTCCTCAAATTTACTATCTCAAAGAGAGCTCAGTGTCTTTCAACAAATCCTTTCCCCATTTTTGTGTTCCTCAACCTGGTAATGGCAACAGAACTATGAAAATGAAAGTCATCATTTATTCCTGCATTCCCTTAACTAGCCCTCCATATCAAGGGCTGTGTCCTGCCACTTCTACCATCTTTGTTTTGGTGTATAATATACTTTATTTTAAAACTTCTCCAGCTTTATTAAGGTATAATTGACAATTGTATATTTAAGGTGTACAATGTGATATTTTGATATACATTGTGAAATGATCACCACAATCAAGCAATGAACATACCCATCACCTCACATTGTGTCTGTGTGTGTGTGTGTGTGTGTGTTGGTGTTGAGAACACTTGAGAGCTGTTCATTTGTATGCTGGTGGTTACCAGTTGCTGAGAGGTTGGGGAAATGGGGAGCTGTAGATCAAAGGGTACAAACAATAGATCTGAAATATTTTCACCACAAAAAGTAAATAGTAATTATATGACATGATGAAGGTATTAGCTAACATTAAGGTGGTAATCATTTTATAGTATATAAATGTATCAAATCAATAGCGTTGTACACCTTAAACTTATAAAAAGTTATACGTCAATTATATTTCATTAAAACTGGAAAATCTCTCTTAGCAAATTTCAAGTGTACAATATAATATTGAGTCACAATGTTGTACATTAGATCTCCAGATCTCTTATTCATTCTGCATAACTGAAACTTTGTACCCTTTGACCAACATCTCCCTTTTTTCCCCACCCCTCAGCCTCCAACAACCACTATCCTACTTTCTGCTTTCATAAGTTTTTTTAGATTCCACATATAAGTAAGATTGTGCAGTGTTTGTCATTCTGTGTCTGGCTTATTTCACTTAGGAAAATATCCATTTCTAACATCTTCATCTTTTTCACACTTGTTCATTCTCCCTGCAAAATTCTACTCAATTTCATTTTTTTTAAAAAGTAGGCTCCATGCCCAGCATGGAGCCCAACATGGGGCTTGAACTCATGACCCTGAGATCATGAGTCAGATGCTTAACTGACCAAGCCACTCAGATGCCCCTCAATTTCTCATCTTGAAACCTACGGAGTAGAAACACGTGTGGCAATGTGTGTGTGTGTGCACACAGAGTGTCATGGTACTCACCTAGTAACACAGGCATTCTCATCCTTGACTGCACACTAAAATCACCTAAGGAACTCACATAATTCTGAGTCAATTGGTCTTAAATGGGATCCTGCCATGATATGGGAAGATTCAATGGGCAGCCAAGGATGGCAGTCATTGGTCAACTACTCAGTGATCCTTTATCTTCTGCAGAATAAAGGTCCCCTTCTCACCCAACTATATTTCCAAATAAATATCATGCTGCGTCAGTCCCTGAAAACTTGTCCACTGTCCACGTTAAACTATGTGCAATATCCCAACCTTGTTTTTTCATTATTGCTTCCACCCTATCCTCCCTTCTTACCTAATGATTACTCATCTTTCAATTCTTAGTGAAGTGTTAGCTCTTACAAAGGTTTGCTGATTCCCTCTCTTCTAGAAGTTACCCCTGGCTGGAATGTACCTTTCCCTCTAATATGCTCCACTGCAGTTGTATAGATTTCTATCATAGCAACTAAACTGGTTTATTCACTTGCTTGCTTACACGTCTGTCTCTTCCTTTTTCAACTGTGACATTTCAAGGTCAAACCTCCTGTCTTAGCTATCCTTATCATCCCAGAAACCAGGACATAACAGCTGAATGATACAAACTAATTCAGTAAGTAAAATGCCAACTAGCATTGTAAAGATAATCTAATCATTTCCAATTTCCATCTGTCATTAGTCCGTAGATAAATTGTCAGTTGATATGTTAAGAAAATGTTTTCTTCTCTACCTCTTGGCTATTTAACTGTCTTCAGTGACTGCAATATTTCTGCCTTCCTGGCCCTGAATTTCCAGTTACATGATTCTTCAAACTGACTTCTGAGCCCTGTAGTAGGAAAACAAAAACAGTAGCAGAAAAGCCCCAGTGTTCTGAG
The DNA here is from genome assembly GCF_023065955.2 of Ursus arctos. Lineage (NCBI taxonomy): Eukaryota > Metazoa > Chordata > Mammalia > Carnivora > Ursidae > Ursus > Ursus arctos. The sequence continues at coordinate 29,170,585 of NC_079873.1, read as the reverse complement.
TTTGAATCCCTGCTTCTCTCCTTAGAGCTGTATAGCCACAGGCAAATTCCTTCAATGTTCTGATGTTCAATTTCATTATCTAGAAGTACCATGAGGCTAAAAGCATTGTCTACTGTGTCATCACCACAAACTCATTCAGTACCAGGCACCTGATACAGATTTTTAAATGACAAAAATATGGACTATGTTTAAGAGTTGTTATTACGAAGAGATCATGTAATTGTATATGTATAGTTCTTGGAAGAGGACTCATCATATAAGATATTTAATAAATAGCAACGCTCATACTGTATCTTCAGCTCAGTTCATTACTCCCATACTGTGAGATGATACATTCACCTTTCCCCAAATACAGCCTAACCTGATACAACTCTCTGTCTTTTGGGTCTGGACCCTCCAGCACTTGCTGTATTACACATGATTAGTAGAGCACATTGCACAGTTGGTATGAAATTTTATTTTATTTTTTAGATTTTATTTATTTGAGAGAAAGAGTGAGCGAGAGAGAGAGAGACAGAGAGAGCAAGGGGAGGGGGAGAGAGAGAAGCAGACTCCCCACGGAGCAGGGACCCTGTTGCGGGGCTCAATCCCAGGACCCTGAGATCATGACCTGAGCAGAAGGCAGACGCTTAACTGACTGAGCCACCCAGGTGCCCCAGTACGAAATTTTAGATGTTTACATTAAACAAAGAAGAAACAGGTTCAACTGGTCACAGATCTAATGCCAATATTGAAAGGTGGAAACATTTTAAATTAACATTTTAAATAAGGTTTCATGTCAAAAGGAAGGTTGATGTACCTGGCTGTCATGAAATCATTTGTCACAGAACTTTATGTTGCAAAATTTTCCATTTGGATCATTGCAGATGTCATGTTGGAGGTGTCCTACATTTTCTACTTACTGGTTATTTTTAAGATGTTGCGATAGAGTATGGATATTTTGCTTATGTTAATGCAGTCAAATGTTAAGGTGAAAAGCTTTACGAAGGCACTTTCTTAACCAGTCTTTGGGGGAATTCAAGGACTCCCAAAGACTCAACTTGTGAAAGCCCCAGTAGCTTACAAGACTTTGCTTTCTTGCTGAGAGAAGACCGTGGGACACAAGGAAGTTTTAAAACTTGAAGTTTTAAAGAATACTCAGGAATAAGGGAGCACACTTATTTACTGACAGAAGTGCAAGTACACAGATGCAGATTGGACATATGGACGGAGTGGATGACATCTGAAGACTGCATTTCTTTCCTATTACCAAAGTGCCTTGAAATCAAAGAAATCACCTATCCTAAAGAATCCTAGAATTATTTGGTGGTAATTATGTTAGAATTTTTGAAGATATTCAAGGATTTATGAGTATGAATCATGTTTTAAGTGCTGTGACCATCACTGACTGTAAACCTCAAAATATGCTAAGCTACCGAACATCTTACCCATTGATGTGGCATAATTTTAAGAGGATGTGCCCGAACTGAAGGCAAACTGTACTCACTTGAAGGCATCCTTGGAAGACTGGCATTGAGTATACAAATGCCAGGATCAATCTGAATTTCAGATGATTTATAATTGGGGAAATATCTAGGTCCACCTAACTCACTCTCAGTCATAAAAATACTAAAAAGAAATTTGAGAACCTTCATCAGTGATATAAAGCTGAGACTGAATTAAAACAAAACTTGAATAAAGAAACCCTATTATTCTCAACAATGATTTTATTGTATTTCAAATTAATTCTCTTTTTATTTTACTTTAATTCCAGTATAGTTAACATACAGTGTGATGTTAGCTTCAGGTGTATCAAAATAATTCTCTTTGAATTAGTAACAGTTGTTCAGTCTGGCTCTATACCTATTCTATATGCTTCAGTATAACAATTTTTAAAATTTTTTAGCATCCCCACAGAATGCCATTACTTCTACTACTACTACTACTACTACTACTACTACTACTGCTAGTTTTAGTTAATGGCTTGTAATAGGTACTGCTCCATATATTTTCACCTACATTATCTTAATCCCCACAACAGAACTTAGAGATGGGTAAAAACCTCAGTTTCTCAAATGATAGTAATGAGGCTCGGGGGATTTAATGGATGCTCAGAGTGACATAGTCAGGACAGAGAAAGACAAGGGTCCTTAGAAAGAAGGAGACAGGAGAGTCAGTCAGAAAAGAACATGTGATAAAGGAAGCAGAGGTCAGAGTATGATTGCTGATGGAGTCAGGTGATCTCTAGAGGCTGGAAAAGACAAGAAAATAAATTCTCTCCTGGAGCTCCCAAAAGGAACACAACTCTGCCAACACCTTGATGTTAGCCTAGTGAGAACCATTTTGAACTTCTTCAGAACTGAAGGATTATAAATTTGCATTCCAATACCAGGGTTTATGGTTAATTTGCTAGAGTGGTAATATGAAACTAATAGAAATAAAATGGAATAAGATATGTAACACAGCAACCATCTTTTAAAAAATCTCTCAATCTTAAATCTGCAGCAAAAGTATCTTGTTTGTAAAATGTGTGTCGACATCACCCACACTGTCTCCTGTCTCATGTCCACGATCTTTCCTCCTCTTCTGCTTCTCCATGTCAGATTAACAGAATACCTTAGGTTAATTCTTCTACAGATACTATACAGATACTAAACAAGAGGCCAACACAAGCTGAAATATAACATCTGTAGACTAAAATTAACCTTACAGTTAGCTTTTCCTCCCAAACAACCCTTCCCATAACACCGGTCAGCCATTTTCTGCCTAACCCACCTTTGATGATCCATCTGTGGGCCTTTGGACATAAGCATTCCACTACTGGCAACGCCGCTCACATCCACTCTGCTGAAGTTCTACTAAGTTTTCAAGGATCCTTGTCGAATCGGAGGCCCACTTTGTCCATCCTATCTTTCCTGAACACCAGAATGGTTCTTCGTGAACTCCTGTTTCTCTCAAATACAATATACTGACTGATACGCCAAGCACTCCCTGTCAATAAAATGTCTACTCTGACACAGATAATTTCTTATTTCAAATATTTGTCTCTTCTCTCCAGTCGGTCTACAGATTCTTTGAGGAAGGTGGGGGGTACTCAAATCTCACTGAAAGTGGTTCCTGCTTCTCATGTTGTGACTCTCTAAACTTCATTTTTCTCGGAGCGCCTGGGTGGCTCTGTCAGTTAAGCATCTGCCTTCAGCTCCAGTCATGATCCTGGAGTCCCAGGATTGAGCCCCAGGTCAGGCTCCCTGCTCAGCAGGGAGTCTGCTTCTCCATCTGCCCCTCACCCCACTTGTGTCCTCTCTCTCCCTCTCACTCTTTAATGAAATAAAATCTTAAAAAAAAAGTAAACTTCATTTTTCTCAGCTGTCAAAATGAGGACCTGTATACAGGTCCCCATGGTTTCTGTGAGGAATAATAGACATGGTGTATGTGGAATTTCTTAGGATAGGCCCAGCAGAGACACTTCATAATATGTTAGATTTGTACCTCCTGCCTGTTCATAACAAGTGATTACTGAATATTTGCTGACTTGTAATCATGATATGTTCATCATTCTTACTCGGGTCCATCCAGATTTTTTAGAAAAACATGGACCAAATTACTTAAGCCATTTCCAACCTATTGAATAAATTAAAAAAAAAAAAAAAAAAGATGTCACCACAATCCTGCAGGAAAACACGTACCTAGGGAAAATCTGAAGGCAAATTTTGAACTGTCCTTGGGAGGATTCTGAATCATGCTGTATCTGTTCTACTCCTTATGTAGCAGTTCAATAGCTTTATAGCTCCGGTTTCAAAGAACAGACAGGACACACAGAGGACATCACATTTGACTCTCCAATTTCTAGTTTGGCCATAGTATACTTTGAAAGAACTTCCTGGCCTTGAGATTCATTGTATTTACCAAATAGTCTCCAAAGCCACTGTATTTCAGCCCCAAATTTTCTTAGAATTCCCTCCTCTTGACTCCTTACTCTCTACTTGAAGATGCCCAAATTGGAGCATAAGTGTAAACATCAAATTTCAAGCAAATCTATCAATGGTGATAGCTCTGTTTTGTCTCCAGGGCCCATCCACACTCTTCATGAAATAAAACTGCTGCTCGGGGGACCAGGAGAGTGGTTTGAAATAATTTATCCAACTCTTTTTTTCTGTTAGAAATGTAAATGTATCTCAAAAGCGAGACCTGATATTTATCAATGTGTCTTACACTGGAATTTGCATGACCTGTCCTGAATTACTGCTGCAAAGTTTTTGTGTTCTTTTTAAAAAATCAGAATGCTTTTATTAAACTGGCTGCAAAAAGATAATAAATGTGTGGGATTTGGGGGCAGTATGCTTAACCCTCATATTTTATACCATCCAGTGTTCTGGTAGAGATTAGTGAGACTGTTCTCCATGTGGCTCACCCTCTACAAACATCTAGTTTAGATAATTAAAGGCATTAGCTTTATTTTTTCTCTTTGAAATGCTCGATACAAAATGCAAATATTATGTCTCCTGGGGTCAGCATCTAACCTCTTTGCCCTATCAGTCTCATTTGTTCTCTCAGTACTGCCAAGGATTCCAGGGACTCTTGAAAGGAATATTAATACGGACTTAAGTGATCAGTAACATAATTAAACCATTAAATGCCACTACAAGTGTGAGGAATAGACAACCAAACTTTAATAATGGGCTTCCAAAAGGATGTAAGAAAAATGCTCTCGCGTGTATTGTAAATTCTCCTTTCAGTTCAAGGAAGTGCTGTAGACAAAAGACCCTCTGCTCACTGCCCAGAGAATAATCGGACCACATAGCTCAATGGGGATGAGTTAAGAGTTTAAATTTAAAAATTAAGTTAAATAATAATAAAATTAAAGAATCATGTTGATGCCAATATGTTAGCCTATCAGGTTTTTCTGACACTTCTATAAATTACTGTTGAGAGTATTTTGGGATAGATGTTAAATCTGCTCTGTAGGCAGTTTAGGAAAAAAAGTCAAGTTACTAAAAATACACCACCACCCCCCATACCAAATTTAGGCACCATCACCATGTTCAATTATCCACAATAGCCACATAATTGACTGATTCACTTCCTTGAGGTACATATGTTGAATGAAGTCTATCTGCTTATATATTTCAAATAGTCTGCACTTACCCACATAGGGCCATGTTCCACACCCACACACACAGATTTCAGTGTAGGCTCCCATAAGCCAGACTGAGGAGGTTCATGACTAAATCAGAATTGTAGAAAATGCTAATCAATATTTTCTCAATATTTTAACTCCATATGATTTTTTTCCTTTAACTTTTGGCATCAAATGAGTTTTGTCTGCCAGCTTGCACCAACATAGTCCACAACATATTGAACACTGAATTACAAAACACAAATGCCCAATTCTACTGCTTCCGGGTAGGTATGTGCTGGTGTTATACAGCAAATGCCATTATTCTGCTCAGGTGGAGAAATCCTCTTTATGTTCGGAGCTGTCAAACCTCTTACATCATCACTCTACTCAGAGTCGGACCACAAAGCACCAGCTTGAAGCAAACGTGAGTCCAGTGGAGAGAGAGTGAGCCCCACTGCCACATGACCGGGCAGACTTTTGGAGGTAAGCAGGAAAGGCTCTGCGGTATCTGAGATCTATGATCATTTTAACAGCCATTTCACAGTAACAGTTGGTATCGAATGTTTACCAGGCCCTGTTTTAAGCACTATCTGGGGCTGCCCTCCCTCAGAAACAGACTGAGACAGAAGGTGCGGACACCCATTTTACTGGAGATTCTCTTGTTATCAACGCCTATGAGGGGCTGAGGGAAACAGGACTGGGCAGCAGGAGAACTTGCGCATGGCAGCTACACAGAGGCCATAGCCAATGCCACAGGGAGCTAGGAGGCTGGATGGCCCTTCACAGTTGACCTGAATGGAGGCAAGAGGACCAGACAAAACTGAACAACTTTTGGCCTTGTGCTGACCTTCAAGATGGGGCACAACTTTGTTCAGTGCAGTTCCTTTCCGATGAGGACAAGTCCCAAAGAAGGACTCATCTGTGAGCCATTGGCAGCCAACTCCTAGCAGCCGTAAGAACGAACGCCTCAGTCCTAAAGCTGTTTTCTGTGTGGTAACCTGCAGCAGCCCCCTTCTGTCTTATAGGTACTATTTCACCTAATCCTCACCACCATCCCACAAAGCAGACACTCTTCTTTCTCCACTTTACAGATGAGGAAACTGAGCCTCAATTATTGGTAACTTAGGGAGCTGGGACCTTAGCCCAATTCAAGCCTTTAGTCCCCACCCTCTGAAGGCAGGGTGTAGCATTCAACTACCCTCAATTAATGTTTGATGAATTTTCTTAAGAAGACAAGTGGGGAAGTAACAGATTATTTCAACTTTATAACTTGGGTAAAATGTCCAGGTTTGGGAAAGAAGTTGAAATCCATTGGTATCATAAAACTTATTTTAAAAATCACAAATCATCACCTGGTGCTTCAGTTCTCCTGCCAACTAGAGTTCCAACTTGAATTAAAGCTGGGTGTGGGTATGAAGAGGTTCATCATATAATACTTCCTACTTTCGTAAAAGTTCAAATGTTTTCAAGTGACCATTTTGTTAAAAAAAAAAAAAAGTCACAAGAGCCAGAGTGGTTTATAGGTGAGTTCTATATGATATTAAGGGGGGAAAAGTTAATTTTAATGTAATCTAAAGTATTTCAACTGAATAGAAAAAGAGGAAAAGCTCTCTAATGCATTTTACGAAGCCAACAAGACTTTAATGCTAAACCTGATAACAACAGTTAAAAGCGTAGCCCACCACCACTTATGAATAGACATGAAATGTTCAAAAGACATATTAGGATATAAAGTCAGAAGAATAGCACATTATGTCTAGGTAGGGCTTATTCTAAATGTAAGGATGGGAAAATTACCACAAAAGATACAAACAGAATCCATTCTATCAAAAAGTAAAGTAGGAAAGCCTCATGATAATATTAATAAATGCTAATCATTTGGTGAAATTCAGAGCCTTATTAATAAAAATAGCACACAGAACAGGAATAAAAGGAAACTACTTATGGCAGACTTCTTACCAAAAACCAACAACAAATATACACTAAAAGATCGTCACTGAAACAATTGCCATTATAAATTCGGAAATAAGAACACCTGTCTTTAGGGACATTACTCTTGCAAATGGATGTGTTAGTTTCCTAGGTTTGCTATAACAAAGTCCCACAAACAACATAAACAGACTTAAAAAAAAAACCAGGAATGTATTGTCTCACCGTTCTGGCGGCTCGAAGTCTGAAATCAAGGTGTCCACAGGGCCTCACCAGACGTCCTTGGTTCTAGTGGTTGACGGTGAAACTTGATGTTCCTTGGCTTGGGGGTGGACCACTCCAATTTCTGCCCCTGTCTTCACATGGCCTCTTCTGTGTGTCTGTGTCCAAATGTTCCTCTTCTTATAAAGACAGAAGTCACTGGAAGAGGGCCCGCCCCAAATGCAGTATGACTTCATCTTGTTTTGATTACATCTGCAAAGACAGGTTATGAATTCAACATATTTTTTAGGGGACGCAATTCAATCCATAACAATCTATTAAAAGTTAAAATTCCATTCACTTTGGCCCACTTCTGGAAATCTCCCCCATAGAAATAAAAGCCCTCTTTTATGATTTTGGAGATTTTTTATATATAATAACATTAATATTATGAAACTACATAACACACATATATAACATAAGCATACATAACACTGAAATATATATATCATGTTTAATGCTTATTTTAATGTCAAAAACAAACTGAATGACATAAATTGAGGAATTATGGCATATCCACACCATGTACTACATGTAGGGAATAAATATTTTAAAATAATGAATTCAAGTTGGACCAGTCAGCAAGGAAGATACTCTACAAGGTAAATGATGAGTGAGAAATCCAAGTTGCAGAAAACTTTGCAAAGTATGGTCCTAATTTTTTAAAACGATGAAGCACAATTCCTATAGCAATGTGTGTGTGTGTGTGTGTGTGTGTGTGTGTGTGTGTGTATGTATACACATGCTAAGGTTAGCGTAGAAAAAAATAAAGAATTCAAAGTTGTTAACATGGATTACTTCCTGGGAGAACACATGAGGTAAGAAAGAGAAGAAGAGAAAAGGCAAAGCAAACAAAAATCAAAAGAAAAAAGAGTGCATTAAAAATCCTTATATGAATATGTATCATTCACACTCATGCAGTTATATAGTTGTGTGTGTGTGTGTGTATAAAATTCACCCTCCAGGACTAAATAAGTATTGAGTTAAAGAACTGCTGTACATAAAGATTCCTAAGATGAGCAGACTTGGATGACAAGCAGAGGGGGTAACCCAAGTAATTACTCTCCTTTATATACAGTATGGTGGAGACGTGTGTACTACAAAGGTGGGTGTAAAAACAGAAAAATAATGAATGTATATCAATGGCAAAACTTTGGGAAAATATAATTTCTTAAAAATATATACAATAACACTTTTCACATGTGCGATGTGTGCAAAGTCGTATTTTAAGAAAGTAAAATTATTTTCATTCCTATAATGGAATTTAGCAGAAGAATATGCCGTAGAGTTCTACAGATAGCATTGTGATTTCCAGCTGCTCTTGCCCAGTGAATTAGTATGAAAACGTCAGTTTTACAATCGTCCACTCCATATAGGTAAAGCATGAAGTTAAAAGTGGTCCCATATTTTAGGGGGCAGGGGGGCATAAGATTAATAAGACTACTTAGTCGCAGTGTTTTATCAGATGAGAGTAGATAAGGCAAGGGAGAGTGTGAGATGGAAAGAGAAAAAAACAATCTTAAAGCAAAATAGAATCCAACAGGAGTTCTTTGAATACGTGCTTTGGTGAGTTTTACCCCAACTCCCCCAAGTCTTTGGGTGGGGTGTATAAGAACTGGACTTTTAAGATTTCCATACTTTTTTTTCTCCCTCTCTACTGCACTTGAGCTTACCCAGGCAGAAACTGACTGGAGCTTTAAGGCTGAAAGGGTCTTGCACTGTCAGAAGCATCTTTTTGAGAATGAGAACCTAACGGAATCTACTAAGTATAATACAAACCACTACATTTTCCCCCAAAGCCACAGCACTAGGGAATACTCATGCTGAGGAAGCCTCTTTATTAAGCCCTACAGATACAAAGATGAATATGACATGAAGCACCTTTTAAGGTGTTTCCAGGCCTGGAAAAGAACTGTGTGCACAATTAACCACAATTCAAAACAGAGACAGCAAACACATGGCAGAAGAGCAAATAATACACTGAGAGGACAAAAAAGGAAATGGAATGCTGTCCAAACTGTGAAACGAAAAAACCTTAGCACACAGAGTGAATTCCAATAAATATTCACCTATAACTCCAGGAAAGCCCAATAATAGTCAATGTTACAGAGTCTGTGCCTGCTTGTTCCTGCTGCGTTGAACAGCGCTGTCTGGAAAAGTCATGGCCTATGAAAGGTGCAGCTGATCAATGGACAACAGCTTTGAGCACTCATTTCGTGCCGGAGGTTGCTCTGGGAAGTGCACTTCGTGAAGCAGAGGCAGGTGTGCATTCTTTTGTACTAAGAATAGCGTGGGCAGTGACACCAGGTTGTCAGCATCCTGCAAAAGGCAGCTGGTTTCCCTAATGGCCAAGAATCTGCATGCAGGTTCCGACTATGAGAACCGAGTTTTAGTCTTGACGTTTGCCTCTGTTTCAGCCTCGTGTGTTTAGACAAATCATTTACCTTCTGTGAATACCAACAGGAATTCAAAACTCACTGAGAATCATCGTTCCGTACAACTGGATTATAAAAAGTATCAAAAACTATAACATGTATAAAAGTGTTTTTATCTGAAGGTAAGACATCATTATTAAAGCAACTACTATGTGCAACAGAAGGCTGATAACACAGGTAGACATAAATATGTTTAGCACGACACCTTGCAGGGATACATGGGAGGGCAGGCAATGTGCTTTTCAATCACCCACGCAGTAAAGGGACCGGGAAGTAAATCGGGCCCTCAGCTCTGTCACGAACTCTGAATGACCTTCAGTGGGCGATAGAGCCAAATCAATTTGAAAATCTCTAACATGAAAGGGACTGGGGAAATAATCTACCGTGAAAGGGATAGGGAAATAATAATCTGACACGAGAGGGATGAGGAAATAATCTCTAAATCCATTTCAATTCTCAACTTCAGTAATAATAAACTAATTCGATGACAGGTAAATATCTAATGGATATTATATACTGTGGTTTGGAATAATGAATGTTTGAATCTTGGAGGACAGTAGAGTCTGAATTAGAAGGCAAGTAATCATGGATTAGTAATTCAAAAATAAGAGGCCATCATTTATTAAAACTTCATTGCAGGAACTTTGGTTTCAGTTCAAAGCTTAGAAGCCCTAATTCCCATCCTTACAACAAGGAAAACTTGACAAGCTATCAACACCTTTTTCTTCAACACCTCAGAGAACTGAGACTGCAGGCCAGACTACCATCCCCAAACCTGAAGAGATGGGCTCCTCCAGGAAGACAACTCAGGCATAGAATTATCTGGAGCAAAAGCCACTGGGCAGATGCCATTTAAGCTGGAAGGTCCGATAAACTAGAAATTTCGATGAACTGCTAGAGGCTGACTATGGACTATCATGAGAGTGAGCAGCTCGTGAGAGCCAAAGTCCTAGGGAGGGATCCACACTTTTATAGGTTTTCCCTATGGGAACCCACCAGGCTGTCACAGAATCAAGAATCCTAAGACAGCTCCCTCCACCACATGGCCCCAGCTGGTGGAGAGGAAGGGGAGTAGCCTTGTGAAAATCCACCCAGACCCTTCTCCCTTAGAGAACAAAAGGCTTAATCTCCAAGAGGTCTGACGTTGATGGCTGGCATCAGGGAAATCCCAGTCAAGCTGAGGGAAGGGAGCTCGACTCTGCCACGGCCTCCCTGTGTCACTTAAAGAAAGAACTACAAGATTAAATGTACAGGAGAGAGGATCTCAGTCTGTGTAACTGGGGGCACTGGAGGACAAGCAATGTCCTGTGGTAGGGGGAGGATTAGAGGGCAAGGGATGAAAAATTTCTATGCCTAAAGCAGGGACAGAAACACCTGGGAAAGCCACATGCCCTAGGCACACGCCCATAGTCTTTCCCCAAACTAGAATTTAATCAGGTGATTAGAGGAAGCTTCCCCTTGCCTACGCCCCATCACTACTGCAGTAATGTCTCCAGGAACAATAATAGTGGATTACAGCTGGGACAACAGAGACACACTGTCTCTGATGAGTAGTACAAAGGGAAGAAGCCCTTAAGGCAACAGGAGAGCTGGAGAGAGAGGACACTGGAGGAATTTGAAACCTCTCGTACCCCTAACTACAACAGACACCAAACACAACTACTGGTGAGATTAAAATAAATCCTCATACTGAAGATCTATTTAACCCAGTATTTAACACACTATACCACATATCTGGCTTCCAGCAAAATATTGTAAGGCATGCCAAAGGAAAAACAAACAAAAGACAGTCTGAAGACACAAAGCAATCAACAAAACCAGATTCAGATACGACACTAATGTTGGAATTGTCAGGGAATTAAAAATAACTATGATTAATGTGTTAAGGCTTTCATAAAAAAGGTGGATGCAAAACCAGATGTCAGCAGAAAGATGGTAACTATGAGAAAGTACCAAAAGGAAAGACAGGTCAATAAAAATTTTCTAAACTGAAATACAAAGAGGAAAAAAAATGTGAAAAAAAGAACAGACATCTAAGAATTGCAGGACTATATGAAACTGTAACAGATGCAAAACTGGGAATGCCTGGGTGGCTCAGTCGGTGAAGCACCTGTCTTTGGCTCAGGTCATGATCCCAGGACCCTGGGATCGAGTCCTGTGTCAGGCTCCCTGCTCAATGGGGAGCCTGCTTCTCGCTCTTCCTCTGCCTGCTGCTCCCCCTGCTTGCACTTTCTCTTTCTGTTTCTCTCTTTCTCTCTCTCTCTCTAATAAATAAAATCTTTGAAAAAAATAAAAATAAAACAGATGCAAAACTGCAATATTAGAAAAAGAATGGAGCAGAATCAACAGTTGAAGTAATAATGGCTGAAAATTTTTAAAAATTAGTGACAAAGACCAATCTAAAGATCAAAGAGGTTCAGAAACACCAAAGAGGATACATACCCCCCCACACACTCTCCCCTACCATTATCGTATTCAAACTGCAGAAAACTAAGGACAAAGACAAAATTTTTAAAGCAGCCAGAGAAAAGACCAACAAAATTTATAAAACTCTAGCAACAAAGGTCAACCAAAGAAAATTAAAAAGAGCAAAGATAAAAAGTACCAATATCTAATAAAAGAAATGTCATCACTACTGATCCCAGAACATTAAAAGGATAATAAAAGGATACCAAGGATAATAAGAGAATACTATGAACAACCCTATGCCCATAAATTCAATAACTTAGATGAAACAGACCAATTCCTTGAAAGACACAAACAACCAAACTTCATTTAAGGAGAAAAAGATAACCTAAATAAACTTGTGTCTATCAAACAGATTGAATTAGTAGCTAAAAATCTTCTAAAGAAAAATACCAGGCCCAAATGATTTAACTGGTGCACGCCACCAAACCTTTTAAAGAAGTAATTCCAAAACTACACAATCTTTTCAGAAAGTAGAAAAGGAGAGAACACTTTGCAACTCATTTTCTGAGGCCAGCAGTAATCTAAAACCAGAGAAGGATATGCAAGAAAACAACAATTATATCCTTTGACTATAGATTAAAAATCTTCAATAAAATATTAGCAAATTAAACTTAATTATGTATTAAAGGAATTATGTACCATGGCCTGGCTGGGATCATCCCAGGATACAATGCTGGTTTAACTTTCATCAATCAATTTATTTGACCACATTAACAAGCTAATAAAAATATCACATGGTCACATCCATAGATGCAAAAAGATTAAATAACATGTAATACCCATTCATGATAAAAATTTTCAAAATCCTAGGAGTGGAAGGGAATTTTCTCAACGTAATAAAGGGTAGGTATGAAACACTTACAGCTAACATTTATACTTAATGGTGAGAAACTAAATGCTTTTCTCCCTTAGGTCAAGCACAGGGCAAGGATATCCTCCTTCGCCACTCATATTCAGCATATTACTGGAAATACTACCTACTGCAATAAGGCAAGGGAAATCACTAAAATGTATACAGACTGGAGAGGAAGAAATAAAACTGCCTTTATCTGCAGATGAGGTGAACGTCTACTGAGACAACCCCAAAGAACCTACCATAAAACAACGACAACAACAACAACACAAAAAACCCCAAAAAACCTCCTGGTATGCCTAAGAGGTAAGCTTAGGAAGGGCACAGGACACAAGGTAAATATGCAAAAGTCAATAGCTTCCCCAACAGCAATAAACAAATGGAATTTGAAATTTAAAAAAAAAACATGTGTATCATTTATAACACCACCAAAAAAAGAAGTACTTAGGTATAAAATTAGGTATAAAACAAAATATACACAAGATCTCTATATGGAAAACTATAAAACACTGATGAAAATAAAATATACATATAGTTTCAGTTTTGTTCACCACGAGGGCCTAGAAGCAGTTCTATCTCAGTAGCAATGAACATAATCAGCATCCAGACCTTGGTTGCTAATACCACCCTCCGATAAAAAGAGCAGGCACGTCCTGAAGAAATGGCTGATTTTAGGGCAGAGGGACAGAATGTACAAGATGAGCCTGGAACATCTTTTAGAAATGCCAGAAAGTAAGGGAGTGCTTATAAAACAAAAGTACTGGGCATGACACAGGAGCTAAGAAAAAGAGCTCGCAATGGCCAAAGCTGGAAAAACTTGAGCAACAAAAGAAACAAAGTAGTACTGGATTGTGACCTCAAGTATAAAATAAATTTCCTTCAGTCCATATGGATATAAAGAAAGGATCGAACAGACGAGTAAATGGAGGAGAATACACAAATCTCCCATGTGGAAGAATCCCAAATAATTTCCGTATAGATGCTCTGTCCTCAAGGAGGTGGACCGTAACTCTGTACTCCTCAAGTGGGGGCTGCACATAATGACTTCCTTCCAAAGAGTGCAGTAAACGGTAAACGAGTAAGCGCACAGCAGAAAAACCTGACAAACGCTACCTCAGCCAGCTGATCAAGGTCACCGTCAACAGTGATAAGTCATCCTAACAGTATGTTCCCTTGACATGATGTAATGAAAATGGCACCTGACCTCAGTGCTTTCTCTCCCCCAAACACATAATCCCTACCTGACCATGAGAAAGATATCAGACAAGCCCATCTGAGCGGCAATCTACAAAATATCTGATGAGCATTCTTCAGATCTGTCAAGGTCATAAAAACAAAGGAAGTCTGAGGAACTGTCATCTATCAGAGGAGACTACGGAGACATGACTAAATGTAATGTAGTATCCTCGATGTGATCCTGGAAGAGGCGAAGGACATGAAGAAAAAACTCATGCAATCCAAATGTACCAATGTTGGATTCTTAACTGTAACCGGTTTACCACAGTAATGCAACGTGGTAAGGACAGGCTGTGGGGGTATATGGGAACTGTCTGTACTGTTCTTGCAACTTTTATTTGGTAAATTGAAACCTATTCTAAAATAAAATGTTTGTTTAAATTTTAAAGAGAATAACATTGCATCAAAAACTGGGGATGTACTGTATGGTGACTAATATTACAAAATAAAAATTATAAAAAAACAAATTTTTAAAGAGAATAGGAATGGGGCGGGCAGGGTAGGGAAGGATAGGCAGCTGGGTTGGGCATCCCTGATAAAGTGACATTTAGGCAAAGACTTGAAGGAAATGAGAGAGTTAGCCATAGAAATTTCTGAGGAAGAGTGCCACAGGCAGAGGGAAGCATCAGTGCAAAGGCCTGAGGCAGGAGTGTGCCTGGTATATTTAGAGAACAGCAAGAAGGTCAATTGCAAATGCATCATGGGGACCCAGAGAGGCTGGAAGCAGGGGAGCTGAGGAGAGGCCAGAAAAGTAACTGGCTGTGGGAGAAAAAGGTGATGTAGTACATTGCAGCCCACTGTGTGAAGCAGGCTTGGACTTTGAGCCACTGTTGAATTCTGAGCAGGGGAAACACATCATGCAACTGAAGTTTTAAAAGCATCCCTCTGATCCTAGAACAGAAGAAAGACATTTGTGAGAAAACTCGTGAAACCTGAGTTAAGTCTGTAACCTACAGTTCATTAATAAAGATCCAGCGATGTTAATTTCTTAGTGTTGTAATCCATGTAATACAGATGGTGATGTAAGATGTTAACATTAAGGAAACTGAGTGAAAGGTATGTGAGCACTGTCTGTACTGTCTTTGCATCTTTTGTGTAAATCTGCAATTATTCCAAAATAAAAGTTGATTAAGAAAAGAAATTGCATACAAAGAGGCCAGATCTATCAAGTGTTTCTTTATAACCAAAAAGGGGAGATGGGTACGAGAGAAATTTGGAAGTGATGGATATGGCAGTCACTTTGGTCGTGACGATGGCATCATGGATGTATGCATATATCCAACCTTATCAAATTACATACATTAAATATGTGCAGTTTTTTTGTATATCAGTTATGTCTCAACAAAGCTCTTAAAATAATAAACTATACTGTCATCTTTTTAAAAATGAAATTGCACTATAGGAAAGAAGGGGAGATCAATTATTCCAGTCAGAGGCTTGGACCCATCCCATGCCAATCCTAAATGCCAATCCGTAACACACCCAAATCACAGATTTCATTTCCCACAGAAAGATGGCCTAATACTCGTGTTGTGGTCAGCAGTGGAAGGGATCTCTCCTAAGACTCAGACCAGGAGAGGAGCTTTGGAATACTCAGCAGCGCAAGGAAGGTTGGAATTGCGTAGGTCCTAAGTAAGCAAACTTTGAAAGATTATTTGAAAGAGAACCAATAACACGTGTACGGAGCTCCTGGTAAGTATCCAGTAAAACATCCGGAGGGTGGGGAGGAGGCAGGTGTTTGGCCCAGGGGAGGGAATACTTAAATGCTCCTTCGTTGACACTTAACTGCATTTCTCCAACTACTGAATTCCGATTCTCTCTAAACATTGATGGGCTGATTTCTTCATCACTTACATGCCACCACTTAATTTGTGCCCTTGAGACTCTAACCACACCTTAGTCTAGATAAGCTGCCTTATATTTAGTACTGGCATAATACTATAATACTTTATGGTCAAAAGGCAGGGATTTAAAATGGTCGACCGCTGACAGTTCTTCCAGAGTTTCATCTCCTCAGCGTCCATAGTATTTTTTTTAAGATTTTATTTATTTATTTGACAGACCGGGGTGGGGGGGAGAGCAAAGCAGGGGGAGCGGCAGGCAGAGGGAGAGAGAGAAGCAGGCTCCCGGCTGAGCAGAGAGCCCGACGCGGACTCGATCCCAAAGGCAGACGCTCAACCAACCGAACCCCCCGTGCCCCCCCAGCATCCATAGTACATAATGAAATGGTCACTTGCTTGAAGTTAAAGCCTTTCTGCATTCTCTCCGGTCACTTCCCCCCACCCCCTTTGGAAAAAGCTGCTTCCTTTCTTGAAATCTGTTTATGCTACATTGGTCAAATTTCTTATTACCTGCAATTTAGCAATAACTAAATAATGGCACTTACACTAATATACAATTGATACCCCTTTGTGGAGGCTGGTAGGGAAGACTTTTTTATCACAGAAAATCAAGTAGATCTTTTCTGAGCTTCAGTGTCATCCTCAATGTAAACAGTGAACAACCTTTCCAGAGAAGAGAAGTCATCCCGCTAAACTCACACTTCCATTGGCATCATGCATAAATGGGTGACTGGTCATTGTTGCTTTTTCTTTTTCTGCATGGTGCATCCCTATTAACCTTACCTTGGGACAAAAATGAAATATTCTAACTTACACAATGATGACTTATTGAAAACTGCTTGAATTACTTTCCTTTTTTTTTTTAAATGAAAAGGGATACATTTCTTTAGAATTGTATTGATTTATCCCCAGGAACTCCAAAGGCTTTGAAAGACATGAATGGGCTTCACATTACTGTCAGTATTTTTCTTAAAACATCTATTAATTATTCAAAGTATGCTAAGGGGTATTTCAGAGGCATGGCAAAATGTTTAAGTAGATACTTCCAAATATCTTATATGGTTGTTTAATATTTATGATGCTTCTACAATGTGTTCTCACCTTTATAAAATGCAATGACCCTAGATCTCTTCTATGGAACATCACTTGCCTCACAATAAATAAACGGATACAAAAGCCGTGCTAACTAGCTTAAGTTTTACACCATCCAATTTATCTTTATATCTTTCATATGATTAACATCTTAAAGCAATGTGTAGAATGGAGAAAAAGCTAAACCCATCTAGTATTAACAAAAATAGGACCTCGTATTTTTAATGCTCTATAAATTATAAACCACTTTTCCATAAATTAACTTGTTTGAGACATAGTTAAAATAGGTATGTTATCTCCATTCCATAGACAGGGCAGCTAAAGCTGAAAAGTGCTTTCACTTCCCAAAAGTACATACACGCAAAAGGATAATGGGAGTAACAAAAAAACTAGTCTTTGATATTTGATCCAATGATCAGTGTCAGGCTACAAACCTTGAATGGAATTACCTGTACTAATATGAAAATTGCATCACTCTATTTTTCCCTTTCCCAGAGGAAATCATAACAGAACTTAAGGTAATTCTGTAATCATGTATCTTCCTATTTATATATTAGAAATTACTTGCAAGTACACTCCCTTCTTTCACATCACTGTTGAAAAAAAAAATTACAAACCAAGAGAACTCGCTGTAATAGTTGAAATTACTTTAAAGGAAGGACAATTGTCTCCCCAAATTAATGTGTTTAGAAGAAACTGTACCCATCTCCCAAATATTCATCTTTTAAACCCACAGATGCCCAACAGATGCTCTAAGTTTAATATTCCTGGAAATTCTGGTGTCATCTGCATATGCTAAAGGGGTGCTTACCCTTCTAAATACTCTAAAGGTAGGGATTAGAGACCAGAGAAGAGGGTGAGGTTCTCACACTGGCCCCATTTTCCAGGTAGGGTGACTGTCAGGATAATAGCAATAGAAGATAATAAGAGGAAGATCAGAATTAGTGCAATGCTGTCTTTCAGTTACACGTCTATAACTACTTCACTAATCAGCTTTCATCCTTCATGATTCAATTTAACCTAGCTGTCTCTCCAAGCTAGAGTGGAAAGTAGGCCTCACCCTATCTCTTGTACATTCAAGACAAATGCTTCCTAATGTTATTACCCAAATAGCTCCCCATCTAGTTCCAAAGGCCTAACTTGCAATAAATGATTGTGTTTCCTAATAAGTGAACATAAAATATCTTGTCATGAGCTCTAAGAACTTCTGAAATAGAGTGACAGATCATTACTGCTCATCTATTATGTACAGAAAACTGCCTTTCACACAATAATTATCACTGCTGTTGGTTTTCAATAATGTTAATTAATAGAAACAGTGTAAATCCCTGATCATTATAGCAAAGTTTATAATTAACTAAACTAGGATAAAATTAACTTTTATCACCTAACCTTGGAAACTGCTGAATCTTAATTTTTTCCATGATGTGGCTTTAATTTGTAGCTATGATGCAGGGAAAGTTTTTCCTTGTTATCAGCAAATAGTTGCAGGTTATAGTGAAAAAAGAAAACAGTAACCTAAGGAGTTTGGAGTGATCATGGCAAATTCTGTGCTCTGACACATGAACCAGTGGGAGTTTATTTCATTATCAGTATTTAGAATTCCATTAAAGAAAATAGTGGTGGAGGAATCCATTCTATGAATTTTTCATGTTAAACTCCCAAAGCAGTGGCTTTTTTAAATTTTGGAAATAAATGTCTGATCTAAGAAGGTATATATCCTTTCCTGAAGTTAAATTAAAGGACATAGTATTTCTTAGTAACAGGTAGGCTAAAGATAGATTTTAGTGGCATCAATAATATTGATTGTCCTTGTAGAAAACCAGTCTGTCTCCACCTACTAGGGAATATTACTCAGAGCTCTTCTCTGTCCATAAATCTGAAAAATTGTGTCAATTTTTTAGAGACTGATTTATTAAGCTATCTTAATCTAGGTGTGATATTTATCTTTCTTTACTATTTTTTTATCCTTTCAGTATTACCTTTAACAATGCCATCAATGTTTGCCATCTGAATTCCACATATAACTTCGTCACTGCTTTGTTGGTTCTGTAAGTATTTTCCAAATATACTCATTCCTCAGCATTCTCTTGACAACAGATATCCCCCTCCACGTACTACACAATTTCTCTTTTCCGCTTCACAGCAAATCTTTTTGGAAAAAGGTTGAACTTTGTATGTCTACTACTACTCATTAATTCAATCGTCAAAGGGAGAGGACTTCCGTGTTGCTAAATACAACATTCACGGCTCTTCTTTTTACATATTTCTCAATAGTAGTCAGTATTATTGACTACTCCTTCTTGAAACATCTTTCTTCCCTGTCCTTCATTACTTTATGCTTCTTCCTGCTCTGTGGGCCATTCCAACTCGCTCTACCTTGCTGGCTTCTTTGTGAGGCCTCCAAGACTCAACCAGCAACCTGTTAGTTTTCAGTGTCTACCCAGTCACATCTTTTGGCTTTTAATACCACTTGTGTACTTTTGACTCCCAAAATTACCTGCCCATGCATGAGACCTGCCTAGTACACCAGACTCATATGGCATCTACCAATGTGATATATCAACTTGGATACTAGACTGGGGATGCACTTCACAGAACATTCCAGAAGAGAACTCTAGATTTCACCATCTACCATTCTGCTCTTCCCTAACACTTTCCAATCTTAATAAATGTGTGTCGCAGGAAAAGGGACACGATTACGACACCAAACTCCTTGGGTAGGCAGAAGGAAATTAGATCTGCACAAGCAGAAGTGTTCATCTTTGCTGGGAGAAGAATCAGCTCACAGTGACTAAAAAGAAAGCAGGGCATGTGAGCAGAGATGGAGGCAGTGGTGATGGGAATTTGTGGAAATGATCTTCTTTCACGTTCACTGAAATGGGAAGCAAGGTCTTCAGCTAAGAGCCATTGTGGAAGAGAGGTTGAGCATGTCACCAAAATGATGTCAAGCTCTAGGACAAACTAGTGAACTTCCTGTGTAGTGATGGGGCATCCTTTCTGCAAATGAGACATGGATCCACCACCAAAACCTATCACATGGAATACTTTTTTAAAAAATTTTATTTTATTTTATTTTATTTTTATTTCAGAGAGAGAGAGAAAGGGAGAGAGTCTGTGAGCAGGGGAAGGGGCAGAAGGGGATGGAGAGGGACAAGCAGACTCCCTGCTGAGTGTGGAGCCTGATGTGGGGCTCGATCTCACGACCCTGAGACTGTGACCTGAGCCAAAACCAAGAGTCGGATGCTTAACTGACTGAGTCACCCAGGCACCCCTCACATGGAATACCTTTATAAACTTTACCAAGCAATGAAAACAAAGTACTCATTTAAGACTAAAAACTTTCAATGGTTTGTCCTTGGAAGAGTGCTAGTCTATTAATATATAAAAAAAAGATTGCTGCAAAAAAGAAAAGAAAAAGTTTGTTGCAACCAGGCTCAATGAATTTCAAACATACTCCTTTAGGAGATGACTGTGAGGAATCCAGCTGAACAGCTCCTCATGGAGACCATGGAGACAGCAGTTAAGGCACGGAGGACAAAGGGAAATTGTAGGAAAGCACACTGGCAAACAATGAGGAGTGCAGCCCTGTTGTGTGACATGAGGAATATATTCTCGGGGAGTGCAATATTAAGACATGCAGTATTTTCATTGAGCAAAGAAAAGGCTGAGCTGTCTAGAAGATAAAAACAGTAACTGGCAAGCGATAGGGATATACAGGTATCTCTCCTTATACAAATCAAAAGATATAATTTCTTAATATTGCCAAAACTAAGGATCATACTATTACTCTTAGCTTTTGAACTAGTGACTATGCTCATGAGCTTATCCCCAAAACATCACAGACTGATAATAATAGGATAGTAAATTGTCAAAGGTTACTTCAAACATCCTCTCAATCTGACTAGTCATCACTTGTAACAGATATCCATGGAGATTATCTAAGAAAATTTCCAGAGATGGGGATCAGTAATCTCTCTGGAAAGGCAGTGTAGCTCAGTGGTAAAGAGCATGTTTTCTAGAGCTGGACTGTCTGGATTCAAAACGTAATTCTGTTACTTGCTAGCCACGTGACCTTTGAGCAAGTCGCCTAAACTTTCTGAGCCTTCAGTTCCTCATCTGGGAAAGGGATAACAACAGCATCGAATGTGAGGATTGTTGTGATAATTCTGAGTTACTACAAGGCTTAGGTCAGTGCAAAATCTCTGTCAACTGACTAATAACAATCGTCAGAAAGATCTTCATTATACCAGTTTTCAAAGTATATGGCTAACTGAACATAATGAAAAAATAACAAAAAAAACAAGGTATATGTCTTGTTTCTTTAACTGATTGTTTCTAGTTATGAAATCTGAAACAACCTAAACTATTTCAATAATTCTTTCCTCCTATGACCTCCTACCACTTTTTGGGGCTATGTTTTTGGTTGCATTTATACAGCTATAATATGAATTGTAATTATTGTATGTATTTCTTGAAGAGAGTACCCTTCGCATTCATAATTGCTCCTTCAGGGCCCCATACTTTTTAAAATGATTTCATTTATTTATTTGTCAGACAGAGAGAGAGAGAGAGAACACAAGCAAGTGGAGTGGCAGGCAGAAGGAGAAGCAGGCTCCCCGCTGAGCAAGGAGCCTGATGCGGGACTCGATCCCAGGACCCTGGGATCATGATCTGAGCCATCCAGACATCCCAGTGGCCCCATACTTGATACCTGATGTGGGATATTTGCTCAAGGACTGTATACGGAATGACTGGCAACCCTTCCAATTTTTAAAGACAATTCTTATGTGCCTTCTATGTGTTCTGCTCTCCAAGCTAAACATTTCCAAAATTTTCACTAATTCCTCACATGTCATCATTTCAGCCTCCCACTCAGCTTGCTTTGAACATATTCCAGTCTTTCAAAGATCCTCGTAAAATGTGGCACCCAGAACTGAACCCAACATGCCACATATGGCCTGACAAATACTGAGTATTCTGGAATTATCAGTTCCTTAATGTGGACATTATTCTTCTATAAATGCAACAAGGAACAAAATACGTTCTGAAGAATAGCTGATTTATTAGTATTCCACCAAAAACGTGTTCTCTCAACAGATGTAGTTCATATGGAAAAGCATTCATCACTGACGCTCAAAATGTACCACATAGCTTTTTCTTTCTTTTTCTTTTTTCTTTTTATAAAGGATTGAGTCTGACTTGATATCTAAATATCTACATACTTCTAATTCGCCTTGTTAAGGTCACCTAGAGAGTCATATGGTCATGAATCACATTAAAGTACCTAAAACTATGAGCTGTACCTCTCTTGAGGGTATGTTTTCTGCCACTAAACATACATCTATAATAGATTATATAGTCTATTGAAAAATTGGGCAATACCCAATATTAGCTCATGAGTTATATAGGCCAAGATCTAATCAAACAAGTTAAAGTCTCTTCATTTATTTTTTCAGCTTTACTAAATTATAAGAGACAAAACTATATATATTTAAGGTGTACAACATGGTGATTATTGTGAAATGATTGCCATGTGACTGTATGTCTCTCTAAGTGACCTTAGCAAGGTGAATTAGAAGCATGTAGATATATTTGTTAATGTATCAAGATCTTTTAAAAATTAGTGAATTTCTTTTGTGAGAAATCAGAGCTTGGACCAGCAACAATGAGATCAAAAGTGTCCTTAGGACAGTAATAAGCACAAGCTGAGATAATGCTCTCATTATAATGCAGAAAGTTTTCTATTATATTAATTTGATCCTATTGGAAGATATCCACTTTATCAGTTACAAGATGGATATATATATGTATATACATATATGTGTGTGTGTATATATATACATATATATATATATATATATATATATATATATATATTTAATAAGTGGAGAACAAACTCAAAATCCCTCTGGGACTGTCATCTATAGCGACAAAACAGAATAGAAACCACATTACTTTTCAAACAGGCTTATGAGGATATTATTGAAGTGAAATCTTGTGTTAAAATTTTCCCTGGACTGAGAAACATGAAATGCTATAATCAGAAAATGACATAAGTGAAAAACATTACATTTATGGGCGTTAAGCCAGGGTTTTGAAAGTAGACATTATAGGGAAAAAAAAACATAAAAGAGAAAATTAAAGTATCAATGCCTTTGGCATCCATTTAGGGCACTATTCATAGAATAGTGTGATTTTATGATTTATGTCATTGTTCCATATGATACCATTAGGTAAAATGACAGTATTTTCCCCCATGTCACTGATGAAGAGATTTAAGCAGCATTTCAACAGCCTCACTTCAACTAGCGGAAAACATAAGGCCGCTTCTGGTAGCACGGTGTGGTGAGTGCTCTGATGCCCCTTCAACTTGAGGAACATGAAAATCCTGGACAAAAGCTTGAATTCACAGCTTAGCTATATAGAGAGAAAAAGATATCTCTAGTTTCCAGAAGCAGAAAGGAAGTCAACACCAGAGTGTTAACTCTACAGGTTGATATCACCGGGCTTTAGGATGTCATCAAACCTGAAACAGGCCCTGGAAGCGTGAGGCTAAGGCTGTAATGCCCACAGAGGGTGTGGTCTTGTGTCCATATGAAGTCTGATGGGAAGAAATGGGACTGAAATCTCTACATAAATTCCTGCACTAAAGGGAACTGGAAAAACTGCACTTTCTGGAATAGAGAGGCAGCAAGGAAAATGGTCATCTGCCGGGTCTTCTGGCTGGGAAATAATTAAGAGTTCTCTGAGAAATCAAAAATCCTATGCTCTGTCACAAGTGTGTGGAGATCCAAATTCTTATCTCCTGTGAGACAGTGAGAGCCCACGGTTTGACATTAATGTCTAATATGAAACCCCTCAGGTGCCTGTTGGAAGACAAGGAGTATCCTCACAAACCCAGGAACCCTTTCAAGGAAAACAACTGTTCTTAAAAAAAAAAAAAAAAAAAAAAAAGAATTTCCCCAATATGTTTTCTAAAGCTAGGGTAATTTTTATATTCTAACCACTAAATGATAATAAGGGAAAACAAAATAGTTATGCCAATCTCATTTAGGAATATAATGTTAAATCCTAAAAGGCAGATTAGGAAATTGAATGTATCATTCTATTAAACAAATCAAAGATTCCATTTTCATTAGTATGTTAACAACCCTACAATGGAAAGCCAAAACAATGAGTGATATTTCTGTTTCTCAATCATTGCTGAGCTAAGAAAAAAGTAATAAATCTCCAAATGCCAAAAACAAATTGAAAGAACTACCACAGAGAAGTGAGCAACCTCTTAAGGCAGTTTTTAAACGGAGGCCCTGCGCTGAACTTTTGCTTGCTGGAGAAGGAAAAATAGCCCCCTTGGAATTTCTAAACACACACTGATCCTTAACAGGTGAGTTTACAGCTGAATTTCACACTACTCACAAGGAAACATAAAACCTCCCCAGAGGAATGACCTTTACCCCAAGCCTAAGGGATAACCACACAAATACAATGTTGCAAAGATTATGTGACTATAATAAAAATTCATAAGATGTTACACATGGAAATGAGGCACCATGATCAAGCCAGAAAAAAAGGTAGAATCAGATACACAAAAATTTCATACGTAGGAATCATCAGATACATAATACAAAATAATAATTTTTTTTAAAGATTGTATTTATTTATGTGCCAGAAACAGAGAGTGAGAGAGCACAAGCAGGGGGTGGGTGGGTGGGTGGCAGTAGCAGAGGGAGAAGCAGGCTCCCCGCTGAGCAGGGAACCTGATGCGAGGCTGGATCCCATGACCCTGAGATCATGACCTGAGCTGAAAGCAGCCACCCAACCAACTGAGCCACCCAGGCACCCCTAAAATAATTATGTTTAAAATATCTAAAGAAATAAAAGAAAAAATTAAAAATACCAGCAAGAACCTATAAAACTAAACAAATCATACAAAAATTAACAGGACAGGAAACAACAAGTATTGGCGAGGATGTGGAGAAAGGGGAACCCTCTTACACTGTTGGTGGGAACGCAAGCTGGCACAGCCACTCTGGAAAACAGTATAGCTGTTCCTCGGTACGTTAAAAATAGAGCTACCCTATGACCCAGCAATTGCACTACTAGGTATTTACCCCAAAGATACAGATGTAGTGAAAAGCAGGGGCACATGAACCCCAATGTTCAGAGCAACAATGTCCACAATAGCCAAACTGTGCAAGGAGCTGAGATGCCCTTTGACAGACGAATGGATAAGGAAGATGTGGGTCATATATACAATGGAATCTTACTCAGCCATCAGAAAGGATGACTACCCACCATTTGCATCGACATGGGTGGAACTGGAGGGGATTATGCTAAGAGAAATAAGTCAAGTAGAAAAGACAATTATCATATGGTTTCACTCGTATGTGGAACATAAGGAATAGCATGGAGGACCACAGGGGAAAGGAGGGAAAACTGAAGGCGGGGGAATCAGAGAGAGAGAGACAAACCATGAGAGACTCTGGACTCAGGGAACCAAACTGAGGGTTACAGAAGGGAGGGGGGTGGAGGGGTGGGGTGATGGGTATTAAGGAGGGCACATGTTGTGATGAACCCTGGGTGTTATACGCAACTAATGAATCATTGAACACTACATCAAAAACTAATGATGTACTATATGCTGGCTAACTGAACATAATAAAAAAAAACAATCAAATGGAATATCTAGAAATTTAAAATACTATAAAATTTGAACTTTACTCAGGATGAGCTAAACAATATATTCAATAGAGATGAGGGAAAACTAACAATTGATAGATATGAAGAAATTATCCAGAATGTATAAGAGAGAAAAAAGGTAGTGAATATATTGGAAAGACAAATGGAAGATAGACTAAGAAGGCCTAGTATTTCTGAATAATGTTCTTCCATTTTCTCTATGTTCTCCATCTGGAAATCTAATTCTAGATAAATTAACAGAGAATTTTCTAGAATTGTTGAGATATACCAAACCTCAAAGTCATTCAATTATACATGGAACATTCTTTAATGGCCATACATTTTATCATGAAGCAAATAAAAATTTTAATAAATTGCACTCATATACAATATGTTCTCTGACACAAAGTAAAAATCAGCAATAAATGCTAAATAAGAAAGCCTTGTATATTTATAAATTGGAAAACATATTTCAAACAACTCATGAGTGAATGAATTAACCATGCTGGAAAGACAGTTAGATGATAGGTACATAGGAAAAATACTTAAAATGCTCTGAGTCAAGTATCTGTACTGGGGAAATAGAAAGGCTGAAATTTATGATCCAAACATACAATTGAAAAGGTTTGAAAATGAACAACAGAATCTAAGGAAGATAAAATGAAGACATAATACAGGTACAAACACAAGTTAATAAATTAGAAACAAATAAGAAAACAATGAAACAGAGAAAATCAACAGTATTATTTGAAAAGATTAATAGAAGTGACAAAAAGGAAACCCCAAATCAAGCAAATTAAAAAGGGGGACATTAAAAATGTTACAGAGAATAAGAAGTTGAGAAGATGAAATAAACAACTACATGTCAATAAACATAAAACTTAGCTCACATAAACACACATATACAAATATTATTAAACAATACTGACACAAAAAGATATGGGAGATAATGTCTTTCAAAACAGCTAAATAGTCAAACTGTATCAGAGCTTCAAAATTTTCCCACAAATAAGATTCCATGCTCAGCAAGTTTTACCAGTGAGATCTAAGAAAAATTTTACCACCCTATTCAAAAATATTCCAAGGACTAGAAACATGTGAAATAGTCTACTTGGTTATAATAATCAAAATCATTATAAACTTGATACCATAAAGCAAAACAACAAACAAAAGAAAGTGTTTTTAAAAATGACTGTCAATCTAGATAAAGAGTGTGCAATCTTTTTCTGTAAAGGGCCAGATGGAAAATATTTTAGGCTCTGTGGGCCAGATAGTCTCCACTGCAACTACTCAACTCTACCCTCATATCACAAAAGCAGCCAAAAACAGTATGTAAATGAGTGAGCAGGGCTGTGTTTCAGTAAAACTTTATTTACAAAAACACACTGTGGTCATGCCCTGCCATCCACATGCCCTGCACCTGTGCTGCTCTACTGGGAGTAGCCAACGATGAACTGATACATTACAGAAGCTCGGCCCACTTGTCTCAAAGCAAAAAGACTCTGGAGTGGTACTCCAATAGCTGACTTTACCTGAGACTAAATCCTTGCTTGGCCCTGGCCCTTTCCTTACCGTAGGGTGCTCTCCCAGTAATTCATATACAACCAAACATCAGTCTGAGCTCCCCACTGTTTCTAGCCCAGAGGTATGGCGCGATCACATATTGTTGTGCCTAAAGCATGGTCACAACTTTGCAAGTAATCGATTGCCATTCTATAGCATTAGAAAATGTACACGACCAATTAGACCTATTATTTATTTTTTTAAGATTTCATATTAAGTAATCTCTATCCCCAACATGGGGCCTGAACCCACAACCCTGAGATCAAGAGTCACATGCTCTACTGACTGAGCCAGCCAGGTGCCCCTAGACCTACTATTTAAAAAAATAACACTGACAATATTTCAAAGACACCCAGGAATAAATCTAATAAAAGATGTCAGACATAATGGGCAAATTAATAAAAGTTTATTGACGTAGACACAGTAAATGCTAATATTTTTAGATGGGTAGATTATGTGTGTGGATAGAAAGACCATATATTGTAAAAATGTCAACGTTTTCCTAATCTATGAGTTCAGTGCATTTCAAATAAATAATATTTTTGCAGGAATTAAGCAACTAATCCAAAATGCATATGGGAATTTAAAAGGGCCATAATGGTAAGATAATTCTGAAGAACTCGAGGAGAGATACTCTGTATAAGACACATGGCTTATTAAAAGCATATAGTAATTTTTAAAATGTGATGTTGGCAAAACTATAGGGATGATCAATAAAACAATGGCAAAAAATAGTCTATAAATATGTTAACATGCACCAAGCATTTGGTATAACAGAGATTACATTATGAAGGCATGGCGGGGAGAATGTGCTATTGGATTTTATAAAGACACCGATATATCTGGCCATTCATATGGAAAAACACTTTTTTACTGCTTATACTACAGAAATCTAATATGAATCAAAATCTGATGAGAAGAATTAAAACATAAAAATATTAAAAGAAATTATAGAAAATATATTAATGACATTGAGGTGGTAAAGGAGAAGACAAAGAAGACCAAAAAAAAAAAAAAAAGAATTCAAAATGAATAAAAAGTATGAATTTATCTTTGGCAAAATTAAAATCTTTCAAAAGATGCTATAAATAAAGTTAAAATATAAGCCACACTGTGGGGGGAAAATGCTTGGAATGATTCTAATTCTTATGAGTTCAGTAGTAGTTTATAAAATATACAGATATAAACATATAGATGTATAGGTAAAAGTATTTACTCCATGTATATTATGTGTATATGTGTGTGTGTGTGCGTGTTTAATGGAAGAAAAAACCTGAATGGCTAATGGCATAAAAAAGTTACTCTACTCCCTCACCAACATGAAAAAAATAATTATAAGAAAATTTTGATGTCATTGTGTATCAGTCTGATCCACATCTACTTAAAGTGTCTGATACTACTAAGTGTTGACAGGAAAATGACAGGAAATGCAATAAGACACTTTTATACTCTGTTTTGGGGAATGTAAAATGGTGGTTTTATAAAATCTATAGCCCAAACTTAGGGAAGATCTCCTTCTCCCTTCTGCTATAAATTAAATCTCAAGTTCTTATAAGGCGGTGGATACAAGTTTCATAAGTCTAAGATACAGATATCAATCGGAAAGGTTTACAAATATATTTCTAGTTTGCTAGTCAGGATAACATTAGGTAGTATTATGATCTTGTGCTTTCAGCCCTCTCTTGATGTGGTCCCTTTCTTTTAGTAAGTTTTTACTTAATATTAGAGTTGTTAAGACTTCACTTTTAAAATCAAATCACCTGATATTTATAAACAGGTGACATTTATTTATGATCACCTCATATTTATAATGTGGCAAAAACATAAAATACCATTAAATGTCGTAGACACATTAATTTACAATAATAATGCACAAGTCAGGAGAGAATAGAATTAGGTCCTAAAACAAAATAAGTGCTTAAGCCTGCTTTCTATCTACAAAATTATTCTGCCTCTCGATGCTGATATGATGGTAGTAATTTCATAAGCCTGGTTGAAAAACTAATCTGAATTTGAAAGAAATTTCCATTACTTTTCTTTTAGCTCCAGAATGCAGTACATAAATTGGAAATATTCACTTGTCAAAAATACCATTTCCCATTTTCAGTTCTGTTCTAATTTCCATCCTAAAAGTCATTCTGTGTGTGTGATACCATAGCAGGACTTCTAGTGGTGCAGCCTGACATTAAGAGAAGTACAAGATACCAAACTTGACAAAGGAGGAAGCTCTCGCTGGCACAGAAGGCATTTCTAAAAATTGCAGGACTCCTCCACAAATAGTATCATTTAAATAATCCTTTTAATAAATGTCAATATCCAGCACTCTAGATAATAGTTTCACCTACTTTTATTTCCCTAGTTCCAGCCACAAATTACAAAAAAGCAATAAAATCAACGAAATCTACTGTATTCCACTTATCGGGCTTGAACAAATTCTCAAGATAGGAAGACATTTGTAGATGTATTTCGAGATGTCACATTGTTTCCAAAGGCTCTTAAAAAGTTCAAACAAAACAGATGAAAATGGAGTAAAAATGTAAAATTACCCTTTCTTCACAGTAACAACGTAGCAGTTTGGTCAAAATGGTTACCATAGCAATCTTGGGATGAATATCATTAAAACAACCTATGCATCACCAAGTACACTATCAGTGATTTCTTTTTAAGAGTTGTTTTTTTTTTTTTATATTTTAAGTAGGCCCCACGCCCGAGGTGGGGCTTGAACTCACGACCCTGAGATCAAGAGTTGCACGTTCTACTGACTCAGGCAGCCAGGCACCCAACTGTTAGCGATTTTTAAGGTTAATTCCCAGAACTGGAATTTCTGAATCAATGCACACCCATTTAAAACTTCAGAAAATTTTGCCAAGATCCCACACAGTTTGTACCAAGTTTGTACCAAGAGACACTCAAACAACAGTGTATGAGAATCAGTATATGCTCATCCCTATGCCCCTACTGTCAATCTTTAAAAACTATTTCCTGTGTGACAGACAAACATGAATATGCATTCCTGGTTTCATCTGTGATGTTGCAGATCTATCCAGAGATGTACTGGCCCTTTGAAAGCTTCTGCTGATCTCTTCCTGATCATATGCTTCAACAACTGTCTGTTGTTTTACCGCACGGAACTGAGTTGAATCTTACTGCTTTCCCTAGTGTAATTCAATAATGTCTCAATAATGTTATGAATGTTTATCCTTTCCTGAATATGTGGCAAATATTTTCTTCACTCCGCATGTAATTTTTGACTTTGTGTTTGCTTTGATCAGACAAAAATAGTTTCTTTTTATATAATCAAATTTAAATCTTTGTTTTCTTTACATCTTCTAGATTTGGAGTGTCACTTAAGAAATCGAATTCAGAGGCACCTGGGTGGCTCAGTCAGTTAAGCATCCGATTCTTGGTTTTGGCTCAGGTCCCGATGTCATGGCAGGTGGGATTGGATCAGGCCCTCGGTCAGGCTCTGCACTCAGTGGGAGCCTGCTTGGGTATTCTCTCCCTCTGCCCCTTCCCCTGCTCACACGTGTACTCTCTCTTTCAGATAAATAAATAAATCTTTTAAAAGATAAAGAAATGGAATTCAAGAATATTAAAAATATTGTCCCATATTTTTATCTAACCATACTAAAAATTATGTAAGCCCAGAATCCACCTAAAATGTATTCTCATACATGGGGTAAGGTAGATAATTAACACTGTCTTTCCAATAGTATGGCCAAATTATTATGACACCACGGACTATCCCCTTCTTTGCCCACTGATAAAAAATGGCACCTTAAGTACTTATTAAAATTTATATATACACATATACATAATATATATGTGTGTGTGTATATATATGTGTGTGTGTGTGTGTGTGTGTGTGTGTGTCTTTCCAAGTGTATGGCCAAATTATTACACCATATAATAATATATACAGTGACATATATGTATACATACATTATGTATATACGAATATATGTGTATATGTATATATATGTAAGAATTAGTGTCTGAATTTTCTACTGTTTCATTGCCCTATTTTTCATACATTCAGCACTATCAAACTTTTAATGTTTCTTTATAAAATCTTTGCACATAGTAGAGAAATATTCATTTGTTTTTTCATTATATATAATTAGTTAGCTTTATATAATCTTTCTTCAAGATAATTTGAGAATCCTATCAAGTTGTATACAATATTCTTTTATTAAAACTGCATTTAATTTTACACTGATTCAATTGTTTCATTTTAATAAGAATCATGATGTTTGCAGCACATTTAAGCCACGAAGCTTGAATTTTGCTCTGGTTTTAACAGTGGGATAAGCCTACTTTCTCCTATATGAGTCTATGTTTTCCCTTTTTAAATTTTTCCTTTACAACCACCAATAAGGCTTTCTTTATCCATATATCTATAAAAGTCTTCCACAATTTTGGTCAATTCATTCTTATGCACATCATATTTATTACTTAATTCCAAATTGCATTTTAAATGATTATTGGTGCTAATATGTAGGAAAAGATGCTCTGTATATTTGTCTTGTACACTGGCATCTAATAAATTTTTATAAGATTTCTGATCATTTTTTCATTTAATTCTTTTGGATATCATACACAGAAAATCACACAATCTGCAAAGGATGATAGTTTTCTCTCTTCCTTTCTAACATGTATGCTCCTCCTTTATTTTCCTTAACGTTATTTCCAGGAATTGTGTATGTAATATTTGATAGTAAGAATCAACCTTATTTTGCTCCTGATTTTTAAGAGAAAGCATTCTTCAATGTTAAAAAAAATTGATTGTGGTATGTGATCAAATTTGGTAGATATGATTGATCAAATTAAGAAAGTTTCCTTTGTTCCTAATTTGTCCTAACTTTAAAAAAAAATAATAAAGGTAAGGGATATTTTTATAAGACGCGTTCTCAACATTTGTTTTTCTCTCTCTTTTAGTTTCAAAATGTGGCAGTGCACATTAATGGATTTCTCAATACTGAGTCAATCTTGTATTCCAAAAATAAAACATTTTTATCTTACTACAGAAAGGTTTCAGTGAGTTAGTATTTTATTTAGAACTTTTTGCCCTTATTGATACTGTCTGAATGGTGTATCTGTCTGAATGTGTGCATTTGTGTTTATGTGTGTGTTGCATGTGATCTGTCCTTATCGATTTGTTGTTTGAGTCATAGGCAAGCCTCGGAGAATGAGTGTGAAAATGTCAGTCTCTTTTTCTATGCTCTGAAAAAAAATTTATATATCACCCTCACTAAAGGGTTAGTAGGACTGACCTTTAAACACTGACTGGGTTTGGTGTCTATTTAGGGAAGAAATTTTTCCAAGTTTTCCGTTTATTGCTTGGTTGCTTATATATCCAAGTTTTCTATCACTTCAGCCTAATTTGAGTGACTGATATTTTCTCAGAAAAAAAATAATTTCTCTAAATTTTCAAGTGCCTTGATGATGTAATAGAACTATTTTTTTTTAATGTTATAGTATATTCCACACACCTGGCTATGAGTCATTTCTCATTCTGTGTGCATTCTCTCTTTCTCTCTGTTTATCAAATCTCAAAATAAACCTAATAAAACTTAACTATTCTATTGCTCTTTCCAAAGAAGCAACTTTTGGTTTCCCTATCAGTTTTTCCCAATAATTCACTTATTTATCTTCTATTTTGTTTTTTTAAAGCTTTATTCCTATATACCTTATATATTTGAAATATACTTTAATATGTGATTGAAGCTATACTTTCTTAAAACAAAAATGTTTGAGGCTATAAATTTTTTCCCTGAATTCCCCAACTTTACTTTAATGTTTTGATATGAAGTATTCTCATTTTTCATTTTTATATGTATAATTTCCATTATTAATAATTTTAATTTATTATGTATTAACCTTCATTAAAGGACAGTTTAGAGTTTAGAGCTATCCTGTTGTATTTTTCATTTTTATTGAATTACATTAAGTGAATATAACTTTTAGAGGTTTTTCCTTTCCTTTTTTCCTTTTTTCTAATTTTTTTGAGATTGTTTTGAGTTATTGCACAGAGTTGATTCTTCCAAACATGTTTGAAAAACTTTTATTCCAAGTAACTCATCTTTCTAACTCTTATTATTTAAATCCTCAATATCATTAATTATTTTTGGTCTACTTTATCACATTTTAATGCACACTAATGTCCTACTGAAATGGTAGATTGGTTAATTTCTCCTTAAAATTATTATTATTATTTTTTTAAAGATTTTATTTATTTATTTGACAGAGAGAGAGACAGCCAGGGAGAGAGGGAACACAAGCAGGGGGAGTGGGAGAGGAAGAAGCAGGCTCATAGTGGAGGAGCCTGATGTGGGGCTCGATCCCATAACGCCGGGATCACGCCCCGAGCCGAAGGCAGACGCTTAACCGCTGTGCCACCCAGGCGCCCCTCTCCTTAAAATTATTATTCACATTTTGCCTTAAGTTTGTTTGTTTATTATTTAATAGGCTCTATGCCCAATGTGGGACTTGAACTCACAACCCCTACATTAAGAGTCATATGCTCTATCGACCGAGTCACAAAAGATTCAAGGCCACTGTGTTTGTTTCCTTGGACTGAAATTTTTATCAATATGAAATTGATGCCTACTTAATGCATTCACCATGAGTTCTAACTTGTCTGAGATCAATACTGCACTATCCATTTTCCTTTTGCAAGCAATACTAAATAATCCTGTGATTCTTTTATATTTATCAACTTTAATTTATTTCATTTTAAGCTCTTTGTGTTGAAATTATTGTATCCCATTTTCTTCTAATTATTGTTCCACTGTATTGATTTGTCTTATTTTTAAATTAACATATTTTCATTTTAAATTATGCAAAAATTCAAACACACATGAAATTATGCAACAGATTACCATTTAACCAACTAGATTTAAGTGCCATTTATAGACTAAATCACCCTGCATCAGCAGAATGCGCATTCTTTTCATGGTCAAATGGGATAAACACCAAGACAGATCCTGTCTTAAGTCATAAAACAAACCTTAACAATTTTACAAGGATTGCAATCATCCAAAGTTTTTCCTCTGACCATAACAGAATTAACTAAAATTTTCCAGGATTTTAGTAAGTGATCAGAGAAAGCCACAAGGAAAACCAGAAAATACTTTAACAGAAGGAAAAATGACTTTTATTTTTAATTACCGGAAATTGGAAACAGCCTAAATGTCTGTCCCTTAATGGTGAATAAACCGTGAAACATCTGTAACATGGACTACTACTCAGCTGTAGAAAGAAGGAACTTCAGCTGTACATGACCTCAGATCCACACAAGAACATGCTGAATCTCAAGTGAAAGATGCCAGAGTGAAAAAAGCTACATACTGTGTAGCTCCATTTATAGGACATTCTGGAAAAGGCAAATGTATAAAAACATAAAAAAATTCCGTTTTCCAGGGGCTGGTGGGGAAGTGATTTTAAAAAGGCAGCACAAGGGATATCGTGGGGTTAATGGAACTCTTGTATCTTATTTCTGGTGATTGTCACCCAACTGTATTCATCTGTCAAATTCTTAGAAGAGCACAGGAAGTGTAACTTCTGTCTGTAAATTTTAAAAATGAATAAAAACGTAAGAATATATATGGCTGGCAAAAATATCCCAAAGTTATCTGGGTAAAAAGCATTTCAAATTCCTTTCACAATTTTTTCGCTCTTATTCAGGAAATTGAAGCCAACAACTCCAGAACAAAACAAACCAAAAAACAAGGGCAGAGAAAGAATGATCATGCCTTCATGGTAGTTTCAAAGAAAAAAAAGAAGAAGAAGAAGAAGAAGAAATATAGCAGCAGACTAAATCACTGCAATTCTCTTAAGGTCCTCTTTCTGCCCTATTTTATTCTGGGGAATCTCTCACTCCAGCACCACTTCGGCAACACCCAGTGACAAGTGATCCTCTTGTTCATTATGGAGCTACAGCCCCCCTGTTTCCAATCTGTTCTTTGAGCCCCCCCCCCCGCCCAGTTCTGAGTGGTACCCACTCTGCTGTTCTGCTTGATCATGAGAATTCCTTTCATCTTTACAATTACCCTTATCCCAGCTGACACACCAGCTCTTTCTTTGGATGAATCACTCCAGCTCGAGGTGGCCCAGCTCTGGCTCTGGGAATCAGCTGTTCATTCCCATCTGATAGGCATGATTAAGTTCCTTTGATCCCTACACCGTCCTTTGGTAACCCCAGCAGCTGGAGCATGAAGTCTTGGATTACAAACTAGTCTTCAGCCCCGGCGCCTCCTCACTGGAGCAGTGGACAGAAACTGAAAGAACCAACTCAAGTGTCCAAGAAATTAAGTAACAAGAGAGGCAAGGGAAGCTGTTATCTTCAGTCAACAAATACATATCAGTGTTGCTTTAAAAATGGTTTCAACAATTTTAAAATGTAACTGAGCTAAAGTTTCTAGGTGTTACTAATAGAGAAGAAAGAATATAGGTTAGAATCAAACAAACGGAAGCTTGTCCAAGGTCCCTTCGATAGAAGCCTTCCGCCTCCTGGCCCCCTGTCCGCCCCCACTGCTTAAATGACAAGGGTGCAGGGAGCCAGCTGTGATCTGTAACTGCCAGTAAGCATTCAGTGATGCTCTAAGAGAGAGATGGCCCTGTACCTGTCACATGGTTGCCCTCTTCCCTTCTCCCTCAGATTCTTGCTGAATGTTAACTCCAGGAGTTAACAGCTCTGCAGAACATAGGGTAGGAGGCTGTGAGTCATATTTTAGTCATACTTCAAAAGAGTAAGAAATAAATCACACTACAGTTCCCTTCTCGTGCGATTCTTTCACCTTTGATGAACCCGTTAACCAGCTCCTTTGTAGTTAGATTATATCAATTCACAGATGTAAATACTAGATTTTCATGTTCGGTTCAGTGAAATGCTAAGCTTCTTTTCTGTTTACATGGAAAATTTATAACTTTCTGGCAGATAACATGTAATAGAGTTAGCTGAGGTTATGTGAGAAAATGGTTGAGTGGCAGCACAGAGACCATAAATGTTTTGCTTATTATTCACATTTTATGTTTTCTCTTCCACATTTTTTCCATAGGAAATGTCTAGGAAGAAAGCTTTCCAGAGTGGAAAAGCATGACATTGTTGCCATATGTGGAGCACTTAAAACGTATGTCTCATCTGCAAAAATATGGCTGAAACATGAAGAATGAGGGGGGAGAGGGGTTGCATGGGTTCACACCATGAAGGAATGATGAGTGTCTTAAGCTAAGGCTTCTTCACCATTTGCTCATATTAAAGAAAACATACAGGTAGACAGGCTTTGGTTTAGGAATCTCCTACATTAAAGCTATTGGATAGGCTTTAGAAATAGATAAAATTCATGTGGTGAAATATCACTACAAACCCTGAATTTTTTCATCCTTATCTCTGCCTAAATTCTGCACATCACCCACCCTACCAAAAACTCCAGCATGCCAGAAATGACATGCTAAAAAAAAAAAGAAGCAAACTATGTTGCAGGAATCAGCTATCACTGAGAGCTTTGCTACAAATGTGGCAATACAAATGCCTTCCATTTTGAGTACAATAGTACCCTTTATCTGCAGGGGATATGTTCCAAGACCCCTAGTGGATGCCTGAAACCACAGATAGTACCAAACTCTATATATAATATGATTTTTCCTATACATACATATGATAGAGTTTAATTTATAAATTAAGTACAGCAAGAGATTAATAGAACAATTAGAACAATATATCATAACAAGTTATATGAAGGTGGTCTCACTCTCAAAATAGCTTATTATACTGTACTCATTCTTTTTGTGTTGATGGGAGATGATAAAATGCCTACATGATGAGATGAAGTGAGGTAAATGGCGTTGGCATTGTGACGCAGGGTTAGGTAGGCTGCTGTGGACCTTCTGAGGATGAGTCAGAAGGAGGATCATCTGCTTCTGGGGCAAATAACTGCAGGTAACTGAAACCATGGAAAGCAAAACTTCAGATCAAAGGGAGATTACTAGAATCACATTGGTGGGGTTCAAGGCAGGCTGCCCCAAAACAGGCCACTTCAGCATGTGGATTATTTGGAACTGAAGTTATTTAAGAAGGAGCTGGTGCAAGGACACTCTGACCTTCCTTTGTCCCATAGAAACCAAGAAATGAATCTGCCTCCTTTACCGGGAGGTAGAGAATATCCTTATCACCAGAGATAGAGAATTCAGAACTGAAAAGGCTGTAGCAACAAACCTTGTGACTTCTTCACCAATTTACTACCTCTAGCCCAAACTTCTTGGTCTTGTCAATTCCTCACAAATGTATTGTTGATCTAAAAAGTATAAAAACTGCCTGCTCTGGTTATTTGAGTTTTGTATTTTTATGAGCTCCCATATACACAAATTTAATTTGTTTTTCTCCTGTTAATCCGTCTTGTCAATTTAATCATTAGACCAGCCAAAGAATCTAGAAGGGAAGAAGGGAAAAGTTAACCTCCCCTGCAGCATCCATACAGAGATGAAAAATGAGCAGAACTTGTATTAGCCAAACCCATTGCCTGAGGGGCATATACAGTGACTGATACTAGGATTTCAAAATGAAACCAACATGGCTTTTTATTTTGTACAAGCAGAAAATGAACAAGATGGGGGGAAGGTGCCTGGGTGGCTCAGTCGGTTAAATGTCAGACTTGTGATATCGGTTCAGCTTGTGAGATGGAGCCCCGAGTCTGGCTCCACACTCAGTGGGAAGTCAGCTTGGGATTCTCTCTCTCCCCCCCTCTCCCTTTGCCCCCTCCCCTACTCGCGTGCTCGCTCTCTCCTTCTCTCTCTCCAAAATAAATGAATAAATCTTAAAAAAAAAGAAAGAAAGAAAGAAAGAAAGAAAGAAAGAAAGAAAGAAAGAAAATGAATGGGGCGGGGAGAGAGAAGGGGACAGGCGTAAGTAGATGTTACTGAAATATCGGTGGCTGCAGTGGGGAGTGTATTGCGCTTGACGATGGATCTTTCCAAGAAATTTCTGATTTTGCAGTGGAAGTCTCATTCCCGCCCTCCTCCCCACAGCCCCCTGTGTTCATGCAAGATGATGCCACAGTCCTCTGGAGAGACCAGATCCTCTCCCCAACTTACTGCTGTTTCAATCTGGCTGTTTGGAAATGTGTTCCTGTTGCTGCCATGATCTCAAGATGCATCGGGAATGTTGATTTTCCATTGTGTTCTCTCAAACTCGCCATTTCTCTGGCAGTGCATTTCAGCAAATGTAGTAAGAACAAACTGTATTATCCAAACACAGGGCAATAAAATCCCAGCTGGGCCTTCTCTCAGCAGCAGGCATCTCATCATGAGCCCCATACTGTCTGGTTGATTGTGCCCTAAACTGCCAGAATGCCGAGAAACTTCGTCACAGAGATCACTGTGAATTGGAATGAGAGGACGTCTGTGATCTCGAATGAGAGGACTTGGAGATTAGTCTCTGCATGGCCCTCGAAGCCTCCTTTCCTGGACCTAACCTTGCTTGGGGTTTGAGTTGGTGACATGTTTGCCTTTATTCTCTTCCCTCAGGAAACAGGGACATTCTCCTCCCTCACTCCTGTCACTCCTGTGAAAACGCAGGTGCACGGGGTGCTCCCTTCAGTCAGACACAAGTGCGGCACTGTAGCATGCAGGTGGGTTATGCTGTTCATTCTGAAAACAGTTTAGTAATAGAACATCTTGGGCCTGACTTAGGAGTTCAGCATGGCGAGTAAAGACATGAGTGAAAGTCTGGAAGTAGGCATGACAGAAAGAAGGGGAATCACATCTTGCAAGGGTGGCAAGCCCACTCAGATAACTGTTATTTGCTATTTTTGTAATGTCACCCACCCTCACTGTGGCATATCTTGCTCTGCCACTTGCACGCCCGTTCAAAATGTGTGACTCTCTTGGTCTCCAGCAAGAGAGTGTGTCTGCCATTTAGCCAGGCTCACGTTACTCATGAGATTGGATTTATAGAGCAGAAATACATCATGATTATAACACTGCCACTTTACTCTGTCCAGCTGTCTTACTTCATTCCATTCATTAGATTAAAATAAAATAGAAACATTCATTTGCGCAAAAGAGAATCTCTCTGTGCCTCTCTGACAATAATAAAGGTTTCTGGTTTTGTTTAAAATCATTCTCTGCAGTAATCTCTGTCGATTGAGAACTGTGGATTGTGGGCATTTACAAGAAGAAAACAGAGGTTTCCGAAGAAGGAGAGCCCATTGGCTAGTTCACGTTGCCTCTACTTACCCACAGAATTTCTAGATTCCAAATGTGGTCCACAGCCTGGTTTATGATCCAGGGTCCACAAGGAGAAGGAAGGAATGAAGAAACATTACTTCTTTCCTATTCGTTTAGACTCATTTGAAAGAGACCATACAGCCTATATGATTTACAATTCATTATATCCTCTCTGGTCTTCCAGCTCCAGCCCTCCCAACAAGGGGCAAGACAACTATACCCAACACTCCCTTGTTCTGCCACACTTACAGTGCCTGCCAATCATGAGATCAAACCCAGTCCTCATGGCTCTTTGAACGCTCCAAACCCTAACAACCCTTCCTCTGTAAATATAATTAAGTCAACTAATATTCCTAGTTGGTGGAACTCCTACCTGAAGAGAAGACTTCTTCATTACTGCTTTTCCAATTCTAAACATTACAGGATAAAAGGCCAACTTTGGCCCATGGTGAAGGCTAAGCCTCTTTTTCTGGCTTATACAGACATGGGTCTCAAAAGTTCAAAGCCAGATCTTATAACAGTACATACCACTGAAACAAATAAGATGAAAATGGACAGAATTTTAGACCTAGGCTAAATAGACATATATTTTCAATAAAACTTATTTTGACGAATTCTGCTACAATGAAAAAATGTTGACACTTATTAGAGTTGATTTGAATGAGATTTTTATGATTTTTCACTTCTAATCTTTGAACTTTCAGAGATGCAACCATATATCAGTTCCTTAAGTCTTCACAATATCAAAATCGTATTCTTTAAACTGACATTTTGCAAAGGCAAGCAACCAGAAACTCTCCAGTGCTGGAAAAACTATATGATGAAAATGCCCAGGCTTGAAATTGGGCAAACTCTGATTTAAATGTAGTAATCACATCATACATAAAAAACAATAATAGCACTACTATTTGCCCCCAAAGATATAGATGCAGTGAAAAGAAGGAACACATGTATCCCAATGTTCATAGCAGCATTGTCCACAATAGCCAAACTGTGGAAGGAGCTGGGATGCCCTTCAACAGACGAATGGATGAAGAAGATGTGGTTCATATATACAATGGAATATTACTCAGCCATCAGAAAGGATGATTACATAACATTTGCATCAACATAGGTGGAACTGGAGGGGATTATGCTAAGTGAAATAAGTCAAGCAGAGAAAGACAATTATCATATGGTTTCATGTATTTGTGGAACATAAGGAATAGCACGGAGATCACTAGAAGGAAGGGTAAAATGAAGGGGGGGAAATCAGAGGGGGAGACGAACCATGAGAGACTATGGACTCCAGGAAACAAACTGAGGGTTTTAGAGGGCAGGGGGTGGGGGGATGGGTTAGCCTGGTGTTGGGTATTAAGAAGGCACGTATTGCATGGAGCACTGGGTGTTATACGCAAACAATGAATCATGGAACACTACATCAAAACCTAATGATGTACTGTATGGTGACTAACAATGTAATAAAAAAATTTTTAAATAATAAAAAATTAAAATAATAGATAGAAGCCTTTATTAAGCACACGCTATGGGCTAGGTACTGTATGACACCGGAAAGGGTATTAGTCGGCTTCCCGGCAGGAAGCAACAGTCAGACCTAGAGATGGATTACTGAAGAGATTTAATCAAAGGAATATATACAGGAGAGTTAAGAGAAACCGATAAGGGATGGTAAAGGAGCTCAATGACTGTAACAGGGGAGCACAGCAGCAGCAAGGCCTGAAGAGGCAAGTGGAGTCAGCCACTAGATCCCCAAGAAAGCCTGCAGGTGTAGGTAAGGAACGCCTGCCAGGAACTGAAGTCCTCGGTGGAAGAAGCAGCCATTGACAATGCCTGGCCCATGAGGGAGGAGGCTGAGAGAATAAACACCCTGATCTGGTAGCTCTCTTTGCCAGACAGCAGTGGAGCCCAACTGATGCTTCCACTAAGGTCAGCCCCTGGGAGCACAGAAGCTGGGAAAGAGAGGAGGAGAGTGGATCTGGAAGGGCAAATGGGAAATATCCAACACAGCAGCACAAATGAATAAGACACTCTCTGCCCTCCTCCCTGAAATGGGGCGTGGAAATGTGGGGCCTCTTGTGGAAATATCGAACTGCTCAGTTGGGAGATTCCTCATAGAATGCATAAGGGACAACAGAGTATTCCTCACTCTTAGATGATAATCTTCTCATTTCTTACCTTATTTTCATGCCCCCTCCTCAAAAAAGAAGAAAGATAAATTGTTCCAAAGCAATGCCTATTGCCTTTTTTCTTACTTCTGGGCTTTGGCTGAAATTTTGTTGTTTGGGGACACTGCTTATTAGGGTTTCCAAATTGTGCCCCGAAGCTGCTGGGGCACCTGCAGCAGAAGGGGCCATGCTTGAATAATATCCATTCCCAGAGTTACTGGTGTTCAGATTGAGAGGTGGCTTTCTCCTCCATCAGGCTCAGCCAGGTCCAACTCAATCTCAAAATAAAGATCATCTAGTCCTCTAGCCCATTTTCCAAAGAATTTCTTACCTCCCTTGCCATCAGCATTAAACTTCCCTAATAGGCATGACACTGCAAACTTCTTTGTAACAACATCTATCAGTCAGGTGTCATGGGATGATTCAACCATCTCTGATCCACTGTTACTGCCAGGTAGGACCAGGGCTTTTACTGGGCTGGAGTTTGCCCAAATGTGTGAAGTTCCTTGCCATGCCTTTTCCAACAGCAGCAACAACAACATCATCATCATCAACAACAACAACAAAACGTGTCTACCTTCACAAAGGATGATTAGTTCCCGGGGAACTTGGAGCTGAGTTAGTCCCAAAGAAGCTTGAGATCCTCCAGTAGCTTCAGACACTGTTAGCTTTAAACACACACACACACACACACACACACACACACACACACACACACACACACACCTTCAGGACTGAGATTAACTTGGATTTGAAAACTCATTGTCTCCTTATGAGGTAGAAAGAATTTTGGCCCTATGCCTGCCTATTTCTGGGAGTTAGCCAAAATTTGGGATCAGGCTCCAGGGACTACAGATGGATGGAGTGGTGTTTACAGGGACAATCTCTGAACTTATTTCAAAGGGAACCAGAAAGAAGAATGTGTCCCTACGATAAATGGGTATTTTACTGCTGCCTCCTCCTTGATCTTGCCATTAGCAGCCCAATAAGTCCTCAGGCACTACAGTGCTAATGAACAAAAAATCCAGCTTAAAAGCATAGCTTTATATCCAAATGCCTTCAGCTTTTGAAAATTCTTCTCTAAGACTGCCTATCCATTTTACAATCAGAGAGAGAGAGAGAGAGGACACAAACACATATACAAGAAGAGCTCAAAAAAAAAAAAAAGATATTAAAGTTGGTCATACAAACTTGGAACACTAAGTCCTCCCACCAGTCCAGGTAGCCTGGATGCTGGGTCTTTTCCTTATGGTTCATAAACCTCTTGCAATCTTTGCAGGTGTATATGTCATTAATATTAAGATAATATGCCGTAACATTGCTGTGTTTGGGGCATGCGGACATTTAGAACGGCCTGGGAAGCAGAAAATGGCTGCTAAATGGTTGATGGTTCTCCCCCGGCAGAAAGGGAGATGGCAGCCTCGGTGGCTCTCTCTGTGTGGGGCAGTCTGTGCCCTGTCTGAGCACATCCGGAGGCCGCCACACTCTCCGTAGTGAAGCTACTGCAGGAGCACGGCTGGGAGGCTCTACTCTGACACGCATTTGTCAGGAAATTTGGAGCTTGATTCCATAGTGTATAATCCCTTTTCTTCATAGAGCAGATTCTATGAGCTCTTTTTTTTTTTTTTTAAGTTTTTTCAAAAAAAATTTTAACTTTTTTTTTTTTTTTAAAGATTTTATTTATTTATTTGACAGAGAGAGACAGCCAGCCAGCGTGAGAGGGAAC
Source organism: Ursus arctos (assembly GCF_023065955.2). Taxonomy (NCBI): domain Eukaryota; kingdom Metazoa; phylum Chordata; class Mammalia; order Carnivora; family Ursidae; genus Ursus; species Ursus arctos. Next base: position 29,127,010 of record NC_079873.1, on the reverse strand, counting down.
ACAAGCAGGGGGAGCGGGAGAGGAAGAAGCAGGCTCCTAGTGGAGGAGCCTGATGTGGGGCTCGAACCCAGAACGCTGGGATCACGCCCTGAGCCGAAGGCAGATGCTTAACCGCTGTGCTACCCAGGCGCCCCTTAACTTTTTTTTTTTAAGTAATCTCTCCACTCAACGTGGGGCTTGAATTCACAACCCTGAGACCAAGAGTCACACACACTATGGACTAAGCCAGCCACAGGCCCCAGACTCTATGAGTTCTTAAGTGACTCAAAAAAAACCACCACCACCACCACCACCACACCCAGGTCAGTTCTCTGGAGAAATAATAATTACAATCATAAGAAATAGCATTTGTTGGACATCTGCTCCATGTTTGTATTATTTAATCCTCAACACAGTCCATAAAGTACTATTACCCTCCGCTTTTACAAATGACGAATGTGAGGTGCAGAGCGTGGAGGTAAACCTTGAGGCACTAAACCTTGAGACTATTAGAGTCCATCAAAGTGGACACGATTGCTGTCATTAATTGAGTACCGCTGGTTGCCAGACCATGCCGGGGAGGGCTTTACCTAAGCCGTCTTGAAGAAACGGATGCTAAAAGAGATTAAGTGACGTAAGCTCTGAAAGAACACGCAGGCTTTAGTGTCTAATGTGGGATGCAAAGTCCAGGTTTTCTACAGGCTTTCACTAGGCCACACTGGTTCCCTTCACAACTTCCTCGAGGGGGCCCTGTGTGGGACTATTTTTAGTTTCGCCAAAAAATACTCATTTTGAAAGAACGAAACACAAAAAGGAATGTAACTGTTAAGGCTCAGCTGTCCAGGGAAGGATGGGAAGGAGTGCAGAGAGGAACTGATAGTAATGGTGCGAGTCAGTAAATGCCAGGGACGTCGCAAGGTGTCTAACACACGCTGTAATCGAGGATTCTGACACTATCAATCAACTGGAAATTACAGAAAACTCAAGCTTCTGTGGTTTTGCTGTCCAGGGGGCCCCTCCTGTTGCAAGGGAGCCTGAGGAAGCAAGTATTTCAGTGGCAGTTAAACACTGCTACTATACTTGCAGGATTATTTAATAATGTCCTTTCTTTCTCCTATGACCAAATGCTTCACGATCACCTCCCACATCCCCAGATATGGAATCAGCCATTTCTACAAGAAGCCTTCATTTTAATTTTGTTTGTTTGTTTCTCTCTTGTTTTGTTTTGTTCTGTTTCCATGGACTTTGCTTTTCATTTATTTCCTGTCTCTTGCTCTGCTTTCTGGGGCGGCTGTTCTCAAAGCACTACTTGTAATTTAGTCTTTGTTTAGAGTGTTGTTTCTCTATTCAACAACTTAGTTTGATACACATTTCATATCCTGTTTTCAGGCCATCACTTCCTGTTTTCTGGTCACCTGTTCTTTGAGATCCTCTGTGCTTTGTAGCATCCCTGCATAACTAGAATGGCTCTTTCAAGGATCTGTTCGTTTTCTGTTGACTTTTTTCCGTTCTTTCTGTAGTGGTAAGTTATAATATTCATCTGCTTTGTGGAAACCATTCGCAGATAAGTGTTTCTACTATCTATAGGAATTGATGGTGCTCTCATTTATGGTTTATTCTCTAGTATCCCTGTGTGCAGGCAGAGCTTCCCCCATAGGATGGATTTTCCTAGACTTCTAGTAAGAAATGGGGCAGGGGATACAGGGATGTGCCAGGATATCATTTCTAGCCTCACAGCTCACAACTCCCTCCTCTGTCACCACAGAGAGTGTCGTAAATATGGTCATCTCTGTAGCTAGCCCTGCTCTCTCTGAGCCCAGCCTGGTTCTGGTGACCTTCCCCCATGAGCCCTGGGTTTCCTAGTCCCCTCCACAGCCCTTTCTTCCACCATGATGCACTTTCAGACATTACTTCTTGATGGGTACGTCTGCTATCTTCTATGTCTGGGCTCCTGAACACTTTCTGAACCTGATCTCTCTCTTTCTTTCCTAGTCCTCTTAAGGTGTTCAGTCTGAGGTGTACTCACAGTAGTCCCCGCTCATTTGGGGAGCAACTATCTGCTGGAGAGATCTGAGATATACCAGCCCTCAGGAACCTCTTTGCCTGCCCTGTCCTGTCCTCCCCTGCCCTCAAAGTTTTTACCATCATCGGCTTCTGTGTGGCCTCACCGTTGGTGTAATCCATATGCCAACAGGAGTCTGAGAGTTTTCTCTGTCTCCCAGTTTCAGTGAAAATCTAGTTTATGGTTTGTTTTTAATTTCTCCTTTTTTCGCCACAAGGTTTCCATCAGAAAGGAGATATTCCAAAATGACTTGCTTGGTTATAAAACTCTTGGTTCTAAAGTTTGATTTCCAAACTTTTCTACACAGTTATAAGAATAGGTGTACTCACTAAGAGCTGCCGAGGGCCAGGCTCAGTGCCACGTCCTAGAGATATAATGACTCAGTGAAACAAACTGGAGGGCTAATTGCTGCCATTATCTCAGTGTCAGATGGGGTAACGGAGGTCCAGGAAGGGTAAGTAATTTGCTTAACCTGCCACAGAGAGGATAAGTTAGAACTGGGATTTAAAACCAATTTGTTCTAAATCCAGAGCCCTAACTCTGAGCCCGTGAAAGGATTTGCCACTTTTCCTGCAGACATTAATCTTTCAAGATTAAAATCATTTCTCTACATTTCCTAGCATGCATACAACAGGGCATCCTGTCGTGGTTCAATGTGGACCAAACAAAAAGACCTCCCTTTATAAACTGCCCCAAGGTGGGCTCCCTGAGAGCTTCGCATATTTCTCATTTAGCCTTGAAAGTGGAAATCTGATCTCTAATTTTCATATGAAAAGATCAGTATGTCCTAATTTGCAGCTATGCACCTAATTGGAGATCTTGGAGAAAATTGGGGAAGTTTAAGAGTGCAACCACTGGTAATGCAGATAATCTTACAATTTTAAGAATGTCAACACTACAAATGGAGTGAACTATACATTGCGCATGTCTTTTAACAAATGTAGGTGTATGCTTTGATATTTTGATATTTTATCTTCCGCTATAAACTTTTATAATGTACATCCTTAAGATGACAGGTAAATGTAAACACAAAGTGTCATTCAAATATCTGTTTCTCGTGAAGTAAGAATTCTTTCCTGAATAAAATTTAAAGAACATCAATGACGACATTAAGTAAATCCCCAATGATTACTGACATCCCTATTAATATTCAATTTCAGGAGCTCTCCTTCATTATTGGTGGGAGTGCAACTTTGGAAGACAGGCAGTTTCTTACAAAACTAAACACACTCTGTGAGCCAGTAATTGCACTCCTTGGTATTTACCCAAATGAACAGAAAAGTTGTGTCCACACAAAACCTGCACATGGACATTTACAGCAGCTTTATTCATGAGGGCTAAAACTTGGGAGCAACCAAGGTATCCTTCAGTAGATGAATGGATAAATAAACCATGCCACATCCAGACAACTGAATGTCACTCAGTGCTAAAAGGAAATAAGCTATCAAGTCATGGAAAGACATGGTGGAACCTTAAACACATATGGCTAAGTGAAGGAAGTAAATATGAAAAGGCTGTGTACCATAGGATTCCAACTGTATGACATTCTGAAAAAGGCTATGGAGACACTGAAAAGATCAATGGTTGCCAGGGGTTGAAGGGAGGGAGAGATGAATAGACGGAGCACAGAGGATTTTTAGGGCAGTGAAACTCTTCTGTATGATACTGTAAGAGTAGACATATGTCATCATGCATTTGTCAAAACCCCCAGGATGTACAACACCAAAAGTGAACCCTAATGTAAACTATGGACTTTAGGTGATAATGATGTGTCAACATCGGTGCAGGATGCTGGTAGTGAGGGAGGCCGTGCGTGTTGAGGGAAGGACCAGGGGGTGTCGGGGAACTCTGTATTTTCCCCTTAATTTTGCTGTGAACCTAAAACTGCTCTTTTTAAACAAAGCCTATTTTTATTTTTCTCTTTTGCCAGGATCTGTCCACTTATTTTAGAGAGAGAGCGAGCGAGTGAGCACGGGGAGGGTGGTGTAGGGGGAGAAAAGCAGACTCCCCACTGAGTGCAGAGCCGGCCAGCCCTGACGTGCTCAATACCAGGACCTTAGATCATGACCTGAGCTAAAATCAAGAGTCGGATGCTCATTCGACTGAGCCACCCAGGCACCCCAAACAAAGTCTATTTTTTTAAAATTCAATGTCAGCACCGATACCTGTGGAAAAAGTCAATTTACTAACAGGTTACAAGTTTGGAGTGTATCACTCCTTTTCTACTCTAAAATTAACCCTAGGACATGCAAGAACATTCAAGAACATTCTGACAGTGAGAAGTAAATGATACATTTGAAAATTCCTAGCGGTATCTGACTATAGTAGGTGCTCAACAGATGTGAATTGAAAAGTCTTTAAGGCATCTATATGAATCACTTGGGAAGCTTATTAAGATGAAAATCCTGATTCAGCAATTCTGGGGTGGGGTCTAAGATTCTGCATTTCAAACAATTTTCCAGGTAATGCTGATGGTGCTGGTTCCTCAGACCACACTTTGTGTGGTAAGAATTGCTTTACAAACAAGTAGGACTCTGAAGAGTATTCCTGCTTAGTGGTGGTTGGCCAAGGAAAAATTCCTCTAATGAAACTGGTTTGGAAAATGATGAATATATGGCCACTTTCTTGAAGAACGTGATATGCACAGAGACTTTAAAAGCTCTGAGTAAAGCAAACTGTTGAACTTGGCATAACCCAGCATTCTCCAATCATATATGACCATATATGATTGTAAAAGCCATTAATCATTTTAATATTTCACGGTACACATTTCACAGAGTGCTGATTTATACAGGTTAAGAAAATAAAAAGCACACAATTTTAGCATAAGGATGATATATTTCCTATGAAAATATTTTAAGTCTGAATTACCCAGCCTCATTTATCTGATTCTCTTTACGTGAAGGAAATGACCACAGCAAGTGGAAAGTTAAGCCTAGATAACACTGACTTACCTAACTATACATCAGGAGGAGAACAAGCAGGGGACACAAGCAGATTGCAGAATCTCAGACAGTATGCTTGCTGCAGAATGCTGAAGATACAATATTCCAGATTGGGTGGCCAGGTGCATGTCAGAGTGATTAGTGAAGGAAAAAAGGGAACAAAGTCCCTCACTTTCTTGACATAAACTGTCAGGTAAAGGAGAATAAGATCACCTGTTTCCTGCTGACTCAAGAGTGTTCTTGACCGTATATCTCTTCCCTAAGCAAAGGTACTAGTATGTATTTTCTTTAAGGTTACAAGTCAAAGAGGTATGAGCTGTCTGGCCCCACCCTCCTTTCAACTTGAGTGGAGGTGGAAGACAGTTTTGGTTCTTCTAACTGCGCGTATCCAAAAGAGTTAAGCACACAATTATATCACTTAACATCCTGTGAACCAGGCGTGGGTGGGCCAACAATCTCTTCAGATCTCGTAAGTCTGACGATTACACTAGCATCCTACCTTCCCACCTAAGGCTAAGAGGGCCAGTCGACTGTGAGGAGAGCCCTCAAAGCTGTTCCCAGTAGACTGCAAGAGTGAACTTGAGATTGACACATAAATATTGTTAGTTTCTAGAGCTCTATGCCTTCTTTTTGAAAAAAGTTAATGGAGTAAAAAGTACTTGAGAAAACAGAAATAGTGAGCAAATGGAAGAAAAATACAGGATGACATCTCTTTTAAAAATGTTTTGTACTTATTTAAAAAAAACACATCACAGAAAATACGGATGAAAATTTGCACGAAATGAATTACAAAATTCTTTCAACTTTACAACAGGTTTGAAATTTTTCATAATAAAATTTGGGGAAAATAAAAGATAATCACAATCATTACACCGAACATAATTTCTAATCCTATGACTCAGAGATAACTGCTAGTAATATTTTGGCATATTTCCTGTCAGATTTTTTTCTCTGCCTTACACATTATTTCCTTTATATACACAGACTCATGCTAAGTAACATTTTGTAACTTAAATATTTTTTGTTATTAATAGATATTGAGAATATAATTCTATGCTATGTAGTATGTAGGTGTATAATTTATTTAACCATAATATTAGTTTTCACAAAGAGTTTCATAGTTTCGTAAACAAGCAAATCCTTCCCCGAATGGCCCTGAGAATAAAAATGATTATCTTAATATTTTCAACCTTGCAGGTGTTTCACAGAAGAATCAGTATCAACAATAGGCCTGAGAGACTCTGTAGGTTTTTTTAACCACACCTTGTTCTCCTACTGCTCTACGGAAGGAAGGGAGCAGCTTGTAGCGAACAGGATCCAGGCTTTCTTTAGAATCAGGGAAGACGTGATTTCATTTCTAGGTTTGTCACTTACTCTGCGACTTCAGGCAAGACGTTACTATACCTAGGCCCCGGTTTTCACATCTGCAAATGCTGAATAACGATGGTCTATTCCCCAAAAAGGTGCCGAGCTGTTGAACTGAAATCAGGTTTACGTGGGCACCATACTTGGTGGGGCTCACTAGGCTTCACTGGCTCTTTTCTGAAGACCTCCGGCAGGTTCAGTCCAGCTGGGTACAGATCAGGGTCGGTGTCTTTTGCTTAAAACAAAGACCTTCCTTCCAATGACGAAAGGCTTTGTGATAATTCCTGAATCTGTCCCCTGATTTGGGAGCTACAAGAATAATCGAACCTCTCACAAAAACAGATATGGCCGCAAAAGACACCTAAGTGGGGTTCTGGTATCAGAAGCCACTTTTCCGTCTGGGAAGACAGGGTGACAACCCCTAAGCCACGTGGAGGCAGACTAATCCCTGGACTGCCGGCTAGATCTCCCTCTTCCGAGGCCCTCCTTTTCCTGTGTGTCCCATCTCTCTGGTAAATCACAGACGTTTTCCCTCTGCAATGCTACTTTCCTGGGTGACGGCTCTACTCACTGTACACACCAAGTGTCTCCCCGTTCTCACGCCAAGTGTCCACGACAGGGCCTACGAGGCCTGTCTCCATCCTTTGTTTCCTACCGCGACACCACCCAGACACTCGGCAGAAGGCGGACTGTCTCCCGTCAGCCCGCTCCCCAAAGCGGGTTTCTGCTCTCTTGCCCTCGATCCCTCCCTCAGCTACCTCCTTGTTCTAAGGCTCTGTTTTCTAGCTTGTTGCCCCACATATTTTACTTCACTTTGAGTTTTTAAAAGCTCAGAAATAAATAAAAATGACAATCAATTCTTGATTAGAATCCGAATGAGTGGCGTAAATACCACTGGATCTTCGGGGAAACTGCCCTGAACATCCCTTTTAGGCAGCAGCCACTCCAGGAATGTTCCCATGGAAACAATCATGTTGAATATTACCTCAAGTGCATTAGTGCTATGTCTAGTCTCAAAGTCAATTATATTTAGCTGAGGATAATCTGCCTTAACTCCCATTAAATTAACTCCTTTTACTAATAATGTTAATATTTGTAATATCTGACTTTTTTTATTTGCAGTTTTTCTAAACTACAGAGCCATAGTTTATAAAGTGAACAGATACACTTTTAGACGATTCATATTTCCTATTCTTCTAATGATCTGTTGTTAGATTCTAAAAATACTCCCGTATATTTTGACGAATTTGAGTCTTGTAATGTACAAAATGACATGACCTTTCAGTATTTCAAGTAATCACTTGTCTCCATTTCTGAGTAATAAACCCAGTTCATCTTTAATATATAAAAGATGCAGGCTCTAGAACAGTCCAACAGAACTTTCTACAATAATATAAATGTTTTATATGTGTTCTGTCCAATATAGTAGTCACTAGCCACAAAGGACACTTGAAGTGTAACCAGTGCAACTAAGAAATGGAATTTTTTAATTAATTTAAACAGCCACACATGGCTAGTTACTACCATATTGTACAGCATAGCTTCCGGAAAACTTCTGATAGAAATGTCTGGCATTAAATACACTCTGTTTAATATCTTATGTCATAACAGCAATGTTTCCACTTAGAACCTTGCAGCTCTTTTCTGCCTTATTCAGAGTGCACATTCAGCCAGTCCCATTCTGCCCTCGTTACCTCCTATGCATCAGAGTTATTTATAAGTATCCACATCTTCTCCAAGAGGTTATAAACTCCTCGAGAGCAGGAACCACATCTTTCTCAATTCTGTATGCCTCACTGGCTGTACTATAGTACAATGCATATAAGTACTCGGAGTTTGCAAATAATAATGACAAACTCTTTCTCATTTCACTTTTGCAAACATATTCTGATGGCATACTTCCCTTAGTACTGACTGCTCTGTGACCTGGTATAACTTAACTCCTCCAGAGTTTAAACTCTGTTCTCTGTGTTGTATTATAAGCCTCCCAGAGAGTACATTTTATCGCTCTGGGAACAATCTAAATCAGAACTCTAGAAGAAAAATACCAAAATTTATATCCTTGCTACCATGATATGTTTTGAAAGAACTAGAATAGACCTTTTTTTGCAACACTGTATCAAGAAAAGGAAGTGATGGTGAACTAGAGGTCTGCAGCCAGAGAATTAAAAAACTAGTTCGTGTTAAGTGCGCCCTTCCTCTCCCTGGCTCCGTCTGGAGGCATTGTTTCCTTGATCCTTTGTGACAAATACAAAAGAGAACACTAGCTGATCCTTTGTGACAAATACAAAAGAGAACGCTAGCTGGAAGACTACATGCAACTCAGCGTAATGGCATACTCAAACCAGTTCAAAAGGCAAGGAGGCAAGAGGCAGAAATCTGTTACTCACCCGTTTTACTATGAAACATTTTAAAATAACTTCACTACAGACGATTATTTAGAAAGCTCATGTTTAGGACTAAGGGACATTAGCTTGAATTATTGATTGTTCCAAATTTTGGGCACCAATGGGAAGAAAATAAGGTTTTAAGTTTAAAATAAAAGCTCTAGACAATATTGAACAGTCTAAAAATGATAATTAATCCACCCAAGTATCTATTTTATTAAAAAGCTAGCTTTATACACAACTCTGTTTGGGGAAGGAGGGAAGTAAGAAACTAGACTGTTAAAACATACACCATGTCTGGCTGATTAAGCTTTATTTATATAAAATTTCATTTTTCATTTTATTTTTTACTCTGTGGACAAAGTGTGCGGGAACTTGATGGCAATTTTAGTCTCATCTATAGAGTCTCATATGGTTACATAAGAATAAGGGCCTTCTACAGCCTAGAAATCAGGAGCACCACCATGAAAATCAAACATTAATTCAAAAGATAGTTTAATTATGCTTCTTTCTATTCTATTCTTTTTTTTAGACTCCCAAATTGTATATCTAGGTTTATCTATATCTTTATTTTATTTATATCTAGGTTGGCTTCTGGTGGAAAAGAACTTGTGTCTCCCTTATTACAGGAAGACTATAAAATCGGAATAGGTATCAAAATTCTGCATCTTGCCGTTCAACTCAGGAACCAGGGTTCCAGGCTTTGCATTTCTCGTGTCCTTTATCGTTTGCAATTATGAGGTAAAGGAGATTTGGTTAGTGGATGAACAAATCCTTTGTTAAGGGATTTCTTCACACTGATACCAAAAAATATGCAGTTTTCTGACCACGTTATAAACACACCACAGGGGCTCCTGGGTGGCTCAGTCAGTTAAGCGTCCGCCTTCAGTTCAGGTTATGATCCTGCTCCCGGGCTCAAGGCCTGCATCCGGCTCCCTGCTCTGCGGGGAGCCTGCTTCTCCCCGTCCCTCCCCCTGCTTGTGTGCTCCCTCTCTCTCAAATAAATAAAGTCTTTAAAACAACAACAACGACAACAACAACTACAACTGACCTTTGAACACCACAGATTTGAAAAGCGTGGGTTCACTTATATGCAGATTTTTTCAATAACTACATTAGAAAAATTTTTGGAGACTTGTAACCATTTCAAAAAACTTGCAGACAAACTATGCAGTTTGCATAGCTTAGAAATACCAAAAAAATTAAGAAAAACATATCAAGAATACACAAAATATATACTAGTCTATTTTATCATTTACTACCATAAGATACAAAGTTTATCAAAACTTACGCATACATTTACAGACTACACAGTGCCATTCCTAGTGGAAAGAAATGTAAACAAATGTAAAGATGTAGTTTTAAATCGTATCTGCAATAAAATGAACTGTAGTACATACCCCACTGCTGCCGTAGTTTCACAGCCACCTCCTGCAGCTACTGCCGTGAGCTCAAGTGCTGCTGGGATCTACTCCGAAAGCCACGTGACGCTAATCAGCTCTGCGGCACATTGCCCGGCCCAGGAGAAAGTGATCTCTCGCGGTTCTCGTGTATTTTTCATCGTGTTTAGTACAATACCCTAGACCTTGAGTAACACTATGGGACCATATGAAGTGCCACTAGTGATGCTGGAAGTGCTCCCAAGAAGCAGAGAAAAGTCATGATAGCACAAGAAAAGGTTGAATTGCTTGATATGTACCACAGATGGAGGCCTGCAGCTGCAGGTGCCCACCATTTCGAGATGAATGAATCCAGCTGAAGGACGGAGGTAATAAAAGAAAAGAAAATTCGTGAAGCCACTGTTGCAGCTATGCCAGCAGGCATGAAAACCTTGCACTTTTTGCAAACTACTTTTTATCTCATTTTGAAAATGCAGCGATTATGTGGGTGCAGGACTGCTGTAAGAAAGGCTTGCCTATATAGACTCTAATACGATTCAAGAAAAAAGGAAGTCATTATATGACCACTTAAAGCAAAAGAAAGGTGAAGGATCTAAAACTGGAGAATTTAAAACCAGCAAAGGATGGTTTGATTTTAGAAAGTGGTCTGGCTTAAAAAAAATGTCAAGGTAACAGGAGAAGTAACTTCTGTCGACCAAGAGGCAGCAGACAAGTTCCCAGACGCGATTAAGAAAGTCATTGAGAAAGGATATCTGCCTGAACAGGTTTTAATGCAGACGAAACTGCCGTATTCTGGGGGAAAAAATGCCACTAAGGACGTTTACTAGTAAATAAGAGAAGCGGGCACCAGGATTTAAGGCAGGAAGGGAAAGGCTAACTACTGTTTTGTGCAGATGTGACAGCCCTCCAACCTGTCTTAAGGGTTAGCTTGCTTCAGGTTAATACGCTCCTTGCTTGTTGACCTAAGGCTCTTGACCTGTAACAGAGCCAATTTACTTTGAGATTTGCAGACCACTGGCAAAGGACCAGAATTTTCCCAGGCCACAGAGGCCAACAAGTCTGTTTGAAGTTGGCTCAACTTTCTGATTAGCCCAGCAATCTTTTAGCAAAATGTTTTTTTTCTTTTTTAAAGTCACACAAATGACTCTTCCTGACCTCCCTTTGCATATCCGTAGACCTTGGCCTCCTTTGCAGAAAGAAGAGAATACTCTTGCACAACCCCTGGCGCTAAGGAACCATGACCCCCTTGAGCAACCTCTGAGCACTGAGATAACGTCTGTAGCTGGCATCACTGAGCCTGAACATAATCAAGAAATGTTACGGACCACTACACTCCCTTTGCTGATTAACTACCCTAAACCCCTGGGCCAGGCAAAAACTGGGGAGTTGGCTTTTGGACAGGAGTCCTCCTTCTCCCCACGTTGCTGGCCTCCTGAGAATAAAGCTCAAATTCCTTTCCAATCAAAACTTGTCTCTTGAGTATTGGCCTTTCCAACATATGAGCAGCCAAACTTGGGTTTGGTAACACAAATGCAGTGGAGTTTATGACCAGGACTGCCCTTATCTATAAAGCTGCTAACCCCCAAGCCTTGAAGGGAAGAGATGAACACCAGCTGTCAGTCTTTGGGTTGTACAAGAAGGTCTGGACAATGAGAAGCCTTTTTCTGGATTGGTTCCATCGATGCTTGTCCTTGAAGTCAGGAAGTACCCTGCTTTTAAAGTTCTTTTGATATCGGACAGTGCCCCTGGCCACCCAGAAGCCCATGAGTTCAACACCAAAGGCATCAAAGTGGTCTACTTGCCCCCAGACACAACGTCTCTAGTTCAGCCTCTAGATCTGACCTTTAAAGACCTTTAAAGCTCATTACACACATACTCTATAGAAAGAATTGTCGATGCTGTGGAAGAGAACTCCGACAGAGAGAACGTCATGAAAGTCTGGAAGGATTACACCCTTGAAGATGCCATCACTGTTATAGGAAAAGCCATGAAAGCCATCAGTCTGAAACAATAAACTCCTGTTGAGGAAAACTGTGTCCAGATGTTTTGCCTGACTTCCCAGGATTTCTACAGTGCAGATCAGAGAAATTGTGAAGGAGATGGTGGCTATGGCAAGAAAGGTGGGATGTGAAAGATTTCCAGATATGAGTCTTGGAGAAGTTCAAGAGCTAGCAGACACCACACCAGAGGAGTGAACAGAAGGCAACTTGATGGAGATGAGTGCTTCCCAAGCAGTGCGAGACGATGGAGAAGAAGACCTAGAGGTAGCAGAACAGAAAACAAATGGGCATTAGACAGCCTGGGAGAAGGGCTTCAACTATCCAAGCCTGATTTCGACTTCTTTTACAACTGGACCCTTCTATGATATGGGTAGGGCAACTAAAGTGCACAGGGGAAGGATTGGTCCCATCCAATTTTTTAGAAATGAAACAGCAAAAAAGTCAGACAGAAATTACAATGTATTTCTTTAAAGTTACACAGAGTGTGCCTTCCTGTCCTGCCCCTCATTTCACCTCTACCTCTTCCTCTGCCACCTCTCAGGCAGCAAGACCAACCCCTCCTCTTCCTCATCCTTCTCAGCCCACTTGACACAAAGAGACAAGGATGAAGACCGATGATCCACTTCCACTTAATGGATAGCAAATAATCATCAAGCCATACAGTTAAATAAACTTATCTGTTGTGTATGTGTATCAGTGTCTTCATGTGAAAATCTACTAACTGGCTAATTGAACATAATAAGTAAAAACATAAAAAGCATGTATCTGTAAAAAAGAAAAAAAAAGAAAATCTACTAACTGTATGGCTAGAAAGGCATGTGTTTGTGTCATCATCATCATCATCACCGAAATACCCATCCTGTAGAACGTGGTATGCAAGTCTCGTATGGAAGTTGTTAGCCTAAGGTGAGTGATATTTAATATAAAATTAATAATGTGTTAGTTTTACTGTTTACAGTATGCCTCTCTCTTGTGATTGAAGAAACTGTGTATCAGACTATCATCATAGGTAAGTGGTTTTTAAAAAATGTAACAATGTTTCCAATATGGTATTATGAATATGACTGTAATACTATATGCCATAAAATTTTTGTAATGATTCATTCATTAATGTATATGCTAGGCTACCATAAAGCAATTATATTGCTGCTTCTTTGTTAATGCATGAATTGTAATACCTATAAATAAATATAAATCTCTTTGCACATTATCTTTTCATTTTTGATACCTCATGTTAGCAGTAAGTACAACATGTCTACAGTGTTTTGTGTTATATAAGATAATATTGATGTAGATACTGACAGACAATTCATCTTATGAACTATGTAAACTTACAGTATTGATAAATACAGTACTATAAATGTATTTTCTCTTTATGATTTTCATAATAATATTTTATTTTCTCTAGCTTACTTTAAGAATGCAGTATGTGATACCTATAACATAACAAAATAGGTGTTAATCGACTGTTTATGTTACTGGTAAGGCTTCCAGTCAACAGTAGGCTATTAGTTAAGTTTGGGGGGACTCAAAAATTACACACATATTTTTAACCCATGTTGTTCAAGGGTCAACAGTAGTTTTAAATCAAAATGAAGCATATCATAGAGCATTTCCCCTCAAGGAATGAAGATCCCTTCCAGTTTATTATTTTCCAATTATGGTTTGGCACTTTGTAGCCTTGAAATTGAAGAAAATGGCCAATGATTTGCAACCAACCATAAAATTCAAGCTTCTGCTTGGCTGTCCTAAGAGTAACAAAGGGGTCTGTTGGTAAAAATGATTATGGGTCAGTCTTTTCACTGCATCTCTAGGTAAGGGAATGTGATAACTCTGTTAGTTACAGTATCTGCAGTTTTTATTTTTTATTTTTGTTTTTTTCATTGATAAAACCTTAAGTTTTATTTTTTTAATTTAAATTTTGTAGGTTAACATATAGGGCAATATTGGTTTCTGGAGTAGACTTCAGTGACTCATCACTTACATACCACACCCAGTGCTCATCAGAAGTGTCCTCTTTAATCCCATCCCCCATCTAGCCCATCCCCCACCCGTCCTCCCTCCAGCAACCCTCAGTTTGTTCTCTATCATTAAGAGTCATTTATGGCTTGTTTCCCTCTCTCCTTCCCCCTCCTTCCCATATGTTTTCTTTCTTAAATTCCACATATGAGTGAGATCATATGGTATTTGTCTTTTTCTGACTGACTTATTTCACTTAGCATAATACACTCTAGCTCCATCCAGGTCATTGCAAATGGCAAGAGTTCATTCTTTTTGATGGCTGAGTAATATTCCATCATATATATATACCACATCTTCTTTATCCATTCATCAGTCAATGGACATTTGGGCTCTCTCCATAGTTTGGTTATTGTTAATAATGCTACTATAAACATCGGGGTGCATGTGCCCCTTGGAATCTATATTTTTGTATCCTTTGGGTAAATACCTAGTAGCACAATTGCTGAATCTTAGGGTAGTACTATTTTTAACTTTTTGAGGAACCTCCAAACTGTTCTCCAGAGTGGCTGCACCAGTCCCCATAATATATTTTTGAAAGTCATGCAATTGATATTTACTATCATAAAGGAAAATATTAAAAATCAGAGCTTAAGATTTTTCCAAGACATAAATCCTTATTCTGAGAAAACCAAATATGAATCCAACTGTGAAGGTAAATGAACTGTTTGTTTAATATTCACAAAATTGACTTGTATTTGGATATTTTATTCATTTTAAGTAAGCCAGTTCTATTGTTAAACCTGGATATGTGCTTTGGTTCTGTGAAAAAAGCAAATAAAAAAGAACAAAAAGCTTATGTATAGCAACAAGTATTCTATTCTTCTAACCGAAACTGCTAGACACTTGAGTAAGAACACACTTCTCCATCCCTATCCCTGTGATGACATGTTGCCTTTTCACAGCTCATATTCATGATTAGCCCAGCATTATTTAGAATAATTTTTAGTAATGGACACAGCAGGAAAAGCATGTGGGCTTTAGAAATTAATGTGAATAAAAACGACAAAATTGCATTAAAAGGGTCTCCATTTATTACAATTTAGTATTGTAAGACATTGTGGGAGGTTCCCACCTTATTATGTTTTTAATTTTATACTGAACAATGTTCAAGTGTGTACTTTAGCTATTCTGTTTTGAAGCCTACTGATCAGATTTACATTTTACCTTGAAAGTTATCATTTACATATTGAAATGCCAGCATCATTTACTAGTAATATAATAGAAGACGATTATTCTCACTTTATGGCTGAAGCAAATTGCCACACTGTCAAAGGTCAGTTAACTTTTTAGAATGTATTTCTGATGCTGTTTAGAAATAGATTCTGTTGGTTTGTTCCCTTCAAATTTGGGTAGCATTCAAATCTCACCTGTAGGAGTGATGTCACCAAAATGGTGATGTAGGAGACACCAGCCTCGCCTCCACATCTCCCTATAAATATCAACAACTAGATAGCTATCCACAAACAAAAACACCTCTGGGAGAGCCCTAGAATCCTACTCAGAAATTTCAGCAACACAGTGGAACAAAAAAACCTGAGAATAACTGCAAAAGACGAGAAGGAAGAGAGCTTCATTTTGCCTGCACCATCCCATCCCACAAGCCAGAATTGTTTAATGCCAAGAGAGTTTCCCCAGGCAGAGAGAGCTCCCCTCTCCAGGAAAGGAAGAGTTGGATGAGCCACAGCTTCTCCATCTTTTCAGGGCACCGAACAACGGCTTCACTCCACCCATATAAGAAAGTTGAGATGTACTGAGATGGCTAGGAACAAGGAAGAAAAGCAGGGGCGACTAATAGCAGTTACGCAGCAGGAGAAATTATAGTTCACGGTGACCTGCTCTGCACACAGACCCAGCAGATTTCACCACTGATAAAACCAACAGCCAGCACAGCACGGTGGACCAACTGCAAATGTCATCAGCTTTCACCCCACAGGTATAAATATTCGCTGATGCCAGCCACCTGAATCACCCTCTGCTCTCTCCCCTGCAGCCCCTGTCAGAACCAAGGAACCACCCTAGCAGCCAGCTCAGGCCTCTGCAGCTGTGAGAGTGCAAGATGCACCCCCTCAGCTGGCCCCCATGGCCCTGAAATGCTTAGGGACAGCCGCTTCAGCCAGCCTCTACTGCAGTGTGTATGCCCAGTGGAATAATGTGCAGCCACGGGCAGCACGCAACAGCCAGGGCCTCTGCAGCTGCTTGTGGGCTCAGATCAGGCCCTGTCTTGTATCACTGGCCTGCACCGCCATACTCACTTGTAGCCAGCCCCTCCAGATGTGCACCTGCACACCCTCCACACAGACCCCCAACACAGACCCCCAGCACGCAAGCAGTGTGCTGGAGGAGAGTGTGCAGCCATTGGAGACCATGCTGGTGGCCAGGGTCCCTGCAGCTGCCAGCGAGTTCTTAGTTGGCCCAGGCCTTTGCTGCTGGCCTTGGACCCCACCATTGTATGTATATCTGCAACCACCCTCTGCCTCTACATAGGCAACAGCAGCTTGCAGCCGCAACTGAGCGTGTGAATACCAACAGCTCAGGCCATCACCCATGCTTGCCCTGGTACCTAGCAGCTGATCTTGGAAGGGCCACCGAAGACCTCACTAGTGCTTATACCCACTGTGGACCCCCCACAGTTTTCACCAAGGTCCACACAGTTGTCAATAATGTGGAACCAATCAACCTGAGCCAAAGAGACATCACGCCTCCCCAGACCCAGTGTTATCACATGTCCCCACACTAGGTGTCCTGCACTATTAGACCCAGAATCCCAGCCTGTCCCATTGTACCCCTGACCACAGGTGAAAGTCTTCCCTTATCAATGGCAGTCCATAAAGACTGGCAGAGTTGACTGCTTCTTCAAATGTGCAGATACCTACACAATGCTACAAAATCACAAAGAATCAGGAAAATATGACTCCATCAAAGGAATACAGTAAACCTCCAGGAACTGGCCCCAAAGAAATGGAGGTACAGGAATTGCTGGATGAGGATAAGCAATTAATGATATCAGGAAAACCATACAAGAACATAATGAGAAGTTTAACAAAGAGACAGAAAACATTAAAAAGAACCAAACAAATTCTGCAGGTAAAGAATTAAACGAGTGAAATGAACAATGCAATAGAGAACTTCTGCAACATACTTAACAAAGTAGAAGAATCAATGATCTAGAAGGTGATGCAAGAGTATTATCCTATAAGAGGAACAAAAAGGGGTAGAAAGCTTACTTGAAGAAATATTGGCTGAGAATGCCCCAAACCTAGGGAGAGATTTGGTCATCCAAGTTCATGAAGCTAATGGCTTGTCCCAAAAGTCCAATCCAAAATGATCTTCACCAGGAAACATAATAACACTGACTAAAATCAAAGAAAATCTTAAAAGCAGCAAGAGAAAAAAGTTTATTTCATGCAAGAGAACCCCTACAAGTTTATCAGGGGATTTCTCAGCAGAGACCTTGCAGGCCAAGAGAGAATGGGATGATTTACTCGAAGGGCTGAAAGAAATAAACTGCCAAACAAGAATATATTAACAGCAAGCTTTTCTTCAGATATAAAGGCAAGATAAAGATGTTCCCTAATAAAGAAAAGCTGAAGGAATTCATCACCACTAAACGTACCTTATAAGAAATGCTGAAAGGAGTTCCTTAGGCTGAGATGAAAGGACGCTAATTAGTAACATGAAAATATATGAAAATATACAAGACACAGAGAAAGACAAATATAGAGTCAGATTCAGAATACTCTAATAGAGCAATGTAGTGTGCTAATTAACTCTAGAATAAAGGATAAAGGGTAAAAAGAAAGTATTAAAGATAACTATAGCTACAACAATCCAGTAATGGATACGCAATATAAAAAGATGTAAACAGTGGCATCACAAACATAAAAAGAGAGGATTAAAAGAGTAGTATTTTGTATGTAATCGAAGTTAAATTCTTACCAACATAAAATAGACTTATTTTTAGAGAAAAAGCATAACAATCATAAATATGTATGCAACCAACATCAGAGCACCTAAATATATTAAGCAAATACTAACAAATCTAAAGGTAGAAACAAACAATAGTACAGTGATATTAGGGATTTTCAATACCCCACTTTCAATAATCCAGAACAGACAGAAAAATCAACATGAAGTGTTGGACTTATATCATACTTTAGAGCAAATGAAACTAACACATATACAGACCATTCCATTAAACAGAAGCAGAATATGCATTCTTCTCAAGCACACACAGAACATTCTAAATCATAAATGATATGATAATTCACAAAATAAGCCTTAGAAAATTAAAAACATCTGAAATCATAACAAGTATCTTTTTTGACCACAGTGGTCTGAAACTAAAAACCAGTAACAGGAGGAAAACTGGAAAATTCACAAATATGTGGATATTAAATACTGGAATACAGTATTTAATATCCAGTGAGTCAAAGAAGAAATCAAAATTGAGATTAAAAAATATCTTAAAACAAATGAAAATGGAAACACAGCATATCAAAACCCATGTGATGTTGCAAAGCAGTTCTTAGAGAAAACATATAGTGATAAATGCCTCCATTAAGAAAAAAGATCTCAACCTAAATTTCCATCTCAAGGAACAAGAAAAAGAACAAATTAAGCCCAAAGGTAGCAGAAGGGAGGAAATAACAAGGATCAGAGGAGAAATTAGTTAAATACCGATCATAAGAACTAGAGAAAAGATTAACAAAATTAAGAGCCAGTTTTCTGAAAAGATAAAATTGACAAACCCTTAGCTGGACTAAGAAAAAGAAAAAATGCATCAAATAGAATCAGAAATGAAAGAGGAAACACTAGAACTGATACCACAAAAATATAAAGGACCATAAGAAACTACTATGAACAAATATATACCAACAAATTAAATCACCTAGAATAAATAAACATATTCCTAGAAACATATGACCTACCAAGATTGAATCATGAAGAAATAGAAAACCTAAACAGACCAATAAGGAGTAAGGAAATTGAGTCAGTAATCAAAAACCTACCAACAGAGAAAAGCCCAGCACTATATAGTTTCACTGATGAATTCTGCCAAACATTTAAAGAAGAATTAAAGCCAATCCTTCTCGGAAAAACAAAGCTGGGGGCATCACAATGCCAGATTTCGAGCTGTACTACAAAGCTGTGATCACAAAGACAGCATGGTACTGGCACAAAAACAGACACATAGACCAATGGAACAGAATAGAGAACCCAGAAATGGACCCTCGGCTCTTTGGGCAACTAATCTTTGATAAAGCAGGAAAAAACATCCGGTGGAAAAAAGACAGTCTCTTCTATAAATGGTGCTGGGAAAATTGGACAGCTACATGCAAAAGAATGAAACTTGACCACTCTCTCACACCATACACAAAAATAAACTCCAAATGGATGAAAGACCTCGATGTGAGACAGGAATCCATCAAAATTCTAGAGGAGAACATAGGCAGCAACCTCTACGACATCGGCCAAAGCAACCTTTTTCATGACACATCTCCAAAGGCAAGAGAAACAAAAGATAAAATGAACTTATGGGACTTCATCAAGATCAAAAGCTTCTGCACAGCCAAGGAAACAGTCAAAAAAACTAAGAGGTAGCCCACGGAATGGGAGAATATATTTGCAAATGACACTACAGATAAAAGACTGGTATCCAAGATCTACAAAGAACTTCTCAAACTCAATACACGAGAAACAAATAAACAAATCAAAAAATGGGCAGAAGATATGAACAGACACTTTTCCAATGAAGACACACAAATGGCTAACAGACACATGAAAAAATGTTCAAAATCATTAGCCATCAGGGAAATTCAAATCAAAACCACACTGAGATACCACCTTACGCCAGTTAGAATGGCAAAAATAGACAAGGCAAGAAACAACAATTGCTGAAGAGGATGTGGAGAAAGGGGATCCCTCCTACATTGTTGGTGGGAATGCAAGTTGGTACAGCCACTCTGGAAAACAGTGTGGAGGTCCCTTAAAAAGTTAAAAATTGAGCTACCCTATGATCTAGCCATTGCACTACTGGGTGTTTACACCAAAGATACAGACGTAGTGAAGAGAAGGGCCATATGCACCCCAATGTTCATAGCAGCAATGTCCACAATAGCTAAATCGTGGAAGGAGCCGAGATGCCCTTCAACAGATGACTGGATTAAGAAGTTGTGGTCCATATATACAATGGAATATTACTCAGCTATCAGAAAGAACGAATTCTCAACATTTGCTGCAACATGGACGGCACTGGAGGAGATAATGCTAAGTGAAATAAGTCAAGCAGAGAAAGACAATTATCATATGATTTCTCTCATCTATGGAACATAAGAAGTAGGAAGATCGGTAGGAGAAGAAAGGGATAAAGAAAGGGGGGGTAATCAGAAGGGGGAATGAAACATGAGAGACTATGGACTATGAGAAACAAACTGAGGGCCTCAGAGGGGAGGGGGGTAGGGGAATGGGATAGACCCGTGATGGGTAGTGAGGAGGGCACGCATTGCATGGTGCACTGGGTGTTATACGCAACTAATGAATCATCGAGCCTTACATCGGAAACCGGGGATGTACTGTATGGTGACTAACATAATATAATAAAAAAACATTTAAAAATAAATAAATAAATAAATAAATAAAAGCAGGAAAAAAATAAAAATAATAAAACCAATCCTTCTCAAACTCTTCCAAAAATTGAAGAGGAAGGAGTACTCTCAAACTCACTTTATGAGGCCAGCACTACCCTGGTACCAAAGCAAGATAAGCACACTCCCAGAAAACTATAAATGTATATCCCTGATGAATGTACATGCAAAAATTCTCATCCAAATATTAGCAAAACAAATTCAACAGCACATTAAAAGGATCATATGCCATGATCTAGTGAGATTTACACCTGGGATGCAAAAAAGGTTCAACGCACAAAAACCAGTAAATGTGATACATAACATTAATAGAATGAAAGATAAAAGTCATATCATCTCAATAGATGAAGAAAAAGCATTTGAAGAAAATGCAACATCCTTTCATGGTAAAAACCCTCAACAAAGTGGGTACAGAAAGAACATACCTCAGCACAGTAAAGGCCCTCCATGTATGACAAAGCCATAGCCAACATCATACTCAATGGTGAAAAGTTGAAAGCTTTCCCTCTAATACCAAGAAGTAGATGAGGGTAACCACTCTCACCATTCTTATTCAACACAATACTAGAAGTCCTAGCCAGAGGAACCAGGCAATAAAAAGAAACAACTGGTATCTAAATTGCAAAGGAAGAAATAAAATTGTCTTTATTTACTGATTATATGATCTTATATATGTAAAATCCTAAACACTCCACCAGAAAACTGTTAGAACAGATCAACAAATTCAGTAAAGTTGCAGGATATAAAATCAATATATGGAAATCAGTTGCATTTCTATATACCAAGACATCTGAAAAAGAAAGACAACGGCATTTACAGTAGCATCAAAAACAATAAAATACTTAGGAATAAATTTAATCAAGGACGTGAAAGATCTATACATGGAAAACTATGAGACATTGATGAAAGAAACTGAAGAAGACACAAAGAAATAGAAAGATATCCTGTGTTCTGGATCAGAAGAACTAATATTGTCAAACGGTTCATACTACCCAAAGCCATCTACAGATTCAATGCATTCCCTATCAAAATTCCAATATCATTTTTCACTGAAATAGAACAAACATTCCAAAACTCTGTATGGAATTATAAAAAAAACAAACCCAAATAGCCAAAGCATTCCTGAGAAAGAAGAACAAAGCTGGAGACATCACACTTCCTGATTTCAAATTATACTACAATACTACAGTAGTCAAAACAATATGGTACTGGCATAAAAACAGACACTTAGACCAATGGGAAAGAATCAAGGGCCCAGAAATAAACCCTCACACATACCTGCAACTAATATTTGGCAAGGGTGCAAGAATACTCAATGGGGAAAAGATAGTCCCTTCAACAATGAATCATGGAATACTACATCAAAAACTAATGATGTATTGTATGGTGACTAACATAACATAAAAAATAAAATAAAATAAAATAAAATAAAATAAAATAAAATAAAATAAAATAAAAGGTGCTGGGAAACCTGGATGCTTACATGCAGAATGATAAAACAGCACCCCTATCATACACCACTCAGACAAAAGAACTCAAAGTGGATTAAAGGCTTAAACATAAGGACTGAAACCATAAACTACATGCAAAAAAACTTAGGGAAAAAGCTCCTTGGCATTGGTCTTGGAGATAACTTTTTGGATATTACAGCAAAAATTCAAGCATCGAAAGCAAAAATAAACAAGTGGGACTATAAAATAAAAAGCTGCATAGGGGCGCCTGGGTGGCTCAGTCAGTTAAGCATCTGACTTCGGCTCAGGTCATGATCTCAGGATCCTGGGATCGAGTCCCATGCCAAGCTACTAGTTCAGCAGGGAGTCTGCTTGTCCCTCTGCCCCTCTCTCAAATAAATAAAAATACAATCTTTTTTTTTAAGAAAAGCTGCATAGCAAAAGAAATCATCAACAAAATGAACAGGCAACTTACTGAATGGGAGAAAATACTTGCAAATCGAGTACCTGATAAGGTGTCGATATCCAAAATATATAAAGAACTCACACAAATCAATAGCAAAAAAAAGAAAAAAATCTGATTTTTAAAATACACAGAGGATCAAAATAGACATTTCTCCAAAGACATACAGATGGCCAGTAGGTACCTGAAAAGGTGCTTAACATCACTCATCATCAGGGAAATGCAAATCAAACCAAATGAGCTATCACTTCACACCTGTTCAAACAGCTATTATCAAAAAGTCAAGAGGTAGCAAATGTTGGCAAGGTTGTGGCAAAAAGGAAGCCTCTATACACTGTTGGTAGGAATGTAAATTGGCACAGCCACTTTGGAAAACAGTATGGAGGTTCCTCAAAAGACTAAAAATGAAATGACCATATGATCCGGCAATCTCACTTCTGGGTATATATGCAAAGGAAACGAAAACTGGATCTCAAAAAGATATTTGCACTTCCGTGTTCACCGCAGTATTACTCAAAATAGCCAAGATATGGAAACAACCCAAGTACCTGCCAACAAATGAATGGATAAAGATGTGGCATGTATCAACAATGGAATATTATTCACCCATGTGATAACATGAAAGAATCCCGAGGACATCATGCCAAGTGAAATAAGTCAGAGAAAGACAAATACAATATAATCTCACTTTTATGTGGAATCTAAAAATATTGATCTCATTGAAACAGAAAGTACAGTAGTGGTTACCAGGGGCTGGGGTATGGGAGAAATGGGGAGATGTTGTTTAAAGATTACAAATGTCCACTTATAAGATTAATAAATTCTAAGGATCTAATATACAGCATGGTAATTACAGTTAATAATACTGTATTAAATATTTGAAAGTTGCTAAGAGAGTAGATTTAAATATTCTCACCACAAAAAAGAAATGGTAATTATGTGACATGATGGAGGTATTAGCTCACACTATGGTGGTAATCGTTTTGCGGTATATATTAAATCAATATGTTGTATACCTTAAACTTACAAAATGTATGTCAATTATATCTCAATAAAACTGGAAAAAATGAAAAAAAATCCAAATCTTATCTGTAATATATAAAAGAAATTCCAAGTCTGAAATATAAGAAAAATTGAACTCTTTTTCTCTAATAGGATAAATTGTAAAGAACAAAAATACATTGGATAGATTAGCAATGTACTTTCTGCCATTTATATCCTTTATTACAATAATGCATGAATAATGATTGCAATGAAACCTTTGTGGAAATATATATATGACACTCACATTAATATCTAATGAATCCATTATGATTGGTGTTATTTTGATGAATACTAATTCACTTCAGAAGGTTAAGCTACTCAATTTAATAGTATGTTTAATTAATGCAAAGCTGCAGTGGAATTCTCATGACATTAAATATGATAGTTACATGATATCAATTATATTAATATTGATCAGTGCCTTGACATTGAATATGAGTAGGTGAAATTTTTATGATCAAATATCAAATAGTAAGGAGTCTTTGCAGTATATTTCAAATTACTACAAATCCATGACAGTATCAATAAATATAGGATAAATCAACATTTTACACAATTTAGTAACCCAAATTCACATTCCCCTTTATAACAACAACCATGATGATGATGACGAATTATAGTTAACATCCATTGACTGCATATTTTGTGCCAGGGACTACTCTATGCTCTAAGCACTTTATATGAGTCAATTCATTTATGAGAAATAATTTTAGAACTCTCTACCTAATTTATATACAATTAAGGAAACTATAGTGATGCCCTTTTGCAAGAAAGAGAGACACTTAACTACTTATGAGCAGATATTTCACAGGTTTGTTGGAATTGAAGACTCATTGGTATCATCTTGGAAACCATCAAAATAGATGTATGTACATTCTCATTCAGAAAGCTGTGTTTTTTAAGAAATACTGAGACTTGATACTTTATTTTTCTTATCATTCAAAAAGAAAGCATCTTTATAAATTACAACAGTGATAGGCTCTACATTTAAGTGCAATATTTTATTTGTGCATTTTTATAAACTTAAATGTAAGTAAATATACATCCCTTGTAAAAATGTAGGTCAGAAGGAAAAGGTATCAACATAGTGTCGATCATAATCTTTTCAACGATGTCAGCCAACTCCTTTCCCACCCCACTCTGAATCAAATCTCAACAGATGATTTTACTTCCAACTTTACTGAGATTTTAACTATTTAACATGTGCTTTCTCAGCTCTACTCCACCTCTCTCTTCTCTCCTTTCTTTTCTCCTGTGTTTCCTTCTTGGGTGAGAAGATGATACATGTGTATTTCCTTCTAGGGCTAACACAGCCACTTTGCACTTTAGGCATGGGGCTTTACTATAAGAATGACCCGCACACCCTTCTAAAGTTTTAGATTCTTCCTCTAAAATTTATTTTGCTTGATTTGGGGTTATGATTTATTTTTTTCTCTCCTCAAATATTTCTTTTCTCGACCCTGCTACCTTATAAAGATACTATCCTTCCACATTCTTCTAAGTTCTTCCAAGCCACCAATCCACACCACCAGAGTTACGATCAATTTTTCTTTTGATAATCAACAGCTTTATCTATTCACCCTCCTCAAATCCTCTATAGAACGTAAATGGATGATTAAATTTTCCAACTCTTTTTTTTTTAAGATTTTATTTATTTATTTGACAGAGATAGAGACAGCCAGCGAGAGAGGGAACACAAGCAGGGGGAGTGGGAGAGGAAGAAGCAGGCTCATAGCAGAGGAGCCTGATGTGGGGCTCGATCCCATAACGCCGGGATCACGCCCTGAGCCGAAGGCAGACGCTTAACCACTGTGCCACCCAGGCGCCCCCTAAATTTTCCAACTCTTTATTTCCTTGGCTTTCATGATGTTATAGCCCATGGAGGTTTGCTCCTATTTCTCTGAACAATCTTTGGTTTTCCCATGTTTTTAGTTCTCACACCACCTTTTAAAGTAACATATCCTAAGATTCCATAGAAGCCTCTCATTTTTTACCTCACAGATTCCTAGTTGATATGCATATCTACCCCCACAATCTCTTCTTTTCCTCATGGCAGAACTTTCAAACCTTAAACTTTAGCCCTAACTTTTCTCTCAAGTTCCATATCCTCAGGGATATGGATATGGATTGGAACAATCCAAACGATTGGTAGATATCACCAAAGCACCTTAAACAACATATCCCGAGTTAAAAAGATTATTTTTCCAGACCTCAAAGCTACCAATTACACTAAAAGGAAAACAACGATATCTCACTATTTTCTGTCTTCTTTCTCTTTGTTGATGCCATTAAAATTCTACCCAGGCCTAACATTTGAAAAATCATATTTAACTCTTCCTTCTCCCTTAACCACCAATTCTATTCAGTTACCAAATCATTTGATTTTTAGCCTCAATTCCATCAAATATGTAGTCCACCTAAAAATATCTTCTATGGCTTTCCATTTCCTAAAGCCCATGTGAATTGTTTAGGGCTCTCCATATCCAGACTTGTACCTCCTTTTCTAGAACCATCTCTTGCTACTCCTCTCCGAGCACCCTTCAACCAAATATGGTCTTCTCCCAAACTAGCTTTCTTGTTTCCATGACACTGTTCATAATACGCCTTTGGCCTGAAATCCCTCTCCTCATGTTCATATACATATTCATCAATTCGTTCAGTGAATACCTACTTACCACTTGCAAGATACTGTTCTAGATGCTAGAGATGAGATGGTGAAGAAAACAATGACCCTCCCTATGCTAATGGAGCCTGTATTCTAGTGAGAAGATAGAAATTAAGTAAGTGAACATAATAAAATGTCAGGTATGAAAAAATAAAACAAAACAAGGGGACAGAGGTTAATCCCTAAAATCCAGCACTTAGGGAAGCATTCTCTGACAGGAGTAAATTGGAATCTGAATGGTATGAGAGAACCAGACACATTATATTGGGATCTGTGTAATAGTAGGTACAAAAACCCTTCACAGGAGTATGTGTGAAGTGTTAGGGGAATAGCAAGGAAACCAGGTGGCTGATGTAACTTGAGTGAGGGGTTTCAAAAACAGAAGGGAAGAAACAAGGTCAGAATAGGCAGAAATCAATTCTCCAAGGCTACAGACTACAGTAAAGATAGGTTTATTTTCAGTGCAATAAAAAGTATTTGGAGGATGGAGAGCAGGGGAGTGATATGATTTTATTTATTTTTCAGGATCACTTTGCAGGTCTACAGAGACTGTGGGGGTGGTGGAAAGAGCGAACATAGGACAGGAATTAGGAGACTGTGGGACAAGTCCAAGTAAGAGATGAGTGTGGCTGAGGCTGGGGGAATTGGCATAAAGGTGGTAAGAAATGAGAAAATTAAAGATTAATATGAAAGACAGAAACAAAGAGATGTGCTGATAATTGGACATGGGGAATGAAAGAATGAGAAGAATCCTGGGTGACTCCTATATCTGGGCCCTGAGCAGTGGGGTAAATTATGACATGTACCATCTTCTGAGATAAGAAACACTGAACCAGGAGCAGATTTGAATAGGGAATCAAAAGGTCAACTTTGTACTTGCTAACTTTGAAAATAGGCATTAGACAGCAAAGTGGAACTGTCTAGTCAATCCTTTAATTATGAGTCTGGAGTTCAAGGGACAGCTCAAGGATGGAGAGTTCCATCTGAATCACAAGATTTTTTTGTGTCCTTTGGGGTCATTGAACTGGATGAGATCACTCCATTCAGTGATTCTCAACCCTGGCACACTTTCAATTCACTGGGGAAGCTTTAAAATAAAACACTGATTCCCTCTCCCATCCCCAGAACAACTGAATCCAAATCTCTGCAGGGAAATCAGGGTATCAGTGAATTTTTAAAACTCCTCTAATGTGCAACCAGGTTGACGAACTCCTGACCTATTGAAATGTTGTGGAAAAATGTCTGAGTACTTAACTCTGGGGCACATCAAAATTTAGAGATCTGTAAAAGCAGGTTACAAAAAGGAAGCCAGAACCAAGCTTGGCCACCAAGGTACAGGGGAAATCAAGAGGACAGTGCAGTATCCCATAAACCAAGAAAAAGTGTTTCAAGAAGGACAAACGAATTCAGTCAAATGCCATTAAGAGCTCAGTTAAGGTGAGGACTGAGATTAGACCACTGGATTTGATCATGTGAACGTAGCTGTAACAAGTGGTTTAGACAGTAGACAGGGACGAAAGACTTACGCCATGCGTTCGAAACAGTAGAAGACAAAGACGGGGAAGTAAAGAGAAGAAGCAACAGGAACTCGTGGCCATATGCATCTGTCAGCGCTTTGCCCATTTCCAAGGCCTAGTTAAAAGGCGCTGAAGCCTCTGCTAATCTCACCAGCTAGAGACAATTTCTCCTTTGTGCAATTTCTACTTGCCCTTTCCTTTGAGATACCAACTTGAACTCTGGTTATTTATGCTCTTTGTGGAAAAGGAGCACATTTAGTTAATCTTTCTGGAGAAGGATCACATTTAGTTAGTCTTTGTATGCCCCAAAGTGAAGGAGAAGTAGATTCTTAGTAACTGTTGGCACAGGATTTAGGAAAGAAAAAGCTTTGGAATGGGGGCGCCTAGGTGGCTTAGTCGGTTAAGCATCTGCCTTCAACACAGGTCATGATCCCAGAGTCCAGGGTCCTGGATCGAGCCCCTCCCCCATCCCCAGGCTCCCTGGTCAGCTTCTCCCTCCTCTCCCTCTGCTCCTCCCCCCCACCTTGCAAGCATTCTCTCTCAAAAAAACAAAACAAAACAAAACAAAACAAAACAAAACAAAAACACCTTAAAAAAGAAAAAGAAAAAGCCTTGAAATATGCTGGCAAAGCAGTGAGGGTTAGTGCCGTACTGAGTGAGCAGAACCCTCACCTCACATACCAGAAAGGGAAGATGTTGAAATTCACTCAGCTGTTTCAACTAAATGTGAAGCATTGGGAGATAAAAAATGCAAAAATAATCGAAGAGCCAAAAAAAAAGTTTTTTTAATTATCTCTAATGCTATCT
This sequence comes from Ursus arctos, assembly GCF_023065955.2. NCBI lineage: Eukaryota > Metazoa > Chordata > Mammalia > Carnivora > Ursidae > Ursus > Ursus arctos. Next base: position 29,098,259 of record NC_079873.1, on the reverse strand, counting down.
TCATTCCTGAGCACTGTGAGGCGTTAAATGGCAGTTATGCAACAAGCTACTGACCCATGCATAGATGACGACAAACCATTTATCCTCCTCTTGACTCACACAGAACCACCAGCCCTCACCTGAACCCTCAGCTCTGCCTCTAACAAGGTGATCAGCCAGAAGGCTGAAGTTGTTACAAGGAGCTGCATGGTCATAATTTTTGTTCGTTTTAATTTTTTTAGTAATAGAAATTTTACAACACAGAAAAATTTTTGGAAAATCTGCCTAAATAAGTTGGCAAAAAAAAAAAAAAAAAAGTACCTGCAGGGCTTGGAGGTCATTTAATAGGTATACATCCAATGGCGAGTATCAGATTTTTCAGTGACTTTGACTGTCCCTGAAGTGCTTAGTATTTACATAATTTTCTCTTGGTGGATCTTTAGACACATTCACTCTATCTGGTAATGATTTTCAGTTTAAATGCTTTGTAAATTAAATGTGTTTTAAAATATGAACTATACATAGCAAAAGATTTGATTGCCTCTCTTGAACCCCTGAGGCACTAAGCTCCCCATAAACCTGAATACAATTGCCTCAGCTGTCATCTTTGAACCTTTCCCCCCAAATCAACAACCTTCCCTCAAATTGATGAGTAACCCCTAATGTGTGAGGCAAAGATGATATTTTCTATCCTTCTTTAAAAAATGAGATACAAGAAAACTGAATCACAGACACAAAAAAAATCTTCCCTCTCCTCCCTGAAAAAAAAAAAATTAAGAACACATTTCTTACAAAAGAGCTCCATGAATAAAAAAGCTTAATAAATATTAATAAAAAATAAGACTAACAAATAAAATTAGAAATGAAATTTGGAATTTCTTTCTCTAAAGCAAGAAAATATATAGTACTTATTTCAACATATGTTTGCAAGGAAACATATGTTAAATCTGGTTCATGATTAAGGACTACATTTTCTGAATCAGAGCAACGAATTCAACTGGTGTTTCTCAGAATGCAGATAAAATTACATATTGTACAACACAGTGTTTACTATAACTAGTGAAGAATAAAGGGGAAATTATTACTAATCAGAAATAATTTTCACTGCTTAGACATATATCTATTATAAAGGACATAGCTTTTTCTAACAACAGAAAACACCCACAAACCAAACAAAGATATTACTTATAAGCACTTTTTTCTGGTAAACCTTAACACAAAAAGAAAATCTTAGGCTGCTGTGAAAAACTACAATATAAATCAGTGCCTCACAAAGATCTCAATTTTTTTCCACTTTTATTTAATCTGTATTTTTTTAAATAATATCAAAGAATCACTAGTACATGTTGGAAAGCACTTAATTTTTACCTAGTCCAGCTTCAAAATCAATAAGGAATCCCTCTAAAGCAACCTTAAAAGGTGGTGTTCATACAGCACCTTCTGGAACTTTCCCAGCAACATGAAGTTCATTACTTTGTTAGGCAGGCTGGTCCACTGTTAAAAACTCTAATTATTAGAAGGTTCTACCACAAATATCAAAATTATGAGCCTGAATTACAATTAAGGAAGTCAGCCCAGATGGCATTAGCCTTCACCCCTTAATATGCTCCTCACACTAAGGAAAAACATCCTTAAGTCCTTTGCTGTTAAGAAAAAGAAAGAAGGTGGTCCTGGGGCATAAAAATTTCTTTTAACAAGTCCTGAACCCAATGCTGCTGTATGTTTTTTTTTTTTTATAATGTTGCCATGTGATAGAAGAACGGTTTATTAGAACAAATTCCATGAAAAATCATAAGAAATAACTATTTTCTGAAAGACATCTATAAGAATACCCGAGGACAAACCTACCGAGGTCCCTCTGAGAAGCCAGGCAAGTAAGTTATGGATCACAAGTTGAAGGCTGGAGGGGAGAGGAACGAGAATGTGTGAATTAAAAAAAAAAAAAAAAAAAAAAACCCTGTACAGCAATCACATGAAAAAGGGGAGTGTAGACGAAGAAGAAAGGCCACTGCTTGTTTTCAGGGGACACACTGTGGGCAACTATGCAGGGCAGGCCACGGCAGAGGCGGGGGGAGGTATAGGATTAGGAACGCAGCAGGTTCACAGGGCGAGGGCAAAGTGGGGACCCCACTGCCACTCACATAAACATGGGGGGGCACAGGCATGCAGGACCTGTGTGCTCTACTCCACATCAGCTAAATGTAAACACGGAGAAATGCATCACCCGCTGTGGGCCCCAGAATTGCACCACGTGCACCCTGGGCCCCGGCCACAGTAACCTCTCCGCCGGCAGTCAGGCCTCTCCTATAATCCACACTCGCACAGACACAGAATGTGGCAAAGATTTACACGCAGCTCATTTGTTTTACCTCCTACTTCACCACTGTATCCAGTCTTTAGCTTCACATTATATGGACCCCTGTGTATACATAGATACATGTGTGTATATATACACACGCACACACACATATATGCCAAATTCAGAAGAGTACTGACTATTTGGGAAGGCTTTGATTTTACTTCAGATGACTGGTGTATGTAAAGTGGTAACTGAATGTGACACTTGTATATGCAGTTTAAAAATGTTCCAAGGTGTTTTTAAATGGGACCAAGTATTTTCCAAAGGCCTGTTAAGAGTGATTGTTAGGGGCGCCTGGGGGGCTCAGTCGGTTAAGCGTCTGCCTTTGGCTCAGGTCAGGATCTTGGGGTCCTAGGATTGAGCCCTGCGTCAGTGGTCAGTGGGGGGGGTGGGGTTCCTGCTCAGTGGGGAGCCTGCTTCTCCCTCTCCCTTTCCCTCTGCCACTCCCTCTGCTTGTGCTCTCCTGCGTTTTCTCTCTTTCTCTCTCTGTCAAATAAATAAATAAAATCTTTTCTAAAAATTTAAAAAAATAAAAGTGATAAATGTTTGAGATTGCAAATAATAAAATAATAAGATTTTAAAGTAGAATTTAAAGTCTATGTAAAAATCAAGTGTTTTCACTTCTGACTTTAATCAATTAAACGTGGGTGTTAAGAAACAAAATTAACCTAATACATATTACTCTCAGAACATAAAGACCACTTTCAAAATTCATGCTCAGACATGCACATACACATACACACAGCCTCACACTTTACATCTCATTAGTAGGATGGTTTAGAGGCAGTAACTGTTTCTTCTTTGACTTTATACTCTTAGAATCTAGCTCACTATCGTCCTGCTTGATGTTCAGTATCTTCCTTCTTGTTGATGCTAAATGAATGAAGCTCCCAAGACACTGGCTGGCAAGCCCTTCCGTGTGGTGCTACTATGTACGGGCTGCACAGCTATTTGTCCTTGCCCTGCTCTGATTCTCGGTTGCAAAGAGAAACTTCTGTCTTTACTTTTTGCTACATCAATGGGAGCACTGTTCTTCCCAGTATGTAAAGCATAGGCTTTATGCATCCTGCTTTATGCAATGTTGCATTTCCAGTATCTGAGAACTTTAACAATTGCCCATAAATGTCAACCAAAAATCCATAGGCAAATTGGGCCTTGATCATCTACCATGTTATCTCAGAGTTTGTATTATAGGTATGGAGATTTATTGTGATACTGGGCCATACATCTAGTAAGTGAATCTCTTCATTATTTTCTGCTAAAACAGAACAAACAAAATCAAAGTGTTTTCTTCATAAGAGCTCTAAGATTTTGGAAAGAATACAACTGATGCACCCTGAAATCTACACTCTTGGCTGAAAAATCAGAAGAATACTGTTTCCATGCCTTACATGCTTGCTCTGGGTTACTTCCCTGGATCTATACCTAGGATGAATTCAGAAAAGTAGTTTCTGATCAATACAGTAGGACTCTCCCCTTCTGTGAACTAAACACTATTTCTTTTAATGCTGCCTAAGATGGCAGCAGATAGGATGTGGCGTTGAACACTGCCAGATGTTTCATGGTTTATATTCTGACCGTCAGCACTGCAACTCATGTAATTCTAAATGAAAGTGTAGGTCACAGTTGCTATGTGTCCTTACAGCTCTCCATTTTCACCCCAAATCACTGCCGATCATGGCACTTAACTGCCTGGTCTATATCGTAGGTCTGAGAAAATACCTTTACTTTCTCTCATATTAAATAGTGACCATTTCTTACCTTACAACTTCTAAAATTATCTATTTCCCCTTATACACAGGACCTTAGCTGGGTACTATTTTTTATATGACCCAATGCCTTTTTATAAATATGTTAACTAAAAGATGTCCTCTTTTAATTTTTTCACATTTTTAAAAATTTTAATTCAATTAATTAACATATAATGTATTATCAGTTTCAGAAGTAGAGTTCAGTAATTCATCAGTCTTATATAATACCCAGGGCTCATTATATCACAAGCCCTCTTTAATGTCCAGTGCCCACTAACGCCATCCCCCTACCCCTCTCCCCTCCAACAACTCTCAGTTTGTTTCCTACGAATAAGAGTCTCTTACGTTTTATCTCCCGCTCTGATTTCATCTTGTTTTATTTTTCCCTCACTTCCCGTAGGAGCCTCTGTTTTGTTTCTTAAATTCCACTTATGAGTGAGATCATATGATAATTGTCTTTCTCTGATTGACTTATTTCTTTTAGCATAATACCCTCTAGTTCCATACACGTCATTGCAAATGGCAAGATTTCATTTTTTGATGGCTGAGTAGTATTCCATGGTATATATATGCCATATTTTCTTCTTAATGGGTGATGGTTATTAAGGAGGGCACTAGTTATGATAAGCACTGGGTGTTATATGTAAGTGATGAATCACTAAATTCTACTCCTGAAAAAAAAATAAATAAATAAAAGATGTCTTCTTAGGACAAATGCCCTTGGGAAAAATAGCTACATTCATTCTGTAAAACAACAATCTCTTTAGCTCTGCCCAACATAAAAACATACGTGGGAAAAATACTGATTTTACTTAGTTGTAAATTACCTTAATATCCAATTGGTTGGAAAAGCAAAAAGCCACCTTAATATTACACGTTAACTATTAACTGATAGCTAATATCAGTTATTAACTATTAATTATGTTAACAATAAATCTGATAGCTTCAAAATGATGTCTGAAACTTTTCAGAGAGATTTTCATAAAGTTATTTAGCATAAATTACTAAAAATGCTGGCAAAAGTTATGCTTTAATTTATCTCCTAACTCCTTTCTACCCCTCTGCTATAAAGCAGGATGGTGATTGTCTTAGTACTCTCAAAAGAATGCAGAGTACAGACATATGATTCTAATAATATTATAAAATAGTCTAAGTAACTTTTTTGGATAATATTATTTTCAAATCTTTATGTAATTGTACTCCGTACAAAATATGAGATTCATTTTCCTACAAGGTCAATTAAATATGCAATTAAAAGTTATTCCCGCATGTCTTCCTCCCATGGCTGTCAGTGCAAATTCTCCGGGGTACCGATTTGTACATTGTACAGAATCATTCATGTGAACTGTATTCCAAATGGCTTTAAAATATTAAAAGTCCCATTTTACAATTTCTTCTGCTCAGTGATCAGTGTGGTGAATCTCCTTCATCTTGATAAAGGTCATAAAGTTTTTTTTTTTTTCTTCAAAGTGCCTGACTTTGTGGGTTGTAGCATGAAGAAAGAGTGAAGGGGAGACAGCAGGTTATGAGAAAGAAACAGAGCACAATCAGCATCAGGAAAGAGATGATATTCAAGTAGAATTAAACAAAATCCCCCTCATTCTGGATATTTCTACCCTTTGTAACTTATTCAGTCAGATGGCCATTGTTCATGACTCAACAGAAAGGTAAAGGGAACCTAAAAATAATCAGATTTTGTCTTTGTAATTTCAAACATCTAGGTTCAGAGGAATTGGGATAATTTTTATTCAGAGTCAACATATTTAGGAGAAGTTTTGATCAGTAGAAAAAATTTAATAGTTTCCCTACTAGCTTTCCATCTTCCCAAAGTGGATAATCCTTTTGCACTGTTGGTGAGAATGCAAACTGGTGCAGCCACTCCGGAAAACAGTATGGAGATTCCTCAAAAAGTTAAAAATAGTACTACCCTACAACCCAGTAATTGCACTACTAGGCATTTATCCAAAGGATGCAAACATAGTAATTCAAAGGGGCACATGCACCCCAATGTTTATAGCAGCACTATCCACAATAGCCAAAATATGGAAAGAGCCCAAGTGTTCATCAGTTGATGAATGGATAAAGAAGATGTGGTATATATATATATATATATATATATATATATATATGCAATAGAATATTACTCAGCCATCAAAAAGAATGAAATCCTGTCATTTGCAATGACATGAATAGAAATAGAGTGTATTATGCTAAGCGAAATCAGTCAGTCCAAGAAAGAAAAATGCCATGTGATTTCACTCATACATGGAATTTAAGAAACAAAACAGATGAATATAGGGGAAATGAAGGAAAAATAGAATAAGATAAAAACAGAGAGGAAGGCAAACCATAAAGGACTCTTAACTATAGGGAACAAACTGAGGATTTCTGGAGGGGAGGTGGGTGGGGAGATGGGGTAAATGGGTGATGGGGATTAAGGAGGGCACTTGTGATGAGCACTGAGTGTTCTATGCAACTGATGAATCATCAAATTCTACCCCTGAAACTAATACTATACTATATGTTAACTAATTTGAATTAAAATAAAATTGTGGGATAAAAAAGAGAATGAAGATGTGAATAAACAACATCAGCAATGAAAAACGGGTAGCTAATTATTAAGGAATCTATCACTTAAGATTAAAAACCGTACATATGACCCAGCAATCCCTCTTCTGGGGATTATATCCAAAAGAAACTAAATCGGTATTTTGAAGAGATTTTTGCACTCCCATGTTCATTGCAACAGTAGTCACAATAGCCAAAATAAGGAAACAACCTAAATGTTCATCAATGGAGGAATGGTTAAAGAAAATGTGGTGTGTGTACATATATACTGGAATATTATTCAGCCATGAAAAAGAAGGAAATCCTGCCAGTTGTGACAATATGGAAGAACCTGGAGTACTTATGCTAAATGAAATAAGGTAGGCATGGAAATACCAAAGCTGTATGTACTCACTCATATACAGAATCTAAACAAAACAAAACAAAAGTCAAACTCGTAGAAACAGTAGAATGATGGTCACCACAGTCTAGATAGTGGGGAAAATGCAAGATGCTGATCAAAGAAAGGGTCAAACTTTCAGTTATAAGGTAAATAAGTTCTCATGCTCACTTCAGCAGCACATACACTAAAATTGGAACGATACAGAGGAGATTAGCATGGCCCCTGTGCAAGAATGACATACAAATTCATAAAGCATTCTATATTTTTCCACTTTCTTACACCATACACAAAAATACATTCAAAATGGATGAAAGACCTACATGTGAGACAGGAAACCATTAAAATCCTAAAGGAGAACACAGGCAGCAACCTTTATGACCATGGCAGTAGCAACTTCTTACTAGACACATCTTTGGAGGCCAGGGAAACAAAAGCAAAAATGAACTACTGGAACTTCATCAAGATAAAAGGCTTCTGCACAGTGAAGGAAACAATCAACAAAACTAAGAGGCAACCCATGGAACAGGAGAAGATATTTGCAAATGACAGATCTGAAAAAGGGTTCGTATCCAAAATCTATGAAGAACTTATCAAACTCAACACCCAAAAAACAAATAATCCAGCAGAAGACATGAATAGACAGTTTTCCAAAGAAGACATCAGATGGCTAACAAACACATGAAAAGATGCTCACCATCACTCAGCATCAGGGAAATACAGATCAAAAGCACAGTGAGCTACAACCTCACACCTGTCAGAATGGCAAAAATTAACAACACAGGACACAACAGATGTTGGCGAGGATGCAGAGAAAGGGGAACCTTCTTACCCTGTTGGTGGGAATGCAACCTGGTGCAGCCACCCTGGAAAACAGTATGGAGGTTGCTCAAAAAGTTAAAAATAGAGCTACCCTATGACCGAGCAATTGTACTACTAGGTATTTACTCAAAGGATACAAAAATACTGATTTAAAGGGACACATGCACCCTGATGTTTATAGCAGCACTATCCACAATAGGCAAATTATGGAAAGAGCCCCAAGGTCCACTGACTGATGAATGAATGAAGAAAAGGTGGTATATATATATACAATGGAATAATACTTAGCCATCATACTCAAAAAGAATGAAATCTTGCCATTTTCAACAACATGGATGGGGTTAGAGTGTATTATGTTAAGCTAAATAAGTCAGTCAGAGAAAGACAAATACCATGTGATCTCACTCATATGTGGAATTTAAGAAATGAAACAGATGAATATGGGGTGGGTGAAGACAAATCATAAAATAGACTCTTAACTATAGAGAACAAACTGAGGGTTGCTGGAGGGGAGGTGGGCAGGGGGATGGGTTGAATAGGTGATGGGTATTAAGGAGGGCATTTAACTGTGATGAGCACTGGGTGTCATTAGTAAGTGATGAATCACTAATTTCTACTCCTGAAACTATTAATACCCTATATGTTAATCACCTGGAATTTAAATAAAAACTTGAAACAAAACAAAAAATACAAGATGAATAAGTTATTGGGACCTAATGTACAACATAGTGACTATACTTAATGATACTGTATAGTAGCCTCGAAATTTGCTGAGAACAGATCCTAAGCACTCTCACTATGCACATGCAGAAAAAAAGGTAACTATATAAGGTGAAGGATATGTTAATTAACTTGATTGTGGTAATCATTTCATAACATATACATGTATCGAATCATCACATTGTATACTTTATATACAATTTTATTCATCATAATACCTCAATAAAGCTGGAAAAACATTAAATAAAGGTAAAATAATAAAATACAGTGATCAACATAATAGAAATAAATATGAAAACCTAGATAACATGAAAAAAAATTCTAGGGAAATATAAACCAGCAAAGTGGCACATCATGAAGAAAATCATAAAACCAAAGAAAGAGTAGTTAAATTTTTAGAATCACAAAGGTATCAGCCCTACTAAACTTGTTTTAAGAAGCTAATTTCAGCTGTAAAAAAAAACTATTCCAATATAGAACAGAATATAGACAAGTTCTCATTTTTTGAACTTAGTGAGTTCTATAGTCCCCAAGACAGAAAAGCACAAGAAAGCAAAAACATATATTAATCACACTTATAAAACACAGAAGCAAAATTCAAACATAGTATCAGCAAATCACTATCAATATTTCATTTTAATGACCTCATGACCAATGGTTTAATCTCAATATTCAAAGATAGCACAATTTAAGAAAATTCACCAACAAAGTTAATTCACTAAAATAATTTATCTAAATGAGAAAAACGTAACTAAATATAGGTTAATATACCATTGAATGATATCCAGCAATCAGTCATGATAAAAAAAAAAAACTTGGCAAACGACTTTCATAAATGTATCTACCAAATATGTATAGCAAATATATGTGCAGTATAAGATGCAAATCTAGAATAATTTACATTAAATTCAGAAATTTAGAAAGTCATCTCTTATCACCACTACTAATCAACCTTGTCCTAAAGGTTCAGGTCACTGCAAAAGATGAAAGAAAAAAACAAGGGGAGAATGGATGTAGAAGTTGGAAAATATTAAATAAAGTATTTTCAGTGGATAGGATCATCTATATAATCAATCCAAGATAACCAACTGACAAACAAGTAGAACTAAAAAGGGAATTCAACAGTGCCTAAATGCAAGATCAACACAGGGGGGAAAAAAAGCCTAATAGCTACCCTGTATAGCAACAATGAATCATTAAAAAAAAAATTATTCTGGTCTATGAAATTTGGAGTGGAGACATTTGGATGGATTTGAATGAAGTGAGAACCATGAACTTTAAAATCACCTGGAGTCACATTTGCCAAATGAAACTTCCATTCCTTTCTCCAATCTAAAGAAGCCAGCCCTTCCTCCGTTAAAAAATATGTATGTGTATATTTAAGGTGACCTCCGGGCGGGACTTCCTGCCTCTGCACCTTGGACCATCCTCCGTCATATTTGGTTCCGGCTTATCTGAGAAAGGCAACCGGAAGCACTAGGCAGAGACTCTTTCTCCGTCCGTTTTTCCACAACCGAACGGAAGCCATTTTCGAGGTTGGGGCCTAACTCTCTGCTTTGTAGGAGCCGAGTTACCCCAGCTTTAGTTTTGTGTGGTGTCCCTCTCTGTGGAGATTTGGTGCTCCTGACTGCGGTGTGGACGATCTTGTGCCTGGTATTTCCTCACACCCGCTGAGGCACGCCCTCTCGGGGCCTTGATACTGTAGCAATGGCGGAGGCGGGCGCACAGACAGATCCCAACCGCAACATTGTAACCTTTGAGGATGTGTGCATATACTTCTCTCCAGAGGAGTGGGAGCTACTTGATGAGGCTCAGAAACGCCTATACTGTAATGTGATCCTGGAGAACTTTCTACTGGTGACCTCACTGGGACTTGCAATTTCCAGGTATCATTTAATTCCCCAACTACTGCCAGTGAGAGAGCCCGGGGTTCCTGCAAATGTAGCCATAGCTCCAGCAGGGGCAGGGATGGTCCAGGGGAGCCATGGCCCTTGTCATAGAGTAGAGAATGAAGGCGCATCTTCTCAACAGGGTGTTTCTGTAAAAGAGTCACAGGTGAGAATTCTCAGCATGGGTCCTTCCAATCAAAAGAGCCACCCATGTAACATGTGTGACCCGATCTTAAAAGACATTTTGCATCTGTCTGGGCAGCAGGGAACATCCCTTGGGCCTCAACCACACCCATGCGGGTCATGTGGAAGAACCTTCTGGGTCACTGTCAACATTGACCAAATCCCGCAGCAGCAGAATGGAGAGGTAGTCCCTAGGGGAAAAAAGGAGGAAGGTTCCGTTGTGGAGAGTTACGGAAAACACAAGTCAGAGAAGGCCTTCACTTGCAAGGAGGATGAGAAGGACTTCTTGGTCAGCTCTGCACTTGTCCAGCACCATGCCACTAAAGATGAGGAGAAGCCATGCAGCAGCACCCAGTGTGAGGAAGCCCTTCACAGTGGACGAAAAGATTACAAGTGCAGTGAATGTGGGAAAGCTTTTAGCACCAAAGGCAAATGTGATCGGCACCAGGCAATCCACTCTGGAGAAAAGCCTTATAAGTGCAATGGTTGTGGGAAATCTTTTGTCTCCAACTCCAGCCTCCAAGAACACCAGAGAGCTCACATGGGATCAAAACCTAATGAGTGTGCTGAATGTGGGAAATCTTTTATCAGAAAATCCCATTTTATTCAGCACCAGAGAATACACAGTGGAGCAAAACCCTACGAGTGCCATGAATGTGGGAAAGCCTTTGGCCGCAAAGATACACTTATGCAGCACCAAAAAACTCACAGTGGAGAAAAGCCTTTCATGTGCAGCCAATGTGGGAAAGCCTTTCTCCGCAAAGATGCACTTGCCGAGCACCAGAAAAGCCACACTAAGGAGAGGGCTTACGAGTGTGATACATGTGGGAAATTCTTTAGCCACAGCTCCTACATTAAAGTACATAAGAGGATTCACAGTGGAGCAAGGCCTTATGTGTGCACTGAATGTGGAAAAGCCTACATCAGTCATCCCCAGCTTTTTCAACACATGAAAGTTCACACCGCAGCAAGGCCTATGGATGAAGTGAACGTGGGCAATTCTTTGGTGACAAATCCAGCCTCATCATGCATCAGAAGCATAACACCAGAGCAAAGCCAGATGTGTTCAGCGAATGTGGGAGGGCCCACAGAAGACCCTCCCACTTGGCTTGGCACATAAAAGTTCAGACCAAAGAAAGGCTTCCTGTGTGTGTGAGTTTCAGTGATCCTTTAGCTACATCTTTTAAGTTCATTTAGCACCAGGAACTTTACACCAAAGCAAGGCCTTAAGAGAGCAGGGAACGTGCTTTCTCCTTGCTCGACATAGTATGACTCCTTAAAGAGAAATCTTTGAAAGTAGCCTTTGAGATAGAGTCAACGCCCTGCATTTGAACTTTGTACATAGAGGTATCCACGCGGGGGAGGTAACTGCAAGTGCCAGGTATGTGCGGAGGTTTCAGGACCTACTTTTACATTTTCTAACCTTCCCAGGGCCTTCCCTTGGCCTGAGCTATGCCATTGCCTATGTTTGTTGCAGAGGCCACTGCACCTGTGCCAGCAGTCAGTGTCCTCAGGGAAGGCACACCTCCACCTCTCTCCTATTTGCTGGAGGGAGTCATGAGTGATATGAACCCATTAGGGATCCTCATTTCCTACCCGCGGATGGTTTCAGTGTGGACATGACCCAGCACCTGCCAAGAAGATCTGAGCTGGAATATGCTGCAGTTTTCCAGAGGTTTCTCTTTTCCATGGACAGTACTGACTCTACACTAGATAGCTGTGATGGATTTCTCCAGCCTCCAAATCACCCAACCTTGGAACTGCGTGCCCCACCCTGATCTGCTTTGTGCCCTAAAAAAGCCTTATTGTTAAAGCCTTTGTTCTGTTCACGGTGTGGGGTGGATTGAGAAAAGAAATGGGCTTTCAAGAAACAGGTCATGATTCACTGAGCTCATTTCTTCCCTTCACACCTGTATACAAGGGTGTTGATTGCTTTCCACAGTCAGGAAGAAAACCAGCACTGAGGGTTAAATAGAGTCGTGCTGTCCAACACGGTAGGCACTAGCCACAGATGACTAGTAAGCACCTGGAAGGTGGCTGGTGTGAGCTGAGATATGCTGTTAAGTATAAAATGCACACTAGATTTCTAAAACATAGCATGAGAAAGAGAGAGATAGAATGTAGAATATCTTATAGTCTTTGAGTACATATTAAAATGATAATATTTGGGTATATTGGGCTAAATAAAATGTTATTAAAATTTTAAAAAAGAGAGCGAGATATGGGCTTTGCCAGCATGAATGGAAGAAGCCTTTTGTGGCAGTCCCAGATATTATGTGCATCAGAGAAAATGGCAGGATGGCAGAGAACAGCTCTCAGTCTAATTTGGCCTAATTGGCAATGCTGTCTTAGCCTTCTTAGGAAAAACCATTCAGCCTTGTGGGACTGATCTTATGACCTAGATGTCAGGATCTCCTGCGAGTCCTAAACTCTCCCTGACAAAGGGGTGAGTGGTATGACAACCTTCAGTTCTTTTGGGAATGGCAGGATTTAAGTCCCTTTTTCCTAGGGGATGTCTCATATTCCCCAACACTGTTGAGCTGTAGCCATCTCCCGAGACCTACCCTGAAGTTACCGCCCCTATTAAGTCCAAAATTCAGGAGGCAGATAAGACCTGCAGGGGCCAAGTAGGAAACACAATGTTGTCATTTTTCCTGCCATTCAAATTTGTTAAGGGTAAAGATACAGGTTTTGTTTTTCTACTTTCTGAAATTTAAGCATTAGTACTTAGTAAGGCTAACTCTGGTTTTATTTAGATATACTAAAGTAGGCTTGATTATAACTTATTTAAAGAAAGCAAATCTTTCAAAACTTAAAATTAATAGTTAAAGTATACCTTTAAGTTTAAAAAAAACATAATATAGAAACAAAGAGTACAGAAACCTTGATTAATTAGAGAGTGGTGGAGATTGTGGCAAACTAGAGATTATGTGTCTGCTCTGAAGGGCAGACATAAATTTCATGTGAGTGTGGCTCTGGGTTAAAGGTGTACAGAAATTCTTAGAAACTACAGACCTCTTTATCTCCTGTGGCAGAGGTCAGTGTCAGAGCAAAAAATCCAAAGGTTTTCTGGATTCCTATACCACCCTGGGCTGTTGACCTTAGGCCATTACTGCAAAAGCAGGTACCCCAGAGCAAGGAAGAGAGATCCTGCAGTCTTGGGTGGGTCTTATACCCAGCCAGCATTTGGGTGAACGTGGTATTAATTGTTCTCTAGTTTTTGCTGCCACTGAGGCAGAGCTGACCCTACCAAGATATGAGAAGTGGGAAATAGTTGAGTAAATATAGGATTGGTTGATTTTCTGAGAGAAATGGGGGATCCAGATTTTTATGTGGTAGCATTATATCTCTTAATAGCTTTACTGGTGTATAATTAGAATATAATAAACTGCATATATTTAAGTTGTACATTTTGATGAATTTTGACAAATGTAGACATCTGTGATACCATCACCATAATTAAAGTAATGAGCATATCGTTAACCCCAAAAGTTTTCTCATGCCCCTTCATAATCTCTTCCTCTTGCCCCTCCCTAATCCCTCATTCTCATTCAACCATTGATTTGTTTTATTTCACAGTATTTTAATTTGCACTTTCTGGTATTTTCTGTAATAAATAGTATATAATAATATATAATAAATAAAAAAGCCAGTATGGCCTTTTTTTTAACCTTCTTCCAGTAAGCATAATTGCTCAGAGATTAATTAAATTATTTATTTTTGTTACTGAGTACTATGTCACTGTGTATGGATATAATATGTATGTAATACAATTGTTCACCTATCAATTGTTGGTGGACATTTAATTTGTTTCCAGATTCTGACTATTAAAAATAAAGCTTATTTGAAGGAAAAAAAAGAATCCTTAATTAATTTACAGAGGCAGTTCTCTTGCAAAAGAAAGGCAACTCTTCTAGAACAAACCCCTCCACTCACATTGTCTCTCCATTGGCCTTGAGGAGTCAGATTCTAGCATGGTCCAGGGAAGAATTTCAAGATCTGGGGAGGAGAAAGCACTTACATCCAATGTCATTGCAAATTGTTGCTAATTTGTGTAAGCAAGAAATCAAGAAGTATTGTGAGAATGGATTTTAAGTTTGCTGGACCAAGGAGAATAGAAAATAAGGTTAAATTAGGTAAAATTGATCAAGATAGGTAAACTTGGGCCACCTGCGTGGCTCAGTTGGTTGAGCATTGGACTCTTGATTTTGGCTCATGTCATGATCTCAGGGTCTTGGGATCCAGCCCCAAGTGCCTTGGTGCTCCACACTCAGCAGGGAGTCTGCCTCTCTCCCTCTCCCTCTGACCCTCTTCTCTCTCTCTGTCTCTCTCTCTCACCCATGCATGCACATGTGCATTCTCTCTCTAAAATAGATAAATAAAGCTTAAAAAATAGGTAAACTTACTGAGATTTGGCATTTAATGGGCAAAGTGAAGCTGCTGGAAGCGGATCTAACAGTTTGCTAAATTCTGGCCTGAATACTGGCCTACATGAAAGAGTTCAAAGGCCCCAGAATTTCCCTGCGGCAATGTTTCCGTATCTCAGAGGTATGACTCCTGCGCAAATTAACATCTCCAAGCTTTTTGTTCTCTGGTTTCCTTGTAGGTTTAGCCAGTGGGAGGCACTTAAAGGAGACTGGCGGGCAGAAGGTCAGGAGGATTCAGGTTTCTTCTCCTCCCTCTATGCCCCAGCCAGCTTCTCTGGCAATGCCTGCATCTCCTTCTTAAAGATTTTTATTTATTTACTTGACAGAGAGACAGCCAGTGAGAGAGGGAACACAAGCAGGGGGAGTGGGAGAGGGAGAAGCAGGCTCCCAGCAGAGAAGCCTGATGTGGGGCTCAGTATCACGCCCTGAGCCGAAGGCAGACGCTTAACGACTGCGCCACCCAGGCGCCCCCGCCTTCATCTCCTTCTTTGCTCCAGTAGCCCTTCCAAACAATCCTGCCATGGCTCCCACATCTACCAGGTGATTTTGAGCCCTGGACACCAACAACACCACCCTAAGTTTGTCCCTCAGCCTAGGGGTGGTGATTGTTTCCTGCTGATACTCATGTCTGTGTTGCCCCACCTCCCCTCAGTTTGGGGTTACCAACACATCAACGGAGTGGCCAATTTCTTGACTTAAACACCTTCTGTTTAAATACCTTACTAAGGTATTTTTTGTTAAGTCCCATTTTTCTCTAGTCACATTCTAAGCAGTGAATGAGTATGCTGAAAGAATAGGAGGAGGATGTGAGTGAGAAATGTGGGAGCTAGACATTTTTTAGTCAAGGTTTCCTCAGAAAACAGCTTATTCAAAAGGTAGTTGAAGAAAATTTAATGAAAGGGCAATTTACAGAGTTCAGAGAAGGATTAAAGAACTCAACTGAATGGTGATGTACCCAGAGACTAACAAGAGTATGAAGCTATTCCCAGCCTTACAAGAGAAGGCAAGGGAGAGAGCAGTGTTACTGGAACCGACAAGATCTGTAACTATGGGAAACGGCCCCCCAACAGGAGTTGTGGCCATAAGTAGGGGAACATGGCCACTATTAAACTGTAATCTGGCAAGGAAGGATCATCCGGAAATGGAAACAGACACCCGACCTCTCTGCTCCTGACCTTAGATCCTGTTCAAATACCTGTCATTGGCAGGGGCGCCTGGGTGGCACAGCGGTTGGGCGTCTGCCTTCGGCTCAGGGCGTGATCCCCGCGTTATGGAATTGAGCCCCACATCAGGCTCCTCTGCTGGGAGCCTGCTTCTTCCTCTTCCACTCCCCCTGCTTGTGTTCCCTCTCTCACTGGCTGTCTCTCTGTCAAATAAATAAATGAAATCTCTAAAAAAAAAAAAAAAAATACCTGTCATTGGCAAAATGCAATTATAAGCCAAAGCTAAAAAGGGCTCTGGTGATCCAGTCCATGGGGGTCATCCTGTCAGCACATAGAACAGAGCAGAGAAAGACAGAGATCGGGTGGGTCTAGAGAAACAAATAGACATTAAGCAGCACAACCAACTAATGAATTGAAAGTTGAGGGTACTTGCTAAAACTGATAAATCAGGAAATAGCCGTAATAGTATGTGTTGAGGGAAAAGCACAGTTTCCTCACACACAACGTTTCTAACACTGGATATGTGGGGTTTTTTCCCACACTGACTGACTCTCTCACACCAGCCAAATGTCCTGCGACTCAATTCAGTCATAATTCTAACTGGAGTTGGCACAGACACCACAGGTTAAGGCCTTAGTCCCATAAGACTGCTCCCTACTTCAGATGTCAATTGTCCATAGTAGGTCCATAGGTTACTCACAACGTCTGTCTGAATTGGCTTCAAATCAGAGGTTCCCATGACCCCCTCCTCAGGTTTGACAGTTTGCTAGAATGGCTCACAGAACCCAGGAAAACAGTTTCCTTACTGTTGCCAATTTATTACAAAGGGCATTTAAAAGGATACAAATGAATAGTCAGCTGAAGAGAAACACAGGGTAAGGTCTGGGAGAGTCCCAAGCATAGGGGCTTCTGTCATTGTGGAGTTGGGGTGTGGCACCCTCCTAGCATGTAGATGTGTTCACCAATCTGAAAGCTGCTCAAGTCCCATACTTTGAGGATTTTTATGGAAGCTTCACCATGTAGGCATGATCCGATCATTAACTCAAACTCCAGCCTCTCTCCTTCTGTGGATAGGGAGTAGCACTGAAAGTTCCAAGCTTCTAATCATGACTTGGTCTTTCTGGCTTACCAGCCCCCATCCTGAAGCTATCCAGGAGCTCACCAAGAATTACCTCACTGGAACAAAAAAACACTCCTATCACCCAGGAAATTACAAGGGGTTTTGGAGTTCTGTGTCAGGAACTGGAGTTAAAGACCAAATATTAAAAGATGCTCCTAGAGCTCTTTCTAGGAAATTTCAAGGGCTGTAAGAGCTCTATGCCAGGAACAGGGGCAGAGACCAATATATATATTTTATATTATTTCACAGTACATTATATACAAAAATAATATAGCTAAAAGAGTTGAAACTGATCACAACTGAAAGTGAGATGCAAAAGCAGTTTTTTAAATAAGCCATAATGAACTATTTGAATATTTAAACTGTGTGTGTATGTGTATGTGTATGTGTGTGTGTACATAATGTTTTGTGTGCTGGTCTCAGCTTATCAATAACTGACTTTGTGGCTGGACTGGTCCTTATGGTTACTATGATTGCAAGCTGCCCTTCAACAATAACTACCCGGAAACACTGAAAAAAGAAAAAAGGTTTATTACTTACAGATCCCGGAAATTACGTGGCACACCTGGGGCCACACAGCAGTGTCACAGGTAGAGAGAGAGAGCACGGGCCTGCGGTTCTGCTTTTATTGGGGTCAAGGGTGGGGGCCTAAGGTTTCACAGGCTCCCTCTTAATTGGTGAATTTAAAACATGAGAGTGGGGAGCACCTGGGTGGCTCAGTCAGTTAAGTGTCCAACTCTTGATTTCAGCTCTGGTCATGATCTCGGGGTCGTGAGATCTAGCCCCACACAGGCTCCATGCTGGGCGGGGAGCCTGCTTGAGATTCTCTCTCTCCCTCTCCCTGTGCACCCCTCCAACCCCTGGTCACCACACGCCCATGCTCATGCAGTGCGTGCTCTCGCTCACTCTCTCTCAACACACACACACACACACACACACACACACACACACACACACACAAAGTGGGGGCGGTATTTAAAGCTTGGAAAGGGAAAAAACAAGTGGCCCAAACCAAGATCTCTAAAACAAAGGAGAGGCGTGGGTGGCCTGGCTCCTTATCTAGTCCTGTGGCTGGTAATGGGTTTATTCAAGATAACTGTTGTTGAAGATGATGCCTCTGCAACCAAAGTTTAAGTCAGGCACTTGCATTACAAAAAAGAGAAAACCAACTATCAGGGCTTACACTACAAACTTATACACACATTAGATAGATAGATAGATAGATAGATAGATAGATAGATAGATAAATAGATAGATAGATATCCATATCCATATCTATGTATCTATTTATCTATACCATGCAACTTAATTAAAAATAAAGTTCTTAGAAGAGAAGTGAAAAAACACTGGTGTCAGTATTTCGGTTTGGCTGGGACAGGCCCCGTTTGTCCCTGCTGCTGCCATGTAATTTATTCACAGTGCTCTCTTTTACTCTGTGGTAGGCTGAATAATGATGCCCCCCTCTCCAAGATAGCCACTTCATAATACCCAGAACCTGTAAATGCTACCTTAGATAGCAAGAGAAAAATGGATCTTTGCTTATGTAGTTAAGGTAAGGATTTTGAGAAGGGAGCCTATCCTGATTATCAGGGTGAGCCCTAAATGCAATCACATGTATCTTCATGAGACAGGGACAGAGGAAAATGGGACAGACACAAAGGAGGATAAGGTGATGTGACCATGGAGGCAGAGAGCGGAGTGAGGCAGACACATGACAAGGAATGTTGACAACCACCAGAAGGTGGAAGAGACAAGGAACACTCCATGAAAGATGGTGGAAGGGAGGGAGCAGGGCTCTGCTGATGCCTTGATTTCAGCGCAGTGAAACTGAGGTAGGACTTTCAGCCTCCAGACTGTGAGAGAACAAATTTCTGTTGTTTTAAGCAAACCAAGTTTATGGTAATTTGTTACAAGAGGAAACTAACACATTGTCAAAAGTGCCCCATTTTGGAAGGTAAAGTCTATGTTCATTCTATCTCCATCTCAGCTAGTTCACACTTTCTTCGCTGTCCCTTCATCCCATTCTACCCATTTCCCTTCAGTCTCAGCTAATGAATCTAGTATCTATTTGAGCAGTAAGTGGACATGTTCAGGTAAGAAATTCCTCAACATCTGGCCTCCAGTTTACCCATGATTTGCATGAATATTAACCTTTACCTCCTTTTTTGCTGCTCTCCAAGGAAGTGTTAACCTCACATTTGTGCTATTTGGAGGCAAATTTGAGACCTTCAGATTACTGAAATGTTCTTTCATAAGTAGCCGTGAGGCAGGACAATGGTCACCATCCACTCAAGAAGGCAGGTTGCAGAGGAAACAATTATCTATGAGATAGACACAGAAAGCTGCTGGCCCACGCAACACCCGTGTGCACATCCTGGCAGGTGCGGCCCAGCACCAGGGTGTATAGGCTCAGTCACTCTACAAGCAGTCTTCATAACCAGATGCAGGAGCCCTAGATAGACACCAGCATCAAGGAAGGCAAGGAAGAAAAAGTGTTTGTTAAGAAGTTTGGAAGTCAAAGAGGAGAGGTTGAATTTGAATCACTGATAAACACAGATAGAGAACATGAGGTAGAAACAGCCTATTTCGAAATTCCTAATGGATATTTGCTATGAACTTCAGGCACTATAGAACTTTCTTCATGATGAGTGGGCACCAAATTTTCTAATGCAATATTTTCCCAATGTTTCTGCTCACTTCCTCTTGCCTTATCTCATTTCCTCAATTGCCCAGATTTCTGTGTGGGAATCACAACTTGGTAAAAGCTATAATCTCTTCCTGACAGGGAACATTAAGATCTGACTTTTTTTCTTAGATTGTCTATTTAAATGCAAATCCATTAGATAATTTCAACTAATTTTTCAACTTTATGCCGTGCAGATGCAGCTTAAATGTAAATTTCCTAAATTGGAAAAATACAATTAAAATAAGAAAATTAAATATAAGGCAGACGCATCCTTCTTTTTTTCCTTTCAAATTTTTTATACGCTACTCCCCAAGGTTTAGTTGAAAATTCTGAGAAGGAGCATGAAATTAGTTTCCTTAATGAAACAAGATGTCCTGTTTAAGCAAAATAATTTCTTCAGTTCTCCTACTCAAAAGAACATATTTAGTTGAAGAATGATGGAGAGAGATAAAGTTTGGGGGGATGAAAAACAAAACCAGCCCTGCAAAAGACACTACTTCAAGAATAATACATAATCTTTATTACTCTGTTGATAGATAGTTATGACAATATATGAGCATTGTTTTGAGTTGATAACACTGTTCTATCAGTTCCAAAATGTAAAAATTGTATCATGTAGTTTCTTGATGTAATGCACACATAAATAAAAAAACAAATCAAAGCAAAATGATTTTTCATATGGAAATGAAAAGGCATGAAGAGATAGAGGTAAGTAAACATGCTTTCTCAACCCCACAGAAAAGCATAGCACTACACTGAAAACACTTCTATTAGATTTTAAACCTGTTGATCGGCAAGCTATTTTGCTATCGTTTCCCTTGGAGATGCACTGGATACGCACACACATAATCCAATTCATTTCTCATATGCAACAACACTTACAGTTGAGTAAAAACAAACGGCCTTCTAATCTCATGACATTTAGAAAACAGCATGTGGAAAAGAAATTACAGTATGGATTTGGCAGTAAAATAAAATGGCAGAAGTGGAATCCCTCATCTATTCTTCTTCAGCTTGAGGGAGATCTAAATTAAGAAGGTGGTAAAGGTAAATTGAGCCAACCATAAACACAGCAACCTATTTCAAAAGCATTTCATTCTTAAATGCACCAGTGATTCATTTATCCATCTATTCCTTTGGCATTTTTCCATAACTTGTAAATTTTGAAAGTTGGCCTTTGAGACAAGTTACTGACAACAAGCTCAATCTCTTTCAATTTAGGAAAATCAAGTCTACTCAAAGTGGACTGTACTTAAAACTTTGCATTTTGAAAGGTAGCAAGCTGTTATAAAAAATGAAATCTCTTCTCTATGGTAATGGAGTTAGAAGCCTCCAATACAACAGTGCTAACAATAAGATTTTGAAAGCAATTTTAGCCCACAAAGTCAAGCAATGACCTGTAGGATTGATTTTACTTCACTGAGGATGTATTAATGTGTTATTTCTTTGGGTTTCAGCAGTAACAGATTTATTTCACTATAAAAACAAAACAATGAAGTCGACTCTAATTTTTTTATTTTTTTAAAGATTTATTTTGTTTTATTTTATTTTATTTTAAAGAAAGACAAAGAGCACACATGTGCAAGGGGGGGGGGGCAGAGGGAGAGGAAGAGAAGCAGACTCCCCACTGAGTGTGGAGCCCTAGGCTCCATCCCAGGACCCTGAGATCATGACCTGAGCCAAAATCAAGAGTTGGTTGCTTAACTGACGGAACCACCCAGGGACCCCTCAACTCTAGTTTTAAATGACTAAATTATTTCATGCTTATCTACTTTATGAAATATTTTTTTAGAATTAGACCTTGGGAACTACTTTAATGTATTAGGCTAATGTTCTGCAGTTCCTAACAATATAGCTTCTTTGGCCAAAGGCATTGCTTTAATCTACAAAAATACTCCTTATGCAAATAGGGCAATTGTATAAATTCCACTTTCTAAGTTGACATTAAGACATTATTTAGCCTTGGGGTGCCTAGGTGGCTTAGTCAGTTAAGGGTCTGCTTGGGCTCAGGTCATGATCCCAGGGTCCTGGGATTGAGTCCCACATCAGGCTCCCCGCTCGGCAGGGGGTCTGCTTCCCCCTCTCTCTCTGCCGACCGCTCCCCCTCTTTATGCTTATGCTCTCTCTTTCTCAAATAAATAAAATCTTTTTTAAAAAAGACATTATTTAGCCTTCTCATAATAAGAACTGAGGTTGATCATGGTGCTATTCAGGAAAATAAATAGTTTTTTATATTTATAAATATTAACTGCAAAAGAGAAAAACAAAACATGCTAGCACGTGAGCTTATATCTTTAGAGAGTAGATATAATCCATCAAGTTCTCAATTAAACACTATTTTCTCTGGGGTGCTTGGGTAGCTCAGTCGGTTAAGTGTCTGCCTTCGGCTCAGGTCATGATCCCAGGGTCCTGAGATCAAGCCCTACATCAGGCTCCCTGCTCAGCGGGGAGCCTGCTTATCCCTCTCCCCGCTTGTGCTCTCTCTCTCAAATAAATAAACAAACACTATTTTCTCATTAAGTGATTTTATAGAATGGAGTGTGGCTACCTTCAAAACTGAATGATTTTAATGAGACAATCAAGATAACAATTATACGTATGGCACTGGGGGTTATACCCGTTTTTATCCCATCTCTCCTCCATCTCTCACTGCTTCATTTTCAAACCCTCCTGCTCCAGAAATTTCTACAGATTGGGTTTAGCCCTGTCTTTTCTGTTTTTATCTTATAAGTTTTGAGATTTTATAAAGTAGGACAGTTATCACATATTTTCCATAGTTGCTGCTGTCTAGTATGTGATGTTCTAATATGTGATGAACAGGCTTCATTTTTAAAATAATTTATTAAGATCATGCCTCTTATAAAAATTAATTCATTGCTCTACCAAATAAATTTCATAAGTTTGAAATTTTGGGCTAAGTGGGACTGGGGTAAAGTAAATTACTCAACCTACTATATATGGGGCCTACAATTGTTGGTGGTTTTTAAAAGTTAGCAGCTCTCATGATAGTTCCAAATTTGTTGGAGGAAGAAATGGTGGAGGGAATATCAAGGATAAATGTCTAACTCTTCTCTATACAATAAAACATAGGTCTGGAAGAGTGGGGCTAGACTACACAACAAAAATGTCTTTAGGACAATTTTACAACTAAAAATTTATATTAAACATAGTTGTTTTATCAAATCAACTCATTTTATATACAAATACAGATATATACTGTTTTTCTGATACATATTTTGCACAGTTGTTCCCTGTGAGGCATCAGAAAGTAAAAATCCAAGTGAGCTAGACTGAGAAAATGATCCACTGTACTCTCTATAGTAAACTCCATCTCTTTACTAAAGCACGGAAGAGAATTGATATTTTGAAAAAATAGAGGTACATCTTGAACAATGTCATTCAACATAGGCGTCAATGCACTAACCACTGGGCAGAAGAAACTACTAAAACCTACATGGCTTTTTTATTGTACTGCAGAATAAAAAGGCAGGGCCTATGTTCTTCACTTGATGTATTCTCTTCTTTTCTAATGCCATTGAAGTGTAATAGAATAGCTATTGTTGGGCTATTTTCTGCCTGTAATAGAATCTTTGATTTATAAAGGTGCTGAATCATGCATTAGTCTTATTTCTCAGTATACACACAGGAGTCAGTTCAACCAGAACTGAAGGGCTGCAACCATGATAGAACTCGGCAGCTGTTTAACATCACACAATATAATCATGCATATGAAAGAGCAGCAAGGATTTCACTTTATTGATTTAATTTCAGAACATTTGCACATTACAACAGCAATCATACCAAGACATTTTCATTTTAAGGGACACCACTGGTCCACGTTTAATGAGATTCTATCCTCAATAGAATTTGAGGGTCATACAATTTCAGAGTTAGAAAATTCTGCAGAGAATCTCTTCCCCTCCCCCTCAATTTCTATACTAAGAAACCAAGGCCCAAAAGAGGTTAAATGATTTGACCAAGATCACATGGCTGGTAGATAGCTCTGACTAGAGCCCAATTCTGAGCCCTTTGATCTTTTTATATAGCACAATTATTGAAAATAAAAAAATATGTAATTCAATTCTTCTTATGTTGCACACAAAATCTGGTATTTAAAATACACATTAGGAACCAGTTATTCTTAGCAATTATGTGGCATGAAACAGAATGAATGGCAATCATTCAGTGTGCCTTTGTCTCACTGAAAATTCCTATAGATTTTCTAGGTTTGAGTACTTGGCTATGAAGAAATTCAATATAGTAAAAGTGGATTCCGGGAGGGACACAGTGAACATTTGTTCTGAGTAGGACTTCTTTAAGTAAGTTTCTTAATTTCCTGGGTCATTAACTTTTCTAGTATTCTAATCTCACACGATCTTAGTTAGGCTCCTCAACTTCCTGAAATCTGAGGGAGAATAAGAAAGAAACATTTTTAAAAAGACAAAAAAAAAAGTGGTTGAACAAAATTGTAGCTGAATGAACAAGTACTCCTATTTCCCCAAGTATTCCATAATGAGTGACATAACTGATAGTAGCTAAGATCAAGGGAAAGAAGTATATTTTATTTTACCTTCATTAGTTGTTTCAGTTAAAGACTATTGATGCCCAGTTTTGACATTAACCCTAGAGGCACCAAACCCACGCCATTTTTAACTGCTATAGATGAGAGATCCAGGCTGCCTGGAACCCAAGCTAGTGGCACCGTAAGCATCTGGCAAGCCAAGAATTGCCAAAACACAGAGAAAAGGTTAAATGACTGAAAATACTTAGCAACAAGTAATTCCAAAAAAATATCTAATCCTTAAACTCGCCCTTTAAAGCCTGCTGTGATCAGTAGGTGAGTGATCTAAGCGGTTGTAAACTCTACCTAGAAGCCAAGTAAACAGTAGTTGAGGGGCGCCTGGGTGGCACAGTTGTTAAGTGTCTGCCTTCGGCTCAGGGCGTGATCCCAGCATTCTGGGATCGAGCCCCACATCAGGCTTCTCCACTAGGAGCCTGCTTCTTCCTCTCCCACTCCCCCTGCTTGTGTTCCCTCTCTCACTGGCTGTCTCTCTCTGTCAAATAAATAAATAAATAAATAAATAAAATCTTTATTTAAAAAAAAGTAAATAGTAGTTGAGGTCCCAGGAAGTGAAAGGACAGAAAAAGAAAAGCTAGGTCAGGGAAAGTGGGAGGTGCTCCTCACAATTAATAACATTTTTAAAAAAGATTTTTAAATTTTTAAGTCACCTCTACACCCAACATGGGGCTCGAACCCACAACGCTGAGATCAAGAGTTGCACGCTCTACCAACTGAGCCAAACAGGCACCCCAACAACATTTTAAATACAGAAAACACTGTTACTTGCATGTACTCATATAAACTATAAATGTTCATTATTAAACCATTGTTTTTAACAAACTGGAAAGTACATGAATATGCATCAATTGGTACATGACTAAATTAATAACTTCACACTGATACTTTGAAATAGCACACTTCTATTATATTGAATGTACTAGGTCCAGATGTGTTGACTTCAAGGTGTATCCTTGACATAGAGTTACATTTTTTTTAAAGATTTATTTTATTTATTTGAGAGAGAGCAAAGCAAGAGAGAGAGCACGAGCGGAGGTAAGGGGCAGAGGGAGAGGGACAAGCAGACTCCCTGCCGAGCAGGGAGCCTGATGTGGGGCTCGATCCCGTGACCCTGGGATCATGCGCTGAGCCAAAGGTAGATGCTTAATGACTGAGCCACCCAGGTGCCACAGACATAGAGTTAAATTTTAAATGCTCAATAATATTGTATTTTATCATACTAATTTCATAAAATCTGTTTTTGTACATCTCTAACCATATAAGGGTATATTTGTTTTTATATATGTACATACAGAAGAAAGCAGGGGGAAAGAAAACCCATTAGATTCTAAATGGTGGTTACATTCCAGAGGCAGAATTGGAGTGCGGTGGAGGGGGAGACCACTGATTTCATTTTAGATCTTCTGATAATGTCTATATAATGAGCATATGTAATTTATTCAATTAAATCACTGGGTTTTGTTGTTTTTTTATTTTTATTTTATTTTTTTAAAAGATTTTATTTATTTATTTGACACAGATAGAGACAGCCAGCGAGAGACGAAACACAAGCAGGGGGAGTGGGAGAGGAAGAAGCAGGCTCATAGCGGAGGAGCCTGATGTGGGGCTCGATCCCAGAATGCTGGGATCACGCCCTGAGCCGAAGGCAGATGCTTAACCGCTGTGCCACCCAGGCGCCCCTGAAGTAGTTTTTTTTTTTAAACTGAGCTTCAAAATAACAAGTTTCTAGAAACACATACTATTTCCTTATAAAGACCCAAATAAAACACTTGGCAGTTCCTAAATAGACTACTAAAATGCAAATACTTAACAAAGATATATACATGAACATATGGCCAAGAAGAAGGAACAGTGAATTGAAAATCAATGGTGTTCTCTAGAAGTCAATAGTCTTAAACTTTGGTTCTTGCTATCCTCTTTACAACTGTGGTCTCAAGCAAGCTTTAAACAAGATTTCCTTTACGGAGTCTCTGTAAAAGGCAAGGCAAACACTGAGCAAACAGAGTTACACTTCTCTTTTGAGATCCCTTTGAACTGAAAGCCAAGATATTTGATAAAGCAGTGATGAAGTGTGAAACCGTGTGATATTATTGCATGGCAAAGGCCTTAGAAAGTCTGTGTAAGAGAAGATCAGTATAAGTTGGTCTGACGGAGGCAAGTTACCATGGATGAAGGAGACTTAAGTGGGCTTCATACAATGCATCACTAGACTTCACATTGAAAAATCCAAGAAACTGATTTCGTATTGCCAGATCCAACAGATAGCTTGCTGGATTTTGATCCTCTGTTGGGCACCAATTACCACATTCTCTGGTTGAAGTATCAGGTACTTTTAATTTCATGGGAACATTCTCATTTTCTCCTGTTTCTCATCCTAACTCCTTTTTGAAGTCTATAATAATTAACTTCTCTTTCCTTGTCTCCTGCCTTACCTTTTATATCCCAAGGGCTCTATCCAGACCACTGCTCTATTCATTCTACGTGATAGGCCTGCATGATTCATTCCCCCTTTTCCTCCTTTTAACTACCATTTAAATTCCAATGGCCCTTGGTTCTTATCTCACCCCAGAACTTCACATTTATATATCCAACTGTTGGTTGCAAACATCCACTTGAATGTTCCATAAAAACTCAAACTCAGGTTCCTTTTTCTTCACTCTACAACCCTAAGACCTGCCCCTATTCTTGTATTCCATTTCTTAGTGAATATACTATTTATAAAGTTAGCCAAGCCGGAAATATGTTCTTCTTAAATTTCTTTTTCCTCCATACCCTCAGAAATAATAAAAATATATCCCCCATTCATTTATTTCTCCTTTTATTCTCTGAAAACACCCTAAGGACTACCGTAGCATTTGTGTGCTAGAGGTCAATGATTCGAAGACAGGCTCAAATGACTCTTACAAAATAAAGACTGGAATTATCTACAGCAGTACTTCTCAAGGAAGGATTTTACCCCCAGGGGACACTTGACAATGTCAGAAGACGTTTTTGGTTGTCACAACTAAAGGAGGGAGGGCTTCCTAGTTGGTAGAGGCCAGGGATACTACAAAACATACTATAATGCATAGGACAGTCCCACCACAACAAAATCTCTCCCACCAAAATGTCAGTAGTACCTCAACTGATAAACTCCGACTTAGGGTTTTGTATTCCAACTGGAGGAATTTTAAGACATATTTACAGATTGGATTGTAGAACCAGTGTATATCCACTCTCTAAGAACACAGCCCAATATTCTTATGTGACTAAGTCATGGAGATGATTTATTTTGAATCAGTATTAGTAATATTACAGTGGACACATCCTAAGGTGGCCTTCGGTGAGTCATGTCTTTATATAATCCCTTCTTCTTGATATCCATGGAAACTGTGACTTGCTCCTAGTCAATAGAATATGGCAAAGGTGATGAGATAATCACTCTCTTGATTAAATTACATAAAACTCCCTCTTAGCACATGGGGGCAAGAGGGAGTCTGCTGCTAGCCCTTGAAGAAACAAGCTACGTTATCAAAGGGCCATTTAGGAAGGAACGTAGGGGTCTCTAGGAACTGAAAGTTTATCCAAAACACTGCAAGGAAGCAAAAACCTCAGTCCTACAATTATAAGGAACCGTAAGGAACTGAATTCTGCCAACAACCACAGGAGTTTGGAAGAGGATGCCAAACTACAAATGAGAACACCAGCCAGCTAACACCTTGATTGCAGCCTTATGAGACTCTAGGCAGAGAACCCAGCTAAGCTGTGCCAGGACTCTTGGCCCACGGAAACTATGAGATAATAAATGTATGTTGTTTTAAGCCATTACATTTATGATCATTTATTATGCCACAACAGATAACAATACAAATGCTATTAGGGAAAAAAAGAAGCAAAGAGAAACCGGAAAAGTGAACACAAATGTCTTGGGTGAATAAAGTATGACAATTTGTAAGTTTTATTCTCTTCTAGCCATTGATTTATTTCAAATCCTTTGCTTTTTTTTTTTATATTTGAGAGACAGTATTAACATACATATTAATGTAAATAGATACCTTAAGATACTCCCAAGGTTTGTTTTCACTTCAAAACTTAGCAATGACATAGTTATGGTGAAGAGAATTTTGGCTGAAGGTCTGGAATTAAAAAGAATACATCAGCAAATGGATGGTCGAGTGTGACGACATGTATATGATATGGACATGATACAGATTTCTGTGTTTTTAGCCTTGTTTAGTAATTTAGGTTTGATGACCATTTACTTTAGTTATTTTCAATACATATTATTAAATTTCAAATGGACGTGATGTCTCTCTGGTGCAAAACAGTTAAAAAAAACACAGTCAGATTTGCTGGTAACTTAGCAGAGGATGAGAAATATGCTGTGTAACGAACAACAGAGGAGACATGAAGGATACAGAGCTAACCTGTACTTATTTCAGTACTTCGCAATAGCCACATCCGTTAAGATGACTACGTTATATTAAGTATTAGGAGATTTCTTCAAATCTGAAATACTTTGAAATTTTTAGACATCATAAAATTTTCTTTTTTTCTTACAGATCTAGACCCTTTACAGCAGAGATCATCAAACTATGACCTGGGGGCCAAATCCAGCTCACTGCTTGTTTTTGGACAGTCCAGAAGCTAAGAATGGGTTTTACATGTTTAAATGGTTGAACACAATGAAAAGAAAAGTAATATCTAATGACCTGAAAACTGGGATATTCAAATGCCAGAGCAGATAAATAAAGTGTTAGTGGAACCCAGCCACACAGGATTTACACACCGTCTCTGGCTGTCTCGAGCTACACCAATAGAGACAAGTAGTTGAGATAGAGACTGGATGTAGCCTGCAAAACTTAAAATATATCTGTCCCTTTTTAGAAAAAGTTTGCTGATCCTTTCTTTAAAATATGTTGTGTTTTGAAAACCACCCTAAAAAGAAAGAATATATGCATACATTGTATTTAGTATGTGTGATGTATGTATTTATATGTGTGCATATCTATAATTCTATTTTTTCTTTAATACACCTATTTGATGTTTTATTCAGTTTCAATTAAACATCACATTCCATAAATACAGGATATGACTTTTTATATATATATATATAGCTCCATTCTTCAGGACTCTAGGGTAGAGGCTTCAAGTTTGGGTTCCATTATTTTTTTCTTTATCTCCCTTTTTTATGGATGTTTCACGCCTCATCCTAACTGCACAAAGCCTCCAAGATATTCCTGAGACCCACAGCCCTGCCTCCACATTTTCCGGAGTGTTTCACACCATCTGGGTGACTTCTTTACAAAGGCCCTGCAGGGGCAAGGAGTTGTAAATCATTGCCTGGCATTTCCAAAGGGTTAACAAAAGGGATGGAAATTCTACGAGCGTGGCTTGAGGAGGACAGGCCAGTCCCGATCATCCCTGTCTGGACGGTTTGATAGCATGATGTCTCTATAAAATGGAAACAGGCCCAAAAGGAAGATAAAGATGCCAATAGTAAAGGTTAGAAAACTCTAGTAAAATTACTCTAAGAAACATACAAGCATCATGGCTGCTTTTGACACGTAAAAAGGGAGAGAGATTAATTAATGTATTGTTTACTGCTGTGGACATTAGGCTGTTTTGCTTGTGACAGAATGATTTTGAAACACACTGGAGATTTGTCTGATATTTATCTTCTTAGACTTTCTCAGTATGTAGAATTCATTTGTAATTGGGCTTGTTAAACAAGGAGACATAAAAAAAATGTTTTAAGATGCATGTTTTTGCAGTTAAGCATTTAAATTTTTATTCTTCCTTCCATTTACAACCTTAATTTTACTAATATCTGTGATATGTGAAGATAATACAAAAGCCAATTCTTTTTTTTAAATTCCAGTACAGTTAACATACAGTGTATTAGTTTCAGATGTAAAATATAGTGATTTGACACTTCCATATGTCACTCTCACTCGGTGCTCATCACAACAAGCGCCTTCCTTAATCCCGGTCACCTATTTCATCCATCCCCCCTATCCACCTCCCCTCTGGTAACCATCAGTTTGTTTTCTAGAGTTAAGAGGCTGTTTTCTGGTTTGTCTTTTTTTTTTCCCTTTGTTTGTTTGTTTGTTTTGTTTCTTAAATTCCACATGTGAGTGAAATCGTATGGTATTTGTCTTTCTCTGACGGACTTATTTCACTTAGCCTTATACTCTCTAGATCCATCCATGTTGTTGCAAATGGCAAGATTTCATTCTTTTTTATGTCTGAGTAATATTCCATTATACACATAATAATATATAAAATATATCACATTATATGAGATATCACATTATATAAATGATATATGTAAGTGATATATATATATATATATATATATAATGTGATGTCTTTTGTCTTTGCTTCTTTTTTCCCTAATGGCATATACAAATGACTCTTCTTCTTTATCCATTCATCTATTGATGGACAGTTGAGCTGTCTCCGTATTTTGGCTATAGTAGATAATGCTGCAATAAACATAGGGGTGCATATATCTTTTTGAATTCGTGTTTTCATTTTCTTTGGGTAAATACCCAGTAGTGGAATTCCTGGATTCTAAGGTAATTCTATTTTTATTTTTATTTTTTGAGGAAACTCCATACTGTTTTCCAGAGTCGCTGCACCAGTTTGCATTCCCACCAACAGTGCAAGAGGATTCCCCTTACTCCACATCCTCACCAATGCTTGTTGTTTCTTGTGTTTTTGGTTTTGGCCATTCTGACAGATGTGAGGTGATATCTCAGTGTGGTTTTGATTTGCATTTCCCTGATAATGAGTGATGGTGAACATCTTTTCATGTGCCTGTTGGCCATCTGTATGTCTTCTTTGGAGAAATGTCTCTTCATGACTTCTGCCCATTTTTTAATTGGATTATTTGTGTTTTGGGTGTTGAGTTGTGTCAGCTCTTTATATCTTTTGGACACTCTCCCTTTATCAGATGTCATTTGCAAATATCTTCTCCCATTCAGTATGTTGTCCTTTAGTTTTGTTGTTTCCTTTGCTGTTGTGGCACTCTTTTGATTGGGCTCCAGTCAAGGGCACATTGGAGGGGGCAGGTCTGAAGGAGAGTGGGGGCGGGGCGGGGGAGGGGGTTGTGCTGTTAGCAAGTTAGGTAACAAGTATCACGCTGCACTGGTTCCTGCAGATGTCTGTGTGTCTAGGCTGGGGGAAGGGGGAAGGAAATGGCACCCGTCAGTTCTTTTGTTCTTGGAGAAGTCACCCAACAATCCCTCCCGGGCCCTCCAGCACAGGCTCTGAAATTACTAAACAAATCTCCCTCCCCTAAACCCCAGGCATTTTTCAAACTGCTGTTTCTATGCTCTGTGGGGCTGTGTGTTGTGCCATCTCTTTAAGGGCAGGGACTCAAGTTTCCTCCTGTCCTCCCAGCTCTCCCATAGACAAGCCAGATGATTTTTGAAGTTCCAGGTGTTAAGTCCCACTGATTCTAAGAACTCATGAAATTATGGTTTTCATGTGGGTGCCCAATGCCTGGGGCACTTGGGGCTCCCCTTTTCATGCTAATGGCTTTCCACCTTCCCACTGACAGTCTCCCTGGGTCCATTTAGCTCCCAACTGCATCTCCCCTGTCCTACCATCTTCGATGTAGCTTCTTCTCTACATTTAACTGTGGAGAGACTGTTCTGCCAGTCTTCAGATTGTGTTCTGGGTCATTTACACTGATGTGGGTATTATCTAGTTGTAACTATGGAATGAGGTAAAAATAGGGTCCTTCTATTCCACCAGGTTCCCTGGAAGATCCACCACAAACCCCAATTCATATATGAATGGAATACTTTATAGAAATTTCATACGAGGCCTCTACTCTAACCTCTCTCGCCCAATAGAATGTCCTCATCAATGTTCCTGTCAATACTTACTGGGAAACAGAAAAGATTGGGGTCCTGTTACGGAATGGTGTTAACTGTGGCTCTGGGCCAGGAACCCAGAATTACTTCAATCCTACTTAGCCCAGCAAGATCTTCCCTATCACCTTCTTAAGGAAGGTACATGAGAGGCACAGAAAATAAAGAGATCCTTTATTGTTCAATGGGGCTTTGTTCCTAAACCTCACACAGAGTACTACAAGATGATTTAGGTCACCTGTCAGGGTCCATAATCCTGTAGTCTGGAGGAGAGATACTTAGAGCTTAGAATCATAGCAGGCTGAGTGGCCTTCTGGCTTCCATAGACCCACAGTCAAAAGTTTTGGTTTACTATTTCAACTAGACAAAAGGCTGCACCCAATTTTCAAGTTAAATCCTGGCCCTTAGCCCCCACTCCTATAAATAAGAAAAAAACATGTCAATGGAGAAAAAAAGAGAGGCTCAGATCTGAGTAAGAGGCCAAACCATGTGGATGAAGGGAGTGTGGAGACAGGAGAGAAAGGTCAAGGTCATTTGCGGGGGCCCTTTACATACTCAGAGCACCAGATGAGGATCATAACATTTTCTTGAAGAAAGAATAATGAGGAAAAGAGAGCCTGCGTTAATCTGAAAATCTGTCCTCTTAATAATCCAAGTTATATCTCTCTTTTCTTTGTAACTTCTTCTCAATGATTTCTTCTAGCACTGCACTCTGAATACAAATAGGTAAAGCCAATCAAATAATTGTTCAAGAAGTGGCTGGAATTGCAGGATTTACTCTCTCTCACCTCCCGTGGAAAACTTCATCACTACTCCCCCTCCCCATACACATACACAAAGAGGTAGCAAAAGGTAACATTTGAATGCACAGGGAACCCTGACTTTAGGAAACCACAATTTTTTAAAGGGGGGCTGCCAGTGAACCTGCCCAGCCTTTACTATTGAAGGAGACATTATCTTTTTTTTATTCCGGATAGCAAAAAAATCTGCCCTCTGTTTCCTACCCCAGAGGGAGACACTTTTTATCTTTCAAGGCTGTTTGTACAGCAACAAACAGCCTTGAAGTGTAGTTCAAAACAAAAGCTGATACAAGATGTGCAAAATGTGAGAAATCCCTGGATGCCTGTCTCCCCAAGTGTATGTATGTACACACACACACACACACACACATATTATTTGTACTCTTCACACTCAGAGAAATTAATTTTTGCATACATTGGATCCATTTTAATATATTTTGTGACATGCTTTTGCCATAGGCATCTTTCCTTGTTAGCATACCTTATTCTTTATAGCAACTACATAGTATTCTGTAGTACTTACATATCAAGGTTTATTCAAACTTTTGAGTCATTTCCCTATGAATGAATTTTTAGTTATTTCCCAAAGTTTTATTATTGCAAAAAAAAAAAGATGCTGGGAAAAACAGTCTTTATAGAGCCTTTTTATCTTTGTGCATATGTCTGGGTATTTCTGCAGAAAAAATAAAGAGAAATGGAGTTACTTGATCAAAAAGACATGCATTGAAAAATCTGAAGGATATATACAAGTTGCCTGTGTCAACTTATATTCCTCCAAAAGTATTTGAGAATATCCAAGTGCTGTTATCCTATGTGTGCTAAAATATTTATATGTCCCTACTAAGGATAAACCTACGGAAAGACATGATTTAAAATGCTCATTGGATAGTACTTTGGGTTTTAATGCAATTTTGTCCTCTCTATTAAATTTATCCTTATACAAACCCTGGGAGCTGGGTATTATTAGTTCCAATTTTAGATGAGCAAAGTGAGGCATTTCAGTAAATGAGGAAGCAATGGAAAAGAGAGATGTAATCAGGACTTCTGTTGCTAATTTCTTATATTTTATATTCAGTGCTGCTGGCTTCCCCTCACACAAATAAGGTATGTGCAGTCCAGAAGGTCATACATCAAAAATAATGCAGGAACTTCCTACTGGAGCATTTCTAGAATGTATTTCATCCCCCAAAGGCAACTTTAGTATATAGCTTCATCACATTTTCTAAAATTGAGTTTCATAGCAATGGACTTGCAACCGGGGACTCAAATTGAACTTGAAGTCAACTAAAACTTCAGGTTCCTTTTGTGCTGTGGTTGTGGTCATTATTGTTGCTTTAACATAAACTACCACTTATCAAGGTTTCCCCAACCTGTTTATATATGCCATTGATTTTTTTATCCTGACTGAAGAACTTCACATGTATTGTTGCAAGATATAAATGCACCATATTGCTGTTAGCTCATATTTCCAATGTGTCAACATCTTTTTGACACTTGATTCTGTCATCCGTCATATTGGCTGACTCTCCCAATTTCGCATCATCCATGAATTTAACAAATATACATCCTTTCCATGAATTAACTCAACTCACTAGAATGTTGAACAGGATACATCCAAACCCAAGCACATGTCGTTCTACCAGCATCGTGTCCAAAGGTGGGCATCATTCCATTTATAACCCTGTCTTGCTTTTCATCAGGAGAGCTATGGCCCTGAATTGAAATGAGTCTGATGTCACTAGCCCAGGCGTGGGGTATATGAGATGACTGTGGTAGGAAGAAACACTAATGGAAAGGAGAAAGCTGCTATTTTTCACACAGATCTATAGTCAAACAGGCCTCCTGGGAAAGGTAGTAGAGAAGGACAGCATATAAATTGAATTAAATTCTCATAAAATGAGATGCCCTTAATTTATTTTTTCCTAAGCATCAGTGTAATGAATAATTAAAAATGCCCTTTCTCGTCTTAGATTTGCAGAAAGCAGTGAATTTCTCATATCCACTTGGCAGCTTTATTAGCTACTATTGTTTCTTTTTTTCAAAGAGGTTATCTGCCTGCTGAATTGTTTCTTTCTTTTTTTTTTGGCAATTATGTTTCAATGCTTTTATTTGCATGATTATGTTCAAAGCTCCCATGTCTAATAAATGCATTGAATGTAGAAAAAAGGCGGAAGGATAATATTGGATATGAAGGAAATGATACTTTAAATGCCCATTTGTAATTGTGCTCTTAATTAAAGACCAGTCGAGAAGAACTTTAGGTATAAAACCATTTTCTTTCATTTTTACTTAGAACTTTCCTATTTTCAAGATGAAGAAGAAATTTCTTTTTTCTCAGTTAAGTTGCCATTGGGAAATTTGCTCTAGTGAGAGGACCCAACTTATGTTTTTAAATATTATAATTACATTAATTCCTTAGTAGTAGTAGCAGCAAAGCAGGGATCAAATCTGGAACATATCCAAGCTTGAGAGAATAAATCCATGACAACTGCATCCCCAAGGCACTGTAGGATACAGTGTTGGTAATATCCAGAGCATAAGGCAATCCCAAACCTTTCGGTGAAGGAGGAAGAAACACCACCAGGAGAGCGTTGACGAAGCCCACAGATGTTACCGACATGGCTAATCTTCAATGTCAGGATCTGCCCCAGAGAGCAACGCTTTTTGGCCAAGTTCTGATCTTTGGGAACTTCACTGCATGGTCCTATTGTGTACCTAAAACGCTGTTTGCAATAGAAAACCCAGCCCTTGATCATTCCAACAAATTTATTCATATTTCAAGATGTAACATCAATGTGACCAGTCTTGTTTATCATGATCAAGCCTAGTATTGAAATAGCACTGGGGCACACACCACTGCTATTTTTCTTGCATGCAAGAAATAAATAACAAATACAATCCATCCTAGATATTTTTTGCTTTGGATTTCACTTTCTTATATGACTCAATTTTTATTTCTCCCTCTCTTTCTTGTTTGAAATGACTAATTCTATGCAGTAACTACTTAGTCTAATAAGATG
Source organism: Ursus arctos (assembly GCF_023065955.2). Taxonomy (NCBI): domain Eukaryota; kingdom Metazoa; phylum Chordata; class Mammalia; order Carnivora; family Ursidae; genus Ursus; species Ursus arctos. Next base: position 29,061,952 of record NC_079873.1, on the reverse strand, counting down.
ACTCTGCAAAAAATATTGCAACAGTAGGAGGGAGATAACTATGCCCGAAAGGTCGTTTTTTTGTGTGTGGAGTAAATAGAATAAGTAACAGTAATGTGCATGACATTCATTACTTGTGGATTTATAAACATCTATCACAAAATCACTAGTACTACAGGGCTAAAGGGCACTTCAAGTACTTTTCTCCTCTTCTACAGTATTTAAACTTTTCTAACATATGTGACCTTATTAGTTATAGAAATTTCTTGCTTCTTTTCCAGACTTTAATTCTGTGAAGTTGACTGTAGTTTCATTGATCACTCAATCCCCAACAGGTTTGATAGTGCCTGGCAAATAATAGGCATTCAATGAATATTTGTTAATCAGATCTTCTCTATGTAAGGTAGAGAAAGAAAAACCCTGAAAGATTGATGTCATTTGCAGGGATCAGCTGAAGCCCTGGATCTTCCAGTAAAATCTTATGTTATTAACTATTTTGCATTTGAATCTTGCCTTGCTTCCTTTATTTGCCTGGAGGACACAAATCATGTATTGAACGTCTAGAACATTGTCTTTGTTCCTCCATGTGCTCAATTCCAGTACAAAGGAGGTCTTTACAAAAAAACATATGGTGGGGCACCTGGGTGGCTCAGTCAGTTAAGTGTCCAACTCTTGATTTCGGCTCAGGTCATGATCTCAGGGTTGTGAGACCGAGCCCTGTGTTAGGTTCTGCAAAGGGTGTGGAGCCTGCTTAAGATTCTCTCTCTCTCAGGGAGGCAAACCATAATAGACTCTTAACTCTAGGAAACTAACTGAAGGTTGCTGAAGGGGATGTGGGTGGGGGGATGGGGTAACTGGGTGAGGGGCATTAAGGAGGGCACCTGACATAATAAGCACTGGGTGTTGCTGTATGCAACTGATGAATCACTAAATCTACCTCTGAAACTAAAATAAAAAAGGGGGGTTCAAATTACCATTTGGACACCTGGCTTAAGGGGCAATATACTATAATCAGTAGGGGACTTGTTTTCCATTTTATCCTACAATTATCTTACAATGTTGTATAGTGTATTTATGTGGCTGTGTTTTGATTAAATCATATTCCCATGAGTCATAAAAAAAAGATTCTCTCTCTCCCTCTCCCTCTGCCTCTTCCCTCAACGCTCTCTCTCTCTAAAAACAAACAAAAACACAAATGGACTACTTTATTCTAAAATTGTGTTGTTAAAAAATGTTTTATGAAAAAAAGTTTTATGGTCAAATCCAGCTGCTCTATTGTAAATTGTTGACCCACCATTTTTCCTTGCCAAAAATCTCCCAGATTCCTATGAATCTCAGGGCAATGTAGAGAACACGGGGTAAAAATTTCTGCCTATTGTTTGGTAGTTCTTCCAAAAGAAAATCTATGCCTTTGACTGCCCACTTTAGACACTTAGAAATTCGGTAAGATAAAACCTATTCAGTAAAGATATCATGCAACAATATATATCGCACCCCACCTCCTCGAGGAGAAAAGTACAAAGGTAAACCACATGAACCTATTTCCTTCATTGTGCATAACACTTCTGAGAATAGCGTCACTCTAAAATGCTAATCCTTACTCAGTGCTCTCAGGCCTTGTCCTCATCCCCCGTAGGAGCAGTTCTCTCAGACAGTGGCCACTAGTTCAGTCACCAGTAAGCAAAGGCATAAAACTGATAAACATAAATTCCTCTGCCCTTAGCCAGGGAAACAATAAATAAATTCAACAGATATGTAATGAGCAGGCTGCCCAGCCAGTGTTCTGAGCTCCCCAAGCAGGGATTTAAGTCCAAATATGCACCAGTGTGTCCCCAGCAGACAAAAAGCAGACAAAAGAGAGAACCAAGATAAAAGAATGCAGGCCCCCCAAAATTCAACCAGCGGTTTAGTACCCAGTAATCATAACAATCTGTTCAGATCAAACACTAATATTCTCTGCCCTTAGAAGTCTCCTTAGGTCCAGCCAACAACTGCACACTCTTGTTTAAAAAGGAAGCTATGGACTCTGAGAAACAAACTGAGGGCTTCAGAGGGGAGGCGGGTGGGGGAATGGGATAGACTAGTGATGGGTAGTAAGGAGGGCACGTATTGCATGGTGCACTGGGTGTTATACGGAACTAATGAATCATCGAGCTTTACATCAGAAACCAGGGATGTACTGTATGGTGACTAACATAATATAATAAAAAAATATTATTATAATAAAAATTAAAAAAATAAAAAGGAAAGTCTTAACACAGGGGCTGGGGAGACAATATAGGAAGAAAAGGCAAACATTCTTATGGCCAGCACTCCATGTTTTGTTTTGTAGGATTTGGTTGTAAAATGTACTTCTTGCTTCTGAGAATTGTTTTTCAGCCCTGAAGCTCTCAAAAATCTGGTATACCTAATTCAAAGCCTTTAAAATTTATGTTATAAAATTTATTATAATGCCCTTATAAATCAGCACTTAGTGGTAACAAATTATCAGAACGTGCCATATATTTAAAAGATAAGTCAGAATTAAATAGTACAGAGAGAAGGTGTTTTCAAATCAGACAGCCAAAGCACTAACTAATGGGAACATTTGCAAACGCGACAATGATTTAGAGCAGGGCTCTTGGTTACGGTGCATAAATCTAGCAGAAGATTTTTGCATCTATCAACTGGGACTTTGGGTCCATTGTTTATAAATCAAGAAGTTAATGAAGAGTCAGGGATCTGTAAATCCAGACACTAAATTAGAGATTTGTAGTTTCTGATTTATAAATAAGTTACCTCAAGAATTACGTATATAAATAATCAGAAAAAGAAATTGCATTTAAAATCAGGTGGAGGTTAGTATTTATAAATCATGGTTGTAAATAAAAAGATTACCAATATCAACTCAACCAATTCTACAACTCCGCATTTCTTAAGACCAGAACAGGGATGTATAGAGTGGAATGCCAACACTTAACAACTTCAGTGAAATAATTAGCTTATTCTTATTTCTTTAATAGGTTACTTTTTCAAAAATATGGTATTGACAGTACAATATTTTTTTGCTCTACCACAAAAGAACCCAAAAAAATGGCACATCATAACTCAAAAAGACACTGTCTAGTTATATACATGAACTTCAGAGATGTTCCTTTTCCCTTCAGATACACACACACACACACACACACACACACACACACACACACACATAGAAAACATACCAGGTAAGGACAGCTGTCTCATGTTTTGGTTTGCTTCCTAACTTGGTCTCACAGTGGAATCCTAGACCAGCACATGCCATTTTGGGAGCAGGTTGCTCAAGCCCCACGGGGTTGCTTTACAGAAGCCACAGCCTATGACACTGAAGCACATGAGCTTGAGGGACCCTCATAGACCTCCTGTTTGTTCATTCCCAAATATTTCCTGAAAGGAGAGGGAAGACGCTCATCACAAAAGAACACAAGTGAAGCAGAATCAAGGGACGTTAAAGAGCATGGGGCTAAGGAACCCAGACAGGTGACTGACTCGGAGATGAGCTTGAACAGGGCATGTTTGCCTTTCCCTGGCTTTGTTTCAGAGAGACCCCATTGCCGGATTGTCTTCCTCTGAGTTACATCACCAGGGAAGAGCTGGGCCTAATGGAGTTTCAGGGAGACTCATCCTGTCAAAGCTCCTCTCTGTCTTGTATCTTCACATCCCACCCAACCCTTGAGAGTCAAGTGCCTTATTTTGGGCTACTCTGAGGCTGTGGTAAAATATCATGCCTTCCCGTTCCCACTGCAGCCTGCTTTCTGTCTTTTCACCATATCACATTCATGTCTCACTGATCAGTAAAATCTTGTATGCTCCAGATTTGAATGGTGGCTAATCCGTGACCTCATGTGGACTAACAGCTTTACATGTTAATAGGGACCTTTAGTACTCTTCCTTCAGGGAGGTCCGAATATGGGACTTAGTCAGTCCACTGCATCATATGAGGACTAGGGACTCGAGTAGAAAGTACGCACCCTTTTCTCTTCTCTGTTTTTACTGACTTGTTATTCATGGACATGAATACCCTGGACTCCCCCACATACCTCTTGCACAAGGTCTGGGATCCTAACATCTTAAGGCAGACATGGTCTTCCAAGAGGAGCAAGGAATAGAACAGGAGACCTGAGGTTTATCCTTCCAACCCCATTCTCCACCAGACTTCATAACATGCCCCTGTTTCTCTTCACTTTGCACAGTCTTTGCTATACAGCACCCCAAGTTCACATTTGTGGACTGTGTACTTCTATTGACTCCCTGCCTTTCAGTTGGGCAACTGTGCTGCTCTTCACAGCATGACATTCTTTGGGGAAACCACATAAAAATGTACATGTCAGTTGTGTCCTCATCACTGACTATAGATAGAACGACTTGTCCTATTATGCCATCAGATCCCTTAGGAGCCACCTAATGTTACTTGTTAAATTCTCAAAACACAGGCTTAAAGACACAATGCATTTCAATATTTGTTGAAAGGTATTCTGGTATAGTGTTTAAAGCAAATTTGTATTTCATAAATTAATTAAATGAAATCAAAGAGCACAGATCCTAAACCTGGAGTTTGAAGATAAGAATCTTTCTTCACTTAATATTTACTCTCGGGTTTATTTAATATCAGTCTTAAAGTTAGATCTGATATGACATTGCAGACTCATTGTACCTTTCTACATTTTGCTCAGAACTTTAGAGAGCTTGTCAAGAGAGTATTGGGGGTAGTAACAAAGTAGAAAACCAGAGTGAGTGGTTTCATAAGTTAGATCCAAAAAAATCTTCCATCGTACTAATGAAGAAACTCCATTAGTTTCAATACAAGCAAAGTAAAAACTATGAGATTGTATAACATGGTATTTTGCTTCATAAGCATTTGTTTATGTTTCATCTATTTGGAGGAAAGAAGAAGAGCCACCAGTCAGGAGACAGATACACACACACGCATATACACACACACACCCCAGTATATGAACATATATTGATTCTTATAAAGAATAAAATCAGGGATTTTTCACTCTTCATGCTTTCATTTGCAATGTTAAATAGAGTAATGCTAGTTGTAAAGTTGCAAACACTTTAATGTTTTCTCCATTATAACTTTTTCAACACTAAACATGTGTTACCCGAATTGTAATTATTCTAATATCACCTACCTTAAGAGGACTACCAAAGCTATGCTGCTGATAAAATTTTATTCTCTGTAAGAAAATGCAGTACTCATTTCTAAATTGGAGTTTGTACATTTCAACCAGTCCTCAAATAAAGATCAATGGTTTTTAGCTAGCCTGGAGAAACTGGCTGATTTGTGAAATGGATACTCCATCTGCAAATTACCAGAGAGCACTTGCACATAGAGATGGAAATAAAGGCTGTTTAAGTAGATAAACAATCAAACAAACAAATGGCAGCTAGAACCTATCACTGCAAAAAGAACAACCAAATCAGGATTCAGGGTCTTCAGGAGATAGGTTCCATCTGCCCTTAGACCCACTGAAAGCCGTTTGCTGTTCTTCTCTGTGCTCAGAGAGGCTGAGTGTACATCACCTGGGCTCCTCTGCACTCTGGCTTCTGCTGGGTTTGGTCAATGGGAGGTGTCCGCAGAAGCTTGGAGGGCAGGAAGAGAGCAAGGTCATGGAATTTGTTCCCATCCCTTCTCTGGGCTAGGGCAATTGTGGCAGTGTCTGTCCCCCTGTAGAGCTACAACTTTTGCCAACAACCCCTCCCTCAAGTCTCCCTCTCTCCACCAGTCGCCAAAACACCTACTTTGGGTGTGATAAAGGCTTCTGTTGTTGCAGGTCCCTCGGTGCCTCAATCATTCCTCTGGGCTTCCCTAATCCTGCCCACATGGCTGCAAATAGCCCTATACTAAACGTAGTCACCTAAAGGATGGTCTTGTCAACCACACTCCTTGTTTCATAACAGAAGAAATTCACCAAACATCATACAGCTATTGCAAAATTAGGGTTAGAATTTAGGTCTGGACTCCCAGTCTAAGCAGCCACAACATAACCCTCTGCCATATTCCCAGATGGAAGGAGGCCCAGAAGGCGGGGCTATAGCAGTAAGAGGAAAGCCCATGGCACATCCATAATGAGAAAGTGTGAAAGGGCACGAAGAGAGTGCATTGGTATCAACAGTGTTAGAAAGAGGGCTAGGCCCTTTAGAGGTAGATCGATTGCAATCTGCTCATGGAGAAGCACTCATGCAGATTTCATTCCCCCTCCCACAAAGGTCAGCTCACATTCCACCTTCTTTTTGAGGCCTCCCTGGAACTGAAACCACCACGTAAAATTAAATTCCCATAGAATTTATTGCTCGTAATGTTCTGAAGCTCAAGTGAGACAATGCATACTGGAATGCCTTGTAGAAAGTGATAGATTTACAGTGTTATCGATGACAACCATCAATGAAAGATGAGAATCCTTGCTCCCTTGGCATGGTGTTTGTTTGACATGAAAGGAAACATGCAAAAGATGTTACTATCTTAACGTGTAATTAATATTTCTGAACTTTCTTCATAGGGTTCAAATGAAAAAGCTCAGTGAAGAATGAGTAAATAACTTGAACTGACTCAGTTTGGCATCAGAATTTTGGCTTCAATGTCTGTTTAGGTCTTGATTTATATATCTTGACCACAGTCTGTGGTAGACAATTTTTCTTTATATAGCAGAGGATGAGGGGGTCTCAGTAGAGTCTGAGAGGGTCTGTACAATGGACAGGGACATAGTCTTTCTGACTGCCAAATTCGCAGAATGTTAACTAAAACCTTTGTTAAATTGTCCAATGTTGGATGGGTTACATCATCTCCAGCCGATTTTCAACAACCCTCCAATAAAACAGCTAGCACAAAAGTTGAGGATTTACTAAATCATATTTTTCAGAGGAATCAGTTGACTCAGAGCTGGGAGAGTCAGTTCTAAGAGAGAAGGAAAACCAATCCTTCCCTGAGCTATACTTAATATAAAAGCAGCCAGAGAATACTTGGAAACCAGGTCTCACAAGGAACATGTGGCTTCCAAAGCCTGATAAGGGTGCCAGGATCTCTCAAAGCAATAAAACCTTAACAGTCACCAGAAGTCAGACATCCACTTTTTCATCCAAGCTGAGGATGCTGAAACAGTTCAGAGAAACAGTCTGAATGGGGAAGAATGAAGCTCCAGTCTCAATGAAGTTCAATTTCCCCTTGAGAACCTCAAGAAGAACTACCGGCTGCAGAGGCAGCCAACTCAGCCCCCCTCACCCCCGATGGACCCTGAGGAAATTCTGCCCGTTAATATTCACTGAACAGCATTGGATGCAGCACCATCTGCAAGGTGCTCTCAGGAAACAGATTTCTTACGTGGAAGACATAGTTCTAGATCTCTCGAGTACCTGCCACTAGCCACAGAACCACCCCAGGCCACGCTGCAGAGAGCATGGTCAGGCGGTTCGCAGAGAGGATGGAAGAGCGGCAGTTGCCGTGGGTGCCACGTGGGCTCAGCTGCCACCAGCAAGCAGACAGACAGACATATGCACCACGGCACTTGTGGACAAAGCTGCTTGTTTTCATAAACTTAAATCTGCAGCAACATCAGCATGTTTGGAAGAAAGCGGATAGGTGTGTCCAGGCACTTCTGACTTAGAAGAGATAAAAAATTATTTACTTTTATTGAAAGGACCATCAAAGAAGCAACACTGATTCTGACTTGAATAAGGAAGTGGAAGAGTTTGGTTCAGAGGAGGACTTTTAGGGGAGTCCATCTTCATTTAACTTGGGTTGCTGTTATGGTCAAATGCTGGGGAAGAGCTCTTTGAAGTTGGGCCACAGGCACAGGCAGTAGTCCTTGGAACACTGGCCCTAGGTTATAAGTTAAGAAAATATTTGCCTTTGGAGCAACACAGATCAGGCGAATTTTCCAGGCTGTTAGGAGACCATTTGACCATTTGCCTGCTGACCATATGGTAACCTTTTGTCGTTTTTAGAAGGGTGAGGTCAGGGATCTTAGCGGCCCACCACCACCCAGACTGATTCTCCCCAGGAGCTTGATACCATGAGAATACATCTGACCTCGGGGCATAAGTGGACATCACCAGATCTCAAGAAGCACTTCATAAATGGTTTACCCTGCAGACTTTCAAGTCAGGAAATACTGTTGCCCGAAACTCTTATGTGCCACCTCTGGACTTTTCATTGGCAATAACACTCTGAAGGGGCTATCTGGACTCTAGCTGCGTCTCTCCTCAGCTTGCCTGGTGGGTGAGCGCCCTCCTGTACACATGTCTGTTATTGCCCTGGAAAGTAACACCATAACTCTGAGTCTGTCTCCCCGGTAAGAATCCCAGTTTCTTTAGGGGGATGTGTATTTAAGCCTTATTGACATGTAGCATTCTCAATACAGACTTAGAGCATAGAAAAATGAAATATTTATAGAAGAAAGAAAGAATACGAAGGAGGGAAGGAAGAGAGAAGGGAAAATTACAGAATTATAAGTAATAATTGTCACCGTCTTTGAATCCTCAGTATACAATAGCAATGATCTTGCTTGCTTAATAAATATTTTCTCATGAAATTCTCAGAGAAACTCTAAGGTATCATCGTCTCTCTCTTAGTAGAGAAAACTAACCTCAAAAGAGTTAAGCTTACCTCAACTCCCAGAAAGGAAAAGTGGTAAAATCCACATCTGAAGCCAGTTTGACTAACTCCAAATCTTGTGCTCTTCCCTACCAAGTCCAGGAAACACGAGAGCCCAGAGAATTTGAGGATCTTACCCGATCCCATAACTAGTTAGTGGGGAGTAGTGGAAGACTCCTGATTCTAGCTATTAAAAGCTCTTTAAAGTCAAGTGACAGAAACCATATCAAGCTCAGTTAAACCAAAATTGTGCTCTTTAAGTGTTTCACAGATCACAGGAAAAAAAGATGATGTTCTGGGCCTCAGGAGCCACTGCAAAGCACAGACTGGAATCAAGGCTGAGAAAGTCACTGGGAGCATTCATGTCACTTCTTGATTCCTCTGCACATTTGCTTCATTCCTCCTTGGAGAGGAGCATTCTCTGCTTCTCAGTTAAATAGTAGAAAAATCGCTGTCTCACAGTCCCTGAACAAAATGACTCAGACACGCCCACAGAAAAAGCCTTAGTTTAGTCCCAATCCAGAGTTTGTGGAAGAGCATTTGATCGTCCTAGACAGGTCTAGATGTCCACCCTGGTCCAAATGCTGCAGGCAGAGGGGTAAAGTCATGAACTTCTATGAGGATTGAGAGCGACTCACCTGGGTCTATAATCCTGTGGATTCAAGGACAGGTTGAGTCCTAGATTAGGGAGAATAACAGTAACGTGGAGAGACACTCTCAAATTATCTACTGTACTTGTTCAAACTTCTTACTGCTCCAATTGTTTTTCAATCCTGTATTAAAGGATCATTAAACTAAATTTAGAGTTTTTTACTCTATGAACACATTTTACTTTAAGGAGTTTTGCTTATAGTGAAGAAAAATGGTTAATTTTTTATTACTCTACAGAAAAAAAATTTGAAAATGTATTGTTTTATGATGGTTTTCAAAATCTTGAAATTCCAAATTCAAATTCAAAATCCTTGAAAAAGAGCAAGCTACTGGTACAGGCAACACATACTATACCTTATCTAAAATAGAAAAACAAAAGCAAAATATTAAATTCAAAAAGCTTAGATGCCACTGAAATTTCTGAATTATTTTTCTGGAAGTTTCAGAAATGACCAGAGTATCAAACACTAAATACATGCTAGTCTTGCCCAAATGAAAAACTTAGTTCATGTAACTACTCAGCTCTCCTAGCTAATGCATAGATTTGTCTCATCTGCAAGAATAAAATTTTCTTAGTATGTATTATAGGTTATTTAATACATGTAGTTTTCATATATTATTTTATATGTGTGTATATCCATTTGAAAATAAAATGAATACCCACTCTTAGGTATTTTCCCAAGAGGAATGAAAACATGTTCACACAAAGACTTATACACAAATGTTCCTAACAGCTTTGTTCATAACAGCTCAAAATGGAAATTACCTAAATGTCTTCCCATTGGTGAATGAAAAACTAAAAATTATATGTCAGACAATGGAATACTACTCAGAGTTAACATGGACCAAGCTACTGGTACAGGCAACAATATGAAAGAATTTGAAATGCCTTATGCTTCGTAAGTGAAGAATGTTGGGCACGAAAAGCTAACATACTGTGCAATTCTATTATAGGGCAAGATTCTGGAAAAGGCAAAACTATAGGAACAGAAATCAGATCAGTGTTGGGGATTCAGAAGGGGATTGATTACAAAGGGGCATGAAGAAACTTTAGGGAAATGTTCTATATTATTATTATGGTGATGGGTACATGTCTGTTTATATTTGTCAAAATTAATTAAACTGTGCACCCCAAAATGGTGAATTCTAATGTACCTATATTACACCTCAGGGGTGGCTGGGTGGGTCAGTCAGTTAAGCGTCTGACTCTAGGCTATGCCTCATGTTGTGGTTTCATGGGTAGTGAGATCGAGCCCCTCTGTGCTCAGCAGGGAGTTTGCCTGAAGATTTTCGCCATCTGCCTCTCCCCCAATGTGCTGCTCTCTTACACTCTCTCTCTCTCAACTAAATAAATAAATCTTTAAAAAAATAAATTATACCTCAGTAAATTTGACTCTAAAAAATAAAAGATATATATACTTACGGTAGATAATGAATACAGCATACAAATGTTCTCTTAAATCCACAAAAACTGGTTTTATTTATATAACATATATTTAAAAATTGAACTGTGTTCTGGAATCTCCTGATTATTCCTTACTTTAATTAAAAATAATACTTTTTGATGGATTGAACAGTGATGTTGTGTGATCAACCCATTCAAACCTAAGTAATGTAGGAAAACATTGCAGTTTTGTTCTTTTTTTATTAAAAGCCAACATGCATATACTCCCCAAATACATACATACAAGCCCAGGAAGCATATCAGGAAATTCCAGAGAGCCCTGGTTTCATCTGACATTTAGATATCTAATTTATCATAGCACATTCTGAAAACTAAGTGCATTGCCATTTAATCAATGTGAGGTTACTGGGACCTTGTAAAATGGAAAAAATCAATTCAATCATTGACTAGGTCATTCTGGCTTTTCCTTTATAGAACATTTCTTCATTTACAATTTTCAAAGGAATAGGATTCTTAGGTGCTCCAGATGATAAGTTTAAAACTTAACTCAGTCTTGTAGAAAGAATCAAGTGAAGGCAAACAACAAAGTGAAGGAATCCGATCATGAAGAAAACGAATTCCTAGGGACAGCTCCAAGGTAGGAGATGAGAATCTTATTCTTGATGAGAAACTTAGGAGTAGAAAAGGTTCTTCATTCACGGGTGCTAGGAGTTGGGCCAAAACTTTTAAGGCTCCCTCACATCCTGGAGTCCAGCTGTGGTTGTTAGGGAGAACAGTTGCCTGGGTGATATACTGTGAGGACACCCACATCCTCAGTTGCATGACCGCCGGGACCAATGCTTCCTAATAGCAGGGCTCGGCATACAGGCATACATGATTTCTTTCCCTTGTCAGGTCGGGACTTGAGGCATCCTTATGAGCACCACTGTGCTTTTCTGTAGCCCTGGGACCATCTCAAAGGCCAATTTTTCTAGGAAGTGCTGGAGTCAGCAGAATGAAGCACCTGAAGGAAAGTCCTCTGGCATAACAAGAACGAGGAGATGGCTTTGGGTTCTAGATGCTTTGTTGGGGCTACCGTCTTTTTAAATATCAAGGGCTCATCCAGTGAGGAGACACGCAAACAAGAAATGAGCATCAGGTTTCCTGGCCCTGGCCCCGGCTCCAGCTCTGGGGGCCCACCTACCTGCATGCCAGTCTTCCCAAGAGAGACAGGCTGGCAACTAAGATAGAAACAGGAGGAAAGAACCGGATACTTGCAGCATACATGCTACGGTTGTGTTTGTTGTTCTCCCTCCAAAATGGACTTTTATGGTGTTCATTAGTATGTACAATTTTTTAAAAGATCCTTTTACTGGCAAAGGGTAGAGAAGTTCTCGATTAAAATGCAGGGATATGGGTAATTTGAAATTGGACCTGACAGCAGAATGCCATACTAACCTAAGGCAGTTCTAAAGATTACCTCTCTTTTCTTTGTCCTGGGAAGTGTGCTTTTCCTCAAGCTATCCTCGCTTCTCTTTGGTCTATTCCATTCCCTTTCCTTTTCTCAAACAACTGATATTCTCTATTTATTCATAGGTTTTCATCCCTCTTAATTTTAACCTGGACCTTTATACCAAATTCATTCTCCTCTGTAGTCAGTGTCATGTGGTGATTAAGAGAAGAGGTTCTGGAATCACATAGACCTTGGGTTGAACTGTGGCCCCAGCAGTCATTGCATGGTCAAGTGACTTACCTTCCTGCAAATTAAGAAGAATGCCTGGGTCACAGAGCCATTATGGAAATGTAAAGGATAGCCCATGGAAGGTGCTAGGTAGCATCAGGCACATGGTAGGGACCTGGTAATTGTTAGCTTTTTATATTCTCATTTCATCCCTTCAGCTTCTGCCTCCAGTTCTGACCTGTAAATTATTTCTGACTCTCTGTGTTCAAATCCCTAAGAAAGAAAATCGGGTTGGCATAAATATCTTTTCAAATCACACGGCTACAGGGCTGCCCATGGTTTAATGAGTGAGTCTGCAGTCAGATACCCTCTCCTGACCACCTTCCCAGAGCCTGGACATGAGCTTAGGTTACAAAACCTGCTCTCAAGGCAGCAGAGGCTCTGGGGAAGACAGTGTCCTGAAGTAGAGGTAGACTAGGTCGGTACTGATTAGCATCCCAGAGTTTGTTTATACGTGTTTGCAATATTGAACCAATGTCCCTTTATATCAGAAATGACCATGGGAAATGCTTGTTATTGGTTTTTATGAGTTTGGCTGGTAGTGTACATCTGTCTTTTACTTAAGCCTACTTACTTGGAGAACTTCTGTTGTTGTTTGATTAAGGTCATCAGTACAATAAAAATAATTAATTCGAAGGCGATTCTAGAAATACAAAATAAAACTGTTTCCATTAACCTGCCTTCACAGCAATCAGTCTCTGACATGGCAGTGGGCGGGGTAAACCTAACTCTTATCTGCCATTGCCTGTGTGATGAGCATTTTCCTGAAGGTAAATTAGCTTCACATAGCAGGCAGGCATGCCAGAAAACATCCACATAAACCTACTAGAAAGGGGTTTGGGGAGATCAAATTCAAATGAAATCATCTGTGCAGAGAGCTCTGCGAAGCTGATGAGTATGTTATTTACAGGCCAATTCCGTGAGGTTTGCTGGCTGAGTAATTAGGACAATAGCTGCTCTGGCCTCTCGCCCCCCTCTGACTCAGCTGACACAATTCATCCACTCAGTCGAACAGACCAGTTCTCCACTACTCTTCGAACCAAGCACAACACTGTCTATTGTAGGGCATAACTTTATTGCCAAATTATTGTCAACTTTGGCACAACGATTTATTTCTTCTTTGTTCATTTCATTTTAAAACTACTAGGAGATAACTTTTGTAACTCAGTTGTTAAAGACAGCAAGACACTAGAGTCAGATTCCATTGATTCATTCACCTATTCGTTTAGCAGGTATTTTCCAAGGACCTACTTATGCTAGACCTTGTTTCAAGTACTTGAGATCATTCATAGACAAGATAAAAAAAAATCCTACCTTAATAAAGCTTACCTTCTATGAAGATAGAAAAATAAACAAGATAAATAAGTACAATGTATGGTATGATGGAGAGTGATAACAAATGGCTTTAAAAAAAAGAGTGGTAAAGGAAATACCTTTGTTATTTTTAAGGTAGAGGGGTAGATATAACATTCATAAGACTGGAAAACATCCCATGAGTGTCTCACTTCTATATCCTCAAGTTCTGAAAGTAACATTGGGAAAACCTCTCACATGGACCAACCCATCTGCAGGTAACAACACCCCACTGGCCTATAGCCTCAGGTAGAACAGAAGTCAGGGGCCTCAAACCAGCCAAATCCACCAGAGGAAGTAAATTCTACTGAAGATGAGGGGAAAAGATGGGTAAGGCCACAGAGCAGATAAAAGCAAGGAAGAGATCTAGAAACTTAGTAATCAGAAGAGGAAGAAATGTCAGGCATGTATTAAGAATAAGGCCAGAGAAGAGGGCAGGCAAAGCTGGAAACAGTATCCTACTAGGAGCTCAGAGATGGGTAGGGGTAATTGAGAACCAGACTCCCAGACAGGATCACAGTAATAGGAGACAGAATCCAGGCAAAGAGCTTGAGAAGCATATTATTGCAACTCAGCAAAATTAACCTCAACTCTAAATCAACAGTCACTCGCAACCAGGAGCTTTGAAAAACAACTTCTAGGAGCAGAAGTCAACTCATCCTGTCTGTCTGTGCCTACAGGTAAAAGGAAGGGAATGTAGCTATGATAGTAATTTCAGGGGCACTATTTAAAGTACTTCACAACCAGTATTACAGTGTAGTGTCCAGGAAAAATGGAGACAGGTCCTAATACTGAAGAGGGTCCTGGAAAGCAGTTCTAGAAATTCCCCTGTAGTTGCTGAATGGATCATATGGTGGTGAAGGGGGAATGTGTACGGCAATGACAGAGGAGGTCTGAGAAGTGGTTGATGATCCACTGGTACTCAAACACCTCAATGTATTAATATAGTTTGCCCACTGCTCAGCTACTGGATCTTAAATTCAGGGCAGCTAAATCCTTAGATCCTTAATCCTAAGGATCCTAAATCCTTAAATCTTTAGATCCTAGCAGGGCAGCTTTGATGACAAAATATAGCTTTTCCCATTAATAACATTTCGGCCCAGGTGAGGAGCCCAGCATAGTTACTAGGATACAGAGAACCAGCTAAGCTACTTGCAGGCTGTGTCTATGGCACGGTCCTTATTCTTCAAGATGTGGCTCTCCAGCAGCAAAATGGGGGTGATGGCACCTACCTCCCAGGGGTGTTGTGACGATCAAAGGAAATGGGAAAGTGCTCAGCGTAGTGACTACACGTAGAAATAGTGCAGTAATCACTGGAATATAATGTTACACTGGGAGGGACCCAGGTAAGGTCTCATCCAATCCTTCGTTGTCCACGTGAGAAACTTCACGTCCAGGGATGTTGTCACTTCCTCATGGTTACCCAATAGTGAATCAGGAGCTCAAGAGTTCAAGAGGAACGCAGGCTTCCCGTTTCCCCGTTGATCGTTCTTCATTCTACATTACACGGTATCTCCTTGATCCCTTGCAAATCATTTACAGTACCTTTGCCCCTCTGGTGCGTTAATAAGGTATGTGTTCACCTTAATAACTTTTTGCCACAGAACACGTAGTAGGCAAGAGGGGAAAGTAAACATGAAATGAGGTTTTACGCAGAAAGGATAAAACCTATGGAGATATGCCTATTGAAGGGACTTGGAGTGTGGTGTGAGGGGTTCTGACGACAATAGCACATGTTTCAGAGAGGCCGTGAACTCCTTTCAGGAAGGATTAGGCAGCATGATGCTGTTTTCACTTACTGCCCTCACAAATAGTTCCCAGCTCTTCTCCGACTTGACTCTCCAGAAGCTCAGGTCGAGGAGTATCTTGACAGAACACAGTCTTGCCTTGAGAACCGCTGCCGTGGAGTCCTCTATGAGTCTGCATTTCTCCACTGGCTGCTTCAAGAGGAAGTGGGTAAGCAGCGATGCTAAGTGCACAGCCCCGGCACGAAGAGTGCTTTCGCCACATTGGTCCACTCCTGACTGCTGGGCACAGCAAACTCCCGCTTAAAGAAAACTGCCTAATATGTCGCCCTACTCCCTGCTTTTCCTCTAATTATGCGACATCAGTAAATGGGTTTGTGTGTGGAGAAAGCAAAGGAAACGAGCATCAGGCCTGGGTTTTGGCTGCCCTCCCTTTCCCTGCCTCCTGCCTAATCTATAAATCTGTAAATGAGCAGCTGCATTGATAGAAGTTGAGATATGGTTCTCTGGTTCACTGGTGTCTGTGTTGTGTGTGCATGTGATTTTGCCATAAACAGAAACCCTTAATAGTTACTGAGGCAGCATGTCTACCTTCCAAGAAGCAGAAGAATCAGTCACAATCTGTCAGAAAACAACTGTTTGCCAAAGAACTCCTCCAGAAGCACTAACCTTTGTTTAATATATTATTGATTTTCTAAACTGTTAAGTATGGTTTATAATGGCAATAACCCACATGATACCACTCATTACATCAGTTAATACCTAGTTTATTAGAACATTAACTTTTGCCACAGGCAATTAACTGACAAACTCTGTGTGTGTGTGTGTGTGTGTGTGTGTGTGTGTGTGTGTGTGTGTGTGTGGCAGAGGGGGGTGGTGTGGGGTGGAGAGAGACCTATAATGAGAGATTTCCAAGTGAACATTACTTCAATATTTTTAAATGGCTTGTGGGAGCTCAGCAGTGGAGCCCAAAATCTTCTTGTCATTACCTTTTCTTCCCAGAAGAAACAGGCCAGTACTATGCACATATGGAGCCCCCCACTGACATTAGTAAGCTAATCCATAATTAGCTATTGGAAATCATGTGAATAATTAATTAAATGTCACTATTCATGGCAAGATGTGTGTGGGTGTGCGCAGGTGGAGAATTCGAGAGTAGAATAACTAAGAGTTCTAAACAATGTGAAAACATTAGTGCCGCCCCATTATTGGTGCAAGGTAAGATTTATACTTATTCCTTTACAGGGAGGTAGCATGACAAAAGGAAAGTTCTTTATATTTTACTGCATCCTCAACTTAGTATATTTCCATGAAATAATGCTGCCTACCCTATCTATACTCATACATTTTTTTTTCCTAAGGCTTTTTATGAGAAATGTTTAAGATTCTCAGTAATCTATATATGAAAACATCAATGTGCCTAAAGAAGAGGCCTTGCTATTTTGGGGGATTTTTGGGGTTTTTTTTAAAGTTTTTATTTATTTAAGTAATCTCTACACCCAACATGGGGCTCAAACTCACAACCCTGAGATCAGGAGTTGCATGCTCTTCTGACTGAGCCAGCCCGGCCCCCCGATATTTTTGTTTTTAAAAAAGTTTAAAAACTGGTATTTAGAGGAGACTAGACTTCCAGAATGGTGGAGTAAGGAGATTGGCTAATCCTCTACCTCAACACACAATCACACAACTGGACAAAATTGTCAAAACAGTTAAATTCCAACATTGGAAATTGACCAAAGGCATACAGGATTCTGAGAAGTTGGAAAAACTGCTGAAATTCAGGCTTCAGGTATGAATAGTGTCGGTCTATGGCATTTTTAGCTGTACCTGCTCCCTTTTCCCCCTGCACCTGACTAAGCTTATTTTGGATGGTGGTTCTACTAAGGTGGGAAAGCCATGAAAATCAGGAGTTTTACTGCCAGTGGAAGCTGACCTGATCTGGTAACCCACGTGCAGGGACTTTGTCTGAAACAATAGCTATTTTGCTGGCAAACAATCAAGGAAGGCCAACATCACAGCTGTCTGAGTTGTGATAGTGGATGGAGTAATTTACAATACAACCCAGCAAATTCACTCCAAGTGTTTACCCAAAAGATATAAACACATATGTCCACACAGAGACTTAAATGTAAATGTTCATAGCAGCATTGTATGTAATAGTAAAAAACTAAAGATAACCCAAATGTTCACCGATTGATAAATGTATAAACAAAACTTGGTATACACGAGAAACAGATTATTCAGCAACAAAAAAGTAGTTACTGCTACATGCTACAACAGAGATGAGTCTTAGAAAAAATAGCTAAGTGCAAGAAGCCAATACAAAAGACCACGTATTAAATAATTTCACTTATATGAAATATCCAGAAAAGGCAAATCTATAGAGACAGAAAACAGATTAGTCTTTGCCAAGGACCGAGGATAGGACAGTGGAGTGAATTTCAACAAGAAAATGGGAATATTTCAGATTATGGTTATGGTTGCACAACTCTATAATTTACTAAAAAACAATTGTACTCTTAAAATGGGTGGATTGTATGGTATGTAAGTGTACCTCAAAAAAGTTCTTAAAATTGGTATTTTATAGAGTATGAAAATATGAGTAAGGATGTTAGCACTAACACAGAATAATCATTAGCTCTATTATAATAATCTAGCTTCTCTTAAAGTATGAAGCATCTTGAAATAGCATTATAAGATTCTAAGCAAGTTTTATAAAGCAAGTGTCTTATTGCTTCATAATATACTAAAATAGAAAATTCTAAGAGCCCCATTATTTTCCTTGCTATATCTGAAGAAATTTTCCCATTCAGAAATGGTTTCATAAATCATGCTAATAATAATTTCAGATAGTTATAAGAGAATATGTTCTGAAATTACAACATGTGTTATAATAAACTACATACAAAAAAAAAGCCCGCAGGAATTGCTCCATATTCCAGCTATTGAAAGAGAGAAAAATAATTGCTAATAATTTACTCTGGCATTAGCTTGGCACTAGACAATGCTCTGAACAAAAGAATGAATACCATTTCAGATAGTATCTACCAAGGTCCTCTGAGATTAATGTAATTGTCAATTTTTAAACTAATTGAGGAAGCTGAGACCATTGTCCTTATGTTCCTTTATGGAGTTTCATTGCTAGAGATTGATCAGAAGCTCAGTTTTATATTTTGTTAGAATAACAGCAACTCAATAAAATGGTCATTTTGTGCTGAAAAGATTTTTCCTGGAAAGTAGGAGGTAACATAATGGCCAATATTCTTTCTCTCTCTTCAAATTTAAAATGTTGGGAAGGCCATTTCCACCTATGAAAGTTCCATCACAGATACATGGGTGCATACACATATATGAATATATACATATAACATATGCAAATATTTCAGTAAATAATATTACCTAGTGTCAATGGAGATGTGGGAAATTTGATAATACCGTGTGTTGCTACTGACATTGCCAAATAGAAAACAATCTGTCAGTGTGCATCTTGAAACATGAAAATCTTCATGCCTGTGACTAGTAATTCAGTTTCAGAGAGTCTATCCAAATATCCTGCTACTTGGGCGCTGCTTGAATCCAATAGTCTTTTGGGTCCAGAGTATATGTGTGGATATGAGAAAGAACAATCTGACTCAAAGAACCTTAAATATTTGCTCATTTCAGAGCGCTTGCCTGCATCATGATAAAAGAATTAACAAAGACTAATAGCATAAATCTCTTTTCCCCTCTGACACATTTTCCACAAAGCCCTCCCAATTGTTTCATCGTGATGTCAATCTATATCCCATGTGAATTAATAGAGTTATTAGCAAAAGATCTGGGCAGAATGAGTCTGGAATTGTGACCCTTGAGGCTAATGTAGAAACATTGTCACTTCAGGTCCCGTTTGGTAAGGTTTTATTGTTTTAAGGCTTTGGGCACCTCATGACCTACAGTACGTGCCAAGGAGCATGTGCAGAGCCTTCATTTGGGTCCCTAAGTTTCTGATAGCTTTGTAGCAAGCATATCATTTATGTCACAGGATGATAAATGCAGTTCTTCCCGTAGGCTCAGAAAGAGGCCACAAAGGCTGAGAAGAGAACAATAGTTGCCTGGTAACCATGAGATCTAAGCCAAGGAGCTGGCTCATCTATGCAGGATTTGCAAAGGGGGTGGCCCAATGCTGAGTGTTACACAATTAACAGATCACCTATCTCCAGTTCAGATAAGAGGGTGAGATTAAAAAGTCAAGACAGTTAATTTCATTTTTGTTGGCTTGTTTTGGTTTTGTTTTGCTTTATAATTCTTACTAAAGTATTATATCCAAAAGAAAAGTGCATGTATTATAAGTGTTCAGCTCAATAAAATCTTATGAAACTAAATGTGCCCAGAATGCTAGCACCAGATCAGGAAACAGAATATTACCAGCACCACAGATCCCTCCTTCAAGCTTCTTCCAGCCAATCACCTTACCATTCTTGACTGTTAACATAAATAGAGTAACTTGACCTATGTTAAGGATTTTATATAGTGTCATACAGTATACATACTCTTGTGCCTGGCTTCATCTGCTCAATATTGTGTTTTTGATATATTGGTGTGTGCTGTCGTGTATGTATGTAGAACATAAAGCTTCTATGAACATACTTTTGTTGAACATATGCATGCATGTCTTCTAGATATATGCCTCAAGAGTGGAATTGCTAGGTCATAGAGACTAGATATGTTTGGCTAGAGTATATAACGTCAAGGCATTTTCTAGTTGTTATACCAATTTATACGTCCACCAGTAGTATATGAGAGTTCCAGTGGCTCCCCATCTTTACTAACACTTGGTGTTTTCTTTTTCATTTTACCCACTCTGGTGGGACTGTAGGGGGGTGTAACGGTGAGAGAATTTATTTCAAGAAATATTTAATTGTGCTGTGCTTCACCTTCCCTCAACCTGAGTGAAAGGAGCTTTGAGATCTATTAGAAAATCTGTGTGTTTCCAAGAGCTCAAGGAACAAGAGGACAAACTCTGACTTCTGCCTACTAATTCTAAAGGCAAGCTCTGTGGCTGGTACTGCGCCTCACTGGTGGCAGAGTGGAGAGGGCTGCCCCAGGAGCCAGCTCTTCTTCCAACAAAGGTTGAGCAGAAGTGCAGGTTCCTGGGGACCAAATATGAACTTGAAAAAAGGGATCCAATCTAGGTTTTATCAATCTTAACTCTGACCCAGATGACTGATCGGAGATACGTAGGGACCCCAATTACAAATAGCTGAAAGCCCAGAGGCCGAGGGTGAAGTTGGATACAGCCAGCCAGAAAAAAGGCATTCCTCCCACCAAGGAGTTGCAGTGGTAGGTCTCCAATAGAAATATTGCTAAAGACCCTGTAAATGTACCCCTTGGGAAGGAAAGAGGCATCACTGGAAAAATACTATCACCAAAGTGCCCCAAGATCAGATTCCAACTGGTCTAGTCACTTAAGCTCATGATGTCCTTTTCACCATTGCCCTGGGGTCAGCCATATAGTAATCAGCAAACAACGAAGAGAAGACATTACTAGTTCCTGTCCTTTCCTGTTAGAGGCTTCTAATACTCAAGAAACTCTGTGCTGAGGAGGGAGAAAACTTTAACTTCAAATAAGTTTGGCAGTTGAAATACCACTACATGAGATTGGAGTTAAGTCATTATGAGATGAAATTGAACTTGTCAGTGCTTTAAAGAGATTGAATTTTTTAAAATTATTGTTTAGGAGGGACTGGAAAAACTAGAGGGCATGTCAGGAATTCCATCCAGGGGCAGGGAGAAAAGTGATCCACAGTAAGAATTAAAGGAGGTTGAAAAAGAATACAAAAGAATTTCATATAATAGAGGTGATTGACTTAGTGTCTAAAAAACCAAAAAACTCTGATAACCTCAATGTTACTTTCCCCTATGATACTCAGTCTTTCACAGATACAATTTATAGGCATGCAGTAAGTAGCAAATTATTTGAAGTTTATGTGAAAATTGCTGTAGCGCGTGTACAAACAAATCAACTCCAACAACTACCTAATCATGTGCCTCAGAAAAGGTAAAATTATTCAACAGAAGGTGTCAGATTGATATGTCTGAGTGACCGCAGCCTCTACTACTTCATGCCTATGCCTTAACCTACTAGTACTCTGAAGACGGGTCCACTGACTTGTTCTGACAACTCCTGGGACAGTAACAGTCCTGCTCCAATTGTAACAGCAACATGCATGACCAACATTCAGGCTAGTGAAGTTTCTGTGTCACAGGTAAATTCCAGTGAAAGTTCAGGGGGTACATCACATATAAGCATGTCTCAAACCGCCACACAACCAACCATTTCTCCACGACCAAAGCCCACAGTCCCTAGAGTCCATTCTTCAACATGCCTTGTAAACCAGCCACCTAGACCTTCAGGGAATGTAGTAGCAAAATGAACTAATCCTATAGTAGGAGTCAAGAGGACATCCTCACCAAATAAGGAAGAGTGTCCCAAGAAAACCAAAACGAAGGGAATAAAACAAGTAAAGAAGCTAACAGTCTTGTTTTGAGTGGACATGAGAAAACAGAAATAAATGAACAACTTTATATGAAGAAAATGACAGCTCAACTAGAAACTAAGGGGCTTCTCTGTTGGCCCCTCAGAAAACACCTAGTATGGACCTTTCCAATATCCTCCGTCAGACTGCAAATCCTATTCCTACTCTCAAGGACTCAATAAAACTGAGATTTACCTGTCAACAACTTCAGGAATCCATAAGCAGTATCTGCCAACTCAGCCTGTTGTCTTCAAGTGCTAAAAAGGAGAACAGAGTGGACAAGGTTAACATGACTGAAAAAGAAAATGTTTAGGTTTATTTGATGACCTCCCTCACTGGGCTAATTCACATTTGTTCAAAAGTCCTAATTAGTAAGTACAGAGGCAGGAATGCTATTACTAATTTGCTAACAACAGTATATGAAGGATGTCAGATATTGATAAACTTAGTTACTCTTTCTTAATCTGGACAAAGAAAACTAACAGATTTTTCCAAACATGTTTTATGAATCCTCCATTGGGCTCTATACTATCATATATGCACTCCTCATGCTAAATTGCAATTATTCAAACTCTTCCTCTTTCTCTTTTAAATTTTTTAAAGATTTGATTTGTTTATTTATTTAAGACAGAGAGAGAGAGCGAGAGCAAGAGCGAGCGAGAGAGAGAGAGAGAGAGTGCACAAGCAGGGGGAGGGACAAAGGGAGGGAGAGAAGCAGACTCCCCACCAAGCAGGGAGGCTGCCGGGGCTCCATCCCAGTACCCTGAGATCATGACCTGAGATCATGACCTAAGCCAAAGGCAGACACTTAACCAACTGAGCCACCCAGTTGATAGAGCCTTCCTCCATCTTTCTAAACTAATGTTCCAAAGTTGAAGTATAGTCTTAACACCCTTAGGAGATGCACTCTGACTTTCTTTCCACCATTACTTTATGCTATCTAGTAGACACTATTTCTTCTTCCCACATTTTCATTCTCTGTAGTCACTTTGCCTTCCCTCCCACTCCCTAAGAAAATATTGTTATACTAACAAGTGTAATGCAGTATCTGGTGTTTTGTGTAGCTATGGATTTAGATTGAAACTGTCAGGCACAGATTTCAGATTTGTCATTTTGTTGACACAATGGGGAAAATTCAGCTTATTAAACATTTCACAGAATTGCACCCAAGCTTTGCCAAGCAGGAAAGTTGGACATTTTCTGTGTAGTGACTTTTTAATTCTAGTTTTCATAACCTACAGATCAGACTGTTGCTTTCACATGATGTATGTAGTATCTCATGAGTGGAGTTTGTTTTGCCTTGAAGTACCTAGGTTCCTTTTATTTTTCAAGAGCTATATTGTAAACAGAAGATATATTCCCTCATTAAAAACACATTTTTAACATAACAAACTTGGAGAAAGAATGGAAGAAAGGAAGGAAGGAAGGAAGGAAGGAAGGAAGGAAGAAAGAAAGAAAGAAAGAAAGAAAGAAAGAAAGAAAGAAAAGAAAGAAGAAAGAAGAGAGAGAAGGAAAGAAAGAAGAGAGAGAAGGAAGAAGGGAGGGGGGAGGGAGGAAAAAACAGCAGCAACAACCAATACCAAGCTTAAGGAGAAAAATTCAGGGATGAAATATGCTAAATATTTAGCATTAAAGGAATTGGGATTGTGAACATATTTAACTATGCTCAGTATTTCTAATTTTCTGTGACAAAAGTATATAATATTTTTAATGTTAAGAACATAAAAATAATAGCTTGGAGCTATTAATTTAGAAAAAACATTAGACAACTAGAGATTTAGATTTTATTTTAAATGGTTAGATAAATTTAATGATAGGTTTTATTATCTATACATTTCTAAGTTATCTTGGGAAATCACTTATAATATTTCCACTAGATATATTTTGATATAGATAATATATACTGTATATACGCACATATGTGTATATCTCTATCTTCATCTATTAAGTGTGTACGTATATATGTGTGTGCAATTCAAAGGTAGTTTATTGTCTATCTCATTGCATACATATAGTACTTTTTTAAGTTACAGTTACAAAATGTTTTAACAGATATAGAAAGCTGCCTTCCTAGAGCCTGGAAAACTATAAAGCATTAAGAACCGAAGTGATTTTTTTTTTATATATGTTTTCATGTGTTTCAATGGGTTTATGGAATATTTTGTGGCAGAGATGACACGGTGTTAGCTGAATCACTGAATAATTCAAAGACAATATTACTAACATCAATATCTAAAGCTTATTTTTTAAGGAGTTATACTTGTAACCCTGGGTCAATAATATGATGCCCTTAAGCTTAACAACACTAACCTCTTTGTTAGAGACACAGTCTAGGGCCTTTAAAAAAAATCTAGATAATATTGGTCTCAACTCCTTGTAGATAGTCAAATGTCCCATCAAGGATTTTTGTAAATTCCTTGTAGAGGTGTTAGAGAAGAGGGACATCTCCAGCTCTGGTCATCTGCCTTAAATTAATTCTTATCCTCTACTCTGTATTTCAGGATTGTTCCTTTTCCTCCACCCTGAGGGAAAACTTAATATGAGACACATACTCTAATCCTTGAGACCCCAAGCCAAAAGCAACTAGGTTATGATTTTAAGCAACATTTTATTGAATAAGGTATAAGCATGGTATATCAAGTAAATTTAAATTGCATGTTGGATATGCTTATCCTTCAAATCCATTGATCACCTAGGTGTAAGAGATTTCTCCCCAATTTCACAGCTCCAAGTAACACTCTGGTCTCTTGACATTTCCTAAACCCCTCTACTCATCAATTAAACCATATTCCCCTAATGACACTATTTTCTTACTCTATTATAGAAAACATTTCAGAGTTTATTAATACCAATTTCTATAATGATCATTTATAACGAACTAAACAAGAAAAATATCAAAACAAAGCCACATGGACATGAGATCCTAGGAAGGGGAGAAATATATATTTATTTTTAACAGATCCATTGACTGAATTTGTCCCATCCATTTAAAGGAGAGTTGAGACAGCATTAATTCATCTGTTTGGAGAAATGTTCGTACTGTGTTCGGCTCTAAGGATACTGTGTTGAGTAAAACAGATAAAACCCATGCACAGACATATTTACTTGTCTGGAGGAAACACGTTATCACATAAATAGACACAGAGAAGAACCATGAGGAGTGCTGTATAAAGTTTAAATTAGTATTGCTAAAGTGTACAGGGAACCTAATTTCAACTGAAAACTCAAGGAAGGCCTCTCTGAAAAGTAATCATGTCTGGCATGTCCTCAAGGATGAGAAGAAGTGAGGTATGGAAAGGGCAAGAAGGAAGATGCACAAAGTCCGGAAGGTAAGAACGTTGGGTGTTAGAAGGAATGAAAGAAGGTCAGGATCAGGGAGTAGCATAGACAGGGCGTTGGCAGGGCAGTGGAGTGCAAAGAGTGTGCAGAGGAAGGCAAAGGTCAGCTCCCAAAGGATTCAAAATAGTATTTTCGGTGTAACAGGAAATCCTTGAAAAGTTCTGGGGAGGAGCTAGCATGTCCCACTTGACATTTTAAGGAGATCACTCTGTAGTTTATGAAGAATAGATCAAAGAACAACAGTGGATGGTATTTATTTTCATAAATCTGGAAGATGTTATGAAATTGGGGACATATTACACAAATTCGATTTAAGATAGACCTTTTTTGGAAAGAGTTTATGTAAACATACATAGCCATTTCTTTAGAGACTAAAGTTTAAAAAATGAAATGGCTCTCCATTTGAATTTGGATGGCCAAATTGTTTTTTTCAGCTGATGCAGCACTTGGGCAACTTGGTATTTGGGCACCTTTGTATTTCAGCACTGTGTGAGCTAAAACTATGTTGAAGTTAAATGTTTAGATGAGGATTCTCTACCTCTTTCACCTCCAAGTAAGGGCAGGAGAGTACAGCTCCAACTTAGTCTTCTATGTTATTTTACCTATCTACCTATCTAGATACCTAAATAAATGAATAGGTAGGTAGATAGATATAGATGCAGGTAATAAAAAGCTATCATTTACTGAGAAGCTACTATGAGTTGGGCTTTTTGTATACATTACCTCTAATGTTGACAAGGTTGTGCTCATTTTACAGATGAGAGAACAGAGATTCAGAAATGTTAATTCACTTGCCCAAAGCCACACAGCTATTACGTAGGCCTACTACTAACACGGACGGTTCCCAAATCTATTAACTTCTCCCCTCTATTCTGCCACTTCCCCATACATTATTCTTTCTGAGCAGAGAAAGTAAATCAAGCATTTGGAGGAAAGAGCTGTTGAACTTCCCCTTTCATCCTTCGGACAACACACATATTTCCTCCATAAAATGATTTTAAATGGAAACTGGAGAGCTAATATTTATTATGTAATAGTACATAATTTAAAGGAATAAACAATTAGCTGGTTCACTTGAATTTCATTTGACTTATTCCTTCAGACAGACACCACTTTAAGTGTGGCTGACAGAATAAACATACAGAAGTAAGGAATCATCTGTTTGTGATGGTGATGTGTGATAGGCATCCTCCCTCTCTCCCCACAGATCCCGGGCAAATGTGTGCTTTCAAAGACGCACAGATTCATACGAAAGCAAGAAAAACAAAAACCAGTACTGAAGGCCCAGTTCTCTAAATAAAAGAGGAGTATCACAAAAACAAGAGGCAATAAGGCTTCATTGATCATTTCCCTACCTGGGATACTGTCAGCAATATTTAGGTTCAACCCTCTTTTTCTTATCAGAATGTTCCTCTGGCAGTGTTCTTGCGGATTATCTATTTCTGCCGAATAACTTGCAGCAGGGCTGCTAATCAAGAGAGAAAAGAAGCTGCCTTTGGTGATGAAAATTGCTTTCCAGTGACTGATTGTGCTAATCAATCTTCTACAAGGGAAATCAGGAGTAAAAGATGGCCAATAATTGCAAAACACTGCTGCACCCATGAAGAAAAATAACTGACGCACAAAGCCCAGAAAAGCAACTCTTAGGAAAATGTTGCAGAGTTGGCTATTTAAAAAACATATACGTTGGAAAGCAATTTTTCGCAGTTTAAGCCTTCTGTGTAATATGGAGGAAAGGACTGTGCCTACTTTACTCTGGCATTAGAGAATCTGACGACACTTCCTAATTGGAGGGTAATCTGGGATTTCTCATTTGCAATCTGCAAACTGATTGAAAGTTATAAAAATTATCAAGATTGTTGATGCAGGGATGACATTTAGCCTCTGATCGTAATTTTTTGTGTATGATAATTACAACTGAATTAAGGGCAGAAAATCTTTCCTTCTAATGACTCCCAGCTGTCAGTGCAGCTCAATAAATGATCCACAGTGGTTCAGTCCCTTTGTTTAGAGTTTGCTTGTAAGTAACTTGTGATATTACAAGTACAAAATTGGACGTAATGTTGATTCTATAGCTAGTTTTATGCAGACGTTGTAAAGTAGAAACTAAAACTTATATTCCTCCCATAAAAAAGGGAATTGTTTTTCCAATCTGTTGTGCATTTAAAGCATTTTTTTAAGACTCTGCATAACTTAAGAGTCAACTACTTAAGAGATCTGGAATCATACATGTGAGTAAAATATGTGAGATAATGCCTGAAATTTGAAAAATCAAGCTTGGCTGCTTAGAATCACATGCTGAGTTTCTTCAGACCTAAAACAGCATCAACTTTAAGGCTCACTAAAACAATTAAGGAAGAAACAGATCACAAATTAAATTATGATATATTGCTTTAATGAAAGTCCTGCATGACACACAATCTGGTCATACCAGCCTTTTTTTGCTTTGAAGTTTTTGATTTCCAAGAGATTTCTCTTGCCTAAAGTGACATCGCTTGGAGTATATGAGGCAATTCCAAAAGAATGTAACAAAACCTACAACAGCAACGTCTATTCACGATGGAACTCTTAGGTCTCATGAAGCGTTTTTGTATTTCTTTGCACAAAACCATGAAATTGTGTTCACTCCCCCAATGATAAATATTTGCGTTAATAGCATTAAATTTGTGCCCTAGTGCTGTATTTTCATGGCCAAGTAATTCTATATTCCAAAACAAATGATATTGTAATTACTGATAAAACTGTAAAGCAATGAAACTCAACATGTTTAGTAACGTAACTCAGCTGAAATGGTATTAAAAGCTATGACCAAGAGTGCATATGAGCAGGCAACAACAAATACAACATAATTGCTAGTTGGACAATGGCAATTGGAAGATACAGACATGTCCTGATTTCAGAGAAGTTAAAATGTGGAAAGTGTGCATCTTAGAACTGGTGAAATACACTAATATTGCAAGGTGAAACTTTCGAGATAATGGTTTCCAATTCCCTCATTTTCCACTGTAGGTCCAATGAATTAAGAAAAGCTGTTTCAGATGGTGGTGGTAACTACATAAGATTCCTAATTTTTAGTACAGCTTACACTCTATTAATTCATGCTTTTCCTGATCTGCCCCTTTTGAATGATTTGTTACTTTGTGATTTTCTTATTTTCTTGTGCTGAAAGCTGTTACTTGATTGAAGACTGATTTAACTTATCGTTCTATCAACCACTGTTCATCGAACACACTATATAGGTTGCTTCTATGCTCTATTAAGTGAACTTACTTGATAATATAAGATGTTCTTAATCCATTATGTAATTCAATATTTTATTTAGTTTCTAGCAACTAGAAGATAAAATTATTATCCTTGATTAATCTTTCCTAAAATATTTTCATTCTGCCAAATTAAGGGTCTTCCTTTTGTTTGCTGCATCACTTCTAGATTTTCCATCCTTTTTTTTTTTTTTTTTTTTTTTAGAGAGAGAAAGGGGTGGAGTAGAAGGGGAGAGGGAGAGGGAGAAAGAGAATCTTTAGCTGTCCATGGAGCCCAACATGGGGCTCAATCTCACAACCATGAGATCATGACCTGACCCGAAATCATCAAGAGTAACATGCTTAACAGACTGAGCCACCCAGGCGCCCCTCCATCCAATTTTTGAGGCTTTTCACAGCTTAGCCTCATCTAAGTCACTGAATTTTATTTCCCTCTACTTAAAACCATATTATCCTGATTTTTACTTTGATCATTATCACTACTGTTATAATGCCTGTAGAATTATTGTTCAATCTCAGGATTTTAATTACTGCCCATGGAACCTTCTGAAAGTTAAGTAATTTCTATTCATTGGTTTCGGCTACTAGCACACACTATACAGCACATCTAGGCATTGAGCGTTCCACATGAGGCAGTGCATTTGACAGAACCAGAAAAGGAGGATCTGGAGTCAACAAGCATTGGCTATGGGGCTTATATTAGCTTTGACTTCCTCATCTGGCTTTAACAGATCTCTCTGAAGTTGGCTTATTGGGTGTGCAGTAGACAGTGTCACATGATCGGGTGGATGTGAAGGCACTCTCGAGTAGAATATCACCTTTTCCATTCTTTTCTCATGACAATATATCTCTGTCAGTAATGAAGCTTCTTCCTAAAACAAAAAGCAAACTTAAAAACCATTAAATAAGGCATGACTGAATACCTTAAAATTATTACTGTATAACAGATGGTTGGTACTCACTTCTGGTTATTATGTCCCTCACATATCTACTCTGCTAAGAAAAAAAGTGCTCAAGATACTAAAGGACTAACTGAATACGAAGATAAGAAACTTCATTATAAAAGTAGACTTACTAGTACCTGAATATGTTTGTCATCATTCAGAAAGTATTCTGGATCAGCAGAAGTATGTTTAGCTATGGATCAAAGGACTAAGGAGGAATTAGAGATTGTTTGAGTTGGTTTATGATAGCTGATAATTTCCTTTCACTTTTTCTCTTCTTCTCTAACTTACCAAACTGAAGGCCCAAAGACAATTTTTAGCCTGAAAGCCATGATCACTTTGCCATTAAGATTAGTCAACAAGACATACGATATATATTGTTTATCATATTTCCATTTCAAATAAAATTATACAACCCTAGATAATATAGATATGATTCAGTCTCCCTCTTTCACATAATAAAACATACACACATAGAGCATTATATACAGCACTGTACAGATACGAAATTTTAGATTTATTATGAGCACAGGATTTAGGTTGTAAATTAAGGTTGCAGAAATCAAGTACTGTATCAGAAAATAAATTAAATATTCAAAAACAGATAATTTAATTAATATGATAGAATGCAACCATTAGAAATTACGGCCTCAAATAATTTCTCAGTATACATGAAAAGTTAACCTTAAGTTTTTAAAAGCATATCATGTGATAAAACTAATGTGATCCTTGTTAAAATCTATACATATTCTATGTAGCTACCAATATATGTTTATCTACATATTAATATTTAGAAGGTATACATCTAAATGTAAAATGAGAACAGCGATTGGCATGAGCAATGACATTATAAAATATTAGTCTGATCAATTAAAATGGGATTCCTTTGGTGTTTTAGTATGTTCACTTTATGTTTTTGTTCTTTATTTCTAATACAGAGCATTCATATTTTCCGGAAGATTTATTTATAATATAATATGAAAATACCCCATTATGCCTACTGAGAAAAAAAAAAACTACCTACTAATAGGCCAGGATATTGCAAATTACATGATAGTGGTCAAATATGTGTTGTTACATTACTTTGGTTATCATCAAAAATCAATGGTCATATCTACAGAATTGATAGATCCTTAATCTGACAAGTCTATGTAACCCCTGCCTACAGTGGGTATAATAATAGTTAACAGGATCATTTTAAGAATTAAATGCAATAGGGGAGCCTGGGTGGCTTAGTCGGTAAAGCATCTGCCTTCAGCTCAGGTCATGATCCCAGGCCCTGTATTGCATTAAGCTCTCTGCTCAGCGGGGAGCCTACTTCTCCCTCTCCCACTGCCTGCTGCCCCTCCAACCCCCCCCACCCGCCTTGTGCTTCTCTCTCTCGTTATGTCTCTCTCTGTCAAATAAATAAATAAAATCTTCAAAAAAAGGATTAAATGCAATAATGTATGTAACAAACTATAGAAATGATCCCTGAAAGTACAGTCTTGCAATAATATATGTAAAATACCTAGTGTACTGCCTAGAAATTAGTAAGCACTCAATAACAATGGTTAAATTTTTCATAATAAAAATATGTTATTTGGGATGTTTTTACTGAATAAAACCATATCAGCAAATATATGTGTCTTTATAAAAAATATGACAAAATTAGTTAAATGTTAAACCAAGAACTGAGGAATTTATTATACCATATAGTAATCAAGCAGATCTTGTGCTTATAGATATTTTTAAATTTCATACATATTTCACCAATCAGTTGGTTCTGCACCTATCTGAAGGTGTGTTAAATGTCAACTTTTCCAAATCATAGATATCCACCCCGAGGAAATAAATTTACAGTTATATTAATCCAGAATGAATGGATCACTTCACCTCTCCATACTTCCAACTTATTTTGCCAGCCATGTCTGCAAGTCTTAGAAGAACAATTAGGTTAGGGAAGAAAACTATGACCTTCCTATTAAAATAAAACACCCAATAGTAATGGAATGAGAATTTCCCAGAGGGCAATCACCGTTGTACCTCAAAGACCCAAAATATTTCCTGAAATTCATTTTTTCTGTGTTTCTTGCTAGTTACTATTGAGACCACCATCTTGGTTGGGGGTTGAAGTGGAGTTTGGAAGAGAGACAAGTAGAGAAACTCTGTAATAGCTACAAAACTCATCTCTATACGTCTCACAGCACTATTGACTTTATTAAAGGTTAAAGTAGTGGCTTCAGTTTGACATTTTAAAAAAATTCAATTAACATGGAGATGTTCCTGATGAAGCAGAATCAAGAATCTTAATGCCTACCTTCTCAAAGAGGGTCTTTGGAACGCCTTGATTTTTCCATTGGAAAGGGCTTTAAAAGACCTGAGCTGGAGGATAATCAAAGGGAAGTAAACACAGAGGAATATATGAAACTAGATCATCTGATTTATAAGGTGCAGTTTGGCCGTTTTCAGTTTGAGGACTTCTACAGAGAAGCCTCTCTGTGAAACTCAGAGTATATTTCCATGAAGTCTTTACTTCTGTCATGAAGTATCTGTCATGAAAAGGAGGCCATACATACACAATTCTATATTCCTGAAGATCTAAACTCAACAAAGCACATTTTAAAACGAGGCTCTTTTGTTCAGTCTGGCCCAAATTTGACTTTTCTTCCAGGTTATCCTTGGTGTGAAAATACCAAAGTATTTTGATGCTATCGGGACCTATTAAGTTGAATATTTCCATTTCGACTGATCATCACCAGAAGATGGCATAAATACACTAAATAAGAATGCGAATAAGTATTTAGAGACCCTTTCCTTGTTAGAGAATACAAAGGATGTTTTAGAATTATAGTGCATGAAAAAATAGAAAATAAAATAGACTGCATGATCCAACTTTAATTTTTTCCTTATGTGTTATATTTTCACAGCGCTCTTCTTAACTGTGGAGACTGTGTATCATAAAACATGTAAACATGTTCTTTTCATTTATACTAATGTCAGTAACTAGAATTTTTTAAAAGGTAAAAATCTGTTTCCGTCTAGAGTCAAATCTGGAAAAAAAATAAAATCCTTATTTCAGCTGATATTTTTCAAAATGAAATACCTATTTTTCTTGCCACTTTAAGGGAAATAAACATTGACAAATGTTATTAACATTTAATAAATGATTAATAGCACTGCCTTTTCCATAATAATTTATTATAAGAAGTGTTTTATCATGTTGAAGAGACATGTAAATAATTCTATGCAATGCCATTTATAAATGCTTTATAACAGGTTGATGGAACATTATTTAGAACCTGCTTCAAACATGAAAAACGTAAAAACAAGCCTCCTAATGACTGAATCTTAAAAGTTTGTGTTGTCATTAATCAAGTTTCTTAAATCATTTCTAAATGTTACCTCAATTTAAAATGCAACTGCCATTTCTTATTCAGTTGTTCCCTCAAGTAGGAATAGAATAAATCTACAGCACTCAACCTGGAGTAAGCACCATGGCATAGAATTGTTAGGTGCAGTAGCAGCAGGAAGTTCCAGATAATTACCTGTCATCAAAGCCTAGAATATTCTGATATTAATTTTAGACAGATGCTAAGGGAGATAGTACAAACAAGTTTATGACAGATGTTTTTAGGTAAACCTTTTAAACTAATTTACTGATACTAGACCTTGCTTAGAAATGAATGCCACCTGGGTCACCTGGGAGGCTCATTTGGTGGAGTTTCTGACTCTTGGTTTCAGCTCAGGTCATGATCTCAGGGTCATGAGATCGAGCCCCTTCTCAAGCTCTATGCTCAGCGGAGACTCTGCTGGAGATTCTCTCTCTTCTTCTGCCCTTCCCCCTGCTCACACTCTTTCCCTTTAAAAAAAAAAATAAATCTTTTTAAAAAAAAGGAATATCACATTTGGGTAAAATAGAAAAATATATTTTACATATATCCAGTAAAATAAACAAACCAAAATTAAAAAATAAAATAATCATGAAACTCCTGCAGGGCTACTGTGAACATCAGTCCATAATTTTATAAAAGAAATTTCACATATAAAAAGGTCTATTTAATGCTGTAGTTGTTTTGTAAGGAGGAGAGAGTCGTCCAGCTAATGTCTTCATACGTTGTGTGTTCTCATTTGGTTTTCTCTGAGCCACTAATCTTTTTCTTGTCACCACCAGCCTCCCTGCTCAGACTTGCTCTCCCTGCCTCCTGCTCCTTTCCTTTCCACGTTATCTGACACACTTCTGCAGGATTCCTTGTCCTAAATGTAACACTGGTCATACCACCCCTTCAGGGACTGGTCCTTCTTTACATTAGCGTTTCTCGCTCAAGATCCTCAGAACACTATGTTTCTGGACATGCTACATGCTGTTTGATGGGGGGAAAACAGTAATCTGTGATCGAATATACATGGAAAATACAGGGTGAACAGAGTAAAGTCAATTTCTCTACTACTCATAACCTTTGATGTCCCAAAAACTCAGTGTGAATTTCCCAGGTCAGAACTAAGATATGAAGCACTTCTCAAATTTATTGCTCCATCAAAATCATTTGTGGCAGAACATCTTCCAACATCTTCTAAGACACTTAAGAATACTTTGAGATACTGTTGACAGTATAATGACTCAATTCGAAATCTGATATTCCATGAACTTCACAATAGGGCCCTATATTAGTTTCCTAGGGTTGCCATAACAAAGCACCATAAACGGAACGCCTTAAAACAACAGAAATTTATTCTCTCACAATTCTAAATGCTCAAAGTCCAAAATCAAGGTGTCAGTAGGGCCATGTCCTGAGGTCACATTCTGAGGTCTAGGTGGTCATGGATTTTTTTTTAAAGATTTTATTTATTTGAGAGGGAGAGAGAGCACGAGCGGTGAAGAGAGGGAGAAGAAGGTTCCCCAGTGAGCAGGGAGCCAGATGTAGGGCTCGATCCTGGAACAGGATCCCTGAAGCGGGGATCATGACATGAGCCTAAGGCAGATGCTCAACTGACTGAACCACCCAGGGGCCTCTAGGTGGTCATGAATTTTGAGGGGCACTATTCAACCTAGTACAGGCTCCAACCATCTTTGTAGTATTTTTCCTCACTACTCTTTTAGAGTTTCCTGTATTTAAACCAATAAGGTTTAGTTACTGCCGCCTACAATATACCCTGGGCTCTCTTCCTCTGCAGTTCAGACTTAAAGACTGTGTGCTAGGATCAGTTACCGTTGAGGCAGATGTTATACGTTGGCTCACTCAGCAACTTTATCAACTCCCTATTCTTCACTTTCCTCTACTATTAAATCTACACAGGAAAACACTTGACTTCCTAGCCACTCTTGGAGCTAGGGGAGGCCATGTGGCAAGACCCACACCAAAATCCTTGAGGAAGATTATCATCAAAAAATAAAAATGCAAATGATCACGAGGAGAGCAATGTTTTCCTTGTTCTTTTATATTTTTCCTGTCTTCCTACCCGGAAAATGGGGAGACATGATGAGTGGAAGTGCAACAGCCACCTTGTGACCATGAGGGTGAAAGCCATACATACCACGTGTAGTAAGGCAAGAAAATGAAAGGAGCCTGGGTGCTTGAAAAGAATATGGAGCCTCCTGGGACACCACCCAGCTCCCTGCTCAGTGGGGAGTCTGCTTCTCCCTCTGCCTGCCATTCCCCCTGCTTGTGCTCTCTCTCTGACAAGTGAATAAATAAAATCTTTAAAAAGGAGAGAGAGAATGTCTTTGAGAAAAAAGGACTATGGAACCTCCTGATACCGTGGATTGCCTATTCCTAGACTTGTTGCGTGTGAAAGCCACTGTTCAGAGGGTTTTCTTGAGCTAGCAGCCGTGTGTAATCTTTTTTTTTTTTTAAGATTTTATTTATTTATGTGACAGAGAGACAGCCAGTGAGAGAGGGAACACAGCAGGGGGAGTGGGAGAGGAAGAAGCAGGCTCCCAGCAGAGGAGCCCCATGTGGGACTCGATCCCGGAACGCCGGGATCACGCCCTGAGCCAAAGGCAGATGCTTAACGACTGCGCTACCCAGGTGCCCCAGCCGTGTGTAATCTTGATTAATAAATCCCTTCCATTTGTTAAATTCAATTTCTGTCTGTTCTCAATAATGACACTGCTTTCTATAGCTGGAAAAATACTTTTCTTCTCTGAATTAACATGACCGATTGCTAGGATTCATTTATCAATTAATATTCTCCTTCCAGGCAGCATTTCTCCTTTTTTGTTCAAACTGTTATTTTAATTTTTCACATACCTTCATTATTTTCATATTTACCTATATAATTAAACATAACATAGTCATCTTCTCTGACTCACAAATATAACATACTTAGCAGCTTCTGATATTTCTTTCTACTTCATAGCATATAATAGCTGAAAATATTTTCTCAAAGTATGTCCAGTATGTGATTAAGTTGGGGGTTTGTAAAGTATCTGTAAAGGTATTGCCTACTATTGTCCTCTCAACTAGTTCTTTCTGCTGAATCTCCCACTACATCCATTAGACTATGCTCCTGACACCCCACTACATAAGGAACCTGGAGGCAAACATTGCAGATATTTTCTATAAGGAAGACTTTGTTTATAAATGGATTTCTTGGAGAAAAGAAATTAAGAAAGTAAGGGTCGGTCCTCAAAGGGTCAGTCCAGAGTTTGTTTTCGGTTCAAATCATGACTTCTTTCTGCTCTTGGAACTTGACTCTTGGCAGAAAGATCGACAGGCCTAAAATGTTCTTTTGGGAGTCCAGAGAAAAGGAGCCAGAAAGGACTGATGCTGATGTTTGCAATAAACCTTGAAGAATTTGGTAAATGTTCCATTTGTCCTAATATAACCTTTGACAATCTTAGAGGAACATCCTTTTATAATAATGGATTCTGAAAATAGCTATGTATGTTTGCCTAGGCCTGGCCCCATAGCAGGGACAGAGCCAAGCCTCTCTCTAGTGCCTTTGCTACACACACACACATACACACACTTTCATAAATATATACACATATCCAACACATACACATACATTCATAAATAAGCATATAGACACACAGACATTCATAAATACACACATCTATAAATACATACACACACATACACAAATGTCCATGTACACCAAGAAACTCTGCACTAATCCTTACGTATATTGACTATGCCAGATCTTCCAGGTAAAATGGAGAAAGAAATGTCCAAGTTGTTTTCAGAATAAAATTTATAATGAGGAGTGTCTGTTGTCTCACCTTTGAGGTAAGGAACACCACGAACTAATGGCACCTAATTTGTTTTTAAATAGCATGAGAGAAGCCCCAGACCTCAGATCCTGCAACAAGTATCGTTTTAAAAGAATACCGTGCCATACCCTCTCCCATTTAATCTACGTCAGCCACCCACGCTGGCATTCATTTAGTTCCTTAAATGCTCTACCATCTTCCTTCCTATTCAGAGACTTCGTCCATGTTGTTCCTTTCTGTCAGCTAATTAACTGGTATTTTTCTTCCAAATTACAGGGTAAATGTTCCCTTCTTAGGGAAACCTTAACTGGAACAAGTATTAAGTGAGCCCCTCCTTCTATAGTCTTTCATAACCTTGGGTGTAGTTCTTTTGTTGTGCCCAAGAATGGTTGCAATTGTACATTTATTTGTGTGATTATTTAATAAAAGGCTATCTCCTGTAGTAGACTGCAAGCTAAGAAAGCAAGGGTTATCTAAAGTGTGTAATAGTCTCTCCCCTGCGCCTAGTAGAGTGACTGGCACATACACAGTAGATGAAAAATAAATATTTATTGATCTGATGGAAGGTTATCTCTGAAAGATGGAAAAACACAAAGTATCACTGCCTTGTATCAGAATGTATTCAGCTGCAAAAAGACAAGTTGAATATGGCCCACACAATAAAGGTAACTTATTGCTTTACATAGCGAGAAAGTCTGGATGCGGGGTGAATTTCAAGGATGGTTTGATTAAAAAGATCAATGGGGTCTACAAGAGTCTTGATCCTTTTAATTTCTTTCCTTCTACAGCATCATCTTAGATCTGGCTCCCTTCCATGGTCACAAGATGGCTGCCATATTCAGAAAAAAAAATACCTGTCACAGTAAAAGAAAGAAACCCACAGGCTTATAGTAACTGCACTGGCATAGATCATATGTCCAGCACTGCACCAGGGACTGGCCAAAGAGAATGGAGTATGCTGACTCATCTAAAGAGAATGGGGGGGGGGTGCCTGGGTGGCTCAGTTAGTTAAGCATCCAACTTGATTTTGGTTCAGGTCATGATATCAGGGTCCTGGGATGGAGCCCCAAGTTGGGTTCCATGCTCAGCACAGGGTCTGCTTGTCCCTCTCCCTCTGCTCCTCCCCCACTCATGCTCTCTCTCTCTCAAATAAATAAATAAACTCTTTAAAAAAAAATAAAGAGAATGGAATATGCTGCCTGACCTCCATAAACAGGTGGATACCTTAGGGAATATCTTGGTAGTCTGAAGAAGGGGAGGGGATAAATGGACATTGAATAGACACCCAAATAAAATGTGTCAATACATATTGCCCGCAGTACATATTGAAGTACAGCACATCAGGAGGGTTATGGATCAGTGTTAAGAGACCTCACAGAGTGTTGACTGAATTGAGTCACTCCCAGATTCATATGTTGAGGCCCTAACCCCCCAAGTAACTCAGAACATGACTGTATTTGGAGACTGTATTTGGAGATAGGGTCCTTAAAAGATAATTAAGTTAAAGTGTGATCTTTATGGTGGGCCATAACTCAATATAATTGATGTCACTAAAAGAAAAGGAAATTAGGATGCAAGCAACATAGACAGAAGGACGACCATGTGACGGCAGAGCAAGAAGGCGGCCATCTGCAAGCCAGGGATAGAGGCCTCAGAGGAACACAAACTCACCTACACCTTAAACAGTTCTACCTTCCAGAACTGTGAAAATATATAGTTCTGTTGTTTCAGCTACCCAGTTTGCAGAATTTTGTTATAGCAGCCCCAGAAAACTAATACATGGAAAAAATGTAATTTCCAGATTGCTTAATCAACTATATAGAACTTAATGGAAGCACCACCATAACACAGTTCATTCAAGGGTATCACACAGTTACAAGACTTTTCACTAGACTCTGGGGTCCTCCATCATACACAGCTTCCTGTGATACTCTAATGCAGGTAAATTCTGTCAGAATTGCAAAACATTCAAATTCCTGCTCTTTTATACTCAGACTTTTGTATTATTGCTCTTCCATAATTACATTTACCTTGTCCTCCTGGAAGATTTAATGTGAGAATCTATATGTTTCTATTTAACAGATGTTTATAAATACTAGATATTTTGTCTCTTGAACAAAACTGAATAAGAGCATATTCATATTACTTATTTGCCAAGAGAAAGTAAGGTCTTCCTAAATAGGTCTTCCTAAAAAAATATCCATCTCTCAGCCTCCCAGGGTTCTGAAAAGCCAGTAGCCCCACAGTCTAACCCCAAGGATTATTATCATAAGTGCATCTTTCAGCAGATATTCCCACTTCAACAAGGTGACTGTTAGTAAATTTGAGGTAAGAGTTGACATTTTCCAAGAGCTGGAGGATGATGGACAAATTCAGGGCCCTGCATCTACATAGGTTCCTGTAGAATCTATAACCCCTATAACCCCTCCAGGGGTATTTCAGAAACCTCTAGATCAAAAGAGGAAACAACGGCAGCATAAACCTACTAGCCCTGGAAAGAGTTGAAACCCAAATCCTCTGCTTTCTTTCTCTTAATTTAGGGTTCCTCTGTCAGACATGAACATAGGGCCATAAACTCAGCTGTGCCAGAACTACAGATTTATTTATTGCTTTAGGGCTCATTTTAATTTCTGTAATGATCTCCCATCCCACTGCCACTCTGCTTATATTCCATCAGCCCCACCCGATCTATTCTCACCTGTACCCAGGAGGCTCAGACAGACTGCATATCCTAGAATTCCTTGTTCTCTGGCTTCCAGGTGGGTTTTAGCCAATGGGATGAGAAAGCAGGAGGTAGGCAGTTCACTATCCCCCACTCTGCTGCTGGGCAAAGCCCTGGGCAGGGTAAAGCAGCCTTCTGCTATGCCAGCTATGCTTCCTGCCTACTGGACTGTGGGGAAATCTAAAAATTCCCAGGGGAGGAGGTCTCAGGCAGGCTGGTACGGAGCAGGTGGGAGATCCACATGGAAGTTCATGGCAGCAGCCGTCACCAAGTGGTGCAGGAGTATTGCCAAACGTTAACAATCATTTTAGCTGAATCGGTTCTTACTGGCTGAACGTCAGCCCTAGTTCTGCTCTCATCCATGGCCCACCAGTGGCAGAGAGTGTGTCCTAAATAAGGCACAGCAACCTCACAGAATTAGAACCCAATATTTTTTTTTAAAGAAACCCAGAACAAAACTGTGATTCTGTCATTTCAATAAACAACTACATTGCCCCTCAATTTCTTCAACCCAAAGTGAAGCTGGTATATACCTCATAGGACAAGTCTAAAGGTAAATTAACTCGGCATGTGCAATATGCTCATTATTGTGAATGACAACTAGTTTAATATTGAATTTTTGATCAACATAGCAAGTATATAGTTGTGATAGCAATACGGAAAGCATTACTTTTCAAAATAACTTGAAATTCTCTCTTTTTATTCTGCTGGAGTTTACTCTCTCCATAGAAAAATCAGGATGGATCCATCTCCTCTTTGTTACAAGATAAAATTTTGTGAGGTGGTGAGTTCAAGCTTATCCCAACCCAAACCTTGCCACTCTCAACAGTTGCACTTTTGCTGTTCTGGTTTTTCTCCTCCTAAATCAGAGAAGAAAGTGCTTTCTTTTAGATTTTTGAAGAGTCTTAAAATAGGCAAGAAAAATATTTTTACATTGAAATGAACCATCTGGCCACTTTATCTTGTTCTACATCGAACATCCGGAGTTACTATAATATTTATTTATTGGATTCTTTATTCATGAAAGTGCTATTACAACTAGAAATTGCCATGAGTAGTCAGCAACTGCTTTTAACTGTTTCTTTTCCTTTTTTTAAACTAAGAAACATTCTTTTTAAGAATTAGAATTAAGAAATGTTCATGAAAATTAGAGCGTCAATTAAGAAATCTAGATCCAAACCTTAGTTCTGCTACTAATTTTGTAATCACCAGCAATTCACTCAATTTCCTCACCAGTTAAATGTAGGATTGGGATAGGTGATCATTAAGGAACCCTTCAAATTCACTTATTATATCTTGGTATTTGTAAGGTATTTTATTTCATGTTTTTAGAAGATTTTATTTATTTATTTGAGAGAGAGAGGGAGAGCAAGCATGAGAGAGAGAGAGGGAGGGAGAGAGTGAGCACCAGGGGGTCGGGGGGAGAGGCAGAGGCTGAGCAGGGAGCCTGGGATCGTGATCAAAGCCAGGGGAGACACTTAGCCAACTGAGCCACCCAGGCACTCCTATTTCCAAGATATTTTAGCATAAAAGAGCAGCTAACATACATTCAGCAATTATACCTTAGACTATGTGCATTTAGTGATCAGAGCAACCCTACTTTGCAGATAACAAAACTGTGAGGTTAACTCCCTGACTCAAGATCTTACAGGTAGTTAGTGGAAGAGTCATAGCTTGAAATGGTCATTTTGAATTCAAATCGTATAATACAGTGAATATAACCTTATTTTTATTATGAGTTTCCAAACTAAAGTAGCTTCGATGACTAAAAAAAAAGTAAAGTCTCACAAGCCATCAGTCAGCCAGTAAGTAAATAAGCAACAATTTTAGCGAATTTGAAAGACTGATAGGTATTCAAAATGTGTCAGTTTG
Source organism: Ursus arctos (assembly GCF_023065955.2). Lineage (NCBI taxonomy): Eukaryota > Metazoa > Chordata > Mammalia > Carnivora > Ursidae > Ursus > Ursus arctos. Next base: position 29,020,638 of record NC_079873.1, on the reverse strand, counting down.
GAAATGTGGAGATATTTTCTATCCATTTATAAATAAACCATAAATGTAACTCTGCATTTTTAGGGAACAGAACAATAACAGCTCTTTCTGCCTTGATGGAACCAGAGATTGTTTTACTCCAAGCCAATCCCAAGAGCATGGCACCCGCTGCCTATTTCTCTGCGGTGCTTTTCAATCAGGTGTTTCTTTGTTGGGTGCTTGTGGATTTCAATGGATGGTTGGCTCATAATCTGCAAATGGTTACTTATGTACTTATTTCTATTGTCAGTAGATTGTTTTCTGGATAGATTATAATGGTTTCCTAAGACTTACAGGAAACCAGTGACTCAAATGCTATTGGTGGGAGTTTCAAAAATACTCAAAAGCTAGGAGTATTTTTAATTGTTTTATAAGTAGAAAAGACTAGGAAATATAAAATAATCTTAAATGAATAATTAAATTTTAATAAATATTTTAAATAAACTCAGGAAAAGGAAATGACAACAGCCATGAAAGGAATGGTATTGACAAAACTTTTTTTCCAAACGTGAGATGATATTGCTCTTGGTTGACTATTAATCTCATTTGTAAAGTCTTTAAAAGAAATATCTTTCTGAGGCAGTGATGATACTTCCCTTCATACTACATACTTATCTATGTGCAGTGCTGTAAAAAATACTCTTTGGGGGATATAGAACTTAAATTTTACTTCCATTTATTGATGCAAGTCATCATAAATAGAAATGTCAGTAATTAGAATCGGTGTGTAAAAATGACACTTCATTTCTATTTGGATGCAGTCTGATGTCAGTTCTTCTGACTCATTGAAATTAAAGCTCAATGTACTCCTTTCCCCGGACAGAGCAATAGAAAAAAATTCATTGCCAATTGATTAAGATACAATCTAACAGCCAATGTTGTGGTGTCAGGCCCCCTGACAGGTATTTCAAAACTATTATATCTATTTTTCGCAGATGATATGAAAACCCTATGATTCTACGAAAACCCTGAGGATTCCACCAAAAAAAAAAAAAAACCAAAAAACCTGTTAAAACTAATAAATGAATTCAGGAAGGTTGCAGGATACAAAATCAACACACAGAGATGAGTTGCATTTCTATACACTAACAAAGAACAATTTGAAAAGGAAATTAAGAAAACAATTTAATTTATAATAGCATGTAAAAGAATGAAACACTTAGGAATAAGCCTAACCAAGGAGATGAAAGGCTTGTACACTAAAAACTATGAAACACTGGTAAAAGGAATTAAAGAAGACACAAATAAATGGAAAGACATCTTGTGTTCATGGATTGGAAGGTTTAATATTGTTAAGATGTCCATATTATACAAAGTGATTTACAAATTCAATGCAACCTCTATCAAAATCTCAACAGCATTTTTTGCAGATATAGAAAAAAAATCCTAAAATTCATATGGGATCTCAAAGGACTCTAGACAGTCAAAACAATCTTAAGAAAGAAGAAAAAAATAAGCATTACACTTTCTGATTTCAAAACATATTATAAAGCTACAGTAATAAAAAACAGTGTGGTCTACGACTGAACCTAACCAAAGAGGCAAAGGATCTGTACTCACAAAACTATAGAACACTCATGAAAGAAATTGAGGAAGGCACAAAGAAACGGAAAAACTTTCCATGCTCATGGATTGGAAGAACAAATATTGTTAAAATGTCTATGCTACCTAGAGAGATCTATACATTCAATGCAATCCCTATCAAAATACCATCAACTTTCTTCACAGAACTGGAACAAATAATCATAAAATTTGTATGGAACCAGAAAAGATCCTGAATAGCCAAAGCAATGTTGAAAAAGAAAACCGAAACTGGTGGCATCACAATGCCGGACTTCAAGCTCTATTACAAAGCTGTAATCATCAAGACACTATGGTAATGGCACAAAAACAGACACATAAATCAATGGAAGAGAATAGAGAACCCAGAAATGGACCCTCAACACTAATCTTCGACAAAGCAGGAAAGAATATCCAATAGAAAAAAGACAGTGCTTGGAAAATTGGACAGCCACATGCAGAAGAATGAAACTGGACCATTTCCTTACACCATACACAAAAATAGACTCAAAATGGATGAAAGACCTCAGTGTGAGACAGGAACCCATCAAGATCCTAGAGGAGAACACAGGCAACAACCTCTTCGACCTCAGCCCCAGAAACTTCTTGCTAGGCACGTCTCCAAAGGCAAGGGAAACATAGGCTAAAATGAACTATTGGAACTTCATCAAGATAAAAAGCTTCTGCACAGCAAAGGAAACAGTTGACAAAACCAAAAGACAACTGACAAAATGGGAGAAGATATTTGCAAATGACATACCAGATATAGGGCTAGTATACAAAATCTGAAAAGAGCTTATCAAACTCAACATCCAAAGAACAAATAATCCAAACAAGAAATGGGCAGAAGACATGAAAGATATTTCTCCGAGAAAGACATCCAAATGGCCAACAGACACATGAAAAAAATGCTTAACATCACTTGGCATCAGGGAAATACAAATCAAAACCACAATGAGCTACCACCTCACACCAGTCAGAATGGCTAAAATGAACAAGTCAGGAAACGACAGATGTTGGTGAGGATGTAGAGAAAGGGCAACCCTGCTACCGTGTTGGTGGGAATGAAAGCTGGTGCAGCCTCTCTGGAAAACAGTATGGAGGTTCCTTAAAAAGTTGAAAATAGAGCTACCCTATGACCCAGCAATTGCACTACTGGGTATTTACCCCAAAGATACAAATGTAGTGATCCGAAGGGGCACCTGCACCCCAATGTTTATAGCAGCAATGTCCACAATAGCCAAACTATGGAAAGAGCCCAGATGTCCATCGACAGATGAATGGATAAAGAAGATGTGGTGTATATATATATATATATATATATATATATAGTGGAATATCACTCAGCCATCAAAAAAAATGAAATCTTGCCATTTGCAACGATGTGGATGGAACTAGAGGGTATTATGCTAAGTGAAATAAGTCAGTCAGAGAAAAACAATTACCATATGATCTCACTGATATGTGGAATTTAAGAAACAAGGCAGAGGATCATAGGGGAAGAGAGGAAAAAATGAAACAAGACAAAACCAGAGAGGGAGACAAACCATAAGAGACTCTTAATCATAGGAAACAAACTGAGGGTTGTTGTAGGGGAGGGGGGTGGAGGGTGATGGACATTGGGGAGGCCATATGTTGTAATAAGCACTGGGTATTATGTAAGACTGATGAATCACAGACCTGTACCCCTGAAACCAATAATACATTATATGTTAATTAAATGAATTTAAATTTAAAAAAGACAAGAAAAAAAAAAAACAGTGTGGCGCTGGCAAAAAAGGCAGACAAATACACCAATGGAATAGAACAGAGATCCCAGAAAGAAACCCTCACATATATGGTCATATGATCTTCAGCAAGAGTGCCAAGATCACACAATAGGGAAAAAACATTCTCTTCATCAAATGGTGCTATAGGGGCACCTGAGTGGCTCAGTCGGTTGAACTGTCTTGCCTTGGCTCAGGTCATGATCCCAGGGTCCTGGGATTGAGCCCTGAGTCAGGCTCCCTTGTTCAGCCAGGAGCCTGCTTCTCCCTCTCCCTCTGCCGCTCCCCCTGCTTGTGCTCTCCTGCTCTCTCTCTGTCAAATAAATAGATAAAATCTAAAAAGAAAAAAGAAAAAGAAAAATGGTGCTGGGAAAACTGGATATCCACATGAAGAATAAAAAGGAAAAGGGACCCTTATCTTAACACCATATACAAAAATTGAATCAAATGGATTAAAGAGGGGCGCCTGGGTGGCTCAGTTGGTTAAGCGTCTGACTCTTGATTTTGGCTCCGATCATGATTTAAGGGTCATAAGATAGAGCCCCATGTCAGGCTCCGTGCTCAGTGGGAAGTCTGCTTGGGATTCTTTTCCCCTCTTTCTCCTTCTGCCCCTCCCCCTGCTTGTGCTCTCTCTCTCTTTCTCTGTTTCTGTCTCTTTCTCAATTAAATAAATAAATCTTTTTAAAAAATAGATTAAAGACCTAAATGTTAGACTTAAAACTATAAAAGTCCTAGAAGAAAAAATAGCAGAAAAGCTTCATGACATTTACACTTGCAATGATTTCTTGGATACGACATCAAAAGAACAAAAAAAAGCAAAAAAATAGACAACTGGGACTACATCAAACTTGAAAACTTTTGTACATCAAAAGAAAGTCAACCTACCAAAATGGGAAAGAATAATTACAAACCATGTACCTGATACGGGATTGATATCCAGAATATACATTTTTTAAAAACTCCTACAACTTGACAACAAAAAATAAAATAACCCAATTAATAAATGACAAAGGACCTTAATGCCATTTTTCCAAAGATGATATATAAATGGCCAACAAGCATATGAAAAGATGTTGAACATCACTCATCATCAAAGAAATGCAATTTGAAACCACAATGAGCTATCACCTCACACCCATTAGGATGGCTACTATCAAGAAAAATAGAAAATAACAAGTGTGGGCAAGCACGTGGAGAAACTGGAAGCCTTGTGCACTGGTGGGAATGTAAAATGGTGCAACTGTTACGGAGCACAGTATGGAGGCTCCTCAAAACATTAAAAATAGAACTACCCCACAATCCAGCAATCCTTTATCCAAAAAACTGATAGCAGGATCTCAAAAAGACATTTGCACCTGCATGCTCATTGCAGCATTATTCACAAGAGCTGAGAGGTGGAAGCTAACTAAGGCCACGGACAAATGAAAAACTAAATAAAATGCTGTATACACATACAATGAAGTATTATTCAGTCTTAAGAAGAAAGAAAATCTTGTCATATGCTACAACATAGATGAAATTTGAGGACATAATGGCAAGGGAATTAATCCAGTTACAAAAACATAAATACTGTGTGATTTCACTTATATGAAGTATCTAAAGCAGTGAAACTCAGGGAAACAGAAAGTAAAGGGGTGGTCCCCAGGGACTGGGGGAAGGTGGGCAAGGGGAATTATCGTTTAATGGGTACAGAGTTCCAAATTTGCAAGATGAAAATTTCTGGAGATCTGTTTCACAGCAAGGTGAATATACTTCACACCACTGAACTCTATTCAAAGAATGGCTAACTAAGATGGTAAATTTCATGTATGTGTTTTTATTTTATTTAATTTTAATTTTATTTTATTTAGATTTTTACTTATTTATTTATTTGAGAGAGCCAGAGAACACAAGCAAGCAGGCAGAGGGAGAGGGACAAGCAGACTCCCTGCCGAGCAGGGAACCCAGTCTGGGGCTTGATCTCAGAACCCTGAGATCATGAACTGAGCTGAAGGCAGACGCTTAACAGACTGAACCATCCAGGTGCCCCATGTTATGTGTTTTTAAATCACAATTTTAAAAAATCATCATACCTAGATCATCTCAACAAGAATATTGTCAATTCTAAGCATCCTCTTCCAAGAGAATACAGCTCCTAACAATATTTAACACATTTCACCTGCGGTACTCACCTAGCATGTGAAATATATTTCCAAAGCTTTGATCTCGGGAAATGTACTTTCAAATGAAGAGTTTATGGCGATCATCCTCAGTGTATGCAATAGAACCACAACAACACTCATGGTGATTATTTGGCTGTCAGTACCACCAAAAGTAGCATTTGAGCTCATTTTCCACATAATTTCAGCCATCGTTAAAGAATACTTGAAGCAGAGCACATCTTTGTCTCTAAGAGAGATGTTTAAAAATTTAAATCTATGTGAAATGACCACCATAAATAAGGCTACTATTTATCCATGGTTAGGTTTGCTTTTCACATAGTGACAAAAATCAGCCCCTCCTGCCGAAAGGGCCATTTATTCCTAGGCCAGCAGACTCTTTCTGCCAAATTGCCAGTAAACAAAATACTATACTCTCTGCCATTGAGCTATTTCATATTTTAGCTCTTTGGCCACAAATATGTGTACTAGTTTCTTGGAAGAAATTAGTGCAATTCAGGGTTCATTTATTTTATTATAACTGTATGGATAAAATAAACTTCAAACACTTCTTTTGCTGTGGTTAAAATAAATGCCTCTTAGTAGCATTTCACGCAATAAAGAATTTTCTCTTCTTTAAAAAAAAACTGCTTATAAACATGTATCCTACCTTTTAGCCATGGTAAAAATGTTGGAGTCATTCTCCATACTTTCTTCGCCCTTAGCAATCACCACAGTTTGCTCATTTTACCAAATAATGTTAATGAATCCATTCTTTTTGACTAACAGCTAGTGTTGGATTTGTTAAGAGTGTAGACTCTGAAACAACATATCCTGGATTTGTGTCCAAGCTCACCTACCTCTTAATTCTGATATTCAGCAAAGTATGTTCTTAAACTTTCCCAGCCACAGTTTCCTAAAAATGGTCATAATTATAATTCCTATTAATATGGTTGTTGTAGTAAGTGACTTATTATGTAAAAATCTAGGGGCACCTGAGTGGCTTAGTCAGTTAAGCTTCTGCCTTCGGCTCAGGTCATGATCCCAGGGGTCCTGGAATCGAATCCCATGTCCGGCTCCCTATTCAGCAGGGAGTCTGCCTCTCCTTTTGCCCCTTTACCCCTTTGTGCTTCCATTCTCTCTCGCCTTCTCGCTCAAATAAATAAATAAAATCTTAAAGAGAAACTATTAATATATGTAGTATATTCTGACTTCCAAATATTAGCTTTATTCAGGATTGTCTCTATTACCACTGTCATAGTTTCAAGTCCTGTGGCCTCATCACTGGAGAGCTGTAACAATCACTTAATTGATCCACTTCAATTCCATCCTCCAAATAACCTCTAGAGTGACCAGTCTAGAGTACAAATCTGACGCCATCACTCCTGCACTTATAATCCATCCACAGCTTCCTGCCACTGACAATACAAAAGATAAATGTCCTAATATGGCCAACAAGAGCCTTCATAACTAGATGCCAGATTATCTCTTCAGCCCTATCTTATGTCATCCAGCCTTTCACATTACACTTCAACAGCCATCAACTATTTATAGTTCCAGGGTACTTCATGTTGTATTGTGCCTTTATACAAGTGAAGCCATGCTGTGCCCACCTGCATTTCTTGGATTGATAACATTCTCTGGACACAAAGGCCCATTTTCTCACCTGTATGGCAGGCAAAAAGTGCTGGAGAATCAACACTTCCCAGGAGAAACCCTCCACTGATGACCAACAGACACTGGTGTATAAAATCTCCCACTCCCTCATCCTAGGAATCACTTAGGAATAACTCTTAAGTGTATATTCTACACTGTCCCTCAGAATTCCCCAGCATGATCAAGTTCAAGTTCCCCACAGCAACTGCACAAAAAAAATGTTTTTATTCACCATCATCTCTTCACCTCCTTACTTCCTCACTGGTGTGTACTGGTGTCAGCTCCAAATAAACACGTGTTTTCAAATCCCACTGTTGGGGTCTGTTTTGGGGGATCTCAAACTATGACATTACTATATTAATGTAGGTGATTAACATAGTCAGAACATCTCATAACTAAACACAATCGAGGTGTTTTCTCACTTTTGTGAAGTCTAATGAAGACTGGTCAGTTCTCCATGTTATTGCCGTACCATCTAGAACACACAGTTTCCTAGGTCATGTCAGCAGGCAGAGCAAAATGGATGATGCACTCCTACTCTTGACTGCCTTAGCTAAGTGACTTATGCTACTTTCATTCCTTACCCTTTGGCCAGAAATCATTACATGGCCTAACCTAACTGCAAAGCAAGTTGTAAAGTATAGATGGGATCGTTTGGTGAGCATCAGCTGTTTCTCCCCTACCTAATCTCCCATTTTACTGTAAAGGCCATTATGGTTCAACACCTCAGCCCCATGATACTGGATCAGAGGTATTCCTGTGTGATCTCATAATGCTTTCTACAAATCTCTACTAATTTTACGAATATAATCCATGTTTCTATTGGTCAGGCTAAAATACCACCCAGTGAGCTCCTTGAATATGGAGATAAGGTCTTGTTTTTTTTGATCCAAGCTCTTAATAGCAAATACATTTCTCGTGTGGAGGAGCTTACATTATCAGTATTTTATAAAAGATTCCGATTATTTATAAGCAAATTCCATAAGCTTTTGCGTATCCATTCCATAGCTGCCAGAAGGAAATCATTGACTAGGAAGAAATCCGAAAGAAGTTCAGAGATTGTGTTTTATCCATCTCTCTGTCATATCATCTGTCCAATTTCCTAGTATTGCTGGAGAATGTGTGAAGAAACACATAATTAAATTAGAGATTAAATTGAGCGGTTTTTACCTCCAGCTTTTAGACTACCAATTTGGAAAATGGTTGTCCACATTTTATACTAATAACTATGGTTTATATTTTGCTGATTTCTAGTAGACTTGGGTGATATTTTCCTGAGACATACTAAAATATTGTTTTCTCCAACTTTACCAATAATTATCAAATTATCAGGATTAACTCATTATCCCAGTCGCCTCTTTCTTCACAGCACATAATCTTTTCGGAAAGGGTCAAGGTGAAACAATATACTTCACATTCACATAGGCAAACACATCAAAGAGGAAAATAATACATATGAAGGGCAGGAGAGACTGTGTGAAGTGGCTTTTATTTCAAGTATTATAGCAGAGACTTCAGACATTGAACATCCCTTCTAAGGAAAATAATAAAAAGTTGCATAAAATATAAACTTGTTTTTAAAAGTTACCACTAACCTGGCAAGAAATAAAGAATGGACAAACTACAAAAAAAAAAAAAAAATGAAAACAAAAATCCCAGAATGGAAAAGAGGAATAAAGGTAGGTTTTATCCTCTGGGCATCCATCCTTGGTGACCTTGAGAAGAGCATATTCTCTGCTGCCCCGAAAGGCACAAGAACAGGAGCATGAGCCTAGGGCTTGCCCAAGTCTAACACAACTCCCATGTTGAAGCTAGGATCCAGAAGGGATAGACCTTCCATGTAATGGAAATGAGAAATAAAACTGGCACACCAAGGGGGCAATAAGAAAACGTGCCAGTCTTGACATTCACCTCGTATGTAAGGGAATACAACCTCCCCTAACAATATTTAAACACAAGCACTCCTCATATACATTTGTAGCCCAAATTCACATAACCAGAAACCTCAAGAGGAGCACTTAAAATAAGTTCTCTGGACCCCTAGATGACTGGCAGAATTAAACAAATCATTCTTGATGGAAATAACTATAACCCAGTCCTCAAATCACTCCCACAGATAACAATCTAAGGAACATGAGATCACAGAAAAAAAAAAAAAAAAAAAAACCAAAGCCACAAGAACCCAGTTACCATAACTAAGAGGCAGAATCTGTTGTGCAAAGAATTCCAATGTTGGAATCATCAGAACCTGAATATAAAATAACCATGGTTATATATTTCAATACAAGAAATAGAGGTCTGAAAATTTAAACAAGAAATAAGAAACAATAACAAAACAAAAATGCAGATCTGAAATAAAAGCAAAACTATTTGTAGAAATGAAAAACATAATAATTAAAGTTAAAATTTTGAGAGTGGGTTAAATAGCAAATTAGCCGAAGAGAGAAGAAATAAATGAAAGATGTATCCAAAAGAACTCTCTGGAAAGAAGTTCAGGGAGACAGAGAGTTGGAAAATGTGAAAAAGACTAAATAAAGTGTGCACATATAAATAGCTAGGGTGGTTCCTGGGTGGCTCAGTTGGTTAAGCCTCTGACTCTTCATTTCTGCTCAGGTCTTGAGATCAAGCCCTGCGTCAGGCTCCATGCTGGGTGTGGAACTTGTTTAAGATTCTCTCTCTTCTTCCCCCTCTGCCCTGCACCTCCCCCAACCCCCACACATGTGTGCTCTCTCTATCACTCTAAAAAAAATTAAAAATATAAATAAATAATGAGGATAAAATCAAAAGAAACAGACATACAGAGTATTACATATAAATATAATGGAAAACTATAATAAACAAGAAGAAAAACGAGCAATGTTAACAAAAGGGATAAAGAGTAAAAAATGAATCCATGAAGATATGAGAAATTAATTCCAGTATACCAGTAATCCTATAACAATGTAAATGGACTAAACTCAACCTGAAAGACAATGATTTCCCAGACGATATACAAAATAAAATAAAATCCAGCCATATGTTGTTTACATGAGATCTACCTCAATTATCAAAATACAGAAAAATTGAAAGTCAAATGATGGAAAGATACAGCAGGCAAATACTAAACAAAATGAAAGTAGTGTCAATATATTTGTAACAAACCAAGCAGATTTTAAGACCAATGAATTTTTTTTTAAAGATTTTATTTATTTATTTGACAGAGATAGACACAGCCAGCAGGAGAGGGAACACAAGCAGGGGTAGTGGGAGATGAAGAGGCAGGCTTATAGTGGAGGAGCCTGATGTGGGGCTCGATCCCATAATGCCAGGATCATGACCTGAGCTGAAGGCAGATGCTTAACGACTGCGCCACCCAGGCGCCCCTAAGACCAATGAATTTTTGAAGATAAAAAGACTCCTCCATAGTGATCAAAAGTTTCAATTTTCCAGAAGATAATAATGATTCTTAACTCATATGGGCTTAGTAGTATAGCCTCAAATGGTACAAAGCACAAACTGACAAAATTAAATGGGAAATTACAAAAACTATCAAATTGGGAGAGTTTAACACATATCCGTAGAAACTAATGGATCAAACAGATAAAAACTTAGCAAGAATACATCAAAACCACACTGAGATACCACATTATGCCAGTTAGAATGGCAAAAATTGACAAGGCAAGAAACAACAATCGTTGGAGAGGATGTGGAGAAAGGGGGATCCCTCCTACATTGTTGGTGGGAATGCAAGTTGGTACAGCCACTCTGGAAAACAGTGTGGAGGTCCCTTAAAAAGTTAAAAATTGAGCTACCCTATGACCAGCCATTGCACTACTGGATATTTACCCCAAAGATACAGACGTAGTGAAGAGAAGGGCCCTATGCACCTCAATGTTCATAGCAGCACTGTCCACAATAGCTAAATCGTGTAAGGAGCCGAGACGCCCTTCAACAGATGACTGGATTAAGAAGTTGTGGTCCATATATACAATGGAATATTACTCAGCTATCAGAAAGAACGAGTTCTCAACATTTGCTGCAACATGGACGGCACTGGAGGAGATAATGCTAAGCGAAATAAGTCAAGCAGAGAAAGACAATTATCATATGGTTTCACCCATCTATGGAACATAAGAACTAGGAAGATCGGTAGGAGAAGAAAGGGATAAAGAAAGGGGGGGGTAATCAGAAGGGGGAATGAAGCATGAGAGACTATTGACTCTGAGAAACAAACTGAGGGCTTCAGAGGGGAGGAGGGTGGGGGAATGGGATAGGCTGGTGATGGGTAGTAAGGAGGGCACATATTGCATGGTGCACTGGGTGTTATACGCAACTAATGAATCATTGAACTTTACATCAGAAACCGGGGATGTACTGTATGGTGACTAACATAATATAATAAAAAATATTATTATAAAAAAAGAATACAGAACATTTGAACACCACAATGAAATGTTTGGTTTAATGAATGTATACGTAACATTGCATACAACGAATGAAGAATATATGTTTTCTGAAAGAACTTGAGGAACATTATGAAAATAGACCATATTCTAATCTACAAAGTAAATGGCAATGCATTTTTTTTGGGGTCTTCTTGTTTCCTCTTTATCTGTTTTGACTCTATTCTCAACTCCACAACCAGAGTGATCATGGGTAAATCTAACCCAGATGAGTCATATCTCTCTTCAGATTTTTCCAGTGGCTTCACATCATGATACAAGTGAAAGCTTAAATCTGTAGTCATTATAATAGCCCACAAGGGCAACGCACCTACCCTTCCAGCTGGTTTTGTCTCTCCAATCTCATTTCCTTCCCTCTCCCTTACTCAGTTGCCCCAGGTACACTGGCCTCTATTGTCCCATTAACACATTAAGCCTCACTCAACCTCTGAACTTTTCACTTGCTATTTCTTCTGCCAGGATCCTTCCTGTAGATATCTGAACATTTCCTCCTTCATCTCTTTTAGGTCATTTTACAAATATCACTTTATTACTGAGGTCTTCAACACCCTTTCTGCAACTCACTCTTTATCCCTCTACCCCCCTGCTTAATTTTTTTCTAAAACATTTCACACCATCTCAAGTATTAATTTTATGACTTGCTTCACTTCACTAGAATGCAACCTCCTGGAGCCTAAAGTTTTTATTCTGCTTTATTTGTATTGTATTACTAGTGACTACAGAAGTCCCTGGTATTTTATCTTTATGTAAGAAGTACTGGTTGACTAAAGAGAGAAAGAATGAATTTGGAAATTTAAAAGTACTTTTTTATATAAACTTTGAGTCAGAGAAAAAAATCATAATAAAATTATAAAATATTTTAAACTAAATGACCAAAATCATATATATCAAAACTGTAGGATATAGCTAAAGTGGTACTTAGAGCAATTTTTATAGCCTTCAGTATATATATTAGAAAAGAAGAATCATTTAAAAACAATTAGCCAGGGGCACCTGCGTGGCTCAGTTGCTTAAGCATCTGCCTTCGCTCAGGCCATGATCCCAGAGTCCTGGAATCAAGCCCCACATCAGGCTCCCTGCTTCCCCCTCTCCCTCTGCCACTCTCTCTCTCTCAAATAAGTAAATGAAATCTTAAAAAAAAATTAAAACAAAAAATAAAATAAAAATAATTAGCCAGATATCCAACCTAAGAATAAAATAAGAACAATATAACAAACTTCCCACAAATAGTAGGGAATAAATAATGAAGATCATGAATAAATGAAATAGGAACAAACAACAAGAGGCCCACAAAGCCTCAAAAAACATTTGAAGAGATTAACAACTTGCACAAATCTTTGGTCATATTAACAAGTAAAACAAAATAGAAAAGGCAAAACAGACAATATTAGGAGTGAAAGAGATGACAAATATACAGATATTATAGTGATTAAAGAAATAAAATAATGTTATAAATAATTTTGTTAGTAAATTAAAAATATTAGATGAAATGGGAAAATTTTTTAGAAAATTGCAACCTACTTTAACTGTTTCAATTAGAAAAAATAGAAAACTATTAAAATACAGAATAAATAGTTAAATTATCCCATAAAAATACACATTAGAATCAGATGGCTTCATAGGAAGTTCCAGAAAACATGAAATAACAAAAATTTCCAATAACAAACCAAATTTTCCAGTAGAGAAAAAGAAGGAATACTTCTTCCAATTCATTTGATGATGACATAATAACAGTAGCAAAAAAAAATTTTAATTAGTGTACTAAAAAGTTATAGGACTGGGCTCCTTGGAGAAATGGCTGATTGATTCTAGGACTGGGGCTGAAAATACACACAATAAGCTTGGAGCATCCTGCAATGACAGAAAGAAAGGAAGTGTTTGAGAAAACAAAACAAAACAAAATAGTACAATGATTTGAATATGTCAAAGGAACATAGGAGCCAACATTTGAGCAATAAAATAAATAACATAGTATTGAATTGTAACTCAAAGTATAAAATAAATATCCACGATGCCATGGTGATATAAATAAATGATTAAATAAACAAATAATTAAGGACGAAGAAACAAGTCTCCTCTGCAGAAGAATTCCAAATAATTTATGTAAATACTTCTCCCTCAAGGAAGGAGAGGATGTCTCCACTTCTTATTTGTGAACTACATAATGATTTCTTTTCAAAGAGTATGGTTTGGAAAGTTAGAAAACCATTTCATGACTACAGATGCACTACTCACACACTACCAACAACCTGAATACATTCCCGTTGAAAAAAAAGAAATCATCAGTACCAAATTGGTGTTATCCCAGGAATTACTTTAAAATTAATAAAAATATCAATAAAATTCACTACATTAAGAGACTATAGAAGGGAAAAACACATGATCATTAAACACATCAATAAGACACATTTGCTAGAATTCAACTTTTCCTACTAGTAATTTTTAGAGAACTAGATATAAAAGGGAAGCATTGATCTCTATCATTAACTATGGAAGACAGATCGGCAGTTGCCACACCTAGGTGATGGGATGGGAGTGGGGGTGGGGTGAGGAGGGATTGATTGCAGAGGAACATGAGGGAATTTATCGGGGTGATGGAAGTGTATCTCATGATGATGGTGGAGATTCTACAACTATGTACATTAGTCAAAAATCATTGAATTGTACACTTAAAATTGGTGAAGTTTATTTTATGTTTCTTTTACTCAATAAAGCTAACAAAATTTTTAAAAAGAATTGTAAACCTGATAAAGGACACCAACAAAAACAAAAAACTACAAAAACTTTAAAACTTCTTGTGTACCACTCTTGTATATCAACTCCTATTTCATCTCCTGCTTCAGCAACCATTTCCATGCTGCTTTTAATGACTTTGCTCAAGAGTTACCTTTGGGAGCTCCCTCCCCTGGGGCCACATCCTATACCTCCTCCTTCCTGGAACCATGCTGGCAAGAGTTACCTGCATGAACCTGCTTGCCCTCACCCATGTGAAACCCAAAAATACAGCGTAGTTAATACCTCTAGAGTTCATCTCAGCCCACAGGATAAAAGAGCCCATGTAACCATCAGCGCTTCCCTCCTTCTTCCTGCAGGTACACAGTTCTGAGATGTTCTTCCTAAGGCTCTTCAGAAATTCCAAGTGTTCATGAAGAGATGAAGCAGCAGAAACAATATTTGTTGGTCATGTGTCCCGTCCAGAAGGTCTCAACAACACCTTACTCTCTCAAGGCTACAGCCTTAGAACAGCTTCTAGTGTGGGAACAGCAGGTGGAATATACAATCCAAAGACAGGGAACAGGGAGGTAGGATGGTGAGGAGCCTCTGACTGCCCTAATCCAGCTCACAGGTCAACCTGTGGTCACGTCCCGGGAATGACCTCCTCCAACATTCATGCACTGCTGGTGGAAGTATAAACTGGAAAACAGTTTGGTATCGTCCAACAAAAGTAAACAGGAGCAGACCGGATGACCCAGAATTTCACTTACTAGTCTATAACACTTGCACAAGGCACTAAGCCATGCTTACAAGAGTGGTCTGAACAGCACGACTCTTAAAGGCAAAAAATGGAATCAGCTATTATGGCTTTCCACAGGACAATGAACAGATATTCATTCATTGTATCAATAAGCCCTGGAATATTATACAGAAGAAAAAATGAGAAAAACAGAACCATATTCATCAGCAGTTGCGAAATTCAGGAAAGAGTCACAGAAAAAGACATGCTGTAGGAATTTATTTGTATCTAAAAGATATAAAGCTAAATATGATATTAAGAGATAAAAATATAAAGTAAGAGAAAATAATATATATTTTTGGACTGTGAGTCCATCTAGACTGAGGAAAGGAAAGGGAGATCCGTGAGGAGCATGCAGGGGGCTCTCGGGTGCTAACACTCTATTCTGAATTCTGTGTTGGATACATGACCCCTCATTTAATTGTTATTGGTTAAATTGATATAACTCCCTTTTGTATACATACATAATAAAAAATGTGATCCTAGGTACAAACTTGCAGTTATGAAATAAATAAGTCACAGTGATGAAAAAGTACTGCATAGGGAATATAGTCAATAATATTGAATAATGTTGTATGGGAACAGATGGTGACTACACTTATCGTGGTGAGCGCTGAGTAATGTATAGAATTGCCAAATCACTATGTTGTACACCTGAAGCTAATATAATATTATACATCAACTATACTACAGTTAAAAATTAAAATAAACAGACTTGAATATAAAACTGAAGAACAAATGAAAAGTTTCAATGTTCTCAAAGCATTGGGCTAAATAAAAAATATTTACAGAGGCATTTCTTAAAAACTATTGTTATATTAGGACCTGAAATTCAAATGCATCTTTTTCCATTTTTCATTCTATTTCCAAAAATTATCATTAAAATAAATTAACATTGTTTTTCTTTTCCTTTCTGTACATTCTAAGTCACAAGAAATGATTATAAGTAGTTAGTGCATGGTACAGTCTGCAGTGTCTTAGGGACACACATTGCCATATTCTAATGTACTCATTATTGGCTTGTCAGTATAATAAAAATAATAGTTGAATGTGAAAAAATGTGACTGTGAAGAGAAATGGTTTTAGGGTTGGCAATTTGCTCAGAGGTAGAATCTGTCAGATGTTTCTCTGGACTTGCCTCTGTAGAGTTCAGGAACTGATTTACAATATTAATGGTGATTTGGACATAACCCCCTCTGAGGACCTACCTCTACCACGCTACAATACCCATCCCCACCTCACTCATGCCCAGTGGTGTTTTCACAAAGTTAGAAAAGTGTAAGCAAACCCAGTGAACACTAAAAAATATGTTTTTGGCTGATCAGTTACCCAATACCTTTCAGGCCATGGGAAACCCTGTGAAAGCTCCCTCTTAAACAGTGAAAGGCCTTGGATGTCTTGTAAAGATCTATGGCAGCTACTACGTCTTCTCAGAGAATTTTTCTCCATTCTACTCTCCCCTCTCCACTGCAAACCTCCTAGATATCATCTCATTCCCTGCCATATACCTAAATTATACTTCTGGGTCTGGCACCTTAGGGTTAAAATCCATTTGCCTGGTCTACCTGGCTTCTCCCCAGGATGCAGCTTCTTATATTCTTCCATTATCTGTACTTGTTGCACTGCCCATGAACAAGTAATGCTTTGGTCCAAGGCCAAAACATGCCTTACTCTTTCATGAGTGAGGAAAGGGCACATCTGGCTGCTTTGGCTTTCGTTCTTTTAACTGCAAATTCACATGATTTTTGTGATGCAAAAAACAACTAACCTGGATGGAGCTGAGTGCAAATATTGGTCCAAGTGCAATATCGAAACAGTGAAGTTAATATCAAAAACTATAAAGAATTCTTCTAGGATATGTCCCCATAAGTGAAATTACTGGCTGAACCAAACGCAAGAAAATAACCTTAAAGTACATGCAGATATTATAATGCTTTTTTATACAAATCATGGTTTCTCTAAATCTTTAGCTTTTTACACTTGCAAATAAATATTACATCCATTTGTTTCCTGTCTTGGAAAGACAATTAAATCATTTTATATTCAATCTAACAACATTTCCTAAGATGGGATTTAATGTTTATGACCTTTTTCAATAGGTTGGAATGTAAACAAGGTCATAGCTGTTCTATATTTCAAATTGATTGCTTAAAACCTTACATGTGCTTATTAGCAGTATGGCCAATTTCTCCTTTTTGAGGGCTTTAGCTAGCATTAACCAAGAAAAAAAGAGTTTACTTGGTCCAAAGAATCTATTATTCTCCCAAAATCTGTCCACATAGAGAACTACAAAGTCTGGTTCTAACATCATTGTGTTGTTGCCAGATGGAGTCACAGCTGGACTCTGGTTCTCTGATGGTTGCTTGTCCACTGCTGAAGCGAAGTTTCTGGTGGTTTGGATCCTTTGTGGTACCCTAGTCTAGGGATCTAACTTTACCTTTGTGTGTGTGTGGTGGGGGCCGGTTCCTAATATCACATTCGTATTCTCAGTCCTTGTTCTTCAAAGTAAAATGGGACATCCTCAGAGACTGAGCACCTATTTATCAATTTTGTGATAGCGGCCGAAGATATTTCGTTTGAATAAGAGTGCACTGATGAAAGTCTCCCAATCTCTTTCATGAATAAATGATTATCCTGTTTGTTTGTTTGTTTGTTTGTTTGTTTGTTTTAAGTACAAAGAGAACTTAGACACTTACGAGTCATTCTGGATCTGGACTACATGTGGATTTTTGTCCAATTATTTCGCATGTTTTATCATTGCTTCTACCACAGTTAATTTGACGATTACGAGAACATGCACAAGCGCTGTAAACCCGTATCATAACAAACACAAATAGTTCCTGGTAAACATTCGTCTCCATGGTGAGTGGGGCTATAATAGGGAAGCCTACTAGCCCTGAGTCTTGAGTATGTCTTGGGCATCAGTTGGCTTGCTTTACAGAGACAGTAGACAGTGTTAGTTAATTTGAGTAGTTGGTTGAGTAGAAATAGATTTCTTACATGAGATCATGGTACATTAAATGATACGTAAAGTATGACAGCACAAAAGAAATCTGGACTAGGAGACACAGGTTTCCTTACATTGATTATTTTTCACTGAAGATGCCTTCACTCATCTTTGGTTAATATAGTAGTCTTAAAATTTTTTGGTTTGTGTTAGTATTCAGATCATGCTTCCACAAATTGAGCATGGTGGGTGTTTTTTTATAAATACAGCTTAGTTTGAAAGACTAAGTCTCAAGGTGGAAAGAAAGGCGATTAGTAATGCCAGAGGAAGAAAAAGGGTGAATGGAGGGTCAGTCCTAAGCTGAAGTCTACTAACAGGAATAAAACAAAGGCAATTAGTAGTGCTTTCCAACTCTTCTTCCCTGGGCAAAACAGAGCTTTAGGCCTCCTTGTAAAAAACATTAGTTCGGAATAATGAAGCCATCTTGATGTTCCATCACTTTCAGATGACATAAAATAGAAACCTCAGCTTTACTACTTAATTGTGTGGCCTTAGGTAAGTAACTCAATCTTTACACAACTCGGTTACCTCACCTGAAAAGCAGTGCTCACACCTATCTTTTTGTGTGGTTGTATTCACTCAGTAATGAAAAAGCACGTGCGAAACATCTCGAAAATGCTAGTAGTTGTTAGGTACTCAATAAATCCTAACTAATAATAATATTAACAAAATGATGTGCAATGAAATCCGATTTGGAGCTACTCACATCTCTCATACACTGCGTCATTAATACAAGTGTGTCACGACATTTAATTCTCTGGCAGTCCTGGACCAGACATCTGAGCCATAGCCACAGTATCCTTTCTCTTTCCCAACCTTCCAGCCAAATGTGACAGTACATTGGCACAGGGTCTTACAATGGAACTTGCCTCAAATTTAAATAAGGTACTAAAGAGAGCAGATATTGGGATGCCAGAGTGAGGGTGACAGAGACTCCCTCTCCCAATTACTAAATTCACAAAGAAAATGAAGTCGGACCAGTTCCATCTCTCTTAAACCCCCTCAGCTTGAGCAACAGCATAAAAATAGACTTATAATAGAAGCAACATTCCTTAAAAAAAAAAAAAGAGCAACTTTATATTTTCAACTTGAATTAAGCTTGAGCTACAGAGAAATTTTAATGCTAACTAAAATTTGAAGTTTCGATTACTATATTGCAGCTGGACATTATAATTGCTGAATTGAGATTGTATTTGCCACCTAAAGTGACCATGGGACTCTCTGAAAGTGAACAGACACCCATGAGCTCTGTAAGAGATATCAATAAAGAGTGGAGGAAGATTACCCCACACTAAGAATGTTTAAAGAGACCTTGGAGGAAGGAAAAAATTAAGTTGCCTTTTTGCTTCCAGTGTTTTTTATTGTAGTAAAATACCCATAACATAAAATTTACTGTTTTAACCATTTTTATGTGTACAGTTCAGTGGAATTAAGTGCATTCATAATGTTGTGCTACCATCACTACTATTGATCTCCAAAACTCTTTCCATCTTGTAAAACTGAAACTCTAAACCCATAAACAATAACTCCCTATTCCTCCCTTCCCCTTAGCCCCTGGCAACCACCATTCTACTTTTCGTAAATTGCCTTTTGAATCATGTTTTTTCAAACAGACCTGTTACCCATAGATGGTGGAATCATTTCCAACTCCTCATTCTTTAGTATCCACATATCTTGGCTGTTTCCAAACAGGCTTTGCATTTTTTTTTCTATATAATGCTTTTCCATACTTTTTCTTCTTATGGAGTCATTGTCAAATAAATTATTCAGAGTACAGTCAACTCTAACCCAATCTAGACTAATTTCTCCACTTCTGATCTCTTTCTGTTTAAAGCACTGTTAATGATTGCCACCAAAACTATTTTCATTTCTGCACGTAATCTACTATCTTACACTTCTGATAGTTTCCAGAAAGGGTGATAGGAAAGCAGGAAACACCTTACAAGACTAAGCATTGCAACATTAGCGGATATGATGAGAAACCCGAGCATGGTTGGAAAACTATTCGGAAGAGTGAAGGAAAAATGGAGTGGTGACAAAGCCACTCAAATGCTTGACTTAAACAGTAAAGTCTGTTTAACAGAACAGAGATCAAGGACAGAGTGAACATTTTGTATTACAGATTCAGCAATTGCACATCTGGATTTTGCAGGACACTCCTCATTTTTAATATTTTGGCTGGTTGTTCCTTTAAAACAGTTAGCTGGTCTAAATTTGGGTTTGATGACTTGTTGGTTGGCATGACTCTGGCTTGGTAATGGCAAAAACAGCCCCATATCCAGTAAAAAGGCAGTAGGAACATTATTCCCAAATATGCAGAGTTTTCAGTTTGGTGAAATTGCTCATATTCAAGTGAAATCTGACTATACTTCAGGGAAAGATGGTTCTACATATTTTCTGGGGAGAGACAAGGATATTAACAAGGATTGGATGTCACACAAATAATACAGTATGAGCCGTGCATGGTGTGTGTGTGTGTGTGTGTGTTTTCAGACAATGTGATTCACTGCTTGTTTATTCCCAAAAAAAGTCAGGATGTGGATCATGTGAGAGACTAAATATGACAACAGCAGAAAAAGGAATAAAGAGGAGTAAGGTTTTTTAAATGGGAAAAAGCACGTCATGTATATATACTTTAGATTTTGATTGTTTTTACTTCTTTCTTTTTCTATTTCTTTCACTGGATTTAGAGAATGGAAGTAAATATTGAAAATCATCAGGAAAACACAATGAATTTAAAAGGATAGAATAATGAAAGTAGAACGAAGAAGCATGGAATAGCTGAGAGTTTTTTGCAGCAGGCCTATCAATAATTAAAACCACACACTTTAAAATAATTTCTATTTTAGTTTTGCTGACTCCAAAGCACAACTTGAATATATTTATTTTTTCTTATATTACTTAATCCTGCCCTCAGAAACTTGAGCAAAGAATGAAAACCAAATTTGGTTTTTCTTCTAAAAGGAAGCTTGTTTCTCTCAGAGAGAAATGTACTCCAGAAACGCCATGAACAACAGCAGCACACATCAGTTGGATCAATGTTAAAAAAAAAGAAAAGAAAAGAAAAGAAAAGAAAAGAAAAGAAAAGAAAAGAAACACCAAAGCATGCATAATGCACGCAAAATATGTGCTCTCCCTCCTGGGCACACACAAAATACTAAAACATATGACCAAAGAAGTGTCCAGACATTGAAATGAAAGTGATAGTGAATTGGTAAAGAGATTCTGAACATTTTGCGAAAACTTGCAATAGACATTGAATAGAAGAATACATTGCAAAAATGTACTCTCAATATGCCTACCAATCTGCTTTATCTGTCTTGCTTTATCAAAATTGGTGATATCTTGTCAAGAAATAATAGAGGGTTATCAGAAATCACAGCTTCACTTGGTTCACGGTAGGGCAATGGTGTCAAAACACAGAATGGCGGTGTCAATCACCCTGATTCTCCACCAGCTATGAAAAATCGGTCCCTGTGAGGGATACTAGCCTGTCTTTCGGTCATAATTGGCAGCTCTCTTAATCAATAACTTTTATTTATTTTTTATTTTTTTCTCCTGAACTGCCAACTGTTCATATATAATAGAGCTTTTATAATTTCTTAAGTAAATTTTACTTGTCTTTTGCTTTTGTTCTCTCAAGCATACTGAAAATCCTGTACACCATGTGCCCTGGATCAAGTTTCCCATGTGCCATCTTTCGCTTACTTCTGCTTCCACGGGCGGTTTCTGTTCTCAACACTGTTCACTGGCACACTCTTCTTTTGTTTGTCGATTTGTCAACTAAGAAGACTATGTAAGAGTTTCTAAAATCTAATAACTGGGTTGGCTAAAGATAAGGAATTTAAAAGGAGCCTGGAAAGCAAATGTCAAAGTGGCCAGAGTTTAAAACCACAACAATGCAGCTTCATCCTCTTACTTTACCTAGAGATAGCATTTCTAGGCCTGTGACTCTCTGTATTTGATGGTCTTTATCAGTGGGGATTAGCTGCCCTTTTGTACTTTGTTTCGTGCTGTACTTTCAGAGGACTTGGATAATTGAACTCCTGCCTTTTACTTCTAGGTGCCTAGCAATTTATTTATGTATCGTGCAGCTGCATAAATGTCTCAAAGTGAATTCGCAAGAAGCCAGGGATCACTCTTAGCATTCCTCGGTCTTAGAAGTTGTTTTTTAAGTTGTACTTGAAGAGGGACCAACATTTATCTTCATCAGTCAATTAACACATCATCAGAATCTTGGGACTGAACTGAGAATTACAGCTCTCAGAAGTGAGACAACATGGTTTAGAACTACTGAGTCTAGCATACATTGATGCCAGTTAAGGGCCACAACGCTGACTAATCATTGCCAGTGGCACCAGATTCAGTGACAAGTAGAGCCTGCTGAGAAGTGGGCATGAAAGAAACCCCATACACCTGGGCAGCAGGTAATGTGTTGAAGGCTAGGGCATAAAGTGGTGAGTAGCCGCTTTAATACCACTACTTGTAGTAGAAATTGAGCCCTGAGAGACCTGAGAAGATGATGTAGCCGATGTTTCTCAAACTTGAACTTGTACACAAATCACTATGGATCCCGTTAAACTACACACTCGGATTCAGTAGGTCTGGGAAGAGGTCAGGGCTCTGCGTTTCTAGTGAACTCCCTGGTGATTCCAGCCCTGGTGGCATCCTTGGACCACACTTCGGAGTTGCAAGGATTGAGAGCACTGGGAATGTAATCTACTGAATGAACAGATGGGGAGAAGAGGGAGGGATGGGACTGACAGAGATGTGGGATAGATGCAGATCTCATGAGGCAAGTGAGACATGGAGGGCTTTACTTTTCGTAGTGTAGCACCGCTTACTTGTGACTTCTCAAGTAGTCCACAAGGTTAGTAATTCAAAATTATATACAGTAGTGCTATTTGATGTATTTTTCCTGGTAGCTGGTGAATAAGCTGGCATTTGCACCTAGCTTGGTTAGGGGGAGAATTAAGCATTCTACTAGATGCAGAACCAGATACAGAGAAGAACAGAAGCAAGGATTGAGGAAAGGATTTTGGGCTCTAAAGGATCATAAAATTAGAGATTGAAACAAAGTTTATCCAAATCTCCTGGGGACCAGAAAGCCCTAGCTGACATCTGGATTATAATAATACAATAATTATGATTAGTGCTTACCATATGGCAGACATTATACATTATATAAATCACCTCATTAATTCTTACAACAACTCAATGATGTAGGTATCACCCCATTTTATAAAAGAGGCAACTGAGGTTAATGGTATGTCCAAATCCATATAGACAGTGGGTTCTAGAGTGAATATCTTAACCTTGGTCTGGCTAAATCAAAAGCAATTCCCATTCTTGCTTGCTGAAGACCAAGAAGCTTAAAAGTGTGTTTGTGGGGTGGAGTGGGGGAGCAGGGAGGGGGCTCTGAAAAGGGTAGGCTAAGGAAAAGTTGAAAAAAATGACTCAGAGAATGACAAAAAGCAATGATCTTCATATTGTTCTGATATTTCCACCTATATTTGTTTGAACCTGAATGAGCTGACATTTTGAATTTTGACAGACTGCTGACAAATCATGCAGTACTACTCAGTCACTTCCGAGACAAATTTTAAAAGGTGAAATCTAGAGGTGAGAGCTACACTGAAATACAATTCCTAAGAGGATCTGTTTTCCACTAGCCTCAATCCCTTAGCATTGCTGACATTTAAGACCACCTTTTGGAAATTCCAGAGAGAAATAGCTTAGCTGCATTCTTCTTCTTGGAAGTATGAGTATAAATTGCTCCAGGTACCCTTTCTACTTAATCTT
Organism: Ursus arctos; assembly: GCF_023065955.2. Taxonomy (NCBI): domain Eukaryota; kingdom Metazoa; phylum Chordata; class Mammalia; order Carnivora; family Ursidae; genus Ursus; species Ursus arctos. The sequence goes on along the minus strand of NC_079873.1, from coordinate 28,996,735 downwards.
TTTTTAAATTCCAGCCTTACTTTCAATTAACTTTGAGCCAACACTATACTTAAGATTTACGAATGTGGGGTTCATTTTTTTCCCAATTGCAAATGTGAGTCCTTCAGTCCACAAAGAATAAGAGGGATCCACACTTCCTAATGAAAGAGAACTTTCTTACACTACAGATACAGTCTCTATCAGGAGAAGATTTAGGAAGGCCTCCCAGCTACAACAGTTTTGAGAGTGTCTGAATTACAAAAAATAAACGCACAGTAAATAATGCCACAGTGCAAATCATCATGGATAGAACTATTTTTGAGATGAGAAACTGACACTGTTGCAGACCAATCTGGTAAGGGGGGGTTCCTAAACAGGTATTTCTTAGAATTTTCCCATCAGTCTCAAGTGCCTTCATTCAAATGCCCAAGGGTAAAAGGCCTCCATGAAAAATCACGAAGTGCACAAAGTTGACTTTAGCCCGAAATCTAAAGTTACAGAGGAAGCTCAGCTAACAAGCTGCAAAGAGAGCACTGGAAAGGGTGAGCAATTTCCCAGGGTGATTCCTGAGGATAATGATTCCATCTCTACTCTAACTTCACTTGGCTTGTATTTAAGTCAACACTGAAATCATAATTCAACACTCATTCCCTTCAAGTTCCGCCAAGCATATGCTAAACCTGCTCCTCTTACCAAAGTGTTCAACTATTCAGGGAAACCAGCTCTGAGGCTTCCAGTGTTTCATTTTCAATTTCGTCCTCCACCATGGGGCGCGCCAGGAGAGATGTAGAATTGATGTACCATGCTGGTGGTGGCCAAAGATAAATGAAATTCTGCCAGGATGAGAGTATGTTGGTAGGCATGCACTTGTGCTTTTTGCTTTAGGGTAACCAAAAGCTTCAACTTGTAGTTGTAGAAACAAAGAAAGAAACAAAACGTATAAAAATGCAGTCATGAGGTACTTGAAGTGGTTACACCTGTTCATTTATCCATAAAGCTAAAAGTGAATACAAATGAAATATAAATACTGAGGAAGTTTTGTGCCTATAAGTGATTGCTGTTAAGGAAAGAGATGCTTGAAAAAGATGGAAAAGGCATTTAGTTAGTCCCACTGGGAATATTCGAATTTTCCATGTATTCCTACCTCCTGGGCATCTGACTCATGCTTCTTTCATTACAACAAACATTTATTTTAAAACTAATCATACTTCAACTCCAGCGGCCTCTTGTGTTTTCACTTCCAAGATGTATTTCTTTTATCTGTGGATGAGTAAATTACTATGGTCACAGGTACCATTATGAAACAACAATTATCTTGAAATCAAAATATCAACACATAATGTGAATAGCGAGTGCGCTCTTATCGACTTAAATCTGATTCAACAATACCATACGCTTTTTAATTGGAGAAGACATTAGCAAATGATGGAAATTAGGTTTTGGGGATGTGCAATTCTTTATCTTCATCAATGTTCTTTTTTATAAAAGCAGAAACAATTTTTAGTAACAATTTTTTGTGATAACTCTAAGCCAAGAACTTTGCTGCAACGCAACAAGAAATCTCGATAATGCAATACAGAATATGCCATAACCTGGAACTCTCTTGGACCTTATTAATTATCATAAATAGCAGGCAGGTCTCATATATCATGGTTTCACTCCCATCAGAATCCTTCTGGCATGGAAGTCAAGAATGGAATTAGAGTAAAGCCAATAAACCACCAAAGTACCCTTTGTTTCTGATTTTTAAAATATTTTGCCAATGTTATTATCTGTGACACTGGAAAAACAGTTGGTGTGTATTTCTACTCTTTTAATGATTGCTTCATCACTTTCTCCTCCTTTCTATTTCTTCCTTTCTCAGAGCAAACAGGTCTAACCAGTACGCCGCATCTGGATGTGATCCCAGTGCCGAAAGAGCCTTAGTAGCTGCACATTAGTAGTTGTACATTTCAAATGCCAAGCAAAGGCAGAGATGTGCCTTTGCTGACAGACTGAGCAGACAACGTGACATTTACTCCTCTTTATTCTCTTAAGACACATTCAAAGTCTGGAATGTGCTCCTCCTCCCAGTCTTTTCCATACCCTGGACGCTTTCCTATTTTTCTGATGAACTTCCAAATCTCTTCCATCTGACCTCACCCCTCACATTGCTGCCCCATTTTTCTGGCCTGATTTGAGCATGGGGCTCATCTTTTCTTTTACTTCAGGGCCCAGGGAATGACTCCTCCCTGCCTTTCCCTGGCTATACATTTCACACAGAAGTCATACATCAGAGTTCTGTGACTCCAATTTTCATGGAGCTCCTATCCCGTGGGATAGAGTTAGGGCCTCTAGCCTTTGCCCCCTCTGAGGCCCAGGGAGAGGGGTGACCACAGTGCCATGGTGTCCCAAGCTAGGCTCAGGTGAAAGAGGGGATCTCTGGCCTTTGTGTTACACTATATAGTACAGGGCCAACAAAGTCATTGCTTTTAAGAGATTTCAAGTAAATTCTTTTGAGCTAGGAAGTCTAACTTTCTTCACAGTTCAATGTAGTTCCATATAATTTCTCAGATATAAGTCCATTTCAATCCTCATTTCTACCTCCTTCCTATACACACACACACACACACACACACACACACACTCCTTAGTTGTTACTTCCTATCCCACTTCCAGTCAGTTAACTTGTTTTTTTGTAGTTTTCATTCAATGTTTACTAATTGTTGGAATGCTCCACACTACTTTTCCCATCTTTAGTGTAAAATGTAAGTCCACCATCCCTTATTTAAAAGTTTTTGGCTAGTTGTGTTGAAGAATTTCGACTTCTTCAGATTTTTTAAGGATACTCTGGTGCAGGGGCGCCTGGGTGGCTCAGTTGGTTAAGTGACTGCCTTCAGCTTAGGTCATGATTCTAGGGTCTTGCCCCATGGCCGGCTCCCTACTCAGTGGGGAGTCTGCTTCTCCCTCTCCCTCTGACTTCCACTCTGCCTGCTTGTGCTTGCTCTCCCTCTCTCTCTCTGTCAAATAAATAAATAAATAAATAAATAAATAAATAAATAAAATCTGTTTAAGAAAAGGGACACTCTGGTGAATATACTTTAAATTTAGACAATACCCAACAGGTTCTGTGGCTGCATATTTCTAAGTGCGGATAAACAAAAACCATAAATAGTGTCACATCAGTCTGGAATTGTTTTTTCCACCAAACGAATTTGCTATAAACTTATGAAAACAAAGACAACAAAATAGTTTGTCTTGAGAGGTTTTCATATTTTAAAAGTGAGGATTAAGGATGGTAGATCTGTATTGTGTTGTGCAAATTCTAAAAATGATTAACAGAGGAATGGAGCATTTCATGTGAATTTGGGTGCTTGTAGTTAAAAATGGCCTATTTTTCTAATTTTGGAGATAGTACAGAGAAAATTTTGTAGGTAGTATAAAGAAAGATGGATTCACTCAAGTAAGCAGCTGAGAACAAGCCAGAAAAACGAAGCAAAATGTGCAGAGCAGCTAGGGGGGAAGTGGAGAAGGAAGGAAACTCAAATTAGAGGAAACAAAGATAAAGAAAAATACTGGCTGACTGGAAATAAAACTTATTAAAGGCAGGTTATAAAACCTGGAGAAAAAAAGACTTCTTTATAACTTTGAGGCATAGTCAAGAAATTTTCTTAAATGTTATTTTCAAATGTACATTTTAAACCCACAAACATAAATCCAGGTAAAAGAAAAATATCACAGTCCTGGTCATCCCTGTTAATCATCCCAGTTTTTAATTTTTCAGTGTTCAATTCATTTTCGTTGATAAGAACTTAGGCTTCTTTCTCCTTGGAAGGTTGGGAGACCGAGAAGCTTATTGGAAGTTAGAGGTTAAGGAGCTCAGAGTGGTCTAGGCATTCCTTTGTAAGGGCAGTACATATCATAATTGAGAGGTAAGGGGGAAGTTGCCAATTTTCTGATTTCCAAATGTAAGAAAACCATGGGTTTTTATTTCATATTGAGTTGATTCTTATTCTCAAGTCATTTGACACTAACTCAATTGTTTCTTCCATTCAAAATGTTGTTTCAGTCAAAATGTGGTCAGCTCTATGGAAAGGTGTGGTTGCAAGGAAAGAAATTATCAACAAAAGTATGAAATTCCACAGTGCCGAAGACAGTGTTACAATAAAAGAGAGCAGGCATTTCTTTCATTCTTCAGATCTGAACCACTATTTTGGGTTTCTACCAAATTTTCCAGATGGTGAAAGATCTGGGAACATCCCCATCCCCAATGATCTATTCAATAAATTGCTTCTTTTATAGGAAAAATGGAAAGTAGTCAAAGAGATACAATAGACAACCCGCCAAGCACAAGCTGCACTAGTCAATTACAGAACCACAAAGTCAATTTCAAGGGGTGTTTATTCCTCACAGATAGGAAAACAAACAAACAAACAAAGGAAAGAGTGAGTGAGTCTCCTTAAGAACAAGCGCTAGGTCGTATTGTTCTGAATCTTCAGCTCGGAGCGCACAGTAGGTGCTCAATAAATGTGTGATTAATTACTTAAAAATATGCCATTTTTCTATGCCAGGCCCTGGGCTAGGGCTTGCGGGGCACAAGAATAAGTTAATGCCCTGGGAGGAATTCAGATCTAACTTGGCATAGTGCAAAGCCGAATGAATAAAGGTTTTAGTCAACGCGCAAAGAACAGAGCCCCAGAGAAGCCAAGTAAGGTTTATTCACATTTTGCAGGAGCTCTCTTACCCGTTTTAGCGCGGGCGTTCGCTAAGCAATTGCCCTTTATAGGGGGCGCAAAAGGAGGCAAGCTCAGAGAATAGATGCGGCGGCAGGATTGGGGGAAAGTTAGGAAATAGGAAAAACTGCGGGGTTTTCGGGTCCGAGACTGAGTCCGTCCTGGGTTTGAAAAGAGGACTATGCCTTTTGTCACTCTTCTCCTTCCTCCAAATCCCCCGGGAGGAGAAATTGGCTGGGGGTGGGGGGATTTACATCAGAGAGACCCACAGAGAGTACCGCTCTTTGCTACAACGGCCACAGCCCAAGAAACCTATGAATCCACAGCTGACGCCTTCCAGAAAAGGACCCACCCAGGCTCGCTAAGAAAAGGAAACCCACGTGACAGCGGAGGGGGGGGGTGGGAAACGAGGGGACCCCGGAGCGAAAGAGGCCAGGGGCGGGGCCGAAGACCAAGCCACTGCAGGGAATTGCCCCGCGCAACCAGTCCGGGGCGAAGGGCTCGCACTGGGTTCGGCGCGTGCCGGACACTGCGGAGGAGACAACCCGTTCCGAGCGCGCCACGCACTGGGGATCAGAGAAGAGGGACCCGTTTCGCGCACTGGCAAGGGGCGGGGCGCGCGCTAGCCTCTCGCGCTGGGAGCGGGAGCTCGACGCCGGCCGGGTGCGGACCCACCGCCCCTCCCCGCTCGGCACCGCCTCCCGTAGCCCGGGGAGGGGCCGGGGCGGAGCTAGCCTGGCCGCGCCGGGGCGGAGCGGGCGCCGGCAGAGCGCGGCCCGGAGCTGGCAGTGAAGGTCCGCGGCGGGATCGGCGTCGCTGCGGCTGCAAAAGACTCCCGACCCCGGCCGGTACCCCTCGCAGACTCACCTTCGCGGCGCGTGGCGGCTCCGCTGCTTCCCTCCAGAGGAGGTCCGGCTCACTGCTCTCCGGTCCCGCCTGGCGACCTCGCCTCCGGCGGGGCGGGCAGCTGCGGCGCCCGGGGCATGGCTTCGGCGGGCAGCGGCATGGAGGAGGTGCGCGTGTCGGTGCTGACCCCGCTGAAGCTGGTCGGGCTGGTGTGCATCTTCCTGGCGCTGTGTCTGGACCTGGGGGCCGTGCTGAGCCCGGCCTGGGTCACGGCCGACCACCAGTACTACCTGTCCCTGTGGGAGTCCTGCCGGAAACCCGCCAGCTTGGACAGCTGGCACTGCGATTCCACGCTCAGCAGCGGTGAGGACCCGGCGCGCCGCGACCCCTGCCTCCCACCCCGGACTGCCCCGTGCCCCACTGCCCGGACGGCCACCGCCTCTCTCCCCTCCTTCTGAGTCCCCTACCCTCGTCCGCCCCGCTCTGTCCTGGCCCTTGGCGGACCCTTGGGCTACAGCCGCCTCCCCGATCCCCAGCCCTCGTCTCTCCCCGGTCCTGGTCGCCAAACCCAATGCGACGTCCCACGCCCTCTCCGTCCTCCCGTGGCCATTCCTCGGGCTCTGGAGTAACACGTATGCTGTTTGGGGTAATTGATATCATTTAAGGCGAGAACCGTGGGGCTGTGTTAAAAATGCGACGCCTTCCACACTCGTTAAAAAAGAGACAAGCAAAACCGCCCCAACTCCACCAAGACGCCGTGGGTTCTCTGCTTGGTCTTCCCCACTCTCTTCTCCCTCCTCTCTCAAGGAGGAATTTGCCTGAGTTTACCTCTTAGTGCCCACGTTTCTGCCTGCTCTACTCCACTTTGTCTCGGTTTTCCCCAGGGAGTTTCGGTTTGGGTTTTATTTCCTTAAATTTCTGAGGGATATGGAGAGTTGGAAGAGAGACAGGCGTAATTTCCTTTCCTTTTTTGGTGACACGTCGTTGGTTGTGAGTTGCCCTTCTTTCTCTTCCTCTCCAAATACCTCCTCTCTCCTTCAGACCTTTCTCTTCTCCATGAGCTACTTACTCACAGATGCCTGGAAAGTTGTGGCTTATTCAGCTAGCACTGGAAGCTGCAAACGGATGGGGTGGAGGGTGGAGAAGAAGGTAGTCACTGGGGCTACCCTGCCCCGGGGAGGGGGGCTTTCCTCTCTCCTTGATCCCCGGTTGCCTTCCCCTGCGCCCCAGTTACGCCGTTAGCAGAAATCTGCCAACTTCCGATTTCTTCCAGTAAACCCTTTTTCTCGCTAATCTTGATTCTTCAGCTGCTGGTGTCAGTGCAGAGAAAGGGGAATAAAGGGAGAGGACCTGCCCGTGATTTTACACTTACCCACGCGTACCCCTAAGAAACTGATTAAATTCCTTCGTGACAGTTTGTCTTTTTTGGGACTATTTATGAAGCTTTACTGGAGACGTTTCAAGTTCCAAGAAAGTTGAAATAGCACAAATGCCACACAAACCTGACTTACTTTTGTCTTTGGTTCCTTGTTTCAAGAAAGATTAGTTCACTTGGTTAAGTTTCTTCCATAAATTTGATTTTCTGTTTACAAAACTCTGCTTCTCTGATTTTACTTCAAAATTCCCATTGCGGGGTTTCGTCTTTGTTGCTTAATTCACTGTGGAGGGGACTGGTTGGCAGCAGGAGGTCAACATTTAGGTCTTTTAATTCTTTCAGGGTTGGTTGTTTACAACTAAAGATAAAATAAATTGGTAAAATGCCTTTCTTCAGTAACCAGGGGATCCAAATAAACTTCGGAGAAAATATCTTTTCTTTCTGCTCTCCAATAGAAATGGAAATTTATGTAGGAATGCCAGCTTCTGCATGTCTCCTTAGCAACGGGAATCTTTTGCCCCTTTCTCCTGTCTCTTGAAATAATAGCCCCCTGATTGCATAAAGACTTTTGAGATAGGTTAGAGAAACCAGCCTCTACTCCTCTTTTCTTTTCAGACCTGTATCCTTTTCTCTTGGCCAGGAATGTGGGGAATGGGGAGAAGCCAACCGGAGTTTGTTGAGCAGTATGCAGTGTTTGCTAATCTCTCCTTAATTGCCTCCGTACCCATTTATCTCAGCTTTTTTTTCCCTCTCCAGGCAAGGAAATAGGGAGACTCAAGCTTGATGCAAATATAGTGGTAAGAGGTCTCTACAAGGTGGAAATTGGAGGCAGGGACAGTTTCTGATTTTTTTTCCCCCTAAGCCCGTTAACCTACCCTTCTGCTGAAACTCATACCACAGCATTTATTTCTATTTGGGTTCCTGAAAATCAGCTTCAGTTCTATTTTGCTTAAAATAGTTTTCATCCCAGAAAAAGTGTAGCTGGTGAGCAAATGGTGTGGGAGGCATGGAGATGGTTTTGTTTGAGGCTAACTAGAACAAGTTCTTGACTTTCTTTATGTAGTAGCAGTTCATTTTTCCTCTCCAAGGCAGTGGGTGGGGGGTGCAGGAGGAAAGGAAACAAAATATGGAAAACTGCTCTCTCTCTCCCCCACTTTACAAAATGTGCCTTCTTAAAATGTTCTGTGAACTTGAAGCTTCTATCCACAAATGTTTGGAAACGAAGAGGGAAGCTTCAATTGAAACGAGCAATGCTTTTCTTGCCTGTTCCAGAGGGCAGGCAGCTTTTCTCAGTCTGTTTGCTGTGTGGAGTAGCAGAAAGCAGGGAGGGAAATGTCTTCTCTGAAGATTTTAAGAGATCCACTTCATTGTCTCTTGAAATGAATTACCTCGGGAGGAGCCACCAAGGACAGTTTTACTGAAGGCCCTTCACCAGGATCTTCGGGGCTTAATTAAAAACCTTTGTCTTAATTAAAATTAAAACTGCTATGAAGAGGCGGGCTTGTATTTACAGAAGGGAAATTTCAGGAATGTTTCTACTGACGACAATATGTCCTACTTAGGCCCAGTTCCTACGGAAACTTTCCCCTCAGCCATTATTTTTAAAGCTGCATTTTAATTTTGGTACCAAATATGCGTTGTTTGCTGCTTATAACCCGTTTTATGGTTTTAAGCGAAAGCAGAACCATGCCTTTTGTGTCCTGGTATATTGAAGATTGCGTCAGCACTTCTAGGATGAACCAGTAATCTGGGTGTCAGTCAACTGTAATGCTTTCTGGTGTCCCAATTCAGTGTAGGGGGACAGTCCAGGCATTCATCTAAAACTATAAGTTTTCCAAAAAGACAAATGAGAAAAACGGCCAGTAGACTGTCATTCGCGGTGGAAACAAAAAATAATAAAGTATGCTTGTTAGGAAGTTTCGAATAGGTAGTACTCACATGGCTGCTGGCCACAGAATTATTGAAGGATCATTTTCCCCACTACTGATTTTGGCAGCCTTTTAATAAATCTTTAATCAGATTTTTTTTTAATGGTAGTCGTGTTTTTGGCTTTTGCTTAGTCACATTTAGTTTTGATAACTTTTGTTTAGAATACAGTTGTTAGGATTTTATAGCTATTACAAAAGAATCCTTAGTGCAAATAGGATTTCTCAAGTGGATACAGAATGCTGATGCCCTAAACTTGACATCAAATGTGCTGCATAACCTCTAGGGTGGTTTTTAAGATTTATAAATATATAGCCATTTCATATAAGGCAGATTCCTCATTTGATTTCCAAGTGATTCATGGACCAAGCAAAAAGCAAGGACATACAGATAGCCAAATGAACGTGTTTTACTAATAGTAATTTTAAGATATAACAAGTGCATTTATCCATCTTTCCATCTACAGAATCTATGCATCTTTTCCATCCATGAAGTACTTGATCAAGTAGTGCCTTTTTCAAGGAATATTGTTAACATCATTCGTGCACTGTCCTAAAAATAGCTTCATTTGTAACATGAGTCACTGGCAGTTTTGAAATGGCAGTGTGCACTGTATGCTAATAACAGGTGAATATTATTATTTTCAGTTGACAAGAGGTTCTCTTAAGAGTGCTTTATATGTAGCTCATTTTCTTAAAACTAGTAGAAAATTCCACTTTAACAGGCATTATAAGAAAACCCACCTTAGGTCATAGTTTAAGATAAACCAAACTGCCTAAACAACTGCAAATCTTAGAAAATCTGAGGTTTGGTGATTCTGAATTCAGATGTCTGTCCTCTGTGCATATTTTGAATCCATATCTTCATTGGGAAACAGAATGGAATTGGGAAACCTCACAATGTGACTTACTCCAGGAAAGGTTCCACTTCTTCCTCGACATGAGTTGATACTGATGCATGTTTACAAATAGTTCTGCACGCCTGGAGGTCAGACAGTTAGACGCTCTTCTGGCTTCCTGAAAAAGAACATAAGTAGAACAAATGCAGTTTTATTTAACCTACACAGCATAGGTGGGTGGAAAATTATACAAAGAGTAGCACTAAGCGCCAAAACTTTCTCAATAAACTGGAGAAAACCAAGTATAACTTATTTCACGATCTTCATGATGGTTTTTCTTTTACCATCGCGTAAGATTTTCAAGCTCCCAAGATGGACTTTTACAAAGGACGTTTTAATTTGTGGGCAGATACAATTAATTCCTCTTTTGCTCACATTTACAGAATGATTGTAATCTCCAGGGAACCATTTAGATCAGTCTTTGTCAGCAAAGGGATTTGATGGGTGTGCGAGAAGCCTGGCCTTTCATAAAACATTTCACAATAAAACCAAAACAAACAAAAGCATATCTCAGGCAATAGATTTTGCTTGCTGTCAGGAATATATTTTAAGAATTTCTTTCAAGTTTCGGTTAATGGTAAGAACACTTAGTGAGACCAAAGATACACCCAGTACTACTAGACATATTAGTGAAAAGGATTGTAGATGCTTTAAAATAAGTCCCTGGAATACATTACCTAAATACCACAGTAAATTTCTATATGAACAATATTAAATTATAATGTAATCCTGTAGGAGGGCAGAGTAGTGTTGTGGAGAATACAGGAGGCTTTAGATTCAAACTGCCCTGAATTTGGCCACTTTCCATTCGTGTGACCTCATATAATTTAATGGTTTCAAATGGTTTCTCATTAAGATTAAATACGTAAAAGTACCTGCTCATTAGGGTTGTGTTTGTTCCTTATTATATATTAAGAAAAACAAGCCCAAAGTGGTTTTTTTTTTTTTTTTTTTGGATAGTTGAGGACTCTCCCACCCCCTTAATTAAGGTAAACTCTTTGCATTGAATAATGAAGTAAGCTGTTCGTTTCAAATTTAAATTTTGCTATGCATTACCAGACATTTAATAATGCTCTTGGTAGATCATGATAACAAAACTATTATCTAATAGCTACCCTTTTTATCAGTACTATTACAGGGCAGACATCTCAGTTATTCCCAATGTCACAGTAAACTTGCTAATGTTATTCCTTTATGTTATTAAAGAGACCAGGCATTTTGTTAAGTTTACCAAGTTTTCTGTCAGTGGTAGAGATATTTTTTCCCAGAGAGTACCAGTTACTAATACTGGGAGACAAACCACCTCAAAAGTTGGTGGTATAAAAACAACAATATTATTACGTTCATGACTTCTGTGGGTCAAGAATTCAGATAAGGCATAATGAGGATGGTTTATCTGGGGCTCCAGGATGTCTGGGGGACATAGCTGAGGGTGACTTGAATGGCTGGGGACTTTAACATCTGGAACTGCAGGATCTTCCAAATGGTTTCAGTGGGTTTGGCACCTTGGTGGAAATGGCTGGGAGACTGGGCTCGGCCGGGACAGGCCTTACTAGCATGGTGGTCCCAGGATAATTGAACTTATTACAGGATGAGTGGTTTTCCCCAGAATGAGGGACCTAAGAGAACCAGTCTCTGTCTTAACTAGCCTGGAAAATCAGAGGAGCTGTATGGCAGCCCAGATTCCAGGGGAGGAAAGCTGGACTCCCCTCTTGATGGAGCAGCAGCAAGGTCCCATTATAGAAGAACATGGAGGATGAGAGATGCTGTTGGGGACTTTTGAGGCATAGAGTCTGACACTGAAGTCTAGCTGCCAATCTGCATTCTTACTTTATTGCCTCTGAAGAACAAAGACAACTACATAGCTTCTTCCTTTAAGAAACTGAATCAGGGGCGCCTGGGTGGCTCAGTTGGTTAAGTATCTGCCTTCAGCTCAGGTCATGATCACGGCAGGGAGCATGCTTTCTCCCTCTCTCTCTCCCTCTACTGCTCTCTCTGCTTGTGCTTGCTGGCGCTCTCTCTCTCTCTCTCTCTCAAATAAAGAAATAAATAAAATCTTAAAAAAAAAACTCTGAATCAATTAGATAAGTAAAATTTGGCTGGGGCAAAAACTGCACTTAACACATGGCTTTAATGATTGGTCACTTGTATGGGGCTACTTTAGATTTGGAATCAAATGAACTAAAAAACCTAACCTGTCTACAAATAGAGAACTTCTACCACTCTCTATAGCTGACCTTAAGACATTTTGGTTTATAGTCTCAAATGACCAAGGCTCAAACTGATTAAGAATTTGGCGTCTAATCTGCTACTTTGTGTTGCTGATAAAATTTTAGTTTAGGGTTTTTTTTTTTTTTTTTTTTAAAGAATGTTCTCTACGAGTCTAAGGAGATAGATGCTTTGTACACGAACACTAAAATGTTAAAATTTCAGACAGGAGCCAAGTTTTGTAGCGCTGGAAAGGTGTTGGAGTTGCAGAATTATTTTTTGTTTGCTTGTTTTTCCCTTAATAACAAAATTCTTTTCCTGACAATTGCCCATATATTGAATTGCAGAATCATAGCACATTTGGAGTAGAAAAGATTTTAAAAGTATTCCTGCCCAGGCAAATTTCTTACATGGATAAGAAAAAATGAGGAAGATGCAATGGTAGTGACTCAGTAGGGACTGTACTTGTCTGAAGTATTTTTGCAGTGTGCGTTTTCACACTTTCCTGTCACATTGCAGGTAACTATCTTTTGGTGTTTGAAGGTGTGTTGCGTATTCTCATGTATGGAACTTTGGATGCAGAGGTTAAGTACTACACATGAGATAGATGTCTACTTTTTATAATCATTCAAGATTTGATTTCACATAGAATTTAGGATCTTCAGATGGACTCATATGTCAGTAAGTCCTGTTAAGTTTTAGATGTTTCCTGTCATCAAATTTACATTGTTGGCATGACTAGTCCTTAAAAATCAACAAAACTTCTTTTTCTTTAAGTTTTGCCAGGATAGGATGCTTTAAAACATCTGTTTAATTTTAAGTTGAATCATAATTGCCAGTATGTGGAAGGCGGCCATGTAAATTTCTTAAATTGATTAAATGAATACAAATTTCACGAGATCAAGTTATTACTGCATCCTGGCTTTTTTTTTTAAAGATACATTTATTTATCCAAAGAGACTGATGTTTCCTTAAACAGAATTTCATCCTTATATGTCAAAGGCATCGGCAGTTAAATCTTACCAGTCTTTTCAAAGTATTGGATCATCTCCCTTGAAAATTAGGCAAGGACACCTTTCCTTGCCCTTTTTTGCTACTGTATTTGTGTGGGATTTTGAGACACTAGTAGACCATCAATTTTCTATTCTATTGTAGTCTTCTTGCCTTTGGCACCAAAGACTCCCATTAAAAAACAAAACAAAACAAGGCATCCATAGTTCTCAAAGGACGAAGTTAAAATATGTAGATCGTTTTTATCTCTAGCAGCTTATATTAACTGTTGGGAGGTTTTAAATGATAGTTTAATGAGCCACGTTTCAACATAATGTCACCTATTGATTCTCTTTCCAAAATATATGTTTATTAGCAAAAAGATGTTTAAACGTAGAAGCTGGGACCTATGAGTGACATATCCTCAATGTGTAAAAAAGGCACACCCACAAAATAACTCAAATTTCCATCAAAGGGGGTTTTATTGCTGTTGTGTTTTAAAATCCCTAAACCAAAAGTTCATCAAAATGTTGCAGTAGTACTTTGTGAATGTAACGTGGTGTCTATTCCTAGGTGACTTAAAGAGAGAAATGACCTTTCCCCTTTCCTGTCTTCTCACATGTGCCCAAGGAATTAACTTTATTAAAACATATTCATTGACTTCATAGCAGGGCGTAGGCATTATCCTGGTACAGAATTAGCAAGTTTGCATGCCAGCACTGTGCTAGTTAGGGACAGCAAGGTGATGAATGAAACACTTGCTTTTAAACAACGAAATCATATAAATGTACAAAGTAATATAAAGGAGGAAATAAAAGTTTAAATTCTGCAGGGGGATAGAAGAGATCTAAAGAAGTTTGCTAACAGGGAACTGCTATCTTGCCAATTTTATCCCCCCCATATTTACTAAGAGGGTATCTCAATACGGATCGTGGGTGACTGGCTGTCTTCCGTCTACCCTTTGATTATTATTAGGTACTCTAAACCCATCACAGAAGATTTTCAGTTGAACAGAGGAAGGTCACCCACTCCTAGTTCTGGTGTGGGTTTTCTTCTTCCTGCTTTTCCAGATAACCATGTTTTCTAAATTGTATCCTTAGGTTTTTTCCCTAAGAGTGGGGAAGAAACGATGTTCAGTGTAACAAACTCATCACAACTTTATGAAAACAGTATGATTAGAAATTACTGAGAAATACCTGTACCCTTTAGATAATATTAGTTACCATCAAATGCTAATGAAAGCTTTTTAACATAGTACGGGGTAGGAAACAGCAGTCATTAGTGGTGATGGTGTGTCTTTTTTGGGGGGGGGGCTAAATTCTGCAACATGATTTAATAGCAGGCGTCTTTGCTAAAGCACTGTATATACTGGTCTTATTTGGGGGAAAAGATACCATATGTTATGGTATTTAGATGATAAATTGCATTTTCACCAAATTTTCTAAGATAGAATTCTGTGAAGCAGTTGAAACAACCCTTGATTTGTTAAAGAAAAAGAGATGTGTGTTCTTCAACACAAAATAATTCAAAAGACTTGAATGAAATTGTCATGGATTGAAAATTAGTAACCTGTCCGGTACTTTTGGACAACCAGAATTTCCTAGAATTTTGGCAAAATTAACCTGCATTTTGGTTATTAGAGTTGTTGCATCACTTACTTGCGTGGTACCTGGTATCATGTATGTGCTTAAAGTCAGGTGGGCACTGCCCTTTTGACACATTTTTTTATCCATAAATTGGCCCGAAGAGTAGGACTCTTAAGTTGTATCATTGCAACTTGATTAACAAGGTAGGTGCTTCTCTAATAGTCCATTTCACTTTGTGCAGCACAGTGTACAGTGTCCATATTGTCATTTTGTAAAAGACACATAGTTTGCTTTAAATGTTTGTTTGCATGTGAAGAATGTTAGATTTGATATTAGTTGATTGAAAAGACGTCATTTTAATTATTGAAATTAGAATCGGAATTCTTCTTTTGCCATCTTTGTGTCTGTATCTCATGGAATAGTGGAAAATTAATGCAACACTGATGGATTTAGGTCAGAATGCAACTTAGCCAAGAAAACAAAGTTTAAACTCCCTCAGTAATGGTTTCAGTTTTCCACTTCATTTCCCACATGCAGACTAAAAAAGTGAAGTGTATCATTTGATACCTCCAGAAATATTTTGGCTGTAACAGCACCGTTTTGATTCATTCTTCAGACATGAGGAAATGGATTTACTGTCCAAACCCAGAAGTATGTAGCATTAATCTCAAATTCCTAAATTACAATTGATGAAAATAATTCAATGCCATAATTTCTAAGGAGATGAGCTAGTCAGGAAAAAGGCATGGTCTTCTGTGAAGAGATGGATGTGTTAGAGAATTTGGGTTTGAAAAGTTATTCTGCAACTGGAGCTTGTTTTCCCCTCCACAAATATAAACCATCCCAGTATTTCCCATTCCTGATGATAAAATGGAATTGGAAATACTGAATTCGCTTTCTGAGTTCTCACCAATATAATTAAAATAAATTTAAATGTTTTGCTATACATATGCCCAACAAGTGAATAAAAGTATTTAGAAGAACTGAGGGTGTTCTGGGGATGAGTGAAATGATCTAGCTTATGTGGGTGAGTTAGGGAGGATTTATGGATGACCTCTGAGGTGGTGTCAAGATGATAGGAAACAGTGATACTCCCGTATTAAAACATTAAAATACATTTAGGAAACTACTACCCACCCAAACTGTGGGAGTTGAATTTCTAAGGCTAAAAATCTGTTTCTTCATTGCTGTTTAATTTTATCTAATTTCCTAGAAGAAGTGGCAATTGTGTGCTCAGGGATTTACATACAGTAGAACTAATTTCAGCGTATAAACAATACCTACAGAGGTAAATAAATTAGGCAGTGTTTGACAAGTTAAAGGTTTTGAAATGAGGTGGGTGAAGGAAAGCTTTAGGCACTGGTGTGGTACATTTGACCTTGGTTCAAAGGTATGGAAACTGTACTGTCATTAAGATTTTGCCTTTCCTGAAAATTGGAAGTAAACTTTGACCACGAATTCCGTCAAGGAATGTGAATTCTCCAATTTGGCAATTATAATGTGGCTTATAGAATTTTCATAATGCAGTGGCAATTTCAGACCAGTCTCAAGTATTAGACCGTAAAGTAAGTCAGCACAATTCTGCAGAATACTAAAGCATTTATAGACATTGGAAACTCTGGTGCCAGCTAATAAAAATACCTTGAAAGAGGACTTGAATTTAGTTCCTGAGTTGCATATTAATGCTGGACTTGATATTACGATATGAGTACTGCCCAATTTTGATTCTGTAACTGCGGGGGAAAGTATAGCATTATATATATTAATTCCTGTTATTTTTTTCCTTTTTTTAAATTTTTTACTTTTTTTTTTCTTGTTTTAGAGAAAGCAATAGTAGATAGAGAAGCACACACTTATCTTGAGCCTTGGCTTCCATAGGTGCACTTTCGGTGCCTTCTGTGTGCCACTGTGTCACTTTCGCCAAAATACAGTAGTCCCCTTCACTCCCCACCATATCTGGGGGATATATTCTAAGACCCCCCGGTGGATGCCTGAAACTGTGGGTAGTACCAAACCCTATATATGCTATGTTTTTTCCTATTCACACATACCTGTGATAAAGTTTAATTTTTAAATTAGGTACAGTAAGAAATTAACAACAATAACTAAGATTATAAAACAGAAGTGTTACAACAATATACTGTAATAGGAGTTATATAAATGTGATCCCTCTCTCAAAATATTGTATTGTGCCATACTCATCCTTCTTGTGATGATGTGAGATGATAAAACGCCTACATGATGAAATGAAGTGAGGTGACTGATATAGGCATTGTGACGTAGCCTTAGTAGTCAGTAGCCTACTGTTGACCTTCTGGTGATTCGTCAGGAGGATCATCTGCTTCCAGACTGGACTGTGTTTGACCGTGGATAACGGAAAGCATGGAAAGTGAAACTGCAGATAAGGGGGGACTGCTATACTCTTAAGCAGAACCTGCCATATACTACGGCAGCCTCATTTCAGGTGTGAGTTCCAGATCCAAAATGTTCTTCTCAGCCCATTTGAGTCTTCCCTGGTTTATGGACCCAGGATGTCCATTTTTTTCATCAAAACTGATTATAACTTGTTTTCTGAGCTCTCAGAAACCAAACCCAAATTTCAAATCAACTGGCCTGACATTGAACAATGACCAGTGTTAATTGTGCAGAGCACTGCAATTTGTAAAATAGCACCATGGCCATTGATGTTCTGCAGAGCTGGTTTATGTTCACTGCTCTGCTACGGTGTCAGTTTATCATTTATAGAGATGTGTAAAACTAATGCAGAGTAATAAATCTCTAAGGACTCTTAACACTTCATCTGACTAAATACTGTGAGGGCTATAAAATTGTGGAACTAAGATTGATGTAGAAATTAACCAATTATGAGAACTTAAAATAGATGATTTTATTTTAAGAAATGGGGCTGAAAATTGGTAATTTTATGACACTTTAATTTGTTTTGCAAACACTGAATATGGGGTAGCGAGTATTTGTGGCATGCAAACCTTCTAATGGAAAAACCATTAGTGTAAAGACAAGTTTTCTGGTCATTTATTATAATATTACCATAAACTCGTTCAAGTTCTGTAGTATATAACAAAACATTTTATATGTATATTTTGTTAAATCTACATTTGGTAGATAAGGAAGTATATGTGGATACATGAAGCCCAGCGTATATTGTTTTAATGGCCATTACTAGGTGTCTGTAAAACTATTTTTCACTTTTTAAAAATTCTCTGTATTCTAGTCTTGTTCAACAAGAAAGAGGAAGTGGTATCAGGCCCATCTGCAGGGTCCCTGACTTTAGCTCACCGGTAAGGGATGCAGGCCCTAATATTTCGACAGTGGATTCTAACTATTTACTGAAAGAGGCGCGATGCTGTAAGCACTGTTGTCAGCTTCAGAGTGCCTAGTGCTGAACCGTGAGAAGTGCCCTGGGTCTCACTGACAATGGTAGCCTTATCGGACCACTTTTTTGGCTTCCTGATTGTTCAACTGATCAGCGAATTAAAGCTTTGGTCTTGGGCAACCTGCCTGAGTGAATCATTCCAAATGGATATAATGACAACAATCTCAAAACTTGGCACTGTCTGCCAGAGATATGAGCTCAATACCTCAGTCTAAGGCCCAGGTTCGGGCCAGGACAGTGACAGACAGGGCCCAGTTCTAGTCTCTTGTAAAATAAAATGGCTTCTCCGTGTGAACAGGCGTTATCTATGGTTAAGGACCAAAAGGAAGGGTAGCAATATTACAGTGTGATATTGGTAACGTGCATTTTTGACTTTATGTCTAGGATGACTTTCTCATTAGCCACAACCCTCAGTACTAAAAATACACATAGGACATTTAGAAGAAAATAAGGGAGTACCTCCTGCCCCCCGCCCCCGCTTCAAATAAATAAATAAAACATAAAAAAAAAAAAAAGGGAAGAAAATCAGAACTGGTTGTATTCACTTTCTTTTTAGAACTACTTCCTGTGCTCTAAGAGGTTCCCTTCCTAATAGGTTCTAGTCCCTTTTAATAAGTGTTATTCTCCTGGTGGCTTCTATTGTTTTATTGGTTTTCCATACAACATGAAGTATTACTATTTTAAGGAAATTCAACATTTTGTGAGATTTGGGTTTTTTGTACTTTTCGATTGCTAAGTTGGGTGGGCATCACTTTGCACTCCTGTATTACTCACTTATCAGATTGACTTCATTATGAGATTATTAATGTCTGAGAGACCTTTACATACAAAAAAGTTCAACATTTTTAAATGGTACATAAAGTACAGACCAGAGGTAGTGAATTTTAGCTGGAGGGTCAAAACCAGCCCACCACCTGTTTTTTGTAGATAAAGTTTTATTGGAACGCAGCTATGCTCATTCATTTACATATTGTCTATGGCTGTTTTCACACTACATAGCAGAGGTTGAGTAGTTCCAACACAGACCGTGACCCACAAAGCTGAAAATATTTACTGTCTGGCCCTTGTGGGAAAATTTTGCCAATTTTTTTCTATCTTAGTTCGTTTTTACAAAATGCAAATAAATACAGGTATTTTAGCTATTCTTAGAGGATATTTAAAGTAGAGAAAAGTAATCAAAATTCCTTTTTTTATTTTGGGTTAAAAGTGGAAATAGTCAAATGTGTGGCATTTTATGCATAGATATTGGGCTGTGTGAAAGAGCTTATCAGAAAAAAGCATTCTTTTAAGTTATTTTTTTAAGTGAGTGAATATTTAGTTGTATCTTGACTTAAAATTGAGTCTGTAAAAATTCTTATTTAAAGTAATTTGGAGAAAGTTGCTAAAAGTAATAATCATTTTATAAAAATAGTGGTCCAACTAGAAAGTTTTCAACATAGTCTCTCTCTCTCTCTCTTTTTTTTTTAAAGATTTTATTTATTTATTCGACAGAGATGGAGACAGCCAGCGAGAGAGGGAACACAAGCAGGGGGAGTGGGAGAGGAAGAAGCAGGCTCATAGCGGAAGAGCCTGATGCGGGGCTCGATCCCAGAATGCCAGGATCACGCCCTGAGCCGAAGGCAGACGCTTAACCACTGTGCCACCCAGGCGCCCCTCGACATAGTCTCTCTTAAAGAATTTGATAGATGAATGGATGGATTTTTTTTTCTACCCCAAACACTTTGATACAATAAAAATTTTACTTATTCAGAAATTTCAACTTAAAAGTTTTCGGAAGGGTTTCTATTATGTTAAGTGAAAAATAATTGTGCTATGTATAAACTTTTTCAAAGAAATTTAGAGACTTCCAAATGTAAGGATTATTCTTTTGGTTTTTTTTTTAATTCAAACCTACATGCTGTTATGGAATAAAAAATCCGTAGTATGGCTATCCTTTTAAACTCTAGTTGAAAGCCAGATATACTTTTGTTTGAAGTTATATGGCTTTGTTACAAATAGGTGGCATAAAAATGCTCTCCACTTTCTTGCGATTCACCTTTATATTTTAAAAGTGTGGATTTTTTCTGTTTTCTCCTTGTTTGTTTGTTTCCTGAATACAGTGCGAGTTCTGGTTCAGTGCCAGTTATAAATCCAGAATTTATTAGAAGGCAAGGATGTGGAAGAGGACACTTGAGGCAGAGATATATAAGTATAAAGAAAAGAAGAAAATCCGAGGGTTTTATAGGTTCCTCCATTCATCCCTTATCCTACAGTGGTAAAGAGTGCACTTTGGAAGCTTTCTGGAGGGGTAATTTCAGAGTGCAGCATCAAAATATCACGAGTTCTTGACTTTGGATAGACTACATTGCAATTTAACCATGGATTAAAGTCTATTTTCGTTTTCTGCACATACATTAAAGCGAGGGCCAGAAGAGGGAGCCTGGGACTTCCAAAGGACCCCCACTGAAGAATGTTCTGCACAGTATCATTTTTTGTGATGCTTCCTAAACTGGATAGTGCTTTCATATATTCACTTTGCTGCTTCTTGGAGAACATTCTCCTCTTCTTATGGAATGGGAAATGGGCCAATTTTCTGTCATGCTATTTCTGTATCTTCATAGGAAATGACACATGCATTTCAGCGAGGTTTACGTTTCACTCAGCACATGGGAGACTCAGAGTATCCATGTACAGAGACCTGTACACAGCACATGGTCAATATATGCTTGCTGTTTCCACGTATGAATGAAGAAGGGGGGCCAGCAGCTCTTTAGAGTACGTTTTGGCTCCCTGGGAATACTTAATTTCACAAATCATCCTTGTGGTAAATACGACAGTGAGATTAGAATGAAATGAAAGAGAGGAGGAAAAAACAAACAGCAACAAATTCTCCTGATGCCATTTTGCTGAGGGAGTTGTTTTAGAGAAGAAGAGGAAAAGATAAGCAAATAAAAACTGGTTTCTTTGGGGGGGGGTGTGGTATGGAGAAGGAAGGCTTTACAAGAAAGGATGGGGGGGGAGAATGAAAGAATGTATTACTGCCACACAACAACATGGGTGGATATCAGAGACATAAAAGCCAGACACAAAATCAATATCCCAGACTTAAAAGCCAGGCACAAAAGAGTTCATACTATTTACATAAAGTTTAAGAACAGGCAAAAATAAATCCGAGGTCATAGGTGTCCCTTACTAACCTGGGTGGGAGGGTGATTATCGACTGGGGAGGGGCACGAGGGAACCCCGGTGATGAAAATGTTCTATATCTTAATGTAGGTGGTGGTTATATGGGGGTATGAATATATATAAAATTTTGTCATATTCTCAACTTTCATACTTAAGATTTGTGAACTTTATAGCTCAATAGAAAAAACAATAATAATGAAAACAGGTTATGGAAAGGACACCCAATTTACCATGAAGGCTTAGTAGAGTCCTTGGAAAGTGTGGCAAACCCCTTGTCTAAAAACACTGCTGAGCTTAGCATAAGAGACTTTTCTGAATAAGGACGTTTATAGTAATTTTTGTTGCAAAACATTTCAGTTCCTAGAGGATGCTTAGCATGCAGTAAGATCCCATATATTTAGCTGCAGCTAGGTGCAGGCTGCTAAACATCATTCTGTTGATTCTTTGAGGATTGACTGCTCAAAAGCAATACCTTTCTTTTTTTCTTTCCAGATTGGCAGATTGCTACTCTGGCTTTACTCTTGGGCGGTGCTGCCATCATTCTTATTGCATTCCTGGTGGGTTTGATTTCTATCTGCGTGGGATCTCGAAGGCGCTTCTACAGACCTGTTGCTGTCATGCTTTTTGCAGCAGGTAAATATATATATATATTACGTTCGAACCAGTATTCACATTGCAGGAACCTTTCTACCATCCCTCGCTTCTCATGCAAAAGCAGTATGTGGTTGTTGCGTTACATACAAATTGAGAGACATTTGTTACAGTTTAAGGTAAATTGACTAAGGGTTTGTCATTATTATTAGTTTTCAGTATGTTAAGCATTTCACAGAGCACAGTGGCAATTTCTAAACTTCCATGAATAAGTAATAGTTCTTGACAGGGCTACTGCCTTACGAATTGCAGCAGATGTATTTGCCAACCATCTTTGCGTTCAGCTTTTTTCCCATCCTTTTACTACCCCCTTGGTGATCTTAAGGCAACATGATTTTTTCCTGACATGAAACTGGAAAAAATTCCAATATATGTAGCCTTAAAGGTCTAAATCTGTTTGGAAACAAACATGCTTGTAATGAAAAATGATAGCATATAACTTGAACCATCAGACCGTTCAGTTGTATGCAGTCACTGGCAAGCCGTTAATTTAACAACCATCCTTCTATGAAGCACGCACAGCTTGGATGAAAATATCAAGCAAGGTAAGGTGGAGGTTTTGCTAAAATCAGGGAACTATTTAGAAAGGGGGTTTACAAGACTAAAAGCCCAGTCCATTATTTTATGTGTTTTAATTTTCATTTGTAAGAATAGCCTTGAATATATTGTTCTTTTTGATTCAAACTGAAATATTCTTGTGGTGCCTTCAATTTACCCTGTCAGTCACGTCTGATTTGAAGGCTGCAAAATAAGCCCCTGTGACTGTCAATAATGAAGACACTGACAGAACCATCTCGGCTGTTAGATGGATTTTTTTTTTTTTAAGCTGTTTAAAGACGGGAACAGATGAAATTTCTCAGGATTTCAAGTGTAGGGTCAGCTAAAAATATAAGATCTGAAGTATTCTGCTGCCCCCTACTGTTTGTGTTCTTTTTTTTTTTTTTTTTTTTTTTTTTTTTATACCCACGAAGACTGCTCGAAATATATGTGTCATGAAAACGAACGTCCAGAGGGCTGAATGAAGTACATCTAAGTCAAATCTTTTAAGTGACTCGCTCAAGATTGCACAGTAGTTACCAGCAGAGCCGGGGCTGGGAGGCTGCTGAATTTTGAACTAGTGGCTCATTCACTACTGATTGATTCATTCATTTATTCCGCTGTTTATTAGGTGCGTCTTACAGACAGAACATGGCATTAAGAGACCCATGAAACTAGCTAAATAGCACCACAGATACTTGCTAATAGAATAGAAACCACTATTACAAAAAATAGTTTGAAGTCTTAGGCATTGGCCGTAGTTGATCTCCTGTATAATAAAGATCTCTGTTGTGAATAATTTAGTACATAGAGTCCATCATAGTTCTCTAGTTTATATCTTGGTTCATGGATTTATCATGGATCATTCTATCCTTAAAATGAAATAACTTGATATTTTAATTTTAGTATAAATTTGTCTTTGTAGCTAGTATTTATTAACAGTGATAAGATAATTAATTGTAATAGAATTTCTTGATAAATTATTCTGAAATGACATACATTCCTTAAAACTGGAATTATGTTTTGAATAATTTTTTGAATACTCAGATATTTGTGATTTTAGAAAGGTATAGAAGTACTCTAGACATTCTCTTATAAATATCCAATATTATGGTGCTACCTAGTTACTGTCTCATTTAGACTTTAATTTACCACCATAATAGCATATACAGAATCTAGAAAGAAATCCATTGTTTATAGCACCTATTATAAACGTGCTTAGAAAAATAACTAGCAGTTTCTGGTTCTTTCTCAAAAAGCTCTGTATGTTTTCCCAAATATAGCAAAATTTATGAAAATGTGAAAATAAGTACTGGTTGTAACAGAAAACATGTTGTAAATGAACATAAGTTAAAGGTAATGGATTTGGTCAAAATAAAGATTACGATTTAGCTCTAGCTACTACAAGTATTAGTAAATTATAAAGTAATGAAAGGAATCCCTACAGCAATATTCATATATTCATATTCTACCCTCTGAGACCTAAAGCAAGCATTATACTGCTACATTTTTAAAATGTGCATGTGCTGAGATTTAATTTTACTCATTCTCTTTTGACACTGTGCTTATGGAAGCTTTTTTTTTAAAAAAAATAACCGTTAGTTTAGTGTTCACTTTGCATATAAGCAAGGTAAAAACTTACTGGTTATTTGAAGCATGTCATGAAAAGATTTCTCTCTCCCATCTGAAAACCCATTAAAGAGTAGCCTGTAGCTGATTTCTGGAAAAGATACTCATTTCACATAATAATCCATTATTGATTTGGGCATAAGATTAACAAATTTGGAAAATCTGCCCACTTGAAACAATGCTAGTGAAAAATCATGGCTGTTTATTTTGCTTGCTTCATAGTAAACGTACTTATTCTCTTGGTTGGCCTGTCTCACTTGTAATTCAGTTTAGTGATTCTTTGTAAATGTGTATTTGGAGCCATTTCCCCTTTTTGCTCATCTTGGTCTGCTTGAAAATAGTCTGTGTTTCTCTTCTTGTCTCAAAATGTTTTTTTTTTCAAATAATACCCAGCCTTATCTTGGTGTTGACACACAGAGAATGTTATGTATCTCAGCAAAGAAATAATCTTTTTTTCTGCTGAAACATGCAGTACATAAAATCAAAACAAACATAGCACTACCACTTGGAAACATCTCTACACCGGACTACATAATTAAGTCAGCACTATGTACTATGCCCAGTACAACACGATGCGCAATAGATAGTTGAATGAATGCTGGAAAGATGATGAAGGCATGTGGCTTATAACTTGACAGGGAAAAACGGGCACTTAAACAACTAGCTAACTCTAGTGCAATTTTTCTTAAACCATTTCTCTCTTGGCAATTTATGAAGCATCAAGTTTCATGTGAGCACAAAGCTCAGACCAAAACAGCTCAAGAAAGTAATAGTTATAAAAATGTTTTTTTTCATTTATTCATGTTTTCATTCACTTATTTAACAAATACATGTGGGGCACCTCTAGTATGTAGGTATACTGCCTTGGTGTTACATTATATACTCCAAGGGTATTTACTAAAAGCTGATGAGTAAATCTCATAAAGGCAGCCAACCGTATTTTAAAGGTTTTTCATCTTCCCTTTTTCCCTGAAGCCCCTAATTTAGGATGGGTTTGTTACCTGCCTGAATAGTTGCTAGAATTGCTAAGAGCTTGTCATCACTGCAGCCCATCTAAAACATTGTTCCATGTTCCACAACTCTCTCACTCACTGGTCCTAGAAGTCTGGACTTCAGAATAAGATACTATCTGTAATAATAAGGTTGACAACAATAATTAATTGAGCACCTACCACGTGGAACACTGCTAGACACTTAGTATATTACTATTTCTAACATAGCAATCTAAAGTTTGGGTATTTATTTTCCCCATATTCTCAATGAAGAAATAGATTCAGAAAGATTAAGTGATTCCCCAGGGTTATCCAGCTAGTAAGTTGCGGAGCCAGGGTTTCAGTTTATCTTCAGTATGTGTAACACGTAGAAAAACAAGAGCAGAATCAGCCTTGAATTTTTAATTCAGCTGCCAACTGTGTACTGCAGTTGGAGTCCATCCTGTAACTCCAGTTACTCCATCTCTTGGGGGCAACACCTGAAGGAAGCAACTTGAGGTGTCATAAAGACCACACACTGATCAGTGCAACATGACTGAATCATAGCACATCATGAAAGTGTGCACATTTCCAATATGGATGAGTATAGCATATTTCTTATTGTGTAACTGACAGTGATAGGTAATATATGATGGGATTGTAACTGGCATCTAGTTCTCACTAAAGAGTTGGTGAAATTAAAGGGGCTGCCTCTTTATAGGTCCTCTTCTTTTATTGTCTGGTTTTGCAGATCTTTTTTATGCTCCACTGGGACTTACGATGATTGTTTCCATTTTGTAAGGCCTTTAGTACAAATTGCAAAAGATTCTCAGTACTCTTATTCAGATTTTAAATAACAGAATCCCCACTAATTTTATTAATGATACTTCCTTTCTGTTCTATCTGCAAAAAGCCTTCTATAAATGAATGTTTGTACAGAATGGTGGGTTTTTTCCCCCAGCTCCAGCAACTGCTTTCCACCTCTGAACTATCTCTGATTAGAGGCTTGCGTTTTGCAGCCCTCCACACCATCCTGTTATACACTGAGGTGGCCGGAGGTATTTTTTTTTTTTAAGATTTTATTTATTTATTTGACAGACACAGCGAGAGAGGGAACACAGGCAAGGGGAGTGTGAGAGGGAGAAGCAGGCTTCCCGCCAAGCAGGGAGCCCGATGAGGGGCCTCTATCCCAGGACCCTGGGATCATGACCTGAGCCGAAGGCAGACGCTTAACGGCTGAGTCACCCAGGTGCCCCTGGAGGTATTTTGAGTCTAGATTTTGTCAGAAAAACCAGTGTCCAGCTTAGATTTCAAACCAAAAGGGAATTCTGTTCACAGATCTTTATCAGTATCGAACTACCCTTTATCTAGAACAATTTTATAGTATCAATGCCAATAATTAATTTCATATGTACTACAATTCTTGGTAGTTACAGATTAAATTTTAAAAGGAAAAGAAGGGGGTGCCTGGGTGACTCAGTCGGTTAAGCATCTGCCCTCAGCTCCCCTCATGATCTCAGGGTCCTGGGATTGAGCCCTGGCTCTGGTGCTCAGCGGGGAGTCCGCTTCTCTCTCTCGCTCTCTCTCTCTCGCTCTTGCTCTCGCTCTGTCTCTTGCTCTGCCCCTTCCCCTGCTCATGCTCTCTCTCTCTCAAATAAGTAAGTAAAATCTTAACAAAAATAAAAAGGAGGGGTGCCTGGGTGGCTCAGTGGTTAAGCGTCTGCCTTCGGCTCAGGGTGTGATCCCGGCATTGTGGGATCGAGCCCCAGGTCAGGCTCCTCTGCTGAGAGCCTGCTTCTTCCTCTCCCACTCCCCCTGCTTGTGCTCCCTCTCTCACTGGCTGTCTCTCTCTGTCAAATAAATAAATAAAATCTTAAAAATAAATACATACATACATACATACATACATACATAAAAAGGAAAAGAAGATTGCTTCATATTCACCAAATTACCATTTTCTTTTTGTAAACATTCTGTATTTAGAGACTTGGCTGGTAAGTCCTGTCAATTCTGTCTCTAAATTATCTTCTAAGTCTGTAGCTTCTTTTCATGGACCACCATTACTGCCTTAGTTGAGGGTATAACTCTTCCTGAAGTGGAACATCTCTGTTCCCAAATTGGAACTTCCTCTTCTTTATTTTTCCATGGTAATATCCAACTTAAAATATCTACGTGACTCCTTCCTTTCCCTTTCCTAGAATCCAGTTACTGAGTTTTTCTTTTATCGTCTTTTCTTCACCTTCTCTCCCCTTTCTTTCCTGCTGGGGTCACCTCAGTCACCACTGCATACAGGTAGCCATGCATTGACTAGTCTTCTACGGGCCTCCTGACTCTAGTCTCCTTCCCGCTTACGGTCTCTTACACACAAACACATGAGGTGTAGTTCTCAAATACACATCTGGTCTTGCCACTTGTCCCTTTGGCTTTCCCAGAGGCAGAACGCAAGACAAGGAAACAAGAGCAAGTACTTGGTCCGGGAGGCAAAAGCAGGGATATGCAAAATGATACAGAGAAGGGAAGGTAGGCCAGAAAGAGGACATCATCAAATCAGTTGTTGCTGAAGGCAGCTGGAGCTTAAACTTCCCGGAAAATTCTGGAAACCGGTTTACAGCACATACCTCAGAGTTATTTCCTTGGAAGGACTAGGAAACTGGGGCATTTAGAAACCAAATTCTGAGAGTCACTGGTAAAGGCTGAGGTGATGCAGGGGAGCCAGCAGTGTTAATTTCCCAGAGCACCAGGCCTGCCCCACAACCAGGCAAAGTAGCTTTCATGGCCAGAGGAAAAGTCAGGCAAAGAAGTGCAGGTGCTGCTGATGGTTCAAAGTCAGGCTGACATGTACTAGAGTGATGAGGAGAGCATATGGATAGGGCACCAACAGCATCTACAATTCAGATAACCTCTGAGATGTTTTCCTGTAGAAACCGGTCTCTTATTTTTTATGATACACTAAGCCTTTTATAGTCTGAACCAAACCTTTCCATGGGAATGTACCGTTTATTCCAACCTTGTGAAATTTTCTATAGGTACACCCTCTTATACTGCTAAGCTCTGTACAAGGTGCTGCTTTTTCCCGGAGGTCTTTTCATTTTTGTCTTCTGACAAAGTCCTGTCCATCCTTCAAGAACGAGTTCAAATGGTGCTTAATCTTGGAAGCCCTTCCTTCTTTCTCCAGGTAGAAATGGTGTTTGGAATATTGTTAGAGTTCAGTAAATGTGTAAAGAATGGATCAGTGAGCCTCTGCTCTTACTGTTGAACACATTTACTTGTAATTATCTATGTGTCTGTTTTCACCATAGAGTATGAAATATGACCGGTCAAGGGCCATGTCCTGTCTGTCTTATCCCTTTCACCTACCACACAGTCAACATCCAATAAATGATTGTTGAAATATCCCCATAAATGAAAGTATTGAATATTTCAATATTGAATATTTTCAATGTTTCAGCATTGAAAAATAGCCCCTTAAGGAAAACTAGACATAAGACAAAAATTAGTACCTCTAAGTTCTTGTCATGCCTCTATCCACACAATTTCATGGTTAGTAGTTTCGTTGCCTCTTTTCAAAAAAGTGGAGAGAGGTATAAAATGAACTTCAAATTCCCTTCAAATTCTAAAATGCTACACAGCCTCACTTATGTTGCCTCTGAGGTAGAGCACAGAGAATACCACAGCTGATGCCTATTATGTTGCATTGATTGGTGGTAAAGTAGAAATGTAAGTGTGATGATGTTTTCTTGAGTTCTGGACTTGGTTTGTTTGTTTGTTTTTCCCTTCATAGCATCTACAAAAGGCAAGGAGCCATTTTTACCTGCCTCTGTGTATTTTTATTAAATGGAAAAAGTTATTTACAAATGCAGGCTTATATATGTTTTTTTCCTCAGTTTTGCTATTACATGCATTTCTCTCAGTGATTCTAAAGAGAGTAAAATAATTCAGAGGCATAAAGCGTTTTAGGGTAATTTTCATCTGGCTACAACACAATAAAGCTTTATCTCTAAGAAAGCTGCTCAGGAGAATATGCCAGTGGAGCCTAATGGAGTTGTATTTCCACTTTTCCACTAGAGGGAAATTATGTCATTGTATTATACCATGGAGGCCAAATATTTGCCAAATAAAACACATTGAAATGAATATTAAAAGCAGTCTAGGTAAACAACTCACCCTAGGGACTGGCTGTTTCACAAAAGAACCCATATAATCCTTCTAGAATAGAATTCAGATCAGTTATTACTTCTCTGCTCAAACTCCTTTAACAGGGGTCCATCACACTGACAGTAAAATCCACATCCCTGCCCATGGTTCACAGGGCCATCCCCAGATGGGCCCCTGCCTCTCTCTTCTGTCTCATCTCATGTCGCTCCCTGCCTCGTTCTCTGTACAGCAGCCACACAGAGTTCTTACTGATGTCCAGCTGCCACCAGCCTGCTCCCGAGTCAGGAGTTACACACTGCCTCTGCCCTCCACCCAGATTGCTCACTCCCCACTCGATTGACCTGCACCCCTCATTTTGTTTAGATCTGTGCTCAAATGAGTCTTCCCCTAAAGAGGCTTTCCCCAGTTTTTGATCTGAAAGAGCAGCCTGCATCCCTCTATCTGGTTTTCTGGCATTCTTGTATTTTCATGTCTCTTGGCAATACCTGCCATATTCTGTACCTATTTACTAATGAACTGCCTCCCTGTGAGGGTAGCAACTTTTGTTACCAATGTCTTAAACTGTACCACTTGGTTCAAACATTTATTGAATGAATGAATTTGTTGACTGAGTAAACAAATGACTATTCCTAATTCACATTTATATTTCAGTCAGCTACTGGCAAGATCAGTCATGCTTAGACTAGTGACCAGAGTATAGAAACCTGAGGAGAAATGCCTTTTTTAAAAAAACTTACTTACTAACTTTGCCATTTTTTTCTGTAGTTCATGGTTGATAGTAATTGACTTCTTGTTAGTTTTAAGACATTTAATACATGAAAGCACTCTTTCCCTCACAAAGTCACAGAGCCAGCTGACTTTTTTTTTTTTTTTTTTTTTTTTTTAGTTAATACACATGTAGCATTTACTGGCTGGAAGTAGAGGAAGTGTGAGTAATATAATGAGCTGTCAGTTGTCCTAACAATAACTTAAAACCTTTTCTGAGATTTTAAAACTATAAACAAGGTGTGATGTCCATTTTGTATGCCAAGAGATTCTCCTTTTATATGGAACTATTTATCCATCCACTCTATACAGTATGAAATGTGGTAGGTGCAGTGTTAAGCTACATAGCAAAAATGTTGCAAATTCTTATATCTGGCTCCAGAAAGGTTACTTGACCCCTAGTCAGAACCTAATAGAATGGAATGATTTTGTGGAATCACACCCTCATGATTTTTCTGGAATTCATCAGTTATATGCTAAAGAGAGGACTGTTAATGTAGACTTTCTGGGAACATTAATGATATTGGTAATAAGGATCTTTTATAGGTACTGAGAATAGATGACCATAGACTTTAAAGCACAGAACTCCAGTTTAATTAAACACACTATCCATCCTTCTGGTCTTTTTAAAAAATGTAATAAACTATATCTTTTTTTACTATATCAAATTTTTTTTTAAAGATTTTATTTATTTATTTATTTGATAGAGATAGAGACAGCCAGCGAGAGAGGGAACACAAGCAGGGGGAGTGGGAGAGGAAGAAGCAGGCTCCCAGTGGAGGAGCCTGATGTGGGGCTCGATCCCAGGACTCCGGGATCACGCCCTGAGCCGAAGGCAGACGCCTAACCGCTGTGCCACCCAGGCGCCCCTTACTATATCAAATTTTATTCTTGTCTCCTTGTTTATATGTTTGTTGTTGTACTTTTGGAATTTGCAGTATTTTTAAGATGAGTTAAATTATAATCATTTTGACTAAACATTTATGTGATGTATCAGGGGTTGGCAAACTTTTTATAAAGGGCCAGATAGTAAGTACTTTTGGCTTCGTGAGCCGCATGGTTTCTCTTGCAACTACTCAGCTCTGCTGTTGTAGCGTGGACACTACATCAATGAACAAGCCTGGCTGTGTTCCAAGAAAACTTGTTTCCAAAAACAAACAGCAGACTAGATTTGGTAGTTTGCCAACCCCTGCCCCATAGTACATAGTACCCCAGATTTTTTAAGATTGTTTCTTGAGGGTAGAAGCTATCCTATAGTAGAGAATGAGGCAGATGTATCCCATAAATACTAGTTAAGTTGATTTAAATAAAGTAGAAATTATATAATAGTTGATGCAATATGTAGTTATGATTTTGAATGGAAGGCATCATCTCTCATGTAATCCAGTGTCTCCCATATAGAAATATGCACAGGATAAGGACCACTTTAATTTTAGATATATAAGAAAAAACAACAACCCTTCCCTTTCCTGATGAATTGGTTTGTTTCATTTTATCAGATATGACTCATCACAGTTCCCCTTTAGCCCTAACAACTGACTTAAGAACTGAGAGTTAGCTGAGAACGAAGAGCTGAGTTTTGTGCTTGATGGTAGTAGCCAGCATTAGCTGATGTTTTCAGTACCATTAGCTCCTATGCCTTCATTGATTTCATTCTTTTTTGAAAGTAGGTGAAGAATAAATATATAAATGTCATCTGTTATATCTAATACAAAGGTATAATTGGATGTGGCTTCTTGACAAAGATGACTTTTGAGCCCCTTTTGAAGAATGAGAGGAAAGGAATGAAAATAATTTTTGATGAGAGGAATATAAGCAAAGACATGAAGATAGGAGTTACTAGAATCGTTGGCTGATTTATGTGGTATTGAGAAGCAGCAGTAAGAAAAGCACATCTTAAATCACAGCTTGACCACTTTCATCAGTACAAATGAATTTGAATTCCTCAATTCCTAAAGAGCATAAATAAATAGCAAGGGTTTGGGATATTTGGGGTCACTGTTCTCGGGGAACTATTTACAGGTTTGTATAGGGGAACAGTTTAGCTTATAGTACTACTTGCATAATAGTGATGCTTATATGTCTGTGAAGTGAGAATCACTACTTTGTATGCTCATGTAAATTATTATATTGCACTAATTATTTCATCAAATACTATAAGGTGAGTTACTAATTATTAGTAGAGTAATTCTTGCTATATATTGTGAAACGGTGTTAAAGAAAAAATTATTTATGTTTTAAGGTATACCATCTAGATAGAATAAGCAGTGCTTCAAATTTTTTGGCTTTTATGATTGATTACAAAGTAATTCTCATACATATATGTGTATTTATATGTTTATCCTTTTATTTCTTGCAAATAACATTTTTCTAATTTCTTTTTGCTTTTCTTTCAGTTGTTTTACAGGTTTGCAGCCTGGTCCTTTACCCAATCAAGTTCATTGAAACTGTGAGCCTGAAAATTTACCATGAGTTCAACTGGGGTTATGGCCTGGCCTGGGGTGCAACTATATTTTCGTTTGGGGGTGCCATCCTTTATTGCCTGAACCCCAAGAACTACGAAGACTACTACTAGAACCAACAGTCTCAGATTTTAAAAACGAGCAATCATCCAACAAAAGGATTACGTCTGTATCTTTTCTAACTCACTGTTTTCTAAAACACTTGTGGAGCATCGAACAGTTTGCTCAGTTGATTTAATATCTTTTGCCTTTTGGCTGTCAACATCATAACCAGCTTTTACATCCATTTTAGGGACCTGCACAAATTAAGAGAGCTGATTAGACATAGGCAAATGCTGCAAACTTCCAATATGTTCATGTCATTTTTCTTGACAAGTGAAGGGTCTATATGACAGCAACCATTGCGAGAAACTAGTTGGAATGAGAAATGCCTGAATCTCCTATTGCCTGCAGGGGAGCGGCTGGCATAAGCACCATTTAGAGGTTCTTTGGCTCTGGTAAGGATTCCACTGTTAGAGTCCTTATCACCTACTTATCCCACCCAATGACTAGATAGGCCGTGGTTATTTGCTTGAGTGAGTTTTTGAAAAGTGAACTGCCCTTTGGCACCTAATGGGAGTTCTGAATGCAATTGGTTAAGGGTACATATTCCATCTTCAAGAATACTCTTTTTTTTTTAATGGGAGGCAATGCTTTGGCAATCAGCTTCTCCCCGGGAAGGGAGTCAAGACTTGTAGACATGTGCTTTTCATTATGTGGTTAGCAACTGTGCCTCAGCCGTATCTAGAATGAGGAAAATTGAGAGTCTCTACTTTCCCTGGGGCAACTAGAAAGAAATATGCATGAGTTGCTTTTGTCCTAAGTACCCTTTAAGTCCTTTACCAAACATTACCGCAAATAATTGTGCGTATGTAACAAGCTTAAATATTTTTGTAGAAGGTGAACCATTAGTATAAATGGTGATAATTTGTTCTCTAGCCCTATACATGCATTTGCCTATTACACATAAAGTAATATTTGCTCTAGTGAAGTGATTTGAACACTAACCTTGTACACGTTAAGAGGCTTAGATTGGTATTCACACTTATTTACTGTACAAAAGTACATATTCCTTAAAGCTTTTGCTCTATGTTCTCTACTGTTTCACTGGAAAGTTTTAATAGAATTGTATAAGAAGAAAAATTGAAATGGTGTTCATCCGAAAATTCATGATTCTTCTGTAAGCACTGTAGTTCAAAAGAGAGTAGCAATTAGAATGATCATTTTGTTAAAAATTCAGTAAAATAGAAGGCTGCTTTTTTTTCAAGTACTTTAAATGTCTTTATTAAAAAAATAAAAGAATAGTGATAGATTTCTATAGATGTCTAAATGTCTCAGTAGAGGAGTAGAATTCATCTGGTTATCACCTGGTCCTCTGAAGTTAACTAATGGGCTAACTGATATGTGCACACAATTATGATGGATTTATGTTAAGGGAATCATTTGTTGGCTGTTCAAATGGAAGGAAATATCAATAATAGGGAATAAGTTTGCAACTAATCTCACACTGCAAACTTGCATTAATCCTGTTTAATATACAAATTTGGATAGTTTAATTATAAACAAACATATTTTTATATCAAATAATACAGTTCTAATATAAAAGTTATAGATAGTTATTTTTGTTAACAAAGACACTAAAACAGTATGTCCTGGTTTTGGCCCTTTTGCAGAAAGAAGCATTTGAAAAATCATTTAAAACCTACTTAGGTTCTATTATATTGCAAAATCCGTTAAGAGCAGGACCGCATCAATAGTATTTAATAATTTGCCTCCCAGAGCAGAGTTCTGCTTTCAGCTTGTCTTAAGAGCTGTTGCCAAAACAACAGGGAAAAAATCTATTTTATTATGCAAACACTTAAAAAAAAACCCTCCTATCTTGTGACTTTTCTATAGAATCACAAAGTAAATATGAAGAACCAGGCTTAATCTTAATTTAGCAATGACAGACAAAAGGAATTAAATGCATCCTAGAGAGAAACCTTTATAAAAGTGTATGATTCTCTATAGAATCATAAGAAACTATGGGTGGAAGTTTTCCAGAAAGATATTAGTATTATAGAATCTTTCAAAGCAATTTTCTTGAGAAATAGTAAAATCTGGGCCAGACTGTCTTGCAGTTAATTGCATATTGTCAGAGCAGCATGAGAAATACGATATTTGTTGGATAGGGATTTTGGCTACTAAACACTGTCTATTGTGAGAGAGTCTCTTTATTCCTGAATAATGGAAGAGCAGTACTTTGGTGCTGACATCAATGAGGCACTTTCCTTAGTCCTAGTAGAGGATGCAGTGTGCTGTTAGACCAATATCACATCTCAAGTCTTATCAAGTTTTCATTCTCTGTCAATATGACAGGCTGGAAAATGACAGAATATGTTATAGGCTAACTGCACACGTATTTGCAGTACACTGAAAAGTAGATTTCTTATATAACTTTTCTCCCCTTCCCAGTGAAGAGCCCTATGTTATATTTCTACCATCACTAATATTTGAAAGTATTTCATGACTAACAAGCTCAGTACAACACGAAAGTTGTTGCCCATCTGAAATGCTGTTTCGTCTATCAGAATAAACACATGTGAATTTTCACCTACATTACATCTTTGCAGCTTTAGGTTTGTTTGATGTTTTCTTACAAGCAAAACTGTTGACTATAAATCCATTGTTTATCTTAGAGAGCTATGTACACATACAACATAGAGCATAAAGTACTCAGCAGGGCTAGTTATTTGGATTTCTTGCACAACTATTTAGCTTTTTGTAAGTTCAACGTGTAAATTTTAAAGACAAATATAGAGAGACCTATGTGTTTGAAATATAAATGATATATATGGATTAGCATGTACTTGTATATTATTAAACATGCAATGAACTGACTGGTAAGTGACGTCTACTTGTATGGCTAGCAATGTAATTTATTCAGACTGTATTTTTGTACAGAGCAGCGCACACTAACCTATGCCTCTGTGTCCTCTTTAATGCCTAAAACTGTGCCTAGAAATTTCATCTGTCTTAAATAAAATTATACTTCATGCTGTTTATGCTATAGTTTCTCTATTGCTGTTCTATATTTATTATTTTTAAATATATGACATGTTTACTACTTAAATATGAATCCATGGTATTCTGGTTGTTTTTTCTAACAGTCCTCTGGGGGAAACCTGTTTATCACTCCAGTGGTTTTGAGTTTGCAGTTTCGTGATCGGTTCTTCATTTCATGATTTTTGTAGCTGACCTGAAGTTATCTATGTGGAAAAAATAAAAATAAAAGTGGTTTCACTGATGTGGTTTGACTTGTGTCTTCTCTACTGTGTAGACCCATTAACAGGTTCCTAAATTACATGTCTGCAAGTTCCTGTTCTCCTTTATAATACGTATTACTTAGAAAACAGAACTTGCCGTGACATGCTTATTTTATGTAAAACATTTTTAAACTAGTTTTGTTTCATATTCTCTCCTAAGATTCTTTCTGTCTCCTGCAGTTGAGTTATATAAACACTAAGAGAAAGAAAGAACGTTAAATGTCTCTTTAAACTTTGCTTTGAAATGCACAGGAAGGAGATACAGTGCAGCAGACTATTGGTTTTCCTACTCTAATGACACAATTAGAAACAGGAGTAGCAAAAGGGTCGATACTCTCTTGGTTTTGTTTCGTTTTCAGTGTTTGCAAAGGTAGGTTAAAACAGCCTCCCCTGCATTATTTCTCATTTTTAATTAGTGAAGCACGCTCCATTTTCCATGCACATGCGCATGTGCATGCGAACAAATCCGTAAAATTAAAGTTGAAATTTCGCATCACCTTTGTGTATTTAAATGGTGAGTGTACTTGGAAAGAAATTTAAATAAGGCAATAAAATGCACTTATATGGTTGCCAGAAATTTTTCTTGAAGATATAAATAAAACCACATGTAATTGAATAGACTTCTTGTGTTGATAAAATCAGTTTAAACATGAAGTACATATTTTTGTTAGGATATCCTTTCATGTCTCATGTGAACCCTTGAATGTTGAAAGGGTCACAGAACTCTTTTCTGCCAAAAAATATTATAAATCATCTGCAAGCCTATGCTATATTTAATTTCAAACTTCCAAAAGTATGCATATTGACATCTATAAATTCTAACATTTTCTATCATTTTGGAGATTTTCCTTTCAATGGCCTTATTATATTCTAATTTGATGGAGTAGCATCATTCATTTGATGTATTACATTTTCAGTATAAAGTACTTTCATTTGTATACAGAATTCTCATGAGCAAAACACTTTTACAAATATGTCCTGCCTGGTAATTATCCGTGACCCACTTTCTCTGAATTTGGAAGACATGGAGACATAACTTCACTCTGATTTGACAAGGGAAAATCCTTTGCCTTCAGAGATTTCATTGTGAACATGAAACAGGAAAGCGTTTTCAATTTGCTCTGCCATAATGGCCATATAGCCTGTTAGCAGTTTCTTTTATTAAGTCAGGTCCATCCTATGTCAACACAGTGTCCCATTTTGAAGGTTTTTAAGTCATTTGGGTTAGAAAATAAATTGGTAGTGAAATTATTTTCTATTCTGTTGAATAGTCCACTGAATACCTGAATTTCTGATTTATCAAATTCTCATGACCTTCTGTTAATAGCTTTTCAGAAGCACAACCTTAGATGGGATTAAAAGAGCAAATAAAAATTAGAATTATGTGCTTAGTATTTTCACTAGAAGCACTAATTTATTTGAATAACTTAACTTCTATGTCAACTATTGGAACGTGGTATCATAGCTACTTAATGCCAAAGTTAAGATCAGACTAAGTAACAAAACGCCATCTAATAAAATGCCAACAATTTTTCTTATGTGAGGCAGGTCTTCAGACTGTTTGGGAAGTCCTCAGAGTTTTAACAACTACGTGTTGCTATGAGCAGAGAGTCCCTATAGCTATACTTGGAAAAATCTGTTTTCAAAGAGTCACCAGCTGGATGACTCATACATTTATATTCCAGCGGTAAGTCTACTGGTTCCAAAGTATAACGAAGAGAACAGGAGCTGAACTGTTCAAGTGGGAAGAATAATATGTGGTGTTTCGAAGCCAAGATTAACAGCACACAAAGAATGGTGTTCTTTATAAAACTAAAGCTGTGTTGAGTGGTTCACCAGAGAAACTCAGTTTTGGCAAGCAATTATTTCCAAGTTGAATGACTTCATAGGAATAATGATTATAAAAGAAACTTGGAACGAGTATTGGAAAATCATGTCATCAAACCAGCAAAAACCTTGAATACTTCAATTTCTGCATATGACAAGAATTAATGAAGAAAATAGTATCTAAACATATATATACTAATAAACATACATACTAATTATATATAATAGATAATTACACATTACATACATGTGATGGTGGTACTGAAGACTGTCCCTTGGCTGCTTTGAATTTATCACTATAAAGGTAAAATAAGAAATAAACGGCCTATTTTTTTAATAAAAATATGACTCACAAGAAAAATTCAAAGAAACTGTTTAAAGTCTAGACAGACTCGAGGTTATTATGAATGATGAATTACATTGTTAAGGGATAAATGGAGGAGATACCTTGTGTAACTCTTTGATACCATGTGTTAACTGAAAAGACATACTCATGCTTAGGAACCTCTCCCACACACAAACTTCTCTATCAAAGTGTTTTTGGAGAGTAAGTCCCCCTTTGTGCTCATATCACTGTTCGGTGGGAACGTGGCAACTCCTAACGTAAAAAACAATTTCCCAATTTTTAACATTTAGGTGATTCTTCTTAAACATTATCTAGCTATTAAGGTCTTATTACTTATTTGCATTGTTATGTGTCTGAAAGAAGCAAAATGAAAAATTGTAATCATTGGAAGGAAAAATTTTCCTCTATCATTCAAGTTTTTTTGGCTGGTCTTAAGAATTAAATTGACATGAGACAGCTAAGCAGGAGAAAATCAAATTTAATTATGTACGTATGGGGACTCTATATATTATGTGGCCCACAGGCAGTCAGGCAGTTGAGCTTAAGAAGAAGTGGGTAGGAGTCTGGGGCTACAAAGGGAAGGAAGGGAATTCACAGGAAGTTGAAAATGTCAATGTTTGGTAAACAGTATTTGCCAAGCCTTCCAGAAACAATGGGACATAGAGGACTTGGATCAAGCAGGACTTGCTAGGTTCCTCCCTGTCTACTGCACCTAGTTCATATTATACTATAGTTATCTGTGATGATAGCTCTCTCCTGGAGCAGATGCTCTATCTAAATCCCTTCAGGCAGTTATGGAAGAAGCAAAAAAGAAAAACTCCTTGAGTCATCTGTTTCTTAAAAACAATTAGCCTAAAGTAATCCACAGGCCAAAAGACACATTTTGAGGAGGCAAATTTTGCTCCCCTAAATAATAAAACATTTAACACTTTCGATAATGAAAATTATGTTTCTCATTCAACTCCACCCTCTGAATGTTCACTGTTGGAACAAATTTGGCATAAATTTGACAAAATATAGAAATCCTTATGGAGGTATAATGTTTCATATAAAATTTCCAGTTATATTTTCTGAAGACCTTGATATTTTTAAATGCTGCTTAATGAAGCAGAATTTTGAAAAAAAAATCTATTCTCAGGGATTTCTGTGCAAGCCTCAATATTTAGCACATTTCTCTAGCCAATTTTCAAGACACCGAATACTTTGAGTTACTTTCTCCCATTTCTTCAGGCCTGTATTAAATTATTTTTGCCCTATCTCTATCAAAAGTCAATAAACATTAGTACATATTTAGCCAGGCCTTTGAGCTTTAGCAAGTTCAAGTATGATCCTACACACCAGGATCCACCCTTCTGTCAATGATTGGATAATATTTTTGAATTAGAAATGTTCTAGAAGTTGAGGTAACTAACCACTAAGACTTCTCACGCTCATTCAAACCAAAAGCATTATTTGGCTTCAGTTAGGTTTCTTTGACTACTGTGCTGTTTGGACCGGGAAAACACATGTAACATGCTACTTTCCCAAACTAAGGCTGGTTTTGATTTATTAATATAAATATACACAAATTTCATGCATTTATATGCTTAGAATGGTTTGCATACTATCCATCTTGGAACTGGAGCATTTTTAGATTTACAACTTAATGGAAATACAAAGTTATAGTCAGAGTAAGGATTGGGGAAAAATATCTACAGGAAAAGGAGATCAATCAGCTGCATCATCCAAGTTTTACCATTTAGTCATAACTGTGTGGTATGAGATTGTGTAGGTATGAGAGCAGAAACCTGACAGGTTGGTGTAATTGATTAGCTTTGGAGTCTATGCTCCACCCGTAATGATTTTACTGAGAACAGTGGAGGACATGGCAGGCAGCCATATTTGCACCACACGACCCTGCACCCCTGTTCAGAGGTAATTACAGCAGAGATGGTTCCTGCCTTAAGCTAGCCTCCTCTGTTTCTCTTGCCCATTAATTTGGAATTGGTCTCTGCATGTAGCTAGTAATAAAATGCATAAACCATGGGGTTTTGGGGGTGTGTGCAGGGATGCAAAGAAAAACTGCAGAGAATAAAGGAATGAAATAGATATGCAGAGAGAAGCAGTCAAGAAGGACCATGTAAGACCCAGAGAGTGGGAAAGAGTACCAGTTCTTAGTAAGGTCAAGCTGCCTGTGTTCCATGAAATACTCCCATGTCCTTCCAATAATTTCCTGTTTTGATTAAACCAGTTTTAGTTGGAACCAATAGAACCTTTTGTTAGACAAAGCACCCTTCATTAGAGGGTTCAATATTCAGGTTGTGCTAAATGTCCAAAAAAGAACTGGGAAGATTTCTTGGCACACTTCTGATCCCAACCCAGGGTGCCCAACACTTCATTTCCCTGTCAAAATTTACTCCCACTTGTCTCATTCACATTACAATGCCTCATTCACAGTACAATGTAGCTCAGTGAGAAGATTTTTAATGTAAACTCTCCCTTCTTTGTGTATATTTTTTCCAGGATCAAAGTCATATGCTAAGGGGGAAAGATCAATAATTATCAGATGGCACAAAAGCTGCCCTGGGATCTCGGAAGCCGGTCATGGTAATTTCTCCCCCATCTTATATCTAGAACGCACTGGCAATCTATATTAGCCCCAAAGAGCTGTTGCACTGCACAACCCCAGAGAGCACCATTCACATGTGTTCTCCAAGAATTCCAGTCTTGCTGACTTTGTCTATTTCTTTGAATTTATGACTTATCTTGAGGATTTCAGAGTAATACCTCACACACACAATATATTTTTAGAAGACATTATCTACTTGAGAGAGAAAGAGAGAGAGAGAAAATGAGCAGGGGGGAGGGGCAGAGGGAGAGAGAGAGAAAGGAGCAGACTCCCTGCTGAGCAGGGAGCCTGACAAGGGGCTTGATCCCAGGACCTGGAGATAATGACCTGAGCCGAAGGCAGACACTCAACTGACTGAGCCACCCAGGCACCCCTCACACACACAGTATTATCAACCAAAGTTTCCATTGCCTTCACTCTACTGCTGCTTTGGGCTCAGGTAAATCAGACCCAAGTAGAATCAAGCATTTTGGAGCAAACCCAGTAACTGCATATAGTAAAAGAGTCTACTCATCCAACTTCTCTGGAGATCTGATCTGCATGGCTGCTTAATAAGCAAGTCAACTGAATGGTTACAGTTATTCTTGGATTCCTTTGGCTAACACAGTGGCTCCAACACATGACAAAGTAGTTATATACAGGCACAACTAAACCCAAGGTCAAAGACTTAATCATCCCTACATTTGCATTCCCAACTCAACCTAGGACTAAACAAGGGACAGGAAGTTAAACCTCCCCCATTTTTGTTATTGTGTCCTCCGAAACGCAAATCTGTGTGTGTGTTTTAAGAAAAGAACATTACTTGTTCATGAAAATCCACTGATGAAATAGGTATTTCAGTATCACGACTACGACATAGATACTAACAACTTCAAGAGGAGGACTGTCCTTTCTTTCAATGAGACCAAAAATATTTAGGTGTTCACATGACATACTAGGATGAAATTTTTAGTTCTTCGTGCAAAGTATTATAGGCAGTCAAATTATCTGTCATCTCCACAGCTTTCATCCAGGGGCTAAGTCATCCACTTTGAGAGGTTTGGGTTTGTTTTTTTTTCCTATTTAATTTCAAAATAAAGTTCTATTGATTGATGTGAATTTCAGCTTTGATGGACATTTTTCTGTGACTCCGGATGACAGCAGATGGCCTCATGCCCTTAAGACAAACTGAACTGATTCACCATCACTGGTATAATACACGATCCCTTCTTTCTGTGAACAATACCTTCAGATTGTCCAGAGAAGCCACATGCACGCACAGCATGAGACAAAGAGTGGTTCTGACAACTGGTACTATTTTTTTTTAAAGATTTTATTCATTTATTTGACAGAGAGACAGCCAGCCAGCGAGAGA
Organism: Ursus arctos; assembly: GCF_023065955.2. Taxonomy (NCBI): domain Eukaryota; kingdom Metazoa; phylum Chordata; class Mammalia; order Carnivora; family Ursidae; genus Ursus; species Ursus arctos. The sequence goes on along the minus strand of NC_079873.1, from coordinate 28,955,007 downwards.
GGGAACACAAGCAGGGGGAGTGGGAGAGGAAGAAGCAGGTTCCCAGCAGAGGGGCCTGATGTGGGGCTCGATCCCAGAATGCCAGGATCACGCCCTGAGCCGGAGGCAGACGCTTAACGACTGAGCCACCCAGGCGCCCCGACAACTGGTACTATTGAGAAAAGAGTCCCTTAAGACTTAAGTGATAGAAGACTTCAGAGATATGGTGGGACTTTCTCTAGCCCATTTTAGTTGTTTCAGTATTTGATATCACTAAATACCGTACATCATCATTTTTCTCATTCGTTTACATCTCTCAGGCCTTCAAAAGATCCTTGAACACATTTAACAAAAGCCCAATTCTTTAGCACATTCTTTTTTCCTGTGGCCTGAGCAGCAAAAGACATTTGTTTTTTGAAATACAAGCAACTGTCCCGTTTCCTGGGTCAACGGAAAATAAATGCCCTGATATTTTCCATTCTTTTTTGGATCTAATAATGCAAGGCAAGACAATTTTGCATTCCTGACTCCTTCATCAGGAAAATGACATAAGAATCCACATAACAAACATAGCACAAGGCATTTAGGAGCGCTGTATTTTACACACTATATTTAAATGCTTCAGGAATAAGAATAGAGTCTTAAAAATACATCAGGTCAGGACTTGCTCCCTCCTTTCTCCAGTCTTTAAATGCAAACACATGCATACTGACAACTCTCAGAAAAATAGCCCTAATGAGAATTTCTCCCTTTCCCAAGGGGTGCCCTCTGCCACGATCTATTTATGGAATAATAGTGGGCTCCCTCCTTCATTCTCACATCCTACATTTAAAAGTGCAATTTCAATTTTTAAAGTATTGCTGAAAGGAAAGAAGTCATCTTTTATCACAGTCAGGTAAGGTCAGCAAGTCAGTAATCCCCCATTCACTTACTGACAGAAATATCCTTTCCTCCCACAGCAGACCAGAAAAGTGATTTATTTGAGATTGGCATTAATACATAAAATGTCCAGTACACCTAGCTATGCCTGGGCAATCCCTTGCATGGTCCAGAGGCTTCTTTTATTACCTGCTAAGGCTGTGAATTGAATCTGTTGGAGCAAGCATTGTAGATAGGATTCCCAATCCCCTCCCAAGCACTCTTCCATAATATCTAATCCTGCCAAGGCCAAAATATTTTCATAACGAAGACCAACCAAGAAGCCCTCTTTGCTTCTGTGCCCAGATGTTGACCTTTCCTCTGCATTTGGGTGCCCACACACACGGACGATCCTATTTACAGTAGAAGTTTTCTTTGTCTGTTGCAAACTGCATGGTTGTTTTTCAGTCCTCCAAATATTCACTTAGTTTTATCGTGTCTTTAATATGGCCCGAATGTTGTACAAGGTCACAAGACATTACTAAAAGTATAATCTGAGACTTCGCAGGTCTTCTAATTCAAGGAGGGAACACAAAGCATTGCACACAGAAACAATAATTCTGCCCTATATTGTGGAATACTTGCAGTCTCAAAGTAAGTCCACTAATTTTATTACAACCTGATACTTTAACGATATAGAGTATATAGCAAGATTTTGACCAAAATCAATACATGATTAAACAAAATGATATATGTAAGAATCAGTCTGGGTTTTCCTGCCCAATTGTAGGCTAAATATTTTCTTCTGGGAAAAAAAAAAAAGCAAATCTCTACCTGTGACCTGTATCTTGTATAATCTAAGACACAACTGATTGTAAGACTTTATGTACCAATCCAAGACTGGGTGGAGGAATGGTCTAATACGAGTCCTCTGACTAAAACTGGTTCACCAAAGGCTATAGCTTCAGTATAAAACTAAGCAACTCAATAGAGTGGCCACAGAGAAAGGACCAGTAAGGGAACCTTGATATTTCAACCTCAACACTGGCTGGCAAATTTGAACAACTAGTCAGTACTCATGTGAGTTTGAGGTCTGAATTCACACTTCTAGTGTGGTCCAAGAAACCTCAAGCAGAGAATTTAATTTAAAATGGTCTCAGATGGGTAGTGCCTGAAGTTGGCTGGCAAAAGCAAATGAAAATTCTCTCTGGAAGACCTTAACTTTGATCTAGTCTGACAAAGATTGAGGGTGCAGTTGATTATAAGATGCACTCTGATTTCACAGGTGTGAGAAAATATGTTTTAGGATTAATGAAATATGGTTATTACTTATTGGTAAGTGATTAAAAGACTTTTACCTCAGAATTAGCTCTTAGTTATGATTAAAACATCTGAGATTCAAGAAGAGTTGTCATATATCTTAGTTATTATTTTTCAGTGTCTTTAATTTTAGGAGACTTATCTATTTATCTTCTCAGATACGTTTCCAGCCTAGCAATCCCAGGCTAATATGTCACTTAATCACAAAATAATAATGGTGAAAATATTAGATAAGACTTTAAGTAGTTTATTTGAAAGATTTGCTCTCCATAAAAGCAGCCATTTAAAAAAAGCGTGATGCTTAATGGCAGCTTAGGCTAACGGAATTTAGATAACCCAGAAGATAATCACGTAGGGGTGCTTCCATACATGATGTTCTAATTCATATTGTTTGTTTGGTTTTAAATCTTTTTTATTGTGAAATAAAACACACATGAAAGTGTACAAATGCATATGTAGAGCTCAGTAATTTATCACGGAATGAACATCCATATAACCATAACCAAGATCAAAAAACTGAAATTGTCATGCTTCTCTCATCACTGTCCTCCCATTTCCCCCACTCTAATCATTTCCTTGTTTCCTTTTTCAAAAAAAAAGCGCTTCCCCATGTAGCTACTCATCTTTATACATTACAGTTTTCTGTAGTCTGGTTTCTGAACCCAGGAAAATGGACACATTCGGTAATTGTTTTGTTTCTGTCTTAGTTTGTTCAACATTATGTCCTTGAGATTTATCCATATTGTTGTGTGTAGCTGTAGTTTGTCCATCTCACTGCTCTATAGTATTCCATTATATGAAGGTGCCACAATTTATTTATCCATTCTACTGTGGCTGGACTATTACAGATATTGATGGTATGATTATTCTTATACAGATCCCTTGATAAGCTGTACACACACTTCTGTTGTGTATTTATAATTTGGAATATAATTGATGGGTTCTTGGGGGAATTCACATGTTCAACTTAATAAGTATTTCCAAGCAGTTTTCCAAAGCAGTAGTATCAATTTGTATGCCCAGCAGCCATGCAATAGAGTGACAATTTTTTCAGGGTTTTTTGTTTGTTTCTTTGTTTTTAGTCATTTGGCCTGTGGAAAATTTTTTCAATGCCTTTTAAGAATACATAAAAATTTGCATATAGCATTGTAGGATTAAACTGTGAGGATTGAAAACTATCGCCAGGCTCAGACAACGAAACAATGACAATAAGGTAAAATTTAGCAAGAACAATACAAAGCTACCTCCTCTGATCAACTACAGTATGAGGAGACTAAGTGTCACAGAATTTCACATGAAAAAGATGGTGGAAGGTTACGAAGGTGTCGTGGTCAGGAAAAAAGTGCTCTCCAAATCTGCACTAAGCAGGGTCAGTTTTCTCATAGCAGAGCTTGTATATGCCTAGCCCCTAATGAGAAGTTACCATTTCTCTCAGTAGATGTTTGTTAGTTAATAAAAAAGTTGAATGAAGGAATGACTGAATAGTTTGTTTTCAAAGCTGAATACTAGAGAAAGACACTCAAGAGCGAAGCTCTGCTGAGCCTTCTCCCTCTTTCCTATTTCAGAGGACAGAGACAATTAGGCGACAATTATCGGAGGAGAAACAAATGATTAAAACAGAAACAGTGAAATCAAGGCTTGGATTTTTTGGAGACTTTGATGAAACAACAGATTTTGTATAAATCATTTAAGGCTTAGTTATGCTTTTCAGAGAACTCTCTTTTCCTGTTCTGTTTAATCTTTTTTTTAAGGTTCCTTTTTGTTTTTCTTCTAAGTTCATTTTTTTCTTTCTCTCTTTTTAAAAGTGTCAGTTCTGTGTTTTATAAGAAAAGGACTCCTGCAAACAAAAGCCTCCCAAATCAAGAAGTACCTCTTCCAGTCATGCCTTGTCTTAGCTTAGGTGCACCCTTCCACAGTCATTTTTCTTCAGTTCTCCCCATCATTCATTTCACCCAGTGTAGCATTCTAGTTTTATTTTTTTGTGAAGAATATAATAAATTTGGGGGAGGGGGATGTTCAATATATATAAAAATGAAAAATCGAATGGAATTTAAAAAATTCATGCCCATAGAGAATATTCCATGTAAATAAAGTCACACCTCATAAAGTTAATGCCTATTAGCATCTCCAGACTTTTCTTTTTTATGTTTATTCCAATTTCTAGGCATAATCAGCTTCTTGTTTTGCACCATTTGTATTTGCATGCCTCCTCGAAGCTGAGGAATAAACGCCTGTTTCATTCCTATTTCCCTAGGTTATTTTGGTTCAGTGGTCTGATGTGTGTAACGCTTCATAAAATTAAGAAATATCTTATTAATGCCTTCATTTCCCCTTCAGGTTTTTTGTCTGTATGATCTATGCTACAGATTACACTTACTGTAAACTTAATCTATTTTTAATGACACTTGCCAAGAAAACCATGGCTTTATTTTTCTGTTTACTTGGTAGTTGCCGAGCAAATAGCAGCGGTCTATCACCGATTCGGAAGGAAGGTGGCATGCTAAATTTCACCATTTATCAGTTTTCCCTATGTAACTGGCATATCAAAGAACAGTGCATTTTAAATCATCTAGTGCTTGCCTGGGGTTTCTTTTTTTATGAGACAAAGAAAAAACTTAGTTGGAATTTTACAGCATCTTTGAAAAGGAGTTGCAGCTTCATAATAATGACTTATATTTTTAGTGTGCTTTAACATTGACAAAGCACTTTCAAAAAAAATAATCTCATTTCATCTTCACAAGAACAAAGCCATTCAGTATACTGCTTAGAATATGGCCTCTGAAGCCAGGCTCCCTAATTTCAAAACCTTTCCTCTGCCATTTACTGTCTGTTGATATGACCTAGGGCAGTTCACTGAACTTTTCTCTGGGTCACAGTGTTTTCTTCTGTCCAGTGAGGATGATAATAGTGCCTGTAGATTTGTTGTGTGCATGAAATGAGAGAATCATTTATATCTGTTAGTTACTGCCACAATAATATGTGTACTGATATAAATCATCTAGGGTATACAACTAAAAGTTTATAGCTGGAGGTTGGCTAGAGGTTGGCTATACTAATAATACCTGGTCTCTGGAACAGGTCTAGGGGTTGGCTGGATGTCAGTTGACCTAGGATGGCCTAGGCTGGAATGACTGGATGTCCTTAACTCCATCTAGATGTGCCTTATTCTCTATCAGTTTATCCTGGACCTATTCCTGGGGCAAAAGAAGGCAAGCCCCATTGCTAAAGTTCACTTCAAATGTCTGCACTCCCTCACCCGTGCTAACGTTCCACTGACAAAAATGAGTCAAATTGTTGAGCCCAGAACCAAGGGACAGGGTGGGTCAGCCCACTAGTGACAGGAAGACACTGAAAATGTATTATTGCAAAGGGCACAAATACAGGGAGGGGTAAAAAATGGAAGCTATCATTGTAATCCAGTACAACATGTGGAACATAGCAAAGTGCCTATAAGACAGAAGATTGAATAAATGTGTAGCTCTTACTATTAGGCTGATCCAAATGAAATGATCATTTTTGTAGATAAAAATGATCAAATATCAGCAATTTTATATGATTCAACCTCAAATTACCATTACAACTTCCTGTAAAAAAGAATTACCATCTACAATTTTCAGTGGAAGAAACTGAAGCCTAATTAATTTTCAAGGTTACTCAGCTCATAAATTTTAGCCTTTTATTTCAATGTAGTCTTCTGACTCTAAATCCGGTCATCTTCTCTTATATTACAGCAGCATTATGTGATGCTTGGTGATAGATAAATGATTGCAACTATGACATGACTTTGTATATAACACAGAGTCATAATTTTCCAACTCTTTTTTTTTAAACAGGCTTTAATTCATTTTATTTTTCTTGTATAAAACTATGTGGTGGCCACATCTGGAGCCTGGGTTCTCTGCATGGAGATTCTGGTGTGAGTCTTTACAGGCTGGTCAGTGAATTCCTAATACGGAAACTTGGTGAACACAGTCTCTTTCCAGAGGTCATAGGTGAGATAGCCATAGGCCCTGGAAATGGCATCAAAAGTGGCCTGGGTGAAGTTGCCTAGGGTGGCAGCGCAGGCCCGGCCTGAGGTGTGGCAGGTGTCAATACCAGCCGTCATCAGTAGCTTCTTGGGCAGTGCCTCTGGGGGCAGGGGTGAGGCGCACCAGCACAGAGCCACAGCGGCCAGTCACCTTGCATGGGATGGTGCGGGGCTTGCTGATCTTGTTCCCCCAGTAGCCTCGAGGCACAGGGATGATGGAAATGTAGGCTAGACTGCTGGCCCCACAGATGGCAGTGGCTACCTCCTTGGAGCACTTAACACCCAGACCAGTGTGTTGATTGTAATCTCGCCTGACAACAAATGCCTTGAACCTGGTCCGCTGGCCAGCACAGGTTTGCTTTTACACAGGCATAACCTTCAAAACCTCATCCTTGAGGGATGGCCCCCAGGAAAATGTCAGTGATCTCAGAGTCCTTGATGTTCAGGGAGAAGAGATAGATCTCCTCCCAGGGACTTGATCTTCATGCCCTTGACCAGGCAGCCCAGCTTGGTGACTGGGATCCACTCCTTGTCCTTGGCCTTGCTTCTGAGAGCCCCGCCCCCGACCATGACCAGGACGAGGTCTGGGATGCCGCTGCCTAATCCTCCACTGAAGCCTTGGCAGCCTCCCATTCCAGGGCCCCTGGGCCCTCCAGGCCCTCCTGAAGCACTGGCGTCATCCGCCATTTGGTGTTTTCTCAGAGAAGAAGCTAATTTCCCAGCTCTTTATCCTCATAAAACTCATGCCCTGCCAGTGAGTACAGACATCTGAAACACCTGGTCTTTTGCCAACACTAACCCTATAGCGTTCCATCTCCTGGTTACTAGCTCCTAGAAATAGAAATGAAGCTGGTAGTAGCTAAATGCTATATTGGTACTCTCAGAAAAGCCATCTCAAAAGCACTTGAGAATTTGTGAGTTATAGCTAAATACATTATTTCATGCTTACCTCACTTGTATTTTCCTAAACATGCTGGCTATGGTATTTTTTCACATTTATTTCTTGTTTGTATATCTAATTATATTTTAGCCAGTTAAACAGATACATTCTATATAAATATACATTTGGATTATTTTTACGTATGTGCGTGTTACATACTTAGCATTAAACTATGCATCACAGGGGCGCCTGGGTGGCTCAGTCGGTTAAGCTCTGCCTTTTGCTAGGGTCATGATCCCAGGGTGCTAGAATCCTGCCCCACCCCGTCGGGCTCCCTGCTCAGCGGGGAGCTTACTTCTCCCTCTCCCTCTGCCTGCCGCTCTCCCTGCTTGTGCTCTCTCCCCTCTCTGTCAAGTAAATAAATAAAATCTTAAAACAAACAAACAAAAAACTATGCATCACAATGTTTCTAGAGATGCTCTGTGTACTGTCTTTCACATGGCCTCTACTCAACAAATTGCCTTAGATTAGTAAACAGACATATAGTTACAATACAATTGATGTCCTTATGTGTGGATTTGGATGAGTCAATTAAATAAACATCCAAATCAAATTATTCTTACATTTACAAATCATGTTTCATATAGCTCAGAAGGAGAGAATATTTGTAAAGAACTATAAGCTATTAAAGCTCCTCATTATCATATATTGCTGCTGAATTAATTTTCCTTATCTGTCAGTTAGTATCTTATTTACAATAAATCTAATTTCATTCCCCCCTTTCTACTCCCACTAGGGTCAGAATCATGGAAGAATTCTTCATTCTCTGAAACACTGGTAATTTCAAGACTCCAGAATTCTGTTACTTAATGCTTTTAAATTAAATGGATTGCACGGATTTACTTTGTTGGCGTTGTCAGATCAAGAAGGACATGTATTTATTACTGGTGTAAACAGCCACAGCACCTTATCAGAACTACTGATGCACTAAAGACTCACACTTCCTAAGCATCCTGTTTTCTGCCCTGGGCCCGAAAAACATGTGTGCGAGGAACATCTGCCACATGCCTTCTAAAGGAAGTGTGAGGAGAAAGGGACGTGACATCCCAGGGCCTATATAGTTGATTCCTATTTCTGTCTTGTACTAGTTGGGTGACTTTGGGAAAGATATTTAAGTTCTATATTCCCTGTAATATTTGTATAAGCTCTAACTCACAGTGTTACATGGCATCAAATGAGATCTTGTGTACACTTAAGTGCCACGCAATAGTTGGTCAAGCTCTGAACTGCAGAATCCAGAGAGTCATCTGAGACATAGATGCTGATACATCTAGTAAAGGAGAAAATGAAAAACAGCCCACACAGCCTCTAAAGCTGAGGAAGTTACCCATCAAATCTTCCAGTTATGGTACTTTATTTTAGGGGGATTCTTTTTTTGCATATTATAATTGCCACAGATTATTTTGATTTGAGAATGTAGACAGCAGTATTTTTTAAACTTCTTTTTTACTGTGTTACAGCAAGAAATGCATTTTTATTTTAGTTCATTATACACATGCTGCACACATACATACATACACATCTGAAAGAAAAGTTTCATGAACTGTTGCTATCTGCCTTGCTGTCTAATATTTTCTACTCTGCCTTGTTCTACTGTAATTTTTTAAAATTTTTTAAAAAAATGGTTGATCAGTATCCCAGCAGCAATGTGTCACAACATATGTTTTAAAATACTTTGAAGTAGGACAGATCAGAATTTAAATCCCAAACCATCCACTTACTAGCATAGTGACTGTGAACAAATTCAACTCTCAGATTCCTCATTTGTAGAATAAGAATTATAATAGGAATAAACCTTATCTCATAGAGACATAGTGAGGATTATATCAGATAATTAATATAAAGCACAAAGTATAGTAGATGCTCATTATTTGGAGGTTTCAAATCACTACGTTTAATTGCATTAGAGATAAAGTTCTAAAAATGTATCTGTATTCTATTAAATTCAGAAAGGTCAGGCAATAATCTGGACAATTCAGATTCTCAAATTTATTACTCCCTTGACTATGTCATATAGAGAGAAATCAAATATTATTTTAGGAGGTTTAATATCCATGAAGACACAAACTTAATATCTAAACACCACTGACCTACTTTGGTGGGAAAGGGCATGAATGCTTTGGAAGCATCATTCTGGAACTTGACAAGTGCCTCACTGCACAAAGCCATTCAGGACGCTGGCCTGGTATAATTTAACTCTGTTCCCGAAAGCTCTAAATCCAGGCCAACATTTGTAAACACCATTGCACGACTGATTGCAATGTCACCCTGTTCTCTTTTCCCTCCTTACCCTACTTCATTTCCCCAACATGACTCAGAGTTTAAATTTATCTGAACCTTCCAAGTGTGTCTAAGAAAAGTGTATCATTGTTAGTCACTTACCTCCCTTTGGGCTTAGAATACTTGGCCAAACCCAAATGTCATATTTCAAACCAGACCTCTGTCTGTTTACTACTAGTGTGAGAAGCAGAAATTCAACTTAATTTAATTTGTATTTTCTCCCTGATTTAGAAATGCAAATTATTATATTCTGCTTTGTAGATGCTACAATGCACAATGCAACTGAGACCCTGTTGGCTGGCAACCCAGATGAGTGAATCAGTGGAGATGATTATAGGGAAGCAAATGACATGCTTACTTAAAATTCATTTCTCTTTAATGACAAGAAAATTTAATTTCAAGTTGCAAGCTACAGGTGTTTGCTAACAGACCTTTCCAGCCATTATGGTGTTTCTTATCACCCACCCTCTTTTGCCATGCCTAGTAAATATTGTTGACAAGGGGCTTCAAAACATTTTGCTGGTATGTTATATGTCTAAGTCCTATGGATTGCTTATCATGTCCTCTTGATATCATCTGAAACATAATGTGTTTTTATGAGGAAACTGGATGATTACTTAATTGCAGTGTTTCTGTTTTCACTGTACGTGCTACTGAATAGAAATGAGAGGAATATGGTCTCCTACATAAAATTCCCTAGCTAAGCTAGAAATCTGATTTTCATATCCCACTCATCAGGTGAATATAAGCCAAAAAAATCCTCCATCTGAATGGAAATATTTCATGCCTAGTCTCTGATGGAAGGAGAAGCTTATTTTGATCCAATCTATTTCAGCCACTTTTCCATTAAAAAAATCTTTAAAAATATTTTTGTGACCTGTAAAATGTTCAGGCAGCCTTAAAAATGGAATAACTTTAAACTAGCAGGAAATCTCATTAATAAAATCACTTATATGTTCTGTGTTTAATTACAAGCTCTTTGGAAAAAATATCACTGTGGAATGAGATATACTCAGAAATTTCAATGATAGAAATTTTAGGATTCAGTATCTTTTTTTTTTTTAAAGATTTTATTTATTTATTTGACAGAGATAGAGACAGCCAGCGAGAGAGGGAACACAAGCAGGGGGAGTGGGAGAGGAAGAAGCAGGCTCATAGTGGAGGAGCCTGACGTGGGGCTCGATCCCGTAATGCCGGGATCACACCCTGAGCCGAAGGCAGACGCTTAACCACTGTGCCACCCAGGTGCCCCTAGGATTCAGTATCTTAATAAATTGAACCTCAGGAAAAATACGGGAAGGTTAACCATTCATAAAGTATTGTCTTCCTTATGTGTAGGCATTCTGTATTTTTTTATTATTTTATTACATCTTTGTACCCTTATAAAAGGTGCTTAGTTCCAGGGTCTCTGGGTCAATGGTAATGACCTCTTTCCACTTAGGTTCACTGCCTATTGTATTTGGTAAACTTTTGGGCCTGTCATTTCAGTGAGGCTGTGAGTATGTTGTTGAAATGTATGTGTAATCTTGGACTCCTGGGTGGCTCAGTCGCTTAAGCATCTGCCTTTGGCTCAGGTTATGATCCCAGGGTCCTGGGATGGAGTCCCCCATCAGGGTCCTTGCTCAGTGAGGAGCCTGATTCTCCCTCTGCCTGCCATTCCGCCCTGCTTGTGCGCTCTCTCTCTCTCTGACAAATAAATAAATAAAATCTTTTTTAAAAAAGAAATGTATGCATAATCTTAAGATACTCCAGTTTGCCCAAATACAATGAAAATGGTCACATCAGGTGTAAGAACTAGAATTTGGACTAAAGGACAAAACAAACAAAAAGCCCTAAATGGATGAAAGGGATATGACCAGAGTCGTGAACTTAAGTACCTATGTGCCTGCAGAAATAACATAAATGAATGAGACTGGTTGTAAGCAAGACACATTTGGAGAGTGCTAGGGTCTCTGTGCCACTAAGATTGTAAGAATTTATTTGGTCCTAAGCTCAACTGCTAGGCTTATTTGAAAATGTGGATTCCTAGCGATTGCACTACTGGGTATTTACCCCAAAGATACAGACGTAGTGAAGAGAAGGGCCATATGCACCCCAATGTTCATAGCAGCAATGTCCACAATAGCTAAATCGTGGAAGGAGCCGAGATGCCCTTCAACAGATGACTGGATTAAGAAGATGTGGTCCATATATACAATGGACTATTACTCAGCTATCAAAAAGAACGATTTCTCAACATTTGCTGCAACATGGACGGCACTGGAGGAGATAATGCTAAGTGAAATAAGTCAAGCAGAGAAAGACAATTATCATATGGTTTCACTCATCTATGGAACATAAGAAGTAGGAAGATTGGTAGGAGAAGAAAGGGATAAAGGAAGGGGGGGTAATCAGAAGGGGGAATGAAGCATGAGAGACTATGGACTCTGAGAAACTGATGGCTTCAGAGGGGAGGGGGGTGGGGGAATGGGATAGGCTGGTGATGGGTAGTAAGGAAGGCACGTATTGCATGGTGCACTGGGTGTTATACGCAACTAATGAATCATGGAACTTTACATCAAAAACCAGGGATATACTGTATGGTGACTAACATAATACAAAAAATTATTATAATAAAAAAATAAACATAAAAAAAAGAAAAGAAAATGCGGATTCAATGTTTCCAGGTCCTCCCATTTTCTATAAAAAGTTAGAAATAGATTCCTTTTTTTTAAAATAAGATTTTATTTATTTATTTGAGAGAGAGAGAGAGAGAGAGAAAGCACAAGCAGGGGGAGTGGCAGTGGGAGAGGGAGAAGCAGACTTCCCGCTGAGCAGTGTGTCTGATGTGAGGCTCAAACCCAGGACCCTGGGATCATGACCTGAGCCGAAGGCAGATGCTTAACCGACCGAGACACCCAGGCACCCCAGAAACACAGATTTCTAAGTTGAAAATGTTGGCAGCCATTTAAAAAAATTACTTAAACATTATTTATAATAAATTCTGCTTTTTTAAAAAAATTTTATTCTCTTCATTTTGGTAGTTTGATTCAGAATCCAAATAAGGTCCACACTCTGCAGTTGTTTGATAGAGCTCTTAAGACTCTTTTTTAAGTAGGCTCCACACCCATCATGGGGTTTGACCTCATGACCGTGAGATTGAGAGTCGCATGCTCTCCCGACTGAGACAGCCAGTCACCCCAAATTTTGTTAGTTTTTTAACTTAGAGTCCTCATTCCTCCAAATTTTTAGGTATAATTTACATAAAATTAATTACAGAGATCTTAAATATGTACTATGATAAATTTTGGTAATTGTATATACTCATGTAAACTTAACCCTAAACAAGTTATAGAATGTTTCCATTACCCAAAAAAGATTCCCTCATTGTCGGTTCCAGTCAATTGCCCACCCAAGACAGGTAAGAACAGTTTTGATTTCTATCACGATAACTTAGATTGGCCTTTTCAAGCACTTAATATAAATGGAATGACACAGCCAATTTAGGTTTGGCTCTTTTTGCTCAATATAATGTTTTTGAGATTCATCCATGTTGTTACATTTATCGGTGGTTTGTTGCTTTGAGTTGCTTAGTAGTATTACATTCTATTCATCTTAAAGCATTTTGTGGATCAAGTCTCAAGATAGACTTGGCCTGCAGGAAAACAGTAGGTTATTTCTGGATTGGAGAGAAGATAATGGGTGAAGGGAAAAAAAATCTTAAATGCAGAAAGGATGAAAGAATAGACGATTATTGTGCTAGGAGAGTGTTCAAATAAAACAATGTAAAATAGTGGAAACAGAAGAACTGGAAGGGAGAAGAGAGCAAAGAACCCTGTAAGTAGACATTTCAAGAATCTGGGTGTGAGAGGGACATAGATGTGACAAAAGAAGTGAAGAAAATAGCTGATTCTGTGATGTGAGTATTTTCTTATTCACCCAGTGTTAGGAGTTGCTCAGCCAGTTTCCGGATTTCTTTTAGCAAGAATTGCTCTGTGTGTAGTTGTAGATTCTATGTGTTCATTAGAGGAGGTGAATTCAGGGGCCTATGTCACCATCTTGTACTGGAATCCTTCTTATGGCTTCAATAGTTATCTTGATATTCCACTACATGGATTACAAAGATTGTGCTTTTTTTTTTTCTTTACGATTCTGTTTCTTTCCCATCTTCCTTTCTTCTGATCATCTCACAGTAGTCTGACTCTTCAATGATTTACCAATCATTATCATTTTCCTAACTTGTGAAAGTTAACTTCATGTTGTAAAATTATCTCTGTATTGGTGATAGTTTAAGCACAGGTCTTATTTTTCCTATTTCTCACAGTTAAGAGAAATAATCTCCATTCTGTTTTTCATTAGGATCTCATGCTCTGCAATGAAATTGAATCACAATTCCCTAACAGTGTAGAGAACTTCAACAAGGCCATTGCCATCTATGATCTTTCCATAGTCATAGAGTAGATATAATAGAAATTACTTCTCCTTGAATCTCAGTATTCTAAAATTACTATATTTCAGTCCAATTCCCTTCAGTTCATAATTATTTTCCTCTGTGTTTTGTATGTGTGTGTGTGTGTGTGTGTGTGTGACAATTTAATACTTGAAGCTTTTTTTTTTTTTTCCAGTCCTGAGCTGTTCCATTATTTAGAGTTTAGAGTCAGTCTCTCAGCTACCAACAATGCTATATCTGACATTCCTAGAGATGGTTTGGTAAACCCCTTCTGAATTGGATTACACTATATGAACCAAAATGTATTCACTTATTTTCTGTTGCTTACAGTGTAGACAAGAACCATGAACTATGAGTATCCTATTTTAGCCTAAAACTCAGTCCAACAACAAAATATTTTACTTTGAATCAAGGCCAGAGGAGAGATAATGACATACTTTCATGTTGTTTAGAAGAATAGTTTTTGACAAGAAATACTAAAAAAAGTTCCTAAACAGTAAGGAAATATATTTTCTTGCATACCAGGAAGACTAGAGGTAGTGTACGGTCAAGTATAGAAACATCAGTGATTCAACGATTCAGTAAAATATCCACCTCTTTTCTTCGTTTTCCTTAACAACTTCTTTTCAAGAAAATGTCAACAGCAACAGTCATATGACCTTTGTGGAGCAAGAATTATCAGAAGAAATTCTATGCTCTTATTCTTCTTGTAAATTGGAACTCCTTCTGGAGCAGGAAATGGAGTACATACACAAACAAAACGGAGGTTCTGTTAGGAAGGAGTTAAGTGCGGCTTCAGCTATTTTCCATTCTGCTTTATTTTCTATTCTAATATCTCCTGAGATTTTCTTTATAACACATGGGCATTTAACAGCCATTCATGCCATTTAACATGTGAAAAGGTGGGTACTGAAAGTGCACTGGAGTCTAAGTACAAAGCGGTTCACAAAATGCAGACAGTGAATTTTTATATTGAAGAAATTATTCATAACTTTTAGAAACAAAAATCTTTCCAAATTGTTTATTTTAATTGGGTGTGTTTCCTGGCTGCAGAAATAAATAAAAACTTCTTTTAAATGTGTGCAATTTGTCTTCAAACACCAGAGATGTGCTGAGTCATTGATAAATAATTCACTTAGCCTGGCAACACGAACCAATTTTTGAAAGCTACAGACATCTAAGTTTCCCCATACTTTTCCTTGTTGAGATTAGCTAGAACAGATGAATGATGGTATTCTAATCAGAACAAAAAAGGGTATCCCCTTTAAATTTTCAGTAACCTGCCATGGTGAATTACTGATGTCAGGCCTAATCATATTATTTGTTCCAAGAGTCCTCTGGTCTGCTGCATCTAAGTGCTGCAAATAGTTGTGAATAGTTGATATTTCCTCCAGATACAGCCCCATTTGCAAATTAATGCACCTCCTAAAGGAGATGTGATAAGCAGGAAAGTGGAATAATTCTACTCCAAGTAATTTAAAAGTAAGTTTTAATTCATTTTATCCAGACCACTAATGTAGTTTGGAATTTTTCTCTAATTTTTATCCAACACTGCAGATTACAAGGTATTTTAGGGAGCATTTATTCAATAATCTGCCTGGTGTGTTCTCCAATATCCCTGAGTAAAATAAATTAATCTCCCCCCACCCCCTGCCAAAGCCGACAACTTGGATTCACAGAAATAATAGTAGTTATACGGTTTATGTAGATTGGAGTTAAAAGCTAATGTTGACAGGGTGCCTGGGTGGCTCAGTTGGTTAAGTGTCTGACTTTTTTTTTTAAGATTTTATTTATTTATTTGACAGAGAGAGACAGCCAGCGAGAGAGGGAACACAAGCAAGGGGAGTGGGAGAGGAAGAAGCAGGCTCCTAGCACAGAATCCTGATGTGGGGCTCAATCCCATAACGCCGGGATCACGCCCTGAGCCAAAGGCAGACGCTTAACGACTGCACCATCCAGGCGCCCCTGGGTCTCTCTTGATATTAGCTCAGGTCTTGATCCCAGAGTCGTGAGTTCAAGACCTGTGTTGGGCTCCACGCTGGGCATGGGGCCTACTCAAAAAAAAAAAAAAAAAAAAAGCTGACTAATGTTGACTGTGGAGTCAATAATTGTGCTTTGGTAACCTTGAATTACTTTTAAGAGTAGAGCCACAGAACAGAAGGTTGTTTTCACTGAGGTTCCACAGGTACATACCATTAAATATTTGTAGGTCAAACAAACTGGATCAGAAAAGAAAAACAATTACATGATGAGGCAATGTCCCCTTGTATTATTCAGCCTAAATATCTTTTCTCAAAGAATTAACTTATGAATTTTTTAAAATGCTGAATTACATTTATATATAATGAAATAAGCATTAATGCAAGTGCACAATTCAATGACATTTGAATGTATGCATGCCTTATTTTTTATTGCTAAATATTATTTCATTCTGTGAACATATCATTTTACTATCTTGTTAATAGACTTTGGGGTTATTTCCGGTTATCAGTTATTATGAATAAGATTACTATAAACATTCTCATATAAGCCTTTGTGTGGCCAAAATTTTTAATTTCCAACGAGTAGAATCACTGGATTATAAGGGTGGTGTATGTTTAATTGTTTAAGACATTGCCAACCAGTTTTCCAAGCGGTTGTACCACTGTGATTTGAATTTTCATTTTCATGATGCCTAATGACATTAAGAATCTTTACATGTACTTATTGGCTAGTCACATATCTTCTTTCATGTAGTATTTAAGTATTTTGTCCAGTTTTTATTAGCCATTTTTGAGAAATTTTTATATATTCTGGACATGAGTCCTTAGATATGTGTATTGTTAATATTTTCAACCTCTGTGTTGCCTGCATTTTTATTTTAAAGACAACTATTGAAAAACAGAATTCTTTTTTATTTCAAAGTCCAATTTATCGTTTTAAGTTCAATGTTTTTTGTGTGATTCCTCTAAGAAATCCTTGCTGACTCCATATCTGCAAAGATATTCTGCCATCTTTTTAAAAGAGCTTTTATGGTTTTAACTTTTAAATTTAGATCTTAATCTATCTTAAATTAATTTTTGAGTACCATGTAAGAAAGGAGTTGAAGTTAATTTTTTTCCATATAGTTATTATATTCAACTTGTTGAAGGTATTTTCCTTTCTCCTTTGAATTGCATTGAGCTCTTTCTTGAAAATCAGTTGAGTAAGTGTGAGTCTTTTAGGATGTATTCTGCTCCTCTGAGGTATTTGTACATCTATTTATAATACCACAATATCTCAAAATTGTAGCATTATAGAGAGCCCTGAAGTTAGGTAGTCTAAGGCCTTTAAAATAGAAATTTAGTCATTCATTTAAAATCTTATTTCGGCATGCTGTTTTCATTTGAACTTAGTTTGATATATTTTCTAATTTCCTTTGTGATGTATTCTTTTGCCTATGGATTATTTCGAAGTGTTGATTAATTTCCAAAGTTTGGGGCATCTTCTAAATATCTTACTCCTATTGATTTCTAATTTATTTCTGTTGTGTTCAAAGAACATACTCTGTGAGTGTTTAGTCTTTTCAAATTTATTGGCACATATTTACTGCCCAATATATGGTCTGTCTTGATAGAAATTTTATGTGTACATGAAAAGTGTGTTCAGTAATTGTTGAGGTGATCTATAAATGTCAATAAGGTTGAATTGCTTGATAGTGTTGTTCAAATAGTCTACAGCTCTATGATCTTTTGTCTGCTTGTTTATCAATTACTGAAAGAGGGGTAATGAAATTGCCTACTATGTGGACTTTTGTGTTTCTTATTTTAATTCTGTCAGTTTTTACTTCATCTATTTTATAGTTCTGTTATTTGGTCCACTCACTTTTAGGATTGTGATGTCTTCCTAATGAATTGACAGGTTTTTATATGGTTTAATTTAAATCTACCTTCTAAGCTATTTCTTT
Organism: Ursus arctos; assembly: GCF_023065955.2. Lineage (NCBI taxonomy): Eukaryota > Metazoa > Chordata > Mammalia > Carnivora > Ursidae > Ursus > Ursus arctos. Next base: position 28,937,249 of record NC_079873.1, on the reverse strand, counting down.
TCTATTTGTCCCATACATTGTTTTTTTTTTTTTCAGTCCTCATTTACTGCTTCTTTTGTGTTATTTGAATATTTATAGTCTTTTATATCCTTTATTGGATTTTGACTGCTATATTTGTCTTACTTTTACTACTTTATCTTGGGATTATTATTTGTATCCCTAATTTAGCACAGTCTCCTTAGAATTAATAGTGTACCACTTCATGTAAAACTCAAAACATTTAAAAGAGTATGATTCACAGGGTGCCTGGGTGGCTCAGTCGGTTAAGTGTCCAACTCTTGATTTCAGCTCAGGTCATGATCTCAGGGTTGTGAGACTGACCCCTGTGCTGGGCTCCATGAGCCTGCTTAAGATTCTTTCTCTCCCTCTCCCTCTGCCACTCCCCCATTCCTCCCTTTAAAAATAAATAAATAAATAAATAATAAATAAATAAATAAATAAATAAATAAGATTTTCTTTTCCCTCCTATACTTTGTGCTATTTTGTTATACATTTAACTTCTACACATGTTAAAAATACCAAAATGCAATATTATTTGTGTTTTAAATGTTGGTTTTTTCTTAAATATGGAAGCTAAAAGAAAAAGAGACAGCCTTTATATTCACCCACAATTTACCATTTCTATTACTTTTCTTTCTTCTTCTTCTTCTTTTTTTTTTTTTTTTTGTTGTTAGATTTGAGCTTTCTTCTAGTGCCATTTCTCTTTAGCCTGAAGAACTTTCTTTACCATCTTTCAGAGGTCAGGTCTGCTGGCAATAAATTTCCTCAGCTTTTGTTTATCTGAAAATGGCCATTATACCCTATTATTTTTCACTTTCAAAGGTACAAATTACATATAGTAAAATTAATCTTCTTTTAAAGATTTTATTTATTCATTTTGAGAGAGAGAGAGATGGGGGAGAGCAGAGGGAGAGGGAGAATCCCAAGCAGACTCCACGCTGAGTACACAGCCCAACCCCACAACCCTGAGATCACTACCTGAGCTGAAACCAAGAGTTGGATGCCCAAACAACTGAGCCACCCCGGCATCCCAAATCTTTTTTTTTCATGTACAGTTCTGCTAGCTTTGACAAACTCATATAGTCAAATACCTCCTTAATCAAGATACAGAACACTGTCATCACCCAAAACATATTCCTATGTGACCCTTTAAGTCAACCCATCCACCTACTACCAGTCACAAGCAACTACTGAACTACTTTCTGTCCCTATAGTTATGCCTTTTCCAGAAGATGATATAAATGAAATCATGCTTTATGTAACCATTCAAGGCTAGCTTCTTTCACATAGCATAATACATTTGTGATATATCCAAGTTATTGCATATATCAATAATTCATTCTTTTTATGCTGAGTAGTACTTCATCATGTGGACATACCACAATTTGTTTATCCATTCTGCATTTGAGAAACATTTGTGTTGTTTCAAATTTTGATGATTATGCATGCAATAAGCCACTATAAACATATGTGAACAGATTTTTGTGTGAACATATATTTTCATTTCGCTTGTGTAAATACCTGGCTTGTACATTTAACTGTATAAGAAACCACGAAACTATTTTCCAAAGTGGCTGTACCACTTAGCACTCACACTAGTGATATATTTCCAGCTATTTCACATCATTGCCAGTACTTAACAGGATTCTCTTTTTGCCGTGCTAATAGATGAGTAGTGATATCTCATCATGATTCTTTTTTTTTTTTTTTTAAAGATTTTATTTATTTATTCGACAGAGATAGAGACAGCCAGCGAGAGAGGGAACACAAGCAGGGGGAGTGGGAGAGGAAGAGGCAGGCTCACAGCGGAAGAGCCTGATGTGGGGCTCGATCCCACAACACTGGGATCACGCCCTGAGCCGAAGGCAGACGCTTAACCGCTGTGCCACCCAGGCGCCCCTCATCATGATTCTAATTTGGGTTTCCCTAATGATTAATAATATTGCAAATCTTTTCATGTACTGATTTGCCATCTGTATATTTTCTTTGGTGAAGTGTCTGTTTAAAACTTTTTTCCATATTATTAATTTTTATTAATATATTCTGGACATAAGTTCTTTCTCAAATATGTGACTTGCATATATTTTTCCCAGTCTTTGGCTTGCCATTTCATGGCCTCAGCAGTGTTTTCTGAAGAGCAGACATTCCAATAACAACAATACCACACACACATACACACACATACACACCATCTTTGCTTCTGAAGATACCTAACCTAGAGTTTCACTTAAATTGTTAATTGAAACAACCTCAATGCTCTTCCTTCAGCACCACTTCTTCTTATAAATATTTAAATTATCATATATAAAAAGGAGAGACATAAAGAGAGAGAAAGTGTATGCAGTTAAAAAAATTTCGAAGTGCACACTTATGAACTCATTCCAATATTATGCACTACCTTGACATAAGGTGAAAGGTGGAGAGCCTCAAATGGCCTGACTGTGAGTTATCTTTCCCACTTTGCTCCCATGGAAAAGATTCCCTAGCCAAATAGCACCCCCTATCAGATGAATCAAGTGCAGTTCCCATTTATTTCAGTAATAAGATTCAGTTCACTGCCAAGTGGCAGAACTATTCAAACAAGCCAATGGCAACCAAGGGGCAGTCCACCCTTTTTGATACTACAAAGCCTGTCTCCCACAGCCTCTGGTTTCTCACTCTATGTCCAAATGCAACCTCTTTGTGGCTCTGTATAGCATATGAATTCCTCCTCCCCTTGCCTGTGAGTGCTTGCGATAGTAATAAACGATTGCTCTCAATCTAAAAAAAAAAAAAAAAAAAAAAAGAGCAGTGTTTCCTAATTTTGATAAAGTTCAACTTACCAATTTTCTCTGTTTTGTACCATGCCTTTGGTGTTTTATCTGAGAAATCTTTGCCTAACTCAGGGTCACAAATGTTTTTCTTATGTTTTCTTCTATCACCCTCTTTTTTGAAGGATATTTTCAATGGATATAGAATTCTGAATTTACCGGGTTTCTTCCTTCTCCTTTCTTCCAGCATTTTCTTTTATTTTTTTATTTACTTATTTTTAAAGTAAACTCTACCCTGACATGGGCTTCAAACTCATGACCCTGAGATCAAGAGTCACATGCTCTACCGACTGAGCCAGGTAGGTGCCCCTCTTCCAGCATTTTATTTATTTTATTTTATTTTTTTAAAAGATTTTATTTATTCATTCGACAGAGATAGAGACAGCCAGCGAGAGAGGAAACACAAGCAGGGGGAGTGGGAAAGGAAGAAGCAGGCTCATAGCGGAGGAGCCTGATGTGGGGCTCGATCCCATAACGCTGGGATCACGCCCTGAGCCGAAGGCAGACGCTTAACTGCTGTGCCACCCAGGCACCCCTCTTCCAGCATTTTAAAGATGTTGTTCCATAATGTTATGGCATCTACTGCTTTTGGTGAGAAGTCAGTCACCATTTTGTATTGTTTCTCCCCTGCTAGTCTACTTAGGTGCCAACTCCCTCTTCTACCTCCTGAACAGTGGCCCCAGACAAAAAGCCAGATTGAAGGGTGACTCAAGCCCCATGTTTCCATTCTCTTACATAATAAAATTTTGAGCTATTTATGCTCAATACCCAGACACAGTTACCTCAAATAATTTGTGAAATGTCATGGTACTTCATGATAAGAGGGTAAGTCTGATCCCAGTTACTACATAATGGCTATAAGGAGAATTCTAGCATGTTTAGTATTCTTACTCATCTCTCTCATCCATGTATGAAGCAATCAACAATATATTTTTGGATACCTACAATGAGAGTGTGCATATTATTGAAGAGGCAAAGACATGGTCCCAACCCTTAACTAGCTTATGATTTTGTAGGCCTATATATATATATTTTTTTTTTATTAACTTATTTCATATTTTCTTTTTTTTAATTGAAGTATACTTGACACACAATGTTATATTAGTTTCAGGTGTACAACATAGCGATTCAACAGCCCTACACATTATGCTGTGCTCACCACAAGCACAGCTACCATCTGTCACCATATAAGGCTATTCCAATACCACTGACTATATATCTTATGCTTTACCTTTCATCCCTGTGACTTAGTCATTCCATATTGAAGGCTTATATTGAAGGAGAAAACAGGACAGAAAATACGAGTTTTTACAAATTGTTGAAACTCAAAATATATTAAGATTTCTAGAGTCCTGGGCTGATATCTCCCTAATAAATGCATGATTTCAAACCTCATTTTTGCTCAGCATTACCTTCTATTATCCACAATGGAAACCCTCACCCATTTCTCACAGTAATAATTCTAAAGTTTATCTCTCTAATGCTGGAATAATTAAAGATCCTTACTATAGATCCACTCATGGGTAGTATGATTGAACACCTTCATAGCTATCTTTTTTTGCTCAAATTCAACCCAAATGTGTATATTCAGACCTGCATGAAACTGGCCAATTGGGACCATTCTACAGTTCATAAGTATCAATGGAAGGAATGTACTTATTTGCTATTAGGTTGAAGTCCTGCTAAAAGGATTTCCAGAATTTGTTGATATTTGTCTTCCTCCTGCTTTATAGTCTTTGAAAAACTGTTTGAGCTTGGAAATAATTCTCGGACAAGTGTTTGACCTTGGCAACAAATATTTCCAAAGAAGTTAGCACCTGTATTTATGGCTTTAATCACTCGAAGAGAATAATCAGGAAAAACTACTTTATTCTAGGTCATGTGCTAGACCCACGGGGGCAGAGCACAAACATGCATAAGACTCATTTTTCACCCAACGGTAAGGAATACACAGTTTAGGATGAGAAAAGGACACATTAACACATTATGTGAATATAATTAAATTAAATTGTGTGAGAGAGGGAAAAAAAGGAGAGAGTGTTGGGGGTATGGGGAGGTAGGAACACGTTCTCTATCTTGGTGAGACACTAACTGGCCTTTTGGTTTAAAAAATATGTAGGAGAGCTCAACCCAACTCATTTAATTTAGGAAAAACTGTGGGCTGGGCATAAAACCTTGACAAAAACTCTTCAGGTCAACATTTGAACCTATAATATTGATTGGGACAGTGGCTCTGAAGTTCTGGAGCCGGAGGTTATAAATCTTTTTGCCTGCAGGACACAGCCTGCAGTTTGACATGTGAGCTCCTCCATCTCATGGCAGTGAGTGATTGATGGAAATTGCCTGATCTAGACTCAGACGTGGCCCAATGCAAACAGGCCAGAGACATGACATGGACGTGCCATATGACAAGAAATACGCAATTTGGAGTACGAGTCTTGAAGTAGCCAAAGCTGAAGTTGGCAGGTGCTTTGTCAAACAAACCTGAACTTAAGACCAGCAAAATCCGAGGCAAAGGTGGTAGCCAAGCAGCAAGGCAAGGTTTGAGGCAGAAACACCAGCAAGTTTTAAGTGAGGGGTGCCTAATTGAGTGTGACACTAAGGGAGGCTAGAGGCTTGATGTGTCTGTCAGCAGAGGGAAGGACAGTCATGTCATTGAACAGGACTGATACAACATTGTCAGTGTAAATACCAGCATTTTGTAGCTTATAAGATGATTGCGCCCAGAGGGTAAATCTGCAATCCCGACAGCTGTGTTGCAGTTTTAATGGAAGCAGGCCTTCCACCACTGTTCCTAAAGAAAAGGCAAATTCTATTAAAAATTCAACTTGCTTCTCAGAAGAGTGACCAACGCTAAGATAGGAAGGCAATACAAGGCCACAAATTTTCAATGCACATTCTATCATAACTTCGGATACTTAAAGGAAAGCACTTAGTTTCTCAAATTACTGCACAAAGTAATCTATGAAATGAAAATCCTTACAAACACCAAGTGCACTACAAGAGCACTTGAAGTACTTGGCAATCATTCTGAAGCTCTTTATTAAAACCCTAAAGCTCACTAAACCCCACACTGTCAGATGAAAAAAAAAAGTCATTTTGAATTATTCGTGGAGGGCACAGGATTGCTTCAGTTGATTCTTTTAAAGTTTTCCTCTCTTCTCCACTGCATTAATGACTATACTTGACAAAGACGTTATTGCCCACAGATTGGTGTAAATGATTTGGTTTTAGCAAAATATTTCTGCTAAAGTAGTCTTACAGAATGCATGAACTTCTCAAACATGTGGGCAAAGTTTTTGCTATCTCTCCAAGCTTCAATGCCCTTCATATGTAAACTCAGAACACCGAGTGAAAAATCAGAAATATATTCTAGTGACATAATCCTGCACATGGGCAAATGATTATACACTAAAAATGTCCATTGTCACTTAATATAAAATATTAGTATTTAGAAAAAATCTAAATATCCAAAACCAAATTAGTTATGGTATAGTTGTTCAATGCATTATCAAGCAACTGTAAAGAATCACATTCACAAAGGGCTTTAGTGGCATGCAAAAGTACCTGTGATACAGTGTGATTTTTTTAAATTAGGAAAGAATATTATGTTAACAGTGTTATGTTCATTTTTTTAAAAAAAATTTATTTATTTGAGAGAGAGAGACAGCACACGTGAGAGTGAGCACAAGTTGGGGGAAGGGCAGAGGGAGAGGGAGAAGCAGACTCCCCACTGGGCAGGGAGCCCAATGTGATGCGGGGTTCCATCCCAGGACCATGGGATCATGACCTGAGCTGAAGGCAGATGCTTAACCGACTGAGCCACCCAGGCGCCCGGTGTCATGTTAATTTTTGTATAAATTTCATGTAGAGGCTGGGGAAAGCAGGCACTGTCATAGGTTGCTGGTAGCAATGCACAATGATACAACACCAAATGGAGAAGAATTCGGTAATGCCTAACAAAACCACAAGGCATTTACCCTTCAATTTAGCAGTCCCACTTCTCAGAATTTACCATAAAGATATGACTCCAACAATGTGAAAATGCATATGATCAAGGCTATCTACTGGAACATTACATACGATTGCAAAATATTGGAAATTGCCTAGATGCCCGAGCTGGGAGAGAGGTTGGATAAACTGTGATATGTATGCATGAGGATTATACAATTGTGAAACATAATGAGGAAGATCTCTGTGAACTGATAAATAGTGGTTTCCAGGGGGATGATATTAAGTAAAAAAGGCAAAATGCAAAAGGGCATAAACATATGCTACCATTTGTGTGTATAGAAAGATGGAGAGATAAGAAAACATGCATATGTCTGCTTATCTTTACAAAAAGAAACACAGAAAACAATGAATCATTACACATATGGAGGAATAGGGTGGGGAAAATACAGAGGGGAATGAATGACACTTCTTTGAATGTATCTTTTTGAATATTTTTGACTTTTGAATGTATGCTAATGTTTTACATTATTCAAAAAATGAAATTAAATCAATAAGAATGAAGAGACAAAAAATCTAAAACTGAAAACAAATGGAAATAAATGAACTTAATTTTATTTCAAATGATTATCATATCCACATTGAGGAGAAAGGAAAAAAGGACTAATTCAATTAATTTAGGAATGAGGCAATTGATTATATATTCTCAGTCTCGGGCAGTGTTGTGGGGAGGAGAGGAGATTTGCAAACAAATTCTGATTTCTTTTTATTTTTTAATTTTTTAAAAAGATTATTTATTTATTTGAGGGGCGCCTGGGTGGCACAGCGGTTAAGCGTCTGCCTTCGGCTCAGGGCGTGATCCCGGTGTTATGGGATCGAGCCCTACATCAGGCTCCTCTGCTATGAGCCTGCTTCTTCCTCTCCCACTCCCCCTGCTTGTGTTCCCTCTCTCGCTGGCTGTCTCTATCTCTGTCGAATAAATAAATAAAAATCTTTAAAAAAAAGATTATTTATTTATTTGAAAGAGAGGGAAAGCACGAGCAGGGGGGAAGGTGTGTGGCGAGGAGTAGAGATTGAGGGAGAAGCAGACTCCCTAATGAGCAGGGAGCCAGATGCAGGGTTCAATCCCAGGGCTCCGGGATCATGACCTGAGGGGAAGGCAGACACTTAACTGACTGAGCCACCCAGGTGCTCCCTTGATTTCTTTTTAAAAGATTTCTTTATTGTAGTGGTATGGAGGAAGCAACTCTTAAACTATTTTACATGTATTATCGCATATGAGCAAGACTCATGATGCTGGGAGCCAGTGTTCTCTGTGGAAGAAGGGACATAAAAGTATAGAATGTGAGGGGAAAAAAGCATAAAATGTGGAAAGGCAACAGAAAACTCTACGGAAATCAATTAGATTTGGAAGTGTCACTGAGAATCCATGATTTCTTAAATGTGCATATATGTGTATGTGCTAACTTATGTGCATGTGCATATATATGTGTGTATGCAGGTTTGGATGTATATTTAGTTACATGTGTATACACAGGCATATTTTCTTAGCTCTACCCAGTAAGAGGGCCACAGAGCAAAGTTACCCCAGGAGCAATGAACACATATGACACCCAGATCTAGGTCTCCAATACCATTTCTCATGAAAGAGTCAGGACTCCTTAGAGAAATGGTTGATTTCAGGAATGAGGCAGGGTAGATACAAGATAAGCTTGGAGCATCTTGGTCTGTCTGAAAGTAAGTAAGAAAGAGTATATATTCAACAATGTGGATGAATCTAAAAAGTATTTTGCTGAGTAAAAGAAGTCAGACATAAAAGAATACACACCATATAAGTCCATTTATATGAAATTTGAGAATAGGAGATAGTTTATGGAGATAGAAAGTAGATGAGCATTGCCTGAAGCAAGAGTAGTTGTGGAAATTGACTGTAAATGTGCATAAAGGAACTAGGCAAATGTGATGGAAATACTCTCTATCTGGACTGGGTGGTGGTTACATGCATGTATATATTGGACAAATGTATCGCACTGTTTACATAAAATTAATGTATTCTATTGTGTCTAAATTTTACCTCAATAAAGCTTGTTTACAAAGGTGAAGGGGACGTGTACTCAAGGGAAAAAATATGCAAGGAAATGTAACAAAATAATCACACTGCTGACTGGGTGGTTTTTATCTTTACTTTTGTGCTTTCCTGCATTTAATACATTTGTCTAATGAGAGAAACCTCAATATTTAAGATAAGGTTGTATTTGTGTTTAAAGGCACTGTATTTTGTTTTGTATATGACAATAATGTGTGGCATTTCAGATTCTTCTCTGTGAGGTGTGCTGTAGTGGCAAACATATCACTCAACTGAAAGACCTGAGTTTGCATTCTGATTCTTCTACGGACTGCTGCACATTTTGTAAAGGTCATTTGACCTCTCTCAGTTGAGTTTATCTATAAAATGAAGGAAGTTGATCTACCTTAGCTCAAAATTTTCATGATACCTTTGGTACTAATTTAAGAACATAATATGTGAATCTTCTTAACTGAAATCTCAATAGTATTGGCAGAGCATTTGCATATTCAAAATCCTTTGAACTTTGCATGTGTTACATGTTTTTCCTGTAACCTATTACAATATAAATACCCAGAGGCCAATTTAGAGGGTCTTCTAAATCCTTGACAGAAAGTATAACTTATAAGTATCTTCAGTTTATTGCTATATTAAGGTGCTACTGATTTTGTTTATTAAAGAAGAAAATTAGTCTTCTTTAGTATTTTCTCAGCACTGAAAACATTGCAAGCCTGTGTTAGAAACAGTAGTAAACCTTCATATATATAATCACATTAACAACCTTTTTCCTTCTCCAGTGAAAGAATCATAGGCTATAAAAGTTACATATCCACTTTTTCTTTATTGAGTGAAATTGGCTTTTGATTCCGCTGATTACATGATAATTGAATCAGACGTCTTGTTCTAAGCGATATGTTTCCTTTGCTTTTCCATTTGTTTATTGTTGTTTGCATTGCTGCAAATGCATTAAAACTGAATGCTGATGAAAAGAGTTGAATTCTGACTGTCAGATGGGAAGAACAAGTTTGCTGGCTGCAGATGCCATTTTAACTTTATCTTTCAAGTGTAGATTCTTCTATTTGTCTGCAGCTCTTTCTCTAAGACACGCTTTTCTCTTCAAATCAAATAACGCCTTTCAGAAGGTAGAAAATGATGAGAGAAAGGGTTTTTTCCCCCATCACTGCTTATATCAGATGGCTGCATTAATGCCACAAAATAATAGGGAAAAGTTCTAAATTGGACCTAGCAGTGCTTTATGTCACATAAAGTAGAGTTTTAGCTGGCTTTTTATGATTTCATCAAGAACTAAATAAATTTAGCCAATATTCTAGATATTGGTTCTATAAAATTCTACATTTCATTTACATTTCACAGTTCTGGCTAAAGGGCTTGTTCGGCCAATTATTGAAGGAGCCAGGAAGAATATGGTTCAGTATTTTGTTATGTTATGTTTTCACAATACTCATATACAAGACCCAGGAATCTCACTGACGTAACAGGAAGTGACTTAATAAGTCCAACTCCTAATGACGATACATTCCGGGAAATGTACATTCAATTGTGATCTTTACCTTCAACAACTTACAAATGAGTTTACTATGCCCGAAAGTGCTGTTCTCTATTGACAATATGTGAAGACATTGTTCAGTGTAAGAAAACGGAAGCAGCTGGTACTATTGTGTATGCTTCAGATCACAAGAAAATGAGAGTATATCCTGTTTCCACCTTATCCAGAATATCTCTACTGAATCTCACAAAATTAGGAATCAAATTATTTTGAGGACTTTTTGTTTCTCCTTATCGTAATGAGATATAATACTTAATGACTGAAATTTGTTTCATTTCTAGAGATTCCTGCAATTTGGGAAAGCTAGTAAGAAAGCATTATTAAGACAAAAACAAAACAACGTGGCAATGATTTGAGCTATAAACAGTCATGGTTCTCCTACCTTCTCTTTTAGTGAAACACAGATGTTACATTTGCAACAGACCTTCTGTGGTAATGTGTTTGAGAATAAACACCGGCAGTTTCACTGAAACTAATTTACCTGCTTTTGATTAGTAATGCTTAGCATTTTAAGAGCCTGGGAGGAGGGGCGCCTGGGTGGCACAGCGGTTAAGCGTCTGCCTTCGGCTCAGGGCGTGATCCTGGCGTTATGGGATCGAGCCCCACATCAGGCTCCTCCACTACGAGCCTGCTTCTTCCTCTCCCACTCCCCCTGCTTGTGTTTCCTCTCTCGCTGGCTGTCTCTATCTCTGTCAAATAAATAAATAAAATCTTAAAAAAAAAAAATAAGAGCCTGGGAGGAAACATGGGAAAAAGAAATCATTCAATCACTGTTACTTCATGGACGTAGCAAGGAAAATTACTTAAATTAAGGTCTATGCCCAAGTCCATTCTCACACCTCCCAATAGATTTCTTAGTGAGGCCCTTCAACCCAGCTAAGGAAGTAACCTGGTGTTTTTGTTAAGCACTGACTCCTAAGAGCCAGAAAATCCACAAGAGTTGCTTGACAGCTGGTGAGTCATTGAAAGAAGATGTAGAAAGAAAAAATAGGGTTAATATTTTAGCATCAGCTTCTGTTTTTAAGTAACTCTATGCCCAACGTGGGGCTTGAACTCACAACCCTGAACTCTACTGACTAAGCCAGCTGGTCACCCCTAGCATCAGTTCTAGACAAAGTCCAACATGTAGATGCAGTCTAACTTTCCATACGATGAGTCAAAAAAGGATAACAGCATCTGGCTTACTATTTCTAGGTCAGAAAGCAGGCAGAGAAGGTTAGAGAAAACATAGGTAGTGGGAACAAAGTTAGACTCTCTGAGTTATATCACATAAAATAGAGTTACTCAATCCTAACTCCATACTTAGAATCACCTGGAGAGTTGTTTGTACTGTCTGGACCTTGATGCAGAAAAATAAATCCATATGTCCAGAAGTGGTCATGGGCATGTGCAGCCATGGTTGAGAATCACTGATTTAAATGATCATAACTTTTTTCCTAGCATATTCTTGTGATTGGTAAATTTTAAATTGAGAATATATAATTAATTGTTTAAAACTATTTTTTCTTGGGGCACCTGGGGGGCGCAGTCAGTTAAGGATCCGACTCTTGGGTTCAGCTCAGGTCCTGATCTCAGGGTTATAAGATCAAGCCCCACATCAGGCTCCATGCTCAACACAGAGTCTGCTTGGGACTCTGTCTCCCTCTTCCTCTGAACTGCCCCCTCATGCTCTCTTTCTCTCTAAAATAAATCTTCTTAAAAAAAACTTATTTTTCTCTACTCAAAGAGCATTTGCACGGTCTGAGGGTATTTAGTAGAGCAATACTATGCTAAAACATATTTAAAATATGATCATCTTGTTTGGTATATGATATAAACTCAGTAAATGTTAGTTTCTTTTTTGTTTTTCCAACGAATCTAAGTATTGATATATTCACATACACAAACATACATAGTAGTTACAGGACACTAAATAAGTGTGACAATATTTTCATGGAAATAGGGAATCAATCTTACTTTTCATTAAAAAAATATTTATTTTATATATAGAGAGCATGCATGCATGTGTGAGAGGGAGGAGGGGCAGAGGGAAAGAATCTCAAGCAGATCACGCCCCCCACATCCCCTGTAAGTGTAGAGCCTCGTGAGGGGCTCAATCTCACGACCCTGAGATCATGACGTGAGCCAAAACCAAGAGTCTACTGCTCCACAGACTGAGCCACCCAGGCACCCCTTACTTCCTATTATTATTTGAATGACAACCAATTGTTTTCCTACAAAAAAAAAATCCTGATTTGAGTTTAAGCAGTCTTTTCTAAAAGATTTTCTTATTTGCAGTTACAAAAAGAGTAAGACATCTGTATCAGAATATTTTTGGTTGCAAGTAACAAAAAATCTTTGACAAAGACGACATTTATTGGCTCAATTTTCTGAAAATTCCAAAGGTGTTTATACTGTAGGTTGGTGTGGATGGCTTCAAGTTAGAATTAACTCAGCAAAGTAAAAGTGTCACCAAAAGCAAATTTCTCTCTACTCTGTCTTTCATGGGGTTAACCTGCTCTCGGGGCTAGCTCTCCTAGCTCTTTCAAGACGGTTTCCAACACAAGCTGTGCCACAGGCTTCCTAGCTCCTATTCAGTGAGCATGTGTAAAATTCCCTTCTTCCAATCATAAAACAGAGTCTTGGTTAACACTTTACTTAGACCAACTAGGTTACACCACATGCTCATCCTTAACCAATAACTGGTCCAAAGTGGATGGGGTTATGTTGATTGGTTTGGGTAGGCCCAGAACTGGAACCAGGGGGATAGGTAGGGTGGGGTGGGGATGGACAGCCTCACTCAAATGACAAGGTTGCCTCCTGTGTATGTGTGTGTGTGTGTGTGTGTGTGTGTGATGGTAAGTAGGTATATTCCAGAGAAAGTAATCATCAATGTCTACTATACTGCTCAAAATAACATATTAAAACAATTGATCAAATAAGCATTAATAAGTCAGAATTCATGAATGTATGTAAACATTTTTGTTGACCAACATGTATGGTTATAATATTAGATGGGATTAAGATGCAACAGAAGGTTTCCTTTTTAGATTCATGAAGAATGTAAGGTATCCAGCACAATACTATCTTATATACATTTATAAATCCACATTATGTATGATTTTGAGTAAATTGAAAAAAATTTTCCACTATAACATCTCTTGTCTTATTCAAATATTACACTGGAAATAATATATGTAGTTCATATATATATATATATATATATATATAGTTCATATATATACATATATGAACTTTCTCACATCAAGATGCTCTTAGTGTTTTAGTAATATTTTCATGTGGGATCCTAGGCCAAAATAAATATGTAAGAGTTCTGTTTATAGAATTGTTCACTCCAAACAACAAGTATTTTTGTACTAATGACTGAGTAACCATTTGGGAAAAAATAATACATATAAATTGAAAGAAAAAATGTAACTTTTACTTCATTCTTAAGTAACCACAATATGTGTTTGCTTTTTGGGCACAGCACATCTCAAACCTTGGAATCAGTTTGGATACCATCACCCTCATTTCTTGTTCTATATTGATTTGCATACAGTGCTTCCTTTTTATCATGGCAACTGCCAAAATCTGGCCTCACAAAGATACAATCTTATCAAAGGGAATTTCATATGATCTAATAGTGAAACTGTGAACTACTTTGCCCTAGTAGTGCCCACAATGTCTGATAAATGTTACTGGACTTTTTTTGAAAATTTAAAACATCTCTTAATGTCCTATGGTAACTTCATACACAGTTTGGGAACTGCAGTGACAGTTGTAATAGAAGACAAAGTAAAAGTCAGAATTGGAAAGCCAGGTTTCCAAATTGAAAATATGAGGAGGTTTCAGGTAGTATTAAAAAAAAGGAAGTTACCATACAAGTTTTTCAATATCTTCTTAAAAAGTTAAATATTTGATCTGTATAACACATTTTTTATTTACATACCTTTTGCCCCTGAACACATTATTGGAAAAAAGTACATTATAAGGTATAAATTAATCTTTGGAATTTTAAGAACTACTTCAATAAATTAGCATTCTATGCTCAATATTACCATGGAATTACAAACTCATTCTCATCAAAAATGGGGAGAGGTCCGTCCAAGAAGAGATACAACCTCATATTAATGTAGATTTGAAATTTTAGTACACTTATAACTAAAACAGTACCAGTACCTACGGTAATAATTGCTGGGACCAGTCAATGTTCTGAATCCATTGGCTTTATCAACTTATCTCACACTTATGCCTAGGGAGATATTAGAACATAAAAAATTCATCCCCTCTGGATTTCCTTTTACAATGGCTGATAGTCACAGAATTAGGGCGGATAGAGTGCTTTTTTTTTTCCTCCTAAAAAAAAAAAAAGCAGTAAAAACTCACAGGCTAATGTATCACAGTAAGATTTTAGAAGGAGAAAAATCAATTGTCAGTAAGATACTTTGTAATAAATCTTACAGTGGTGACCTTGTTTGGCTGCTATATACTGCAAAAAGAAGAGAAGCCAATCAAAATGGCATGAATGATTAATGCATTTCATACAAAACCCACAATATCCTTAGAATATATTTGCTAAGGTGCTGCAGTGATAAGAAGGCAAACAAATGATAGAGCTCAAGTAAGGAGCTTCAGAAGGAGTTCTTAACAAAGACACATGCAGTTAATTTCTTAGTTTCTGTTGACTGTATAAACCGAAGTACTAATGCCAGAATACACGTTGTAAGGAAAAAATGACATTCAAATTGTAGGTTAAAGGTGTGAAACTGGGGCTATATAGATTTTATTATTGAATAATCCTATAAGTGGATTATGTATTCCGCTGTGCCGACATAAGTTTAGTCATATGATTTGATTTGGCCAAATGCTGTGTGTCACTTTTTAGCACAAATTTTAAGACTGAATATGTGGTTCACCATATGTTCTTCCCTCTGCCACAATGACCGACACTATTCCAGGCTAAGGCTGCTCCCTCAATGTAGAGCAGAGCTGCATCTAACCCTGGATGGGCATGTGGAATGACTGAGCCACTGAGATATTCAGTGTTTGTCACTGCAACATAATCTAAACCATCTTGACTGATGCAAGTTATTAGCCATTAGTATTAGCAAAAACTAAGTGTGAGTACACACAAAAAGGAGAACAATAACAAAAAACGCAATTGCTTTCATAAAGGGTATATCAAGGTTTTAGAAGCAGCTGAAAATGTCAGGCCTTGGAAATGGAAAAAGGAGGAAAGAAATCCTTGGTAATGACCACATTTTAGAATCCATGGCCTGGGACTGTAGTGGTCAGAGCTCTCATGATGACTATCCTCGAATAGCCACTGTCATATAGTTTCCCTAAGCTAAGAGAGTTTCAGTTGTTTTCTTGTGGTCACACAGCTAGTAAGGGACAGGCTCAAAATGCATTGCTTTCAATTCTATTACACTGTCACCTGAGTACCTGGCTAGGTGTGGCAGCTGTGGGGACTACAATAAACAGCCTCTGGTTGCAGTGCTTTCAGGCTTCCAGATTTGCTAAAGGCATTTAAGCCTAGGATATACTATCCCCAAGAAGCACCCCACCCCCCCACCACCTGCCAATGACTGAACATGATAAGGGTATTTGGGTCTGGCCATTTCCGCCCAATGCAATGTCTCCTCTACGGCTAATCTTCATTCTGGGGCTCCCTGTTGGAATGCTGAGGTTTTCTCAGAGCTGCACTGTGGTTTGAGGCTTTTCCAATCTCCTCCTCCTAGTTTCCCCACTCCCTTCACAGGTGTCAGACCTGTATCACGGTATGAAGGCTTTCCTTGCCTATTTCTGTTCTTTTAGCCCTTATCTGATATAGGTTTCACCTGTGTAACAAAACTTAGTCTGTCACTTGTTACAACGGTAAGGAAGACTTTGTTTAGGACCTTTGTGATAAATGTCAACACTAACATAATAGGGGAGAGAGCTCAGGCTCAACTTTTAATACAACAAAGACAGCTGTGAATTAGAGCCAGTGAACAGAATGAGGGAAGTCATTGGATAGAAAATTACTAAGATAGAGACATCAAGGCTGGGAAGTTTCTTGCTAAATTCACTTAATGGGATTCGTGCTGAAGGCAGGCCAGGGTGATCAGATACTAAGGAGGGGAGGTGGGGATTCTCACTAAACTGTTTTAGCAGGTTCTTACTAAAACTGGGATGGGCAGGCCAAGGTCAAGGCCCAAGGATGAGGTCTAGATGAAAAGTGGATTCAGAGGAGCCTATCTAAAGTTTGGTCAAGAAGAGTCTTTGTCACATCCCAACAAATATCTAATACTTCTTACTCCATCTTCGCACCTACTTCCTGGAGGTTCTGAATTTTCACACTAGATGAACTGGGAAATCCAATCAATACCTGTTTTGTACCAAAATATGTAGACCTTTATGCCTAGATTACTATGGCTTGAAGGATAAGGTTCCTCCTGTTTAAAAAAAAAAGAGAGAGAGAGAAAAAAAAGACGCTTGAGTGCTGGTAATGTGCTGCCATCTATGGACTATTTTCTGTTTGTTAAGCATTGCAGGTAGGAGTTTATACAGATTGTCTCATTTAATGCTCATATGATGTTGCCAGTTAGATATTATGACTATTTTTATTTTATACATGAAGAAACTAAAGCTTAGGTGAAATGACTTCTGTAAGATGTTCCTTGCAATGCACGGTGGAGGAAAAATTCAGGCCCAGACCTGTCATATTTTAAATTATTGCTATTTGCCCACAGCTAAAATCTTAGTTGATAAATTACTGTTATGCAGGTTTGCTAAGTATGGGGAAAGCGGTATAATATTTGGAGTTTGTTTTATGGTAGGAAGGAATTGAGAGGTACAAGAGGCTTTGTGAGTATAACATTTTATGCATACTGTTCCCATTGTTATGCCTAGCCCCTGGAGAATAAAACCTGTTGGGAGAATCACAATTTGGGTATACATCTTCTTGAATGGGGAGTTCTATGGTTAACATATATCTGAGAACTGTACAACAGAAGAGAAAACAGAGAAATTCATGTTACATTCAAAGTGCTTTTCACTTCTTTTGCATAAAGAGAATCTAAGAATACTTGGCCATGGACCCAGATTGTTATTCTCAGCTCTCTAGACAAGGAAATGGTTGTGCCAAGCACTATCATTCTTCTGTACCTGCTCCTTTGCAACACCTGTTCTAGCCTAGCCAATAGTGGCCAGCAGAGAGAGTTGCTGATTACACAATGGAAATTGAGTAAGGAAGCAGCAGATTGAGAGAAATCAATATCCATAGTCTAATTGGCATTGCTTGTTTCTCATCCATTCCTAAACCCTGACTTCTAGGCCATTGGTTCTTCATGCAACCTAATCCAAGTGCACCACCTTGGCCTGAGTCGAGAATGGATCATTCATCCTTTAATTCATGAAACAAATATTGGGTACCATAGTTGATAATATCACTGCTGTGCCCAAATCCCTCCGATTCCGTTTTACCAGATACATGTGTACCTTTGTACACTTTGATGTGCTTTCGCTTCCAACAGCCAGCAACTTTGGGTCCTTTCCACAGGATTGCCCTTGGGCTACTGGTGCCTCTTTGCTTTAGTTCATACACAGAGCTGGAAGTACCTGGGGATTTACAATCTGTTTGACTGGCAGGGCAATTCCTTTTCTTGGATAAAGATAACTGTGAGACTTAACTTTCACTCCAGAATTACCTTATGGGATCAGGTGAAGTTTTACTTTACACAGGAATTTCCCTGAAATCACATCCTTGCTTGACTTCCTCCCTTTGCCTGTCCTGCTTGCCCTACTCCCCAACCAGTTTCCTCTGAGTCAGACACACTACCTTAATAAATCACTTACACAGGATTCCCTGTCTCAGAGTCTTTTTCTAAACCTAAGAACAGCACTTGCTAAGTCTAAGTCATGATGTGAAGCAGTAACAATGACTCTTGCCTTCAAAGGTGTAATTGAATGATCACAGTATTTTATGCTATAACACAGCCAATATATATTATAAAATGATACTACTAAGAAGGGAGTGGTTATCATGAGCAAGTCTCGTTAAAGAAATTAACATTTAAGCAAATTCTTAAAGGGTGAACGAATGAGTAGGTATCCACTAGGATGAAAAGAAAGAAAGGGCATTTTAAGCAGGTAAACAGACTCTACTTTGATAATACTCTCCCTGGAAAGGCATTTGGTAGACTTTATTTTATTGTGGGAGAAGAGCTCCACTGTGAACTCTTTTTTTTTTTTAAGATTTTATTTATTTATTTGACACAGAGAGACACCCAGCGAGAGAGGGAACACAAATAGGGGAAGTGGGAGAGGAAGAAGCAGGCTCCTAGCGGAGGAGCCTGATGTGGGGCTCGAACCCAGAACGCTGGGATCACGCCCTGAGCCGAAGGCAGACGCTTAACGACTGCGCCACCCAGGCGCTCCTCCACTGTGAACTCTGAAAAGGGAAGGGCCCCTCCTGAATTACGCAGGTTATATCACTAGCATCTAATATAGGACTTAAGACAGTGTTTAAAATACTTTTTTTTCACAAGTGAACCCATTTCCAGAATGCATTCTGGCCTTTCTCCATTTTCTGCCATCTTCCTCAAATTAAACAATAATAACAAGAGAATCCTTGACCCATAAAAAAAAATGACAGGAGTGATTTAAATTACCCAGCCTGTCTGCATATAACAGGAAGCTACCCAAGAGACTAAGATGTTCTTTCTTTCTTTATGTACTAATTCATAAAAGTAGCATTTAATCACTCTCACTTATTCTAAAGTCCCTACTGTGTTTCAGGCACTCTGCAGTGTTCTGATTATTAATCATGGTCATTAATAACTTAGGATTTAAAATTTGGGTTTTAATACACCCTCAGCTGCTTATTTATATGACTTAAGCAAGTTACTTACCTTCATGAAAATAAACATAGCGCCCACCCTGTAGGGTGCAGTGAAGAGTCTATGAGTTAATGCATGGAAAATTCAAATCACAGTGCCTGGCATATAGTAAGTGCTCAATAAGTGTTAACTGTCACTATGTTGGTGTTATGGCTGCGGTTGTTGTTTCTGTTATTTGGTCATACAGCAGATTTACATAGATTCTGAGACTTTTTTGACGTAGAGTCAAACTTTTATTGTGTTCTGTTCTTCTGAAAGATCAAGAAGAATGGATGATTACAGCATACATTTACAGAAACCTTAACATACCAATCAGCTACAGAATGCTTAGTCTCCTCATTCATCTCAAAAACTAAATGATTAACTCTACATCTTGGCAAGACAAATTCATATATAATCGGTTGGCTTCCATTTAGTGAATGACTATGTAGATTTCCAGTGTAACCAAAGGCACTACTGTGTGCTGAAACTTCTCCCCAGCAAACAACGAAAAATAAATGCTTTTTACATAGTAAAAAAGCCCAACTTTAAAGATATTCAGTTAAACAATTGATAGATATTTAGATGTGCATCAGCCATTGTAAGCCACTTAGGAAAGATTAGAAGTTTTTAATTTCAGAGTTAGAATGTACGCATTTTGGACATCTAATTCTGTGATGCTAAAAATCATTGCTCAACTTATTTGAAATGAGTAATCAGTTATGGTTTTCCCATTGGTAATTTTTTTTTAGAAATATAATTCCCCACTTAATATGTTTCAATTATTTTCAGATTAAAATGTCTAATTTGACAAATTAAAATTAGGACCTCATAATCATTATTTATCTAAGACTTTAGTATTAAATACATGAACTAAGCATTTGTTTTATTTTATTTGGGATAACTGATGTCAGTCACTTGCCAACCACTTCAGTATAATATTCTGCACATAATAGCTGGCAGAAGACACTGGGGATTTTTAAAAGATAATTTGAATATCAAGTCCAGTGAGGCCTGTCATTTCTCATTGCTTGGTTAAGTAAAACCTGCATAAAGACTTAACTGAAATATCGTATGTTCCTTGACACCTATACTTTAGACATAATAAAGGCATCAAAAAATGGTTATTAAACCTGGGAGTTTTTGTCTCAACTCATTCCTTTGTATTTACAGTTGAAAGAATAGAATTAAAAACCAGGTTTGATATTTTACACTACTTTTATGCACTTAGCTTATTTCAAAATAAAAATGATGTACAACACATAAAACTTTTATTCAGCTCCTCACTGTGGTATAGGAAATGGTGTTTGTTTTTTAGTATAAACTTGAAAAATGGCTCTGACAAGTTTCCAATACTGTTCACACACTGCTTTGAAAATTTTCTTTAAGGGTCTTCAAATCAATATTTTTTCATTTTGTTCCAGCAAAGATAGCCTTCCCTGCTATTGTGAAAATTACTTCCCTTTGCAAGTAGAATGGCAAAACCTAAATCATGAACATCAGAAGTTCATGAATTTCTAATTTACATTGAAAAGCCCTAAAATATTCTTTACACATTGAGAAAGCTTTGTAATTCAAACAGTATTTTTTAACAACCTTAAAATACCACCAAAATTATTCTTGGAATGCTTGGAAAAGTGTTGTGTGAAATTGTACTGCAATGCTTAGGTACCTTATTGAATTTTGTCCTCAAGAACCATCAATTTTTACAAGTCATCTGAATAATTTCTTATACTATCAAGCACTCTTATCAATAGGTATTTATTGGACCCCAAATTTCTTTAAGTGTTGTATACAATGTAAAATAAACAGAAGATATAGTTTTTACTATTAGGAAACTTGGTTCTTATTTGGGAAGATAAACTAAATGGAAATAATTCTATTAGAGAACTGTTAAGCAAAAATCTGTATGGTACCACTCTAAGTTTAATAGTTTATAAAAGAGGAAGATCATTAAAGTCTGATATTTATGGAAAAGTCTCAGGGGGAATTGAGGCTCACAACTGGATTTGAAGAATGACTAGGATTTAAGAATAAAATAAGAGACTATCACCATACTTCCTTAGGTTTTCATCTAAAAATATCCTTTTCATCTTCACAGAAAATATTAGATTGTTAGTGAAGGAGAGCAGAATTTGCCACACTAAAATATGCCTTTTTGGCATAAGGATTATCTTGAGCTGGTTATTTTTTTAAAGATTTATTTATTTATTTGGGTGGGTGCAGAGGGAGAGGGAAAGTCCAAAGCAGACTCTGTGCTGAGCACAGAGCCCGACAGGGGGCTCAATCTCACAACCCTGAGATCAGGACCTGAGCTGAAACCAAGAGTCAGGGGTTTAAATGACTGTGTCACCCAGGCACCACTAGAACTGTGCTCATTTTTAAGAAACAGCAAAAGAGAAGCTCTGAAAACAGAGCAGAAGCCACCTTTTTGTAAGAGACACTTACATTTATAAGGTAAATCTGTTTGTAAGGGTGTCTTCCTCTCTGTTGCAGGAACAGGAGGATGACTCTAAATCTCTTGAAATTCTGATCAATAAAAAAGGCAAAACACAAATCTTCATAAACCTAACCTTGTTAATGAGGCTTTTCATGCTAACCTCCCATAACTGGCACCCAACCCCCCAATATCTTCTTTTGTCTTTAGCTGGAGATAGTATTTAAGGTGGTGACTTGAGCCATTGCAGGGAGTTACTCAGTTTTCCTGGGTCTCTCCCATGTTTACAGGAGGTATACATATTACTAAACTTCTGTTTGCTTTTCTTCTGCTAATTTGTTTTTATTATGGGATTGTGGGAGGAAGTCTCAGCAAGAATCTAGAAGAGTAGAGGGAAAATTGTTTTTCCTTCACTACATTAGTGAGCAGTATAAATACTAATGAAAACATGTACCTTGGAAAATTAGAAGTATGTATAGACTTTCGATAAACACCATTAAAAATACATGTATAGAAGTATGTATAGACTTTTGATAAACACCATTAAAAATACATAAATACGTAAGATCATTTATACATTGTGACTATTTTTTCATATCAGACTATATATATATATTTTTTAGTGGTTTAAGGATTGGCTATATAGTCAGAGACAGACCTTGGTTCAAATCCTGGCTCTGCAGTTTAAAAGATATATGATTTGGGGCCAGTTATGGATCTCAGTTTCTCCATCTATAAAATGGAGATAACATTTAAAATCTACTTCATGAGTTTCTGAGTAAATTTTTTTTAAAATGTAGACATGTACTCTGTCTATAGGACCCTAGTAAATATTCTGCTTGTGTTAACTATTAGTATATTCTATTTTTTATGTATTCTGCCTTATTTCACAAAGAATTTGGAATTGTGGCAATAATATATAGAATAAAATAATAATAATATATAAATTGAGTGATTCCTTTAAAATTAAGTCAGGGGAGGCAGGTGGGAGGACAGGGTAATTGGGTGATGGACATTAAGGAGGGCACTTGATGTAATGACCACTGGGTGTTATATACAAATGATGAATCACTAAATTCTAACCCTGAAACTAATAATACACTATATGTAAACTATCTTGAATTTAAATAAAATCTTAAGAAAATAAATAAACAAAAACCAAATAAAATTAAGTCATTATTTCAACTCCTCTTCTCAAACCCTTCAATGGGCTTCCATTTTAATCAGTAAAACCCAAATCTTTACAGGGGCTAATAACATCCTCTAATTTCTGGCCTGTAATTAGTTTTGATCTCCTTTCCTACTACTCAGAATTCATTCCAATATAGTCCCGCTGACCTCATCAATGTTTTTTAAGTGTGCCGGGCAAATTCTTATCTCAAGGTTTTGGCCTTTCACATCTCCTCTGCCTGGCCTATTCATCCTCCAGCTATCCACAAAGTTCCCTCCCCCATCTTCCTTCTGTGTACTCTTCCCAGGCCAACCTATCAAAAATTGAAAAACTCATTCCTGGCTAAGTACATTTTACCCTTTTACTCTTCTTTTTCTCTATAGCACTTACCACTCTCTTATTATTATTTTGTTTACTTATTTCTTGTTTGACTTTACCACTAGAAGGTAAGCCCCATAAGGGCGAGGATTTTGTCCTTCTCATGTATTGCTGTATGCACGGTGCAAAGAACAGTCTGTTGCTTAGTAGTTGCTCAATAAATACTATTGCTGTTCATCTAACTATGTCAATAAGCCCTTTTGCTCAACTATAGACCCCAAAAGTTGAAACCAGAAATAGACAAGCTCATTTAACTCGTGCCCTAACTGAAAACCACTGTGCTTATTTCTTGCTGTACTTTCTTGAGGCTATGATGAAGATGTTTTGCAATGACCAGAACATTCCAACCACCAGGCCAGAAAATCCCTGAAAGAATGCCTAGAAGACCACACTCCACATATCCCCTTCCCTGCCCATGATGAACATGCCTGCGCTGAACACATACTGATGCCTACCTATGATCATGCACTCTGGCTGCTCTCTTGCCTGCACCCCCCTGAAACGCTCCCTTTAAAATTCTAGGTGTCCATCTTGCTGGCAGAGAGGTCAGTTAGTAAAGCTTGAGCCTGCCAGCTCCTCTAGCTGCTGGCACCTAAAATAAATTTCTCCCTTTTTCTTTTCCAAACTCATCTTGAGTTAATGGCTTCTCCTGACACATGTTCATCTGAGTTTATTTGGCAACAGTATTGGCAAACCCAGCCAGGAGCTATGCTTTTGATTTGTCCAGCCCCCTCAGGATTCCTCAGAATGGAACAGTTGGTTGTGGCAGTATGCCAGGGCTCACCTATTCGTTTCCTGAGTTGGCGGCTATGATAGATCAGTAACAATTACTTGCAAATTTTATGAAATGCCATTTTGTTTCAAATAAAGCTATCTTTTTAAAAATATTCCCTTTTATTGAATAAATATATTGCGCATTTATTATTGCATTTAATCTTCATAGTTACCTGGTAAGCTAGGTAGAGTAGGAATTAGTATTCATTTTCTCACATAATGGGAAACTAAGAATCCAAAAGGAGAAATGACTGGTTTAAAGTCATACCATTAGTAAGATGCAGAACAGGGCTAAGAAGTTATTTTCCTTGGCTGTTTCCTTCATTTGCTGTTTCCAGAGTTAGCTAAATGAATGAAGTAAAACTTAGGGTATATATCCATGCTGTTGAAGTTGATCTAACATTTTAGATTCACTGGGAATTAAGTACTTCAGGGCTTTCTTCAAGAATCCTTCTGTTAGTTGCAGAACTCTGTTTCTAAGGAGTTCATGAATTTTTTTCACTTTTTGCCTGAGAATATATTATAGATTCATCCTCTTAAAGAAGTGTACATCTGTATAATAATGAATGTTTATTGCCTGCCTAACATGCATAAAAATCCACTTGTTGCTGTATAGACAATTGCTGTTTGCTCATTCTAGAATGCTCTTCCCTAATCTGAGTTCCTTATCCTTCTTTCTCATCACTTGGGTCTCTGCTCAATGTCATCTTCTTAGAAAGGCCTTTGTTGAATTCCTTATCAGAAAGATCCCACTCTTGGGGCGCCTGGGTGGCTCAGTCATTAAGCGTCTGCCTTCGGCTTGGGTCATGATCCCAGAGTCCTGGAATAGAGCCTCGCATCGGACTCCCTGTTCCTCTGGGAGCCTGCTTCTTCCTCTCCCACTCCCCCTGCTTGTGTTCCCTCTCTCGCTGGCTGTCTCTCTCTCTGTCAAATAAATAAATAAAATCTTAAAAAAAAAAAAAAGAATATACTACTGAATTCTTTGCACTGAGATAGTAATTTCTTTGCTACTAGGTAGATTTGACAATTTAGATTAGCATTTAGAATAGTGACTGATGCATAGTAATAATTTAATAATAAAGGGGAGCAGAATTTGCCACCCCAAAATATGTCTCATTGACATATAGATTATTTCAAACTGATTATTTTTTTAAGAAACAGCAGACATGGGAGAAGCTCTGAAAACCAAGTAGAAGTTACTCATTTGTCAGGGATATTTATATTTATAGGGGAATCTCCATTTGTATGGATGTCTCCTTCTCTGTACCAAGAAGAGAAGGATGACTTTAAATCTCTAGAAATTCTTACCAATGAAGAAGACAACAACCTGAATCTGCAAAACAACCATAACCCTTGTTTACTGTGCTTTTCCTGGTAGCCTCCCATAATTGGCTACCCCATCCCTCAATATCTTCTGTCTTTAGCTGGAGATGGTATTTAAGGTGATGGCTTGGGTCATTTTGGAGAGGTACTCAGTTTTCCTGGGTCTCTCCCATCTCTACAGGAGGTATACATGTTATTAAATTTCTGTTTGTTTTTTTCTGTTAATATGTCTTTTATTACAAGGGGTCTCAGCCAAGAACCTAGAAGAGTAAAGGGAAAATTATTTTTCCTCCCTTACAGTAAAAACATGTTGATTGAAAAAATACTCTTATTGTACTTTTAGGCTCCAGAGCATCCATTACAATTGCAGTTAAATAATAATTGTGGACTTAACTGTATACTTTTATCCATTCTCCCGCTGGAATATAAAATTCATAGAACATGAATTGTATGTTTCTTGTTCATTGCATTTTGGTTAAATGGTTCAATGCATTTTGGTTCAATGCATTTTGGTTAAATAGAACACAAGTTCTATTGCTTACTCTCAAGGAATCTAGCTAATTATTCTCTATGTGGAAAAAAAAACGAGGAAATGAAATGACAATAAAAAAGAATTTAACAGATCAAGGTAACATACAAGTAAGAAATCTGATACATGATTGGTACTGCAGTGTAATATTAATATATTACAAATAGTATGAGATTAGATACTACATATTTAGCGTATATGTTCTTAGAAGTGTTACAAAAACACTAAAGGGTGAGAGACCAAAAAATAAAAAGAATGCAAATGTTAGATGTTTTAAAGTTAATGACTCTTACAAGGGAATAGAAAAAGTATGAGGAGAACCCTGAGATAGATGCAGCTAAGGGTTGCCATTGCAGTTAAATAGTGAGAGAAAAAGGCTATGAATTAGGTTACCAGGGGACTTGAACTACAGTTTTAGGACTTCAGACTAATAAAGTTAATTTGTGTATCAGGACCCACAAAATGGAGGTACCCCCGTTGGCCTGGCCTATATCACAAATCTAAACCTAAATCAGCCTGCATTTACAAGAAACACCTGTCGAATCCAAACCTATACCAATCACAAAGTTCCTACTCAGCTTTAGTTAGCTTAGAAAATAGGACCTGGGCAGGGGGTGCCTGGGTGACTCAGGTGGTTAAGCATCTGCCTTCCGCTGGCTCTGGTCATTATCTCAAGGTCCTGGGATTGAACCCCTGCCCCTGTCTCAGGCTCTCTGCTCAGCTGGGAGCCTGCTTCTTCCTCTCCCTCTGCCGCTCCCCCTGCTTGTGTGCTGTCAAATAAATAAATAAAATATGAAAGAAAGAAAGAAAAGAAAAGAAAAGAAAAGAAAAGAGAAAAAAAAAAGAAAAGAAAAGAAAAGAAAAGAAGGAAGGAAAATAGGACCTGGTAGCCTTATAAGGAAATCCCTGACCTCCTGGCCAAGTGTGCCCTTTTCCTGTGTTATCTCTTCTAATGCTCTATAAAACTCAGTCTTGCCCCAAATCCCTCAGAAACAGTGCTTCACTGCTTGTGAGGCACTGTACCTCATCAAACCATGGGTTTTTGCCCTTAAACAAGGGGCATCAAACTTGTTACTAAGTTGTTTGTCATTTGACAGAGCTTAAACTTCTAACAATGAGTGGTAAGAGAGCAAGAAGGCTTTTAAGCAACTTAGTAAAAATATAAAAGTGATATTTTTGAGATAATTTAAGAGGTGTATATAATAGTAGAAATTGGAGGAAGGAAAATCGGATAGTAGACTAGAGATGATGTAAGTAGCAACACTTCCAATAAAAACTTAAAGGCAAGGGATGAGGCAGACATATCTTCCAATCAAGATTGTGTCCCTAAAATATTTTCTGGCTTGTGACACAAAGACAATAGCTGATCTGTACTCAGAGCAGGTATCTTTCATTTGCTTCTTCTAATAGAATCACTTGTCTACATATTCCCAAACTATTATATCCTATAAATTGTCCAGGATTATCCAGATAGTTCTCTTAAGAAGCAAGTGGGGATATCAGAGCAACCACATCATTTATTAGAAATGAAGTTTCTGTTTATGCACTTTTGGTCAGCAGTGCTTATTTTACAAAAGCATGAAAAGCAGTGACCATCTGCTTAGCTGTTTAAAACACTCTTGTTCCTACCTTTAGAAGGGAAAATTCCCTATCTGATACTTGTGCAAAACTCCAATTAGAATTAATTGGGAGTATATGTGAAAAACACAGGGAAAATTATTCCCAAAGAATGAACCTGCATACATTCATGACCATTTATCATCCTCTTTCAAAGGAAAAAAAAGCCAACCTTACATAATATAACTTACAGATATTTCAGACTGTCTTCAAAAGAAAAGAAGCATTTAACCTCTCTGAGAGCAAAAAAGAAATTTAATGGGAGGTCAAACAAAAGGGCTTGTTAAGATCCATTCAATTCTAAAAAAAGGTATCTTCTGGCTATAATTGGTGGTATAAAATATATTTCATTAAAGAGGAAAAACTTAGGAAGAAATGATCCCAACCACTCTTCTAATTTATGTTAAAATTAGGCCCATGAATCTAAAGATATTACCTAAATTGTAATTTTTGCAGAGAGTGAGGTTATGTTACATGGCAAACCACAGACTAATTCAGCCTTGTTAGGGTATGATACTAAATGCCAATGGAACAAAAGGATGATTCACTTCTTGAGGTAGAGTTTGTATTTCCACAGGAAGAACTTAGCAATTTAGCCTAAAATAGTGTACTACAATGCCTTTTATTATTATACGGTTGCATCTCTGCTTGTCATAAATTTTGCTCTAAGGTAAAACATCCCAATGATCACAATTATTTTGAGTAGCTTTGTTAAAATACTCTTTGGAAGGAAAAGGAAAAAATCCACACTGACAGTAAATGTTATTATATTAAAAGCAGTGGCTTTTTGCTAACTGCGAAACTGAAAGCTGAATCCATTTGCTTTTAATTATTAAGAAAATTGTAACAGTTTCATTTTTGTAAAAAAATACTTTATTCTTTCAAAATAATTATTAGTGTTTATTATTTTAGGAACATAGAAAGGTCTCCTGCTTTATGAATTTATTACAAATTAATGAAACTTCAGTTCCAGAGGTTATGGAACAACAAAATTATCTTAGGGAAAAGGAAAGTTCTAGAAGAAATTTAATTTCCTTTTGGTTTTTACCTTCTTCTTGCTACCCCATTCCACAATATTTGCTAATGGGAAACCAGCCCCTTGTTGCTCTGAACGTTGTCTAAAACTAGTTAAATGGCTTAGTTTATAAAACATATTTTATCATCTCAACTCTGAGGAGAAAATGAGTACTAAGAAACAGTTTGACATCATTTTTCCTTGGTGCCAGATTAATATTTCTTTGAGAATTGTGTTTTTAATGTTGACAAACACATACAGATTTTCACATTTATTCCAAGAGGTCATAATTTTTTATATCTCTAAAAATCCTCCAGGCCAGCCTATTTTAATTATGCTTTCCAATTTTTGAGCCATTCCTCCTGCCTCTGCGAGTGGATAGGTGGCCACTGTTGACAGAGGCCAACACTTTTCTTATTATTTAACATTACTTTCTCTACCTTATTAGGTTACAAATGATAAGGGAATTTTCATGAATGTGTAACACAGTATACAATATCACAGGAAATTGCAGGAAGCCTTACACAGCTATTCATGAGACTCATGATCCAAAGTATTCGTTTCAGAAAGGGGAAAGGAATTTTTGTGGAATGTTCAGTACATTCCACAATAGCTGGATGAATCATTTCCTGTTTGCTCCTGGGACAACTATGACCCTTTATTTCCTGTGACATAATTAGGACCTGGTTTTAGAATGTGCTTTAGAAAGGTGTAAGAAATAATATTAAGCAAGTTTGGTTAATTAACTTCATAAATTATTTATATAACTCAACATACACCCAATACCTCCATCCTTCTCCCTCCATCCCCCTGAAAGGCTACTAAAAGCAGATATTTCTATGCAATTCTTAATAGACTTCTAAATATTTTGAAGAAGTAAGCTGTAGTTAATTATGATATGTTTCTTTTTATTTTTTCTATACCGTGATTTGTGAAATTACATGATGTTTTTTGTGTAAAAAAACACATATGCAGGAGTCAATGATTTTTAATTACTTTTTTATTGAGATATAATTTCCATACAATAAAGGCCACAAATCTCAAGTGTATAGGTTGAGGAATTTTTATGTTGTGTGAGTTTTTACGCACACGAATTCAACACCTAGTTCAAAAGAATCTATTTAGCACCCCAGAATATTGCCTCCTTTCCCTATCAGTACTTCACACAAGGTAACCACTATTCTGACCACTATATAATGTTACAATTGTATAAGACATGTCACGCTACATGAATTATTCTTGTTTTTGTTTTGACTTTGTTTTTCCTTACCTACCTGTAAATTATATTTTCTTGACCGACTTTATTTATTCCTAAAAGACATCTTGAATTCTAACTTGGACAAAGATGAGTCATCAAATATCCTTACACAAGTGCTAAATAATTTGCAAAGCTACTCAGGAAGTAAGACTGGAATTAAAATGTAAGAACTTGGGAGTTAATTACTGATACACTTGTTCAAAAGAAAACCACAGGCCAAAAATGGAGACACTTTTGTTAAGAGCCCCATGTCAGTAAATCAAGACTTAATACCTAACCTAACTATAGTTTCAACTCCCTTAAGCATGGAACCTTTAACCTGTCAATCAAGAATTTCCTGGTCAGCACTAGGAAATTTACTGATAGACCCATTCCATTCCCCTAAGGAAAATGGCCTTGCCTAAAATAATGCATTCTTTGCTAATAATTTCCTTTTTTCCATTTCCCCCTCTGCCTTTAAAAATCTTTCCTTTCCAGCAACTCAACTGAGCTCCTTTCTATTTGCTAGATGGGATGCTGCCCAATTCATGAATCATTTAATAAAGCCAATTAGATCTTCAAATTTACTTGGTTGAATTTTGTTGTTTAACACACTTCTACTACTGCTGACTTTAAATAATAAAGCCAAAATGCTAATATAATCTTGCCTCTTAAATTTCAAAAGACAACCCTTTATCTGACCTCCTGCCCTTATCTTCCTTAAAAGTACTTTTAGATTCAATATGTACATAAAAAATGTGATTCTATAACTAAGAGTGTCTCCGATTAAACAATAAATCATTAACAATGATTCATGTGAGGGACTTTTACTTCCAACCAAGTTGGAGTAACAAAGATTAGACTTACCCTCCTGTCTGAAAAAATGATAAAACAGGCAATTATATTAGAAATAGCCAATGTACTGGAAATATCTAAAAATGGAAAATCTTGGAAATAACCAAAAAAGCTGGAAATAACAAAAACATAGTGTAGAAAGGGGAACCTAGGTAGAGCTCAGAAGACTCCCTGAGATGAAGAGACAGAGGTAAGAATCTGGGGAAACTAAAGCAGCTAGAGTCCAAAGCACAGATTACCTGAGAGGAGAGTTGAACAGAAAGAAGCCTGGAGATCCGCAGAGTGGCATTTTCAACTATTTAGCTGAGGACTGATGTGCACATGAGTGAAGAAACTATACAAGGCCCTATATATTTTGTGGTTTTCTTTGCTCTGATCTGGGCCCCAGAGAGATTCTCCTCACAGACTATAACACCTAGTCTTCTTTGCCCTTGGCTTTGGTTGCATTTAAACAATGGAAGTAACTTCTAGAAGGTGGGCAGAGAAGAGAGAGAGAGAAAGAGACTGTGTGTTCATTCTTTCCATTTCTTCCCTGCCTCCTTGAGGTTCTGTGGTGATTCAATAGGTAAGCCCTTGTTATTTCCAGTAGACCATCAGCATCACCTGGGAACTTGTTAGAAAACACAGAATCTCTGGTTCAACCCAAGCTTCCTGAATCAGAATCTGCATTTAAATAGAATCTCTAGGTGTTTTATATGCTCATAAAGGGGACCCCCTCTTCCAAGGCTCCAGATTTCATCAAGACAGCACCTTTTCCTCTTTTTGTCTCTTCTGGCCCAGGAGCCATAATGGCTTTCTGTTGTCACTAGTCCCTTGTTACGTCCCTTAATTCTGTACACAAATCTGTAAATAGACTCTTTTAAAATCTATTTTCCAGTTAAATGCTTTTGAGTATACAATCTGTTTCCTGTCATACATTAATGATACAGTAATATATTATCTATTTTGATATCTATATATCTGTGTTGATAAAACTATATACATACTACATGTCTATCTCTTTCTGTATCTCTGCCTTTATTTTCTCTATCTCTAAAATTCCTTCCTAAATATCTCTTCCTAAAATCCAGTCTTCATGCTTTAAAAATGTAGATGGAATTTGGTAGCACCTTTTTCTTAGTTACAGCTCAGTGATATCAAATTATGTACATAATTTCCCAACAAAGCAAAATCAGAGTTTATGAAGAAAAATATATTATTCTTAGTTTATTAGCAAATTTTGTGAATCTGGAAAGTGTTAGTGTGCTAGTGTGGTGAGTAGCCTCTAAATTGGTTCCCCAAAATTCCTGCCTCTTGGTATTTACTCTCTTGTGTAATCCTCTCTCCTTGAGACTTGCTGGACTTACTGACTCACTTCTAATAAATAGAATGCAGAAGAAGTGATAAAATGTGACTTCTGGTATTAGGTTATAAAAAGATGGCAGCTTTTGTCTTGGTTCTGTATCTCACTTTCTCTTGTATTCCTTACCCTTGAGAAGAAAGCCAGCTATCATATTGTGAGGAAGTCCCATGTGGAGACCTACCTGGAAAGGGACTAAAGCCTACCGATATCTACATGAGGGGGTTTCCTTATATATCCCAGCCCTCACACCACTTAACTGCAGATGAACAGCCTAATTGTAGCCTCTTAAGAAAAGTTAAGCCAGAGAAAACTAGTGAAACTCTTTCTGCATTCCTGCCCCACAGAAACTCTGAGATTATCAATTTTGTTGTTTTTAGTTGCTAAATTTTTAGCTGCTAAATTTGGTGCTAAATTAGCTGGAGTAATTTATTATATAATAATAGGTAACTAATGTAGCTAGACTCTTTTAAAGCATAAAAATAACTTGAACAATTTTGTTAACAAGAACAAGATATTTTATTTAGTGCTTTTTTTCTTTCAAAACTTACAGATTTCAAAACCTTAATTTTGAAATATACTTGGAGTTACTTTTTAATCCAAATCAAGTTTTTCAATAAATTGAAGCCCTAGAAATGAGAATTGAAATATGAATAGTTTAAGAAGGGAAAAACTAACATCATTTTAGTAAAGATAAGAATCTTCCAGAGAAAATGTTAATTTAACTGGAAAAAGTATATGTCTCCAGGAAAATAAGGAATGACTTATGTGTCATATAAGCACAGAGAATGGAATTTTATAAACTGATTTTCCACTTAGATGCCAAGATTTGCCTTTCACACTTTAAGAAAATAGCTTGAGAGAAAAAATGTATATGAAAGAATAAAGAGAAAGCAAAAAAATCAGTGATACTAATGAGCTGACAAACATATATGGCTGCAAAGAGCACAGTCACACTTGCTTTAGTAGAAACAATGAAGAATACAGCTTAATCCAGTGACCTTGAAGCTCAAGTTGAAAGAATTTCAAGTATCTTTTTCAAATTCAAATAGTTTCCAAATAGTTCAAGTAGCTTTTTCAATACTTAAAAACATAAAATGGACATGAAAATTCTATATATGCCATAATAGCTATTCTCATTTGTGAGAACCATCAATTTTTCCTTCATTGTTAATTTCCTCTCTCCTTGCACCCACCAGCCCCTTTTTGGAGAAAGGAGAGCAGGGAATAAGAGTTGTGGAAACAAAGAAATGTCATCTCCAGAATCATGTACTTTTAGAGGGCAAGATAGACGTTGGATATTTAGAGGTCTGGACTCCAACGTAAATAAACATTATTTTGAGGAAGTCTCTTGCTTTCATCTTTTCTGGATGTGTGAAATGGTAAACTGGTATATCTTGTAACCAAAAAGGTAAAAATGGAGCTTTAGTGCTAAGTATTATCATGAGCACAAGTAACACTCCCCAGAACCACTGACAAGAAGATGTATGAGGAGAAAGGAAAAATTATAAGAGGCGTTGGAAAAATCACAAACACAAGTGTCTGATTCAGTAGAATCCCTAGTAAGAATAATTGGTTTACTAATATTATAAAATTGACAAATGCTCAATAACGATTCAAATATCAGATGAACGCAAAAACAGAAATATAAACCCAAATTCAACTGTTCAGAAATAAACATAACCAGCATTTGGTAAGTATCATTGCTTGTATCTCTATGTGAATTTTGGTAAAAATTTAGATAGACATAACTTTAGAAATATTGGATAATTTAAAAATGCTGTTTTAGGGATGCCTGTGTGCTTCAGTCGGTTAAGTGTCTGCCTTCAGCTCAGGTCATGATCCCAAGGTCCTGGGATCAAGTCCAGCATCCAGCTCCTTGCTCAGCGGGGAGCCTGCTTCTCTCTCTGCCTGCCACTCCCCCTGCCTGTGCTCTCTCTCTCTCTCTCTGACAAATAAATAATAAAATAAAATAAATCTTTAAAAAATGCTGTTTTTAGTTAAAAGCATTTCTGGCAGACATTCTTAACTGCCTAACATCTTTTCACCTTTTATTCCTTCTTGATAGAACCCTGGCATTTTTTTCCTTGATCCCAAAACCAGACAAAGACCCCACCAAAAAGGAGAATTAGAGACCAATATCCCTGATGAACATGGATACAAAAATTTTCACCAAGATACTAGCTAATAGGATCCAACAGTACATTGAAAGGATTACTTACCACGGCCAAGTTAGATTTATTCTTGGGCTGCAAGGGTGATTCAACATCCACAAATCAATCAATGTGATATACCACATTAATAAAAGAAAGGACAAGAACCATATGATCCTCTCAATAGATGCAGAAAAAGCATTTGACAAAATACAACATCCTTTCTTGATAAAAACCCTCAAGAAAGTAGTGAGAGAAGGAACATAACTCAATTTCATAAAAGCCACATACAAAAAAACCCACAGCTAATTTTGTCCACAACAGGGAAAAACAGAGCTTTTCCCCTAAAGTCAGGAACACGACAGGAATGTCCACTCTCACCATTGTTGTTCAACACAGTGCTGGAAGTCCTAGCCTCAGTAATCAGACAACAAAAAGAAATAACAGGCATCCAAATCAGTAAAGAAGAAGTCAAACTTTTACTCTTCACAGATGACATGATATTCTATGTAGAAAACCCAAAAGACTCCATGAAAAAATTGCTAGAACTGATACATGAATTCAGCAAAGTTGTAGGATATAAAATCAAACCACAGAAGTCAGTGCATTACTGTATACTAGCAATGAGGCAGAAGAAAGAGAAATCAAGGAATTGATCCCATTTACAATTGCACCAAAAATCATAAGATATCTAGGAATAAACCTTCCCAAAGAGGTAAAGGATCTGTACTCTGAAAAGTATAGAACACTTATGAAAGAAATTGAGGAAGACATAAAGAAATGGAAAAACAGGGGCGCTTGGGTGGCTCAGCTGTTAAGCATCTGCCTTCGGCTCAGGTCGTGATCCCAGGACCCTGGGATCGAGCCCCACATCAGGCTCCCTGCTTGGCAGGAAGCCTGCTTCTCCCTCTCACTCTCCCCTTGCTTGTGTTCCCTCTCTCACTGTCTCTCTCTGTCAAATAAATAAAATCTTTAAAAAAAAAAAAGAAAAAAGAAATGGAAAAACATTTCATGCTCATGGATCAGAAGAACAAATATTGTTAACATATATATACTACCCAAAGCAATCTACACATTCAATGCAATCCCTATCAAAATACCATCAACATTTTTCACAGAGCTGAAACAAACAATCCTAAAATTTGTATGGAACCACAAAATACCCTGAATAGCCAAAACAACCTTGAAAAAGAAAAGAAAAGCAGGAGGGATCACAATTCTGGACACCAAGGTATATTACTACAAAGCTGTAATCATCAAGACAATAAGGTACTGGCATAAAAACAGACACATAGTGCAATGGAACAGAATAGAGAACCCAGAAATAGACTCTCAACTCTATGGTCAACTAATCCTCAAAAAAGGAAAGAATATCCCATGGAAAAAAGACAGTCTCTTCAACAAATGGTGTTGGGAAAATTGGATAGCTGCATGCAGAAGAATGAAATTGGACCACTTTTTTACACCATATACAAAAGCAAACTCAAAATGGATGAAAGTCCTAAATGTGAGACAGGAATCCATCAAAATCCTAGAGGAGAAAGCAAGCAGGCAACCTCTTTGATCTCTACTGCATCAGCTTCTTGCTAGACACATCTCCAAAGGCAAGAGAAACAGAAGCAAAAATGAACTACTGGGAGTTCATCAAGATAAAAAGCTTTTGTACAGCAAAGGAAACAGTCAACACCACTAAAAGGCAACCAGTGGAATGGGAGAAGACATTTGCAAATGTCTCATCAAATAAAGGGCTAGTATTCAAAATCTATAAAGAACTTATCAAACTCAACACCCAATAAACAAAAAATCTGGTCAAGAAATGGGAAGGAGACATGAACAAACATTTCTCCAAAGAAGATATACAAAAGGCCAACAGACATATGAAAAAATGCTTAACATCTCTCAGCATCAGGAAAATACAAATCAAAACCTCAATGAGCTACCACTTCATACCCATCAGAATGGCTAAAATTAACAACTCAGGAAACAACAGATGTCGGTGAGGTTGTGGAGAAAGGGGAACTGTCTTACACTGCTGGTGGGAATGCAAACTGGTGTAGCCACTCTGGAAAAGTGTATGGAGGTTCCTCAAAAAGTTAAAAATAAAGTTACCCTATGACCCAGCAATTACAATACTAGGTATTTACACAAAGGATATAAGCATGGTGATTCGAAGGGGCACATGCACCCCAATGTTTATAGGAGCAATGTCCACAATAGCCAAACTATGGAAAGAGCCCAGATGTCCATTGACAGATGAATGGATAAAGATGCGGTGTATACACACACACACACACACACACACACACACACACACACGAATATTACGCAGTCATCAAAAAGAATGAAATCTTGCCATTTCCAACAATGTGGATAGACCTAGAGGGTATTATGCTAAGTGAAATAAGTCAGTCAGAGAAAGACAAATACCCTATGATTTCACACATACATTGAATTAGAAAACAAAACAGATGAATATAGGGGAAGGGAAGGAAAAATAAGAGGAAAACAGAGAGGGAGGCAAACCATAAGAGATCTTAACTCTATGAAACAAATTGAGGGTTGCTGGAGGGTTGCTGAGGGGATGAGGTAACTGGGTGATGGGCATTAAGGAGGGCACTTGAAGTAATGGGCACTGGGTGTTGTATGCAACTGATGAATCACTGAATTCTACCTCTGAAACTAATAATACAGTACATGTTAATTAAATTGAAATTAAATAAATTTTTTTAAACTTTGCACTTTTTTTGCACCTAGACTCAAAGAATTCTAGATACTAATTTTCTACTGTCCCTTATTAGAATAGTCTTTTGGATAATGAAATCCAAGACAATATTTCTATAAGCCTTCTGAGAAAGATTTTGGTCTGCTGGGTAAAATTTTTGTTTTCTCAGAGGAGAAGACCTTTTACACTTATGCATTACTTTATGCTTGGGTTGATGTTATAAGAATTTGATGCCTAGAGTTGCAGCAGCCATATGTGACTATAAAGTGGCAAATCTGCATATGGTGAAGGTGATAGACTGGAAGGATGAAAAAGCCATTTTCTGTGGTAATACGGTTGGTCTGTTAACAACTCCTATAACTAACTCCTTATATCCAGACTTCTGTGTAAAAAAACAAAGAACCTCTCTTTTTTTTAAAAGGTTTTTAAAAAGATTTTTTATTTATTTTATTTGACAGAGAGAGCGAGAGAGCACAAGCAGGGAGAGCAGTTGGCAGAGGGAGAGGGAGAAACAGGCTTCCCACTGAGCAGAGAGCCTGATGTGGGGCTCGGTCCTAGGACCCTGAGATCATGACCTAAGCTGAAGACAGATGCTTAACTGACTGAGTCACCCACAAAGAACTTTTCTTAATCAGGAAAACATTTCTAATTAATACAAACTTAAATTTAATTTACTTGAATTTAATGGAGGAGGAGGGACTAAAAAGTAGGTTGGCATAATTATTAAATTAAACATCATGTACTTTTCATTATAAGGAGATAATAGGCCTTAAAGATTTTTATAGAGGGGTACCTGGGTGGCTTGGTCAGTTAAGCACTGGACCCTTGATCTCAGCTCAGGTCTTGATCTCAGGGTGGTGAGTTCGAGTCCTGATTGGGCTCCACACTAGGCATGGAGCCTACTTAAAAAAAAAAAAAGTTTCTATAGAGAGGATTGGAGGGAGAGAAAAGATTATGTCTTTTTAGGAAGTTTGCTTCAGTATTAAAACATATAGTAAGTACAATAAATCAGTTATAGAAGGACAAATGCTATATGATTCCACTCATATGAGGTATCTAAAGAAGCAGAAAGTAGAATGGTGGTTGCCAGGGACTAAGGGGAGAGGAAATGAGAGTTGCTGTTCATGAGAGTTGCTGTTCAATGTGCATAAAATTTCAGTTATGCAACAAGAAAAAGTTCTAGAGGTCTACTGTACAACATTGTGCTTACAGTTAACAACACTGTACAGTTAGAAATTTGTTAAGAGGATAGATCTCATGTTATGCAGGCTTTTTTCACCACAATAAGAAATAAACACTAAAAATTTGAGTTTTATCACATATACTTAAATCTATGATCAACTTTGAGTTAATTTTTGTGTATGGTGTGAGATAAGAGCCTAACTTCTTTTTTTATTTTTTCACTTGTGGATATCTCTTCATCCCCACATCATTTTTTTTCTCTTTTTAAAAATTAAAGTATAATTCCACTACTGTGTATTTACCACTCAAAAACTGAAGTTGCCAGTTCAAAAGGATATATGCACTCCTACCTCTTTTGCAGAATTATTTACAATAACCAAAGTAAGGGAGCTGCCCAAATGTCCATGGCCAGATGAATGGATAAAGAAGATGCAGTATATATAAACACAATGCAGTATTCCTCAGCTATAAAGCAGGATGAGATCATTTGTGGCCACATGGAGGAACATAGAGGATATTATACTAAGTGAAATAAGGTAGAGGAAGACAAATGCCATATGATTTCATTTATATGTGAAATGTAAAAAACAAAACAAATGAATAAACAAACAAAAATCAGAGTGAGATCTAGAGAGAACAAACTGATTGTTGCCACAGGGGAAGAGGATGGGTGAAATGGGTAAAGGGGAGCGGGAGATACAGGCTTCCAGTCATAGAATGAAGAAGTCATGGGAATAAAAGGCACAGTACATGGAATATGGTCAATGTTATTATAATAGTGTTGCATGGTAACAGATGGTAGGTACATTTGTGAGCAGAGTGTAATATATAGAGTTGTTGAATCACTATGTTGTACACCTAAAAATAAAGTAACTTTATGTGTCAAGTATACCCAAATACCAAAAAAAAGTATAATTGACATATACCATTATATTAGTTTCAGGTGAGCATCATTTCCTAAAAAGACTATCTTTTTCTCATTGCTTTCATTGCCACCTTTGTTGAAAATCAATTGACCATTAATGTACAGCTTTATTTCTAGACTGTTAATTCTTTTTTATTGAACTATATGCTTATCTGTGAAGCAATATCACACTGCCTTGATAACTATGGCTTTATATAAGTTTTGATATTGAATAGTGTTCTATTCTTTTTCAATTGTTTTGGCTATTCTAGATCTTTTGCTTTTCCACATAAATTTTAGAATCAGCTTGCCAGTTCCTACATTAAAGCCTGCTGGAATTTTGAGAACATCAATCTTAAAAGTAAAAGAGCCAGTTATTTTACTGGTAAAATGGAATTATCTGGGAATAGCAGAGGAATTAAAGTTTGGGACATGTAAGCTATTGAAAACGTCTGGCAAGTCCAGAGATCAAAGGAGAGGAACATTACTTTATAGAGAAAAGGAGAAAGTTGGGAGTTGCTGCTTTAAACAAAAGTCCATTGGACGAAAGCAAGAGTTCAAGGTGGTGATGTTCTCCCATTGGCTGAATTGTGATATTTTCTTACTGGCTGAGCTTATTGCTGGGAAAGTAGGCTTTCCTCCCCCTGGAGGAGTAAAGTAGGCTTCTTTCTATTGGTGTCTGCAATTGATGATGAGTGGTAGGGGTTGTGAGCTCCCCATTCTGGCCTCCCAACTCCATTTTAAATGAGGTTTTCTTTATTCAGTGTCACAAGAAGAATTGCCAGAAATTAACAGATCAATTTGGGGAGAATTACCATCTTGACATTACTGAGTCTTCTGATTTATGACTGTCTCCATCAATTTATTTGTTATTTAATATATCTCAAATGTTTTATAGTTTTCAATATACAAATCTCATACTGCTTTTGGTAAATTTTCTTCTAAGTTTTTTATCCTGTTTGATACTATTGTGAATTAAATTGCTTCTTCATTTCATTTTTGGAGTGATCACTGTAATATCATAATAGTATGATGTATTATCATACTCTGCAGGGACTTCTTCAACCTTTCCTATGACATTAGATCTCAATGTGTTCTAACCAAAGGAACATTGGCGATGCTTTTTAGGATGTTGGTCCTTAACTTTTAATAGGTCTTTGGTAGCACTGGTAACCCCCCATCATTTTTTCGGTTCTGACTTCTCACTCTTGGTTGTATGGGGTTGAGGAAATTATTTGTTGTATTGCTTACTCTCCATTTTGTTCTTTATATTTTCCTTTTGGAGAGATTTGAGAGAGGATATGTAGCAAAAATTCTCCTATTTTATATATGTTTAACCAGTAGTCCTAAAGTATGTTTTATGTTCACCCTTGCTTTCTGAACTACTACTATTGGTAAGTTGGGAAATAAAGAATATGGAGATTAAATTACTTACCTAAGGTAATACAGTTAGCCATGCAGAAAGAAAAAAAAAAGCATCTTGCTCAAGGGTCATTTTTGGCTAACCACTAATTACTTTATAATCTTGGAAGTTAATTCTTACAGAAATGATTTCCACAACATGACAAGGAAGGCAAAGCAGAAAAAAGAAAGATGTTTAGTATCAAGAAAAAATTTTTCAGGGGCGCCTGGGTGGCTCAGTCGTTAAGCGTCTGTCTTCGGCTCAGGGCGTGATCCCAGCGTTCTGGGATCGAGCCCCATGTCAGGCTCCTCCGCTGGAAGCCTGCTTCTTCCTCTCCCACTCCCCCTGCTTGTGTTCCCTCTCTCACTGGCTGTCTCTATCTCTGTCAAGTAAATAAATAAAATCTTCAAAAAAAAATTTTTTTTAACAGTCAACAGAAGCTGGAGAGAATGAACCAAAAGGAACAGTTAATATAAGTTTATATCAAAGTTTAAACCAGTTTTTTAAAACTTAGATTTCATTT
Organism: Ursus arctos; assembly: GCF_023065955.2. NCBI lineage: Eukaryota > Metazoa > Chordata > Mammalia > Carnivora > Ursidae > Ursus > Ursus arctos. Next base: position 28,896,452 of record NC_079873.1, on the reverse strand, counting down.
TCCAATCTTTTTCCCACACAGCACATATACCATTTAAACTGCTGGATGCTTAGCTTAAATGTATATATAGGGTTGCCACTCTTAGGTGTGACTTCACAATCATAAGAAATTGCCCAGAGGAGGTAGCTAAAGTATAATAGCCCCAAAGCAATCAATGGGCTTTAGCATCTCAAGTATTTTCTTTCAGGTTAAATTGTATTGCAATGCTTTTTAAAGAAATAGTTGCCACGGTAACCTCAGTAATCTACTTTTGAGATTTACATGATTTTTTTTCACACTATTCCTCTGGTGAATTTATTGTTCCTTTGGAGCTAAGAAAGTGGAGGGAAGTTGGGGCTAAATACTATAATTTTATATTCTTATTTGGTGGTTCCAAGTGAGACTAGAGGAAATTATCTTCTGCCATGTAGAATTTGTTTTTTGGGGGAAAGGAGAAGGCTGCCCTTAAACTCACACAGCTGCAGGCTATTAAAATCAAACAAAATGCAATCAAAATAAATTCTGACGTCAGAATGCAACAGTTTTAAGTTATTCTTTAGCTGTGCCTACTCATACACAGCTCTTGGAAAATCAAGCATGAGGTAAATTGCTCTAACCAATAGTTTTAAAACAATAGGTAAGTAATCGATTGACTGTATTCTACTATTGGTTCAAACTGACCTGTGTATACTGGCCTAGACTTTGCTAATAAGTCATAGAAAACAGAGAGGATTCCCTAGCTTTCTGGGTGAGTAGTTTTTAAATTTTTAAAAACCTACAGAATTTCTCATAATGACTTTTATCTAGATGCTGCTTCATAAATGAATCTCTGTTTCTCACCTCTCTCTCTTCATCTCTCTTTTAAAAGGTTTGTAGAGCTATCTTTTCTATTCCTAAAAATTTTTGTGTTTAAATTCATTAGTTATCTCCAAAGAATTTAAAACTAAAGCTTTTTTTAATGCCATATCTAAGTGTGAAGCCCCAACAAGTTACAACAGGAAAAGTGTGACTATGGAGTATACATACGCAGCGTTCACAAATGGAAAATGTCAGGAAATCATAAGACATTCAGGCAGTTGGATATTTTCGTGACATGTGGCATACCTATTTTCCCTTAAAATAGCACTTTTTTTCTCCAATCTCTCTGCCCATACACAATTATGATGGGAAACAGAAAAATCTACTTCCTATTCCAATTACAGTAACATATATGTCCATTTTTATATGATGTCCTTTGAGTGGACAACGCAGGGATCATTTCCACTTTTACTGCAAATAAACTATAGGTCCCAAATATTTATACTTAGAAAACTAAAATCATGTGTTTCATTTGGACTGGTGTACAGAGTCACTTGAATTTTTCTACATATTTAACTAACTATATTTACATAAGTTGATCTCACATTTTTTCAATATTAGAGTTTAATCTGAAAACATGACCAATATCAAATTTGAAATATATGCTCTTTTACATAGAAAATTTTGTTTTCAAATTCATTAGTAGTATGAAAGAAAGGAAGGAGGAAACTACCAAGATAAATACACGTCATATTAAAATCAGTTAAAAAATACTGGCATACACTTATGGATATGAACTTCATCAATTTTCATTTTATAAAGTCACAATGCAGGACTTTTTCCAATTATTCACAAGAATGTTATTCTCATTCATTTATTTTTATTAATAATGTTGAAAAATACAATTATTGATATTGATTTTTATTTTTAATATTTTATTAATGCCCCACTTTATAATGTTTTCTTTTTTTCCCTTTTTTTAAAAAAGATTTTATTTATTTATTTGACAGAGATAGAGACAGCCAGCGAGAGAGGGAACACAAGCAGGGGGAGTGGGAGAGGAAGAAGCAGGCTCACAGTGGAGGAGCCTGACGTGGGGCTTGATCCCATAACGCCGGGATCACGCCCTGAGCCGAAGGCAGACGCTTAACCGCTGTGCCACCCAGGCGCCCCAAAGGAAGAAACAGGCTCCTAGTGGAGGAGCCTGATGTGGGACTCGATCCCAGAACGCTGGGATCACACCCTGAGCCGAAGGCAGACGCTTAACGACTGCGCCACCCAGGCGACCCTTTTCCCTTCTTTTTGAATGGTACATCCACTCTTTGATTAGAAGAACTATACGATTTTCTATTATTGCAAATTTCTGTTTATTCAACATTTTAATAAACATTTGCAATTCTAAAATTTTCTATTAATATAAGTTCTTTTGTATGTGCAATTCATAATTGATTCTTATTAAGATCATACTCACTTGTAAGCAGTAAATGTTCATTTTTAAACAGGAACCAAACAACATTGCTTAATATAGGATTTTATAATCAGTTATTATAAATATGCAGTAATGTTCTCTTCAAAATGACATTTCCTTTATGGTTTTGGTGGGAGCAGGGGTAAAATTACCTACTAAGAGATAGCAGCACTCACTAAACAATTACTGTTCTATAAAATGCTGACCTAATTTAGATATTGGAAAATAAGGACAAATAGTCCTACTTACAGGCCTTGTCTATTATAGTCAGAGCTCCCTAAATATTGCTAAGAATGTAGGACATATGCTTTCTGAAAAGGTAAAATTGATATTTTAATAAAGTGCTTTATAGCAAGATTTTATTGTGCTGAAAAAAATGCTTATGAGAAAGTTCTGAAAATGCACATCTGTAGTGAGCTTCAGAAAAGCAAATATGGGGATGTGTTATATTCTCAGAAGTGCTTTGCTTATCCATTATTTAGCATGTTTCAGCTGAAGTGTCAATATTTGCTAATTCAGTGAGCTATAGATAGGTGAGGACTTATGAATTCTTTCCCTCTTATGATTTTAGATGTGCCCGCATTTCTTTTTCCATCCGTTATATCATGAAGAGCATTAAACTACTGGTCTATCTACATAAACTGTGGCAACTTCCCCATATCAAACCTAAAAGGAAAGCATGTATTTTCATCTATCCATACAGACAGAGATAACAGGTAAACAATAAGTACGTATACACATATGTACAATATATAAATGCCAAGCAATTAAAAACACTGATATTTTATATTTTATATTTTATATGTTTATATGTTGGTGTAATATAGCATTATTTGGTTATATCATTGGCAATATTTTCATCAAGGAAGAAAGAATTAGCAAAATCATGACCTAAGCTTTTTTTTCTTTATACTTACTTCCATTAGCATTTAGTCTCTTTTTTTCCCCATGAGGGACAATGGCCTGAGTTTTGTTTTCTTTATTTAAAAATTTGAGTACAGTTGACACAAAGTGTTACCTTAGTTTCAGATTACAACCTAGTGATTTGACAAGTTTATACATTATGTTATGTTCACAAGTGTAGCTAGCATCTGTCCCATTACATCACTATTACGGTATCGACTATATTCCTTATATTGTGCCTTTTATTCTCATGACTTATTCATCCCATAAGTGAAAGCCTGAATCTCCTTCATCCATTTCGCCCAACCTCTAGCCCCTCCCCTCTGGCAACCATCAGTACTTTACTTGTTTCTTTTCAAGTGCACTTCTGGAATCTTACAGGCCAATGAAAATGCTCGTTTGACTATTTACTAGCTATGTGAATGTGGACAAATCCTATAACCATTGAAAGCCATGGTTTCTGCATATATTTAATGGAGATAATCCTAAAACATCAAAGGTTGTTAGAAAGATTAAATGAGATTAAATCTCATTGACAATGAAATACCAAAAGTATATTAGAAGAAATTCAGGAGAGAATGAGTGAACTGAAAATTAGTCCAGCAGATTATATCAAGAATTTACCATGGTAAAGCAAAAAAGAAGATGGAAAAAGGGTAAAAATCATAGAAAATACAATTAGAAAGTCTAATGTATCTTTATTTGGAGTCCCAAAAGTTTAGGAAAGAAAGTGACCAAAGCATTATTTCATGGGAGTACATCTACGAATTGTGCAGAATTCATAAAAGATCATAATCTATAAATTCAATAAATCCAATGAATCTCAAGCCAGATAAATAATTTGTTAAAAAACCCACACATGGTAACATCATAGTGAAACTTCAGAATTACAAAGGCAAATATGATATAATAAAACAATGTAGAATAAAAGATTGTCTTCAAATGAACAGGAGTTGCACTGCTTTTTTCAACAGTAATTAAAGTTGGAAAAGAATATAATATTATCAAAGTGCTGAAAAAATATACTACATATCAAAACCTTTGGAATGTTGTTAAAGCTGTAGTTAGATGGAAATTTAGAATCTTAAATGCATATATCAAAAAAGAAAGGTTAAAAACAAATAAACGAAATAACCACATCAATATTGTGGGACAAGAGTTAGCAAAATAAGCCTAAATGATTCAGAAGAAAGTAAATGGTAATGATAAAATAATATATTAATAAATATAAAATAAACATATGTTAGAGATCATGAACAAGCCAAAAGTTGACTCTTTGAAATGACTAACACAATTTGAAAAAATTTAGTGTGGACTAATAAATTCCATATGTGAGACAACACAAATAATTAATCACAGGAATGAAAAATGATGTATCTCAATAAAGCCTACAGTTATTAAGAAAATAAGAGAATATTTGAATAACTTTATGCCAAAAATTTGAAAAAATTAAATAACACTTTCATTTAAATATAAAATTGCAATCACCTAGGAATATATCTAAACAAAAGGTATCTAATATGTCTACATGTAAAACCATATAAAACCATATAATTTCAAAACTCATTTTATAATTTTATAATTATAAAACCATATAATTTCAAAACTCATTAAGGGAGCAGACATAAATGGAGAGGTATACCATGTTTATGGATTGGAAATTTCAGTAATGTAAAGATACCAATTGTCCCCAAATTTTTTTATAGACTCAATGTAATCCCAGTCAAAATCCCAAAAGAATTATGATGAAATTTTATAAGCTGTTTCTGTAATGTACCTGGAATAAAAAGGGACACATAAAGATAAGTGATTTTGGAAATAAAGTTATTGTCTTTTGGACACAATGATATATTAAAAGACCAAGGGAACAGACTACAAAGACCCAAAATGATTCTTGTATGCCAAATGGCCACTTGATTCGTGACAGACATAGTTCTTGCATAAAAATGGCAAAAAATGGTCATTTCAATAAATGGTTTTGGGAAAATTGGTTATCCTTAATAAGGGAAAATTGGAGCTCTACTTCAAGTAATACACAAAAATCAAATCCACATAGATTAGTGCTCTAAAATGTGAAGTGTAAAAATAAAAAAGCTTTTAAAAGATAATATAGTAGGATATTTTTCAGAATTCTGGGAAGGACATATATCTTAAATAAGACACACTTGCACCAATGATTCAGAAACAGGATTGATAAATTTGAAAATGTTAACATTAAGAACTTTTTTTAATTTAAAGACAAAGAGCAAAAAGATATTCTACAGAATAGGAAAATAGACTTATCATATATACAACTGGCAGGTGACTTAAAGAACTCTTACAAATTAATTAGAAAAAGACAGACATCTTGATAGAAGATGGGGAAAATATTGAACAGGGGTTAATGAAAGAGTTGCTAGGGAAATGGTAAACTTACAACATACTTCCATATTGTTTGTTGAAACAATTAAAACTATGACGTACCCAAGTGATGGGAGTGTTGTAGAACAATGGAAACTCTCATAAACTGCTGTGTGGAATTTAAATTGTTAAATCATTTTAGAGCATAGTTTGTCATCATCTAGTAATTTTGAAGATGTATGTACCTGATGGTTTTGCAATTACATGCCAGACAAACACTTTAGAAGAACGTGCACATAAGCACCAGGATCTCTGTACATATATTTATTTCAGCATTTGTGTAATAGTCTAAAACTGAAAATAATGCAAATGTACACCAAAAGTAAAATGGATAAATTGTAGGATATTCATATGACAGAACATCATCAACAATGAAATCAAACAATATACAGCTGCATTCAACAAGCTTTATATTAAGAGAAAGAAACCAAATATAAAAGGATATGAGTTTTATGTTTTTTGCTTGTATGAATTTCAAAAATAGGTAAAAAAAGAGAAGTATATTTTCTAGGAATATATGATGAAACTTTAAAAAAAAACAATGAAGGAGCGCCTGGGTGGCTCAGTTGTTAAGCGCCTGCCTTTGGCTCAGGTCGTGATCCCGAGGTCCTGGGATTGAGACCTGCATTGGGCTCCCTGCTCAGCAAGACGCCTGCTTCTCCCTCTCCCACTCCCCCTGCTTGTGTTCCCTCTCTCGCTGTCTCTCTCTCTCTCTCTGTCAAATAAATACATTTTAAAAAATAATAAAAATTAAAAAAACAATGAAGTATGAGATTGATAAGAGAGCTTCTGGGAAACTGGTCATGTTATACTTGATTCAGGCATTTATGTTTTCTACTTTCTGTATGTTTGTTGTATTTATTTTTTTAATATTTTTTAAAATATTAGTTAAAGACCACATGATTTTTTTTGGCAAGATCTTCAAAGCTACTCTGCTGACATACATTTAAATATTACTTGCTAATAACAGAAGTAGATCTGCTAGCGGTAATGGAGAAATGAGAGAGAAGATTGTTTCTGCCCAAAGCTCAAATTTCTTTTCTAGCATTGAACTTGAGAGCAATCAATCAACAAATTCCCTGCCTCTTTAGAAAGATGCAGACATTCTGATGATGATAACTTGGTGATCACTGTTATAACCTTCTTTTCTTGGGAAAATATATAAAAGAATGTGGTAATGGTGGGCTTTTCTCAAAAACAATAGAAGAACACAAAGAAAAGCTATTCAGAAAAAAAGAGGTTGAGAAAACGGGGAAACATTCAGGAAATGTGAATCACGGAATTATTTTGAACTATAGAAAGAAGTCAAATTGGTGGAATAAAAATTGGATATTTCTCAAATAATTTAGGATGGGGAGCAATATGGTATGTATTTGCATCATGCATATAATGTGTGTCAGTGAAAAAATTATAGTCTGAATAGCCTACCCCAGATTTCTCTTGAAATCAATTATCCAATTTTAGGAAAACATCATGATAAGGGCCCTGATGTTAGCATCACCCAAGAAAACAAAATAGATTTACTGCTTTACTTGCTAGTAAGGCAAATATGTGCATGTGTGTATGTGTGTCTTCTCAAAAATAGTAGTAAGCTAAGGACTAGATGGAGTGAGGTAACCAGTCAAAATTCTGTGGTAGTAATATGGTGAAGGACATTTTATAAACAAGGCTGATTAATGTTTAATGCATAATGTGTTGCATTGATGTAATGCATTTATTTGGTCTCCACATGCCCAGATCTGTCTCACTCATGGATACTTTGTGTATGTTCACTAAATAAGGTCACTATGATCCAGGCCAACCATGAAAAGATAGATTTATGGACACTACTTGAACTAAAAATAATTTTAATATGTAATATTAATATGACTACCATGACAGTGTGTGCCTTCTTCATAGTATAGTCCAGAGAAGTAAATCCACTTTCTCTCCCAAGTCCTACTTGCCATGACTCACACTAGTGTCACCGCCCTTTGACTATAAGTCATCCAATGTTAGGTATTTTACCCCATGCAAAGATCCTATGAACCATACAAGTTATAGAACAGCTTTCTGTTCTTCCATAATTATTTTATCATGTGCAGCTCTTCATCAGTGAAGTGCATCAGAACTGTACTCATATTGTCTAGGCATGTGCAGGCCTGCAGTTATTTGAAGCACACATATAAGGACTGCAATCCCAAATCTTCTAGGGCAGTAATTCTCAAAGTGTGGTTCCTGGATAGCAACAACAGCACCTGGGAACTTTTTAGAAATGCAAATTTTTTGGCCCCACTCCAGACCTACTGAAGGAGAAACTCTCAGGAATGGAGACCAAGAACCTCTGTATTACAAACTTTTCAGATGATTCCGATGTATACTTAAATTTGAGAACCACTGATCTAGGCTGGTTGGTAATAATGATTAAGTTTTCTGTATTTCTCAAGAGCAGCTGAACAAAAACAAGAGCAGACTTGCGCTAGCACATCGCTTACATACCAGATCATTCTCTGGTTAGGCTGCCATGACAATATAACTTAACAATAATAAAGACTTTATATCTTGGAAAGTGATTCTGGACATTTTTTCAAAGCACAGGCTATGAAACTGTTTTGTGGGGTTTGTTTCCTAGTTCTGACTGTACTAATTGTATTGCCTTAAGCAATTACTTAACCTCTCTATGACTCTCAGGCTCCCTGCTCAGCAGGGATAACAATATAACTTATTTATAGGATTATGTGAGAATAAATAATATACATAAACTTTTTAGAATATCTGGATTGACAGCTTTATATAAATACTTGACATCATTAATACTAAAGAGAATATATTAGAAAGAACGGACAACTGACATAGGAGAAAACCAGGTAGGAAATTTGTTGAAAGAACAGACAGCAATTAACCTGGACAAAGGAAGACTAAGAAAATACATTATAACTGTCTTTACAATGTGTTGCTCCCAATAACAATGTTATAAATAGAAATCATAAGAAGGCAATCTTTGGTTCAACATGAGTGTATGTCATATGTTAAAGTGTATTTCAGATGTTAAAATATCGAAATAGGGTAAAACTCAATAATAACGTGCACTGGATCTAGCATGATTGGTGATTGGTCTCCCCGATCTCTCTCTTTTGTCCATAACTTGTTCTTAAATGTAACTGGGAAAATTTCTTGTATTGGGAATGGGAGGGAGTGAGAAGATTAGGAAGTGATAACTACTGGATTCTTTGGGAGTTTCTCACTTCAGTATACAGTTAGTTGTGTAAAGCATAATCTTCATTCTCTGCTTTTGTGCTTTTGACCATTCAGGCTGTTTGCAAAACATACTGTTTTCTTAAACTCACAATACAGTGACCTCACATTTTATGCAGTTAAAATTTTGGATACCACATACTATGTTATAGTGGAGTTTTAAGGAAATCCCATTAAGATTACTAAAGAGCCCCTATTCTAAGTCCCTTAGTGGACCTCTGCTGCCCAGACTTCTAAACTTCACTCCTGGGACCCCTCAAATTTTTCATGGTCAAGAAACTGCCCAGCAGGTCACCTTGAAGATGCTGCTCCAAAACGAAGTCTGTTGTACATTTGTCTAATCTGATTTGTCAATGAATTGTTAAAGATACTGAATAACACCCAAACTCCTATGCATTTCTTTGTTTTTTTTCTTTATGGCACTTACCAAAAGATACTTACTTACCTACTTATTTATTTATTTAGCACCAAAAGGCATGATCCTGTTCTGTTTGATTTATCACTGTAAATTTAGCACCAGGATGAGATACAGCACAAAGAAGTACACTAAGTAGGTGTCGAATTAATGGACAAGTGAATAAATGAATATATGTATCTTCTAAGTAACAGATGACCACGTTTTAAATAATGTACTATATCTAAAATCTGGAGGGAATTACCAACAAAATTGAATATATACAGTAAATTTAGTTTTGGGTACATTTAATAAACATCATGAACAGACTTAAGATATTAAAATTTGCATTTCACTGATATTAAAATTCATGTCATTTTCCTCATAATAGATGAAAAAGCTCATTCCTTACTTTATTGATGCTAATTACAATGTAAAACACATTTTAATATCATAATGGATGAGAAAATTAATCTCTGCAAACTGGTGAAGCATTATTTAAAATATTAATTGGATTTCAATAAGCATTTAGTAGATTATCAATGATTTTAAGTCTGTGTAATGACTGACTGGAAGCTTTATAGAATATGGCATATTAATAGCAAGGAATCTGAATAACAAAAATAATTCAGAAGCATGAGATTTTAGGGATCTGTTAAAAAGACATTCAAAGTTTAAGGACATGGAGCTCATGTAAAACAACCAAAGTCTACTTATCTAACATGTAGATAAATATTTGATTATAATAATCATTTTTTAGAATGCATAGAAATGCAGAAACCTAAGGAAAATTATAAACTTCAGGGAGGGAGAAAAATAGAAGGAATAATTTGCTGTGGAAATGATACCAGTGATAGAAATTCTAGAGGCAGTATGGGTCAGTGATTTGGCATCAGAGTTGAGTTCAGATTTGACTCTACCACTGACAAGCTGAAAGACTAAGGCAAATTATAAAAACTTTCTAAGCCTGTCCACCCTTTTCAATATATATATCTTCTTTGACTTATGATGGGGTTACATCCCGATAAACCCATTGTAAATTGAAAATAACATAAGAATAACATAAGTTGAAAATGCATCTAATACACTAATCCACTTAAACACCATAGTTTAGCTTAGCCCACCTTAAACCTGCTCAGAACACTTGCGTTAGCCTATAGTTGAGCAAAATCATCTAATAGGAAGTCTAGTTTATAATAAAGTACTGAATAACTCATGTAATTGATCACTGTACAGAAAGTGAAAAACAGAATGGTTATAAGTGTATCAGTTGTTCACCCTTGTGATCACATGGCTGGCTGGGAGCTGGGGCTCACTACCACTGCCCAGCATAAGAGAGTATTATACAATACGGTAGCCCAGGAAAGGATTAAAATTCAAAATCTGAAGTAAGGTTTCTACTGAATGCATATCATTTTCATACCTTTGGTTGAAAAATCTTAAGTTGAACCATTTTAAGTTGGGGATTGTCTGTATTTCTCTTTCTTCCTTCATTTTTTCTTTCTCTTTTCCTCCTTTCCTGCCTCCCAGCATCCCCTCCAACCACCTACATTCATATGCCCACACATAGAATTTGTGTTTGAGAATGCCAAATTTCTTTCTTTATAAATACAGTGCATTTTTTAAGCAGTATTATTACCATAGACTCTCATTGCTTAATGCATGCATAAGACCTACTTTCCTCCTGGGGGAGAGGGACATGTTCTCTATACAAAAGGCTGGCAAACATAAGGACAGATACAGTGAAAACCAAATTTAGTGCAGAGAAACATTTTACCCCTCAGCTCCCACTCATGTCTTCTGTGCCTGTTTTTGAGTTAATCTAGTTCAGGTTTATTGATCAGAGTCAACATTTTTTTATGTATTTAACTCACATCAACATCATTTTAGCTTGACAGAAAGATTCTGTTTTTCTCTGACAGCCCTTTTTGTTACCTAGGTTCCAAGAGGAGATTAGGGGTAGTAACAAATAGCTGATCAAGACCTGCAAGGAAAATATATTTGAGGATAGTTTCTTCTTCTAGTTTACTCTTTCTTTCAACAATTGTAATCTTTTGGTTGAAAAGACCATCCTGGAACACAAAAGCATTAAAATATTTGTATTTTACATTTTATGTGAGAGCATATGGAATATCTGTATTTATACCAAATGTGTGCCTGCTTATGGGATATGTAGTAATAGCAGGACATCCAAAATTGGCCTTTTACAGGGTGGTACTACTGCATTTGAAGGAAAAACTGAAATAATGGACATAAGTATTGTAATTTTTTTAGACTTTATTTATTTATTGAGAGAGAGTGAGAGCAGGGTGAGGAGCAAAGGGGGAAAAATCTCAGGAAGACCTTGTTCTGAGCATGGAGCCCGATGTATGGCTCTATCTCATGACCCTGAGATCATGACCTGAGCTGAAATCAAGAGTTGGGTGCTTAACCGACTAAGCCACCCAGATACTCAGTATTGTAATTTAAAGGTAATGGAATAAAGTATCTAGGGATTCAACAACAAAGATTTCTGTAATGAATATGAATATAGTTAACAAGATGTAAGACACCTCAAGTTACAATTTAATGAAACATTTAACTCCTACAGTAGATTTACATAAAATCTTCAGAGAATGACATGAAAGTCTTCAAAGATTTATTGAAGTAGCCTCCCTTCCTACTCCCACAATTATCACACATTCCTAGCCAGATATTATTTTTGGCAAGGAGAGGGATAAAAACTGTTGTGTCTCAAGGGGCTTCAGAGCTTTTTTTTTTTTTTTTTTTTTTTTTTTAAGATTTTATCCATTTATTTGACACAGAGAGAGAGCACAAGCAGGGGGAGTGGGAGACGCGGGCTCCATACTGACCAGGGAGCCCAGTGCTGGGCTCAATCCCAGGACCCTGTGATCATGACCTGAGCCCAAGGCAGATGCTTAACTGACTGAGCCACTCAGGTGTCCCGGTCTTCAATGTTTTAAAACAAGAGTTAATTTCTTTAGAAAACTATCACAGCAATTGGAGCAACGCTTTGCTGTACTTTTTAAGGAGCTATTTACTGTATTTATTCTTGTTAGAATGAGCCCCAGGAATAATTTTAAACCAAAAACTGAAGTCTAGTTTCCATTTTAGCACCGGGCAAATTAGCATTGGTGTAGGGGAGAGGAGTGTTTTTTTGTTTTGTTTTGTTTTGTTTTTTTAATCATGCCAATTATCTCAGCTGTTTTACAAACTATTTCTGGAAGTATAGTGAAAATTCATGGGCTCAGACAGGCCGGAAATGTGAACTTCCCCTAGGGAGATTTGACCAGTTGGTTGAAACTTAATAGTAATGAGATTGAATCATCTGTTATGGACCAATGGAGTATGTTCTGTTCTATGGCCTCAGGCTAATTCTGAAATTTAGCCAATCATCTCAGCATTGCATACCAGACTGAACTGGATGAATCAGTAAAAATATATCTCCGTGATTATAAAAATGTCTAAAATACATGCCCTACTCTTCTGAATTAGTATCTTTATGTTCTGATTTGGAGAGAAGCAAATGGATTTGAATACAAACTAATAAAATTTAAGCTGAGCCCATCTCCCAAACTTCCTCTGATATCAATTACTTTCAAGTTTTAAATTATACCTGTAAGTCAGAGTCAGGTCCAGTACAAGGAAAAAAAAAAGGCAGGATAATACTTGATTAATAAGATCTCCATGTCTGGAAATGATTGATTCTAGGATGCAGCTCATGCTAGACTGAGAGCTCATATTTATGATCAAGTCCCTCAGACCCCACTAGCATCCCTAGCATATGCCAAGCATAAAAGAGACATTTATTCAGTGACTGATAACATGTCAAAAGGCGTTGGTTGAGCATTTTGTCAAGGATCAACTCCCAAAAGACCACCAGAAATACCTTGATCAAGCAAGTCAAAGTTTACTAAATATACTGCAATTAGAACATCTTGACAGAAGGTTAGCAGCATCCCAAAGTGAGGAAATTAGGAAAACATATTCATAGTGTTTTAGGGCCTGGGATAGATGATTTTAAGGCAGGTCTTTCAATGTGGGAAATTAACTTGGAATGGGCAAAGTTTATAACATAATAGCTTTCAATCAATGGGTAGGCACAGTGAAGCAAGGGCTTGAAATAGTCTAGATGTTAGTCTTCATAAAAAAGCTTATTAATTGGCTCATAGTTTTACCTTTGAGGAGTTGGTACTTCTTGGTGTAAGAGCTAAGGTATTTTTCCTTGCTTTTGGTATAATTTAATATAGGGAAAGAACATATGCCTGATCCCAGTATTGTTTAACACAGAGACATGAAATAATGTTGGTTTTAGTTAATTAAAAATTAAATGAATAGTAATTAAACCTATAGAACCACTTAATGACAAAAATCATCATAATGAATTAGTCAAATTTACCTAATAGCAAAGAAATTACTATCTCAGTGCAAAAGAATTCAGTAGTATATTATTTTTTTTTTTAAGACTTTATTTATTTGACTGAGAGAGACAGCCAGCCAGCAACAGAGGGAACACAAGCAGGGGGAGTGGGAGAGGAAGAAGCAGGCTCCCAGCAGAGCAGGGAGTCCGATGCGGGGCTCAATCTCATGACCTGAGCCGAAGGCAGACGCTTAAAGACTGAGCCACCCAGGTGCCCCTCTGTAGTATATTCTTAGTTAATTCTTTCCATGTTTACTCTATGTCTTCCTGAAAGTAACTGAACAGACTGGTAGAGTAATCACCCCTTTTTTGAGGTAATCAATGCTTTGAATCAATTTTAATTAACTATTTTTGACACTCAAGAGTTTCTGTATCTGTACATCTGTCTAACTTATTTTCCACACCCCATGTGGGAGGCATTAAAGGATAAGAGAAGACTTTGAATTTTTTTCATCTTTATGCTAATTAATATTTCCGGCATTTCAAATGTTGGTACTTTATCATGTATAGGTAAAACTTTCACTCTTTGAATTAATTATTTCAAGTTTTGATTGGAAGATTAATCTCTCTTTGGTTACATTACCTTTGCATATTCTAGATTTTTGTTTCCTCCACTTTGCTTCACTAGCCCATAGCATTCTATCCTGCAGGAAACCTGTAGAAATCCCTTTTCTGGGGAGGAGTTAAGATGGAGGAGGAGTAGGGGTCCCCTTTTTCAGCCGGTCCCCTGAGTCGAGCTGGATAGGTACAAGACCAGCCTGAACATCCATGGAATCAGCCTGAGACGCAGGAAGATACATCTGGATCTCTACAAATGAACATCGCCAGTGATGAATATTGAGGTACGAAGCGGGGAGCCGTGAAACCGGGCACAGATATCGGAAGATAAACGGAAGGGGGAGGGAGCCGCCGCATTCGGGCGCCGGGAAGCGGTAGCCACCTGCACGGAGGAGCGGGTGGACTCTCGGACCAGCACCCAAGAGAGGGCAGACTGAGACCGTAAGCCGGGAACGCGAGCACCACCAGACTGAGGGCCAGAGCTACGGAGCACGGGGGGCAGCTGGCGGCTGGCGGTATTAGAAACACAAAGGACAGAGGCCCTGGAAGTGACGGCTGGGATGCCGGGTGTGGGGCGCACATCCCGGCACGCTGCAGGGTTGAGCAGCACCAACAGTAACAGAGTTAAAGTGGCCAGAACATCAGTGGAGAACGATCCGCGATCCCTTTGTTCTGAGACAGAGGCTGAGATTTGACCACTGCTGCTTTGACTCTCAGAAGAGGCACAGCAAACCACCAGGGAAAGCCGCCAAAGAATAAAAGCCTGGAAACACCGGCTCACAGTGTGCCCATCCCCATCCCCCCTCGCAGGGGACACGGAGACTCTACCCAAACAGGGTTGCCTGAGTATTGGCGTGGCAGGCCCCTCCCCCAGAAGGCAGGCTGAAAAATCAAGAAGCCCACATCCCTAAGATCCCTATAAAACAAGGGCACACGGCCTGGGTCCCGGTCAATAACTTGGGCTCTGGACAACGCCGCAACCTCTCCTCATCAGAATGATGAGAAGGAGAATTCCCCCCAGCAAAGAAAAGACAATGAGTCTGTGGCCTCTGCCACAGAACTAAGGGATATGGATATAACCAAATTATCAGAAATGGAGTTCAGAGTAACAATGGTCAAGATGATGTGCAGACTTGGGGTGCCTGGGTGGCACAGTGGTTAAGCATCTGCCTTCGGCTCAGGGTGTGATCCTGGCGTTATGGGATGCATCAGGCTCCTCCGCTAGGAGCCTGCTTCTTCCTCTCCCACTCCCCCTGCTTGTGTTCCCTCTCTCGCTGGCTGTCTCTATCTCTGTCAAATAAATAAATAAAATCTTAAAAAAAAAAAGGATGATGTGCAGACTTGAAAAAAGTATTAACAAAAATGTTAATGAGAATATAGAATCTCTAAGGGCAGAAATGAGAGCGAATTTGACAGAAATTAAAAATACTATGAGCCAAATGCAGTCAAAACTAGAGGCTCTGACAGCCAGGGTAAATGAGGCAGAAGAACGAATCAGCGAATTGGAGGATGGGTTAGTAGAAGAAAAAACTAAAATAGAATCTGGGCTCAAAAAAATCCATGCACAGGAACGTAGGTTACAGGAGATTACTGACTCAATGAAACGTTCCAATGTCAGAATCATCAGCATCCCTGAGGGGGTGGAGAAAAACAGAGGTCTAGAAGAGATATTTGAACAAATTGTAGCTGAAAACTTCCCTAATCTAGCAAGGGAAACAAACATTCGTGTCCAAGAGGCAGAAAGGACCCCTCCCAAGCTCAACCACGACAAACCTACACCATGCCACGTCATAGTGCAAATCGCAAATATTAGATCCAAGGATACAGTACTGAAAGCGGCCAGGGCAAAGAAATTTCTCACGTACCAAGGCAAAGGTATCAGAATTACATCAGACCTGTCTACACAGACCTGGAAAGAGAGAAAGGGTTGGGGGGGGGGCATTTTTAAAGCTCTTTCAGAGAAAAACATGCAGCCAAGGATCCTTCATCCAGCAAGGCTGTCATTCAGAATTGATGGAGAAATAAAGAACTTCCAGAATCGCCAGTCATTGACCAATTTCGTAACCACAAAACCAGCCCTACAGGAGATATTAAGGGGGTTCTATAAAAGTAAAAAGGCCCCAAGAGTGATACAGAACAGAAAGTCACAATCTATAGAAACAAAGACTTTACTGGCAACATGGCATCCTTAAAATCATCTCTCTCAATAATCAGTCTCAATGTAAATGGCCTAAATGCTCCCATAAACGCCACAGTGTTTCAACTGTGGTTGTGATAGTAAGACATGACCCCTCCATTTGCCATCTACAAGAGACTCATTTTGAACCTAAAGATACATTCAGACTGAAAGTAAAGGGATGGAATACCATCTTTCATGCCAGTGGACCTCAAAAGAAAGCTGGGGTAGCAATTCTCATATCAGACAGATTGGATTTTAAACTAAAGACTATAGTTAGGGACACAGAGGGGCACTATATTATTCTTAAAGGATGTATCCAACAAGTGGCTATGACAATTATAAATATATATGCCCCCACCAGGGGAGCAGCAAGATACACAAGCCAACTCTTAACCAGAATAAAGAGACATATAGATAAAAATACGTTAATAGTAGGGGACCTCAACACTCCACTATCAGCAGTAGACAGAGCAATGGAGCAGAAAACCAACATAGAAACAAGAGCTTTGAATGCCATACTCAACGAGTTGGACCTCATAGATATTTATAGAACACTACACCCCAGAACCAAAGAATACTCATTCTATTCTAATGTCCATGGAACATTCTCAAGAATAGACCATGTTCTGGGACACAAAACAGGTCTCAACTGATACCAAAAGACTGAAATTATCCCCTGCATATTCTCAGACCACAGTGCTTTGAAATTGGAACTCAACCACAAGGAAAAATTTGGAAGAAACTCAAACACTTGGAGACTAAGAACCATCCTTCTCAGGAATGACTCGATAAACCAGGAAATCGAAAATCATTTAAACAATTTATGGAGACCAACGAGAATGAAAACATAATGGTCCAAAACCTGTGGGACACTGCAAAGGCAGTCCTAAGGGGGAAATACATAGCCATCCAAGCCTCACTGAAAAGAATAGAAAAATCTAAAATGCAGTTTTTATATTCTCACCTCAAGAAACTGGAACAGCAACAGAGGAAAAGGCCTAATCCACTCATGAGGAAGCAGTTGACCAAGATTAGAGCAGAAATCAATGAGTTAGAAACAAGGAGCACAGTAGAGCAGATCAACAGGACTAGAAGCTGGTTCTTTGAGAGAATCAATAAAATTGACAAACCGCTGGCAAGACTTATCCAAAAGAATAGAGAAAGGACCCAAATTAATAAAATTATGAATGAAAAAGAGAGGTCATGACCAACACCAATGAAATCAGAAAGATTATTAGAAACTTTTATCAACATCTATATGCCAATAAATTAAGCAATCTCGAAGAGATGGAGGCCTTCCTGGAAACCTATAAACTACCAAGACTGAAACAGGAAGAAATTGATTTTTTAAACAGGCTAATTAATTATGAAGAGATTGAGTCAGTGATAAACCACCTTCCAAACAACAAAACCCCAGGGCCTGATGGTTTTCCTGGGGAATTCTACCAAACATTCAAAGAAGAAATAATACCTATTCTCCTAAAGCTATTTCAAAAAATAGAAACAGAAGGAAAGGTACCAAACTCATTCTGAGGCCAATATTACCTTGATCCCCAAACCAGGCAAAGACCCCATCAAAAAGGAGAATTACAGACCAATTTCCCTAATGAATATGGACGCCAAAATCCTCAACAAGATCCTGGCTAATAGAATCCAACAGTACATTAAAAGGATTATCCATCATGACCAAGTGGGATTCATACCTGGGATGCAAGCGTGGTCAACATTCGCAAATCGATCAGCGTGATACATCATATCAACAAGAAAAGACTCAGGAACCATATGATCCTCTCAACTGATGCAGAAAAAGCATTTGACAAAATACAGCATCCTTTCCTGATTAAAACCCTTCAGAGTGTAGGAATAGAGGGTACATTTCTCAATCTCATAAAAGCCATCTATGAAAAGCCTACAGCAAATATCATTCTCAATGGGGAAAAGCTGGAAGCCTTTCCCTTAAGATCAGGAACACGACAAGGATGCCCACTCTCGCCATTATTATTCAACATAGTACTAGAAGTCCTTGCAACAGCAATCAGACAACTAAAAGGGATAAAAGGAATCCACATCGGTAAAGAAGAAGTCAAAATGTCTCTCTTCGCAGATGACATGACACTCTATATGGAAAACCCAAAAGAATCCACTCCCAAACTATTAGAAGTTATAGAGCAATTCAGTAATGTGGTGGGACACAAAATCAATCCTCAGAGATCAGTTGCATTTCTATACACGAATAATGAGACTGAAGAAAGAGAAATTAGGGAATCCATCCCATTTACAATAGCACCAAAAATCATACGTTACCTTGGAATTAACTTAAGCAGAGACGTAAAGGATCTATATTCTAGGAACTACAAATCACTCTCGAAAGACATTGAGGAAGACACAAAAAGATGGAAAAATATTCCATGCTCATGGATCGGAAGAATTAACATAGTTAAAATGTCCATGCTACCCAGAGCAATCTACACTTTCAATGCCATCCCAATCAAAATACCAATGACGTTTTTCAAAGAACTGGAACAAATACTCCTTAAATTTGTATGGAATCAGTAAAGGCCCCGAATCGCCAAGGAACTGTTGAAAAGGAAAAAACAAAGCTGGGCGCATCACAATGCCGGATTTCGAGCTGTACTACAAAGCTGTGATCACAAAGACAGCATGGTACTGGCACAAAAACAGACACATAGACCAATGGAACAGAATAGAGAACCCAGAAATGGACCCTCGGCTCTTTGGGCAACTAATATTTGATAAAGCAGGAAAAAACATCCAGTGGAAAAAAGACAGTCTCTTCAATAAATGGTGCTGGGAAAATTGGACAGCTACATGCAAAAGAATGAAACTAGACCACTCTCTCACACCATACACAAAAATAAACTCCAAATGGATGAAAGACCTTGATGTGAGACAGGAATCGATCAAAATCATAGAGGAGAACATAGGCAGCAACCTCTACGACATCGGCCAAAGCAACCTTTTTCATGACACATCTCCAAAGGCAAGATAAACAAAAGATAAATTGAACTTGTGGGACTTCATCAAGATAAAAAGCTTCTGCACAGCCAAGGAAACAGTCAAAAAAACTAAGAGGCAGCCCACGGAATGGGAGAATATATTTGCAAATGATGCTACAGATAAAAGACTGGTATCCAAGATCTACAAAGAACTTCTCAAACTCTATATGTGAGAAACAAATAAATCATAAAATGGGCGAAGATATGAACAGACACTTTTCCAATGATGACATACAAATGGCTAACAGACACATGAAAAAATGTTCAAAATCACTAGCCATCTGGGAAATTCAAATCAAAACCACACTGAGATACCACCTTACGCCAGTTGGAATGGCAAAAATTGACAAGGCAAGAAACAACAATTGCTGGAGAGGATGTGGAGAAAGGGGATCCCTCCTACATTGTTGGTGGGAATGCAAGTTGGTACAGCCACTCTGGAAAACAGTGTGGAGGTCCCTTAAAAAGTTAAAAATTGAGCTACCCTATGACCCAGCCATTGCACTACTGGGTATTTACCCCAAAGATACAGATGTAGTGAACAGAAGGGCCATATGCACCCCAATGTTCATAGCAGCATTGTCCACAATAGCCAAATCGTGGAAGGAGCCGAGATGCCCTTCAACAGATGACTGGATTAAGAAGTTGTGGTCCATATATACAATGGAATATTACTCAGCTATCAGAAAGAACGAGTTCTCAACATTTGCTGCAACATGGACGGCACTGGAGGAGATAATGCTAAGTGAAATAAGTCAAGCAGAGAAAGACAATTATCATATGATTTCTCTCATCTGTGGAACATAAGAACTGGGAAGATCGGTAGGGGAAGAAAGGGATAAAGAAAGGGGGGGTAATCAGAAGGGGGAATGAAGCCTGAGAGACTATGGACTCTGAGAAACAAACTGAGGGCTTCAGAGGGGAGGGGGGTGGGGGAATGGGATAGACTGGTGATGGGTAGTAAGGAGGGCACCTATTTATGTTGCACTGGGTTTTATACGCAACTAATGAATCATCGAACTTTACATTGGAAACCGGGGATGTACTGTATGGTGACTAACATAATATAATAAAAAAACATTAAAAAAAAAAGAAATCCCTTTTCTTCTATTCTCTCTGTTGTTCTGGGTTTTTATATTTTTCTAGTGCTTTACTGCTTTACTGTTGTTTAATGGGGTTTTAGGAAGAAAAGGAGAAAAGAGTGCATACTTGGTCTGTCATTTTCACTGAAAGACTTTTTAGTTAATTTTGTGCACTGATTTGGATATTACATTTGTTTTTAAATGGTTAGTAGGTAATGAAATCTTACTACCCTAAAATATACATCTTAATGGAAAGCAACATAGAATGGTGAAAAATAACTGTAGATTGAGTTAATTCAGTTCTAGTTCCAGTTTTGATGATTCTAGCTTTATGAAGTTGAACAAGTCACTTAACCTATTTGATTTCAGTACCTTCATCTGTGAAACAGTTGTTTTGCTTGCCCTTCTAAGTTTCTTCCAATGCTAATATGCTGATTCTATTTAATCCCAATACAAGATATCTAAATTAACTACATTGAAGTACAGAACAATTTGATTATTTTAGCACAAGTTTTATGATCATTAAATCTCAAATCCCAGCTTTTTGGTCTTAAGTCTGAGGTGGACATGCTTTAAAATATTTTAATACATTTGCTGATTCAGGGCAACTAAATATTCTATAACTCAATTCAGTACTGACACTATCTGATGTTAGTTTCAGACTTCAAAGGTATGAGGGCTCAGTCCCACAAGACTTCCTCCACTTCAGATACCAGTCACAAGGATGAGGTCCCCAGGTTATCCTCATTTCTGTCAGACTTGGCTACTAAGTTTGAAGTTCTCACCACCCCCCTCAAGTTCGATAATTTGTTTGAATGACTCATATAATTCAAATAAAAGTGTAGTTACTATTATTGTTTGTTATGAAGGATACAAATGAACAGCCAGATAAGAGGTACATAGGGCAAGGCCTGGAAGTATGCTGAGTGCAGGAGCCTCTGTCTTGTGAAGTTGGGATATGCCATTCTCCTAGCTCATGGATGTGGTCACCAGTTCAGAAGCTTCCCAAACTCCTTCTTTCAGGGGTTGTTATAGAGGATTCATTGCATAGGCGTAATTTTGGCCACTGGCAGTTAACTCAATCTCCAGCCCCTCTCCAATCCCCAGAGGCTGTGTGTGGGGGTGAAATTCCCCAGGTTTTTATCAAGGCTTGATCATTCTGGGACCAGTCCCCATCCTGCAACTATTTAGCGGTCCATCAAGACTTGCCTCATTAGAACAAAAGATATTCCTATCACCTTTATCATAGGAAATTCCAGTGGTTTTAGGAGCTCTGTGCCAGGAAACGGGGACAAATATCAAATATTTTTCTTATTATAATGTATAATTCATATGTATATTTACATATACAGAGAGAAATTTAATGCATATTTCCTTCCCATTTTAAAATTTGGTAAAAATATCTCTTTACTTAAAAGTCTTGGATTTTGATTCATTTCGTTATTAAAGAAACTTTTATAAGAAACTGATTAGACTACATAAGCAAACAGTATCTAGAATTTTACCCACATACTCAGTTGGTTTCATCAGGGGCATAACTACTCCCTTGTGGTATATTAGATACTTAAGGAAGCTATGTAAGCTCTTCAAGCCATGAGGGTACCATTTAGTAAATTGCAACTTCAATGGATTATTAACTTTTTACATAATATATTTCAATTAAAACAAAATTGGATCTCAATGAAATCAAATGGTTGATGCTACATTTAGTCTATGAGCAGGAGAGTAAGCACTGGAAATGTTGCTTGAAGACATATTACCTACAAGAAATCCAATCACTTTAGAAGTGAGCTCACTCATATTTGACTGTAGGCAACCATACATAAAATGAGTAGATACATATCTTAATCCTTCATCTTACTCAGAGATTCTCCCAGATCTTATCTCCAATATAAAGTAATCCTCATCTGAATACTGCAAAAATAACCACTTTTAAAAATCCAGCTTGAAAGGTCTTGGTAGTAATTTTCCCTTACATAGTTATTTTGAGTAAGTTAAAACTCTTCAAACCTACTATACGTATAGAGCTAGACTGTCTCTGTGCACTTAAACTACACCCTGCTAATGACTGACTCATTTTTGAAAGTAGAATTAACTATTTCTTGTCCACTAAGGGCACATTTGAGTGCACTGAACAGCGGTTATTAAAACCCACATCATCTGCGTTTTTATAAACTGGCTTTTTTTTTTTTTTAAAGATTTTATTTATTCATTTGACAGAGATAGAGACAGCCAGCGAGAGAGGGAACACAAGCAGGGGGAGTGGGAGAGGAAGAAGCAGGCTCCCAGCGGAGAAGCCCGATGTGTGGCTCGATCCCAGAACACCAGGATCACACCCTGAGCCAAAGGCAGACGCTTAACAACTGAGCCACCCAGGCGCCCCAAACTGGCTTATTTTTGAATTCTAATTTAAGGCCTTAGTGGAGTCACTGAATTCTATAGAAAGAAGAGACATTTTGACATATTTATTTATAGTATTTTTGATTGTTGATTTTTGTTATACTACTTTGTATGGTTTTTCACTATCTATTCCTGTTAGTGTCCTGATTGGCCTGTATACACAGCCCACTGAGAAATGAGTCCATTAAACTGTGCTCTTATTAGTATAATGCAAGTTCTGTATAGTGCCAGCTTAGAGTAAATATTTGATGGAACATTTCTCTCTCTCTTGAGATCTTTTGACTCTGTCTTCCACCCACACACATCTGTGCTTCTAATTTAAATAGGCTAGCTTAGTACTTCCTTATTCCAACTGAATTAAGGTTTTGGTGATACCTATTTCTAATGTAGCCAAGTTTTTAGTTCCATCCTTTAAAAATATATCTCCCAGGTTCTGTTTGTAAGCAAATCTTGATAGTAGGAATATTTCTAAGTTTTTTTTTTTTTTTTAAGATTTTATTTATTTGACAGAGAGAGACAGCGAGAGAGGGAACACCAGCAGGGGGAGTGGGAGAGGGAGAAGCCGGCTTCCCGCTGAGCAGGGAGCTTTATGTGGGGCTTGATCTGAGGACTCTGGGATCATGACCTGAGCTGAAGGCAGACGCTTAACGACTGAACTACCCAGGCACCCCTATTTCTAAGTTTTTAAGGATAATATTCTCTCTTTCCTTCCTTTCTCCCTCTCTGTAAAAAAAATACAAGTGAAATTTTTACTTCCAGATTACTGCTTCCTCATTTGACCATCGTGGGTATATTGTAATTTTTCTCACTGCATAGAGTAAATGAACTAGTTTATAAAACATGATGAACTTGAAAAAATTTAAGTCAGTTTACTATAACTTTACTAGATAAAAAAGGCCTTTATGATATGGGGTACTAACTGATCATCTGTAGCTAGCATCTCTTGTGGCATGGCTTTTCTAATGTAATGGAGAACATCCATGTTATATAAATGAGCCAAAGATGGCTCCTGTAAGTTGTTTATTTATTCACTGGAGGTTGAGATCCATTAGCTAAAGACCCACTGAAGCCCACCTCAAATATTTCCACATTCCAGTTATTATTTTTTTTCATTGGGATATAATTGACATATAACACTGTATATGTTTGAGGTATACACCATGTTAATTTAATACATTTACATATTACAATCCAAACAAGCAGATTTTTGACTTTTTAGAGCATGCTTGCTTTGCATACCTCACAAAACCATACCCAACACATGCCAGCCATAGGTAAGGGAAGCCTTGTGGTTAAAAGATCCCAAACTGCTGCTGTCCATTGGAGCTCTCTGACCCAGGGACTTCCTGCTGTGCTGTTGAGTGACATCACCTTGACATTTAGGAACCTTTTCTGAGTCCCCTCTATCCAGGGAGTTCTCATGCTTTCTCCCCTTTCTGAGTAGGGACAATGCCAATAGCCTCTGGATAGTCTTCTACTATGAGGGACTTCTCTGAAAGCAAACCTCAAAGCATTGCCCCATAAAGCTTGTGCATGCTACTGTCACCTTGTGGTCATACCTTTTCCCCTGATCAGCTTCCAAATCCCTCAAACCCAAGAGATGTTTTATATTTTTCAATGCAGAGCATGCTTACGACAGAGACAACACTTTTTCTTTTCATTTATTAGATGGGAGAAGCTAAGTAGATTTCATTATATTTATCTTGTTTTGAAAGAATACTGAAAAATGGCTAAATACAGAGTATCTTTATGGAAAATAAACTTTTTCCTTTTCTTCCATCATTTTAATGTAACCTGCTTTTCTTCTATTTTCTCCCTCTATGAAATTTATTATGCATATTCTATGTAAGCAGCACTCTGCTAGGAGCCATGGGGTATACACAGATTAAAAATATACAATTCACATTCTCAGATTTTCAGTATAAGTCATTTTAAAATATTTTATTTACATGAAATATATGAGAGGATTATATTTTCATTTACTCAAATAGACATAATGGTTCTGATTAATTTCTTTTATTTTATTTGAAGCAGTGGCTTTAAAAAGGCTTAACATTTTCATTATTTGGAGAAATATATACCAAGCAAAGGGAAAAATGCCCATATACTTAATTTATAAAGAACAATGATTTTGGAAATTGAAAAGATGTTTGAAATTTACATTATTTCAGGAAAAAAAGGACAAAATAGAAAAGAACAAATAAAACTCTCTTCAACTCTATGTCAATTTTGGTTTACTTCTACACTTAGATTAACTTACACATTAATATATTGCAAAATATATATGTGCACAGTGGCATTTGATTTTGTAAGTTGAAAACTTCTACTACATTCTGAAATATAGATTCATCTTTAGTAACATTTGAGTGTCTCCCATATGCCAAGCAGAGTTCTAAAAAGCAGTTTATATTAAACCAGGGCAATGACAGTTTCAAACTGGTCTCCAAAGAAAACAAGAGAAAGTGAAGTCAGCATATGGGAGCATCTGACATTTGTAGCTCTCACAGCATCCTTGTATTTGTCTTCCCCCCAAAAATAAAACTTCAGCATCCACCCTCAGCATCTATTCAAAGTGCTTTTGTGGGAGCTGTGGGATTCAGCACCATATAACAAGGAACCTGGGAGGAGGCCTGCCTACCTGTGTGTTGGGTAATGGGCAGACAGATCTCAGTCACAGCTGTGGAACCTGCAGTGACTCAGGAACTGGCACCAGCCCCTCTCAGCCAGAGTCTAGGAGTCCCTGGAAAACACTCTTAGACAATCACCTATGGACAAGAGAACCTTTTCAGAAATTCAGGTTTCCAGAAGAGAAGTCCCAGCACATTGCTGGAGCAAAAACATACAAGTTTGGACACACTGGAGAGGGTAAGAGAAATGGCTTGACTTTATCTGCATCACCCCTACCCCAAGGCAGCACAGCTTATGGCCAAGAAAGATCTCTTAGCCCGTGATTTCTCCTGCAGAGGAAAAGGAGAGTGTGTGCATGAGCACCTGGCTTCCCCGCTGGTGCAGGATACTGCCAAAGGAGCTCATTTCTCTCTCACTCCATCCAGAGTACTAAATTGTAAGCCACGTGACTGGAGGGTGGAAAGAGGCTGTGAGAGCTACAAATAGGGCTCTCAGAAAGCATCTAAGGTACACAGATCCTACTAAATGCATCACAGATTTCATCAAGGAGCCCATCCATGGACAGGTAGGAATGCCTCACTTGCAGATCCCCCAAAACATAGCTGGCCCATAGGGAACCCCCAGTGCACTGTGTACCTCATGCACATACTACCCCACACTGTGACTGGCTCTCAGTGCAAGCTCCCCATGGCGGTGCTGAGAACAAGCTTTGGCAGATAGAAAAGCTGAAAGCTGGCCCCAAAAGCAGGCCAGGGAGAGACCATAAATGTGAGCTTTAGCTCCACCTTTGAGAAAACAAGAGAGGCTGTCAGCACTTGTCCTGGTACTTTGCAGGACCCTGAAAAAGCATTCTGCCACAAGAGGGAGGAAAAAGCATGGAGCGGGTGTGCCCACAGAAAGTCTGAGATAGCCCCAGAATCTCTAGAAGGGCTGACAGAAGTTATCTCGCTCCCAAAGGCAGATAGTAAAACTTGGGGAGGTGACAGCTACTTCAAATGGAAAGAGTAACACAAAACTTCAAGGATTATGAAAAATCAAGGTAATATGACACCACCTAAGATCATAATAAATTCTAGTAACTGAACCCAAAGACTCGAAGAATTGTAATTTGCTTGAAAAAGAATCCAAAATAGTTGGGTTTTTTTTCACCTTTAAAAATATATATTTAGAGGAATGATTCTCCATTCTCTAGGACTCTTAGAAAAAAAGGATCCATTCTGGGGGAAGTACAACAAACAGTGGAGACAGGCGTAGCACCATCCCCCAAATCACCAACCCCCAGGTCCCCAGGCCTGGGCTTGGCCAGTTCTGACAGGAGGTGAGCCCAGGAGTCCATTGAACCTACTCTCTCCAGCCTGGAATTCAGACAGGACAGGCTTTATGTCTCCCATTCCTCTCTCCAAACTCTAGAAACACTTAAAGGGTCCTTTGTACCTGCCCAGAGGAAATTGGGGGTGGGGAGCTGGCAAAGCGGGGAGCTGAAAATACACGTTTGGTATCAAAAGTAGCTATTTTAAGAAAACTCAATGAGCTTTAAGAAAACACAGAAAGACAATGCAAGGAAACCAGGAAAACAATACACAAAAAAGAGAAGTCAAGCAAAGAGATAAAAATTAAATAAAGAACCACACAGAAATTCTGGAGCTGAAGAATACAATGAAATAAATGAAAAATGCAACACAGACCATCAGGATCATGATGAATAAAGCAGAAGAAGGAACCTGTGAGTTACAAGGAATTTTGAAATT
Source organism: Ursus arctos (assembly GCF_023065955.2). NCBI lineage: Eukaryota > Metazoa > Chordata > Mammalia > Carnivora > Ursidae > Ursus > Ursus arctos. Next base: position 28,869,244 of record NC_079873.1, on the reverse strand, counting down.
ATCCATTCAGAGTAGAACAAAGATAAAAGATCTGTGGGATACCATCAACAATACCAATTTGCAAATTATTAGAGTTCCAGAAGAAGAAGAGAGGGAAAAGAGGGAAAAAAGATTATCTAAATGAATAATGGCTGAGAACTTCAAAATGTGGGGAGAGATTTGGATATCTAAGTTCATGAGGCTCATAGTCAACAACAAAAAAATCTGCTTAAGATCCTCTTCAAGACACATTATAACAAAATTGTCTACCAGAAACTTATTTCAGCTTTAAGGACACACATAGGTTTGAAGAAAAGGAATGGAAAAAGATATTATAAGAGAACAGAAACCAAAGAGATTTTACATCAGTCAAAATAGACTTTAAGCTAAAAACGGTAACAAGAAACAAAGAAGGTCATTACATAATGATAAAGAGGTCGATTCATCAAGAGGATAAAACAATTGTAAATTTATATGCACTCTACATAGGAGCACCAAAATATATTAAGCAAATACTAACAGATATGAAGAAATAGACAACAAAATAATAATACTAGTTGGGGACTTCAATACCCCACTTTCAGCAATGGATAGATCATCCAGACAGAAAATCAATAAGGAAACATTGGACTCGAACTATACTTTAAAGAAAACTAACAGATATAATATAGAACATTCCACACAACAGCAGCAGAATACACATTCTTCTCAAGTGCATATGGAATATTCTCAAGGATAGATCATATGATAAGTCACAAAACAAGTCTTAATAAATTTAAGAAGATTGAAATCATATCAAATTTTTTATTTTTTGGTTTTGGCCAAACTTTTTATTTAGTATTCTATAGTTGCTTAACACACAGTTAAATGGCCTTACTGGGGGGGAGGGGAAAGGGGAGTTTCCTCTAGATTCCAAGGAAATGTCAGAAAGGCAACGTACAGCCATCATTATCCATTTGCTTTATTGGATTTACTGGGCAAATAGCACTTTCCTTACATAAGCAGCTGATTTCTGAGAACATTGAGATTTCAGTTTGAAGACACTCCGAAATCCTACCCCTACTACCTTTAATAGCTACCTTGTTTGTATAGGCAGAAGGATTTACCTCTCCATTTTAGATGGCTAGATGTTTGTGGAAGGTCTCAGAATTGTTTGCATCATTTACTGGGAAAAATCGGATATAAGAAGTGGCCTTTTGGGACACTTTTACTTGGAAAATTACAACACTAGTACACAAGTCAAGTCTTACCACATTTAACATTTACTTGTTGAAAGCAATGTCATAAAGTTAAGTAGGGTTAAACAGGTTTTACTTTTTTCCCTCACAAGAACATAAAAATTATAGTACGGGTACGTAATAGGGAATTTTGAAAAGGTAACACAATTTTTCCTTTTAGTAGTCCTTGGGTGGTTCTGACAGAAAAGGTTCCACTTTTTTGTTTGTTTCTTTGAACGGGGATTTTGGTCCAAAGTTTTGTTTGTTTTTACTATCTGCTTCTGTGTCCCTCTCTATCAGATCAGCTTCCTCCACAGCCTCCACCTCTACGTACTTTGTGGCTTGAAGTGTTGTAGGAATCACATGGAGGAGGGTACCTCCTTTTTCATAGAAGGGGGAAGCCCTCTTTCTTGTCTGCCAACCAGATCACGACCACTTGAGTAGAGATCACTTCCACTGTCTTGACTTCCACCATATCCATCATATGAGCTGCTGTAATCATTACAGAGGCTGCTTCCACCACAAGATGGCAGGGGCCCTCATGTAGGTGGAGCACTATGTGAGTTACCGTAACTCTCATATGTTCCTCTGTAGGAACCTCCACTTTGATGATCTGAATAGTTAGGATCAGGACCATAGCCACCTCTATCACTATAGCTGCTTGATGGGTAATCATCATGTGAACCAGAATGACCATAATCATGATAAGTATAATCTCTTAGTGGTGGAGCTTAATCTCTTGTATCACAAGAACTTGGGTAATCTCTGCTTGAATAACTGTCTTTAGTAGAATACCCATCATCTATTGGGGACAAATAAACATCTCTACGAGAGGGCAGGGATTCCTTTTAAGGTTTGCCTCCATAACTATCTCTTCCATGTCGCACAGGAGCTCTTCCTTCCATTCCATTGCTGCTGTGAACTGGTCCTGAAGGGGCAGATTTTCAGGAGGAAGACAGCAACTACTGATGGTGGTCGCTTTTTTATTGGAAGTGGTCCGTTGGAAGAATTTATGTTAAAATTCATGGAATAGCCACCATCATCCATGTGCCCTTTGCATGAGGGAGGTCCCCTGGTTCCTCCATTTCCTCCTCTTCCACCTCTAAGACCTCTTAGAGGGCCTCTGCTTCTTGGAGGCGGAGGTGGTCCATATCTACCACTTTCAAATGATGGTTCAGTGGCTTGTTCTGTCTTGATGGCTTTTCCATCTACGGACTTTCCGTTCACAACTTTGGCTGTATCCTTAGCATCTGCTGGGCTTTCAAAAGTGACAAAAGGAAATCCTCTTGATTTGTGTTTCATAATCTTTCATCAATAGAACTTCCACTATTCGTCCATATTTGCCAAACACGGCTTCAAGGGCTTTCCTCATTTGTTTTTGTATTTTGTATTGAGGTCACCAATGAAGAGTTTCCTGGGCAATCTGCTTCAACTATTTACATCCCCTGACGAGAGTAGGAGGGGTGATGATGGTTTCAAGTTCTTATGAGCTTACTGGCAGGGGCTTTGTAGCAACTCAGCATGAGGGAGAGCTGCTGGTTCTGAGAATGGAAGCCGCTATTGCTACTGTACAACAAGAGTGAACCTGATATCAAATTTTAATTCAATAAATTAATTGACTATCTATTTGACTTTATGACATTGCTTTTAATAAGCAAATGTTAAGTGTGTTGACTTGACTTGTGTACTACTGTTATAAATTTCCAAGTAAAAGATGAAAATTCTCCTATAACAATATAGAAAAGTTCTGTTATAACACAGGAGAAAACAAAAACACTTTGGCTCCAAATACAATACTGAACTTCGTAGTTTTACTATAGCTTATCTGATCAACAGGATACATGTGGGTATGCAAAATTTCATTGACTTTGCTAACTCAATACTTACATCCATATTTCAAAGGAGAAATAACATTAATTTTACTGTTTTTGAAATAAATATAGAAAGAAGTTGAACATATCCTCTTGATACACAATAACTAAACATATTTTAATTGCAATATTTCTTAAAAGTTAAATTTATTTGAATCTAGATACAAAGATAATTTAATGTCATACTATAATTTTCTCATATGTACTGTAATGTATAGATGTAGATTATAGATGGAATGACCAAAATATTCTTCAAAAATGATTGATTTTTATGCAGAAAAAAAATATGATCAAACCTCAAACAAAATACTGGAAATGAAAATGATCTGTCATATTATGCCAGCATATGGCCATGTAAAGATATCAGGCTTTTCTTATTTTATCAAGGCACCTAATACTTTTAGGTAAATTTATTTTATAAAAGTCAGTGAGTAAATACTACACATAAGCCCTGTGAAATTTTTTCTTGTGGGTGAGATTATGGCTTTATAAATAATCATACAAGTTGCATTCTTTCAGGTGTTCAGAGCATAATTGGGGAGATTAGTCGGTCTTTTTTATGTTGCTCAGGAAAGATATTTTTCTTTATTTTAAAATGTAATATATGAAATGTACTGTAATAACCAACACCCAAGATGGTGCCAAGTACTCCACATTTTAGATATTTATGCCCTTGTGTAGTTTCCTCCCATACTGAATAGGTGTCTGATGGTGTGTGACTTCCAAAGCTAGGTCATAAAAGGCATTACTGTTTCCACCTTGGTTTTTCTTGGATCACTTCTTCTGGGAGAAGCCAGCTGACACATAGTAAAAAACTGAAGCAGCCAATGGATAGGGAAAGTAGGGAAGAACTGAGTCCTCCTTCCAAAAGCCAGCACTAGGGATGTGAGTGAGGCACCAGAGAAGCAGATTCTATAGCTCTAATCAATTCTTAAGATGTTGGCAGCCTTGGCTAACATCTGAACATCATGAGAGACTCTAAGCCAGATTCACCCTACTAAGCTGCTCTTGAATTTCTGCCCAGCTGATATTTGAGGTAATGTGTACCACAGATAAATAATATACCATAAAGAAAAATATATGTAATATATATATTACAAAACCTAATAATAAAATAAACACCTGTGACACCACCAACACCCTCAAATTTATAAAATCCGAACATTATTAAATAGTTGCATCCATCTCCACTTGTTTGTCCCTATGTTAGTATAGCACTTTTAAATGATTACTGATTGGTATTATCTCATTTTCTAGCAGAGTATGTGCCCCCTCCAACTTTTGTTTTCTCTTTTAAGAATGGCTTGGCTATTTCTTTTGCCATTTCCCACACAGTTTATTTTCAATTACCACAAGCTCAAGATCTTAGGATCCATGAAAGGCAATTGAGATATTTGTTTGAATTGCATTTCGGACAACTGAATATTTGACACTGAATCTTCCTATACATTATTTCTATTTGTTTAGGTCTTTCAGTAAATTTTCATAATATTCCTCATACATGTTTCACACAAGTTTTGCTGGATTTTTTTCTTAGGCACCTTGCATAGCCATAAAATTTGCTCTTCATTAGCTTATTCCATTTAAATTTAATTCCTAATTTTCATTGGTTTAATTGTCCCAAAAGTAGGAACATAAATATCATTAATTTTTTTTAAGGAAAACAAAAGCATTTACTCAATATTTTATTTTCTTAGCCAAGACATATTCCATGTGACTCATGCTTTTTTTTTCTTTTTTTTACCTAGGTGAGCTTAAAATAATGTCTATGACATTTCTGATACATTGCCAAATACGACGGTAAAAATATAGTAAATAAAAGTACATAAGCTAGGGGTGCCTGCATGGCACAGTCAATTAAGCGTCTGCCTTTGGCTCAGGTCATGATGCCAGGGTCCTGGGATGGAGCCCTGCATTGGGCTCCCTGCTCAGCAGAGAGCCTGCTTCTCTCTCTCCCTCTACTACTCCCCCCTGCTTGTGTTCTCTCTCTCTCTCTCTGTCAAATAAATAAACAAAAATCTTTTAAAAAGACTACATAATCTAAATAAGAAGGAATCAGCAAAATACATAAAACATAATATGAGAAAACAGCATTTCAGTGGATATGTTTGATATGCTTTATCATCTATTTCATTATTATCCTGTAACCTTTAGTTATTTACTACTGGAAAGAGAGATAATTACCATTCAGTCAACTTATTGGATATTACCTGTAGAATATGCATGTATCTATATTTTGCTTAAGAAAAAAATGGTTTATTTATATAACAATTGCTCTGCGCAGAGTTAATAGTAGTCAATCTGAAGTTCAATTCTATTTTCAGACCAACCATAAATCTTTGGATCAAAGTACAAATGAAATATTGTCTCATAATCTTTAAATTTGTAATACAGGATTTTTTAATAATAAATACTATGAAATTGGTAAGAAGCTAAAGTAATTTCCTAAGACAAACTAGCTATGAAACCTAAACAAAAGATTCCTTAGTTTCTTAGGTTTAAGGAATAGCTTTATAAATGACTCATAAAGTAAATCTAAAGGTAAGTTTAATAAACTGCATGTTCCCCGCCATTTTTTTTTTTGAAAGAAAGCGTGCATGCATGTGGGCGTGTTTGTGTGAGCAGGATGGGGGAGAGGGATAGAGAGAATCTTAAGTAGGCTCCATGAGCACAGAGCCTGGTGCGGGGCTCAATCTCACAATCGTGAGATCATGACCTGAGCTGAAATCAAGGGTCCAAGGCTTAACTGACTAAGCCACCCAAGGCACCCCTCCCCCATTCTTGAAGCCAGTCATTCTTGAGAAATAATCTAGCTGCACCTGTCTTTTAGTATCACAATAAAGGCTGAACTTGGTAATAAAGTCTTGATTCTGAATCGGTCTGGGAGTGATCAAGAGTCATTTCTTTTTCAGAATCCTCAGTAGTGCATTTAAACAAGTATGTGTGAGCACTATCTTCTCTTTCAGCTCTACAATTTTTTCCTGTAGAGAGGTCCATTGTGATTCTCCAACTCAGATGCACTTACTATGGCTTTTGTGGAACTAGCATACCAGAAGGAAGTTAGACGTAACCTCTCAAAGCAAACAGGAAAGCACTGATGAATAAAAATGGAAACCAATGGGAAAGATTATTGGTGTTGCCTCTGAGTGAACTTTCAACGTCCTCTGGGGAAGGAAAAAATTTTCCCTCTACCCTTCTAGGTTCTTGGCTGAGACCCTCCTGTAATAAAAAAAAACAAAACTAATGGGAGAAAAACAAACAAAAGTTTAATAACATGTATACTTCATGTATACATGGTAGAGACCCAGAAAAACTGAGTAACTCCTCTAAATGGCCCAAGCCACCAACTTTTTTTTTTTTTTAAGATTTTATTTATTTATTTGAGAGAGAGAAAGAGAGTGAGAGCACAAGCAAGGGGAGGGGCAGAAGGAGAAGCATGTGCGGCTCAATCCCAGGACCCTGGGATCATGACCTGAGCTGAAGGCAGATGCTTAATCTACTGAGCCCCCCAGGTGCCCCCAACCAAGACACCACCTTAAATCTCATCTCGAGCTAAAGACAAAGGATGTTGTGGGTGGGAAGTCAGTTGTGAGAGGCTACCAGGAAAAGGACAGTAAACAGGAGTAAGGCTGTTATGCAGATTTAAGTCACTGCCTTCTGTACTGATCAGAGTTTCTAGAGATTTAGTCAACCTTCTCTTCCTGATACAGAGAGAGAGGGATTAACCCTTACAAATGGAGATTTCCCTTATAAACATAAATATTTCTTACAAAAGAATAAGTTCTATTCAGTTTTCAGATCTTTACCTGTGTCTGCTGTTTCTTAAAAATAACAAGCTTAACATAATCAATATGCCAAAGAGGCATATTTTGGGGTGGTATATTTTGCTCTCTTTCAGTCCAATGTAAGGGGGTTTCCCAAAGGATGTTATCTCTTATTCTTCTTGGAATACAGGCAAGGTTTTGGCTCCTCAGCTCCCAGTCCTGCAGGACCCAGTGGTGGGTATCTCTTTACCATCTGCTTGTCTCACTCCATAAAAGTTATAAAAGAAAGTTTGACAATTGCTTTCTTAGTCTCACCATCACAAAAGTCACCCTGTTGCAACTTAGCATAGCACCAAAAATAATCTTTTGATATCTGAAGAGGTACATTTTTATGTTTCTACATTTATTTTAGACTCATGGCTGAAGTAGAGAAATGAAGCTGTAAGCTCTCTTATTGCTGGGGTGTCTAATTGAGAAGAGCCTCTTGTAATCTGAAATATTTTCCTATCTCCAGAAGGTATTAATGAATTAGGTTATACATTCTCCAAAATTAATGGAACTTTATTTTAATGGGTTTATAGAGATTTATAAATGTGTTTCTATATCATAGTATTTCTAAAGGTTTTATAGGAAATAAAGAAGCTGAAACTTTAAATATGCTAGTCTTCTTTTTTTTTTTTTAAGATTTTATTTATTTGTCAGAAAGAGAGAGGGAGGGAGCACAAGCAGGGGGGAGAAGCAGAGGGAGAAGCAGGCTCACTGCTAAGCAGGGAGTCCGATGCGGGACTTAATCCCAGGACCCCGAGATCATGACATGAGCAGAAGGCAGACACTTAACCAACTGAGCCACCCAGGCATCCCTAAATATGCTAGTCTTTCAAGAGAAAAACATTTTCCTTACAGAAACCATGAGCATGTTTATGTAAGAACCCAAGTTCACATTTTCAAAGTGAATCTCTATACAAATTCAACTGGTTTTAAAACAATTTTATGACTTTTCTCAAATTTTTATAAGTGTTAAATATAATGCAATTAATAAATTTTATTTTTTATTACATTTAAGTTTGTCTTTTCATGAAGAGACTAATAATTCTGAAATTCACAAACTTTTTATATTGGCTTTTTGATCAGATAGCAAATTTATTTCTATATACTGGTTAGGATTATGAAAAATTTAAAACTATATTCATAATTCTGACAAAATTCTTATACAATAGTAATTATGTACAAAGTAGTATGGACGTCTGTACATAATTTTCTAAGATTCTTATATGTATTCATGAGTTTTGCTCATCTGTTGATTATTTTGCATGATAGATGTTTACTTTGTGAAAAAGAAGTTGAGTTGGTTAAAAGATATGGCTACTGTGGGTAACTGAGACTCCATTAAATTAACAATTGCAGAAAAGCACAGATGTGTGTGCAAGGTAATGGGATGTATTTTATCAAAAAAAAAAAAAAAGGAAAGAAAGAAATAAGTTTGTAAAATAAGGTGTCTGTTTCAAAAGATAAATCCTGCATACATAGAGTAAGTTGTGGAATTTTTGCAGTAAGTAAATTTAGTCTTGGTTTATATAACTGCAAATAATGGGACAGAAAAAAAAGAGTTGAAATGTATTAACATTTTGACAAATTTTGTTCAGTGTTGATGAGCTTATTCACAAGATAATTTATAAAGAAGGAGTTGTGAATCTTTTAGTTGGTTTTCTCTTTGTTAAAATGACAATTGATCTTAAAGTTTTAAGCCTTAACAAGGAGGAATAAAAAGGTTACTCTTTGTGCAATCTGCGCAGAGAGCAGTATCTCATTCAAAAAATTTTCAGTGGTTTGTGTTGATTTTATCGAGTTCTAGAACAGTAGTCAGCAAATTTTTTTTCTGTGATGGCCATCACTGAAATATTTTAGGCTTTGAGAACTTTAAGGACTATAATGTCACAACTACTCTGTCACTATACTGGAAAAGCAGCCATTGACAATATGTGGAGGGGGAAATTTGCCACCCTAAAATGTATCTCTTTGGCATGTGGATTATTTTAGATTGTTTGTTTGTTTATTTATTTATTTATAGAGAGGGAGAGAAAGAATCTTAAGCAGGCTCCATGCCCAGCAAAGAACATGATGCAGGGCTCAATCTCACAACCCTGAGATCATGACCTGTGCTGAAATCAAGAGTCAGATGCTTAACCAACTGAGTTACCCAGGCACCCCTTAGACTGATTATTTTTAAGAAACAGAGGACTCAATAAGTTTTTCTTTTTTGCCTCTCCACTAACTGCCTAAAAGAATTTAGAGAGAGGACCTGCTCCAAGAGAGAGCTACCACAATAGATAATGATGGTATATGAATTAGGTGTTGTAGACAGGAAGAAACATAGCAAAGGATGTTTGATAAAATTCCTCTCTGTGTCCTATTGTTTCTGTACAGCCCAGCAAACATTTGTTTACTAAACATCTACTCTTTTTCATTTTCCTTTGAATTATCTTGCTTCCTTTTGAATCCCCAGACTTCTACCCCCTTCTCCTTAGTTCTGGGTGGTGCATAAGTCTCAATTGTCTGATAGCCCATGGGCCTTATATTCTTCTACAGCTCACATATGTACAGAATTAAATTAGAGTTTCTTCTTTCAATCTATCTTATGTCAATTTAGTTCTTACACCAACGAAAAGAATCTTAAAAGGTAGAGAAAATTTTTTCCTCCCCAATGGTATAAAGAATTAGATGTAGTTGTATTCAATAATATTTATGAGCACTGAATTTTCATATCTCACAGAATGTTATCCCTATTTTAAATTTTTTCAAATACTTGAAAATACAAAAACTATTCTTAGTCTGTGAACTGTACCCATGAACTCATGACTAGCCTATGGGCCATGATTTGCTAACCTCTATTTATAGATTGTTAAAAGCTAAAAGAACAAAGGGTCCTCATTTTTAAAGAGCTAAAACTCTTACAACCACAGTCACCTGCTTCTAGTTTATTTTAAAACATTGTATTGCCACTTGGATTAAATAGATAAGCAAATATTGTTTCTCAGGTGCCCATTATTCCTATCTTAATCAAGTACCTAAGTCTCCTTTGATAACTGTTTTGATTTTGTCTTCCCAAGATCAGACCCTTAATTAAAAAATTAAGATATCTTTACACATGAAAGTATCTTTGAAATTTCCCAGCAGGCCCTAAAAAATCACAAAGATCTCTTCTTTCTCCTTATTAACAACAAGAATAAAGATACTATAAAAATTAAGGTTATTTGGTCTGCTCCACATTTATTAATTAGCTCAATACTATTTTAAGATGAATAAAAAGAATACTAAAAAAATAAAGAAGCTCATCCTTACCTAAGTTATTTTTGCACATAAAATTATTTTAGTAAAAAAATTTAAGAAATTTTACACTTCACAGCAAGGCTTTGTGTATATGTCAATGTGCTCATTATTTAAAATATTGTTATTTTGATACTCTTGATTACTATACTAAATTAACAATAGCCATTTATTCTCATCTGTAGGTGAATTTTATTTTCCTCTGATTTTTACTTGAAGACTCAAAGGTTAGAACTCCTGTATTCAACAGAGAAGGTCAGTTTCTGTGACTAAAGGAAAGGACTCTACCAAATACCTTAACTATATATATATGAAAGAAAAGACTCTTGACTGAAGACTGTCAAGCTTATACCACTTAGAAAACTTTCCAACAGTACTAGAGGGCTGAATTAAGCTTCCTAAGAATATTCCACAAGAAGATGACTTCATGGAGGCAGACTGTTGATCCAAGGTCCAAGGGAACAAGAATTAACTACATAGAGGAAACAGTCAGAAAAACTAAGAGGCAGCCCACAGAATGGGAGAATATATTTGCAAATGACACTACAGATAAAGGACTGGTGGTATCCAAGATCTACAAAGAACTTCTCAAACTCAATACACGAGAAACAAATAAACAAATAAAAAAATGGGCAGAAGATATGAACAGACACTTTTCCAATGAAGACATACAAACGGCTAACAGACACATGAAAAAATGTTCAAAATCACTAGCCATCTGGGAAATTCAAATCAAAACCACACTGAGATTCCACCTTACGCCAGTTAGAATGGCAAAAATAGACAAGGCAAGAAACAACAATTGTTGGAGAGGATGTGGAGAAAGGGGATACCTCCTACATTGTTGGTGGGAATGCAAGTTGGTACAGCCACTCTGGAAAACAGTGTGGAGGTCCCTTAAAAAGTTAAAAATTGAGCTACCCTATGATCCAGCCATTGTACTACTGGGTGTTTACCCCAAAGATACAGACGTAGTGAAGAGAAGGGCCATATGCACTCCAATGTTCATAGCAGCAATGTCCACAATAGCTAAATCGTGGAAGGAGCCGAGATGCCCTTCAACAGATGACTGGATTAAGAAGTTGTGGTCCATATATACAATGGAATATTACTCAGCTATCAGAAAGAACGAGTTCTCAACATTTGCTGCAACATGGACGGCACTGGAGGAGATAATGCTAAGTGAAATAAGTCAAGCAGAGAAAGACAACTATCATATGATTTCTCTCATCTATGGAACATAAGAAGTAGGAAGATCGGTAGGAGAAGAAAGGGATAAAGAAAGGGGGGGTAATCAGAAGGGGGAATGAAACATGAGAGACTATGGACTATGAGAAACAAACTGAGGGCCTCAGAGGGGAGGGGGGTGGGGGAATGGGATAGACTGGTGATGGGTAGTAAGGAGGGCACGTATTGCATGGTGCACTGGGTGTTATATGCAACTAATGAATCATCGAGCCTTACATCGGAAACCGGGGATGTACTGTATGGTGACTAACATAATATAATAAAAAATCATTAAAAAAAAAAAAGAATTAATTACATAGGACTGAATAAACTGATGAGAAAATTTTATTAGTGGTTATTTGGAATATTGTTAATGTTGTTTTAATATTCTATTTACTGATGAATACACAAGGAATCACTTTTTCTTCCTTCTAGATCCCTTACACTCAATTTAGAGTTTTTTATCCTTTTATAAATAGAAATGAAGCATATTAAAATGTAATCTAATTTTCAATGAAGTCTCATAATTCAGAAACAAATATTTTTAGAGTTTTCTTATTTTTGTGGTAATAGTTATTATCATAAGAATCTGTCTCCATTTTACCTCAAATTGGAAAAGTTGATTGTGCAACCAAAGATGTAGTGTGGTGTTATATTTGGAAATGAATCACTTTTAATCAAGTACAGCAAGCTCGCCATTAAAGAACAAAGGCTCTGATGCCTACAAAACGTTCATAGGAAACTGGCCTGGTGCCTAGCTTATAGAGCTTCAGCCTTACAAGTGATAAAGTCACATCCTGGCAGGCCAGGAACCAGAGCATATTTTGGGGACCTTAAGAGGAATTTACTAATTCTATGGATACAACAGTAAAATCTAGGAGAGAGATTTTCCTGGCCTTGACTTCCTAGCCTAAACTTTACAAAATCCTTTAAATGGTTCAATCTTGAGCTCTTTAACAAAATTTACAAACAAAAGTTAATAGTTTTACTTTAGTGTCTGTTAAGTACTACATTATCAAGAAAGCTTATGGGGTTATTTAACATCTCTTATTGCATTTGTGAAAATAAACAGTCTAAACTATAATGAGGCCAGCCTTTTTTTCCTGATCAATATTTGGAGATTATTTATGGCCCAAACAGGGAATGCTATGGACTGAATAGTTTTTGTCCTCCCAAAATTCAAATGTTGAAACCCTAATTCCAATATGATGGTATTTGGAGAGGAGACTTTCAGAATGCAATTAGATCATGAAGGTGGATCATTTATAAATGGAATTAGAGTCTTTATAAGCAGAAACATGAGGGAGATAATCTCTCTCTTTCTGCCACATGAAGACACAGCAAGAAGATGGCCAACTGCAAACTAGGAAAGGGTCCTCATGAGAACCCAGTCATGCCGACACCTTGATTTCGGTCTTCCCAACCTTCAGAACTGTGAGAAATAAATGTTTAAGCTACCCAGTCTTTTATTTGTTAAACTGGCCTGAACTAAGACATGGAGATTTTTTAAAAAAATTATTAAAACTAGAAAAAAGACAGAAAAGGTGGGCGGCACATCTTTTCAATGTTATTGTGACATTGTTTAATAAACTCAACCTAGGATTATATAATTTTCTAGGGGAATGTACCTGTGTTTGAGTTTGCTATTTACTATTTGATTAGAACTGAGACACTATTAAGTTACTTGCCAAAATGTAAGTTTCTCTCTGATAGAAAAGATTATCCTGATGGTTATGGTTTGATTGCCCCATAGGACAATAATGAGTTTTGTATCTAACCTGGCATCCCTACTTTAAAATATTTTAGATGGTTGTTAGACTATATAAACCCCTTTTTATGAAATGCTCTTGGAGCCAGTTTTACCGTCTGAGTGGTTTTCTTCATTAGTTAATGAGTTGAATAAAATGTTTATTTTATATTTGTATAAGTCATTTTTAACTTCTTTAAAGTCATAAGTTGACCCATATAAGGTATTCATGATTACAGAAGCTTACATTTTAATATAAATATAAGAGTTCATATGGGTATTCTCATAAGGCTTCAATACCACAGAGAAGAAAATAAGGCCAAAATTTAGTCTCCTTTTACCTTGAGTTATATTTAAATTTTCTGATACAGAGTTTAAATTAATTAGATGTGTATCCTGTAATAGCAAAGAGGATGACAGGCATTCTGAACGTAGATTAAATAGACTTAATGTCATGAACCAGAAATTGTCTCTAGAAATAACTGATCCTATTTTCCAATTACTTTCAGAAATGACAGAATAATAGTAAATCTGCCAAAACCAAAATTGTTTTTGGTAGATATTTTCCAAAGGGCATACTGTGAATATTAATGAAGCCAATGCAGCAATTTGTTTAGTCATTTCAATGTATATTTAGTAGCTGACTCAAACCCCACAGACCACTGAGAAATGGTGTTGCACAGAAATCAGAATTTATTTTTTAAAGATTTTACTTATTTCTTTGACAGAGAGAGAGAGCACAAGTAGGGGGAGCAGCAGGCAGAGGGAGAGGGAGAAGCAGGTCTGCCTGATGCTTGATCCCACGACCCCGGGATCATGACCTGAGCCAAAGGCAGACGCTTAATGACTGAGCCACCCAGGCACCCAAAAATCAGAATTTTCTACCCCCACAGGAGCAATACTGAAATTTTCCTCTGGCCAAGGTGAATCACTAAATACACTTGCACTTAAAAACTTTCCTGTGTAAAGTATGTATACTGTATTCCATAAGATGGAACTCTGGGGTCTTCATCAACCATTTGCTAAGACATGGGAACTAATGCAAATGTGAACTAATGGTTGAAAGAAAAAAAGCTGACCTTGTCTACAGGCAAAATTATTTGGAGGTGATAAAGTATTTTGTCACTTCATCTGGGTGAGAATGAAGTTTTCTGCTATCTTAATTTGAACACTCACAGCCTGTAGTCCTTAAACTGACCAACAATTATCAACATATAACATATATCTTACTTTTTTATTTGTTAGTTTTCTCTTTTCCTTACTAAAGTGTAAACTTCATGATGTCAGAGATTTTTGTCTGTGTTCTGTTTTCCTGCTATAACCTATCAGTTAATAAATGTGCCTGGTACATAGTAACTGCTCAATACACATATATTAAATAAATTGAATGAAGTAGATGAGTGAATGAATGGATGGGACTTATTTAAGTCCATTTAACACTATGACAATATAAGAATTTTTTTTTCCCTTGGAGAGGGAGAGATGGGGGGTATGGGAGGGGCAAAGGGAGAGGGAGAAAGAGAATCTTAAGCAGGCTCCATGCCCAGAACAGAGCCCACATGGGGCCCAATCTCACAACCCTGAGCTCATGACCTGAGCTGAAATCAAGAGTGTGATGTTTAACTGAGCCACCCAGGAGCCCCAGTATAAGAAATTTTTAAACAGGTCCAAGTATCTCTCATTTTACGTTCCCTTTTATTACATAATAAGATTCATATGTTCTGAATCTTATTACTTTTATGTTAGATTTACCTTAGAGTTTATGTTTTTATTTTGCTTTACCAAGGCTTAATGTTTAATAAATGACAGAAACTGTTACCCCTGTCATTATTATATATTACCTCCTTTTAAATCCAATAATTTATAAAGTTTTTTCTTTCCATTTTGGTACTTTTCTTGTATATTTTTATAGGTCCTTTCAAATTCTGTTGTTAATCAGACAAAGTATAAATTAAAAATAAATATCAGTTACACATCTAACCCATGAAAAATCTATTTTTAAAAACTCTGAAATGATTACTAAAATATTATTCACATACCTATTCTATCAAAACCCTTCAGAAAATAAAATACGTTTGTAAGAAATACTTCTTTCTACTTCGTATCAGTGAACAATTATGAATTTTGAATAATTAAATAATTCTCACAAAACTGTTACATTGGTAAGAGAAGTACAACATTTTCTATTGAGAAAAATATAATCAAAGGTAGTTAGTGTAGAAAAATCATTAAATATATATATAAATTACATTCTAATTTCTGAGTGGTTTTGCCTTCTATGTAGTGAGTTCAAATAAAAAATTACCGGCACAAAAATAAGTTGTTAGGTTGTATTACTTCACCATCAGTTTACATTGATCAAACATACTCATTTTCCCACAAATGCTAACTAATCAGTGTACAGTTGATTAAATGAAACAAAAGATCTGATATTGCCTATGAATATATATTTTGTCATCTACAGTACATGTTAACATTCTAATTGCTATTTTGAACTGTAAATATAAACATAAAAATATTACTGGAGTTTAAAGTTTAGTTGAAAGTACAAAAAAGGACAAAAACTCAAATACTGATAAGTGGTCTAAACATGACATTTATTTGCGTACCAAAAGAGTTTTTGTCAGTTAGTCTTTAGAATCTATAATAATTCTCCTTAAGAACACTGCAGATATTAAGTAGGGATTTTCAAGTTATAATGGCAGATAATGACCACTACTTTGCTCTCCATCCACTGGAATATGCATTAAATCTTCCAAAAAGTTTCAAACTTTTAACAGCATTGGAAACTAAGAATCTTTAATCCGCGAGGCTCAAAGAAGTATTATTTAATAAGCATATGTGAGCTCATGAGGCAGAATGTAGTAGACAACAGAGATAAGGAGGGACCATAAAAACTTCCATTCATCTATGTGTTAAATTGATTAAAAAAGAGAGAACTGTATTGTCTGTCCTCCCCAATCTGCCCCATTCATGCCTCTCATTTTATAATCAGTTCCATTCTGAGTTGAGGGAACTATAGGAACGGTGCCCTTTGGAGAATGTAATTATTTACCATCTCTGCAAATGGAAGAAAAAAAGAATTTCTAAGAATATCCAGAAACAGATCTCTACTTCATGGGCATACCAGGCAGTGAAACCAAGATATCCTTCTTTAGACTGGAAAACTTAAATATTACAAACAGCATTACATTACAAAAACTAAAGTTAAAATTATAAAACAGCAACGATAAAAACTCTTTTGCACCAGCTGCTGAATGGGCTAATTGGTTATCTCTTTGTTTTACAAATTAAGAAAATAATTCTAATAGTAATCTCACGGCGATTATAAGAAAGGAGAATATACTGATTTAGACCTGAAACTGATGTAACAACAGATAAAGTTTTATATCTTCTATTTCATAGATGTCACAAGTCACAAAAGCAACAACAATCACAAAACAAACCAAAAACCGAATCTTTAGGAGAAAGATGTACCACATGAGTAGAAATTAGTTTTAAGAAACTGATACTGTAATATGTTCTCAGTAAGAGCATTGAAAGCTATATGAAAACACAAGAAACCACGATCAAAATTGAGTTGATTTCAAAGTCAGGAAGAAAGAAGAGTTCAGTGAGACTAGGCAACATGGCAAAGATTTAATACTGCAGGCTAAAATTCATTCTTGAAAACCATAGTGATGGTGTTGGAGAAACTGATCCATCCTGTGGAGAACAAACCTAGGACACTTTCCCTGAACACAGAATAACAAAAAAAGAGGAAGACAATCACAAACTACAGGATAAGACATGGGGAAGATAGAATGAGAAAATTTATCTTCCCAAGGAGGAAATCAAAACCAAAGGGTAATGAAAGAAAATCAATATAAGATATAATTTAAGAAAACATTATACAACTGAAGAAAGGTTTGACTTATAAGACAAAGTGCTTACCAAGAAAAATACCTCATCTTATCCTAGTGAATTTGTAAAACATTTCAAGAAAAAAATTAATAATTCTAAAATCAAGGAGGCAGAAAATCAGTCTTACTCCAAGGAATAAGAAAAATGACCTTTGAAACTTCTGCAATAATAAATGCAGAAGAGAGCAGAGTAAAATCCACAGTACTTTGAAAGAGAAAGAAAGTAAAAAATACTTAATATGCCAGATGGTTTGTCAGTTATGTTATGTGCATAGAGCAGAGAAAGTGAACCACCCATGTTCTCTTATAAGAAACATGTGAAGATATATTCTAGCCAGCACAAATATAGATTATTAATTTAGTCATCAAATATTTAATGATAGTTATGTGTAGTACCATTATTACAGTAGACACTATATTAGGCACTAAGGATAAAAATTTCACATAGTACTACAAGGTGATACTTGTACTTACACTTTGCTAGAGAGAAAACCAGGAGATATGACCCAGAGAGGGAATCAAAAAGGATCCTGGAGGAAGTTTTCATTGTATTGAGAACTAAAGAATGAGTAATAGTAATCAGAGTCATTGGGATGAAGGGGAAAATATTTTCAAAGATCCTGGGAAGAAAGTAACCATGACATGGCTATGGAACTGAAAGAAGCCACTGTGGCTATAGAGGAGAAAAGAGGATCATAGTGCCACATGATGCATGGGAAGTAGTAGGGACCAAAACATGCATGGCCTTACAGGCCATATTAACATTTTTGGTCTTTGTCTTAAAATCATGAGAAACCATTGACTGATTTACGGTAAGTGTGTGTATGTGTGTTTTGTCTGTGTATGAGGTACGTGTTCAAATTTATATTTTTAAAAGTTCACATTGGTTGAAGTATTTAGGAATAGATTAAAAGGGGACAATTTGGATATAGGGAAACCATCTATGACACCATTTTATTTGCATACCTCCAGAGACGATGAATTAGAGTGGTGGTGATGAAGACAGAGAAAGAACACATCTTAAAGATACACAAGACTGAAAACTAGGTTTTTGATGTGTGCAATTGATTAGACATTAATATCTTTTCACTAAAATATAACATAGTAGAAGAGGTGGGTTCAGTGTTGGGGAGAAAGTTACATGTACAGGGTGGGGAAATTCTAAGTGTAAGTGCCCTTTGAGACATTTAAATGAGAATCTCAGATTTCAAGAAAGCAGTTGGGTCTGGATTTCTGAGGAGAGTTCTCAGAAATACAAGTCTGTGAGTCATCATATGTGGGATTTATTAAAAACTTTGAAACTGGATAAGACAGAGAAAAGAGCTCACAAATATACAAGCCTGGTAAAGATGAACTGATACTAAGCTCTGAAAGAAATTAAAATTAAACTAAGAATAAATATTTTTGTAAATGTAATTTTTAAAAAGGATTCCTAAGAGAACATATATAATAAATGGCTTAATAAGATAGAGGTTTATTCCTTTTTCATCTAAAATAAGTTACATGTGTAGCAATCCAGGACTTAATTGGTACTTCCAAGGTTATCATCATCCTTAGAAAGTAATTTTGATTCTCAGGTTCTCCTTTGGCTCCAAGACTCTTGCTATATCCCTACTTTATGTGTCCTTATTCCAAGCAGGAAAAGGAGGAAGAATGTAGAAAATCCAGAAGACTTACCTGATTTATGCTTCAACTTGTTGCTCACTTTTGGGTGCATGTCACTGGGAAACGTAGTTTAGGGTTGAACACATTGCCATCTGGAATGAAATGTGCTTTCTGTGAATAAAGAAGAGAATAGGCACTTGGGAAGGCAACTGTGGGAAATCACTGTTATGCACTACTGTTTATGGTGTATATATTACAGACTCTCTGAATGAAATTTTGGCAAACTTTATTCAAATACTTAAATTCATACACACTTCGGATGGAGGGTTTTCACTTTTAGGAAGCTATTCTAACGAAACAGAGAAATTCTGTCTCACCAAGCAGATTTGGGAAGTTTACAGCTATGGTCACCCTGGTATTTAGATTGGAAACAATCCAAATGTCAAGAAAACCAAAGTTGTAGGTTCTGGATATCAACAAATTAATTCTTGAGTGGGGCATGGGATATAGTTGTCCCCTTAAGATAATTGAAATTGGAGTTCCTGGTCCCATTATTTTAATAATAAAGCTTCAGTAATTATATCAGACTGAAGTCTTTCTCTTAAGTTTTGAAATCTTATACTCTGGTCAGCTTTCCCAAAGTAATCTGTTTTTTCATTCTCACTTATCCAATGCTCTATAGCCTGGTGCCTGTTAAACACTGTATATTGATCTAGTCTGTTGTCAGTATTGGAAACAGGTAAGCTTTATCATCGTCTATTTAGTTTGTCATTAGGAGATTTCATGTCCTAGTTGATGAGAAATATGATATTTTGTCCATTCTTCATCTTTCAAAAACCATTTGAAATTTCTTTCTTCCTAACTATGGTGGGAGACCACCAGCTATATTCAGTTTGTTTCTATAGGATCTTAATTTTCCTAAACAATTTGGCTTGCATAACAAATATTGAGAAAGGTACAAATTTACTCTTCATAAAAAGATAATTACTTAACAGAAAAAGAATATTATGTACATTACACTCCTATATCATTAAAATTATCTATTAAATTAAGTTAAAATTACTAAATCACCTTTCATTGTATTATAACTTTCTTGTTAAACTCATATTAAATTTTCTTTTTATGATTATAACTAAAGAGTTATGCTTTTATTTACAGACTCACCTTGTTCAAAATAATTATAGTAGTACTGTTTCTGTTGTGCACATATCATCAAAACATAGACAATGAGGATCTTTTTTTAACTGAGTTCATATAATCCTTGCACTATCCCAACTATCTTTGAAATTTTCCTCATTTGGGGGCAGTCGTAATATGTTCCAGGTCAAAAGATCAGCTATTATCTAAGAAGTGCTAGTTCTTTTTTACAAAGGAAGAGAAGTTTTAGAAAGTAAATTCTGGGCATTGAGGGCTGTGGATCAGATTTTTGCACACAAGTAAGTCTGGTAGATAGGATGAGATTAATGGTGGGTCAAATTCAAGCTAGAACTAGAAAAGTTACTACTTTTAAAAAGGCCACAAGTTCACAATATTTCTAGTTTCATACTATTAAATATTTTTATTTGATGTGAAGTTTAGTTTATCAGTAACATGCACACTTAAATTATTAATCCTTCCCTAAAGTTTTAAATGTGCCCTTTTTCTTTTATAATTCTTATGCCTCATTGACTTCCGTTTTAGCGTCACTGCATTGTCTTTCACCATTGGTTACAGTAAGAGAAAGAAATGTTCTCTAATGTATTTATTCTTTTTAGTCATCTTATTGATAGGTAGTGAAATAAAATATATAGAAATATAAGTTCATTTTATTTTCATATTGCAGAAATGAAATAAGTTCTAGTTTATCAGAGAGTGAAGTAATTATTTTTAAAGTAAAATGTTAAAGTGTGTGCTGTTATGTCTTGTGACATATCCACCAATTTAGATTTTAAGTTAAAAAAACTCATATGTGGGGCGCCTGGGTGGCACAGCGGTTAGGCATCTGCCTTCGGCTCAGGGCGTGATCCCGGCGTTATGGGATCGAGCCCCACATCAGGCTCTTCCGCTATGAGCCTGCTTCTTCCTCTCCCACTCCCCCTGCTTGTGTTCCCTCTTTGCTGGCTGTCTCTATCTCTGTCGAATAAATAAATAAAATCTTTAAAAAAACAAAACAAAACAAAACAAAAAACCCTCATATGTAGTTATTTTTAGCAAATAATTAGTGATATCTTTTTGTGTGCTGTTATGAAGCACAGCATTTACTATTTTGTAGGTCTCAATAATCCTTGAGCAAATATGATATGCAAATACATAATTAGCTACTTTATTAATCATTCATTTAAAATATTATGTACTCTGTATCAAACATTCTTCAAGGTCTAGGGATACAATAATAAACAAGATACTTACATCTCTTCTCCCCTAAGTTACAAAAACAGTTGAGAAAACATCCAGTTAAATAAATGATTATAATGTAGCTTGATGAATGTTATACATAGTAGGAGAAACTAGAATTTAAAAAAAATGATTATTTTATTTTTTAAAGATTTTATTTGTTTAACGCGAGAGACAGTGAAAGAGGGAACACAAGCAGAGGGAGTGGGAGAGGGAGAAGCAGGCCGGCCTCTTGCTGAGTAAGGAGCCTGATGCGGCCCGACCCCAGGACCCTGGGATCAGGACCTGAGCCAAAGGCAGACCCCCCAACACCTGAGCCACCGAGCCACCCAGAGAAACTAGAGTTTTATGGGAGCCTATTGCAATGGTACAGACCTGTCTTAGTGATAGTCTTCCTCTGAATGCCACATTTAGGTTAAGAAATAGAGAATGAATAGGACTTAGCCAGACAGAGGGTAAAGGTTGCATAGTGGAAGTGATGGCCTTACAGAGTGAATATCATCTATTTTTAGAAGTCAGATATTATCCAAACGGCAAAAGTAAGTCTTTGAAGGGACTTAGGCAGTGAATAATCAGATAACCATTTTTAGAAATGTTACTTAGACTGGCAGATGCTTAACCGCTGTGCCACCCAGGCGCCCCTCACCTTGAATATTTTTTATCACAGCTTAGAATCAGATATATCTTCAAGGACCCCTGGGAGTTCCTTTCAGTGTAAAATAATATTTGGAAATTATATCTGGTTGGTACGTTTGCATTTTCTCCTGGGCTACCACAGTTTTTTGAGCATTTTGAAACCTAAGAGATATGCATTTAATTTATTTTAAAAAGAAAAATTTTTTTTTACCTTTTCCTGCTACTCAGAGAGGAGTCCATACAGCATTGTCCTAGGTTCCTGTCAGAAACAGAACCGTTCACTGTGTCCGGACCTCGTGGCGTCCTGAAAATGAAGACGGAGGATGTCCTTAAATTTCTTGCAGCAGGAACCCACTTAGGTGTCACCAATCTTGACTTCCAAATGAAACAGGCCATCTACAAAAGGAAAAGTGATGGCATCTACATCATAAATCTGAAGAGAACCAGGGAGAAACTTCTTTTGGCAATTCGTGCCACTGTTGCCACTGAAAATCCAGCTGATGTAAGAATACTGGCCAGCAGGCTGTGCTTTAAGTTGTAGTTGCCGGTGGGGCCACTTCCATTGCTGGAAACTTCAGTAAGACGATCCAGGCAGCTTTCCGGGAGCTGCAACTTCCAGAAGTTACTATATCCCAGGGCTGACCAGTAGTCTCTTACAGAGGCGTCTTAAGTTAACTTGCCTACCATCGGTCTGTGTAACACAGATTCTCCTCTGTGCTATGCGGACTTCGTCACCTCACGCAACAACAATAAGCACCTGTTCAGTGGGTCAGACGCAGTGGGTTCTGGGCCCGGAGATTCTGCGCATGTGCGGCACCATTTCCCGTGCGCATTCTCTGTGGGTCCTGTCTGATCTCTACTTCCACAGACATCCTGAAGAGATTGAAGAGTATACTGCCGCTAAAAAGGCTGTGAAACCAGAGGAATTTCAGGGTGAAGGACCTCTCTAGCGCCTGAATTTACTGCTACTAAACTTGAGGTCACAGCCGCGTCCGAAGGCACGCAGGCGCCCTCTGTGCCTGCCAGTGGTTCCCTACTGAAGATTGGAGCATGTAGCCCGCCACCCCCACTGAAGACTGGTCTGCAGCCCCCACTGCTCATGCTGCTGAATGAAGAGTCACTGAGTGGTCTTAAATTGTTCTTCCATGGGCTCTTAAATAGAAAATGGAATATAAAGCTGGCAGCAAAAAAGTTTCTGAAAAAGTAAGTAAATAAACTACAAATTCATAAAACTGATTTCCCAAGTTTAAATGGCAATTATAGGATTTTATTTAATTTGTTTGATTTATATCTTTATCTTGTCTTTTATACTGAAAATCTTGGTCCCTAATGATATTAGTATAATAATGTATATGCTGTAATCTATTTTGTGTGTAGTGGAGTATGTCTATATGCTTATAATAGTTTTAAAATTATACTAACATTAAACTTCATAACAAGCCCAGTAGCTGCAATTTAAGATTTAGTGATCTTTATTTTTGGTCCCACTCAGGAGTATATTCAAGTCAAAATTCTATTTTTAAATTAATTGCGATAAATATCCTTGCCATTATGTTACCAATTTGATATAAAGTAACATTAGTGATTTTCAATTTGGTTTTTATTTTAGGGATTGCTTCACTTTTTAAAATTTAATGTTATCTTTCAAATACATAAAATATGAACAAAATTCTAAGGTCAAAACTATAAACAAGGCACATTAAAAAATACCAGCTTTCCTTATTCTTTCTACCACCTCTCTTTTGTCTTCTTCCTATCTAAAGTTTACTATATCTTCTAATTAATGCTTGGTTTATCCCTTCACTGTTTCTTTTTGAAAATATTAGCACATATGTGTGTATATGTGTATGAGTCTGCATATGAATTCTTACACCTTTGTTACTCAAGAGGTGTAACGTTTTTTCATTTTTTTGTACAACTGTTGGGCTTTTGCAAATAGTAGGACAATAAAGAGCCTTGTGCATTAGTCACTTAATATTTCTGTGAGTGTATCTTAGGGGCAGATTCCTAGAAGTGAAATTTTTGGGTCAAATGGTAAATGCCTGTTTAATTTTGCTAATTAATAATTTGCTAATATCAAATCTTAGAAGTGGTATGGTTTTGAATTTCTACTAGCAGTGTATGAAAGTGATTCTTTGGCGCCTGGGTGGCTGGAGTCGGTTAAGCATCTGCCTTCAGCTCAGGTCATGATCCTGGAAGTCTCACATCAGGCCCCTTGCTCAGCGGGGAGTCTGCTTCTCCCTTTGCCCCTCCCCTCTGCTCCCGCTCACTTTCTCTCTCTCTCACTGTCTCGTAAAAATGAAAATAAAATAAAATAAAATAAAATAAAATAAAATAAAATAAAATCTCACAGCCTTAGCAGAGTATGTTTTCAAAATGTTCATCTGTTTTTAGATATGATGCCTCACTGTAGTTTCAATTTGTATTTCTCTTATATATGTGATTAAGGGCCATTGCTGGTTCTTTTTCTGTGAAGTGTTTTCCATGTCATTTACCTATTTTTTATTTACCTATTTTTTTTTCCCTAAAGCTTTTGGGCTTTTTCTGCTTATTTCTTAGATGTTTTTCTTATTTAAAAGCAACGTTTGTCCTCTGTATGTGATTTAAGATGCAAATATTATATTCAATTTTGTCATTTTTCCTTATCTCTCCTACCCTCCCTCCCTCTCTTTCTCTTCTTTATTCATACCATGCACATTTTTACTATAAAAATAACCAGGAATGGCTTTTTGATTCTAGATTTTGAATCACAGCAAGGCATTTTTTACCTTTCCTAGATAATAAAAGAATTCACCTATATAATTTACTAGTACAATTTTATTTTAGCATTTAGATATCTGATAGTATTTTTAAAAATTCTCATGGTCTGCAGTGCATCTTTTGATATACAGCATTTTATTATTGGTTAATCATGAATATTTTTTAAATCTCTCATGATTTTTTTTTTTTTTTTGGATGATGAGACTACTTTAAAAGTAGTCTGTATAGGGGCACCTAGGAGACTCAGTCAGTTAAGTGTCCGACTCTTGATCTCAGGGTTGTGAGTTCAAGCCCTGCATTGAGCTCCGTGCTGGGTATGGAGCCTACTTAAAAAAAAAAAAATTAAAAGTAGTTCGTATAATACCACTTCTTTGACAATTTTTGAGACTTGGTTTTATGAATTAGGTGGTCATTTTCCTAAATGTTCAGTATGTACTTAAGTATTCTCCACATGTTGTTCCAGAGTTCTGCATACGACCACTAAGTAAATTGTGTAGAAATTTTGTTCAAATTTTCTGTGTCTTACTATTTCGTCTGCTTGGCTTGTAAGAAACTGAATTATGTTGATATCTTCTTCTATGTTGTTGGATTTGTCTATTTCAGCTTGTAGTTCTGGCCAGTTTAGCTTCACATACTGTAAGAATGTTTTACCATATACAAGAGTTAGCATTTTTGTATATTCTTAGAGAACTGACACTTTTCTCTATATAAATATGCTAAATCCATCCTGCTTAGGTCTATTTTTTCTGATATTAGAATAATAGACTTAACTGTAATTTCATTAGCGTTTTCTTGGTACATAATTATTAATTATTTTAATTTCAGTTTTTACTTGACCTTGGGTTTTGGGTGCATGTATTATAAAGACCATATAGCTGAAATTTGGTATTTTTATATACGCTGAAAATATGTGTCTTAATTAGTAAGTTTAGTTCATATATTACTGAGAAGTAAGGGTTAGTTTATCCCAGGTTGGTCTATGCAGGTTGGTCTCCAGAAAGAGTTCATACACTCCTATAAAGCTCTGTGGAGATGAGTTATGGTCTGGTGACTAAGACAACCACTCCTGGTACATATTAAGGTTTGGGCCCCCGCCCTGGGTTATATGAAGAGAGCATGTCAAATCTTGCTGCTATATTGACAATCAAATGGCTGCAGTCACATGGCTTGAACCAGAAGGGACAGATAATGCTACCTATCTACTACAGATGCTAAGATTGCAGGTTAGGGTTAAAGCTAAGGTTATGCCTTGTCAAATTACTGATTAGTCTGGCTCCTGATCTAGCCATGGAGGGACTTAATGCTTTCCATGGATTAATGATACTTAAAAGCTCCACAGCTCATGTGTGAGGACCTTTTTCCAGTCTGAAACCTACCCTGAAATTCTCTTCATTGCCCTAGAATTGAAAGGGTAACACAGGACATGCACACCAGTTAGTGCTTCTGTTTTTATGGGTTTTCCCCAAAAAACACTACTTTAGAAATGTCTGGTGTCTGGGCTTCTAGCCATATAAACTTTATATATGACAACACATAAATACTGAATGCCTGATTAGTTTCTATACGTTTGCTTTTTCTTTTAGGTTTGCTTTATATTCTCTGAGCTACTTTTCTCTCTCTCTCTTTTTTTAATTTGGGGATTAATTGAACTGTTTTTGTTTGTTTTCACATATCATTTCCCCATCTAGTGGTTTTGAATGTATATAACAATTTTCTTTTTTTAATAATTGATATATATATTTTTTAAAGATTTTATTTATTTATTCGACAGAGAGAGACAGTCAGCGAGAGAGGGAACACAAGCAGGGGGAGTGGGAGAGGAAGAAGCAGGCTCATAGCGGAAGAGCCTGATATGGGACTCGATCCCGTAACGCCGGGATCACGCCCTGAGCCAAAGGCAGACGATTAACCGCTGTGCCACCCAGGCGCCCCAATAATTGATATTTTTATCCTGAATATTTAACACAATTTAAAGTTAATAATTCAAACACCTACTGACCAATGCGAAGACCCCTAGAACTCTTTAACTTTTACTATCCCAATTTTTACATGTATTATATTAAGTATGTTGTATTTGCCCTCTTTTGAGCTCCACAGATTACAAGTTATTGTTGCTATTATTCTTATTTTACACAGAAAATACTTGTTAATATGCTTACTTTTTTTTCCTCACTGTTAAGCATTTTCATCAGTAAGTAGATTACTTAGAAGTCTCTTCAGTGTAGACTTACTTATGGTAAAATCTCTTTGTTTTTATATATCTTAAAATTTTGTTTGTTTTTCTCTCCTTGCTGAAAGACAGCTTTGCTAGAAACACACTATTAGGTTAACAATTTTTTTCTGAACGATTAGAAAATAATATTCCACCATCTTTTGGCTTCCGAGATTGCTATTGAGTTTTTTATCTGTTTTTGTAAGTGCTTTTTAAGTTTTTTTATTCATCCTTGGGCTTCTTCAACATTATTCTTAATATATCTAGGAATTGATTTTTCTTGACTATGCTGTATTTAGTGTCTGTGCTTTCCAACCATCCATTCACTCTTCATGTCCTTGCAGTTCCATCACTCTTGCCATACTCTCTTTAATTCCATCACTGCCAAATTAGCCCACTCAAAAGTCACCATACTCCACCAGATTGACAGTACAGTGTCTTTTACTTAGTTCTTGACCTCCCTTAGCCTGCCATAGTTATATATACTTCATTTACTCATTTGTTAAAGTTTTTTTTCTTGGGCTACTGGATGTGGTAGGCAAAATTCTAAAGATGCCTCCACCCCAAGATTCCTGCTCTTTGATTATTCAATCAAACACTAATCTGGGGACTGTTGTGAAGGGATCTTGGAGATACAATCAGAGTTCCAAGTCAGTTGCCTTTAAAATATGAAGATTATCCACGTGGCCTGACCCAATCAAGTGAGCCCTTTTAAAGTATGGTTTTCTCCAGTTGGTTACAGAAAGGGAAGTCAGGGATTCCAAGTGCAAGAAGGGACTCATTCACCAATGCTGGTTTAAAGATGGAGTGGAGAGTAGGGTACTATGTGTGAAGGAATGTGGGCAGCCTTAACTTGCTGAGAGAGGCCTCTGACCAACAGCCAGCAAGAAAATGTGGACCTCAGTCCTTCAGTCCAGTAGCTATGGTTGATTTCTACCAACAACTTCAATGGGTTTGGACATAGATTCTTCCCTGGAGTCTCCAGATAATAGATCAACTTGGCTGATATTTTGATTTTTAGACTGTGAGAACTTGTGCCCAGGCCAACATAACTGCAATAGAATAGATATTGGTTTAAGCTGCTAAACTTGTGGTAATTTGTTATGCAGCACTTGTGTGCATAAAAATTTGCAAAGAGGATAGATCTTACGTTAAGTGCTTTTATAACAACAACAAAAGTATTCTGAAAACAACAGAAAATTAGTATCTTGGGCTTCCGTACTCCTGGCTCTCCTCTAATCATTATGACCACTCTTTCTCTGGCTTATTTTCTGGGTTTTCTTCCTTTGTCCAATCCTTAAAAGCTGGGTTTTTCCATTGATTTTCAATCAGTCACGACCTTTATAATTTTGTCATCCAAAACAAGAGAGTGTATCAATCTATGCAAAAGTTCTCTCTTTCCTTCTCCTTTATGAGGGAATTGAGTTCATGTTTTTGTGTTTAAATAGCATTTGCAAATCTTGAGTATTCTTTCATAATTCTTCAACTTAAAGAAAAAGTTAAGGATAAATATATAGATAAATATAAAGAATACAATGTTTTAAATTTGACACTGAAACTTTACTTACAATTTAATTGACTCCATAATTTTTTAAACTATTCTGTTTTCTTTGATTTCTTTTCCAATCCCATTCTGCCCTTATTGTCTATGTGATAACATGTAGAATTTAATATTTTTATTAGGATTGTTTTCTCATTGTTTCAAGTATATGTGTCTCCTCTCCCTAAAAGTGAGGAATTCTTAGGTTTCTGAAAGTAGGGACTGTACCCTATTTTGAAACTCCACCTGAAAGAGATTACAGTTATTGGAACATTAAATATGTTTAATGCAAATTTTCAGACTTACAGAGAAAATGAGAACTAAAAAGGGGACTTCTATAATAAAGGGAAAGATAGGGATGTGTTTGCATTAGTTCCTACCACCACATTACCTTGAATTTCTCTCCACTGTCAACATTTTAACTCAGAAATACCAATACCACAGTGCCACAACAGAGAAAGATGAGGATCATACTCTATTTTTTTACTTTCTTTACCAAAAAATGCATAAATTTATGTCCAGCATCTTCTGTATATATCTACTCTAGCTATTTTCTCTTGGGCCGTATTAAGACACAAGGTTTTTCAAAGCAGAGCCCTTGATTTGTTTTGACAGAGACAGCACAAGGGACATTTGACAAATGCTAAATAATCAACACCTAAAGATGCCTGACAGAGCTAGCAAATTTTGCCCATTTAACTTGCTCTCTTTAATGCCTAGCCTAGTCTTGTGCACAGCTACAAGAATATAGATAAGAATATCCTGAGGGCCATGGACTATAGAGACCTCAGGTCATATCTGGCCACTATGCTTCTCCTTGTCCCAAATCTGAATTTATTCATGGTTAGTTCTGCTTGCTACTATAATCAGAAAAGCTAAGGAGGTTGTATTGAGACTAGAGGGAAAAGATGTGATGGATGTAGTAACACTAGAAAATGATGAATAGTCCTACAGCCTCTCTGGGCAAGAGGTTTCAAAAGAATGCATACAAAAGAATAGATTTTCCTGTGCTGTGAATGTATTGTCAAGAAATAAGCTACTTAAAATGCACCTTTTAAATGTTCTCATTTGTCTTTTCTACATATCTCAACACACTCTTTTGCAAAAGCAAAATACCACAGCCTGATTAAATATTAAAAATCCCCACACAGAGTCTGTGATAAAATGTTATAAGTGTCATCAAAGGCATTTGAGAATATTGTAATACAAGTTAAGTGAAAATAAAGGCCGAGAACTATAGCAATGCAATGATTATTGATAATAAGATGATAATACTAACTACTATATATTAAACATTTTCCACCTGCTAGGCACACTGCTAAGCAGTTTATATAAATTAGCTCATTCAATATTTTTTAAAAGTATGGTTATGTAGACAAATGATAAAATGGAGGAAAGACTTGTCAAAAGTTATATAGCAAATACAGAGTCAGGATTTTAACCCATTGGTGTTTTGCTCAAATTCTTAAAATCCATGATATACTGCCTCTCAAAAAGATTTACTATTGATTTTGAACGTATTTTTAGAAATTGAGGGGCTTTTGTTAAAGATTTATATTTTATCTCATACTATTTTCCTAGTGCCATCCTAAAAATTACTGTTTCAGAAAGAGAGATGTGCTTCTGAACTACATTATTATGCATTTACCTCCCATATCTTATGTCAAATGATGGTAGTGGATAAATTTTGAGAGGATTATGTGAGGTATATTTAAGCAAGTAACATGTCTTCACCAGGTTAGATTGTAAGTGAAGATGACATAGATAAAGGGAATTAGTGTGAAAAAAGGCTTCATTTTTCTAGACAAAAATATGTTCAAGCACAAATTGAAAATGTGGATCAAATTCAACGTAACTGTAATTTTTAAAATCTATTGATGTTGAAAGAAGCAAGTACAAAGTCATACTTTTTCCTTTCTGTAATTCTGATGGTTTTTTGTCTCTGTAGTTCATGTACTAATTTGAATATCATGTTAATGGAGGTACTAATTTTCTTTCGTGGTGTTTAAATGGCTATCTTTTACATGACAAGCTTATAATGACTCATTTAAATAGGTAACATGTTTTAATAGATTAAGCCCAAAAGTTACTATACTTTTTCTGTTAGATGTGTACTGGATTTTGGAGATGTGATTCTATAATTTTCAGAGAGAAGAAAAGATTTGCAGAAAGTTCTGATCAAATATCTGGTATATAATATTAAATGTTGTGATAACCATCTTCAAAGAGATTTTGGAGCAGGTAGTTTCAGCCAGCATGGAAGATGTTGGTTTTCTCTGTATAATGGGTCTTCACAGAAGGTTTGATTGCAAGACAGGGGGCCAGTCCTAGAGAGTTTGGACCTGGAACTATATGTACTCACCAGAGAAATTGCTAGTGAGGTGAGGAAGTCCAGCCAGACAGGAAAAGTCAGTTATTGTGAGAGAAACTGACAAGTAACCAACCGGTCAGTCTGAGGTGCTACAGTAATAGCTGGTGTACAGGGCAAAACCCAGGAATCTACAGGGAAGTAATATATTAAGATGTGGTAAGCAGACAGGCCAATTACTTGTCAACAGATGCAAGGAAACAGGCTAGCCCTAAGGCATGGAGTTTGAGATTCAGAATCAGGTCTCAAGTGGCAAGGATGGGGGCATGAGAAAATCAGAATCTCAATCCTGAAGAATCCCTTGCTGTGCTGGGTTGCTTATCAAGGTCAGGACAAATTACAGAGTTCAGATAGGAGACAGAATCATTGGGTGAGGACTTGATCCCTGGGAGGAATCAAGTTACTAGAACTAAAACATAAAGTAGAACTACAGGGGCAGCTGGATCAACTGACTATTGATCACAGTCATGACTTCCCTCTCCAGCAAGGCTTGAAATCTTTCTAAACTTGAGACAGGGCCTGTATGTTGGCCTTAGTGACTATAGGCAGAAGATTACATGAGACGTTTTCCAAGTCTTCTGATCATAATAAACCAGAACGATTAGGGTAAGTTTTCACTTTAGGACTGATACTTAAGGCAATAGACACATCATTCACTTTGGTTTAGGTTGAAGTGGTTGAGCAATCATTTTCACTATTAGCAACATATACATGATAAAGGAAAACATGGATAGAAAGAGCTACAGCTCAACAAACTAAATTGGAAGAATTGTAAAGAGGAGAGGTACAAGAAGGTTCAAAAGGTTACAATGAAACACCCTTCAAAAATTATGCTCCGGACTCATAATGCACTAATGATTTGATCAGCCTGGTAGTTTGCTGCTTTAAGAAAACATTTGTCAGCTTCGTACTGAAGAACTTACTTGGCTGGGGGAAGGGAGATTTTACTTTTACTTCTGATTATTCACTGTCTAGAGATGAGAATTATCTGGGCCTTTAGTTGCTTCCTGAACAATAAATAGAAGAAATGAGATCTCTTAGAAATACCTAATTAAGTAGTTTTCTATTTAAGGAAAATTTTTGTAATAATACACACTTGCTAATAGTACAGAACTTGGAAAATGTTAGGTTAGTTAAAAACTTAAATTATCGCCTTAAAATTCTAATCACATATTTGCTTCTCAATCACACCCACACACAAAGATTATGATCACCATCAGAAGAGACATCTTTGAACATGAAGTCCAGTGATAAATAGCTGTAATTTCACATATATCACCCCATTCTTCAAACTGTAATAATAATTTCAGTTCCCACTGTGGACTTCAGATTCTAATTTATATTTTATATTAAATATATTAGTCTCTTCCAACAAAAATGAGATAAGCAAGCATATTATCACAAAGTAAGAGCAATGACATAAATTTGCACATTTTGTAACTTTAATGTACAAACCAGCTCATTTAGTTTGATAAGCATGTGTGGATTTTTTTTTTTTTTTTACTTCAGCCAATACAGAATTTTATGTCCCTTTAAAAAAGAAAAATAAATATATCAGTAGCATTTGAGGATTTTGTACAGCTGGGGAAAGAAATGCTGACACAGCAAGCTTTGAGAATTTGGTGCTGGGATAATGTTTGCACAAATATACATCACTTTCTTTTCACCACTCAGAGCCATGGCATTGCTGCTGCTTGGCCTGGCAGCTCGATTATTTCCCATGCTGGTACCTGCTGTTCTATACCTTGATGGACTTAACCACCCAAGACAAAAGTATACATTTGTTCTCCAAATGACCATGGAGTCTTTTGAAGGAAAGTGAAGACCAATTCCCGAACTTCCTGTTTTCTTCAAATAACTCATGATACATTGTATATACTTCCTTTATTCTTTTTCTCTCAGGCCCCAAATCAGCTGAATCATGTTTTTTGTTTTTAAACAAACACACTTTAAACTGGCTTTGCTCAAACCTTAGATACACGCTCACAGTCAAATTTTCCAGTTCTAAAAATATCTTAACACCTTACTATCTAACACCTTGACCTCCTCATCTTTCACATTCTTAAGATGTTTTGGCATATATGTTTTTTCTAACACCAGCAGAAATCTAGGGTTTTACCACTGAAGAGGCCTCTGAACTGCGAAGTACCAGGTACATAACCTAATACTTATCTAAACCTAGCCCTAACTCCTAACTCTAAATCTAAATTTAACCCTAACCCTCTGGAGAGGTCTCTGAATGGCAAAAATAGCAGGAAGATACACTATCCCTAACCCTCGATCTGAAGAAAGTGGCTTCCTGAACATGTGATAAGAAAAGCTGAGAAGCAGCCAAAAAAAAAAAAAAAAAGTTTTGGCATAGAAGGCAAAATGTCTGAATGAATTTTGCAATTATAACAACAAAGGGCTGTATGTAAGGTGAAAATTAGAAAAAAGTGACCATCATGATATCACATTATAAAGTGCTATGGAAATGTAGGTAGTTTTTTTCATTTATTTAAGGTCTTGGCATCCTGCAGACA
The DNA here is from genome assembly GCF_023065955.2 of Ursus arctos. NCBI lineage: Eukaryota > Metazoa > Chordata > Mammalia > Carnivora > Ursidae > Ursus > Ursus arctos. The sequence goes on along the minus strand of NC_079873.1, from coordinate 28,836,197 downwards.
TGAAATTCAGAACATAAAGCAGATCACCTAGATGTACAGAAAAGAGCCCATGTTGATGCTAGTGACACTTTTGATAGCCTCTTTGCTCAGTTCCTAGAACTTACTAACTCCAGTAACCTCCACTTTTCTCCCTTCTATTCATGATCAGGTTCACACTTTCCTGACAGCAGAGCACCACCACTGAAGTCTCAATGAATCCTTTCTACCTCTCCGTCTTGTTCTTCACTCCCTTCATCTTCTCTAGTCTCTTATCTTTCAGCACAGTCCTAGAAACACACTCTTTCTGCCTTGTCTGAACCTGAAACAGACAGTTTCAGTGCTCTCTTCAGTGACATCCTAGATTTGTTCACCCCCTTCACCTGGCTCGCCAATTCCGTTCTTTTAAGTACAGAGTTCTGTTTTCTCTGGCAGAAAACAAAAGGTTTAGGTGCATTCTCAGAGAAAGTACTTTAACTATGTGGATGTATCCTATCATAAATTCATCCTCTCCTTCTTTGCTAATAATGACTCTTGGAACCTGCTATTCTCACTCTCTCTATGATGTTTAGAACCAGAAAAGCAAACTTTAAGGGAATATAGCAAAAAGAGATGCCATTTTCTCATATTTTATTAGAGGCCTCTAGAGGAAAGGGATTGAAAATCTTTTTTTCAAAATGTGAGATTCAGATTAGTAGCAATAGAGTAACTATGCTCTGTTACTAACCACAGAATGTTGGATTGGTGGGCACCTGGGTGGCACAGTCAGTTAAGCAGCAACTCTTGGTTTTGGCTCAGGTTGTGATCTTAGGGTTGTGAGATCAAGCCCCACATTGGGCTCCATGCTCAGAGCTCGGAGTCTGCTTGTGACTTTCTCTGTCCCTCTCCCTCTACTCTCCCCACAACCCCTGCTTGCACGTGCTCACTTTCTCTCTCTCTCTCTCAAAAATAAATTTTAAAAAATATTGGATTGGAAAATCAATGCTCATTCATGTACTTTTTCTCACTAAGCATTATATTGATTGATTAAATATGCTCATTCTACTAGCCATTTAAAATAATCTCTTCTATTTGCATTTAATCTTTCTATTTTTATTTCCTATCTCCAATGAATTTCTTTAGAAAATCCCAGCAATTGACTTCTGCCCAATCACAGCCAGGGTTCACTTTTTTGGATTTGTGCAGTTATATTAATACACAGTGGAAGGCTCTGTGTCCAAATTTACTATGCTTTGAATAATTCCAGAAGTCTCTTTGACTTTTTAGACCAGAGGCTGTGTCAGTTTGTATTATTGGTACTTAACTGCTTAATCTGTTACAGGTTTGTATTGCTGGATTGAGATTTTTATAAGTACAATCAGGCTTGTATGATTTCTTCCCTACTAATATCTCACAGCAAACTTTGTCACATTATCATAACTCATAGGACTTGTAAGATTCTCATTTAGTTATTACCATATAGACTAATGGTTAAGTGCCTAGGTCTTCAAGTTAGACTATGTGTGTTCAAATTCAAGTTCAGCCATTTATTGTGAGACATCAGAGAATTAATGTATCTCTGAGTTCACTGTGATCATCTATAAAATGGGGATAACAATAGTACTGCCTCTTCTGTGGTTGTAAAGCAGAAATGAGGTAGTTCGTGTAAATGTCATAATTTGATGCCTGATAAGTGGCAAACTCATTAAGTGTAAGCAGTGTTTATTAAGGGATGCAAGTGATGATGCTGTAAAAGCCTTCAACGAGTGTGTGTATTTTTTTCTTATATAAAAACCTGCCATTAAGGCTGCCCTAAAGTTTTTTTTAGGTTATCTTTACCTATAGATTTCTCACAGATTCAAATCTACAGTGGAAATGAGGTTGTGTGTGTGGTTTTTTGTTTTTGTTTTTTTAACTTTGAAGACGTTTTGAAGCAGTCCTTAAAAAGACTCCTGTGTGATCCACACTAGTAAAATATACTTTCAAGTGCCTCCTCTTTCTCCAGGCAACAATAGCATAAAATATGTAAACATATTGCTGAAATTTAATCTGTTATTCATGGTACATTATTGCTCTTCCTCAAAGTTTCTGTCCCCCTCAGGTAACATCCCTCATTACCAGAAAGAGGAAATTTCTGAACATGTTATTTTGACAGCATAATTTACCAAGATGATTGTCATTATGATGATGCTTTAGATCTGTTTAGTCCACTGTTCTGAGCAGAAGAATAGCTGGCTTATATTCTTCCTCATACATTATTGAAAAATGCTACATTCCCATTTGTGAAATTTTGTTGAATGATTGTGTAGCATACCTCTTTGTGGAGAGTGATAAATGAAAACACTCTCTGCCTATACTCCTGATTTAATTAGTTATTAAAATCTCATATTGGACTTCTATTTTACTCTTAGAAAATTGGCAAAATGCTAATACATTTGGTTTAACTAGGCCATGTTCGTTTCTTATTTAATTTTGATTCCCTTGCACAAACTCATTTATTAAGAATAAATGCTTGTTGAATCAAATTAAGTAGCCAAACAGTAGACAAATGAAAGTTGTGGTTAATAAGATGGGCCAGACTGAGATAACTGTTCTTGTTGAGAAGCTTACTTTAATCACCTTGTTATTTTCTAGCAAAATATAATCATTTATTAAAATGATAGAATATTTTCCATATATAGAAGATAATAGCTTTGTATTATGTTGATATCTGCCTGAGAATAAAATAGGCATTTTATCAAATTCATTGGAGTTGTCATGAGAATTGATACCTAGAACTAGTTGTGGGAACAAATTTAAATGAAAAAATCTGCAAGAGTTCACATTTAGATATTGCCTCATGCCCACTATTGTTTGGGAATAACGCAGTTTCAATTTTAGAATTGCATCACGTACTTTAGGGCTGGAGAGAAACTTGATAGGTCTTCCATTGAACCTAGAGAGGAACATACTACAATAGGGTACTCATCCAAAATCAAATAATGATATAGATAATGTCGATGATCTCTATTGGAGGAAAAAGTTGGTAGTGTAAGATGCTGCACACTAAGCACATTACTCATTATATATGTACTTAACAATCCTGGACTTGACTAATAAAATGCTTTGTAGCATATATGCCTTATTTTTTTCTCAGAATTAAATGTCTGAATTTTGAGGAATTTTAACATGCTTTGGTGAGAGGAATAGGCAACTCATTTCCAGAAAATTCAGGCACCAACTACTTTTCACCAAAAGGTTTATTATTGACCAAAATTTGGCAGTCTAATTTGGAAAGTCAAAATGAAGAATTCTGCTATTCGTAAGAGGAATACATGGGTAGAAAGAGGTGAAGAATATAAGTTACTTAGCAGTTTTTTTTTTTAAAGATTTTATTTATTCGAAAGAGATAGAGACAGCCAGCGAGAGAGGGAACACAAGCAGGGGGAGTGGGAGAGGAAGAAGCAGGCTCATAGCGGAGGAGCCTGATGTGGGGCTCGATCCCATAACGCCGGGATCACGCCCTGAGCCGAAGGCAGACGCTTAACCGCTGTGCCACCCAGGCGCCCCTACTTAGCAGTTTTGGACCTTCTCTCAACTTTGATTTAAATATTGGAGAAATAACAGTGTTATCATTTCCAGAAGCCATCTCTTAGAAGCAGAAGTTAGAATATGATGGAAAAATACAGTGTTGGGAGTTATCCGTTAGGAAACCAAATGAAAGGTGTGTAATATCTATCCACCCCCATAGTGAGGGCTCTGTATTACACTTCTGCCTTAAAACTTATTGTGCTGGAAACTTCACAGCAAAGATTCCAGTTTTGCATATGACTTTTTAGTGAAAGTGAGTGAGGTTTAGCTGCCAGGTATGTGCTTCTTGAACAACAGACAATGAGATCTTTTAATGTTATTTCCAAAGCTATTTTCTTTGGAATACTGTTCTGTGAGATTTGGTAGAAAAAGTACCCTATGATAGAATGTTTGGGAAAGGATGAATATTTTATCCCCTTGTTATAAATTCACTGTATATATATTTTTTACATTAAAGACTTGAAATTCCTAAACAAAAACTGAAAAATAAAACAAAAATTCCTGCTAATTCAATGAATACAAACATTACATATCTATCTATCTATCTATCTATCTATCTATCCATCTATCTATCTATACATATGTGTGTGTTTATAAATACCCATGGATCCATTTCTCACTGAACACCTGCTAGTATTTTGTGGCACTGGCTGATACTGAACAGTCTTGGAAAGGCTGGTCTAAGGAATTAAAACCTGTAAATTATAAAGGAAATACTTTTGAGTGAAAGGGATGCCTGTGGTAGCAATCTTCAGCTACTCTGTATTTCCATCCAGGTAACTTAAAAATTTTTATTCCTTTCAGTGGACTCTGTCCTAGGGATAAAGAAAAAATGCCACTTACTACTCTAGAGGAGCTATTTACTGCAAATAATTACAGTGGGGCCTGGTAAAGGTGTAATGATAATAAGAAGACGTACTAGCTTAGGTTTTCTTGGTAGCAAATAACAAAAGCCAAATCACAGTTGAATGCATGAAACCCAAAGACAGAAATATAACCAGGCTCAGGAAAGGTCTAGAAAGCAGCTGTATCATTTCCAATAATGCAGTGCTTTTCAACAAAGAATGTCTTCCTAAGAAAACATTCAGAATCTTATCTGGAGATTCACAATGTACTCTGCTGCTGGTTGGAGTGTATACATATACATATGATACATATTAAAGAAAACATACATAAGTGGTTGTTTTGTAACTGCAACATGTATGCCAGGCATTGCTAACCACAGGAAGTTACTGCCAGTGTTTATGTTGATGCTGGCCTAAGACTTGTTTCCTATTATCACTGTTGCCCAGCATGATCTTGTCAGAGATACTCTGACATTCTGACTTCCACAATCTCTATCTTGCTACACAGATTTAACCATTAGTATTTGCAGAATTTAATGAACATAAACATTTCAGGTAAAGCCAAGATCCCCTTTAATTCCTACCCAATGCCATTCCCTTTCCTTCTTCCCCAGATGCAACTGCAGTCATGATCTTCAGGCCACGTTTCTATACTTTTACTATTGACATGCACTTAATATTCACCAGGGCCCCACCTCACCCCACTCCACCTCGATCCTCATATACCCACATCGTTTATGGGGGAAGAGAGATATTGTATTTTCCAGGGTCCTGTGGAATACCTTCTCCCTCCATCTTCAGAGATCCTGAGCTGCATGTGGATGGGGCATGGGTGGGTAGAGGGACTCCTGGTTACCTATTTTAAAACTTAAAAGGTGAGAGATTTGCACACATGAATCAACAAGAGACCTTTATTTATTTAGGAACCAAATAACTTTATTGGAAGAAAGGGCAAGACTGGAAGAAAAAAACTGGAACCTTTTGCAAAGCCAACACTGCAATATGCATGCTCGGCATGGTGATCAGGGAAACCAGGTGATCACCATGCACCCTGTGGCTATAGGGAAAACAGTCCCAACTCAGTTCTTATTGTCGCTGTCACCCAGGGTGAGCTTGTCAAAGAGGTAATCCGCCATGCCGTCTTCCGGAGCCCCCATCTTGCGCAGGCTGGTGACATAGTCCGCCAACTCTTTAATGGACTTGACTTGCTCGTGCAGGTAGTGGCTCTCCAGGAAGTCGCACAGGTGGGCGTCGTTCTTGTCGGTGGCCAGCTGGTGCAGGTCGAGCAGGCTCTGGTTCACGCTCTTCTCCAGGTGCAAGGCGCACTCCATGGCCTTCAGGCCGCTCCCCCAGTCGTCGCGATCTGGCTTCTTGATGTCTCGGAGGTGGATGCGGCCCCCGCGCTGGTTCTGCAGCTGCATCAGCTTCTCGGCGTGCTCGGTCTCCTCGCGGGACTGGTGCAGGAAGAACTGGGCGAAGTTCTTCAAGGCCACGTCGTCGCGGTCAAAGTAGAAGGCCATGGACAGGTACACGTAGGAGGCGTAGAGCTCCAGGTTGATCTGGCGGTTGATGGCGGCCTCGCAGTCAGGGTGGTAGTTCTGGCGCACTTGTGAGAGCGGCACGGTGGCCATGGCTGGCGGCCCGGGCATCAAGGCAACGGCAGCGCGGAAGCGAGGGCTGCGGGGCCGAAGTCGATGGCGGCAGGTGCTCGGCGCCTTTTCAGGGTGGGCGACGAGGGAGGCTGGAGGTGGGCAGGCTCCTGGGCTGGCAGCTCAAGAGCTCTGGGCTGGAACCCGAAGGTGGGTCCGTTAGCCGGGAGTTGGGGGTGGGGTGAAGAGCCGTTAGAGGTCATTGGGGTCAGAGGGGAGGGGCCGCTGTGGTCTGGAAGGGCTAGGGGGCGTGGCTTGGCATGGCTGGGGGCGTGGCTGGGGGTGAGGCAGAGCGTGAATGCTGTTCCAGGTTCAGAGGAGCTGGGTGACGCAGTGCAACTTTCTGTTGACCGTGTAGCCTATATAATATTTTTAAATATTACTCGTGACTATAAGTGCAGCGCTTTTGAGTTAGTCACATGCATGGTTTCTTTGAGCAATGTACTTGAATATTGTCCCGATGGGATTGTTCGTTAAATACAGTGCTTTTGTGGCATCATTGGAGTTATTTAGCATCACGAAGCTTTATTTGGATGGCAGCTATCCTCAGTGACTCAACATCCACATTAATGACACTTCGGTAGCCTCCTCACTCAGTTCCTAGACCTTACTGTTTCAGGGACCTCCACTTCTCTCCTATTCATGATCAGGTTCTGTCTTGTCCAACAGCGGAGCAGCACCTCCAAAGTCTTGGGGAACCTTTCCACCTCTCAATCTTCCACTCTTTTTGCACTTGTTCTTCACTCCCTTTATTCTCTCTCATCTCTTCCTCTTTCAGCACAGTCCTAGTAACACATTCCTTCGGCCCTGTCTGGACCTCAGTATGGACAGCTTCAGTGATTTCTTCGCTGACATCCTAGATTTGCTCACCCCCTCTCACCTGGCTCGCCAATTCCCTTCCTCCTGGGTATATGCAGATTTATCATTTCTCTGGCAGAAAACAAAAGTTTTAGGTTCGTTCTTAGAGAAACCACTGCTAACCCTGTGGATGTATTCCTCCCTCCAACCTCATTTGTACTTACACTGCCACTCAGCAAGCCTTTTTTTTTATTGTTATTATTCCTTCAGTTACATTCTATGGAATGAACCACAGTGTTAGGAAATACCACCGATCTCAAATTGCCTTTTATTAATTCATTCACTCGGTCAACAAATGTTTATTGGTTACCTAATATGGCCCAGGAGCTGGTCTGCAATTTGGGCATACATTAGTAACAAAGAGAGAAATCTCTGTTCCCATGGGGTTTGCATTTAATGGAGAAGCAGACCAAACTAAGCAAACACAAAACTGCCATCTCTCCCCCCTACCTTACTGTTGTAAGTGCATACATAAACAAGATGTTATACATGTATATGGATATTTAAAAAACAATATATCCTCAGAATTCAAGGATATTATAATAGAAGACATAAAACCCACCTAGATAGTTATAATTCATTTATTTATGCATTAATACAACAACAATTTAGATACTCAAAATATGTGTCAGACACTGTATTTGATTCTGGAGATTCACAGAAGAATCAAATGTGGTCTTCTCAAGGTAAAAGACAGAGCGACAGAATATTATAAGTGCTCTCAGATAAAGTTAGAATAAAATACCTATTTTTATAGAAAGGTTTAATCCCCTGGCTCTAATTAATGCACCTGTGTGTGTGTGTGTGTGTGTGTGTGTGTGTTTGGTCTCTATTTCTGTTTGGAAATGTACACTATTTTATAATCACTGTTTATGATGAAAGCAAAGGATCAAATGTCATGATGTAAACTTACCTAGGGAGTTTTAGAGGCATTTAATTGTTGATTCTGTAAATAAATAGACATCTATTTGATAAGTTGGTTTTAATGATAGATCACATACTACAGATGGAAAAGAACTACATGATCAATTTCGCAATGAGAAAATTTTATTCCTATTTGCTTACTACCAGTGTTTAGTCTTAATATAATTGTCTTAATATAATTAGTCTTAATATAATTTCAAAATTTCCTTGGGAGATTCCATTGTAGACTTCATTATAAGAATCTATTTAAGCAAAAGAGATCTTGATTTTGTAGAACATTTTCTCATTATGTCTCAAAATTATTTAATAATTTATCCCTGTAATTATATTCCTCAAATATTTAAAAATAATAATACTATTGAATGGTTACTAAGGGGGTGATAATGGCGTTTCTCAAATATTTCATTCCTCATCATTACCTCCTAGGGAAGAAGGTAATGGGAAAATATATATTGTAAATAAGAGAAATAAGAAATAAGACTTAAAAACCAGCTTTTCCAAGGGAAATCAATAAAGAAGCATGGACCGGAAGTTCAAATTTCCACAAAGGCAATGTACATAAATAGAAACAAAAACATTACATTCAGTTTTCTAAAATGAGGTATATAAAACTAAATATAAACATGGAATGAGAAAACTTCAAAGCAGATCATGTTTCTTAAAAACATCAATATAGGACTATAAGATAAAGGTTTCTTTGAAATGTTTGTGGTTAGTGTTTGTATTGTATTAGTGTTCTACAGAGAAACAGAACCAATACACACACACACACACACACACACACACACAAAAGTGTGTGTATACATATAAATGTGTGTGTATATGTATATAAAAATAAGGAATTTGCTCAGCTGATTATGGAAGCTGACAAGTCCCAAAATCTGTGTTTGGCAAATTTGAGATCTAGGAAAGCTGACGGTGTAGCTCAAAGACCAGCAGGCTGGAAATCCAGAAAGTTGAAGTCAAAGGTAGGAAAAAAATCAGTGTCCCAGGCCAAAGCCAATCAGGCAGGAAGGGTTCTCTCTTACTCAGTGGTAGTCAGCCTTCTGTTTTCTTCAGGCCTTCAAACGATTGCATGAAGCTTACCCATATTAGGAATGCCAATCTGCTTTACTCCACTGTTTTAAATGTAAATTTCATGGAAAAACACCCTCACTGACATACACAAAAAAATATTTGATTAAATATATGGATATCCTTGGCCCAGTCAAGTTGACATGTAAAATTAACCATCACAGCAGTATTCATGATAAGTGCAGAGTCAACAAATAAAACTTAAGTGCCATTAATGTGAAAACTCTTTGATTTTCACTTCCATTCATCATTTAAAAATGTTACAGAACTAATAGACAATAAGTTCTGACACAGTGTCAGTGATTAACTCGTATTCACTTAGTATATTTCTAGTGAGCACCTATTATATGCTGGGTATTTCTATAGGTACTAACATAAAAACTTGTTCTGTAAACTCATATTTGCATTTTTTTGCAGTGAAGTGCTATTCAATGTTCCATATAATCCCTTCTTTAAAAATTAATACATGCAGTAAGTGATGATATATTCATAGGGAAGTGGACCATAAATAGCTGCAGTTGATGACTTATGTCACTCTCCATAAATAAATGTGTGCATACATGTATATATGTATATATGCATATATCTAAGCTTACATGCATATATGTAAACTTGTATGTGTGTGTGCGCATGCATATGTATAAAGCAATCATTTAATGAGGGGTAATGAAAAGTGATGTATCATTCCAAAATCAAAATTATTTATCAATCCAAAGTCAATATTAATCTGTCTCTGGGCTGTTGACTCTGTATTATCTCACTTTTACAGATACTCTCTGAGTTAATTTTTATTATCACTCATATTTTACAGGTAAAGAAATTGTAAATTAGAGAGTATGCTCAAGCACACATCTTGTAAAAGCAGAAAGTGACGTTCTGAACTGATTTTTTTCTAGGTAGTTTGTAAAGTTTGGCTGGACCATCGTGATGAGCTCTTTTAAGACAAAGACTGTTTAACTTGTTTGATGCTAAGTTTCACAGAGTAGGGGCTCAAAAATATGAATTAAAAGATTGAGAGAACTATTAAAAGCTTTAGTCTCATTATTTTTCTAAATTAAAACAATGAGTGGGAGCGGATGTTGAATATGTATTTAAACTTTCTTTTAGAAGGAAAAAAAATCACAGCTACCCAATGGTGACAAATTACTGTTATAATTTTAATTTGGTATAAAACTAGGTATAAAACTAGGTATAAAAATCTCTATGCTTAGAGGTATACTTTTATAACTGTAAATATATACAAATAAATATTTATATTTACTTAATATTTATTTTTATATTGGTTTACTTATATTCATTATCATAAATATGTGCAGATAAAATTATAAAACTAATAAAATTAAGAAATCCCAATTATGTCTCACATTATGCTTTTTGTCTTAAGCACACTTTTCGCTGAGACTAAATTTAGTTGCCAAGATGCAGGTTTTCTTTTGAATGTGCCATGCCCCTATGCCTCGATATACATTCGTCATCTCAGTTCTTGACCACTCTTCTTTACTGAAATGACTGACATTTGCTTTCAGTTTGTGGAAGTCATCATTTAAATATTGTCCGTCCATGTTATTTTTTTATTAACTTATATAAAGTAAAGTGATACTTTATTCTGATGCAGCTTATTTTATGAAGTATTAGAAGTCTTAATAAGTTTAATAACTGAAGGTGCTGAAGTTCCACTCTATTAAACTGTTGTGCATTTCCCAGTCATCACTTTAAAAGGAAGTTCTGGCCTTTGCAGCTGGTAAAACAAGTCAACATGACTATAAAGGTGGACATGGGACAGTTGTCATTTTTACACTAGGACATGCCAGTCATACAGCAGTCACATTCAATATGATTCAGAGCACACATGCAAATGTGGACTCTGAGTTTGTGTGGCTGTATTGAGCTATGAAGAAATCAAGATGATTCTGCAAATGGTTCTAGTAATTTTTAATTTAGATGTAAGCACAAGAACAGATCCGTGGAATTCACAAATACACCTAGAGAACACTGAGTTAGAATGGCATGAACACACCATATATCTAATCAGTAAGTATTTAGGATTTAATAAGTGTCCAGCTTTGTGCTGTATGCTGAATGATTGCAATAGACATTGACTTTAATCTCATAGCCTAAGAGTCTGTTTCAGTTCACTTTATTCACCAATAAAACGCAAATATGGCCAATATAAAATTAGTTGCTAATGAGCTGATAATTCGTAGAATATGTATTAATTTATTTACTTTGAAATATTCACATGTATTCAAAATTATTTTGTTTAAAATCTTTACTTCTGTTGCCAGAGAGAATTGCTACAGAACTTCTCATACCTTTTCCTACATTGCAATTATGTTTAGGGAAAATATATTTAGTGAAATTATATTAGTTAACCTTGTCAGCCTTAAAATAAAATAGTTATTTTACCAGCACAATGAATTTATATGGGACTAGCAGGGGAATTGCAATTCGAGACAGGCAAACTATAACAAACCATAGGCAATTCTGGAGAGCAAAGGAGAGGGGCTTGCTTTTATTGATGAAAGAGGGAAATTGGGAGGATCAGTGTAGAACAAAAGTCCATTATAGGAAGGTGAGAGTTCAAACTTCTAATTGGATGAGTGTGGAAGTTTCTCAGTGGCTGTTGCTGTTGAAGAGCAAGAAGAAAATTTCTTTCCTCCTGCTGGGGTAGTAAACTAAGTTTTTTCCTGCTGAGAAATGCAAGGTCAGATTCTTCCAGTTGGGATCTACAATTCACAGTGAGTGGTAGTGTATGAGAGCTCCCCCTCCAGGGCTTTCCAACTCCATTTTAGATGAGATTTCCTTTATTTGTTTTCCCAACCTAAAGATCCAGAATGTTTTAGTTGAAGCTGTAGATATTTTGTTTTACTAAACACAAGTGTATGTTTTTCCAAACTAGTTAGGGAAAAAACATAATCCTTTTAAAATCTTCCTATGATTCCATACCTTACTGTAATATTAACCCACAGTGTTAATAGGATAAGCTTATATTTAATGTGATCATTATTCTTCATAATTTGACGTGAATAACCAATTTACTCTCATTTTTGAATTTTCTAAACTTTCCTCCACATTTTGAATGACTTATTTGATGTTTTCCTCTTTCAAAAAATGTAATTACCTCAACCAGCAAATATTAAAACTCAGTGAAAAACAACTCACAAAAGCAGAAGTTTTTTTGTAAAGTGCTTCCTGTGTATTACTCACATTTATTATCTTCCCATTGAGCTTTTAATTCTTCAATTTTTGCTTGTATAGGAAAATAAACAATGTCCTTTTGACTATTTAACGTTTCACTTTTGCTTATACAGATGGTGCTCTTAAGTTTTGATTTCTTGCATGACAAACAACTCATGAGGAAAGGCTCATTAGTAATCTGCCAAATGCTATTGCCTTTATGACTCAATTGTCCATTAGTAATGTTACTCCTTGATTTTCTCCTGCCAGGAAAGTGCTGATTCTTCGAAATCATTGGCTGTGATATGAATTTATACAGTACATGTGTGTGCGTGCATGCGTGCGTGCACACGCGTATGTGTGTGTTAGAAGAGGGACCGAATGCAAAGACAAAACCTAGCATTCCTCTTCAGGACATGAATTAAAGATGTGCTGTGGAGGAACTGGTGGATTTGGGAAGAAGGTGAGGCCAAAGGGAGCCCTCTTGAAAGGATAGATGCTGTTGCAACTGGAAATTGGGGGGAGGGGAGAAAACTATTGAAAAGAATTCCTGAGGGGTAACACTTTGTGGGTGTGGTAAAGTCCCTGGCCTGGAGTAGAAGGGGAAAGCCGAGCTGAGAGCAACTTCTGGTGGCAGGGAATATTATTTTCTTTTACCTGCTACTATTCATACATGTCTTAGCATTCCTTAGATCCCAACGAAATGCCAAAGACTAAAAACATTAATGATAACTGGAAATACCAGTTCCATGTCCAAATAATGTATTTACAATGCTTCCTTCCCTATTTTACCATGTCTCTGTCAATTATCAATGCTTTTATTCCCTCCTAAATCATCAGTTTGGTCCTTACTCAAATGTATTCCTCAATTATTCTGCAGAGAAATGCAGTTTTCCCAATGTGGCCCTTCTCCCTTCATTCTTTTTTCTTTTTCACATTAATTTTTAGAAAAAAAAAGTTTATAAATGAATCAAGGTACACAATTCCCCAATTTACAAAAATCAATTCTTACATTATTACAGATTGGTAAATACATTGATCACATCAGAGTCTTTCAGTTAATCATTTTGTCTACAGAGATTACAGCTACAAGATGAAAAAACATGCGGTTTATTCAGTTGTTACAAATGTAGGAGGGGAAATGGAGATAGGAATAATAAGATTCTACACAGAACCAAAAGTTCACTTTCTTTTCTCCCAGAGACACTGTTTTATAAACTGTGGTAGTGATTCTCCTACCCATCCTATTAAATATATTTGGTTAGATTACATTCTAAATTAAACCAGTTCATTGGAGTATGGGACACATGGTTCTATAAAACTGTTTCATAGATGAATGATGAAGAGCATCTCTCAGACTGTCTTCTTCCAAAGGAGTGTTGTTAGGTCAAATGAACAAGAAAAAACAGGTAATAAAATAATAATAGGACTTTTTATAAAATAGCAATTCATTTCATAATTTGTGATAGGTTCAATAACATCTTAGAAAATCGTGTGTATGTGTGTATTGAATGCATATATTTGTATGTACATATTATGATTTAATAGCTAATGTTAATAGTAGCTAAAATTTGGACCTTAATGTGGATTGTGGTATGAATATGTGTTATTCTAAAGAGATATGATTAACATGAATTAATAGCCTGTATTTCATAATTTGGTTTAGAGTGATATAATGTATAAATAGTAATAATATGGAATAGTTTTGCCCACTCTTCCAAAGTTGGACATTAGCCAGGTAAAGTAGAATTAGCAGGAACATGCATTTTAGCTGATTATATGTGTGAATTTTTAATTATTTAAAAGATAAAAATGTTGCTTTAGAAGCCATGGAGTAAGATTAAGCCAGTAGAGAACTGAGTTAATTATTCTGCATTTTTCATTTCCATAATATGAAGTCATTCTAAAAAATTTTTTGCTAGCTACTAGAAAATAAGCTAAGATTTATGGTAGTTCTTTGAATGCTTCCATCAAAGTTCCGTCAATAGGAATGTACAGTCAGCCTTCTTTTGATTATATCAGTGGACATAACGTAGTAACATTTACATGTCCTCAGTTTTATTACTTTAACAACACAATAAATGGTCAAAATTTTAGCCACTTGAGAGGTCTTCTTCTTTTTTTTTTTTTTTTTTTTTAAGATTTTATTTATTTATTTGACAGAGAGACAGCCAGTGAGAGAGGGAACGCAGGCAGGGGAAGTGGGAGAAGAAGAAGCAGGCTCCCAGCAGAGCAGGGAGCCCGATGTGGGGCTCGATCCCAGGACCCTGGGATCACGCCCTGAGCCAAAGGCAGACGTTTAACGACTGAGCCACCCAGGCGCTCCCACTTGAGAGGTCTTCTAACTTCATACCAAAAAATTTCATGTGTACCTGGCATGAACCACCTTATAAAATAGAACTTCATCTGCTTATTACCTGAATATTATAATCTATCTATATTAGTGAACTGGAGCTGTGGATCAGGTAATCAAATATGTATACACTGAGATAGGAACACCCTTCATATTTTTTTTCTGGAATTTATATAAAAATAAAGTGAACCTATTACAAATATGAAAAAAAAATATTAGCCTGATGTTTATTCTTATGAAGAATACGAGTAAGCCATTTGTTCTCCCTTAGCCTCAAGTTCTTTAAAAAAAAGTGTTCTTGGACTATATTCTGTCTGAGATATTGTGGTCAAATGATTATATGCCCAGGGATTTCAACCCTTGGCCGTGAATCAAAATCAGTTGAGGGAATTTCGTTTGAGCACATTCAGGATAGAACTTTGGCATATATACTTTTAAGGAGTCCCACAAGTGATTCTGATACTCATTGAGGACATGGAATGGTAATTCTGTGCTATTTGGTGCAAAGAACAAAATGGGACTCTCTTAAGTCTGCATATTGCTTATAATTTATCTAAATTTCATATCTTGTGAAAAAAATGTCAGTGGGTATAGCATTGGTAAAATAGCAAAGTATCTCTTTAAAAGAAAAGATGCTCACAGTGTTATTGGCAGAAAACATCATCAGAGTGAACAGTGTATTAATCAGGGTTCCCCAAAGAAACAGAACTAATATATATATGTGTGTGTGTGTGTGTGTGTGTGTGTGTGTGTGTGTGTGTGTATGCATGTGTGTATACATATGTGTGTATATACGTATATACATATGTATACACACACGCACACACACATATATATATACACGTGCAAACACACAAAAACACTTATATATGATGTTTCTTTTTCCTTTCTGCACATGCTGAATTTTAACTTTCTCCAGATTTGGTTACCTTGGGTAATACCATTACTACTTTGTTTTTTAAAGGCTTTGAAAGTCTCTTGGACCTGTAAAAGGCACAGGGCTCTCAAAAAGTAATACTCAGGTTTTGATGTGCATAAGAATAATCTAAAGACCATGTAAAATGCAGATTTTTGGCTTCATTTCTAGAAAATTCTGACGCAGTTTATATGGGGAGAGGGTGCCCACAAATCTGCATTTTAAAGCAGTTGCAGTTTTTCTCTAGTTTGCTCAATAGCTATCCTATATTGATCCATTATAATGCAATATGCACTTTAAAAAAAACTAAATCTTTGAAGTGCCTGGGTGGCTTAGTCAGTTAACTGGTTGACTCTTGATTTTGGCTCAGGTCATGATCTCAGGGTTATAACATTGAGCCCCACATGGGGCTCTGTGCAGAGCCTGGAGCCTGCTTAAGATTCTCTCTCTCCCTCTCCCTCTGCCCCTCCGCCCTGACCCCTGCTAGTGTACTTGCTTACTCTCTCTCTTTCTCAGAAAAATCCAAACCCCCCCAAACTAAACATTTTATTTTAGAATATTAGATTTAGAAAACACTTGAAGAGATTGTATGGAGAGTTCCCTCGTATACTCTTCACCTAGCTTTCCCTAATGTATTAATATTTTATGTAACACATATGTTAAAACTTAAAAAAATTGGTAATTGCTGGGGTGCCTGGGTGGCTCAGTAGGTTAAGAGTCCTACTCTTGGTTTTGGCTCAGGTCACGATCTCAGGGTTGTGAGATAGAGCCCCATGTCAGGGTCGTGAGATCGAGTTCTGTGTTGGGCTTGCACTCAGCATGGAGTCTGCTTGAGATTCTCTCCCCCTCTCTCTCCTTCCCCCTCTACTCCTCCCCCCACACTCTCTCTCTAAAATTAACTAATTAAATCTTTAAAAAAATGGTATATTGCTTTTAGCTTCTCTCAAGACTTTTTTCAGATTTGTAGGTCTTTTTTTTTTTTTTACGATAATGTACTTCTTCTGTTCCAGAATCCAGTCCAGTATATCACATTGAATTAACTTGTCATCATTTGTCTTCAATGGTCTTTGACAGGTTCTTAGCCTTTCCTTGTTTCCCCATGACCTTTGAGAAGTATTGCCCATGACCTTTGAGAAGTATTGGGCCAAGTATTTTGTAGAGTGATCCTGAATTTGGGTTTGTTAGGTGTTTTTCTTATGATAGACCAGGATTCTGGGTTTTAGAGAAGAATACCATAAAAGTGAAATGTCTTTCTCATCACATTGTTTTGGGGGGGTACATGATACTAGTGTGACTAATAACTGGTGATGTTAACCTTGATTACTTAGTTAAGGTGCAGTCTGCCAGATTTCTTCACTATAAAGCAAGGTTAGTATCATTCCCTTTACTTTTTTTTTTTTTTAAGATTTTATTTATTTATTTGACACAGAGAGCGAGAGCACAAGTAGGGGGATGAGCAGAGGCAGAGGGAGAAGTAGGCTCCCCGCTGAACGGGGAGCCCGATGCGGGGCCTCAATCCCAGGACCCCAGGATCGTGACCTGAGCTGAAGGCAGACACTTAACCAGATGAGCCACCCAGGCGCCCTAGTATTGTTCCCTTTTCATACTCTATCTTTTTGAATCAAGTCCATACTATGAGGAGGGTGTTTAAGACCCACATGCTAAAGGGAAGAATATCTACATATATTATTTTAAATTCTTTGTAAGAAAGTTTAATACCTTCTTCCCCATTTATTTATGTATTCACTTATGTATATCAATTTGAACTCATGGGCATTTCTTTTATATTGTGCGATAGTTTTAAAGTTTAGTTAATTATATTGCTCAAATTGTTCTAACTTAGGCCATATGGTTCCCCTTTAGTTTGGCTCCTGTATTCTTTGACCCGCCTTTATTCTTTTGCTTTTTGAGCACTTCCTGTTGTTTGGCACTACATGATGCTCCAGGTTCGTCTTGTATTTTCATTGCCCCAGTCCCGGAATTAGTCATTTCTCCAAGGATGTCTTGGATGTTTTTGTTTTTTGTTATTTTGGAGAATGCTATTTAGAAACCAAAGTCTGGATATTGGATGTGCTTGTTGCTGCTTAGGGGTCATTGTTTCTAGTCTCTTGGCAGACAGAGCTATGAAATATATGCATGCATACTAACTGCTCTATACACACGTATCTGTAATCATTTCTTTGGGTTCTTTCTCTATACATACTAAACATGAGTTTGTACTGATGTCTATGACTCTAATCCAGTATCATACAGTTCATTCTAGCTTTCTCTCTTTGCTTATTTGTAACTTCTTTTACTAAGAGTGAGGAACCTGACTCACTTCATTTTCCATTTATTTACTTATTTGTTCAATCTTAGTTTGAATGTAGTTTCATATTTTTTCTAAAGAGTTTATTTATTTATTTGCCAGAGAAAAAGAGAGCACATAAGCAGAGGGAGAAGAAGGCTCCTCGCTGAACCAGGAGCCTCACACAGGACTCAATCCCAGGACCCTGGGATCATGATCTGAGCTGAAGGCAGACGCTTAACCGACTGTGCCACCCAGCCATCCCTATAGTTTTATATATTTTTTTTTATAGTTTTATATTTTTAAACCATATGCCTGTGAGAAACAAATTTACCAACTAAGATGTGTTTATGTGCAGTTACTTTTGTGTTTAGTCTTACATTTCTCAATCAAAACATCATTTTCCAAAGTCACTTATGTCAGCTCCTTTTTCTCCATCCCCTTCAGTGCAGTTCTATCAGACATAGATAATACAGTTAGATTTATTTGTCACACGCCACATTCCATCTGGGGATACTATGATTTTTTTTTAATTGCATATATTAAATTTTGCCCTGTGATGCACTGTTCTGTACGTTTTGACAAATGCATAGACTCATGTATTTTCCACCTAGTAATATAAAGAACAGTTGCATCACCCTAAAAATTTTCCTGAGTCCCCTTTATAGTTAATCAGTTCCTCCCAACCTCTGACAAATACTGATTTGTTTTCCATCCCTATAATTTGTTTTTTTTCCAGAATATTAAATAAACAGAATCATACAGTATGTACGCTTTTGGAAATGGTATCTTTGACTTAGCAATATTTAAGATCCATCTGGTGTGAATCAGTTGTTTCTTTTTATCACTGATTAGTATCCATTGTTTCCAAATCCAAATCTGTTTATCCATTCATTTGTTGAAGGACAATTTGATTACTTCCAGTTTGGGACAATTATGAATGAAGCTGCTATAAACATTTATGTATAGGTTTTTGTGTGAACATAGATTTTCAGTTAACTGGGGAGTATGAATGTTGGATCCTATAGCGAGACTGTTTTACTCTATAAGAAATTGCTGAGGTGTTTTCCAGGTAGTTGTATTATTTTACATTCCCCCTAGCAATGAATGTGAGTTCCTGTTGCATTAAATCTTCATCACCATTTGAGATGGTCAGTTTTTAGATTTTAGCTTTTCTAATAGGTGTGTAGTGATACCTCATAGTGGCATTATTTGTATTTCCCTAATGACAAATGATGAGCATCTTTTCATATACTTACTTGCCATCTGTATATCTTCTTTGGTGAATACATATATTCTCTAGGTTGTTTGTTTTCTTATTGTTGACTTTTTAAGAGTACTTTATGTATCCTGGATATGAGTCCTTTATACATTATTTCATGAAAAGTAGAAAAAGGTGAAGTGGCCGTAAGGTACAAAAACTTGTTTTTAATCAACAGTCATGTGAAAAATTTTGAAGATACCCAATTGAACTTTAGTGTATTTTATTTTTAAATTTTTAGTTTTAATTTAAATTCTAGTTAACATATAGCATAATATTAGTTTCAAGTGTACAATATAATGATTCAATGCTTCCATACAACACCTGCTGCTTGTTACAAGTACACTCCTTAATCCTGGTCACCTATTTAATCCACCCCCCCTTCCCTCTGGTAACATCAGTTTGTTCTCTATAGTTAAGAGTCTCTTTTCGTGGTTTACCTCTCTTTCTCTCTTTTCCACTCTGCTCATTTGTTTCTTAAATTTTACATATGAGGGAAATCATATGGTATTTGTCTTTCTGTGAATGATATATTTCACTTAGCATAATACTCTCTAGCTGCATCCATGTTGTTGCAAATGGCAAGATTTCATTGTTTATTGTGACTAAGTAATATTCCATTATATATAATCTTCTTTATCCATTCATTAGTCAAAGGACACTTGGGTTTCCATGGTCTGGCTATTGTAGATAATGCTGCTATAAACACTGGGGTGCATGTATCCCTTTGAAATGGTATTTTTGTGTTTTTTGGGTAAATACCTAGTAATGAAAATACCTAGTACCCTAGTAGATCATAGGGTAGCTCTGTTTTTAACTTTCTGTGGAACCTCCATACTGTTTTCTACAGTGGCTGCAACAGTTTGCATTCTCACCACCATTCTTACTTGTGGAAGGTGAAGTTTTGATTTGTATGTCTCTGATGATCAGTGATGTTGAGCATCTTTTCAAGTGTCTATTTGCCATCTGCATGTCTTCTTTGGAAAAATGACTGTTCATGTCTTCTGCCTATTTTTTTTTAAGATTTTATTTATTTATTTGACACAGAGAGACAGCCAGCGAGAGAGGGAACACAAGCAGGGGGAGTGGGAGAGGAAGAAGCAGGCTCATAGCGGAGGAACCTGATGTGGGGCTCGATCCCATAATGCCAGGATCACGCCCTGAGCCGAAGGCAGACACTTAACCGCTGTACCACCCAGGCGCCCCCTGCCTATTTTTTAATTGAATTATTCATTTTTGGGGTATTGAGTTTTATAAGTTCTTTATATATTTTGGATACTAACCCTTTAACAGGTCATTTGCAAATATCTTCTCCCATTCCATAGGTTATTGTTTAGTTTTGTTGATTGTTTCCTTTGCTGTGCAGAAGCTTTTTATCTTGATGAAGTCCCAATAGGTTATTTTTACTTTTGTTTCCCTTGCTTCAGGAGACTTATGTAGAAGTTGCTATGACCAATGTCAAGGAGGTTACTGCCTATGTTCTCCACTAGAATATTTATGGTTCAATGCCTCACATTTAGGTCTTTAGTCCATTTTGAATTTTCCTTTGTGTATGGTGTAAGAAAGTGGTCCAGTTTCATTCTCCTTCATGTTGCTGTCCAGTTTTCCCAACACCGTTAGTTGAAGAGACTGTCTTTTTCCCATTGGATATTCCTTCCTGGTTTGTCGAAGATTAGCTGACTCTAGTTGTGGGTTCATTTGTGGGTTTTCTATTATGCCTCGTGGATTTATGTGTCTGTTGTTGTGTCAGTACCATACTCTGTTGATCACTACAGCTTTGTAATGTACCTTGAGGTCCAGAATTGTGATGCTTCTAGCTCAGCTTTTCCTTTTCAAGGTTTCTTTGGCTATTCAGGGTCTTTGTGGTTTCATACAAATTTTTAGGATTGTTTGTTAACAGCTCTGTGAAAAATGATGGTGGTATTTTGATAGAGATTGCATTAAATCTGTAGATTGCTTTGGATAGTATAGACATTTTAACAATATTCTTCCAATCCATGAGCATGGAGTGTCTTTCCATTTCTTTGTGTCATCTTCAATTTCTTTCATCAGCGTTTGGTAGTTTTCAGAGTACAGGTCTCTCACCTCTTTGGTTAGGTTTCTTCCTAGGTATCTTATTATTTTTTGGTACAATTGTAAATGGGATTGCTTCCTTGAATTCTCTTTCTGCCACTTCATTATTGGTATATAGAAATGCAACAGATTTCTGTATGTTGATTTTGTATCCTGAATTCATACTGACTTTACTGAATTCATATATCAGTTCTAGCAGTTTTTTGGTGGAGTCTTTTGTGTTTTCTATATTAGAGTATCATGTCATCTGCAAATAGTGAAAGTTTGTCTTCCTTGCTGATGGATGCCTTTTATTTCATTTTGTTGTCTGATTGCTGAGGCTAGGACTTGCAGTATTATGTTAAAAAAACAGTGATGCGAATGGGCATCCCTGTCTTGCTTCTGACCTTAGGGGAAAAGCTCTCAGTTTTTCCCCATTGAGGATGATATTACCTGTGGGGTTTTCATAGATGGCTTTATTGTGTTGAGGTATGTTCCCTCTAAACCTACTTTGTTGAGGGTTTTTATCATGAATGGATGTTGTACTTTGTCAAGTGCTTTTTCTGCATCTATTGAGACGATCATATAGTTTTCATCCTTTCTTTTATAAATGTGCTATATATCATATTGATTGATTTGTGAATATTGAACCACCCTTGCAACCCAGGGATAAATCCCACCTGATCATGGTGAATGACTTTATTAACGTATTGTTGAATTCGGTTTGCTAGTATCTTATGGAGAATTTTTGCGTCCATGTTCATCAGGGATATTGGCCGGTAGTTGTCTTTTTTAATGGAGACCCTCTCTGGTTTTGCTATCAGGGTAATGCTGGCCTTATAGAATGGGTTTGTAAGTTTTCCTTCCTTTTATATTTTTTTGGAATAGTTTGAGAAGAATAGGTATTAACTCTTCTTTAAATGTTTGGTAGAATTTGCCTGTGAAGCTATCTGGCCCTGGACTTTTGTTTCTTGGGAGTTTTTTGATAACTGATTCAAATTTCTTGCTGCTTATTGGTCTGTTCAAGCTTTCTATTTCATCCTGTTTCAGTTTTGGTAGTTTAAATGTTTCTAGGAATTTATCTATTCCAGGTTATCCAATTTGTTGGTATGTCATTTTTCATAATATTCTCTTATAATTGTTTGCATTTCTGTGGCATTGATTGCTATTTCTCCTTTCTTATTTGTAATTTTGTTTATTTGGGTCATTTCTCTTTTCTTTTGATAAGTCTGGCTAGGGGTTTGTCAATTTTATTAATTCATTCAGAGAACCTGCTCCTGGTTTCATTGATCTGTTCTATTGTGTTTTTTAGTTTTTATATCATTTACTTCTGCTCTGACCTTTATTATTTCCTTCCTTCTGCTAGCTTTAGGCTTTTTTTTTTTCCTTTCTCTAGCTCCAATAGGTGTAATGGTAGGTTGTTTATTTGAGGTTTTTATTGCTTCTTAAGGTAGGCCTGTATTGGTATATACTTCCTGCTTAGGACCGCTTTTGGTGCACAAATGTTTTGGACTGTTGTTTTTCCCTCTGAGCAGGGAGCCTGATGAAGGGCTTGATCCCAGGACTCCGGGATCATGACCTGAGCCAAAGGCAGACACTTAACTGACTGAGCCACCCAGATGCCCCTGGACTGTTGTGTTTTTATTTTCATTTGTTTCCATGTATTTTTAAAATTTCTTCTTTGATTTCCTGGTTGAATCATACATTGTTTAGTAGCATGTTGTTTAACCTCCACATATTTGTGTTCTTTCCAAATTTTTTCTTGTGGTTGACTTCTAGTTTCATAGTGTTGTGGTCAGAAAAGATGCATGGTATGATTTTAATGTTTTTGTGTTTGTTGAGGCCTGATTTGTGACCTAATATGCAATCTATTCTGGAGAATGTCCCATGTGCACTTGACAAGGATGTGTGTTCTACTTGTTTTAGGATGGAATGTCCTGAATATATGTGTTAAGTTCATGTGGTCCAGTATGTCATTCAAAGCCACAGTTTCCTTGTTGATTTTCTTTTTAGATGATCTGTAAGTGGGGTGTTAAAGTCCTTTACTATTTTTGTATTATTATAAATGAGTTCCTTTATGTTTTTTATTGACAGTGTTATATATTTCTGTGTTCCCATGTTGGTTTATTGGTCATGAACTCCTTTCATTTTTGTCTGAGAAATTCTGTCTCAACTTTTACTCTGAATAATAGCCTTGCTGAATATAGTATTGTTGGCTACAGATTTTTCCCATTCAACACTTTGAACATCTGGTGGCACTTTCTTCTGGCTTGCTGAGTTTCTGTGGAGAAGTCTCCAGCTAACCTTATGGGTCTTCGCTTGTAAGTTAAGGACTTCTTTTGTCTTGTTGCTTTTAAGACTTTCTTCATGACTACATTTTGCAAATTTAATTATAGTATGTCTTGGTGTTGGCCTGCTTTTGTTGATTTTGATGGTAGTTCTCTGTGCCACCTGGATCTGGATGTCTGTTTCCTTCCCCTGATTAGGAAAGTTTCCAGCTATTATTTCCTCAAAAAAAGTTTCTGCCCCGTTTTCTCTCTTTTCCTCTTTTGGGACTCCTGGACTATGAATGCTATTACATTGGATGGAGTCACTGAGTTCCCTAAGTCTGTTCTCGTGTTGCATAATTTTTCTTTGTCTCTTTTGTTCAGCTTCATTATTTTCCATTATTTTGTCTTCTAGGTTACTCATTTATTCCTCCCCTTCTTCTAGCCTGGTGTTCATTGCATCAAGCCTGTTTCCAATCTCATTTATTGCATTCTTTATCTCTTATTGATTCTCTTCTGATTCTTTCATCTCTGTGGTAAGTGTCTCCCTGAAGTCTTCTATTCTTTTCTGAAGCCCAGTAACCTAATGATTGTTGGTTTAAATTCTCCAAAAGGCATGTTACTTATATATCTGTTTTGCTTAGATCTCTGGCGGTGGCCTCATCTTGTTCTTTCATTTGGGATTAATTCCTGTGTCTTGGAGTTTTGTCTAAGTCTCTGCCTTCTTCTCTGTGTTAGAAAAGCCATTTATGTTTCCTGCTCCCGAAAGTAATGGCTTTATGAAGAGGTCATGTATTGTCCAGGGCCTGGCGCTTCAGGGTATGTCTCCCATGTGTACTGCATGCATTCTGCTCTTGTGTTTTGGCTGCTCTATCCTTTAGGGCAGTTGTCTTCAGAGGCTCTCCTTACCTGCAGTGGGCAGTGTTTGGTCCTTAGCATAAATGTGATGAGTTTTAACTAGGTGTGCTCTGGTGTGCTTGTGAAATGAGACCTGATACTACTTTCATGAGAACTGAGGCTCTGCAGAATGCTCTGTTTGGGAGACATGGTGTGTTTAGGGAGTTGTGATGGTCTTCTGAGGGAGAGACCTACTGTGTTGGGACTGAGGCAAGATTGGTTGAGAGAGGCAGTCCCAACAAAGCACAGAGTTGGTGCTTGGTATAAGCAAGTTAGGCAGCCAGTGTGAAGCACTGCACTGCCTCCTTCTGGTGGCTCTGTGTTTGTCCTGAGGAGTGGGAGAGGAAAATGGCACCTGCCAACATGGTGAAATGTGTCTCCATGAATGCTGCCTTTTAGGAAAGCCCGCTGAGAAGAGTGAATAATCTTCCCTGTGAGTATCAGGCAATCCTCAGATCACTGTTTCCATGCTGTCTGCCTCTGGGCTTTCTGCCTGCCTTCTTTCCAGGAGCAGTGCAGTGCCCACAGGCTGTATCACAGCTAAGCCCACTACCTTTAAAACTCCAGGCTATAAGCCCCACTGGTTGCAAAAACTCAGAATTCAGCCCTTCTCATTTTTCAAGCCAGTGGCTTTGGGGAAGTGTTCTCTTTGTGCATTCCCCTTGTGCTATTCTCTGCTATTCTCTCTCTCCCCCCCTCGCCCCCGCCTTTCTCCGTGACCACAGCTCCCTCCCCTCTGCAATACCCCTTTCTCCCCTAAACCACTGGTTACACACTTCCTACCTTCTTTGATGTGGCTTCTTCTCTCCATTTACCTGTGGAGTTCTGTCAGTCTTCAGGTGGTTTTCTGGGGGTATTTAGGATGCTTTGATAGTTATCTAGTTGTTTTCTTAGAACAAGAAGAGGGGAGGGGTCCTCCCTCTCTCCAACTTTGCTATATTTTAAATAAGTATTCCGATTAGCTAGTAGTTAGGGTATTGCTTATAGGAAATGGTTGAAGAATTGCCTCTTGAATTTAACACATAAGAGGGTTAACCTTCCAAATAAGAGGGTTAAAATATAACTAGTTCAAAATCTGCCTTACCAATTTAACATTATGAAATCTAAATATATTGAGACTTTAAAGAACATTCTTAAAATCAGTAAATGAAAATATTTGTGAGATATAATTAGATCTCTAAGTTTTTTTTTCCCCCTTTGTGCATCAACTCTAGCTTAATTCTGATTATGATTATACTATATAAAATAGCAGTATTACACTAAATGCTTATTCTGTGCCTGGCACTATGCAAAATCATGTTTTGTAGATTATCTTGATTTATGCATAATCCATTTGTTTGATTTCATGAAAAACTTCAAAATTAATAAACATTATGTCTAGTTTACAGAGGGGGAGCCAGAGGCAAAAGAGGCAGTTATCATGCTTTATTTACAAGGAGGACTAAGGCGTACTTGCTAGTAATGCTAGAAAACATCATTCATCTATATCTAACAAGGGAAATGATAAACACTCCCTTGACAAGATAAACACATTCAAAATAATTTATTCTGTCATGAAAAATACGGCAAAAGAATAATCCAAAATGAATTTGTCTATATTTAAAATCTTTTTTAAAAAACCCCGCTTTTTCATAGACATTGTTATAAGCACCATAAAAGAGATAGAAATTTAACTGATATCATTCATGACAAAATTAAGGTCTGCAATTGGATCTATAGAGTGAGAAATATAACTCCGTGACATTAATTGCCTACTGCTTTAAAAAAAAAAAAGTCTTAATTTTCAGGGTCTAATGTATTTATTTTTCTTTGAAAGTTTCTTTCCTTCTTATAGATCATTTTGTACCACCAGTGTTTAAAATTCTCATCATTCCTTCATTTAAAAAGTAATTTTGTTAAAGCACTTCTTATAGAATTTTTAAAATATGATTGCATGATGGGAAAACTTTCTTAGCATTTGCTTATTTGTCTTATTTCATAGAATTGATCATCTGAGTGGATATGAATAGTCAGGACAAGATAGATTTTATCAAGCATTATTTTATTAACACGTAGTACCCAGCATTTCTGGTAAAGAGTTTGATGCACATCTGATTCTTTTTTTTTTTCATGTTTTTTTATTATATTATGTTAGTCACCATAGAGTACATCCCTGGTTTCCGATGTAAATTTCGATGATTCATTAGTTGCGTATAAACACCCAGTGCACCATGCAATATGATGCACATCTTCTTATTCCTTAGTAGGTAAGTTGTTTTCTGTTCTGAAATCTTTTTGAAAAGGCTTATTTTTGAGATTCTGAAATTACATCAGCATTTATTTCAGTAGAGGTTATTTTTTTTATCTTTTTAATTCAGTACTTTATTCCATAGACCTATTTCATTTTGTAAACTTAGATCTTTTTTCAACTCAGGGATGTTTGTTAATGTGTCTTTGAGGATTGTTTATGTACTCTGATTTTAAGACATCTGTTAGTATTGTGTTGGACTTAATCACCACATTTCTTAATTATCTCTCATATAATCACTTAACCTTTTGCTCAACATTTAAAAATATGTCCTAGATTTTATTTCCCTTTTGCCTGATCCATTGCATTATTTAGTTCATGTACTGAAGATTTAAATTCCAGAAACAGTATTTTAATTTTTTATTTATAACATATAAATGTAATATATTGATTTCAAAATATTAAGTTATATCACTTGCTTAAATGAAATTGTAAATACAGATGAAACTCTCTTATGTGAATTTTTTCTCAAGGATGTTCCACTTGATCTGTGAAAGTTTAGTACATATTGCTTGAAAAAAAATGTTCCGAGGTCAGACAACTTTAGGAAACTCTGTGTTTCACAAATGTCACACTTATTTCTTGAATCCAGTATTTTATTTTAAAGATTTTATTTATTTGTCAGAGAAAGATTGAGCACACAAGCAGGGGGAGCAGCAGGCAGAGGGAGAAGTAGGCTCCTCACTGAGCAAGGAGCCTGATGCAAGGCTTGATCCCAGGACCCTGGGATCATAAGCTGAGCCAAAGGCAGATGCTTAACCTACAGAGCCACCCAAGCGTCCTAAATCCATTATTTTAAATAGCATTTAATAAACTCAGGGGCATTAGAAACTCTAAGAAGCTGTTTTATACAGAGAATTTTTCACAATTACTTTACTACAAATGTTTATAAATCAACAAACAAATTAAGGCACAGGGAAGTCTAAGAAATGAAAAAATACCACTTTAGAATATATGACATTGGAAATATATTTTTACAGTGAGATTTAAAAAAATTAATGTGGTATATTGCTAGAAATTTCTAATATCTTTGTATTAAATATATACATTAAGAGCTATTTCTGAGTATGAGAGTAAGGGAATATCGTTTATTCCTCCATGCCCCATTCCATTTCCTCTTGCAGGATTTCAGAACTAATTTTTTACATTTTTGCTTTGATGAGAGTTTGGAAGTTTGGTTGCATTTTTCTAGATGAGGTAATGATATAAATGAGGGTAATTCAAGGACTACTGAAAGGCTTTACTAAGTTTATTTCAGCTTTCCTCCTTAACACTACTAAGAGGGCAGTATTCCGTCAAGATCTGTCTTTATGGAGAGTAACTGTTGACAGGGTCTAAAAGAAGCAGTGTGTAAGATTTTTTTTTTAAAGATTTTATTTATTTATTTGACAAAGAGACAGCCAGCGAGAGAGGGAACACAAGCAGGGGGAGTGGGAGAGGGAGAAGGAGGCTTCCAACAGAGGAACCTGACGTGGGGCTCGATCCCAGATTGCCGGGATCACGCCCTGAGCCGAAGACAGACACTTAACGACTGAGCCACCCAGGCGCCCCATGTGTAAGATTTTTCTTGTATAAGATTTATTATAATCAGATCAACAGTGGGCCATAGAAATAGCTTTGTAAGAGTAGAACTAGTCAACATACATATTGATTGACTGCCTTTGGAAGAAGGTGAGCTATATGGGATACTGTTTGTTTTGTAGCTAAATTCTAGAAAAATGGCATTTGTTCATTGTGGTGGCTTTTCTTCCCCCAACAGGGTGGGCAGAATATTCTCAGAAACATTAGAAATATTTCAGTGTAGTCAATTTTGGGGTTGCAACTGTATTTATTTTAATTGATTTAACTCATATGGTTAACTGTTTGCAAGCCCCTTTATATGTAAATCTTTGGTGCATTATAGTGCATTATTGAATACAGTTGATTAGATAATGGAATTTTATGAGCTTTATTAATTTTTTTCCTTTTCTTACCCAGGAGTAAATAAATAAGGTGCTCATTCTAAATAATAAATTTTGTAAATTATTGGTAAGATGGCTTTGCTAAAAAAAAAAAATAATAAAAAAAAATAAATGAAAAGCTTGTTGCTATCTTCTGCCACCATCATCTTGCAGAACACAAGTTTCATATTCACATTAAAAAGACATATTGCTCATGTTGATCATTAACCAGGAAAATGAGCCATAGGGGATGCATTATGCTAAAGACAGTTAAATGAGACATATTCCCAAGACATTTGCTTCTGGAAAACAGCCTATAACTAAAATCTTTTAAACAGCATTCTGTTTTTTTATAGACTGTTACACTGAAAAAGTAAAAGTCAATACGCAAATTTGAGATGTAACCACACCCCCGCATTGTGTGACCTTCTGTATCTGTAAATTGAAGTCCTCCTTTTACATTAATTTTAGGTTTAATAATATTCTGATAATTGGTAAAAAGTTATAAATAATAGCTTTATGATATGATAGGAGACTTGGGAATTGAGATAATTCATGATCTATATTCTCAATGTACTGCTACTTCATTTAAGATACATAGATGCAGAATGAATACAATAAGCATTCTTTATTCCCTTCTTAGGAGGTGATGAAAGGCTTGGGGTTTTTTGTCAAATAGCCCTCATTTGAAAGCCTGACTCCACCCTTTCCAAGCTGTGTGAACTTTTGTATAGTGATTTACTCATCAGAAAACTAGGACTAATTGTACCAAATATTATAAGTATTAAATTAGGTGATTTTTTTAAATGACACTAATAATACACTTACCTTATTGGTTTCAATCGATATGTGGTAGTAGTTATTTAAAACGCTGACTTTGAGAAAGTAGTCTATTATGTAAAAACTCAAGTTAATTTTTTCACTTTAAATTTTTCTATTTTTAGAAAGATTTGTGTATTTATTTTAAAGAGAGAGTGAGTGCATGAGCTGTGGGAGAGAGAGAGGAAGCCGACTCCCTGCTGAGTGTGGAGCCCAGGACCCTGAGATCAGGACCTGAGCTGAAACCAAGAGTCAGATGCTTAACTGACTAAGCCATCCAGGTACCCCTCACTTCAGACTTTTCTAAGTTTGCAGGGCTTTTTCTCTTCCCTTTCACATTATTTTTTTTTTTTTTATTTTCTAGGTAGTCACTGAAATATCATTTATATTTTTTCCGGTAGAAATGTTAGTAGGTAGTACATTTCCAACATATGAATAGCTTTTGGAATCAATAAATCCCAAAGATTACTATAAAACAGGAGCTAGACTTCAAAAATTAACTTATAAAGGCTTTAGACGTTCATATAGGCTTTAGACATTTCTTATGTTATTGTCCTGATTGCTATTTAATTTTAAGAGTATGTGTCTTGTCTAACAACAGCAAAAAAAGAAACCTTAGAATTTGTCTGTTTCTGTTACAGATTTTTTTTTCTCCTACAGGCTCAATAATAATTGTGTAAGAAGTAGTAGATCTTGTAAAGTTATTTTAGTCCACTGACTACAGATACCCTAAATGCTGGTATTGATATTCTGTACTATATTATGAAAACTTCCATAGTTTATAATGCTAAATTTGCTTTTTTTAAAAAGAAAATGAAGGAAAGATTGCAAATATTCCACATATAGTAGATTCTAGTGATTTTTACTTATTAATTAAAATGTTTTTTGTCTTTATTGAGATAAAATGACATATAATGTTATGTAAGTTTAGGGTGTACAGTGTGATGATTTGATACGCATATATATATTAAGGGATGATTATCACAAAAAGATTAGTTAATACATCCATTACCTTCCGTAGTTACGATTTTTTGTGTGTGGTGAGAACATGTAAGATCTACTCTCTTAGCAACTTTCAAATATATAATACAGTATTGTTAGCTGTAGTCACCATGCTGTACATTAGATCCTTAGACTTTATTTATATAATAGCCCTTTGACCAGCTTCTCCCCATTTCCACAACCTCCCAGTCCCTGGCAACTACCATTCTACTCTCTTGTTTCTGTGAGTTTGGTGTTTTTCAATTCTACATATAACAGAGCATCCAGTATTTGTCTTTCTCTGTCTTCTGACTTATTTCACTTATCTTAATTCCTCCAAGGTCCATCCATATTATTGCAAATGGCAGGTCTATCTATCATGTACATGCATCATATATGATGTACATGATGTACATATGATGAACATATATATATTACATATCTCATATTTTTTTCATTTTATTTATCCATTCATCCATCAAGAGACACTTTGATTGTTTCCATGTCTTCTCTGAATGCTTTTTAGATATTATTTACTTCCCCCTGGACTCAAGGAAGAATGTGGTAGATGAGGCATAATTAGTATAATTAGAACTACATGTACATTCAACTGCTCACATGACACAAGATTGGAGATTAAGGACTCAGAATGGCTCTTTCTAAACCAATACTCCATTTGCAAGCTAGAGCCCACAATATGAATTTAATAAATCTACTAAAATTTTTTCCTTTGGTGTTGAGGAAGTTGCTCTGCTACCTTCCCAAACTACCCCATTTCACCAGATGCCTATGATAATATTCTGACCTTCTTTATCAAATTTGTTAATAATACGAGAATTGGCCCTATTTCTCCAAGTGTTTTTTGAGAAATGAAGCCTGTCACTGCTGCCTTTGATGTAGGTAACGTGTCATCCTAAGGAACTCTTCAACTGCTACAAATATATGGAGACCGGCTACTGAAAGCTAACAGAAATCCACCTATTTTTGTTGTATTAAATGATCTAAGCCTTTATTTTCTCTGGCTAAGAATGTATTTTAAGGTTGAAAGTCAGGTTGAACTGTGCTTCTCTGAGGCTACAGAGTGCATGTGTTTTCATATATATTTAGATTGGAATTATCCATTAAGGATAATTATTTTTATGACATTCAATGATCGCTCAACATTGTATAATTTATGATATTCACAATGTATTCTTATTTTCCTTCATACTCACCCCCGTCAGAAAGAATTTGAAAATGAAAAAGTAAGTGGTCAGTTTTTAAGTTACAGTGGCACAAGATCATGATTAAGGTTTTAAATTCTCTGGCCAATGCTTGAAAATATGTGTTTTTAAATATTAAGGGACATATTTCTGATATCATTTATCTTCTGATGTTCAGTAAGGCACACTTCACACAGTTCTTACTGAGCTCAAAACTTACATAGAAAAGTAGCATACTTCTCTATGGTGCTGGGGAACAATTTCATTTCTCAAAATTTTCTATAGAGTCTAGTCTTATTTAATGACTGAATGGGTAGGGAAGGCACATTGGTAGAATATTCTAATTTGCTTTTGTGGTTCTTTGGTCATGTACGTCGGGTCTAAACACTAGAATTAGAGAAATTAATCAAGCTTGGTCTGCTGTTTCCTTAAGTTTCCTCTTTATGCTTTGGGAATTTAAAGCAAAGAGATATTTCATGTTTAGCACAACATCCCTCATTACCAAATGACAAAAGGGGAAATTTAATTGATAGTCAAGACTTTTATAAGCATTCGCAACCTCATTTAATCTTCAAAAATCCAAGTGAAATAGGTGTTGTTATTCCAAGTTTGAGATGAGCTATCATTCTGCAGAACAACTTGCCACAGGATTAAAACACGGCAGTGCTGGAATATGAATTCATTTCTGCCTAACTCCAAAAGTTGTGCTCTTAATACTTTTTCATGCAAAGTCTCAGGATGAAAAATAATTTCCTTTGTCTTTATCAAACTATATATTCCTAGAGCCAGATTTTCCAAAGGCTTTGTTATCCCTTATGTGACACTGTAATATAACCGGTTATTGTAATATTTGTGTAATGTACCATTAACTTCAGGGGTATGGCTGGCTTAAAGTAGAGGCTTACATGGGCATACATATCATCAAAAGAAATTTTAACAGAAAATTTGCTACAGTGTAGTATAACCTATTTTCCTAACCTAAGCAAATGCTTACTTAAAACAACTTTAATATGAACATAACCTGGCTAGAATTGTTTGATAATTAAAAATGCTTGTTTTCACAAGGGTTTTTACAAATAGAAAAAAAAATTTTTAAACATTGAAAGGATAAGTTACAATAATTTTTCTCTTTTTGCAGTTTGATTCAAAAAGTTGTGTGCTGTGTGCTTGGGCAAAAAAGTAAATAGTAAAAGGATAAGTAAGAAATCATAGGTTTCCCATTTTATAAAATATTTAACAGGAAGGGCTATTTCATTATCTTTCGGTTCTTCAATGTGCAGTCAATTTCTTCTTCATGATGCAAATATCTGTTGAAGAAATTATCCAAAAGTAGTTTTCTTAAGACATACTTTTTATTATACACAATAAAGGTTCCTTATTTACTCTAAGGATAGATCGACAAGAGGGCATTATCCTTAACCTCTGTCTAAATGATGAGATCAGGAAAACATGGCATGAGCATCACCAGCCATTCAATCAAATTCCATTTGGGTTGTGGCTTTATATCTTTCCAGAGTGGAATTTTTATCTCCGTTCCTCCCACATAAATGACGAAGCTCTAGTTGCTTTAACAGTCAAGATGGAAGAGCAAGGTACAAGTGGCTCCAGAAAATGAAAGTGTATCTTTATGTTTTGTTTTGTTTTGTTTTGTTTTGTTTTTCATTAGAGACCCTGGTGTATATGTTTTTACCCTACCTTAGTTTGCATCCTAGTTGGAGTCCAGGGTTTCAAGGTGATTGTTTCATTGTCCATGATATTGCTACATGTCAGAGTGGAAATAATACACATAATGAGAAGATTTTGACTTGGATCCCACACTTCAGATAACTCGAGTTATCTTTTATTTTATTTATTTTCTTTTAGTTCTTTTCTTAGTTATAATAAAGTGGAGATAATAACACTTTTGTGTTTGTGTATGTTGTAAACCTCAAAAAGAAAAATAAAGATTACGAATGGGCTTTGAAAACTTTAAGAGGCTATACTAACACAGTTATATATATTAGGCTCTCCTGATTTCCCTCTCCTAAAAACTACAGATTTGAGGTCAGGTTATTTTTTGAAGTCTCACTGGTGCTTAAAATCCAAATAGGTCCAACATTGCTTCTGTTTATTTCTGTATGACAACTAATACCAATGCAGGTAATTATAGCAGTGGAAAAACCCACATAATTTCTCCAAAGAATGTTTATTTTGCTAGAAGTAGCCATCACCAATAAGCAATAGGAAGGAAGCTTTACTAGTGACTCTTACTTTGCAATTATACCTTTTCATTTTAATCAAATAAGATTGAGTGGGATTTAGTTGAAGGCTATCGCACAGGATAAATACCATTAAAGCTACTTTTTTCTTGGCTTCTCTGTGCCTTTTTAGTACTTTTCTTCCTTCTTCTCTCCCTCCTACTCTTCCATAGATGTATGCTGAGTAATGTTCTGTGATGCTTGTGGTATTAAACATTTGTGTAAAGTACTCCCTTAATTGTCACCCAAATCTGAGTTTGATGATATGGTTTCCATTTTGTAGATGAGGAGACATGTCCAATGAAATGCAAGGGCACATAACCAAAATGTGGAAAGTAGATTTTATGGACCTGAACAACAAATGTGTAAGGGTGAACACTGCAGCATGATGCCCAAGGCTTGAAGAGACAGCCACAGAATCCAGATAACTTGAGGCCAGAAGGCATAATAATGGCTTCTTTGATGTCTGAATAAATAAGTACAGGGATTTCCCAGATTTTGAAGTCATTGGTGACTTATTTCTCTAGGATACTAGAGTGAGTTCTTTAGTAGAAGGTAGTTAGAAAAGGAGAGTCCTTGTCTAAAAACAAAAGGTATTTTTAAAAAGCGATCATAAAATTGGCCTTAAAGGAGAGACCATTGAAGTGGGATCACAGTGGACTGAGTGAAGTCCTATCAATAGGGAAGATCAGTAGAGGTATGAAAGGATATATTGATTGGATCTGGAACGCAGGAGCATGTTTGAGTGGCTGTGTGTAAGTGGGAGGCGTGTTTATGTGTATAAGTAAATTTAGGTGAACCTGGAGAATTAACAAGCAGTGAAGTAGACTAGAGTTATATTTTAGAAAAATAAGGAGAAGAGAGACTAGTTTGGAAACCATCGCAGAAGTAACGTACAGTGGTGACATGGACCTAAGGTTATGGTGAGAAATTCTAGGCCTTCGCTTACAAAAATCCATAGAAAAGACTTACTTTCTCCGGTATGAGATGCTCACAGACAAACTTTATTTGAAATAGGAAATTTGCACATAAACAGATATTTATCCCATCCTATTAGGATGAAATATATACATATACTTCCATTTACAAATGAATTCCTTCCTTAATGGAAACAGAAGCGCCCTCTAAATCTGCACTACAAATCTTTCTAGCTACAAATTTTCCTGTCCCAGACAGTTTTAGCTGTTATTTTCAAAAAGCAAAGAAGTTGCTTGATTTCTTATTTTAAATTGCTATTCAGGAAATGCAAAGATTAATTTCACTTGAATAGACATACGAGAATTTTTTATGTTGCTGTGTAGTTTTGCTCACACAGATCTACTGTGCGTACTAGTTTGCCAGGGACTTGAAGATCCCTGCTATTTCGCACCTGTGTTATATGATATGGAAATACTCCTTGGTGGTGAATTTTTATGCATATTGTGAAATTTTAAAAAAATTTAATCAGGAGATAAAATAGTTTAACTCAAGTTTTACCTGTAATTTAGGTAAGTAGTTCTCAAACTGGTTTTGGGGGCTTGATGGAATCTTAAAAAGGGAGATAATAATTTCATTGTTAAAGAGACCTAACATTCTTTTGATTATAGACTTCAATTCTGGGGGGTCCTCGGTGGCTCAGTCGGTTAAGCATCTGCTTTCAGCTCAGGTCATGATCCCAGGGTCCTGGGATCGAGCCCCTCGTTGGGCTCCCTGCTCCGTGGGAAGCCTGTTTCTCCCTCTCTGCAGCTCCTCCTGCTTATGCTCTCTCTCTTTCTCAAATAAATAAAATCTTAAAAATATATATATATATATTTTAAAAGATTTCAATTTTTGGTTAACAAAATACTTGTCATAATTATTTTGTTACAGTTTTAATACAAGTGGAGCTATACAAGTCTCCTTTTACTTAGTACAATTATTTTAAGATTCCTCCCATATTACAGGTGATATAACTAGATCTTTTCTGTTTTTAAGAGTAATTCTGCTTTTAATTATGGCTTAATTTTTACAAATAATCAATATAACAATATAATATTCATAATGCTACAAAAATGTGAGAAGAGTATATGTGAATATTGATTTCATAGTTAGTAAAATGTAAAATATTGATGAACTAAGCATAAAGTCACTGAGGAGTGTTTATAAGCATTAGGTATTAAACTGACAGATATTGGGGAATCAAAGTTGTAAAAACACTGTGGGACACTCATCAATCATTCTGATTGATGTTAAAATGAAAGAGAGAAATTGCCAAATAAGTAGTAAAAAGAGAAATGTTTATCTTCCTGTGCATCTTCTACATTTGAGTTGATTTTTATTACTTGGTGTATAGGAGTCTTAGAATCATATTTCCTTCCATCCCTTCCTGGTGAACAATTCTTAAGGAAGCCTGGCATCCTGTAGCCCTTGCTTAGAATGAAATCTTTAAAGGCAGTTGTTCCATAAAGACCGTCAAGAATATCCTGTTCAGGAATAATATCCTGTTCCAAAACTCCCCTCTTGAGCTTTAAATAAGATTTTGGGGTCAATTAAAGGTTCATCATTTATTAGCTTTTTCTACAACTTGGGCTTCAGGTACCATGCTTCATACCTCATCTTCACCCAGTTGGGTTTATAAGGATTCTGTGGCGTTTGGAGTTTCCTCTCCCAGTTTTGTTCCCGTAAGGAGAATTTTATTTCCTCCATTTTACTTAGCCCCATTCTTACTTCAGCGCCGACGGAAACTGGTTTACTTTCTTCACGCATCCATGTCATCGGTTGGTTTGCACTCATAGCCAACATCAAACTATTTCATGATGGACTTTCCATCAGTACCCAAGTCTCCAAAAGTAGTAACCCATTTGCAGAATTTACGAACTCCTCTGGGTGTTTTTCTACAAAGAGGATGATTTTTGAGCAAAGCCTTTGTGCGTGACCTCTTTTCCTTATGAGGCAATTCATCTGGATGTGACACAGGAGTCTTCTTGGGAAGTTCCAGGTTGACTTTGGCAGGACGTTTCTCACAAAGCTTTATGGGGGGTCTTCATTCTTTTTTCACTGTTCTGACAATGATCCTATGTGTCCTCTAGCTTCCTGTTAGGATTGAGCACTTTTAGCACCTTTATAAGAGGTCTGCAGGTAGGTCGTTCTCCAGACTTGGGTAGAGAGCCAAGGGATGCTCAGTCACGTGGGCTTCAATGTCTTCTATGAATGCCCTCTGTGCTAACTGGGCTGGTGAGAGCATGGAAAATAGGTCTGCTCTTAGTTTTTTCTGACTTTGTGGGGGCAGATTGGGGATCTCTGTTAGCATTCATGGGGAGAAAGCCCTCCTTAGGGCTGCGAATGATCAGATCTTCACAAAGTGGATACCCCCTCCTGGAGTCGTCCAGCCTCTCTTTCACAAATATTCACCATCAGCTGTCCAGAACTTCAAAAGTTTGTTATTGTGCTTTGCCAAATACTTGGAAGGTAACCTTTCTTTGTACCAGGGCTTGCAGTTCATACCCAGGGTGTTTATTTAACATTTTAAGAAACCACCAGCTTTCTCAAAGTGGTTGTACTATTTAACATTCCTTCTAGTAGTGTATAAGAATTGCACTGCCTTCACATACTCCCCAACACTTGGCATGGTTAGTCATGTTAATTTTGGCTATTCTGATAGGTAGTGATATCTCATAGTTTTTAATTTTCATTTCTGTAATGAGTACTGTTGTTGCACATCTGTTAGTGTGCTTATTTGCCATTTATATCTCTCTTACGGTGAAGTGTCTGTCCAAATTTTTTGCACATTTTAAAATTGTGTCGCTTGGTATCTTGTTGAATTTTGAGAGTTCTTTGTGTATTCTGGATGTAAGTCCTTATCAGATAAATGATTTGCATTTTCCCCCCTCTCCATTTATGGCTTGTTTTTTCATTGTCTCAACATTGTCTTTTAAAGATCACGAGTTTTAAAATTTGACAAAGTCTACTTTATTAATTTTTTCTTTTGTGGCTTGTAATTTTTGTGTTTCATCTGAGAAATACTTGCCTTTCCAAAGGTCACAAAAGTTTTTTTTTTCATTTAGATCTGTCATTTTTTAATTAATTTTTTTAAACAGTGCAATATTTAGATCAAAGTTTTTAATTTTTTTGCCTATGAATATCCAGTAATTCCAGAACTAGTTTTTGAAAACATGAGCTTTTTTTCCCACTGAATTATTTTTATACCGTGGTAGAAAACCAGTTGTCATATTTCTGGCCATACATTATCTCAACATTCTTTTCTGATCTATTGATATTTTCTGTCTTTATACCACTTCCATGCTGTGTTGATTACTTTAGTTTTATAAGTCTTGAAATTGGGCTGCATTAGTCCTCCAACTCCATTCTTTTTTTACAAAGTTTTTTTTTGGGGGGGAGGGCTCTTTAGGTCCTTTAAACTTAAAAAAGTTTAAAAGACCCCAGAAACTGACCTCAAGGCAGACAGAACAAACTCCACAGCTAAAGGGAGAAGATGGACTGAATCTAAGAAGGTAGGAAGTGTAGACACCGGGGTAGGGGAGAAAGGGATCATGAG
Organism: Ursus arctos; assembly: GCF_023065955.2. Taxonomy (NCBI): domain Eukaryota; kingdom Metazoa; phylum Chordata; class Mammalia; order Carnivora; family Ursidae; genus Ursus; species Ursus arctos. Next base: position 28,798,133 of record NC_079873.1, on the reverse strand, counting down.
TACTATGGAAGGAAGGGAGCCAGGGTCATGGAGAAGTGTGAGACAGAAAGAAGCACGTGGGGGAACATACAAGGAGAATGTTTCCCCAAAGCCAGTGGCTTGGAAATCGAGAGGGGCTGAATTTCGTGAGTTCTTATAACCAGTAGTACTTAAAGTCAGTGAGTTTGGCTGGGATAGAGATCAGAGGGCATGGTGCTGCTCCTGGGGAGAAGGCAGGCAAATACCTGGGGGCAGACAGCATGGACACAGTGATTTGAAGAACATCTGGGGCACAAAAGGGGATTATTCGCCTTTTTAGAGCACATCCTGAGAGGCAGCATTTACGGAGGTGCTCCTCCATGAACAAAGGAGCTGGCTGGTGCCATTTCCTTTCATCGCCCCTCAGCAGAAACAGAGCCACACACTGGAAACAGTGCGGCAACATCACTGGCTGCCTAATTTACTTATGCCAAGCTCCACAACCCCGTGCTCTCGCAGGACTGCCCTTCTCAGTCAAGCTTGCCTCAGTCCCAGCATGATGGGCTTATACCCCAGACCACCAGGACAAGTCCCTGCCCACACCACGTCTCTAAAGCCTGGGGTTTTTAGGTCAGGAGGTTTGTCTGGTATAGAGCCCCGAGGGCACTGTACTGCTCCTGGAGAAAAGACAGGCAAAAAACGGAAGGGAGGCAGCATGGAAACAGTGATCTGAAAAATGCCTAGGGCACATAGTGGGGAGATTATTCTCTCTTCTCAAAGAGTGTCTGTGAGAGGCATCATTCATGGAGATGCATGTCTTTGAACAAAGGAGCTGGCTGGCACCATTTCCCTCCTCCTTCCCCTCAGCACAAACACAAAGCCACCTGTGGGAAGCAGCGCAGTGCCCACACTGGCTGTTTAACTTGCTTACACCAAGCACCACCCTTGTGCTCTGTCGGGACTGCCTCTCTCAGACTAGCTTGTATTGGTCTCAGCACAGTAGGCCTCTCCCCTAGAAGACCAACACAACTCCCTGATCACACCATGTCTCCCAAACAGAGTTCTACAGGGCCTCAGTTCTCATGAAAGTAGTATCAGGTCTCATTTCACAAGCACACCAGAGCACAGATAGTTAAAACTCACCACGTTCATGCTAAGAACCAAACACTGCCCACTGCCGGCAAGGAGAGCCTCTGAAGACAACTGCCCTAAAGGATAGAGCAGCCAGAACACAAGAGCAGAATGCATGCAGTACACATGGGAGACATATGGGTGAAATGATATACTTGTTTTTCTTTAACTGACTTATTTCGCTTAACATAATACCCTCTAGTTCCATCCACATTCTTGCAAATGGCAAGATTTCATTATTTTTGATGTCTGAGTAATATTCCAGTGTGTGTGAGTGTGTGTGTATGTATACCCCTTCTTCTTTATCCATTCATCAGTCAGTGGGACATTTGGGCTCTTTCCATAATTTGGCTAGTGTTGATACTGCTGCTATAAACATTGGGGTGCATGTGCCCCTTAGAATCAGAATTTTTGTATCCCTTGAGTAAATACTCAGTAGTGCAATTGCTGACTTGTAGGGTAGTTCTATTTTTAACTTTTTGAGAAACCTCATACTGTTCTCCAGAATGGCTGCCCCAGTTTGCATTCCCACTAACAGTGCGAAAGGGATCCCCTTTCTCTGCATCCTTGCCAACTTCTGTTGTTTCCTGATTTGTTAATTTTAGCCATTCTGACAGGTGTAAGGTAGTATCTCATCGTGTTTTGTTTGTTTGTTTGTTTATTTATTTATTTATTTGACACAGAGAGAGACAGACAGCGAGAGAGGGAACACAAGCAGGGGGAGTGGGAGAGGAAGAAGCAGGCTTCCCGCTGAGCAGGGAGCCCGATGCCGATGCCGGGCTCGATCCCAGGACCCTAGGATCATGCCCTGAGCTGAAGGCAGACACTTAATGACTGAGCCACCCAGGCGCCCCTCATTGTGGTTTTGATTTGCATTTCCCTGATGCCAAGTGATGTGGAGCATCTTCTCATGTGTCTTTTGGCCATTTGTATGTCTTCTTTGGAGGAATGTCTGTTCATGTCTTCTGACTGTTTCTTGATTGGATTATTTGTTTTTTGGGTGTTGAGTTTGACAAATTCTTTATAGATAATGGATACTAGCAAATATCTTCTCCCATTCCGTAGGTTGCCTTTTAGTTTATTGATTGTTTCCTTCACTGTGCAGAAGCTTTTATCTTGATGAAGTCCCAGTAGTTCATTTTTGCTTTTGTTTCCCTTGTCTCTGAAGATGTGTCTAGTAAGAAGTTGCTACAGCCAAAGTCAGAGAAGTTGCTGCCTGTGTTCTCGTCTAGGATTTTGATGGATTCCTGTCTCACATTTAGGTCTTCCATTCATTTTGAACTTACTTTTGTTTATGGTGTAAGAAAGTGGTCCAGTTTCATTCTTCTGCTTGTTGCTGTCTAGTTTTCCCAACACCATTTGTTAAAGAGACTTTTTCCCATTGCATAGTCTTTCCTGCTTTGTTGAAGATTAGTTGACCATAGAGTTGTGGGTCCATTTCTGAGTTCTCTATTCTGTTCCATTGATCTCTGTGTCTGCTTTTGTGCCAGTGCCATGCTGTCCTCATGATTACAGCTTTGTAATACAGCTTGAAGTCTGAGACTGTGATGCATCCTGCTTTGTTTTACTTTGACTCTTCGGGGTCTTTTCTTGTGCCATACAGATTTTAGGATTATTTGTTCCAGATCTGGAAAGTGCTGGTGGTATTTTGATAGGGATTACATTAAATGTGTAGATTGCTTTGGGTAGTATAGACACTGTAACAATGTTTGACCTTCCAATCCACAAGCACGGAATGCTTTTCCATTTCTTTGTGTCCTCTCCAATATCTTTCCTAAGTGTTCTGTGGTTTTCAGAGTATGCATCTTCAACTTCTTCAGTTAGACTTTTTCCTAGGTATCTTATTCTTTTTGGTAAAATTGCAAATAGGATCAATTCCTTGATTTATTTCTGCTGCTTCATTATTGGTTTATAGAAATGCAACAGATTTGTGTATGTTGATTTTATATCCTGTAACTTTGCTGAATTCATGTGTGAGTTCTAGCAATTTTTTGGTGGAGTCCTTCAGGTTTTCTACATAGAGTATCATGTCTTCTGCAAATAGTTAAATTTGACTTCTTCCTTGCCAATTTGGATGCCTTTTATTTCATTTTGTTGTCTGATTGCTGAGGCTAGAACTTCCAGGATTATGTTAAACAACAGTGATGAGAGTGGGCATTCCTGTCATGTTCCTGGCCTTAGAGGAAAAGTTCTCAGTTTTTCATTGAGGATATTAGCTGGGGGTCTTTTGTGTATGGCCTTTGTGATGTTGAGGTACGTTCCTTCTATCCCCAATTTGTTGAGGGTTTTTATCAGGAAAGGATGCTGTGTTTTGTCACTTGCTTTTTCCCCATCTATTGAGATGATCATGTGGTTCTTATAATTTCTTTTATTAATATGGTATATCACGTTGATTGATTTGCAGATATTGAACCACCCCTGCAGTCCAGCAATAAATCCTACTTGATTCTGGTGAATAATCCTTTTAATGTACAGTTGGATTCGATTTGCTAATATGTTGCTGAGAATTTTTGCATCAGTGTTCATTAGGGATATTGGCCTGTAGGTCTCCTTTTTAGTGAGGTCTTTGTCTGGTTTTGCCATCAGGGTAATGCTGGCCTCATAGAATGAGTTTGGAAGTTTTCCTTCTAATCACGTTTTTTGAAACAGCTTCAGAACAATAGGTATTAATTCTTCTTTAATATTTGGTAGAATTCCTCTGGGAAGCCATCTGGCCCTGAACTCTTATTTGTTGGCAGTTTTTGATTACCGATTTAATCTCTTTGCTGGTTACGGGTGTGCTCAGGTTTTCTATTTCTTCCTGTTTCAGTTTTGGTAGTTTATATGTTTCTAGGAATTTACCCATTTCTTCCAGATTGCCCAGTTTGTTGACATATAGTTTTTCATAATCATCTCTTATAATTTCTTGTATTTCTCTGGTGTTGGTTTGATCTCTCCTCTCTCATTTGTGATTTTATTTATTTCGATCCTTTCTCTTTTTGCTAAGTCTCGCTAAGGGTTTATCAATTTTGTTAATACTTTCAAAGAACCAGCTACTAGTTTTGTTGATCTGTTCTATTGACTTTTTGATTTTTATATCATTTATTTGTGCTCCAGTCCTTCTTCCCTTCTTCTGCAGATTTAAAAAAAATTTTTTTATGATATTATGTTAGTTACCATACAGTACATCCCTGGTTTTTGATGTAAAGTTCGATGATTCATTAGTTGTGTATAACACCCAGTGCACCATGCAATACATGCCCTCCTTACTACCCATCACCAGCCTATCCCATTCCCCCACCCCCTCCCCTCTGAAGCCCTCAGTTTGTTTCTCAGAGTCCATAGTCTCTCATGCTTCAGTCCCCCTTCTGATTACCCCCCCATTCTTTATCCCTTTCTTCCCCTACAAATCTTCCTAGTTCTTATGTTCCATAGATGAGAGAAACCATATGATAATTGTCTTTCTCTGCTTGACTTATTTCACTTAGCATTATCTCCTCCAGTGCCATCCATGTTGCAGCAGATGTTGAGAAATCATTCTTTTTGATAGCTGAGTAATATTCCATTGTATATATGCACCACAACTTCTTAGTCCAGTCATCGGTTGAAGGGCATCTGGGCTCCTTCCATGATTTAGCTATTGCGGACAATGCTGCTATGAACATTGGTGTGCATATGGCCCTTCTCTTCATTACGTCTCTATCTTTGGGGTAAATACCCAGTAGTGCAATGGCTGGGTCATAGGGTAGCTCTATTTTTGACTTTTTGAGGGACCTCCACACTGTTTTCCAGAGTGGCTGTACCAACTTGCATTCCCACTAATAAGAGGGATCCCCTTTCTCCACATCCTCTCCAATATTTGTTTTTTCCTGCCTTGTCAAATTTTGCCATTCTAACTGGTGTAAGGTGGTGGTATCTCAATGTGGTTTTGATTTGAATTTCCCTAATGACTAATGATTTTCAACACTTTTTCATGTGTCTGTTAGCCATTTGTATGTCTTCATTGGAAAAGTGTCTGTTCATATCTTCTGCCCATTTTTTGATTTGATTATTTGTTTCACGCATATTGAGTTTGAGAAGTTCTATGTAGAACTTGGATACCAGTTTTTTATCTGTAGTGTCATTTGCAAATATCTTCTCCCATTCCGTGGGCTGCCTCTTGTTTTTTTTGACTGTTTCCTTGGCTGTGCAGGGGCTTTTTATCTTGATGAAGTCCCACAAGTTCATTTTTTCTTTTGTTTCTCTTGCCTTTGGAGATGTGTCATGAAAAAACTTGCTGTGGCCGATGTCAAAGAGGTTGCCGCCTATGTTCTTCTCTAGGATTTTGATGGATTCCTGTCTCACATCGAGGTCTTTCATCCATTTGGAGTTTATCTTTGTGTATGGTGTGCGAGAATGGTCAAGTTTCATTCTTTTGCATGTAGCTGTCCAATTTTCCCAGCACCGTTTATTGAAGAGACTGTCTTTTTTCCGCTGGATGTTTTTTTCCTGCTTTATCAAAGATTAGTTGCCCAAAGAGCCGAGGGTCCATTTCTGGGTTCTCTATTTTGTTCCATTGGCCTATGTGTCTGTTTTTGTGCCAGTACCATGCTGTCTTTGTGATCACAGCTTTGTAGTATAGCTTGAAATCCGGCATTGTGTTGCCCCCAGCTTTGTTTTTCCTTTTCAGCTATTCCTTGGCGATTTGAAGCCTTTTCTGGTTCCACACAAATTTAAGGGCTGTTTGTTCCAGTACCTTGAAAAATGTCATTGGTATTTTGATCAGGATGGCATTGAAAGTGTAGATTGCTCTGGGTAGCATACACATTTTAACTATGTTCATTTTTCCGTTCCGTGAGCAAGGAATATTTTTTTCATTTTTTTTGTGTATTCTTCAATGTCTTTCAAGAGTGATTTGTAGTTTCTAGAATATAGATCCTTTATGTCTCTGGTTAAGTTAATTCCGAGATAACATATGATTTTTGGCGATATTGTAAATGGAATGGATTCCCTAATTTCTCTTTCTTCAGTCTCATTGTTCGTGTATAGAAATGCAACTGATTTCTGAGCATTGATTTTGCATCCTGCCACATTACTGAATTGCTCTATAACTTCTAGTAGTTTGGGGGTGGAGTCCTTTGGGTTTTCTATATAGGAGTCATGTCATCTGCGAAGAGAGACAGTTTGACTTCTTCTTTAGATAACTTTTATCCCTTTTTGTTGTCTGAATTGCTGTTGCAAGGACTTCTAGTACTATGTTGAATAATAATGGTGAGAGTGGTCATCCTTGTCGTGTTCCTGATCTTAAGGGAAAGACTTTCATGTTTTCCCCATTGAGAATGATATTCGCTGTAGGCTGTTCATAGATGGTTTTTATGAAATTGAGGTATAATATACCCTCTATCCCTACACTGTGAAGGGTTTTAATCAGGAAAGGTTGCTGTATTTTGTCAAATGCTTTTTCTCCATCAACCGAGAGGATCATATGGTTCCTGACTCTTTTCTTGTTGATATGATCTGTCACACTGATCGACTGGTGAATGTTGAAGCACCCATGCATCCCAGGGATGAATCCCACTTGATCTTGATGGATAATCCTTTTAATGTACTGTTGGATCCTATTAGCTAGGATCTTGTTGAGAATTTTGGCGTCCATATTCATTAGGGAAATTGGTCTGTAATTCTCCTTTCTGATGGGGTCTTTGCCTGGTTTGGGTATCAAGGTTATACTGGCCTCATAGAATGAGTTTGGTAGCTTTCCTTCTGTTTCTATTTTTTGAAATAGCTTTAGGAGAATAGGTATTATTTCTTCTTTGAATGTTTGGTAGAATTCCCCAAGGAATCCGTCAGGCACCGGACTCTTGTTTTGGAGGAGGTTTTTGATCACTGCTTCAATCTCTTCATAATTAATTGGTCTGTTTAAATAATCAATTTCTTCTTGTTTCAGTCTTGGTAGTTTATAGGTTTCCAGGAAGGCGTCCATGTCTTCCAGGTTGTTTAATTTATTGGCATAAAGCTGTTGATAATCAAGTTTCGAATGATCCTTCCTATTTCATTGGTGTTGGTTGTGACCTCTCCCTTTTCATTCATAATTTTATTAATTTGGGTCCTTTCTCTATTCTTTTGAATAAGTCTGGCCAGTGGCTTATCAATCTTATTTCTTCTTTCAAAGAACCAGCTTCTAGTTCTGTTGATCTGCTCTACTGTGCTCCTGGTTTCTAATTCATTGATCTCTGCTCTAATCTTGATCACCCGCCTTCTCGTGCATGGGTTAGGCCTGTTCTTCTGTTCCAGCTCCAGCTTCTTGAGGTGAGAATATAAAAACCAGATTTTAGATTTTTCCACTCTCTTGAGTGAGGCTTGGGTGGCTATGTATTTTCCCCTTAGGACTGCCTTTGCAGTGTCCCATAGGTTTTGGACCAATGTGTTTTCATTCTCATTGGTCTCCAGAAATTATTTAAACTGATTTTTTAATTTCCTGTTTTACCCAATCATTCTTGAGCAGGATGGTTCTTAGTTTCCAAGTGTTTGAGTTTCTTCCAAATTTTTCCTTGTGATTGAGTTCCAATTTCAAAGCACTGTGGTCTGAGAATATGCAGGGAATAATCTCAGTCTTTTGGTATCGGTTGAGACCAGTTTTGTGACCCAGTATATGGTCTATTCTGTAGAAAGTTCCATGTGCATTCGAAAAGAATGAGTATTCTGTTGTTCTGGGGTGTAGTGTTCTATATATATCTATGAGGTCCATCTGGTCCAGTATGTCATTCAAAGCTCTTGTTTCTTTGTTGATTTTCTGCTTAGGTGATCTGTCTGTTGCTGAGAGTGGAGTGTTGAGGTCCCCTACTATTAACATATTATTGTCTATATGTCTTTTTATTCTGGTTAAGAGTTGGCTTGTGTATCTAGCTGCTCCCCTGTTGGGGGCATAGATATTTATAATTGTCATATCCAGTTGTTGGATATAACCTTTAAGAATAATATAGTGTCCTTCTGTATCTCTAACTACAGTCTTTAGTTTAAAATCTAATCTGTCAGATATGACAATTGCTACCCCAGCTTTCTTTTGAGGTCCACTGACATGAAAAATGGTTTTCCATCCCTTCACTTTCAGTCTGGATGTATCTTTAGGTTCAAAATGAGTCTCTTGTAGACAGCAAATGGATGGGTCATGTCTTTTTATCCAATCTGCAACCCTGTGGTATTTTATGGGAGCATTTAAGCCATTCACATTGAGAGTGATTATTGAGAGATATGATTTTAATGATGTCATGTTGTCTGTGAAGTCCTTGTTTCTATAGATTGTAAATTTCTGTTCTGTATCACTCTTGGGGTCTTTTTGGGCCCTTATTATCTCCTGTAGGGCTGGTTTCGTGGTTAAGACTTTAGTCAGTGTCTGGCGATCCTGGAAGGTCCTTATCTCTACATCAATTCTGAATGACAGCCTTGCTGGGTAAAGGATCCTTGGCTGTATGTTCTTCTCAGATAGAGCTTTGAAAGTACCCTGCCAACCCTTCCTAGCCTGCCAGGTCTCTGTTGACAGGTCTGACATTATTCTGATATTTTTCCCTCTGTACGTAAGGATTTTCTTCCCCCTGGCCGCTTTCAATACTGTATCCTTGGATCTAATATTTGTGAATTGCACTATGACGTGATGTGGTGTAGGTCTGTTCTCATTGACCTTGGGAGGTGTCCTCTCTGCTTCTTGGACACGAATGCTTGTTTCCTTTGCCAGATTCGGGAAATTCTCAGCTACAATTTGTTCAAATATGTCTTCTAGATCTCTCTCTTTCTCCATCCCCTTGGGGATGCCGATGATTCTGACATTGGAACGTTTCATTGAGTCAGCAATCTCCCATAATCTACATTCTTGAGATTGGATTTTTTGAGCAAAGTTTCTGTTTTAGCTTTCTCTTCTACCATCCCATCTTCCAATTCACTAATTCGTTCTTCTGCCTCATTTATCCTGGCCATCAGAGCATCTAGTTTTGACTGAATTTGATTCATAGCATTTTTAATTTCTGCCAGATTCACTCTCATTTCCACCCTTAGAGATTCTATATTCTCGTTAATATTTTCATTAATATATTTTTCAAGTCTACACATCATCTTGACCATTGTTACTCTGAACTCCATTTCTGATAATTTGGTTATATCCATATCCATCAGCTCTGTGGCAGAGGCCACAGACTCATTATCTTTTCTTTGCTGGGGGGGATTTCTCCTTCTCGTCATTCTGATGAGGAGAGGTTGCGGGGTTGCCCAGAGCCCAAATTATTGACCATAACCCAGGCAGTGTGCACTTGTTTTATAGGGACCTTAGGGATGTGGGCTTCTTGATTTTTCAGCCTGCCTTCTGGGGGAGGGGCCTGCCGCGCTGATACTCAGGCAACCCTGTTTGGGTAGAGTCTCCCTGTCCCCTGCAAGGGCGGACGGGGATGGGCACAATGTGAACCGGTATTTCTCGGCTTTTGTTCTCTGGTGGCTTTCCCTGGCAGTTTTCTGTGACTCTTCTGAGAGTCAGAGCAGCAGTGGCCAAATCCTAGCCTCTGTCTCAGAACAGAGAGATCATAGCCCGCTCTCCACTGAGCTCTCTTGGCCAGTTTAACTGTGTTTCTGTCGGTGCTGCCAAAAACCCTGTAGCATCCTGGGATTTGCACCCCACAGCCAGTGTCCCAGTCCTCACTTCCAGGGCCGGCAGGTCTCTGTCCTTTGTGCTTCTAACACCGCCAGCCGCCACCGGTTCCCGCGCGCACTCCCCAGCTCCCTGTTTCAGTATGGTTCGCATGTGCTCTGGAGAGCCCGTTTTCAGTCTGGTCGCGCGCACGCTCCCAAGCTCTTGGTTTCAGTCTAGTTCGAGTGCGCACTCCAGAACTCCGGTTTTAGTTTGGACATGCGCGCGCTCCCAAGTTCCCAGTTTCAGTCTGGTTCCAGTGAGCGCTCTGGAGCTCCGGTGTTCAGTCTGGTCGCGCATGCATTCCCAGGCTCATGGTCTCAGTCCGCTCTCTTGCGGGTGCTGGTCCGCAAGTCCGGCCTGCTCCCCAGTGCAGTTGGCTACTGCTTCCCTGCGCCTGAGGGCATCAGCTCCCTCCCCCTTCCGTTTTTCTTCCGATATCTGTGCGCAGATTCACGGCTCCCCGCTTCTTACCTCAATATTCAGCGCTGGAGATGTTCGTTTGTAGAGATCCAGATGTATCTTCCTGTGTCTCAGGCTGACTCTGTGGGTTTTCAGGATGGTCTGGTACATATCCAGCTCGACTCAGGAGACCAGCTGAAAAAGGGGTCCCCTACTCCTCCACCATCTTTTCTCCTCCTTGCAGAAATTGGTCGCTTCTCTGTTCATAGTGTTTCTGCTACTCTTTTCTTCATTCTCCAGTTGCATTCATAGGTATTCAGAATAGTTTGGTAGCTCTCTAGCTGAATTCCTGGGACCAGATGAACTTTAGGTCTCCTGCTCCTCCGCCATCTTGGAACGCCCTCGTGTTTTCATTTTCATTTGCTTCTGTGTATTTTTTTATTTCCTCTTTAGTTTCTTGGTTAACCCATTCATTCTTTAGTAGGATGTTCTTTAACACCCATGTATTTGTGATCTTTCCAATATTTTTCTTGTGGTTGACTTCAAGTTTCATAGCATTGTGTTCTGAAAAGTTGTATGGTAGGATCTTACCTTTTTAACTGGTTGAGACCTGATTTGTGACCCAGTTTGTGATCTATTCTGGAGAATGTTCCATGTTTACTAGAAAAGTATGTGTATTTTGCTGCTTTAGGATGAAATACTCTGAATATAACTGTTAAGTCCATCTGGTCCGGTGTGCCATTCAAGGGCATTGTTTCCTTATTGATCTTCTGCTTAGATCATCTGTCCATTGCTGTGAATGGGGTGTTAAAGACCCCTACTATTATTGTATTACTATCAATGATTTTCTTTTTTTTAAGATTTTATTTATTTATTTGACAGAGAGAGAGAAGGGCCTCTTCCCCAAACAAGAGGGAGAGGGAAAAGCAGGCTCCCCACTGAGCAGGGAGCCCAACACAGGGCTCCATCCCAGGACCGCAAGATCGTAACCTGAGCCAAAGGCAGATGCTTAACTGACTGAGCCTCCCAGACATCCCTGTGAATGAGTTTCTTTAAGTTCGTTATTGACTTATATATTTGGCTGCTCTCAAGTTGGGGGCATAAATATTTATAATTGTTAGATTTTCTTGTTGGATAGACCCCCTTTATTATGATGTAGTGCTCTTCTTCATCTCTTACTACAGTCTTTGTTTTAAAATCTAGTTTGTTAGATATAAGTATGGGTACTCCAGCCTTCTTTTGATGTCCATTACCATGATAGATGTTTCTCCACCCCCTCACTTTCAATCTGGCAGTGTCTTTGTGTCTGAAATGAGTCTCTTGTAAGCAGCATATTGGTGGGTCTTTTTTTTTTTAATCTATTCTGATACCCTATGTCTTTTGATTGGAGCATTGAGTCCATTTACATTCAGAGTAATTATTAATAGATAGGAATTTAATGCCATTGTGTTACCTGTAAAGTTGCTATTCCTGTAGATTGTTCATTTCTAGTCTTTGTTGCTTTTAGTCCCTTTCCCACCCAAATGGTCCACATTAATATTTCTCGCGGAACTGATTTAGTGTTCACAAACTCCTTTAGTTTTTGTTCTTCGTGGAAACTCTATCTCTCCTTGTATTCTGAATGATAGTCTTGGTAGATATAGTATTCTTCGGTGTATATTTTTCCCATTTAGCATGTTAAATATATCATGGCACTCTCTTCTGGCCTGCCAAGTTTCCATGGACATGTCTGATACTCACCTTATGTGTTAGGGTTAAGGACCTTTTGTTCCTAGCTCCTTTCGTTGTATTTTGCAAGTTTGACTATGATATGTCTTGGTGTTGAACTGTTTTTGTTGTTTTGAGAGGAGTCCTCTGTGTCTCTTGGGCTTGAATTCCTGTTTCCTTCCCCAGATTAGGGAATTTCTCACTACAGTCTGTTCAAATAAACCTGCTACTTTTCTCACTCTTCTTCTGGGACTCCTATGATTCTGATATTATTGAGCTCTGTGGAATCGCTGTGTTCCCTAAATCTGTATTCATAATCTAATAGTTTTCTTTCCCTCTTCTTTTTAGCTTCATTATTTTCCATAATTTTATCTTCTGTAACACCTGTTCATTCCTCTGCTTCTTCCCTCTTTGCGGTGATTACATCAGTCAGTTTTACATCTCAGGTATAACATTTTTTTATTTCAGCCTGAATAGGTTTTAGGTCTTTTCTATCGGCAGCAAGGGTTTCTCTAGTGTCTTCTATGCTTCTTTCAAGCCCAGGTAGTATCCTTATGACTATTGCTCTAAATTCTTGCCTAGACATATTGCTCATACCTGTTTTGAGCAAATCCAGGGCTGTGATTTCTTTTTTATTTTTCTTTTGGGAAGAATTCCTCCATCTTGTTATTATATCTAGGTTTCTGTATTTTGTGTGGCATCAAAGCTTGTTATGTTTCCTGCTCCTGAGAGTAATACTGTATTAAGAAGGGGTCATACACTGTCCAGGGCCTGGTGCTTCAGGAAGTGTTTCTGGTGTATGCTATGTGCACTCCTCTGTTGTTTTGGCTGCTCTTTCCCACAGGTCAGTCCTCTGCAGACTTCCTGCTTGCTTGTAGTGGGGAGTATTTGAACCTTTAACTAGGTGTGCTTTGATTTGTCAAGATATGCCTGATTTTTTTTTAATACTGATCCAAGAAAAGAGAAAAGGAAAAGGAACAAAAGGCCAGCAAACAAACAAAAAACTATAAGCCTGATTCCAGAGAAAAAGAAAGAAAGAAGGAAAAAGGAAAAGAAAAGGGAAAAAAAAGCCTGATCCAAAAAATGAGAACAGGAAACAAACCAACAATTGAACAAAAAACTATAAGTCTGATTACTAAATAAATAAATAAATAAATGAAAATTTTTTAAAAAGGTAAAGAAAAGAAATCCAAAACTGGAGCTGACACTCTGGAGCACTCTTTGATCAGCAGATTTGATACATGTGGTGGCCTTTGTTGGTCTTCTGAGGGAGAGGCCCACTATGCTGGCTCACAGTCAGACCTGCCCTAGTAAAGATGCCCCTGCCAGGCTCAGGGAGGGTGAGCGTCTGGTGTAAGCGACTCCAGCCTCCACTGGAGGTACTGTATTTCTCTCTGAAATATGACCCCGCTGGTGAGTGGAGGGAGGAGGGATGGCAGAAGATGGCATCACCCTGTCCTCTCATACCTAGGGAGGGAAAGTCCTGGGTGCCAGTGCTTGGGGGCCCTCATAGAAAAGCGAACTCTCTCCCCTCCTGTGTCCCGGGCTATGGTCAGATCCCTGCCCTCAACCTGTCTGTGCCTGGACCGTTGGCACTGCCAGCGCCACAGTTCTCCTGTATTTTACCTTTGGCTGGCAGTTAGGATTCAAAATTCTAAATAATTTTTTTTAACATTTATTTATTTATTCTAGAGAGGCATAGAGAGAGAGAGAATGAGCAGGAAGGGCAGAGGGAGAGGAAGAGAGAATCTCAAGCAGACTCTCTGCTGAACATGGAGCCTGATGCAGGGCTTGATCCCAGGACCTAAGATCATGACCTGAGTTGAAATCAAGAGTTGGACGCTTAACCAACTGAGCCATCCATGCATCTCTCAAAACTCCAAGTCTTAAAGGACCTAGCAAGGTGCAGACCCATTCCCCTCCCCTGGAGGAGTACCTTGCAGCACTGCACCTGGCACTGTTCTGTCCCAGAAAAACAGTTGCGTGGCCATACAGGTGCCTGGAGTCTATGATGAAGCATAGCAAAATGCTGCAAATAGGTTATCTGCCGTCTGGGCAGACCTCTGTCCCCTGCTGTTGAAGGGCTTCTCAGTGGCATCCAGTGGGCCTTTTGTCCTTGGAGAGACAATATACCCTCTTCCAAATGTACTCCAGGAAGGGGAACGTTCTCTCCCAGTCGGACCCAGGGGATCCCCACACCATGGCATCTGGCACGTACACTAAGAGCTGCTCTCTCCCCCACTGTCTCCCTCTCTCCCTGACTTCTCTCCATGAAAAGGGCTCCCTCCCTTCCATGGTACCATGGTTTTTCTTTCCCCCAGTCCATGTCTCCGAACCTTGCATCTGCCACATTCTCTCCCTCCAATTGTGCAGCTTGTTTTCTTAATCCTGAGATTGATTTCCTAGTTGTTCAAAATGATTTGATGTTGCTCTAGCTCTGTTTGAGGGATGAGGAAAGCTCACGGTCCCCCTACTACTCCACCGTCTTAACTCCTTCCCCTGAATGTTTTACAATTTTGATGCAGCATAGCTTCTGTTTTGTCATAGCCAATAATATTGTAAGACACAAATTACAGATTAGATGTAATTCTTCAACCGTGGGTACAACTTCTGTCTTTTCTTAAAATCAATTTTTTCATTCATTCATTGATTTAACGGGTTTGTTAAGTTCTATTTTGTGTCAGGCAGTGTGCTGGATCCTCAAGTTAGTGCAGTTAAAGATAACAAACACTATGGTTTCTTTATAATAAAATTCCTATTAGTTCTTTGCCAGATGAAATAAATTTTTCATATGAATTACTCAAAATATTTTGTTCAAACTTCATCCTTGAAGTACATCCTTTCTAAGTGTTGAGTGAGTCAGGTGGAGATTGCAAATCAATGAAGTAAAATTAAATATATCAGTACAACTAAGATGACCAAAGATTGGTGTCAGAAGCTAAAGTATGAAGCAAAAGAGTAAAAATTCAGATGATCATCATTCAGTGAGGACTTTGCCTATCTACTAATTATTGTTTGTAACTGTTTTTACTACTCTTGTTGTCATTCTCTGCAGTTTGAAGCACAGGCAGAACATCTCTGCTTAAGGTCTAGCACAAAGTGACGTATAAAGAAGAAAAAATGATTAGCAAATTGTCTAAAGTTAATGGCCAGTATAGGAAAACATCTGATATTCCAACATCTTTGAAGGTTCCCTATCTTCCCACTTCATCAAAGGGCATATACTTATTCCATATAGCAAAGATAGATACACAACAGAAATTATACATACCTGCTATTACAATTATCAAGTGAAATCTCATGAATAAGCATCATGTGTTCCAACTAATGCTTCCAGAGCTCACTTCACTCTTAACTGAAAGGGATTACATTAGTGTATGAAAATCAATATCTTCCATACCGTGGCTGTTATAAATAATGATACAGTAAAGAGAGGGGTGCATTTATCCTTCTGAATTAGTGTTTTTGTTTGCTTTGCATAAGTACCCAGTGTTCAGTGATAGATGAATAAAGAAGATGTGGTATATATACACAATGCAATATTACTCAGCCATAAAAAAGAATGGAATCTTGCCATTTGCGACAATGTGGATGGACCTAAAGGGTATTATGCTAAGTGAAATAAGCCAGACAGAGACAAATACCATATTACTTCACTTATATGTTTAATCAGACAAATGAAACAAATGAACAAATAATAACAACAAAGAGAGACAGACTCATAGCAAACTGGTGGTTGCCAGAGGGGAGGGGGTTGGAAGATGGGTAAAAAGGGAGGAAGGGAATTAAGAAGTACAAACTTCTAGTAAAATAAGTCATGGGGATAGAAAGTACAGCATAGGGAGTGGTACCTGAGTGGCTCAGTAGTTAAGCATCTGACTTTTGATCTCAGCTCAGTTCTTGATCTCAGGGTTGTAAATTCAAGCCCGATGTTGAGTTCCACCCTGGGTATGGAGCCTACTTGAAAGGAAGAAAATAAGTATAGCATAAGGAATATAGTCAATATTATTGTAATATGCTTATTGTGGTGAGCATTTTGTGGTGTATATAATTGTTTGAATCACTTTGTTGTACACCTGAAACTAATTTAATACATAGGTCAACTGTACTTTAATTAAAAATAAAACATAGAAAAAGAAGAAAATCAACATCTTCCAATTATCCATACTACTCTAGCTGTGGAATTCAGTATTAGGAGATATGGCTATTGAAAATCAGTGTACTGAGGTTGTTTAACATCTCCCAAAATCATATTTCTGAAAAGTGATTATTGATATATAATGCCCATCTCTTTGCTCAATTACCCCATTTTTTGTTTCTTAAATTAGTAGGAAGCATGCTAATATTGTGTTTTAAAGGTGATTGTTACCATAACTTTGGTCTTTTATACCAACACACAATAAAAAATGTATTTGACATCTTATAATCTAGCAAAAAAATTCAATGTCATATTATTTCATTAGTTTCCCCTTTTAGTTGTCCTTTTGTTTTTTGTTTTCTTTCTTTAAAATCAGCATGACGTTGTTAATTCTCTGTACTTGTGGCTTCTATGTATCACTTTGCTCTCCTTTGACATCTATCAAATATTCAAAAATAATTATGTTTCTAGTTAGGCATCTGCTTTTCCATGTTTTCCAAATTTAGTTTCCCTCATTCAGTAATTCTTCATAAATCATTCCAGGCATGCATCATCTTGTTCATCTTCTCTGAACTTAATTTCATCTAATTTTGCCCTTAATTTTCACTCTGGAAACACTGCAAAGTTTGTTCTTGCTAGAATCTCAAGAAAGTTCATATTTTATTACTTGAATAATCAAATGAAAAGAACATGGAATTTTTTATTTAGTTTTGGACTTGCAAAAGGAAAGACAACCAGAATGCTGTGTTGTGTAACATGCAACTATATAGGTGAAAAGAATCAGCAAAGTATTATATAAGACTGATGAATCACAGACCTGTACCTCTGAAACTGACAATACATTATATGTTAATTAATTGAATTAAAATTAAAGAATGAGCAAAATTGCAAGCAGAATTCAATAATCACCAAAACTTTGTGAATTTTAGAAATTAAGTTCAGCTTTCAACTATTATGAGGAGCACAGATTCTTTTCTATAGTAACACAATATTTTGTATAGGAGAAATACCAAAGTACAAACTCATTTTTGATTTCTCAAAAGAGAAACATCTTTTTTCTTTTCAAAAAGACGCTAAATCTAGGGGCACCTGGGTTGCTCAGTCAATTAAGTGTCTGCCTTTGGTTCAGGTCATGATCCCAGGGTCCTGGGATCGAGCCCCACATAGGGCTCTCTGCTCAGGGGGGAGCCTGCTTCTCCCTCTCTCTCTGCCTGCCACTCCCCCTGCTTGTGCTCTCTGTCAAATAAATAAATAAAATCTTTTTAAAAATATGCTAAGTTTTATATGTGTTACTTTACTTAAATTTGCCTACATTTTCAGTGTTGCACATTAGGAAAAAACATACTATTCTGATAGCTTCTCTTCCTTCTAGTATGTCTCTTCTGCTTTCTACTTTGATTTAGAATAATCTCTTTTTTAAAAAGTAACAGCTTTAGTTTGACATAATTCACATACCATACAGTTAACCCATTTAAAGTGAATAATTCAGTAGTTTTTAGTATATTTGCACGGTTGTGCAACAATCACCACAATCAATTTGAGAGCATTGTCATCATCCCCATAGGAAAAATCATACTTATTAATAGCTACTCCCTATTTCCCCCAGCTCCCTTAGCCCTTGGCAACCAGAAATCTACTTTTTGTCTATAGATTTGCCTATTCTGGACATTTCATATAAATGTAATTATAGAATATTTGGTCTTTTGTGATTTGTTTATTTTAGTTAGCAAAATGTTTTCAAGGCTCATTCATGTTGTGGCATGTGTCAATCAATACTTCATTTCTTTTTATTGCCAAATAGTTTTCCATTGCATAGATATTCAATATTTTTTCTACTGTGAATAATGCTACTGTAAACATTTACATGCAAATAATTTTTTTGTGTGACATGTTTTTTCATTTTCTCTTGGTTATATACCTAGGAATGAAATTTCTGGGTCATATGCTAACTCTGTATTTAATATTTAGAGGAGCTGTGAGACTGTTTCAAAGGAGCTCCACCATTTTACATTCTCAGTAGCAGTGAATTAGGGTTCTAATTTCTTCAGATCCTTACCAGCACTTGCTATTATCTTTTTGATGATAGCCATGCCATTGTGGTTTCAATTTGCATTTCCCTTATGGTTAATGACATTAAACATTTTTCATTTGCCTATAGGCCATTTGTATGTCTCCTTTGGAGAAATATTTATTTAGACATATTTTGCCCATTTTAAATTGGGTTATTATTGTGTATTATTGATCTGTAAGAGTTCTTTATATATTCAAGATACAAGCTATATATGATTTGCAAATATTTTTTCCCATTCTGAGGGTTGTCTTTTCATTTCTTTGATGGTGTCCTTTGAAGCACAGAAACTTTTATTTGTTTTGAAGTCCAATTTATCTTTTTTTTCTTTTGTTGCTTGTGCTTTGATTTTGGTGTCATTTTTAAAAAACCTTTCTTTTTCCTTTTTTTTTTTTTTAGATTTTATTTATTCATTTTTGAAAGAGAGATAGAGCACAAGCCGGGGGAGTGGCAGGCAGAGAGAGAAGCAGGCTCCCCACTCAGCAAGGAGCCCAGTGCAGGAGTCGATCCCAGGACCCTGGGATTATGACCTGAGTCCAAGGAAGATGCTTAACCAACTGAGCCACCCAGGCATCCCGATTTTGGTGTCATATTTAAGATACCATTGCCTAGACCAAGTCCACAAAGATTTATCCCTATCTTCTAAATGCTTAATAGCTTTATCTCTTACACTTCCATTTTGAGTTAAATTTCGAATGTGGATGGATATTCATTCATTTTAGCTCCATTTGTTGAAAAGACTATTCTTCCTCCGTTGAATTGTCTTGGCAGCCCTGTTGAAAATCAGTTAACTGTAAACGTGAAGGTTTATATCTGGACTCTCCATTATATTCCATTAATTCATGTGTCTAGCCTTATACCAGTACCAAATTCTAATTTATCATAGCTTTGTTTTAAGCTTTGAAATGTAGAAATATGAGTAAGTTTTATACTTCTTTTGTTAAATTTATTCCTGAATATTTTATTCTTTTTGATGCTATTGAAAAATATTTTATAAATTTCATTTTAGAATGGTTTATTGCTCGTATAGAAAAGTATAATTGATGTTTCTATATTGATCTTGTACCCTGCTACCTTAACGGACTCATGTATTAGTTCTAACCTTTTTTTAGTGGATTCCTTAGGATTTTCAATATGCAAGATTTTATCATCTGCATATATTTCTTTTTTCACTTGGGTGCCTTTTATTTAATTATTTTTCTTAAGTAACCTGACTAGAACCTGTAGTATAATGTTTGTAGAAGTAGTAAGAGTGGCCATCCTTGTCCTGCCATTTTCATCTTGTGGGCAAACCATTCAGTCTTTCACAATTAAGTACACTGT
Source organism: Ursus arctos (assembly GCF_023065955.2). Classification (NCBI taxonomy): domain Eukaryota; kingdom Metazoa; phylum Chordata; class Mammalia; order Carnivora; family Ursidae; genus Ursus; species Ursus arctos. Next base: position 28,778,777 of record NC_079873.1, on the reverse strand, counting down.
GATACTTTCGTAGCTATTATATATCTAGTTTTTTGAGTGTTTTTATCATGAAGGGTTGTTGAATATTGTCAAATTCTTTCCCTGTGTTTATTGAAATGATATGTGGTTTTTGTCTTTTGTCCTTTTGATAAAAGTGTATTGTATTAGTTGTGTTTTGGATGTTAATTCAACTTTGTGTTCATGACATATATCTTACATGGTCGTGGTGTATATTACTTTTTATATGTTGCAGAATGTGGTTTGCCAGTATTTTATTGACTTTTTTTTTTTTTTTTTTTTTACAATACCCAATTAAGAACCTTTGCAGGGGTGGTTTTTGAGGCCAGTCCTTGAGGTTTGTTCTGACTCCAGGAGGGATCTTCTCGGGTATCTCTTTTCTGCTAGTAAACTAGTTTGCATATGGTTCGGTTTGAAGTTCTTATTTAGTTACCAGCTTCCTCTTATTTGTTTACTGCCAAAATCTCCATTATTGTCAAGAGCACCCATAGGCTTGAACTTTCTCATTCTCAGTCAGTTCCTTTGGGGAGAGCTTTGAATTTTTCTGTTTTTACAGACAATCTCTTCCCATTGGGCAAAGTCTCTGCACCACTGCTCTGTAGTGGGGACTGGCATAATGGCCCTGCTTTACAAGCAAAGCACTGGATGAAGCAGTAGCCTTTGATCTTCCCTACTTGTTTCTCCTGCTGTGGAACTTCCACCCAATGAATGAGCTGGGGCAAGGGCCTCTAAGACCCCAGGATTTTTAGCCTGCTATGCTTAGGATAGATCCTCTGCCTATGAGTAGGAGATATCTATCTATCTATCTATCTATCTATCTATCTATCTATCTATCATCTATCTATCTATTATCTATCTATCTATCTATCATCTATCTATCTATCATCTATCTATCTATTATCTATCATCTATCTATCTATCTATCTATCTATCTATCTATTATCTATCATCTATCATCTATCTATCTATCTATCTATCTATCTATCTATCATCTATCTATCTATCTATCTATCTAATGATTTTCATCAGTTGTGATTGTTTTGCTGGAGGAATTGGTCCATTTTTCATATCACCATTCCATAAATGCTAGTGTGAGAATAATCTTGAGCTTGATTCTGACCATATAACTTTCTTCCTTGAATAATATTGCTTTCTTCTTACTCGATACAAAATTCTCATTTTCTGAATAGGGTGATATGACATCTGCCTTCTAAGCCTTGTTTTCAATTTTTCCCCCTGATAATCTGGGCACAGAGAATGACTATGCTTTGAAAACACCTGTGCCTTTTAGTATATATACCTTTAAAATGAATCTTTCTACATTGCTCTTTCATCCACCTCTGTCAAAGAGTTGTCAGTCTTTCATGGATCCCTCAAATACCACCTTCTCCTTCATGAATCATTTTATATCTCAGGAGGTAAAAGAATCATTTCCATCACTGCCTATATTAGCAGTTTGGAAATCTTCCATAGCCATATCCCATTAAACTTAGTTTTAGAGTTATTTTATATATGCTTTTCTAATGTACTATTCCATGAGCTCTTTGTAGGCAAAATTTCTTTTTTATTGATACATTTCCACAATACTTAGCACAATTCCTTGCATATAATAGGATCTTAAATTTTTGTTGAATCCAAGTGAATAAGTGTTCTGTCTCGAAGTACACACACTTTGTGTCCCTTAAAGAATTCTAAAACATAAAACATTCAGAACTGCTCACGGGGTAGTTTATATTTGCTTTTAATTCTTTACTGGACCATTGAAACACTATTATTTTATCTTCTAATTATGGGATCTAGCAAAATGAACAAAGCTGGTGTTTCAGTCTTCACTATGACTGAAGCAACAGCATGGGTTGCAGGGTAGATTACATTGATTTACTGCTAAGTAAATGGAAGCTTGTGGACTAGTCATGTTAGGTTGCAATATTGCTTCTGTTTGCAATAGATTCACTTAGTTAAGAGGAAAATAAAATCTTTTCCTGCTAGGAGCTTTAACAGATTGTATTTACTTCTACTTGGGTTAAAATGAATGGTTATGAAAAAGTAAAATTTTCAAGGAATAAGTAGTATTAATAAGCACTGATTTGCATTGATTTGATAATTTAGAATATGAAATGTGGTCTGAGAAATGTTATGAGTATTCATAGTCGTTTAGAGATTTTTGCCAGAGCTATTTGGAAATGTGAAATTGAACAGATGAGATTTGGACCTGATGGTAAACAGCCCTTAGATTTGCCATGAGACAGCATAGGATCTATTTTCTTCTTCAATATAAAAGATGATGGGCAATTTGAGTGTAATTTTTGCACAATCTTATAGACTTGTTTTCTGATGTATATGTTTTGTTTCTGTGGTAAGGCATGATTCATTTCAAATTTATGTTATACTTTATGATAGTTTTTAAAAATTGGTTCACATTGTTTTGGTTTGTTTTGTTTTTTTTCCCCATCTACTAGAATATATTGACCAAGAGTTATGACAAGGGGCTATAAGCACATACATACACACAGACACACCCCCACAGAAACACAAATAGAACGTAAAATAAGAAAAACCCTTAGGGTCTTTCTAATATTATTCTAAAGACACTTTTCACATTTCAACCTAAATCTGTGCTTGAATAAATACATCAAATAAGAGAATAGTTCTTTATGATGAGATCATATTTTTTCTGATTTGATGTCTTAAGACAAAAATATTGCTCTTATCATACAAATGGCTAACAGACACATGAAAAAATGTTCAAAATCATTAGCCATCAAGGAAATTCAAATCAAAACCACACTGAGATACCACCTTACGCCAGTTAGAATGGCAAAAATAGACAAGGCAAGAAACAACAATTGTTGGAGAGGATGTGGAGGAAGGGGATCCCTCCTACATTGTTGGTGGGAATGCAAGTTGGTACAGCCACTCTGGAAAACAGTGTGGAGGTCCCTTAAAAAGTTATGATCCAGCCATTGCACTACTGGGTGTTTACCCCAAAGATACAGACGTAGTGAAGAGAAGGGCCATATGCACACCAATGTTCATAGCAGCAATGTCCACAATAGCTAAATCGTGGAAGAAGCCGAGATGCCCTGCAACAGATGACTGGATTAAGAAGTTGTGGTCCATATATACAATGGAATATTACTCAGCAATCAGAAAGAACGAGTTCTCAACATTTGCTACAACATGGACGGCACTGGAGGAGATAATGCTAAGTGAAATAAGTCAAGCAGAGAAAGACAACTATCATATGATTTCTCTCATCTATGGAACATAAGAACTAGAATGATCAGTAGGGGAAGAAAGGGATAAAGAAATGGGGGGGTAATCAGAAGGGGGAATGAAACATGAGAGACTATGGACTATGAGAAACAAACTGAGGGCTACAGAGGGGAGGGGGGTGGGGGAATGGGATAGACCGGTGATGGGTAGTAAGGAGGGCACATATTGCATGGTGCGCTGGGTGTTATACACAACTAATGAATCATCGAGCCTTACATCGAAAACTGGGGATGTACTGTATGGTGACTAACATAATATAATAAAAAATCATTATAAAAAAAAATATTGCTCTTATATTCCCAGGATTGACTTCCTAAAATTGATAATTTTTTTTAAAGATTTTATTTATTTATTTGACAGAGAGAGACAGCCAGCGAGAGAGGGAACACAAGCAGAGGGAGTGGGAGAGGAAGAAGCAGGCTCATAGCAGAGGAGCCTGATGTGGGGCTCGATCCCATAACGCCGGGATCACGCCCTGAGCCAAAGGCAGATGCTTAACGACTGAGCCACCCAGGCGCCCCTAAAATTGATAATTTTTGTTAGTGATATCTAATTGAGTTTTAAAAATGATTAAAACTGTGACTTTATAAATCAGGTGAAATTGCTACAACACATGCTATATATGTAATCCATAAATAAAAGGTGACAATAAAAATTGGGGGTTCAGGTAAAGCTCAGATTCACTTTAAAACAATTAATAGTTCATTTTCTAAAAGAACTTCTATATATCTTTAGCCTAATTGACACAGCGCTAATAAATTCTGTTGTCTTTGTATATGTATATTTTTTACAAGAGAATTAGAAGTGACTCAACATTGATGAACACAAGCAGGGGGAGTGGGAGAGGAGGAAGCAGGCTCCCAGCAGAGGAGCCCGATGTGGGACTAAGCACTTAAAGCACTTAAAGTACTGCGCTACCCAGGTGCCCCTCATGATCTTTTTCTTTTCTTTTTTTTTTTTTTTAAGATTTTATTTATTTATTTGACAGAGATAGCCAGCGAGAGAGGGAACACAAGCAGGGGGAGTGGGAGAGGAAGAAGCAGGCTCCCAGCGGAGGAGCCTGATGTGGGGCTCGATCCCAGAACGCCGGGATCACGCCCTGAGCCGAAGGCAGACGCTTAACGACTGAGCCACCCAGGCGCCCCTCATGATCTTTTTCTTAATAAGCATAACAAATAAGCAAAAAACACAATTATAATAGCAGGTAATAAGTACAGTGGTAGAGATATACTTGACATCTCATAAGATAAACGTAGGGATGTTAGGAGAATGTTTTGGAGAAGGTAATATGTTTTCCTTCTTAAAAGAGGAATTAACTAAATAGACATGGTTGGTATGGATGTTGCTATGGGGAGAGTATCCCAAATGAATGGAAAAGAATGTTAAAGGCCTTGGAGACATAAATCATAATGACATTTTCAGGAAATTCAAAGGAAGTCAATGAAAGACCAGAAAACACCAGATCTTGTGAGCTGGCTAATAGCAGTTTCTTTTCCCTTCCCCCTCTAGCTTTATTGAAGTATAATCAACAAAAAATATTGTGTAAATTTAAGGTGTACAATGTGATGATTTGATAAACATATATTTTTTGAAATGATCACCACAATAAGTTAGTTAACAGGTTTCTGAAGTTGTATAGCCTTGGTACAAATCCAAATTCTATCCATTGTTATCTGTTACTGAATCTTTTTGTGCCTCAAATTTATATCTGTACAATTGAGATAATTATAGTACTTCCTTTATAAAGTTTTAAGGATTACATGAGTTAATAACTGCAGAGTTTTTTACAGTAGCCTCTATCGTGTAGCAAATGCTATATGAGTGTTGACTGCTATTATGCTCTACCGAAGAGACTGAAGGAATATGTTCAGATTTTTATTTAACAGAATCTGTGGAATAACCAAGAATAATAAACAGTGGGATTCATAACTGCCCTCAGTGAGACCAGTATAGTACGTAGGTTAGGAATGTTGCATGCACCAATGAAGATGGTAGATATGTGTATGGGTGGAGGGAATAGGTGTGGTTTGGGCCTGAATCAGGACCTCTATTATATAGAGAAGCAAAGTCTGTTCTGAAAAACTGGTTGTGCTGTGGTTCTTCTTACGGAAATAGGAAAAAAGTAGGAAAAGGTTTTTCCTTTGAACATCTTGATTTTATTTGCCTGTGGCACATAGTGTTGGAGCTATTTGGTAAGCAGTTGAAAATATATGTCTGAAGCTCAAGAGCTAAATCTAAGTGGGACATTTAGATTTGGGAGAGAGTCATCATGAGAAAAAACTTGGTAAATGTTTTTTGAAATATGGTTTACAGAAAAATGGGTGAATCATAAGCGTAGCACAACTTAATGAATTTTTACAAATGAAATACTCATCTCATCACTGTATTGTAATCTGAAGATAATTCGGTTGAATACATGAAACATACATTCTAGTCTGAGGGTGGATTTTTATTATAAGAAACAGACTATAAACCAAATGAACTTTAAAATAATTGGAGTTCTTTACTTGTGTTCATCAAACTTTGGCAAAGATACATGTAGTTTAGAGAAACGTTTATTAAGATGCTGTTTTTCCCCTTACACTTCATTTTCACCAAATGAAATTTCTCAGCTTATTTCTCCCCAAATCTTCAATAGAACCCCAACCCTATTTACAATCCTATTTTAAAACTCTGCTAGAAGATCTGTTTTCTACTTCTTCTAATTTAATGTCCCATGAAACTCAGAGAACTAGGCTGTGAATATCCAAACCCTTTCAGAGAATGAATATCATCAAGAACACTAATAAAGAAGAATCCGAACCTCTTTAATAGGAAGACAGAAGAGAAAAGAATGGGAACACTCATGGAACAGTATTTCTTTTTCAAATATGCATATATTTAAAAAGCTTTGAGAAGGAATCTCTGCAGCAGGAAAAAGATATATATAAGGGACATCTGGGGAGGAGTCATAGAATTCAAGGGAGAAAGGAATTTAAAGGAAATGGAGATGGCCATGATTATAGTAGGTTTCAGAGATAATATATAATCATTGGAAGTTTTTGGTGATGAGAGAGATCATTTTTGTTACCGGTGTGACCAGAGAAGAAGCTAAATCCCAGTGGGTTGGGAGATTCACGGGGATTGAGAAGTAGAGGTAGAGAATTTAGATAACTTTTCAAAAGAAATTAAGGTAGGAGGACCTTTAAAGAATTGGTAAGATTGCTGGTGGTGATGATGGGGGAGATACAGAATAGATGGGGAATTGCTTTTGAAAATTTGAGTGGTTTAAATGAATATTTTCTTAAATGCTGAGGGAGAAAGAATCAATAGAGGGTGAGAAGATAATGATATATAAATCATTGCTTGAAGTGAGAACATATGGAATCTAGAACACAGGTGGAAGGATTGTCACAGTCATGAGGAAGAATACTTCCTTCATTGGGACAGGAAGGAGAAATGGGTGTGACTGCAGACATTTTAGGGAGACTCACTAATGACACAGTAGTCATTAGTTAGAGAGGTAAGCAATGCCTCCAGATGTTTCTTGCTGGAAAATCATGTGCTTGAAATCTGGTATGTCTTTTCCCTTAGAAATAATTCAAAGCCATATATATATATATAATTGCATATATAGCATCTCCAAAAGGAGGAGGATAGTTTATGAATAGGTTAGAATAAATAAGCCTTGCTTACTTTTAAAAGTAGATGAAGGATTAAAATTTTAGCTTATAAGAGTGTTTTTTTTCTCTTTTACTCATATGGCTTGAACATTCAACAAACCAATGGTATACTATGTTAGATAAGGCCTCTTTTTTTCCTTCTTCTGCCCTTTCTTGCCACGCAGCTAGAATCTAGAAAGTAAGGAGGCTTGAGTTTGGACACCTACCGTATCATCTACATTTCTGCTTACTTGGTCTCCCCTGGTAGCTTCCTATGGTTAACTCCTATTGTCAGGACCAGGCAAAAATGTCCCTTCTTCAAAGAGATCTTCTAGTCTTACCACCAAATCATGACTAGTGTTTTATTTGTATGTCTCAAAATAGGCCATTTTTTTGGTGTATCAAACAATTATCAATATTTATGATTGCATGTTGTTGGTATTGTTACTGTTTCAGTGTTGCTTTCCCACAAGACTATAAACTTTGGAAATATAGGTACAGAGTATATTTTATGTAAGAATATATATTTAGCTTATAACATATAACTGGTCACATTTTAAACTTTCAGTAAAATGTGTGTTGAATAAATTAGAGAAGGATTAAAACAGAGTATGGTCTGCTTTGACATGAAACTATTTAGGCCTACTTTAGGAAAAATGGAACATTTTTATGTGGTCCACTTTAGTTTACCAGACCTCACTGCACAGGGAAATGCGACTAGGGATTCAGGTTGATAAAAGAGTCTTACTCTATGGGCTCTCTCTATAGTTTGGCTTTTGTTGATTCTGCTGCTATAAACATCAGGGTGCATGTATCCCTTCAAATCAGTATTTTTGTATCTTTTGGGTAAATATCTAGTACTGCAGTTGTCGGATCATAGGCTAGTTCTATTTTTAACATTTTCAGGAACCTCCACACTGTTCTCCAGAGTGGCTGCACCAGTTTGCATTCCCACCAACAGTGCAAGCAGGTTCCTCTTTCTTCTTATCCTTGCCAACACCTATTGTTTCTTATGTTGTTAATTTTAGCCATTCTGACAGGTGTGAGATGGTATCTCATTGAGGTTTTGATTTGTATTTTCCTGATGATGAGTGATGTTGAGCAAATTTTCATGTGTCTGTTAGCCACCTGGATTTTTTTTTTTTTTTTGGAAAATTGTCTCTTCATGTCTTCTGCCCATTTCTTTAGTGGGTTATTTTGGGGGGGGGTTGAGTTTGATAAGTTCTTTATAGATTTTAGATGTGAACCCTTTATCAGATATGTCATTTGCAAATATCTTCTCCCATTCCGTAGGTTGCCTTTTAGTTTTGTTGATTGTTTCCTTCACTGTGCAGAAGCTTTAATCTTGATGAAGTCCTATTAATTCATTTTTGCTTTTGTTTCCCTTGCCTGTGGTGACATATTTAGTAAGAAGTTGCTCTGGTCGAGGTCACAGAGGTAGCTGCCTGTGTTCTCCTCTAGGATATTGATAGTCTCCTGTCTCACATTAAGGTCTTTTATCCATTTTGAATTTATTTTTGTGTATGGTGTTGGAAAGTGGTCCAGTGTCATTCTTTTGCATATTGCTGTCCAGTTTTCCCAACACCATAGGTTGAAGATACTGTCTTTTTTCCATTGGATATTTTTTACTGCTTTGTTGAAGATTAGTGGACCATAGTTGTGGGTCCATTTCTGGATTTTCTATTCTGTTCCATTGATCTACGTGTCTGTTTTTATGCCAGTACCATACTGTCTTGATGATGACTACAGCTTTGTAATAATATAGCTTGAAATCCGGAATGGTGATGCCTGTATTTTTGTTTTTCTCTTTCAGAATTGCTTTGGCTATTCGTAGTCTTTTGTGGTTCCATACAAATTTTTCTTTTCTCTTTTTTTCTTTTCTTTTTTCTTTTTTTAAAAAATTTCCTAACTTTGGGGGTGCCTGGGTAGCGCAGTTGTTGAGCGTCTGCCTTCGGCTCAGGGCGTGATCCTGGCGTTCCGGGATCGAGTCCCACATCGGGCTCCTCCGCTGGGAGCCTGCTTCTTCCTCTCCCACTCCCCTGCTGTGTTCCCTCTCTCGCTGGCTGTCTCTCCGTCACATGAATAAATAAAAATCTTAAAAAAAAAATTTTCCTAACTTTGATTACTATATTGGTTTTATTTTTTTTTAGTATTTTATTTATTTGACAGAGAGCACGAACAGGAGGAGGGGCAAGCAGAGGGAGTGGGAGAAGCAGGCTCCCCGCTGAGCAGAGAGTCCAACATGGGGGCTTGATTCCAAGACCCCGGATTCATGATCTGAACCAAAGGCAGACACTTACCCCACTGAGCTACCCCGGTGCCCCCATACAAATTTTAGGATTGTTTGTTCTAGCTCTGTGAAAAATGCTGGTGGTATTTTGATGAGTATTGCATTAAATGGATAGATTGCTTTGGGTTGTATAGACATTTTAAGAATGTTTGTTCTTCCATGCACCCTGATGTTTATAGCGGCATTATCAACAATAGCAAACAATAGCAAACTATGGAGAGAGTCCAAATGTCCATCGACTGATGAATGGATAAAGAAGATGGGATATATATACAACAGAATATTACTTTGCCATCAGAAAAAATGAAATCTTCCCATTTGCAATGACATGGATGGAGCGAGAGTGTACTATGTTAAGTGAAATAAGTCAGTCAGAGAAAGATGAATACCATATGATCTCACTCATATGTGGAATTTAAGAAAGAAAACAGATGAACATATGGGATGGGGAAAAGAAGAGAGAGGGAAACAAGCCATAAGAGACTTTTATCAGTAGAGAACAAACTGAGAGTTGATGGAGGGAAGTGGGTGGGGGATGGGCTAGACAGGTGATGGGTATTAAGGAGGGCACTTTTTTTTTTTAAAGATTTTATTTATTTATTTAACACAGATAGAGACAGCCAGCGAGAGAGGGAACATAAGCAGGGGGAGTGGGAGAGGAAGAAGCAGGCTCGTAGCAGAGGAGCCTGATGTGGGGCTCGATCCCATAACACCGGGATCACGCCCTGAGCCGAAGGCAGACGCTTAACCGCTGTGCCACCCAGGCGCCCTGGCACTTTTTATTATGAGTACTGGGTGTTGTATGTAAGTGATGAATCACTGAATTCTACTGTAAAAACCAATATTGCACTGTGTGTTAACTACCTAAAATTTAAATTAAAAAAGATAATAATAAAATAAATGTTTTCCCCAAAAAAGTCTTACTATAACTTTAAGATCTCATGGTTTGTTTTACAGTTATCTTTTTAGAGCACACAATTCCCCTTGCCCCCAAAGATACAGCTGTGGTCCACAGCAGGATTAAGATGATTTTGATTCCTCTTTTTGTAGTTCTACCAATAAGCACTGCAATATCACTGTAGGTTGTAAACCAGTTGGGGAAAAGGGTAACTGATTGTTAATGATTTGGCTGACATAATGTAAAATACACTCATTAAACTTTAGGAGGACATTAGCAATGTCTGATCAGGAGATTTAAATGACTTTGGTAAGTTCCTAGGTTTTATTCTATTCAGTTGGATGCTGTCAGCATTTCCCAATGTCGTTTGTTTCCCTTCTGTACTCTAACTTGATTTACTGTTTCTTAGTTAAAAAGAAGGTGTAGGGGAGCAAAATTTCCCACCCCAAAGTGTGTCTCTTTGGCATGTGGATTATTTTAAGCTGATTACTTTTAAGAAACAGAAGACTCAAGAAGTTTTTGGGGTTTTGTGGGGGGGAGGGTTAGTTTTTTGTTTTTGTTTTTGTTTTGCCTCTCCCATAATTGCCTAAAAGGATTTAGATAGAGGACCTGCTCCAGCAAGATAGCTATCACCATAGAAAACTGTAGTATAATATAAGCTAGATGTAGGTAGACAGGGAAGAGCTGAGCAAGGCCTATTTGATCAAAGTCAGCTCTGTGTCCCATTGTTTCTGTATGGCCCAGCAAACATTTGTTTACCAAACATTTATTCTTTCCATTCTTCCTGTGAATTGCCTGCCTTCCTTTTGAAGCTGCAGACACTAACCCCTCTTCCTTAGTCCAACATGACCTATATGCCTCATTTTTCCTTTTTTTGAAATTTCTCATGTTTATGTAGATTTCCTGTATACATGTAGTGAAATGTGATTTTTCTCCTGTTAATGTTTCATTTCAATTTCAGCCAAAAGAACCTTAAAGGTTAGAGGAAAATTTTTCCTCCGCAACAAATGTAAACATCTGATTGCTAACAGCTGGACATGAGACCCACAGGAAAAGAACTGAGCAACAGATTAAAATTAATTTTTGATGACTAACACATCATTGGTCAGTAGGCACAAAAGCAAGCTATTATTTTTTTAGTTAATTCAGGAGTGCTTGACTGAGCAACACAAAATACTTTTTTTTATTTGTTTGTTTTTATATTTAAAACTTTCATAACACTGCAAGTAAAGCTCAAAAACGATAAGTAACTTGGTTTAGAGGCATCAGCCTTGCTAGAATTAAGTCTAAAGTTACTGAGAATCTTATAATAAAATTATGTTGCATGTGTTTTTTAAGCCCTTCCCCTTTATGAATAAGGAAAAACTCAGAAGGTACAGCAAGATTTATTTACAAAAAAACATAAAAATAGGGGCTCCTGGGTGGCTCAGTCATTGAGCATCTGCCTTCCACTCAGGGCGTGATCCCAGGGTCCTGGGATCAAGCCCCGCATCAGGCTCCCTGCTCCACTGGAGCCTGCTTCTCCCTCTCCCACTCCCCCTGCTTGTGCTCCCTCTCTCACTGGCTGTCTCTCTCCGTCAAATAAATAAATTTTAAAAAATCTAAAACAACAACAACAAAAAACATAAAAATAATTTCAAGCATACAGGGATTATTTCAGACCTTTGAGTTTCTATGCAGTAATAACAGCTTCTTAAATCCGAATTTTCCAAACATGCTGTAAAACCCATAGAGATCAACAAGGAAAGAAAATAAAACTACACAAAACATGTTAACAGCTTAAGTAGAAGTTAAAGAATACTATAACTTGAGATTACATGTAATAGGAAAAGCCCTGAAAGCAACACAACTGGGCTTTGACACCCATGCTGAAGAGAAGATTCAGATGAGACTGCTTGAAAATCGTGAGCATGCAGGAGGATAATGCTGGTGCCAGAACACAGATACATTTCTCTTGGAAAAATGAGGTCTTCACTCTGAGTGGGGAAATACTAAGAACAGAAATGAAACAAGAAGGATTAGAACACTTGCTAGTGAGAATCCAAAGGAAAGGACCTAAAAGTGTGGGACCAGTGGTGACAATCATGGGAAGGTACTGCTTCTGGGGGAAAAGGAAGCAACTTGTAAAGGAGTGAGTATTCCTTGGACTTTTGAAAATGAAGAGAAAGAACAAAGTAAATAAAGGGGATTAGAGGTTGTACAGAAAGAAAATAATAATGCAGAATCCAAATATATGATCCTCCCTTAATCGTGTCATTCATTAAAGAAACTACTCTTCACTATAGCAATTATATTCTAACTCTAGAACATAATTAGGAACAAAAAAGTTATAAATGATTGTAGAGTTTTGACATGTTGATAAACTAGTACCAAAGAGCATAAATAACACTGAGATCTTGGTTTCTAAAAGTCATTTTTCACTAAAAGGAACCAGGGCTCCTTGAAGATATGGCTGCTTATAGGAAAGGTCAGAGATAGTGAATCAGCAAGAAAGGAAGTGTTCAAACACAAATGTACCACCTTAAGTAACACCTCTAGTTAAAGACAAAAGATGGAGTAGGGAGGAGGCCAGCTAAGGGAGGTTATCTGGAAAAGCGCAGTAAAAAAGGATAAGGTTGATATGTAGATTTAAGGTATTCCCTTTCCATTGATAAGAGTTTCTGGAGATTTAGAATCATACTTCTACTACCGGGAGACACCCTTACAAATGGATATTTGTAACAAGCAAATGAGATTTCATCCACCCAATGCACAGTAGGCCAAAGTAAAACAACAAAAAACTGACACTGAGATTTTGCAGTGAAGAAAGGATTTATTTGGTGCAGTGCCATCCAGGAGAATAGGGAGCTTATGCTAAAAGTCCCGAATTCCCTAATAACTGGCTTACAAGTGAGGGTTGTTGTTGTTGTTGTTTTTGAGTGGGCTCCATGTCCAATGTGGGGCTTGAACTCATGACCCTCAGATCAAGAGTCACATGCTCTAGTGGCTGAGCCAGCCAGGCACCCCCAAGTGAGGGTTTTTAAAGGCAAAATTTAGAGTTAGGGTCTTTGGGTGGAGTGGCATTCAATGATTGTTGGAGACTGAAGTCGTGTTCTTAAGATGTTATCTTCTGTTCTTTAACTCCAGCATGTCTGGACTATCTGTTCCACTTCGAAGACGGTAACTGAAAAACTCTCTATCCTGTATCAGAGAGTTAATAAAATGTGTATTCAGGCAATACATCCTGTGACTTATATCAATAGTAATTTATTACATTTAAGTGATTGTGTACATGTTCTCTATTTATGACTACAATTATTTTAAACAACACATACCTAAAATTCTATCACAGAGATCAATAGTGGCCTTTGTGCAGTTTAACAAATCTGATTGACATTCCATTCTTTAGTAGTATTTTTCCCAGACATTTTCAGATTCTTCCAATAAATGTAAATGTCCCTTACAAAAAGGGTAACTTCTACTTGGTTTTCAGAGCTTCTTCTGTGTCTGCTGTTCCTAAGAAATAACCAGCCTAAAATAATCTATATACCAAAAAGGTATATTTTGGGGTGGTGAATTCTCCTTCCCTTTAGTATAATGGTTAATAAAATTGAATTAATATTAATTTTATTAAGTGTGGTAATACTGATATGGGTTTTCTTAATACAGGGAGAGGCATGGCAAAGCATTTAGAGGTGAAGTATGATATCCTCAGTCTAATTTCAGATTGTTTGATAAAAGAGATGTATATGCCCATGTGTGTGTGTGTGGAAACAGAGAGATGGAACTGGCATGGTGATACATTAATAATTAGTATATTTATTCATTATACTGGACTTTCAACTTTTCTTTGGGTTTGAAACTAATACCCCCAAAATGTGAAAAATAAAATATAAATTGAAGGTTTGGTTTAAATGTTTACAGACATTGTTAATTGTATGTATATTTATGAAACATAGAGTTTAAAAATTTTATCTCTTTTCCATAAATAATCATATACTGGAGATCCATGGAGCATCAATTTGAACAAAATACTGTATGCATGAATACCAAGAGTGTTGTGTATAGTGACCATCAGCTTCTGATTTTTTTTTTTTTTTTATGAATATAGGCTATTCTCAAGGAGTCTTTCCAGGGACTCATAGGATATTCGGATATCAGCACTCGTTTTTCCCTTGTATCCACAAAATAAGTGTATGGAAATCATAGCTGACTATTTTTGAGGAGGAAAAAATTTTACTTCTACCCTTTTAGTTCCTTTGGCTGCTCTAATAATCAAATTAACGTAAGACAGATTAACAGAACAACAAATTTAATTACATATGTATTGGGGCCTCCATAAGACTATGCAATCTAAAGATAAGCTGGACAGTGGAGGCTTATATGCCATCTTGAGCTAAGGAGTGGGACAGAGGCCTGAGGCTTCAAAGGGCAGAGAAGAAGATCAGAAGTGTGGTAATTAGACATTTGCCCTGCAGATAGGTCATTCAGATAAAAAAGTTATCTTTTGGTGATAACTCTTTCTGTACCAGGCCTCCTATTTGAATTCTTTTAGGTAGCTTAAGGGAGAAGTAAAAATCTTTCTTTAGTCTTCTGGGTTTTGATTGCCTTCAGCTCAAAATAGTCCATATGCCAACATGGCACATTTTGGGGGAGACTTGTTCTGAACCCCTGGACTATGATCGAAAGCTTGGCTTAGAATAGACTTTTTTTTTTTTTTTAAAGATTTTATTTATTTATTTGACAGAGATAGACAGCCAGCGAGAGAGAACACAAGCAGGGGAAGTGGGAGAGGAAGAAGCAGGCTCCCAGTGGAGGAGCCTGATGTGGGGCTCGATCCTGGAACGCCGGGATCACGCCCTGAGCCAAAGGCAGACGCTTAACGACTGCGCCACCCAGGCGCCCCTAGAATAGACTTTTAAGAAAGGTTGACATTATTTTTAAGGAAGGGTAGTAAAATTAGTGCTGGAATAGATTAATTCCTATGAATTTGGATTTTTTTTTTTGTCTTGAGACCATTAATCTTTTATGAATGTCAAGGGATTGTTGTATAATGTGTTACTCAAGTTGAACTAGGTGTAGGATGTGGATGTTCATATGTTATTTCATTTCTGTTTTTTTCCCTATATACTATGAAATCTCATGAGAATATTTGATAGTGTTAGATTTTACTCAATTTCACCATAATATTGGGCTTAATATTGTGTATATTCTGTGAAATATTGAAGTTTATAAATAAAGTATATTACTTTTAGAAATCATAACCAAATTAGATACACAGAATGCAATGAAATGAGTATTAAATGATTGGTTAGAAGGATTCTAGAAAGACGTAGTAACCAGAAAGAAAAAAATTCAATGAAAACTATTATGTTGTATTTTCAGTTTCATTGTTAATGTATTTCCTACTTTTCTATGAAAAAGAAGCTA
Source organism: Ursus arctos (assembly GCF_023065955.2). Classification (NCBI taxonomy): domain Eukaryota; kingdom Metazoa; phylum Chordata; class Mammalia; order Carnivora; family Ursidae; genus Ursus; species Ursus arctos. The sequence continues at coordinate 28,763,266 of NC_079873.1, read as the reverse complement.
AAATGTCCATTATTCTTTTTAGGCCTTGCATACTTGAGAAATCTGTTTTTTCTCTGCCATTCTTTGGCCTACTTCATAATAGTATCTCAAGTGCAATTCTGAGAGCATTTATGCTGTCATAACAATTGTGCATCTACTTTCATCTCTGTCATAAATTATACTCATAGATTAATAGACTGCCTTTGCATGCTACATACTTAATAGTTTCCCACATAAGTTATATATAATTGTGCACCACTAGTTACTTTATTCATAAATGCTTTGCTTCCACCAGTGTTCTATGGTGGCAAGTTCACTATAGAAGTGTTTACTTGCAAAAATATATCTGCAGGAATCATGTATGGGGGGGAATAATTTTCCTTCTACCCTTCTAGTTTCTTTGGCTGATCTAATAATAAAATTGATAAGACATGGGGCACCTGGGTGTCTCAGTCGTTAAGCATCTGCCTTGGGCTCAGGGCGTGATCCTGGCATACTGGGATCGAGCCCCACATCAGGCTCCTCCGCTGGAAGGCTGCTTCTTTCTCTCCCACTCCCCCTGCTTGTGTTCCCTCTCTCACTGGCTGTCTCTCTCTCTGTCAAATAAATAAATAAAATCTTTAAAAAATAAATAAATAAAATAAAATTGACAAGACAGATTAACAGGAGAAAAGCAAACAAAAGTTTAATAACATGTATACCTTTTGTATACATGGGAGACACCAGGGAAAACTAATTTCCCCAAATGGCCAAAGCCATAACCTTAAATATTATTGTCAGTTAAAGACAAAAGATATTCGGGGTGGGGAGCCACTTGGGAGAGTTCTAGAAAAAGCACAGTAAACAAGAGAAAGTTTGTTATGTAAATTTAAATCCTTGTTTTCTCCATTGATAGGAGTTTCTAGGGATTGAGCAATCCCCCTTTTCCTGGTACAGCAAAAGAGACACACTTGCAAATGGAAATTTCCCTTATACATGTGAATGTCTCTTATAAGGATAATATCTCCATTTTCAGAACTTCTCTCATACCTGTAGATTCTTAAAAATAAGTAATGAAGGATAGTTGGAAGAAAAGCAGGCAGGGACAAGGGTCACCCCCCCCACCAAGAGGAAACCACCCTTAAATGTATTTTATACCACCCTGGAAGGAGCCCTCCACCCTTTCCCATGTGAATGAACAAAAACCTGATTGGGTGACAGGCACATGGAGGGTTAATCAGATTAAAACAGCCCACACCAGGGGCGCCTGGGTAGTGCAGTCGTTAGCATCTACCTTTGGCTCAGGGCGTGATCGTGGAAGACTCCTCCGCTGGGAGCCTGCTTCTTCCTCTCCCACTCCCCCTGCTGTGTTCCCTCTCTCGCTGGCTGTCTGTCACATAAATAAATAAAATCTTAAAAAAAAAAAAAAAAACAGCCCACACCAAAGAGCCCATAAAAACCCCTAGATTTAACTCCCTAATTGAAAGGGAAACTCTGGTCCACTTGGATGAAGAGCACTTCCTGGGCCCGGCACTTGTCAGTATCTCCCGTGTCTGTAAGGGATGGTGGGTACTTACCAACTTAAGAGCTTTTTGTGTTGGTAGGAATAGGCAAGTTGCCTGGTATCTCTGTGTATGGGAGAGGAGTCTTAGGAGAAGACCATTTTCCAGGCGGGAGCTTTATATGTTGGGATCACTTTTGCTGGTACTCTTGATCACCAGTATGTCTGGGTGGGGAAAGGGGGCCTCAGGTCCAGTGGGAAAGGAAAGCACTTTTCCAGGTGACTTATTGTCAGCAGGGCTTCCAATTTTTTTTTCTCTCTTTACAGCTTCTGCAGAGCTCACCTGGTGTTTTCAGTGGGACTCCCATTTGATCTGGTATAGGAAGAGCCTATTTGAACTGCCTTCTATTACTAAATTGGGAGTTAGGAAGTGCTAAGCCTGGGTCACCTTTTCCTTTTGGGAGGGGGTCATAAGATGTCCTACCACGAAGTTGTTCATCCATTCCATGGGCCCCTAACCAATTCACTTTCTCCTTTAGAACTTTCAGAGTTCTCCTTTGGTTGTCTCATGTTATTTCTAGGATATATAGTTGTACTTACAGAGCGGGGAGCAGGGAGAGAGGAGTATAAACCATCTTATCTGGTCTAGAAATCCTGTGACTTTTAAGGGCTCACCTGATTAGGTCAGGCTCATTCTGGATAATCTCCCAATCAACTGTACCTTACATCATAACCTAGGAATGGGAATGATATTCCATCACGTTCATAGGTGATATTCCAGGGGAGGGGGCTACTCTAAAAATCACTGGGGACCGTTTTAGAATTCTACAGAAGGCATGTGTGAATGTACTGAAGCATTGATGAGACAGTGGTTATCCTCTGGAAGATTGGAACACATTAGGATAGCAAGAAGACAAGTACTGCTATAATTATTCTCACTTTTAATGAAATAGATGTGTCAAAAATATTTAGTAATGATCAGAATATTCAAACAATTTTCAGAATTTAATGTGAATTTCAGAGGTTAATTTAAGACTTTATTCCCAGCCATGCAAATATCTTTTATTTTAAAAAATATTCTAGCTCAAAGATGTATTAAAAGACTTCACCAGCATACCTTGTTTATATTTTATGTTTCTGTGTAATTACTGTGGCTGCCAGCAATTCACATAGAAAATAAAGGTCAGGGGTGCCTGGGTGGCTCAGTTGGTTAAGCATCTGCCTTTGGCTTAGGTCATAATCTCAGGGTCCTGGGATTGAGCCCCACATCGGGCCCCATGCTTAGCAGGGAGTCTGCTTCTCCCTCTGCCCCTCCCCCCTGCTCATTCTTTCTCTCTCAAATAAATAGATAAAATCTTAAAAAAAAAAAAAAGTCAGTGATGATTCTGACTTTAAATTTTTAGAGAAAGGTTATACTCAGCACTGACCATATTGATATAGATTGCACACTGTACAAAATTTATGACTGTTGCTTTGGTTATGATACAGTGTACTATCACCTAAACCAGTATTGAAAATTTCAAGTAAAATTTGCTCATTTGGCCAATATACAAAAACAAAAACAAAAAAGTAAAAAACTCCAGAGTTTCTGAGCTGAATTAGGAGAAAAATCCTTCACTATATTTGGTGGAAAGGAAGTATGACCTAACATTTGATTTTATAGTGTCATGGTTTTGGGTGATACTTTGATGGGGATGATTAGAATTGAATTATGTAGGCATGTTTTTGAACTCCAGTTTTTCAGATTACAACTTGGGAGGCTCTAAGCAATAATTGGGTAGTTTGGATCATTCACATAAAGATTAAGATATATAAACCATAAGACACATTATAAGAATTAAGGATATGTTTTTTAAAATTATATGAACTAAACTTATAAATAAAAAGAAATTCAGGGTACCTGGGTGACTCAGTTGGTTAAGTGTCGGACCCTTGGTTTCTGCTCAAGTCATGATCTCAGGGTCATGGGATCGAGCCCTGCATTGGGCTCTGTGCTCAGCACAGAGTCTGCTTGAGTTTCTCTCCCTCTGCCCCTGTCCCCCCATCCATACATACTCTAAAATTAATAAATCTTTTTTAAAAAAAGAAATTGAGACTTGAATGTACTTATAAAGCAAAAAATGAAGAAATATCTATACTGGCTTTTTTCCTTAGTTGTTTACAGTCACAGCAAACCTAAGTGTGACATGTTTAAGAGCAACATAATTAAATTCTGTGGGTTTGTCATCTCATCACTTCTAAAGATAAAATGTACTTGTTCTCTTCTTTGTGGTATCAGCTCTGAGTAGATGAAAGGAAAATTAAAAGAGGATTGTTAAAGAGCTGAGTCAAAGAGGAGAATGGAGGGCAAGGGGAAGAGGCAACTACTGCCTCTCTATACCCCTTTAAGCCTAATGGTGAGAATACTGGCTTTTCACAGTTGCTAGCCTCAGGGCACTTCATCATCTCTTTGTTTCCTTTCATTCTTTACACACTTTTAGTAAATAGTCTCTTCATTAAACTCTATTCCATCACCCTTTTCAAGTCTGCCGTCATTTTTTGCCCAGGATCCTAACTGATATTTTGGTAGTGGAAAATGGGAGAAACTAATGGTAGTATTAAGGGTTGGGATAAACTGCTGGGAAGAGAGATAGGAAGACAAAGTTTTTAAAGCTTTTTACAGCATTCTATGAATGTAATGACTTTTTTATGTGACTCTAATAAATTCTTAACTTGCTTAATTATTTTGGTTGTGTTCCTGTGTCTTTGCATGCACATCTAAGATGAGACAGGGCTATGAGATGTCTGGGATTTGCATGACTAGATAAGACTACTAGGCTCTATCTGGATTGATTATATATTCAGACATTTCTCTCATGGAATTAGGAACATCCCACCCCAGTGTACCCGCTAAGTTTCTTTTGAAATTCAGCGATCGATTATGGTGTGAAATTTGGTTTTGCTCTCAGATAGGACAATATTGTTTGATTTTTTAATATTTTCTTTTATTTTGGAACAGAAATTGAGGAAAGTCCAATCATTCCTTCAGGAACCAATGCTTCAGTTCAGATTGTTACACTGGGATTCAATTTTAGATTAGATTCAGATTGTTATATTTAACAGATAGGACAATATTGCTGTCAGATAGGGCAATATTTTTTTTTTTTATTCTGGAACAGAAATTGGGGAAAGTCAATCATTCCTTCAGAAACTAATAATTCAGTTCAGATTGTTATATCAGGATTCAATATTAGATTAGATTCAGATTGTTATATTTAAGAATAACTCCAAAAGTGGACATTAGGAAGGTCACTATGTTTGTTCATCACGATAGCAGCTTATATAGCTGAGAATTCAGATCTCAATTAGAGTTTTCTCTTTCACCAGAATCTACTGCTTTTCTACGACAAATAGGACAGGTAGAGTTCTCCGACAGCCAGCGATCGATACAGTGGACGTGAAATTCATGGGAGCAAGGTAGGATGTGAAGTCTGTTGCCTTCTGTGTACTCTGTGATGCAAATACTACAGGCTTTTAATGCACCACTTTTACCAAAAGATCTTATAGGCAAGTTGTCAATTTGTGCTTTGGTGAGTCCTGTAGGTTGGTCATGATGGTCTTCATTCAAGAGGAAAAAATGGTCCAAATTAAGGGAGGTCCAAGAGTCACTTTCTTCAAATATTATTGGGCTCATAGGTCTACTTTCTCGCCTGGTTTCTGATGGTGAGCCTGATGGTAAGCTTATTTCATTACTGCCTTCAAACATCAGTGATCTAATTTCTGAATTTTCATCACTGGAGCTGGAACTGGAAATAGGACTAGAATTGAAACTAGATATGTAGCTGGAATTTGTACTGGAAATCAATGGAAAATTTGAATGGAAATCAGAACTAGGATTTGAATTGGAACCAGAACTAGTCCTACCACCAGAACCATCTCTCTCATCTGGTGACTCTGCCCTTTCCGTGCTTTGACTTGAGAGTGAGATACTGTCTACTACATCACTGTCACTGTCCATAAGGTCACTTGAGTCACTGAATCTTGTCACTGTCTGTGTAAATGTGCTCTGAATTGTAATAGATGTTGTATCATTTAAATCAGTATTTAAAAGTCTGTGAATGGGAATTCCGGTGGTACTGACATAAGCATCTGTCTGCTCATAATATGAAAACATATGCCTAAGTTCTTCTTGTTCACTGTCTAAAGTGACAGTGTTGTATGGTGTCTCATATGTTAATGGAGTTGTGCTAGCTATGCTATCAGTGTGAGAATATGCCTCAAGATGAACTTGTCCTACTTCAAGATTGAACAGTATAGTTGAACTTATCTGTTCCAATTCCCAAGATTCACCATCACTGGTTGTGTCTGAAGAACTTTCTTCTTGAACAGTAATCCTTGTTCCAGAAGTTGAAAAAAGACCCCTATTTTGCTGCTCGGGTCCAGTTATTTCCTGTCTTGATGTTTCTTCGTGCTGAATTCTAGAAAATAATTCAGTCTCCTCTACCAGAAGCTGCTCAAAAGTCTCAGGTGCTATATTCTGATGAAATCTTAGTAAAAGTTCATTCAGTGAATTTGGAGCTGAACTACTTTCAGTTCTTGCTCTGGTTCTCCGATGCTCTGGGCTCCTGCTTCTTGGTCTTCGCTGACCTCTGGTAACTGGGACTTCTATTAATGCTTCAGTTGTACTTTGTTCTGGTGTAGATGGTCTAATAAATGATTCAGATTGTGAATTTTCCACTTGCCTTTGGATATTTTCCATATTGTCTCCTCTGGGAAGTCTTGTGGATGGTACATATTCGTTCTCTGGATTTGGGCTCCCGTTATTAACATTAAAATTCATTTCTAAACCAAATCTGGAATTATCGCTATTTGAATTAATCTGGCTCAGTTCTTCCCAAGACTGGTTTTCTGTTTGCCCACTTGTCGCATTTTCAGTTTGTCCGAAAGAGTTAACCGAATCTAATAGAGAGTCACCACTAGGTGTATTGTCAGAAGAATCTCCTCCACCTGTTAACAAAAAAAAAAAAAAGTGGGGGCAGAAAGGAACTACCAAAATTAGAACCATCATAAAATAGCACTCTGAAACCTTGTTTCAAAAGCAAACAAAAAATTAGAACTTTAATACTCAGATGTTTTAAACATTTCACATTTATAGAGTTAATATTTTGTAAGCTGCATTTTCTAGATTTACAAGTAAAGGCAGGAAAGTTTGAGTTCCTCCTGAAAAGAGCTAGGTAACCCTAGATAAATTTAGAGAATTTTTTTTTAAAAGATATCTGGAGGAAGTCTGTTTTCATTATTTCATCATATACATGGCCTTGTGTACCACCATGGAAGGACAGTCAAGAGACTACATTTTTTCACTCCACTGTCAAAACATTAATGCAATTAAACAAAGTTTAGGTACAGTGCTAGTATTTTAGTTCAGTTTACATAACTGCCTAATTCTCATTAGCCTACAACATTATTTCTTCTAGGCTCTTAAGTGCTTATGGTAATATATAAAGTTATTTTAAAATATAAGACTATTGTAGGCATTGTCCAAATTTAAATAAAGTTTATAGGTTTAAAAGTTTTTGAATATTTCTTAATATTACCAAGATTTTGAGTTGACGTGAAATTGAAGGTCAGATCAAATAAATAGACTGAACCTAGCATGTGTATATGAGGCCGTACTTAAGAACCAAACTATTATATGTTGTCTTCATTCGATAATAAAATTCTCTACTTCACACTAGGAGAGAAGCACCAGACCTGATCAGAGTAGGATTTCTCAACCTTAGCACTGTTAACATTTTGGTGCTGGATGATTCTTAGTTCTGGGGAGCTATCCTGTGCATTGTGAGGTGTTTGGCAGTACTCTTGGCCTCTGCCCACTATTTGCCAGTAACACCCACTCAACATTTTTGACAACCAAAGATATCTCCAGACATTGTCAAATGTCCCTTGGGGAGTGGGGGCGAAATTACCCCCAGTTAAATGGAGTATATAATATTTTTTGTTGGTAAAGAAGTCCATGTCTTTGTACAAAAAAATAATTCAGGAAGTAGGAGGAACTTTTGGTTGAGGTAGAAAACCAAGAAAAATATCAATAGGCTATTTCACACTGTTGCCCAATTAAAGTAACCCAAATGTGAATTGGGGGAAAAAACATATCTGGACATTCTCACCAAAAATCAAGTAAATACCAGTTCTTTTTAATGAGAAGTTACTTAGCGCCAAATTAATGTGTGCCACTTCTGTATCATCTTTGGCTGACACTACTATGAAGTGACTTACCCATCCCATTCTATTCTCCCTAAAACTGAAATATACCTGTATTTTCATCTGAATTTTGCCGTGGGTTGTCTTTAATCCGTTGAAGTCTCCTCAGCAACTCTTCTAATGTAGTTTCACCTGGGATGCCTAGAAAATTGTTATCCCTCATAAGCTTGTAATCTTCTTCACTCAGGTTATTTACAAATCGATAGAAATCTTCTTCCCGGACCAATCGGTCCATCTGACTTCTGCGCCGAGCCGCAGATTCGTCTTCATCGTTGTAACCTGAATTTTCCATCTTGATGAACAAGTGGAAAGATACCTGACTTTTATGACATGGTGTTGAAAAACAATAACTGGGTCTTAATTTATGTATGAGTGTATATATAATAAATGAAATACAATAACTGGATTCTCTTCCTGCTTCGGTTGGAGTGTCAGGACCCGACGCGGTTGGATCTGCCTCCGCGTAGGTTTCTCCTGCCTTCCTGACCGCGGTTCTGCAGCTTCTGATAAGCCCTTAGTTAAGAACCGCCTTCATCTGAGAGCTTGCTAGGCACCGTTGCCTAGGTATCCATTATCTTCCTTATTGTTACCAACTAGGGACTATATTCAAGGTAGGTTTCACTTCATTCAAAACCAGCAAATACTGCCGAGGCTCATTGTGTGCCAAGCACTGTCCTTCACCGCCTTTTACCTGCATGAGCCTATTGTCAGGTTTTCAGGAGTCTTTTCCAGGCTCTGCTGTGCTCTAGTTATTTGTATGTTAAATTAAAGACCCCAAATGCAGCTAGTTATATTACATATGACTGCCTTCTTCAAAATGTCACACCAAAGTCATTCTAGTCAAATGTAACAATTCTCATTTTCAGGTGTCCAGGGAACTCTCTCTTTTCTCCTCATGAATTCCTCAAATCACAGATATTAAGAAAGCCCACAGTTTTTGATAATTGACCAGAGCCATAGCTGAATTTCTCTAGTTGGGTCGTTTCCTTTTCATTCTTTTATCATTTTTTATTATTATTTTAAAATATTTTTTATCCTTTTCACTCTTAATGGGAATTATACAGTCCCTCAAGCTTCTGTTAAAGCAAAACAAAACAAAAACAAACTAAAACTTTGGCAGGTTTTCTGGTGAATTCCTTAAAGAATTCTCCACACAAGCATAGTTTCATTTTTGGTCTCCTTTCTCATAAATATTATAAATAATCCTTAAATCTAGCCAGAATATCACAGGCACTTCTAAAACAGATCTAAAGTAGCTATTTTGCCTGCTGTAATGTGTACTGATTCTGCTGATTTTGTTCCATGTATGTTTAGTGCAGCCAGGATGGCATGGTGAGAATAATGCTCATCTGCAGTGCTATCTGAAGGAGACCTCTAAGAGTTTTTGAACTCATTAATCTTACCAGTCCCACTTAACACTTGTTTTGGAATCTTTCAGATTGTTCGAGTAAAGACAAGATTTGGCTATGGAATTTGAAACATTATTCAGTTGGACTTATTTAACAATGTGTCTGTCCAGCATAAATAATCAGTTAATGTCCACTAGAGATATGTCAAATATTGCAGAAGTCTGTACTCCCAAGTAATTTATTTTCCAGGTGACGGAAACATCACATAGAAACTGTGAAAATATATTATATGTGATAAGAGATTTATATCTATAATATTGTGTAAGTACAAGGAACTGTGTGATGATTGTTTAACGGTAGTTGGGAAATATTTCATAGGTAGTACATTTAAATCTGGATCTTTAAATATAATTATGATTTTCTACTGGTGGAAAGTGTCAGTTGGGTGTGTGTTGGTGAACAGAGAGTATGTCAGACTGAAGGAACAGACTTGAAAGACCTTGGCTTCTTTGGGGAACTGTGGCCACAGTTTTGGAGTTGGGGTGGAAATGATGTGAAATTTATCCCAGAAAGAATAATTGACAGAGACTATAAATTGAGTTTTGAGTTTTTCCTGTAAGAAATAGGACACAGATGTTTTATTATTTTTTGAGAACAGATAATGGGTTTTGTTTTTGCCTGCTTAGTGTCGACTTAACATACTTATGATAATAGCACCCTGATTTTCTTGAAGGAAAAACTGATTGTTCAATCTTAGTCCAGTTGGTTTAGGTTCAGCTGAATTCACTGCCACAGATAAAGGAAAGAACACATGATGCAGCCATGTCTAATCAGCAGATCTCAAATTACTGGTTATGGTGGCTGGTTTAAGCATGGACATGTGACCAAAAGTATGTTTATTTTATTTATTTTTTTAAAATATTTTATTTATTTATTTGACAGAGAGAAAGACAGCCAGAGAGAGAGGGAGCACAGCAGGGGGAGTGGGAGAGGAAGAAGCAGGCTCCCAGCAGAGGAGCCTGATGCGGGGCTCGATCCTAGGACTCCAGGATCACACCCTGAGCCGAAGGCAGACGCTTAATGACTGAGCCACCCAGGCACCCCCAAAAGTGTGTTTAAAAGTTAAATCTGGGGTGCCTGGGTGGCGCAGTTGGTTGCGTATCTGACTCTTGGTTTTGGCTCAGGTTATGATCTCAGGGTCATGGAATTGAATCTGCTTGTTTCTCTCTCCCTCTGCTCCTCCCCCCACAACCCCATGCTCTGTCTCTCTCTCTCACAAATAAATAAGTCTTTAAACAAATTTTTAAAAAATTAAATCTGAGATGTTACCTATAACTACTAAAAATAAAAAATTATTTTTTAATGAGGTTTCTAAGCTGGTAGGATATAAACCTGAAGATGCTTGGGGCTATCTTGTGTACCCGAGAATGAGGAAAATCAACATAAAGAGACAGAGAAAAACAGATGGAGAAAGGGCCAGATACCTAAGAAAAAATTTGAGAAATACCTGAAGCTAGATGTGCCTTAGGATCTTTAGATCTGTACACCAATGCATTTCTTCTTCTTTTATTTTTTAATGTAAAGCTTGTGTAGAATTTCTGTCACTTAGAGTTGGAAGGTTCCTAATAGTTGCAACAAGAGAGTGATATGATCAGTGAACTAGTCAGATATCAAAAAGTAATTTTTAATAAATTTGCCATCTAAAACTTATTTGCTATTATCCGTTTAATAAAGTTAACTTGTTTATATAAGTTTAATTGGGTTTAGTCTTTTATGAAAATATAAGAATACAGATTTTTTCTGTCATTTATTTAATAAGTATCAGACACTGAAGTTGTATATAATTAAGTTGAAATAAATGAGCAATCATTTTCATTTGATTATGAATCAAATCTGGTTAAGCATATAATGTTAATCTGTTAGATAAATTTCCTATTTTTCTGTACCATGAGATCCTTTTTTAAGTGTCCCTATTTTCATATGTGTTTCACATATTATACAATGTATTCTGATACTCATTTAATTGTCAGATGAAGAGAAAATATCCTGAAGTAAATTACCACTGAGCATTTGGTTTATATTAAGAAACAGAATGGTTCTGGTGGGAACTAAAATGTCTTTCACTTAATAAAGAGTGAGATAATGTTACGTGACCAATTAGCTCCCTGGTGGGATTTTTAGGATGCCTAAGTTTAGCAGAGTCTTAATTAGTGTGAGTAGGTGTGTGCTTGTGTGTGCACATACACATATAGGTGTAATGTGTTTAAAAATTTCAAACAGATGTTTGGTTAAGTTAATAACCATTGGCTCATGTGTAGTTTCTGGGTACTACTAATAGGTCTATTTCAGTTAAGTCTTGAAATTTCCTTTGCAGTGTGAATGTACTTCATCTCAAACATTGAGTTCCTAGAGCATTACCATTATTTGTTTTAAATATTTTGTTATCAATGATTGTTAACATCACAATTGGTGTTTCCAAGCATTATTTGAATTCAGTGTATTTAAAAGCAATATGCTTGAGGAAATTCAGTATATAGAAAAGAGTACTGGGTTGAAAATTTAGGTTGAAGACCAATCATTAATTCATTATTTGCCCAATCATTTAAACTCTCTAGACTCCCATTTCTAAAACTTTAATATGACAAAGTTGACTCTGTTCTTCAGTTTGATTTAGTCAGTTGCTTAGAGAATTGGGCAGTAGAATTGAAAAGAGTACCTGAACCATAGTGCTGGATTGGCAACCATGAAGTAAAGAGGAAAGGTTGAGTGGGGATTAAGTCAGTGTAGCAATGCTGAGCTAACAGAGAAGCAGGAGAATCACAATAGGTCCAAATTCCAATATCAAGCTAGAAATAACTGTCTCCCAGAACATTAATTCAAAGCCAGTAAGTTGAAATGGGGTATTGAGCCATAGAAGGCAATTGCAGAAGATTCAGAGCAGAGTCAGGGCAAGGTCATGACAAGCTTGGGCATCAAAGCCATGAGGTAGTAGCATATGTGTATGACTTTGATTTTATCTTGCTAAGTTAAAATATTTATACCTTGGATCTCTGACAGTTGGTCCTCGGTTGTCTTAATATTTTTGTTTATAAGACATTTGAAATGGATGACCTCAATATTTTTTGGTTTCACAATTTTATGAATGAGAATATAATCACAACAAATTTTTATTTTTAAGACACCAGGAAAAACGTTTTAATTAAATTTTGGAAGGTAGTTACAGTACAGTGTAAACATAAGCAAAAAGATACAGCATGTTATTAGTACTTACAAAGTTACAAATTATTTGCTTCTTAACATTTTTCATATTTAAATTCATAAATGAAGATGATCAGATTTATCATTTTGGGGGTGAGTGGAAAAATAAAGGCATATTTATCTTCTGCTAAATGTGCTGACTGTATGCTCTGTTATATACACATTCAAGGCCTAGGTGACTAGAAGTGCAATTGTTAGACTTTTTAATAGACCAGGTAGCCATTAGTTTCTTTGCAGCACATCATCTTTACGTAGGAGCAATCAGGAAATAACATGAAATAGCTTAGCATTCTACACTAGGAAATAGCACCTTAATAGCTAACCAGCAACACTCAGCTGCTGTGCAACTATGTCTAGTGCACAAAAATACATGAAATATTAGAGCTATGTTTGATAACCCTGTAAAAATCAGTTCTTTTCACCTGAAGTGTTTTTTATTTTTTAAAGATTTTATTTGAGAGAGAATGAGAGAGTGAAAAAATGCACAGGGGGCGGTGCACAGGGAGAGGGTGAGGGAGAATCTCAAGCAGAGTCCCCTTTGATGGGGGAGCCTGATGTGGGTCTCCGTCCCAGGACCCTGAGATCATGACCTGAGTTGAAATCAAAAGTTGGCTGCTTATCTGACTGAGCCACCCAGGTGCCCTTAATAGGTCTTTCTTTCTTTTTTTTTTCTCTCTCTCTCTCTCTTTCTTTCTTTGTAGGTTTTTTTTTTTGTTTTTTTTTTTTTTTTGAGTGGGTCTTTCTTTGAAAAGGATGATGGCAATGATGGAATGATGAGTCAATTACCAGACAGTTTTTAACTACTCAGTAAGAAAAGGCTGCATGTATTTTCTTAAATCGGGAGGCCACAAATTAGATCAACAATCTGTTTATTTTCAAGCACAAAGTCAGCAATATATAAAGAAAAATAAAACTTTACCTGAAATATCCAAATCAATAATAATTCTAAGTTGCTCACCTCACTAACTTAGAAGATATTTGAATAACAACAAGGGTAAAAAGAAGTTTACCACTTGAGGCAAAATTTAGAACAAGTAGAAAGTTAGGCAACATGTTAAAGAATAAACTTCTCAAGCTCTAGTGCCTTGTTCTAAACACCGTTTGATCAATTGAATATGTTGTTCCCCTTCCCTCCCCTTCCATGAGTCCTCAGTTAGGTTGCTTGCTGACTCATTACCCTAAAAGGGCACCACTCCTAGAGATTCTTAGATTGCAATCTGACTTGGATTTCCTTTCGGGTGGAAGGCTTCTGGATCTAGACCTGGACTTGGTTGGGAAGGAAGAACTGGACACCAAGGGCAACTTGGACTTGGATCGTTGGGTAGATCTGTATGTAGAGGTTGATGGTGATTTACTGTAAGAGCAAGAGCGAGACTTTACGTGGCCGAAGCTAGATCTGTCCTGAAATCAGGATCAGCTTCTACTCTTGGAACAGCATTGACACTTGGGGCTTTAGCTCTGGCATTCACACCTGTGTTCTGGCAGCAGTGGCCATGATGGGAATCTAGTGGTCGACCGTCGTGTGCCATCTGTACCTGCAGTTTGTGGCCGTCTAGCACGATCCCATGAACGGCGTCCATGGTGATGTGGCACTTGTGGAAGTGGATGAAGGCAAAGTCACAGGATTCTAGTGAAGCCACCCTGCAGGATGTGCACATTGCTGATGTGCCCATACTTCTCAAAGACTGGCCACAGGGTGTTGGATGAGGTGTGGTAAGTCAGGTTGTTTACTTGCAGAGAGATCATGGCCTTTGAGAGCTCAATCTGGGCACTGCAAACTGAGCCCCAGGAACTGAAAATCTGGGAAGACTGCAAGTTGGCCCAGGTGGCTGCGACGGTTTTCTCAAGTTTGTTCTACTTGAGGCTCCTTTTCTGTTTGTGCGTCACTTGCCTTCTGCGTGTGGGTGCTTAGAGACGCTAGAATGTTTGACACAGCTCTGCCTATCTCCAGAGCTGAGACTGCCTGAGAAACAACTCCTTACTAATTTTTTAAAGAATGAATGTTCAGGACTATAACATATCTTTTTGTGAGGTTTTCGGTATATTTCTAAAAACCCAGTTGTAATGACAGATAAAAGTATATACATAGAGGTATAATTATGTGATGTGAAATACATTGCAGTGCTGACTCATTTAGGTTCGAAACATTTCTCTACTTAGAGACAAAAACAAAAAAGAAAATACGAAAACAAATCATAGGCAGATAAGATGATTCAGTTGTAATAACAGACAAAGAGAGATTGAGAACTACTCGCAGGGTGTGAACTGCAATCAGAAACTCAATATGGGCCCCCTTTTCTGCTTGAAAAATACAATTAAATGAGTCAAAGGTGCTATGATCTGTGATTCCAAATTATATAAATGAATATAACCCAGCTTATTAGAATTTACCGCTTCCTCATTAATTGACCCGATATACTGTCTGATAGAGTAAGCTCATTTGATGTAACTTTCATTTTAAAAATTGTTTTTAGGGGTGCCTGGGTGGCTCAGTTGGTTGAGTGTCTGACTCTTGATTTCAGCTCAGGTCATGATCTCAGGGTCGTGGGATCAAGTCCCGGGTCCATCTTGCTCCACACTCAGGAGGGAGTCTGCTTCTTTCTCTCTCTCTCCGTCTGCCCTTCCCCTTCTCTCTCTCAAATAAATAAATCTTTTAAGAAATAAAAAGTAAGAATTGTTTTAGAACTAATAATTATGTTTTAGCAAATTATTGACAAGATATCTTTTCTCATGAATCATGTCCACTGCACTTCCAATAAATGAACTTCATAAACACAGGGAGTAGAAAATAATATTTTATTAAGTATTTCTCATCTTCAATGAGTTTTGTGTGCTCTTTGCAAGCCATGACATGTTCTGCACATTATTGTTTCATAGATATGTGCTCTGGTTATCCATTGTTGCATAACAACTTACATGAAAATTTAGTGGCTAAAACCAATGAATTATTATTTTATCACACAATTCTAAGACACTGAAATTCAGACACAGGATAGTAGGGCTTGTTTCTTTTCCATAATATCAGCTAAATTAGCTAGGGTGACTGGGATAGCTTCTCTGGAACTACTGGGTATCAGCTGGTTCCCAGCACCCTCCACCACATGCACCTCAGCTCCTTTTCTACAGCCACTCCATGTAGTTAGCCTAGCAATTCTAGTCTTACTAGATTTCTTACATAGCAACTCAGGTTTATACGAAACCATAGTAGAAGCATCAGCCTTCTTAAAGTCTAGGCCCAGGGCAGTATGTAGTATCAGTTTTGCATTACTTCTAGGATATTCCATAGGCCAGACCAGCTTCAAGGAGGAGAAAAAGAATCTCTCATGGAAAGAAGTGTGAAGGATTTACAGCCATGTTTAATTTACCATAGTCAATCCTCTGGACAGATAATATTTACATTCTTCTCACATGAAATAATATATTCACCCCCTTTCAAAGACCACCAAAGTATGAATATCCAGAACCTTGTCATCTTAATTAGGCCTAGGTTAGAAGAGACTCTTCAGGTACAATTTCTTGAGTGTTGTTCCTCTCAATCAGACCTGTGAAATAAAAGGCAAGTGATTTGCCCTCCTCCCATGTGACATACATTTTTGAGCTAGACATAATATAGCCTTAATAGACAATTCTAGTCCACAATAATTCTGAAATTCAACTGGGCACATGTTTCCAGGTCCTTGGTTAAGGCCTAGTCCCATTCCCTGAGTCACTAATTGGTCCTTCGGTATCTTAGTACAGCCTTCTGAGTCATCCTATCTTCCTTCAAATAAATAGTCCATGTTTGTAGCAAAGTAGCTTTCTTAGTGTTTTCCTGTGTGTACGAGTTTGAGAGCACCAAGAATTTTTCTCATTCTGAACTGTTTCTGTCCCTTTTAGTCTAAGCTCACAGTGCTTCTAATAGCTCAAATTCTCTGTCAGGTTGCTTATGATTCTTATTGGATGTTCACTCCACATTTCTTTTTGAAACAAGCCCCTATTTACCTTTGGCCATGTGAGGCTGATGTGAGTTGCCTAGCAAAGAGTTAGTGAGGGATGTTCTAAAATCTTTCTGAAAACTTTAAAGAGGGATTGGATAGCTATACTTTTCTTTACGCTGAGACTGTTTTACTGTCCAGGTTTTGTTCTTTGCTCTGAGGCCATTGTTTACCTTTGGATCTTTTATCTTTTCTTAGCTGGAAAGGCTGTCCTGGGCAGCCTCTTTTGTCTACAGTTTTGTTCTAAAACTGAACAATTTCTTCTCTAGCTCACCTTCTATCTTCTCATATATTATCAGAAGCATTTAAAGAAGTCAATTAAATTTTCTTTTTACTCTTTCTAGACATATCCTTAGCCAGATTTATGATTTATTAGGTACACTTGGCTATTTTCCACAATACTCCAGGTGATAGTTTTGCTAATCATTTTGCAGTAGATGCTTAAAGGTGAATTGATGGATATTTTGTCCCAATTAATAAAAATAACAGTATACATGTCAGAAGTGTTAAAAATTATATGGGCTTTTATCCATTTAAAGGACTCTGCCTTTGTATAAATTATTTTTATGAGAACAAGTCGTATATTCTTCATGAAAATCAGATTTGACTTATGTCAGAGAGTAGAGAGCACTGAATCAACATTTGGGGACTTAGATTCCTATCCTGGCTTCACTATAAATAAGCCACAATTCCTGAGACAATCAACCCTGGGTTTAGGTTTTAGTCTTTCTTAAATGAGGGAGTTAGACCAGGTGATCTTTGTTCTATCCCAGCTGTAAAATATCACTTACCTAAAATTGTTGAAATGTTCTTTTTTAAAACTTTGACAAAAATTCAAACAAATTTTATGAAACTAATATTACAATTAAAATACTAAAAGGTCTTTTCAAAATGATAGTTTGCTGGCTGTGCTGGATTCAATTCTCTGGTAACAATTTTCTCATTAAAAATGATTATCACTATATGATTTGGATCAAGTAAAGAATGACTTCAGAAACTTTAAATGTTTGTTATCTAAGGCATATATCCCTGATTTGAAAGTCAGGAAACACATATTCCTGTTTTACTGTCCCCTTTCACTGTCTATAACTTGAGGCAATAATTCTTAACAAATTCTAACACCTGTTGTAAACAGGGTCCTGTATTTTGTGAGGTGATTTGAGATTTTCTAAATTCAGCATCAACTTTGCCCTTGCAACTCAAATAATTCGAAGTCTAATAGAAACTTTTCTCCATGGAGTTTATCCTCCTTTCTCAATATTCCTATTTCCTTATTGTCCACAAATATTTCTAGATTTACTACAGCAGACCTTTTCTAGATGCCATATGTTTCTCAGTTTGTTTATTAGATGAAAGCATTGAAAGGAATTGGTTAAATATACTCGATGGCAGGGCTCCTGGGTGGCTCAGTTGGTTAAGTGTCTGCCTTTGACTCAGGTCATGATCCCGGGGTCCTGGGATAGAGCCCTGCATCATGCTCCCTGTTCCCCGGGGAGCCTGCATCTCCCTCTCCCTCCTACTCCACCTGCTTGTACTCTCTCTGTCAAATAAATAAATAAAATCTTTATTAAAAAAAATACTCGGTGACTGCTCTAAACCTCTTTACTTGATATAAAGGATGTAAACCTGAGCCACTGGGAGAAAGCTATACTGTACATTGTAGGGGCTCCCCAAGTAGATAGATCGCCTGGGATAAAAATGTGTGGATCCAAATGTGTAAGTAATGGAAATCCATTTTAAAGCAATATTTATAAATATAACTCAGTAAATTAACTTTTTGAGTTTCATTCCCAAATTTCTTCATTTCAGAGTTGTGATTCAGGATTCTAAAACCAATAACCTCTGAGTTTAGTAGCTAATAAGTAACATAGCCTAAAACCCTATATATATTCCTGGAACATGGTGACCCAGACAAGGTCTTTTCACTTTCTAGTCCTGTGTGAGAGGCTGATTAGGGTTTCCTAGTCAAAGCTCCCTTATTATCTTGTTGCCATCCTGAAACTGCAATATTTAGCATAAACTAGATAGAAGATATTATCTTAAGGCAGGGCTGCGATTTGCTTGACAAGGTCCTAAAAAAAATGTATGTCTCACAATGGAATATTGTTCTGCCTTTAAAAAGGAAATTCTGCCATTTGCAACAATATCTATGAAGCTGGAGGATATTATGTTAAGTCATATAAGCCAGTCACAGAGGGACAAATACTACATTCCATTTATGTGAGCTACCTAAAATAGTCAAACTCATAGAAATAGAGAATAGAATGATGGCTGCTAGGGGCTGGATAGAGGAAGGGGGAAAAGGGGAGTTCAATAGGTATAAAGTTTCAGTTATGCAGGATGAATAAGTTCTAGAGCTATCTCTGTTGTACAACATCATACCTATAGTTAGCAGTACTGTATTGTGTACTTCATTAATATGTTAACTGGGTGGATCTCGTGTTAAGTTTTCTTATCACAAAATAAAATGAAACAACAAAAAAACCCCAAAGAGACTCAAGGAAACTTTTGGGGGTGAGATATATGTTTATTGCCTTGATAGATTGATTTCATGGCTGTCTGCATGTGTACAAAGTCACCAAATTGTGTACATTAAATATATAATAAACATTCTATATTAAATATATATTACATTATATACATTAAATGTATGTGATTTTAATGTATACATTAAATATGTACAAATGTATATAAATATACATTTATATGTTAAACAAATTTATACACATTTAATATGTACAATTCTACCTCAGTAATGCTGTTTCAAAAAAATAACAAAAAATGATGGTATTTAGAGGAGCAACAGCATGAAGCTTTTACCACCTTGAGAGATGAAAGGCAAGAGTTGGAAAAACTGTTCCCAAAATTTGTGAGAACTTGGAAGTGGGCCCGCCCCAAAGGAGAGCTGGTCATCCTGGGATTCAGAAATTACCCAAGATGTGGCTCTGGAGCAGGAAAGGAATGGAGGAGATATCCCCAACCTTTCTTCTCCTCACTTACATCCATTCATATTTCTCTTCAACTGAACTCAAAATGAAGCTAAGAGAGCCTGGGAGATGCAGTGTGAATGGGGCAACCTCCCAAGGCGCAGAACAATTAAAGAGCAGAAAATGAAGCAGGATATGTGAACAACAGAATGACTAGCATATCCTGTATGTTAGTCCTGCCTTCCTAGGACCGTGAATGCCTTGTTTTACACTAAAATATCCATACAAGAGTCCATAAGTAACCCTTTGTGTTTCCCTGCTTAATAAAATAATTGTCTACCTGAGCCAACTGTGTTTGTGGTTTTATTTTAAAGAGTTACTGAGTGAAGAAAACTTTCAGATTGAATCTGATGAATGGCATTACAATAATGCAATCTTGAGGGTTCTTCTCAGTCTTTTCTAAATCCTTCTGATTTTGTTCAGGTTTATACTTTCTGTGTTTGTCCTCAAGCTGAAATGAAGATTTAGGCCTTGCCTTAGTGACCCCTATTGGTCAGTAAGATGAATTTGCCTATTTATCAGGGT
The DNA here is from genome assembly GCF_023065955.2 of Ursus arctos. Classification (NCBI taxonomy): domain Eukaryota; kingdom Metazoa; phylum Chordata; class Mammalia; order Carnivora; family Ursidae; genus Ursus; species Ursus arctos. Next base: position 28,743,471 of record NC_079873.1, on the reverse strand, counting down.
CAGCTCCATGGCCAGAGTTGATTTTGGTCTCCTGTGCCTTAATTTTGAACTGTAGTTTATGTCTTATTCTGTTTGTCATCATCTCTCAAGAGCTTTACCAGAAAAAAAAATATAAATCTCATCCACTAAGGCAGAAAAATGGATTGGACTTTCCCATTTGATGTTTTATGCATTGATGTTCCTTATGTTGTCCCAATTTTCTCTTCATGAGAAACTTGATATAAAGCAAAACCTTGAGTCCCAATTTAGTTCGTAGTGTGATCAAAATAGCATGGAGCTGACATCTGCATTTTCAGGTCTGATTCAACGATCGGTGGTGTGATTATAGGAGAGGTACTTTATTCTTCTATGTCTCAGATGATGCATCAATAAAATATGAGAATTGAACTGTTTTATATTTAATATTACATTCAGTTTCTAATATTCTTAATCAGGAACTGAAGGTTATCAAAGGCTTTTTCTTCCAGTCAATACCCTGTAATATGAACAATGAAAAAAAAAGAGGTGACGTTGCATTATAAAATGATTTTTATTTCCAGATAAAACGTTGTTAAATCATTCTTTCAAACACTGTTCTCTTACCTGATTTTAAAAATAAATAAATAAAACACACTGAGAAATAGGTCATTGAACTTCTGATTTTTCTTTTTCCTGTAGGGAAAAGTTGTTTCTTAAAGTTTGTTCATCCTCCCTGTTCAGCTGAACCAAGTCAATTTATTATCTCTTTCAGCTAAGTACCAACATTTTATTGCAGTGACTGTGATGATCACAGTGTCATAAGTTTGACTGATGCCCTCATTATAAATGATGGTGTAAATATTCACCAAAAGTTCAGGAATGATGAGAAGAAACTCTTTGTGCCACTTGGCATCAAAAGATCTTAAAAGCAGATAAAATACTGGGGTCAGGAAAAAATGGCAGTAAGAAAGAGAAGAGAATGGAGAGTAATGAGAGATGAGAGATCCTCAGGCAAGCAGTAGGATTCTTGCTGTTTAAACTGACTTAATATGAAAGAGATAATAATTCCTAGCCCATTATACTTAACTGTTTTTGCATTTTCCTGATTACTTAGAACTATTAAGGTTGTGTTAAAAATTATTTTAAAGTAATACTCTTTTCAGTAAAAATCTCTCATTGAAAGGATCTTATGTGGTCATTAAGTATTTTAGGCATTTCAAAAACAAACATAAATCATAGCCAGACATTGCTATTTGGAACTGAGCCTAATAAACTGTCAAGAGAATTTGGTCTAGAGGCTGATGATTAAACTTACTTTTGCTTTCTTTGGCTCCTTATTTTCCTTAAGAAACTTTCTAAGGGTTATGGGGCATGTCTCCCTAGAATCTATTCATTTTTTTTCCCCAAATTTCAATTTACTTCTTTATATTCTTGGAGTTTATTATTAGAACCAAGCTCTCCCATGGGGATTGAGAGCAGCACATTAGTTTTAATGAAAGGGCTAAGACCAGTAGCCCTTTCTTATTATACGAAATTGATAATTCTCAAATGCTGTGGGCTTTCCTTTTCTCAGTCAATCTCTGGAGGGATCAATGAGAGGTTAAGCAATATTGGAGGATCTTGGCATCTACTTTCCTAAGAAAGCAGTAGAACAATTTCAGTTGTAGTTGTGGAAAAGTTTTTCCTTCTTCCCTTCTAGGTTCTTTGGCTGGTCTAATTAAATTGTTAAAAAATAGATTAACAGAAGAAAAACAAACACAGAAGATTAATAACATATATACCTCCTGTGTACATGTGAGAGACCCAGGAAAACTGAGTAACCCCAAAATGGCCAAAGCCAGCACCTTAAATACCATCTTCCCCTAAAAGAAAAGATGTTGGGGGTGGGGAGTCAGTTATAAGAGGTGACCAGGAAAAGCACAGTAAACAGAGGGTAAGGTTGTTAACTCAAAGTCCTGGCCTTCTTGATTGGTAAGAGTTCCTAGAGATTTAATCCTCCTTTCTTACTGGTCCAGAGAGGGAGATACCCTTTCAAATGGAGATTTTTCTTAGAGATGTAAATGTTTTTTAGAGAAGGGTAACTAACATCTACTCACTTTTCACAGTTTCACCTGTGTCTGCTGCTTAAAAATAACCAGCTTAATATAATCCCCATGCCAAAACACATTTTGAGGTGGCAAATTCTGCTCCCCTTCCTATGAAACTTTAAATGAAAAGTTTCATAAACAAGCAGCTGAGTTGCTCTATCTCATTGAACCAGTCTGTTAGTTCTGAGAATTGGTCAGTTCAGTTGAACAGTTGTGTTTCATTTCAGGAGGTGGTCTTGCAGGTGGGCCCCCAAAGTTAGGCCTATATTGTACAAGCAATCAGAAAAATTAATAAGAGTCATTTCTAGGGGTGCCTGGCTGTGTTGGTTGGGAAGAACGTGCAAACTTTTGATCTCGAGGTTGTGAGTTTGAGCCCCATGTTGGGTGGAGAGTTGATTTAAAATATTTTTTTAAGGCATTTCTATGGAAACAGAAGAAAAACAACAAAGGTTAATGGTTGGAGTAAATTATAAATCCGGTGTCTGCCAATTGAGAAGATTTCTAGATGTCAGGCTCAAAGCATCTTCAGATGGATTAATGGCAGGCAATGACAATCAGACAGATTTTCCTGGTTTGCGGTTTGAATGCCTCTGATGATGTCATTGAGTTTACCAGTAAACTTTCCGAGTGGCTCATAGAGCAACAGGAAAGAAGTAGATTGTCTAAACATGAGCTATTGTGATTTCTCTGAAGTTTTTATCAAATCATCTTTCTTCACTTAGAAGGGCTTCAGGAAAAAGGGCAATTTTAGTTCCCAGTGATTCCAAGTCAAAGGAGGGGAGAAAATTGAAAACGTTAGTTTGAAGATTTGTAGCCAGATGAGGAAACTAAGAATTTAGGATCTAGTCCAGTTTGCACATAAATAACAAAACCTCAAAGACAATTAACATGACTTGAAGTAACAGGACTAGAATCTGATATCCAAACAAGTATTATAGTTTCTAGTGAAGCATAATTTTTCTATCTACAATCATCTTAATTTTTACCAAAGATAATTATGGAAAAACTAATTTGTCAAATAAGCCTAGTCTTAATAGATTTGGCTTGATTATTTACATAATTGCAGTAAGAATAGCAAGTGATCATAAAATTGCAGGCTCTTTTAAATCTGCTTTACTGGGACTTTTCATAAGGAATCTCAGATTGGACTTCTAAAAGCCCCCTGAGGTCAGGAAACCAAGTCAAGGACTTGCCATCAGACTTGCCTGCAATACCTGTAGATGTGGGTGAATTCCTCTTTTCTAGTTCCCTCAAGTATCCTGGGGTTACTGTATCTCCTCGGAAGGGACCTTCCTTATTCACCTGGTTAGGTTATTGGGAACCTTGTAATAAGCAAGGTACCAGGCTGTTTTTCTGAGGGGCTTTATTGCCTGCATAAAGTCCTTAAAACTGTCAGGCATATCTGATTCTATGCACATCCACAAATTTGACATTCTAGTGCAAAACCTTGAAAATATAACCAGCTTCCAGTTGTGACCTGTTACAAGAAGAATGGATTCTTACTGAACTTACATAAATAACTATATTGCTGTGAATATAACAGTAGTCACGGAGAAGTTCCAAATTCTGGTGGGATCAGGTAGGGAGAAAAAGATAAATGTTTCATCTTTGTTCACAAAGGTGTATCTTACACCAAATTGCTCTAAGTCATAGATACCTTAAGAGAAAAGAGAAAAGAATGTTTCAAACAAAATGTCATAAAAATGATAATCATCTCATCAATTCATTCAGTCCCATGTAATTAATTCTTGTTCTGCTTGATTCCAGTTTTTCTGTCAGTTCTTGAATTCTTACCCAGTTCATGGTGTGATCTTAAAGTTATCCTGAACCTTGTACTCAGGGTTTTTTCTGTGAGTCTCAGAGAAGGCGAAGCTCTTTTGCAGAAGCTTCAGGGTAAAACAGTAACAGTAAATGACAAAACGCTTGAAAATGGCCATGATTAAAGACCTGATAAGAGTCCATTATAATGCAGTTAACAAGGGAATTTACTTATTTCTGTGCCATATAACACTTCAAGACAATAACTAGAATTATAAGTTGTAACATGCCAGGACATATGAGATTTCTAGGAGTTTCATACAGTTTCTAGAACATTACATTAAGAATATATATCCACACAAATATATTCTAAAAAGGTTTAGTATCACTTATTCGACAGTGTTTTTCATGTAATTAACATACCAAATGAGCCTAAGTAGTGTAACATCTTTCTTTCTGTAAGGAGCAGATATTTTGAGATGTTCCAGGGAACATTTATAAAATCCCAAAGTTAGTTCAAGGTGAAAAAAACTTCATTTAGAATTTGATTTTGGGAAATTTGTCAAAAATATCAAAAGGTTTGGACACTTGATGCAAGAAGATCACAGATCATTATGAAATAATAATTATCCATTGAACTAAAGTGACAATAAAAGATTTCAAAGGCAAATACAGAAAATTACGTAACTATCAGCAAAACTTAGCACTTTTAATGTTAAGAAGACTCAGTTTTTCTAAATAATCAAAGACCTGATGATAAAGAGATGCAGGAATTTATTTTGATGAAGCACAAAATCTGCTTTCTAGGCAGATTACTTAAAAAGTAAAGAAAAACTTTTCACAATCTCTTATGAGACATCAGTAGTTCAAGAAAACTTTGTGCTTTTAGCAGATGAAGGGAAATAAAGTTTTAGTTTTACATAAATACACTACTGACTTTAAAGTTTATTTTTAAAACCCTTATAATAACAATTCAATTTTAGCCACCTTGATTACACAAGGTAAAACTTTTTCTTTCTTCCCAGCTTCCTATTTAATTTGTCCTTTATTTTCCCCTTTCCCAGTTTGAAATAACCAGTTTTACTTTGGGACAAATTTACTTTCTTTTCTCTTAACAAAAATGCATCTCTATACCTCATACCTTTTTTTATCCAAATAGAAATCTGATTTATCTTGCACACAGAGTTTTTTCCCTCATTATTTCTACTGGCTTTGATCATATATATTAGAAATTTTATTCCTTAGTAACCTTAATATCCTTTTTAAAAAAAGATTTTATTTATTTACTTAGAGAACAAGCAGGGAGAGGGGCAGAGAGAGAGGGAGAAGCAGACTCGCTGCTGAGCAGGGAAACTTATGTGGGGCTCCATTCCAGGACCCTGAGCCCAAGACAGACGCTTAACTGAGCTACCCCAGGCACCCCCTTAGTAACCTTAATTTCTAGTGGTAACTAAATAGTAAGCAATTGTGAGCTGTCACACCAGTATTCTTTTAGATTGGCAAATTTATGAATATATTTTATAATTTTTAGAAGGATATGCTTTTTAATAGTGCAGTCTTTTAATGTGACATAAGACCTGTTTACTAATTGACTCAGTTATCTTTAGTTTCTCTGCAATAAGCCAAAAGTAGATAAACCTGTGTTCAGTAATTAATGTTTCACTATTTTATTTGGAAATAATTTAGATAGTCAATAAATTTCCATCATTTAACTTAACTTAGCAGAACTCTAAAGTTTCATGTTACTGAAAAGATTTTGGAAGCTATTTTTAAGTACACAAACCATAAAATATAATTATTGCTAAATAGTTGACCTAAAAACTCTTATCTCACTTATATCTATCTAAACCACGTGCTCCCAACTATAATATTTAGACCACAGCCAAAAGCTTCAAGATATTAGACAAAGTCAGCTGTCATTTCAAGCTGTTTTTCTTGCTGACAAATGTTGTAAGATATTAACATGAGCTTATTTGACTAATAGGCAGAATAAAAGTTGTATGTCTACATTGTATTCAGTGTTGATAACTCTGAACCAGTGAACTTACAGTAGCTTTAATACTGAGTGTTTTCTAGATCACATGAAACCGAAACACATTTGGATTAGTTTCTATTTTATTTCTGAGAACTTTAGGAATACTTAATTTATAAGCATTTAATTTTAAGCCAATTAAATAGAATTCTTGACAAATTAATTGTGGCAATGCCATGTGGAGGTAGAAAAATGTCACACATCTATAAAATAAATATATAGACACACGTAAACTTACAGATACAAACAGATCTTATACTTCCATTTCAAAAATTTTAGCCAGAAAAAAATAAAATAAAATTTAGGCCAGAAGATGGGTATAAAAATGCAAAAATTATTAGTTTATAAAAGAGCTGTTGGATCCAAACTGTGTTTTTGGCAGATGGAATAAATTAATGTTACCTGCTTAGATGGCTGAAGTTTGTTCTACTCATATTTGTGGGGAAGACATTTGAGATTCTTCATTACCCCAATTTCCAAATATCCCCCCCTTCTTTTTTTTTCTTCTGATGAGAAACATGTCCCTAAAGTTTGGCTGTTAGGTCCTCGAGTAGGTGGGAGTAAATATGTATATGACAGAGGCACAGAGAAAATATCCAAGTTTTCCCCCAAAGAATTTCGAGGTGTATTTGCCTATTATCAAGGTTTAGAATAATTAATACTAAAATTCTTCCCTTCCTAAGTGCAAGAAAATTATGTTTCCAATGTCCTGATATTTTACAATATCTACAAAGCATTTAAGAGATAAATAGGGGAGGTTTTGGGATTGGTAAGGATAGGTAAGCTTTGAATTGCTTTTAGAGACACACTTCTGGTTCTGTAGAGATTTCCAAAACAAAGACAGTTATTTGCAATTACCCAAAGAACTGGATTGCAGTCTGAATATCAAGGAGCAGACCTGCCCATCCAATTAAATTATCTTCAGTTTGTTTTTAAAGTCAGGGAGAAGACTTCCATTCCAACCAAAGTGGGAATTAAAAGATATCTGTGCTCTAGAATTTCAGGGTTTAATGCATTATGTCTTCAAGAAGTCTACACAAAGTATTTAACAGAGGCTTTCAGATGCTCTCCTTTATGAATGCATACTTCAGCCTTATACCTAATCCCTTCAGGGGGAAAATCTTTAATAGTGCTCTTATTAAGCCCTTGAATATCAGCCTCTCTCTGAGCCATTTCCTGGTCATTTGTAGCATGGCCTCAGAGAGATTCTGGCCATTTGTTTACTCTGTGTGGGGAGTTTTCTCCAGGGGGGCTGTCTGGTTTGTCTGATAGATATAGGATAATCATGGGAGGGAAGAACGTCCCTTAACAGCCAGTTGAGGTCCCTTTGAGTGGGGCTGTGAATGACCACTAATCTTTCCTACTCCTTTCTAAATTTAGTAGAATCTTTTGAATGTAGAGGTAAAAGAGTTTTATAACTCAGACGATTTGTTGCTGTTGGGGGGATATAAATTCTTTTTGGTGGAGGTCCAGCATACTTACATAAAAAAACAATGTATAGGAAGGCCTGAAGCTGGCAGAGCCCGATTATAGGGTCCTGGAAAGTTAAGAAGAATTATAAGGGACCACAAGGAAGCCCTACTGCCTATCTTGGGTGTTTCTGCTGAATTCACTTCCTGGATTTTATTGTTTACATGAGTAACCTCTGTACCCCAGAACTGGAGAGCAGCCTTGGGGTGCTCTCTGTTGTAAAGAAAGGGAAGTCAGAATAGGCAGCTGGGTGTTTAAAGGATTTTCTGGGGAAGTTGGAGGAGTTCTGGGATGTAAGGGAATTTGCTGGGGTGATGGGGCTGGATTTTGAGAGGGAGGTTTAGACCAGGGACACAGAGACCCAAAAGATCTTCTGGAGGGCCAGGGCCAGGGCCAGGGCCAGGGCCAGGGAGTTGGTGATAAAGCAGTGTATGAGGGTGAAGGGGAATTTACATTAGATGCGGACTCTAATTTTTACCATAAGTCTAATTTCTGTTCTATCATTTTGTTAAGGTAGCCTCTAAAGATAGTTGTTTTACTCCTCTATGTCCACTTTTCAATTTGGTCTTTCAATAGGTATCAATAAAACAATTTAAGATGAGAGCTCAAAAAAATTTTTTTGATATCGAAATTTGTCCAATTCAAAGGATCTATCACCTGGCCACTGATAAGGAGGATCTTTCTTTAATCTCCATAGTGAGTCAACCAGTAAGCCTTTTTATGCCTTAACCATGGATGCAAGAGGTATCCCCAAAGGACAATGCAAAAGATGCAGCCCTCACAAGATCCAGAAAGTGCACTCCCAGAGTTAGCCTCAGAAAGCAAAGGGTTTGTTGTCACTGGTGGGAAGAATGGTGTAGTGCAAACAGTGTCCTCTGTTTCCTACAAGATCGTGAGACTCCTCCAGTCACAGACTTGCTAATCTGTGACACTTAGGCAGGTGCTACTAGAATGGGACTTTTCCAGCACTAACAAGAGAGTGAAGGTTGAGACAATTGTTTGAACTAGGACCCTTATGACAAACTCCTGTGATCTGGCAGTTGGACAAAGAGAATGCTGATAGCAGTTACAAGTCCAGGTTGTTAACATGTACATTTGACTGACTGTCTATAAATCAGAGGTTCCCATGACCCCCTCTCTTTTTTGGATCCACAGCCTATTCAGCTGTCTGCCAGAGCCATGCATCCTCTGGTTGGCAGAGACTGAAGAGAATATTCCCACTAGTCACAAAGCCAAGCTCCCAAGACATAGAACAAAAGGAAAACCTCATCTGGTTGCACATTGTATTCACCCATCCATATGTACATTAACAGCTTTAGCTAATCCTTAGGTCTCTCAGAGCCAAACTGAGACCTAAGAGGGATGTGCCACTGGTTTGGGGATTGTATGGTGTTTTACTGAGTACTTGGTTGCCTAGAAACTTCTTGAGGTTGGTGGGTAACCTGGTGTCAATCTAACCCATTCTGTGACCAATTTATCCTAACACAGCAGTCTTTGAGTTAGGTGCTGAGTGCTCTCACAGCTCTTCAATGCTCTACTGGTGCCCACCAATTTATGGCTTTGGCTTCTCAGATGTCCCTTTGCCCCAGACTTTACCTCATGTGCACTTTGACTTACAGCAAAGTTTGTCTGAACAGATGCGAGTCTGATGAGAACTGTAAACTCACTAGTTTGTGAGGTCAGCTCCAGCAGCAGGCTTATAGGGCCTCTGTCTGTGCTCAACCCTATGGTTTTCCTCCTGATAACAAATAACACAGCAGAGACCAAGAAAATCAGTTAACATCTTTGAAGAAAAACTATCACCAGAGTCACTATACCCAAAGAATTAGTTCCACAGATATTTTCTCCTGCTAATGTAACTTTAGAAAAGGATAAAAAAAAAAAAAAGAAAAAAGAAAAAAGAAAAAGAAAGGACTCTTACCACTCTTGTTCCTACCAGACCCTGAAGACAGAGATCCAGGAGACTGACAATTCTTACTTTCTGCAGGCTTTTTGTCATAGGTGCGGGATCTTTCAGGAAAAGCAGTGTCCAGTCAGTGAAGGTCCAGTCTGTGTTACCAAAACTATAGGGGCCAAAAAGTTTTCCCTTCTTCCCTTCTAGGTTCTTTGGCTGGTCTAATAGTTAAATTGGTATAATAGAGATTAAAAGGAGAAAAACAAACCAAAGTTTAATAACCCATATACCTCTAGTAAACATGGGAGAGACCCAGGAAAACTGAGTAACTCCCCCAAACGGTGCAAGCCGCCACCTTAAATACCATCTCCAGCTGAAGACAAAAGAAGATGGGGATAGGAAGTTGAGAGGCCAGTTAAGGGAGGTGACCCGGAAAAACACAGGGAAACAAAGGTAAGGTTGATACGCAGATTTAGGTCTTTGTCTCTAAGGCAGTTTCTAGAGATTTAGTCAAGTCATCCTTGTTTTCCTGGTATGGTGAGGGAGCCACCTTTACAAATGGAGATGCTTGTTATAAATTTAAATGTCTTTACAAAAGAGTAACTTCTACTGACTTTTGAGAGCTTCTCCTGTGTCTGCTGTTTCTTAAAAATAATCAGCTTTAAATAATCCTTATGCCAAAGAGACTGTATTTTGGGGTGGCAAGTTCTGCTCCCCTTTACAGGTATTCCAGGGATTTAAGACATAGGAGAGAGATTGGTGAGGAGTGAGGAAGAGGAGAAAAGAAGAATGAAGTGATCTTAATTTACCCATTATTATTTTTTAAAAAATATTTTTATTTGAGATAGAGCGTGAGCGAGAGAGCATGAGTGGGGGGGGCGGGGCAGAGAGAGAGGGAGAAGTAAACTCCAGACTGAGCAGGGAGCTCCATGTGGAGCTCTATCCCAGGAACCCAGGATCATGACCTGAGCCACCGAGGTGCCTCCATTATTATTAACTTTTTAATTGAAGAGTTTATTTTGTATTCTAAGACAAGTAGTCAAGAGCACCTTTAAGTCCCTGAAAAACAAGGTCTCCTCTTTATCACCATTTCCATAGAAAATAACTTATAGAATATTATGTAAAGAAAAACTTCCTGAATATTTCATTATTGTGAATACTGGTGGCCCACTAGTCACATATTTCCAAAAGTTTCATATTCTAACTAAATTTTAAAGCAAGTATGAGTGATATAAAGTTATTACTCTGAATTTAAGACTCATTTTGGGCCTAATATGATGCTTGAGCTACCAGTTAGTTTATATCTTTTGGATTACTGAATTTAATAACATATATATCATTGAGCTCCACAAGAGGACGGGCACTCTAGACATTTATAACAGTGTTTCTCAAATTTTGATGTGCTTAAAAATCACCCATGGTACTTGTTTATTTGTTCATTCACTCTTGTGATGAGAACTTTCAAGATTTACTCTTTTAGCAACTTTCTAGTATGCAATATAGTATTATTAACTATAGTCACCATGCTATATATTGCATCTTCATGATTTATTTATTTTATAACTGAAAGGTTGTATCTTTTGACTCCCTTTACCCATTGGCAACCACCAATTTTTTCTCTGTATCTATGAGCTTATTTTTTTTTAAGTTTCCGCATATAAGTGAGATCATATGATATTTGTCTTTCTCTGACTGACTTCTGTTAGCATGTTTTGAAAGTCAGTCCATGGTGTTGCAAATAGCAAGATCTCATTCTTTTTTATGGTTAATATTGCATTGTACATCTATGCTACATTTTCTTTATCCATTCATCTTTCAATGGACACTAAGGTTATTTTCTTATCTTGGCTATTGTAAGTAATGCTGCAGTGAACATGAAGATATATACATCTTTTTGAGTTAGTGTTATTGTTTGTTTGTTTGTTTTTTTTTTTTTCAAATAAATACCTGGTAGTAGAATTACTGGATCATGGGGTAGTTCTATTTTTAATTTTTTGAGGAACCTCCATACTGTTCTCCATAGTGGCTATTTAACTGAACAAATGTGAGTTCACTCCTTGGTGAGTCACGGATACACCAGGTGAAGTTTTTTACAAAGTAAACTTTACTTGCAGCAAATAAGGAGATCATGGGGAATAACTGCCAAAGCCATTACTCCCCGAGCAAGGGTGAATGGGTCCCTTTTATTTAGGGTTAGGATGAGTATTTGGAAAAGGAAGCCTTGTCACAGTAAGTAGAGGCAAGCAGAAGGCTGCGCATGTGCCTTGAAGAGCCATTCCTATACATATATTGTATGTTATGTAAATGAAGCTTGTGCTCCTCCTCGGGCAAGATTTTAGTATTATAATGAGGTAAAGGTAGTTTTTGATCATTCTAGATGTTACTCCTTGGTCCATTTACACAGGCGTGAGTTAAGGGTTACACTCAAACTGGTCTGGGTGTCCTGGGCCGGCTGGAGGTCTTGTCAGGACAGTTACTATTGCTTAAGGGCTGTAGTTTTGCTTTCCATTTGCCTGAGTTAAGAGATGCTGGAAAGAAGAGCTTAAGGCAACATGTGGGACAGAGATTGGTGAGTATAAGCAGGTGGACAGTAAAGGTCAGGTCTCAGGGTCTAGCTAGTGACCCCTGCACCCATGTACATTCTCACCAACAGTGCACAAGGGTTTCCTTTTCTTCCCATCTTCACCAACACTTATTTCTTATCTTTTTGACAAAAGGCATTCTAACAGGTATGAGGAGATTGTTGTTTTGATTTGCATTTCCCTGATGATTAATGATGTTGAGCATCTTTTCATGTGTCTGTGGGCCATCTGGATGTTTTCCTTGCAAAAATTTCCGTTCATATCCTCTGCCCATTTTTTAATTGGATTGTTTGGTTTTTTGCTATTGAGCTGTGCCAGGAGACTTGTTAAAATGCAGATTCTGATTCAGTAGGTTTTGAGTGGGGCCACATACCCTGTATTTCTAACAGGTTCCCAGGTAAGGTTGATTAGGCTAAACCTACAAACATCCTACTAATCATAATAGATTATTGCTTCGGGTTTGGAGTCAGGCTGATCAGGATTTGAATCAAGGCTTATCTATTTAGTGACATTTCATTTGGACTAATTTAAGTTCCTAAATTTTACTTTCCTAATCTGTAAAACTTAAAAGTACCTCTCTGAATGGCAGTTTTGGGGCTATTAAATATTACACTAAATAAAATACTTGGATCATTTATGTATGCCCTTATTGTGACTAATACATGGTAAGTTCTTTTTAATTAGTTGTTACTTTTATTTTTAGGTAAAATGCTTCTTATATTTAACACAGCTTTCTGTCTACATCTTAGGATGCTAGACAGTATGAAGTTAATGTTTTTTTTTTCTTCTGACAGGATTTCAGACCTTATAATGTATTCATTTTTATTCTGTTATCTAAAGCAAAGAAGATAGAAGTACTAGAAAGGGATAGAAATTCCTCACAAAATGGATGAGTGCCCTTGAAGCACTCAGCTCTCAGAAAATGGTCTGCTTTCATCCTATCAAATGACATTAAGCTTGTCAGACCAAAACAAGTGCCGGGCACAGCAAAGATGGAAAAAAATGCTGATGCCAAGAAGGTACAGTTGGGCTTTTTTTTTTTTTTTTTTTAAAGAACACCACGACAAAAACTTAGAGGCTTAATTGTGAATAAAATATATCACAGGATGGAAAATTAGAAGAGCACTCATTATTTCCTAAAACAGTATGCCATGACAGCGGCATTGCTTCCCCCCCCTTCTCCTTTTTGCTTTATCTTTTCAAATCTCATAGCTCCCTCCTGTGTTTATAGTGGGTCTAGAGTTTTCTCATCTGCCTGTGGTGTATCTCCGCATTAGCTCTATGGACTCTACCTGACGGACCTTCATTATATGCATTTCCCAGTCATCAAGTTGAAATTAAAATATTTTACAGTCCCTGACAAGTGGCAGGAGAGCATTGGGAAGGAATTTTCAGGAGTAAAGTGCTGGTATTTATTTAAAACTAAGTGCACATTCATTTATTTCTCTCTCTTTTTAAATCTGGTGTTTTCGGTTTTCAAACTACTTGTGTCAAGTAATATGATTTTTATTAACCTGTTTGGAAGCTACTGACATAGAATCTGCAGTTTGTATCCCTAAAATTAATTTAGTACACAGTTCTCAAGTGGTTACATGAAACTTTTTATGTAAAATACCCCATGGTGGGTGGTGGGTGAAAACTAAGACCCAGTTACTCTCTCAAAGGCTTATAATTCCGGATGGGATATGTATGTTATGGAAAGGGCACATTACCTTACTTAGCCTTGAGTTTGACTCTGCATCTAACTACTCATATGATCTCTGGGCATGGTGCTTATCTTTAGGCAGGGGGTTACCCTTACCTCATCTGTTTAATAAGGGGAATAGACTGAGCCAATGTTTCTCAGATTTGGGGTTTATAAATTGACCAGAAGATTCTGATTAACTACATTTGGAGGAGCATCCTGGAATATATACTGTCAGTAATATGTGTGTATTTATATTTATAAATATATAATATTTATATAAATATATGATTTTATATATTTACATAGTCTTCATATATATATATATATATATATATATATATATATATATTAATTTTTAAGTAATTTCTGTGTCCAACGTGGGGCTCTAACTCAAGACTCTGAGATCAAGAGTCTCGCACTCTACCGAGTCAGCCAGGCCCTGCACCCCCCATGCCGGCGATTCTTTTTTTCAGGCAAGCTATCTATATATGGAGATGCAGGTTTCCTAAGTTTGTTCTATCTAGAATACTGCATGACTCTAAGATTTTTAAAAAACTACAATGAGATGTGAGGTATAAAATGAATTATAAGCACATACTAGTAGAATTTATTAAGGAGGGCATTAATTCTATCTTGGATGACCACAGGAGGAGATAAACTTTAAAACAGATATGGTTTGAATACATAGAAAAAGAAGAAAGTATAGCAGTTGGGGATACAAAACAAAACAAAAATATATAGAGTAATAAAAAAATACAAAGTAAGTCTGGCAGTACATCCTCTCTTTCTTTAGAGCATATGGATTATTTATGGACTAGTGCAAGATAAAGCTGAAAATGTAGATTAGTTTATATTAAGAAGTAGTTTGGATTGTGGCCTAAAGTTTGGGGTGTGTGTGTGTGTGTGTGTGCGCACGCTCCTGCAAGCAGGTATGTATTCACTCCATTAGTTTTTGACTAGATAAATTTTTATATTAGATGAGGAATATATTAGAAATAGGAGAAATGAGGGGCACCTGAGTGGCTCAGTAAGTTAAGTGTTTGCCTTCGACTCAGGTCATGATCCTGGGGTCCTGGATTCGAGTTCCGCATCGGGCTCCCTGCTCAGCGGGGAATCTGCTTTTCCCTCTCTCTCCTCTTGCCACTGCCCTTGCTTGTGCTGTCTCTCTCTGACAAATAGACAAATAAAAATCTTTTTAAAAGAAGAAATATGAGAAATGAAGATAGACTAGGGATACCACTAATAATAGTTTTAATTGTTGAGGGTGAGAAATGAGACCCTAATATGTCCACTAAAAGTAAAGAACATGATTATGGTCAAGGGAGAGGAGAAGACAGGGTTGGGGGTGGGGAGGAGTTCCCTGAGTAGAGAAAACTGTAACCGAGGTAGAATTGTCCTTTCCCTCTTAAAATTCCAGAAGGTGGCAGATTTTATTTTAAATATTTTTAGATCACATATCGCTTTCAAATATTAAAATGTATTTGTAGGAATGTTGCATTTATATTTCTAACACTTTCTGACATTTCTTTCTTTCAGTATTAGTGTTCATGGTATTGGACAGTCCTATCAACATCCTTTTATTTAGTTTTGCACGGACAGGGATTGTTTAGAAGTCCTCCTTTTAAAAGACTGCCAAAAGGCACCTGGGTTAAGTGTCTGCCTTCAGCTCAGATCGTGATCCCGGGGTCCTGGGATCGAGTCCTGCATCAGGCTCCCTGATCTGCCTCTGCCTCCCTCTCTTTGTCTCTCATGAATAAATAAATAAAATATTAAAAAAAAAAAAAAAGACTGCCAAAGAAGCCCAGGATATTCCCTTTTCTCCTTCCTTCCTGATTTAGTCTATAGTATCTGTGGAGCAAGTGTAGTAAAAGTCTTTCACAGGTAGTTTTTATCCCTTCCCTACAGCCTTGCTCTGACTATGAATTTTCCCTCTTGTGTCTGTTTCCTCCTACATATCTTGGCCTAGTCTATTTTTTAGGAAGTGCTTGGATGTAGAGACTACAATCATTGCCAGCCCTTCCTATAACCCTTGGCCCTCATTTCAGTCCTTAAACATCTGAATAGGCAGGCATGAATAGGACCATTTATGAGCTCTCATTAAGCAGCACCAGGCATGAGTCACCTTGAGCGTGGCATTCCCTAAGCATCAGTAATGACAAAAGAGGAAATACTAGAGGGAAGGCCAAAGGAATCAGTGGTATAATCATTCTGGAACATTCTTTATTAAGGGTGATAATTACTTGTTCTGCCTGTTGCAGATTTTAGGATTTTGTAAAATGCATGGGATCCACTTAATAGTTTTTCTGCTCAGTTTGTGAGATGAATTTGAAGTCATTTATTCTTGGTATCTGTATTAATTTCCCAAATCATCGCAAACTTGGTGGTTTGATACAAAAACAATTTCTCTTTCACAATTCAGAAGACCAGAAGTCCAAAATGAAGATGTTGGGAGGGTTGGGTCCTTCTGGAAGTTCTGAGAGAGAATCCTATGACCCTCTCTTAGCTTCTGGTGATTGCCTGAAATACTTGATGTCTTTTGGTTTGTGACAGCAAAGGTTGGTGAATCTCACCCTTCATCTTCACATGGCCTTTTTCTCTGTGTCTCTGTCTCTTCTTTGTATCCAAATTTACTTCTCCTTTAAACTTAAAAAGACATTAGTCATTGGATTTAGTACCTACCCTAAATCCAGGATAATTTCATTTCAAAATCTTTAACTACATCTACAAAGACCTTATTTCCACATTCTGAGATCCTGGATGGACATAAATTTTGGGGGGTGACACTATTTAAGTCACTATACTATCTATAACTGTTGTTTTCAAAACCTTTTTTTCTTTGGTAAAATCCTACACAGAATTCCACTACATAAAATTTGTAAACATTCAGTTGAAATTAGTCCTGGAAATTTCAAATGCTGGGCCTTATCCTCACTTCTGTTAAAAAGAAAACCACATGCCCAAAGTGGTGTCACTTAGGTCAGGCCAAGTCATCAAACCAGGTCTTAAGATATATATCTCAGATTTAAGTCCTTGCCTTCTCCTTTGATCAGTTTCTAGAGATTTAGAGTCATACTCCTCTTCCCGGTACTGAGAGGGAGACCCCCTTACAAATGGAGATTTTCCTTACACATGTAAAGGTCCCTTACAAAAGGGTTAACTTGTACTAGCTTTTCAGAGCTTTTTATGCGTCTGCTGTTTGTTAAAAATAACCAGCTCAAGATAATCCGTATGCCAAAGAGGCGTATTTTGTGGTGACAAATTCTTTCACATTCATGTAACTGTCTTAACTGTGGCTATCTCTCCAAAGTCTGATGTAATATAGTGCTTGCTTTAAGAGATGAATAAATATAAATGAACTAAGGAAAGGAGGAGTTTTATACGGTGAATTAAAATATTAAATTCCCTGTTTTCACAGTAGCAGTTAGTGAAACACCCTAACCAAGTCTTAGCCAGGTATAGTTACGATATTATTTCTTTTATAATCCATTATATGTCCTGCTGCTTTTGATTTTCTTCCATGTATTACGCAGTGATCTTGATCCCACATTGTGCTCAGATTGCAGATTTCTTTCTTTCTTTCTTTTCATTTCTTTTCTTTAGATTTTATTTCTTTATTTGACAGAGAGAGAGGGAGAGAGAGAGAGAACAAGCAGGGGGAGTTGCAGGCAGAGGGAGAAGCCTACTCCCCGCGGAGCAGGGGATACAGGGCTGGATCCCAGGACCCTGGGATCATGACCTGAGCCAAAGGCAGATGCTTAACCGACTGAGCCATCCAGGTGCCCCGGGATTGGAGATTTCTTAAGGAAGTTAATAACAGAAAAGATCAGATCTTTTTTTTTTTTTAAAGATTTTATTTATTTATTTGACAGAGACAGCCAGTGAGAGAGGGAACACAAGCAGGGGGAGTGGGAGAGGAAGAAGCAGGCTCATAGCAGAGGAGCCTGATGTGGGGCTCGATCCCATCACGCCGGGATCACGCCCTGAGCCGAAGGCAGACGCTTAACCGCTGTGCCACCCAGGCGCCCCAAGATCAGATCTTTTTTAACTGCTTTTTTAATTGCTTAGAATTCAGGCATTAAACACAGAAACAGTGCAGAAGATTGTGCTCCTCCAGTGATCTCTCCAGTTCACTTTGGCTTTCTAGGCCTGTTCTGATTGTTCTCACTCTGTCCTGTCCCTTTGTTAAGCATAAATTTTTCTTTCTTGAAATCATGGAAAGAGTCTTATAAACCTAGTCCTTTGACTATACAGATTCCAGTTCTGACTACAAACTGAAAATGCATCCTGTTGAGATTTTGAGCAGAAATATGGATTCCATGGAGCACTAATAAATACACTTAAGTAGTGGTAGTAGTTTAGGGATTTTGTTATTTAGCCATTTTACTCCCCGATCCATGTGGGCTATCCAAGTAAAACTAACACACCAAAGATATAAACTTTAGTTATATTTTTATTACTAGCCACCTAGTTCTTTTTCAACATGAGTGGTGCTGAACCTCAAATGTAATAGTGTAGAGGCGCAAAAATTTTCTCTTCCTCTCCCTCTAGGTTCTTTGGCTGGTCTAATAATTAAATTGATATAAGACAGATTAGCAGGAGAAAACCAAACAGAAGTTTATTAACATGTATTCTTCCTGTACGTGTGGGAGAAACCCAGGAAAACTGAATAACTCCCCAAAATGGCCCAAGCCACCCCCTTAAGTGTCATTTAAAACTAAAGAAAAAAGAAGCTGTTGGGGGTGGGGAATCAGTTATAGGGCTGGGGCGGTGGGGGGTTGGAGGGGTGACTAGGAAGAGCAGAGTAAACAAGGGTAAAAGGTTGTTATGCAAATTTAAGTCCCAGCCTTCTGCATTGATCAGAGTTTTTAGAAATTTAGTCATTCTTCTCTTCCTGGTACAGAGAGGAAGACACCCTTATAAATGGAGATTTTCCTTATACATGTAAATGTGCCTTACAAAAAGGCTAACTTTTACTTGGCTTTTAGAGCTTTTCCTGTATTTGCAGTTTGTTAAAAATAATCAGCCTAATATGGTCTTTATGCCAAAGAGACGTATTTTGAAGTGGCAAATTCTGCTCCGCTATAATAGTTAATATTATACTCAGGTATCCTTTTTCTCATATTAACAGCCCTCCAACTCCAAAATGCTCTATGGTCTCTAGATAAATTTTGGTTTTTAGTAGTATGAAGTTACTGAAACGTGGACTATCCACTGTACTCTGAGCCCCACCTAGTGGCAACGGATATTTCAGAAATGATGTTTGTGTTCTTTTGAGGTTGGCTGACTGTGCTAAAAGCTGGAGAAAGAACAAAGTGAGGTGTTGAGATCCAACTGTTATTAATTTGGTGCTAAAATTGTCACAGAGTACTTGAAAACAGATTCTCAAAATCTATATTCTTAAGTTCCATCAGTGAGGCAGAAATTTAGCAAAGAGTGATGGGCAAAAAAAGAAGGTAAAATGGAGAAGAAGGTGAAAAAAAAAAAAGTAAAACATATGTGAGGAGCCCTAAGTGAGGTTTAAAGGCAGAACAAGAAAACAAAAAACAAGAGAAAAGAAAACAAATTAGTAAGAAATTTAATGGATCTAGTGTCGTGAGTGGCAGTCTAAACATATGGAGAGGACTAAAAGAACCACATTTTGAATAACTTTTCTGTTTCATATACCTTAAGCTTAATTTAAGCCTCACAGATACTTAATGAGGCATGTATCATCATCCTTAAAAGAAAAAGAATCATGAAGGAATTAAGGAAGATGCTTATGGTGCCTAACTCATTTTGATTTGTTTCTTAAATTCAGTCTCATTCTGTAACCCGTACCAGGAAATCACTAAAGGAAATCCTATTTTCTGTACTAAAACACTGATTCTCAAACTCAGCTGCACATTGGAATCACCTAGGAAGCTCTAAAACATACTCATGCCTGAGTCTCACTGTAAAGGATTTCAATTTAATTGGTCTGAGGAGTGTGGCCTGGTAATCTGGATTTTTAAAGCTCCCTGGGTGATTCTAATGTGTATTAAAGTTTGAGGATGACTCTAGTCGAGTCTTGACTTTCCTGTCAGTTACACAGTTCAGTAGGTTCCTAAGAAATTTAAAAATTTTATCAACATTGGACCTTTTAATTTTTCTTTTGTTTTTAATTTTTTAAAAATTTTATTTATTTATTTGAGAGTGCATACAAGGGGGGTGGGCAGAGGAAGAGGGAGAAGCAGACTCCCCGCTGAGCAGGGAGCCCACCCGCCCCCAGTGCTGGATCCCAGGACCCAGAGATCATGACCTGACCCAAGTCAGACACTTAACTGACTGAGCCACCCAGGTGCCCCGTATCTTTTAATATTTCAAATGCAAGTCATTTAATGACTTTAGGAAAGAAGAGTTTTTGTTCCAGATCATTCGTGTCAGAAAGTTTGTACTTTTGAGAATTCATAAGAGTTAACAGGAATGTCAGTTCTCTCTCCTTTTCTCAATATCCAGAGGCCACTCCTGTTTGAAATTTTCTCTGGTAAAATGACTTGTGTATCTCTGTCATCACAAGGGGCAGAAGACACTACCTATGCTTCTCTTAGGACAGTTTTCTGTGTGGTGACATGGCATATATCTGAAGCTGCCACCCTGACAGCAGTTTCCGCTTCTTCAAGCTTCAAGGCTTTTCACATACCCTTGGCAGTCAATTAGAGAGTACCATTGCCCTCTTCTGTTGAAATGTAGGGTTAAAAAAAATGTTTCTTCAACCATTCCCTATACCCAGCTATTTTGTATTAAATCAGTTTTGTCCTCCGGAGACTTATTAATTGAGATAAAAAATAGAGTGGGATTATTTAGAAATTGTGGCCTACTTTCAGAGTGTCATCCTCTGATGAGCTATTTAATGTCAAACACGTGTATTTTTCTTGAGGCCCAAATTTGGTCAAGTTGTTTGCTGAGCATACACCTGTATTTAGTTATCTTTGGGCTTTTTTTTTTCTTTTTGGTCTCTTAAACAAACTGATTCATGTCCTAAGCCTCAGCAGTTTGTTTTTCATGCACACAAGACTTGTAAGTTCTGTGCTTTCAGTTAGGATTGCCACTTACTCTCTGCTATACTCTGCTTACTCCCGCAGAGAGTACCACATACCTCATACAACAAAATGATTGTACACAAGAAAAACCTGTTTCAAAATTTCAGAACAGGAGTCAAAGAGATTTTCTACAGCCTGAAAATATTATATGATCATGAGTATTCCTACAAGTTATCAAAGCAACAATGAAAAAGTTATAAAGTTGTATTTAGAATATTTCACTTTTAGTAGTCTCTTTACAAGAATTTTGGTTGGTATGGTCAAGCAGTAAGTAAAAAATAAATTCTTTTATAAAATAAAAACCAAATCCCATTTTTTAATAATTCCTCTTTTTTTTAATGATTTTATTTATTTATTTTAGAGATAAAGAGAGCATGGGGGGAGATGCAGAGGGAGGGGGACAAGCAAACTCTGTGCTGAGCATAGAGCCCAAGGCGGGGCTCAGTCCCACAACCATGAGATCATGACCTGAGGGGGGGGGGGGGGAGTCAGACGCTTAACCAACTGAGCTACCCAGGTGCCCCTAATAATCATTATTTCAAAAGCAATGTTGATGTTTTTATTTCAAGAAGGTAATCAAATATTCAAGATATATGTATTACATATCTTTGTATTTCTTTTACTGCTATTAGATACAAATTGAATACTATACAAAGTAGTGTGTGTGTGATTTGGTGCCATTATAACTGTTGTGGAGAAACAGACACACATCCACATACACATAAGAAAGCCAGCAAAAGAGCGATTAGTGACTGTATGAGTATATGGGAGGTGCTATACTATCATGATATTGTCTTTAAAATATCTAATAGCTAGCATTTATGAGCACATTCTAGGCATTAAATTAGTATTCATTTTTCGCTAAGGGGAAACGTAGATTTTCTCTTAGAATTGAAATCATTTTCTGGTATTTAACTAATGACATTATATTAACCAGTCAATTCATTCCTTCTCTGTTATGTATTTATTGTTAATTTTCAACACAACTCTTTGATTTATTTATGCCCTTCCTCCTTCAATAAAGGATTTGACATGAATGTACATTATTAGATACATTGAGATGCATGTGTATTTTTGAAGGGTAATTTGGAAAGCAGTATTGATTTGAAAGGGTAAATAAGAAGAATGGGAAGTAACTCAAAGCACTTAAAAGAAATAAGTTGAAGATGAGAAAACAAATGCCTTTTATATAATAAAATAAGAAATACGGCTAATGAAAGTAAAAACTGCCAGTACCCACATTTCCATTGCACGGTGGTTTATGTGATTGGGTTTTTAGGTTTAATGCTGCTACCATATTGCACTTTGACTTTGGGAAAGTCAATAAACCTTTTTTGTCCTGTTTTCACCTTAGATACAATATGTTTGCATTAGATAAGTAATTTTGAAGTTTTCTTTTTTTTTTTAAGATTTTATTTATTTATTCGACAGAGATAGAGACAGCCAGCGAGAGAGGGAACACAAGCAGGGGGAGCAGGAGAGGAAGAAGCAGGCTCATAGCGGAGGAGCCTGATGTGGGGCTCGATCCCAGAACGCCGGGATCACGCCCTGAGCCGAAGGCAGGCGCTTAACCGCTGTGCCACCCAGGCGCCCCTAGATAAGTAATTTTGAATCTGAAGAAGTGACATCCTCTAAATGGGCAAGAACACAGACGCTGGAGTCAGAGGGGATAGTTTGAATTTCATCCCTGAAATTTGCTAGTTGCATGATCTTGTGCTTCTGTTTTCTCTTCTATAAAATGGAGATAGTAATAGTACTTTCCTCATGCAGTTGTGAAAGAGAGTAAATGTGTTAAGATATGTTAGGTGCTTAGGGTAATGTCTAGAACCTAATAATGGCTGCATTATCTACTATCATTGTTATCATTTCAGGCTGTACTCAGCTGAGCCAAATGGCTCCTTAGAGCTCCCTTAGGGGCTCCATTGGGTGAACAGGGGAGAAAAAAAGGGGCTTTTAAGAATATGAGTATACAAAATTAAAGTTTTAAAATAAAATAATATGATTCTGTTAGCATAAAGTATATTCTAAAAATCTATGGGTTTCATTGATTCTCACATTTTGAGTACAAGGACCATTTTTTTAATGCCTTGAATTTTAAAATGGCATCCTCTACAAGAGAGTAGTTAAATTTTTAGCATAAATTCATTAAAACAATACAATGATTTCAGTAAAAACTTTCAATAAATTTGCATGTATTTGGATAACTGGTAGGAATTTGCTATTTTTTTCCCCAAGACAAGCTGTTGATTGGAAGGACTTAAAGTATTTTGGAGACGGTATGAAAAATTCTGTTATGGTAATCAGTAGACTTCTTGAAGGGGAAGATCTGAGATCCCAAAACTTTCTTTTCCATAAGATTCAAAGTTAAAAACACTTGTTATAGTGAGCATGGTTGTCCCTGTCTGAGATCCTTAAAGTAACATCTCCACAGGCTTGTATGTTAGTTAAGATTTCAGTAGATGTGTAACAGATGAATATCAAAATCTCAGCAGTTTAAAACAATGAAATCTATTCTTCATTCACATAATAAGCAACGTGGGTATTTCTGGTCATATAATCTCCTATAACTGGTGATTCAGAATCCAGCCTCCTGCAATTATATGGCTTCCTTATCTTTAAAATGTGAATTCCAAGTCCACCTTGGGTACCAATATCCAGACAGCAGAAACGGAAAGAGAGAACATGTAGGACCACATAGAACAAGGGGCATATATCATGTCTTCTGATACTCCGTTGGCCAGAAACCACTTACAGGCACAAATTTACATTTACAGGAATCAGGGAAAAAGGAGAATAGGGATTAGTAAACAGCCATCCAATGTCTACTAGAAGATAAAGGTTTTATTTGTTATGATTTTGGTGGTAATACAGGAAGAATGTGAATTATGGTTCAGTGAAGTGATAGAAAGTATCACATCCTAGATCTCCTAGGGGAAAGGATTGCATTCTGGTGAAAGGGTTATGTGAATTCATTTAAAGAGCTGAAAATTTGAGTCCTTAGGTCAATTTTGATGTAGAATACCTACCCCCATGGCTGAGCTTACTCTGTGACCCTGAACTTGAAGAACCTTGGAAGGCCCAGTCAGTGATGATAGGGAAACAGTCTTAAGACAAAGGACCTCTTTGGAT
Source organism: Ursus arctos (assembly GCF_023065955.2). Taxonomy (NCBI): domain Eukaryota; kingdom Metazoa; phylum Chordata; class Mammalia; order Carnivora; family Ursidae; genus Ursus; species Ursus arctos. The sequence goes on along the minus strand of NC_079873.1, from coordinate 28,719,816 downwards.
CTCCCAGATGTTCACTAGAATGTAAGTCCTCCCTCTGGCCAACCAGCTGCCAGTGGTGGTCACAGAGTGTTTCTGTCACATCTGAGTTTTTACTACAGTAATGGGTGAAAGCCACCAATATTTACCCTTTGATGCAAATCAAAGCTGTCTGTAACCTTCTTGGCTTTATCATGGTGTTCAGGGGGAAGCAAAGACATTATCGTGATAATGAGAAGGGATGCTGAATTGTTTACTAAGAATTTAAATGATTATGTGCTTTTATTTTTTTTCCTACTGTGGGCAAAGTGGGACATAACAAATACAGTTATTTTATTGATCACAAAATCATCTGCAGATATTTGAACAATTTGTTTATTTGTGTAGATATAGAATTTATCAGTATAATGATAGGAGCAGATATGGACTAATGTACTCATTGCACTAATTCCAAAGCACTCATGGATTTCTTGGGATTAGAATGGAGATTGCTGAGATGGTGAAATCATATTAAATTATGTCATGGTTCCTCTGTGTAAGAATTTTTCTCAAAAGGCAGAAAAGCCTAAGGTGTGATAAAATGATGAAAATAGGTAAGAAAGTAGGTTTGTGATTCTAATGGTTCTTCTGATTTTCACATATGAAAGGCTATCTTAGATCAAGTCAAATTCTAGGAATGTGGGGAAATTGCAATGAGACCAGTTTGAACAGTTTCAGTTGGTTTACTGAGATCTTTTTGGAACCAATGGATTCCAAGGAGAAAGTGGCAATATTTTAGATACTTCTAGAAGATTAGATAACTTTGTAACTGCATCAGATTATTTTACCCCATCTGTTTCTCTGGTTCATCCAGTTGAAATGCATAGTAGGATTTGTAAATGGGTTTTAACCAGAAAAGTAGCAAGTTTGTTGTGTCCGTTAGAAAGTTTTGTCCTTTCATTGCTTTCCTTATTTCATTCTTAAATTATGTACAATAGACTGTTACCTTCACTGATGTAGAGCTAGAATGAAGATTTCACAGAAAGACAAATACTGTATGATCTCACTTATATGTGGAAAATAAAAGAGTCACTCTTGTATAAGCACAGCAGGATGGTGGTTGGCAAGGGCTGGGGCACGGGTAAGGGGAGGAGGAAGAGGGGAGGTGATGATAAAGGGTACAAAGTTTCAGTTATGTAAGATAAATAAGTTCTGGAAATCTATACAGCATAGTGCCTATAGCTAACAACACTGTACTGTATACTTAAAACTTGTGAAGAGGGTAGATTTTATGTTGAATGTTCTTCCACATAGAAAAAATTATAATAAAGGGGGTAGAAGGAAACTTTGGGAGATGATAAATGTTTATGTTTGTGGCTTTGATGGTAGTGATGGTTTCATGGGTTGATACCTATCCCTATACTCATTGAGTTGTATACATTACATATGTACAGCTTTTTTATGTCAATTATACATCAATAAAGTGTTTTCTTTTTAAGACTAGTCAAGTGCAGTAGTGAGAAGGGGGAAGAGTAGAACAAGGAGTTTGATCTATAACTGATTGTGAACTATCAGTTGACATAACTCACTACCTTTGGAGCAGTCAATAAAGTGTTTTGCTTTTTTTTAAAGATTTCACATGTCTTTTAAATTTTGTGCCATATTTTGCATTTTTACCTTTGAAGTCCTAGAAGTTTAGTGTGGAGTGATATTAAGGTATCCTTTTAACTTTACAAAAAGAGTTACCTTAATACTGTAATTTAAGGTTTTCTAATATACTTTTTTTTTTTAAAGATTTTATTTATTTATTTATCAGAGAGAGAGAGAGTGCGCACAAACCGGGGGAGTGCAGGCAGAGGGAAAAGCAGGCTCCCCGCCGAGCAAGGAGCCTGATGTGGGGCTCGATCCCAGGACCCTGGGATCATGAGCTGAGCCGAAGGCAGACTCTTTTTTTTTTTCAATAATAATTTTTTATTATGTTATGTTAGTGACCATACAGTACATCCCTGGTTTTTTATGTAAAGTTCCATGATTCATTATTTGTGTATAACACCCAGTGCTCCATGCGATATGTGTCCTCCTTAATATCCATCACCCACCTATCCCAATCCCCCACCCCCATCCCCTCTGAAGCCCTCAGTTTGTTTCCCAGAGTCCATAGTCTCTCGTGATTCATTCCCCCTTCTGTTTACCCCCTCTTCATTCTTCCCGAAGGCAGACTCTTAACCAACTGAGCCACCCAGGCGTTCCTCTAATATCATTCTTAATAATAAAATGTTAATACTTAAACATCTTTCAGGTATAAGGCATTGTGTCTTAATTCTAGATAAAAAAATACTTCTCTTAAAAAATAAAACTATAATGAATGAGAAAACCCTCTGTCTACATATGTCTTTTTAATCATGGGGTATAAATTCACTTTTAGTGCACAGGTGGGAAGTTTAGGAAATCATGTAAATTCACAGTTGCTGTTTTGTTCAGGGTCCAGAGCAGGCTTTCTTGCATTTGTTCTAAAGGAGATGGAAAGATGGTAACTTTATTGGTGTGACAGTGAAGAATCTAAGTCTATGCCATGCTTTTGACATTTGTTCAATGTTTCGTTTAACTTAAGCTGGAAAATCAATCTTCCCCCTCAGAATTGAATCTCAGCAAGTCTTTAGATGAGAAAAGAATCACTAGACCACCCCATCTTCTTTATAGACTTCTGAGTGTATTTGTTATCTTTTACTGCGTTTATTTTATTCACTGGGGGAAGTCTGTTATAAATTCGATGGTCCCCACTCCTCAATCAAAACTAACAGTGTTATGAATTCAGCATGAATTTGTACTCTTGGTACAGGAAAGTCTAACAATTATTAGTGTTCTTGAGAGTAGTCAGTTCAATTCAATCAATTCAATTTAAGTGTCAATGTAAGTATTTAATGTTTATTAAATGTCAGGCATATTAATAGATGATAAAGATATAAAATTAACATATTTAAAAGAATCTATGTGTCACTGGAGTATAACAAACAATTGAGCTACAAAGAGGTAATGTATGTGTGTAGTTACAGTTTTGAGGAGAAAGTTATTTGACTGGGAGAGAAAATAGGTTTCAGTGATGAGACCATTTATGTATTTGGGTTTCAAAGGATGAAGAGGAGTTTTCTAAGTGAGTAAAAGGGTAAACTATTTTTTCTTTCTTTTTTTTTTTAAGATTTTATTTATTTGACAGAAAGAGACACAGCGAGAGAAGGAACACAAGCAGGGGGAGTGGGAGAGGAAGAAGCAGGCTTCCCACTGAGCAGGGAGCCTGATGTGGGGCTCTATCCCAGGACTCTGGGCAAAGGCAGATGCTTAACGACTGAGCCACCCAGGTGCCCCAGAAAATATTTTCAATAGTGAGAAAGAAACTGCTAACAGTTGTAAAACAGCAAAGATAATAGATTTTAATTAGTGATTTATAGGGGGAAGAAGAGATTAGCTACATTGACAGACGACGGCCAGAAATGGAGACCTTTTATAACATGTATGGGAGATGGACTTTATCTTCAGAGCAATGGAAAGACATTGGAATTTTTAGGCAGATAATTGATGATCAAATTTGCAATTTAGAAATAAGTTTGATAGTATTATTGAAGGTAAATATGAGGGGCAAGGGTTGAGATGGGGGGGCAGATATGAAGGGAGGGCAGCCTAGGTTAATGATGACAAGGATTTGAATCAAGGCAATGAATTTGACTAAAATGGACTTCAAGAGATATCTAGAAAGCAAAATTGACTAACCTGGTGATATATTGGGTAAAGGGAGAAGTAGGAAGGGGGTGATGTGAGGTAAAGGCAGGAGTCAGGATTACTCCTGCATTTCTGTCTTTGCTTACTGGACAGAGGTACCAACAACAAATAACATCTAATTTTGAAGACATAGGCTTTAGCCTAAGAGGGAGCATGACTGCTTATGATTAGAACAGTAGGCAAGTTACTTGAGGATTCAGATAGACTTATAAATCTATGTAAATTTACATACAGAAACACATGAACTTATAGCCCCAGAAGTTTGGTGTTCCCTGACTTGAGCTCAGTATCCATAGGCTCTGGGTTCCTGGACTATTTTGGCCTTATTTATGTACTAACTCTGGAACAGATAACATGGTATAGGTCTCGTCATTACAGAATCCTATATATTGGCCTTAATGGTTCAAATAGGAGTCATTAATATCTCTTTACACTTAGTTCTTTCACATTTTGGCTTTCCTTCTGAATGTTGCAGTGTAGGCCCATTAGTTTTTCCTCTAGATAGTAATCTTGCTGCTTTAGTCTTTGATCACTTGTTTGGTTAATATCTGAAGACTTCTGAAGATGTTTCTTCTTTACTCCTCATTTAGGAGATAGGAAGTGCCTCAGAAAGTCTGGAGGTTGACAAGAATATCACTCTAAATTGAGTTGGAGGGGAAGGGGTTGAAGATGAAAAGTTGCCTACTTTTAATCAGTTAGATTCAAGCACTTGAAAATTTGGCCCATCTGTTGTTTATGACTTGGTGAAAAAATGGGGTGTGTCTGAGCAGATTTGGCTGTTCAAGAATTTCTTTTACTGACTCAGTCTAAGGAAGCTTCTGAACAGATTCTATGACTCAAAAGGAGAATTAAAATAAACAAGGGATTGCATTCCCCATGAATATGGGTAGAAGGAGTTCTGTGGTTTTAGAACTATAAGAAATGATCAAGGCATATGCTTCAGTTATCTGTTGCAGTATAACAAACCACTCCAAAACTCAGTGGTAGAAACAACAGAAACCATGTCGTTTCAGTCAGGATTTTATACATTAAGAATAAAAACAGAACATCCTGGGGAAGACTTAACCTCTGCACCATCATGACTGGGGCCTTATCTGTGGTGGCTTGAATGCTTGGGGATTAGATGACTTGATGGGGTCATAGGTCTGGGAGCCGTGATTCTTGCCAAGTTTTTCTTTATGTAACATCTTTTGGGGCTGGAATGTCCAAGTTAGCATCTTCATTCACTATCTGGGGTCTGGGCTGGACTGGACTAGCTGGAAAAGCTGGGGCTGGTGTATCTCTCTATGAAACGATTCCATGTAGTTTAGGATTCTTTATAACCTGGAAATCTCAAAGTAGTTGAAATTCTTACCTAATGAGTGGCTTTGCCTAGAGTGAACATTCCAAGAGCCTTGGATAGAACCATCTAAGTCTTCCTATGACCTAGCCTCAGACGTACGGAAACACCTTTTCTGTTGTACTCTGTTGATTAAATAAGTCACTGGGTCAGCCCAAATTAAAGAGAGGGACATCAGACTCTACCTTTCAATGGGAGGAGTGGTGAAGATTTTATGGTTAGAGTTAATATGCTATATAGCACAAGATGAAAAAGTCTTACGATGATGACTTTTTAATTGAAGTAGAAATTAACCTCTCCTTCTGTTGTCTGAGGTGCAGTTCTCTGTGGCTGAGAAAAAAAAGGGAGGGCATACAATTTGAAGTTCTTTGCATTCAACCTGATTTTTAAGATAATGGATTAAGGATCTTTTTTATTATGTAATAGCTTTCCCACAGCAGAGACTAATAATAGCATTAATAGCTATTTACTGAGCAACTGTAATTGCTAGACACTCTGCTTGTGCTTATTTGATCTCAAGTCCTGTGCAAAATAGGTATTATTAGTCTCATATTGCAGATGAAGACATTGAAGCTCAGGCAAATTAAGTAATTTTCTCAAAGTTATAGTAATAAAGAATGTATTTAGATTTGGACAAGGTCTATAAGGTTGTTTTTGATGTTCCCACTGTACTCTGCTATGTTTAAAGAAAACAGTTTCAGGTATCATTACACAGAGGTGGCAAAAACTCAGTGAACCGAAATGTTTGAATGATGTTTGATGATTTTTATGCAAAACATTTTTGTGCCATTTTTGTGCCATTTCAGTTTTGCTTTGGAGTTAGTCTGGAATATTGTTGTTTTAACCATTAATAAAAAAAAGTAATTTTTAATCAAGAAGTGAACATAATTAAAGTCTGATAAGATATTTAAGGTTTTATTCCCATCAGAAGGATGGGTTGAGAGGTTGAAATCTTTGAGGCAGAAAATGAAGATAAATATGCATGTCTCATGGAATCCACCAGAATTGGTTCTTTGATACAAATACTTGTTTTGAATCTAAATGTGAAACTCTGATCAACTGAAATCAAAACGTTTCCATTTACATAGGCTTGACAGTTGGGGATTATTTCCCTTTCTTCCTTATGCTTACATCTAATTATGGAAATAAAAATGTATGTATTTAACAAGGTCTCATACTTCTGATTTCCTTTTTTCCTGGTTCTGTCCAGATTTAGACCTTTCCTAGCTTTTCTGTTACTGTTGCGTCAGTGAATAATTTGCTTCTAGGCTTTCTCCAATTTTGAGTTATCTTACACTGTTCTCTGAGTCATGGTCTAGCTCTGTTATTCACAAACATACTACTTCACATATCTGAATATTAATCTCTTTATAAAATCTCACCTTCTGGTATTGTTGTAAGAAATAAAATTATATATACAAGTAACTTTCTGCTTGTTGCCTATATAGATATAACTAAGGATGAATTTTGTGGCTTCAATGATAAAACTAATATCACATTTATTTCTCAAAATGAACGAACAGGGAGAACACAAAATGAGCGAGCAACACAAAGGCTTACAATATATGAGTAAAACCAAATCAACAGGTCTTCCATATACAGATTCATAGGTTGTGTATTATAAAAACCCAGGGGGCACCATTTATGTAAATAATAAAGTGAATGCTACTTCTAGATATATGCAGTGCATAACCTGTACAACTGTACGTGTAGGCCTGGAAAGCAAGCTTCAGTGCAATCTTCCACTTTCCTTAAACCCGTTAAGGGAGAAGAGAAGAGGATAATGAGCTCAGGGGAGCAGCAGCCCAGGAATAAATCCGAATCAATTGTGGTGAATAATTCTTCTTCTTTTTTTTTTTTTTTTAAGATTTTATTTATTTATTCGACAGAGATAGAGACAGCCAGCGAGAGAGGGAACACAAGCAGGGGGAGTGGGAGAGGAAGAAGCAGGCTCATAGCGGAGGAGCCTGACATGGGGCTCGATCCCGCAACGCTGGGATCACGCCCTGAGCCGAAGGCAGACGCTTAACCGCTGTGCCACCCAGGCGCCCCTGGTGAATAATTCTTCTAATGTACTGTTGGATTCGATTTGCTAGTATCTTGAGAATTTTTGCATCTGTGTTTATCAGGGATATTGGCCTGTAATTCTCCTTTTTAGTGGGGTCTTTATCTGGTTTTGGAATTAATGTGATGCTGGCCTCGTAAAGTAGAAGGAGTTTAGAAGTTTTCCTCCCATTTCTATTTTTTGGAACAAGTTGAGAAGAATTGGTATTAACTCTTCTTTAAATGTCTGGTAGAATTCCCCTGTGAAGCCTTCTGGCCCAGGACTTCTGTCTGTTGAGAGATTTTTGATTACTGATTCAATTTCTTTGCAGGTTATGTGTTCAAATTTTCTGTTTCTTCCTATTTCAGTTTTGGTAGTTTGTATGTTTCTGGGAATTTATCTTTTTCTTCCAGATTGCCTAATTTGTTGGCATATAGTTTTTCATAATCATCTTTTATAATTGCTTGTATTTCTGTGGTGTTGGTTGTGATCTCTCCTCTCTCATTTGTAATTTTATGTATTTGGGTACTTTCTCTTTTCTTTTTTACAAGTCTGGCTAGGGGTTTATCAATTTTATTAATTCTTTCAAGGAACCAGCTCTTAGTGTCTTTGATCTGTTCTACTCTTTTTTTTTTTCCTGTATCATTTATTTATGCTGTAATCTTCATTATTTCCCTTCTTCTGCTGGCTTTAGGTATTATTTGCTCTTCCTTTTCTAACTCCTTTAGGTATAATGTTAGGCTGTGTATTTGAGACTTTTCTTACTTCTTGAGGTAGGCCTGTATTGCACTGTTCCTCCCTCTTAGACTGCCTTTGCTGCGTCCCGAAGACTTTGGACTGTCATGTTTTCATTTTCATTTTCTTCCATGTACTTTTTAAATTTCTTCTTTAATTTCCTGGTTAACTCATTCATAACTTCAGTAGGATGTTCTTTAACCCCCACGTATTTGTGGTTTTTCCAAATTTTTCCTTGTAGTTGATTCCACGTTTCATAGCATTGTGGTCTGAGAATATGCATGGTATGATCTCAGTCTTTTTGTACTTGTTGAGGGCTGATTTGTGACCCAGTATGTGATCTATTCTGGAGAATGTTCCACGTGTACTCAAAAAGAATGTGTTTTCTGCTGCTTTAGGATGAAATGTTCTGAATATATCTGTTAAGTCCATCTGGTCCAGTGTGTCTGAATCAAAGCAATTTTAAACCAAAAATTAAATTTAACCTTCATTTCTTAGGTTCAGTTAAAACATTACTTTTTGTTATTTTTTAAGTATTTAATTCAGTTATGCAAAAATATATCTACAGCTTATATTGATAATGACATCCACTCCAGCCCACCTTCCTCACTTGTATTTCCATATATCCTAGGTGAGTCAGTCTCCTTGTAGGATTTTCCAAGAAATTTCCTAGTTAATAGTCATCTTATTATGCACATGTGAACCGTTTCCATGGTTTCTTTCTAAGTTTATTATTAGAGGAGTTTAAAATAAGTTCATAGCAACATAGAAAGTGAATGTAGACAAACTTTAATCTAACTGTAGACCCTCCTTGCCCTCCCACCACCCAATACTCATAGACTGAGAGGTCATCAGAGATGAACTCATCCATGGGGAGTAGATAAGCAGAAAACCAAGAAAGGAAGGAAATCATGGAACTAATTAAGTTGGGGATGAAGGGGTGGGTAAATGCTCTTTGCTTGGAGAAAAGATAAATTTCCTACTAGAAGAGAAATCTCTTTAAAATGTTTAGCTGTGCGGCGCCTGGCTGGCTCAGTCGGTAGAGCATGTGACTCTTGATCTCGGGGTTAAAAGTTCAAGTCAGTCCCACATTGGGTATAGAGAGTATTTAAAAATAATCTTAGAAATAAATAAGTAAATAAAAAGAAAATGTCTGTGCTAGGGATTTTTAACTCTTTATCACAAATTTTGTTGCATTAGTCAGGTACTCCAAGAAACAACTAGAGTCTGTGTCTTCCTATAGTAAAAAAATTATGGTAGGCAGAGAATATTCCACTTATCTAGTTACAGTATAGCCTGAAGATAGAACAGTTGAATGCTAATTGTAATTTGTGTCTTTATGTGTGTGTGCACAAGTGAGCAAAGCTGTCATTAATACTAACATATATGTTCTCTGACTCTAAAACAATAGTTTAATGGATAAGTGTGGTTGAAAGAACTGATTGACACCTGGAATAAAGTTTTCAGATTGATTACATGTAAAAACGCCTAAGAGGAGATGGGACTGATTGTAACCATCAATAAATTTCAAAACTCACATGAGAATCTTGTTGACAGCAGGGTGTTCAGTATAGAAAATAGTTTCAGCACTGGCACTATCTTCTACGGTTCAGTTTATACCAAATATCTGTGCCAAGATAGTGTAATGTGGTGGAATGAAAACTGAACTTGTAATCTGGACATGTGCATTAGGTTCCAGTTGAGTTCTTACTACTGGTACTGTCTTGGAGAATTATAGCTCTGGGGCTAATATTCTTTGTCTTTAAATGATTTCTAAATATCTTGTGGGCTCAAAATTTCTGTGATACTCTGATCTGATTTTATCATTGTAGGGATACCATATAGAGGAAGATAGATTTAATTTATTTTTTTAAAGATTTTATTTATCTATTTGACACAGAGAGAAATAGAACACAAGCAAGGGAAAACAGCAGGCAGAGGGAGAGGAAGAAGCAGCCTCCCTGCTGAGCAGGGAGCTGGATGCAGGGCTCGATCCCAGGACCCTGGGATCGTGACCTGAGCTGAAGGCAGACACCTAACTGACTGAGCCACCCCAGTGCCCCAGGAAGATAGATTTATGTATGTATCAGTGGGTGGGTGGAAAGATGAATGTGGGTGTATATATAGATACATACATATATACATAAAAAATACATGTATATATATGTGAATATGTGTGCATGTATATACACACATGCAGTTATTTCCATGTGTATGTGTGTATTTAGAGTGACCAGATTCTTCTGGTCATAATTTTCCTTTGCAAACATGAAACATTTTGGCTTGTTAAAATGACAGTAAATCATCCTCTATTATTGAAGAGGTAAGGCCTCTTTTTTTTTTTTTAAAGATTTTATGTATTTATTTGAGGGAGAGAGAGAGAGCACAAGCAGGGGAGAGGGAGGAGCAGGCTCCCCACCTAGCAGGGAGCCCGATGTGTGGCTTGATCCTAGAACCCTGGGATCATGACCTAAGCCCAAGGCAGACACTTAATTGACTGGGCCACCCAGGTGCCCCGAGGTAAGGCCTCTTAACAACAAATAAGACTTGAAACAGACTTTCAGGTTATGAAAAATACTATTAAAATAATTCACAAATATTCATATGCATGTATTGTGAAAATGCTTCTTAGTGGATGCAAATGTAAAGGGTGAATAATAAAAGTATCATGAATATATCCACAAAGAATTCTAATATTAAAAATGTACTCAGCATTGCTGACTGACTATCAGGAATCCAACTTTGATAAAATAATAACTTCCAGTTTTGTTATGTAGTATACATAATTCAACATAGCACTGGAAGTCCTAGCCACAGCAGTTAGACAACAAAAAGAAATGAAAGGCATCCAAGCTGGCAAAGAAGAAGTAAAACTTTCACTATTTGCAGATTACATGATATTCTATATAGAAAACCCGAAAGTCTCCAACATAAACAGTGCTAGAACTGGTGAATGAATTCATTAAAGTTGCAGGATAGAAAATCAATGTACAGAAATCTGTTGCATTCCAATAATGAAGCAGCAGAAAGAGCAATTAAAGAATTAATCCCATTTACAATTGCACAAAAACAATAAGATACCTAGGAATAAACTTAACCAAAGAGGTGAAAGACCTATACTCTGAAAACTATCAAACACTGATGAAAGAAACTGAAGATGAGACAAAGAAATGGAAAAACTTTGCATGCTCATGAATTGGAAGAACAAATATTGTTAAAATGTCTATCTACCCCAAACAATGTACATGTTTAATGCAATCCCTATCAAACTACAAACAGCATTTTTCACAAAGCAAATCTAAAATTTGTATGGAACCACAAAGGACCCCAAATAGCCAGATCAACCTTGAAAAAGAAAAACAAAGCTGGAGGCATCACAATTCCAGACTTAAGTTATATTGCAAAGCTGTAGTGATCAAGAGAGTATTGTAGTGGCACAAAAATCAACCCATAGATCAATGGAACAGAATAGGAAACCCAGAAATGAACCCACAACTATGTGGTCAACTAATCTTTGACAAAGCAAGAAAGAAAAATGAATAATCCCATTAAAAAATGGGCAGAAGACACGAATAGACATTTTTCCAAAGAGGACAACAAATGGCTAACAGACATGAAAAGATGCTCGACATCACTGATCATCCAGGACATACAAATCAAATCTACAAGGAGATATCACCTCACACTTGTCAGAATGGCTAAAATCAACAACACAAGAAACAACAGGTGTTGTTAAGGATGGGGAAAAAGGGAACCTTCTTGCACTGTTGGTGGGAATGTGAACTTGTGAGGTCACTGAGAAAAACAACATGGAGGTTCCTCAAAATGTTAAAATAGAACTACCCTATGATCCAGCAATTGTGCTACTAGATATTTACCTAAAGAATACAAAAACACGCACCTGTATGTTTATAGTAGCATTATTTACAATAGCCAAATGATGAAAACAGCTCAAGTGTCCATTGTCTGATGAATGGATAAAGAAGTGGTATATATATGCAATGGAGTATTTCTCAGCCATAAAAAAGAATGAAATCTTGCCATTTGCAACAACATGGATGGAGCTAGAGGGTATTACGCTAAGTGAGATAAGTCACTCAGAGAAAGACACATACTATATGATTTCACTCATATGTGGAATTTAATAAACAGAGGGGGAAAGAAGAGACAGAGAGAGGTAAATCAAGAAAGAGTTTCTTAGCTTTAGAGAAGGAACTGATGGTTACCAGAGGGGAGGTTGATGGGGGTGGGTGAGTGAAATAGGTGATGGGGAGTAAGGAATGCACTTGTTGTGATGAGCACTGGGTGTTGTATGGAAGTGGTGAATCAGTATATTGTACACCTGAAACTAATATTACCCTGTATGTTAACTTACTGGAATTTAAATAAAAACTTTAAAAAGGGAGGTATGAGTGATTAGAAAGAGGATATTGGGAAAGAAATCATGATTTAAGATTATTTTTTAAAATCTAGTATATTTTGAGGATTGCTATAGAAGAAGAGCCTGTTAAATACTTTGAAAATTTGTAAAGTGTATTTTCATTAGCTCATCAGCTGAAATATGGTGGAATCCCCATAGCAGCTCATCTTTCATATTTTTCTTAAGTGACAACTTCTTGTTGTTGAAATTGTTTCTGAAGCTAACTTTTTTCTTTATCTTTTAGATTCTACTGAAATTATTTATGGGTATTTACCACTAAGCACTTCAAGATGTATTAAGTTATTTAGGCATCCATAATAAATTTCAGAGGGAATGTAGCACAGTTTTAGCATGGACATGCATTTTGAAAAGCACAGTTAGCTGTCCAAATCAATTTAGAAAAAAAAAATCCTAATTTTAACTATTTCTCATAAAAAAAACATTCAAGGGAACTAAGTTCCCTTAAAAATGAACATTCTTCAAATCTCCATCCCTTTATCCAATTTTCTTTTATTCCACAGTATTGCAGAATTTCTCACACAGAAATCCCCAATTATATCCAGCACTGTTACCTTGGCTTTTCCCTTATTCTTTACTACAGATCTTCCATTATTTTCTTATGAAGATAGTCTTCATGTCTCTCCTCCCAGTCATTTCATTTATATTTCAGAAAGGAAGACAGGATAAACTGGATCAGAAATGACACAATTTGGGGGGCAAGTTTGGGAAGTGGGAACACTTCCAGATTAATTTTTTTGTGTGTCCTATAAAGTGTTATAATGATTTTATGCTATATTTTGGCCTTATCTACTACATTTTAACCTCATTGAGGACAAAGATTATGAATTTTGTAACTTTGTAGCTGCCACCTCATCTAGTCATGGAGGAAATGGCCAATTATTTAGACATGACAAAGACTTGAGATCCTTCAAGGCTTTTCCATCTAAGAACAGAGGTTTTTGACAAAGTAAGACCAGTAGGATGGCCATCTATTTTGTAAATTAAGTGTTGTTGGAATACAGCCAGGCCCACTGATTTAGTGCATGGCTGATTTCAAAGGCAAAGTTGATTAGTTGCCACAGAGACCAGAATTGGCAAGCCTAAAATATTTGCTATTTGGCCTTTAAGAAAAAGTTTGCCGACCCTTGCCTTAGAAAAAAAATTCTAAACTCCTCAGCTTGCTTTAAAAATATTTGTTAAATTTGTCCAGTATCTCATTCCTCCTTACTATTTTGAGGATAATTTCTACTTTTGTGTGGTCATTGCAATGAGAAGACCCCAGCTCATGCTTGATCAAAGCTTCATTGAATATGGAGCAAAATGCTGCAATGATGAGAGATGTCTTGGATTATTTCATAGCAGTTATGTTGGTAGTATAATGCCTCTTGGTCAGTAACATTCTGGCCATATTGTTCCTGTTAAAGGAGGACTCTCTAACTTCCTCTTCTGTCATCTGCCAAAATGTTCTGGTTTTCCTCTAGCTCCACAGCAGTACTATGAACCCTTATGTTCTTCCCCAAGTTCCCTTGAAGCCAAGGACAGATTTGGTTTCCATTATTTGCTACCAGAAGCATCCTCACAATACATTTGGTATAAATATGCTAATTTTGTACCTGCTTACAGCTATTGTTCAGGCACAACTCTGGGAAGTGCCATTCACATTGATATCATTATGAATGGCACTTTTTGGAGTTGTGCAGTGCCTAACCTTCATAGCTGTAAAAGACTGCCTTGTATCTGCTTTTCTTTCCAGCTCTTCTTCAGTTGTCTTACATCCATGCTTTACAACTGAGTCAATTCCAACTACTTTTACTATCCACACAGGCCATGGTATGACTTGGTCTTTTTGCGATCACTTTCTTCTCATTGCAAATGTAGACTCTTCATAGTTTCTTCATCTGACAAAGTCCTTTATCCTTTAATGCTCTTCTCAGATATCACCTCTACTATAAAACTTTTCCTGTCACATCATTTTCCTGCCCCTCACCCTAGGCATTCATAGTAAATGACTTTATCAAATGTATGCATGACACTTTGTATATATTTCTATCAAGTCATCTCATGATGGTTTTGTTAGTCTTCTGTACTAACCTGCATGCACTTTGAGCAAATGAATTTGTCTAATTGTGGCATGGTCGAGCAGACCCTGGCATATAGCAGATGCTTAAATGTGGACTCTTGATTGTATTCTTTAACACTCATAATTCCCTGAATGAGTCAAATTATTTAATACTTTGAGTTTTCAATCCCCCATTATCACATGTAGCCAAATGCAGCAATAGTCACTTCTTTCTACCATTTACCAGTGTCAAGTAAAAAGTCCCAACGTAGTAAGGGGAGACTTTATTCAAAAAGATAATTGCAAGGAGGGGTCTATTGCAATAGAGGGAGAGGACTTTGCCAAAGGGAGAACATTGTGACCATAGGATCTGCAAGTCTCTCAAAGGTTAGGCAAAAAGGGGTTTTCTTTTATTGGGAGGAGTAAACAAGGTTAGAAAGAATGTGGGCAAGTGGGAGAAGAGAGTGGCTTGATTGGATAGTAGATCAGAGAATATTTTACCCAGCCTGTTCTCAGGAGAGATTATATATTGATTCAGGCTGACAGTAAGTCAGAGTTCTGGAGCCTGGAGAAAGGAGTGAAATTTTAACTAAAGTTTGATTAACAAACATTTTGTCCTAAATGATTAGTGGGAACAACAGTTCAGCTGGTAATTTAGGAGGCAAAAAAATAGGAATTTGGAGGATCGTTGTCTGGCCTTGCTGTAGATAAACAAGAGGAGGCAGCTGTGAGTCTTAGTAAGTCCAACGGGGAAGGGTAGTTCTTTACAATAAGCCGTTTTCCACAGCACATAGGACAGAGGAATATTTTAACTTTTGCTGTTTTCCAGGATTACAGGGCTCAGGTAAAATAAACATTGTCACCAATGATAAAGTTTTCAGTATCGAAAGACAAAATTAGATCTACATAAAACTTTATTTTCTTTTCCAGTGGTCATCACAAAGCTACTAATGTATCCACTTGCTAAATTCAGTTCCTTCTTATTTTAGAAAGTTCCCCAAGTTAAATAAGTCAAAGACATTTTAATAAAAAGCAAAATATTGCTTTCTGCCGTAAATCAGAGTATGGGCTTAGTATCAGAGAATTCTCATTCCTTTCAAGCTGAAAGTCACCTTCATTCACTTGATAAGACTGTAGAGGGCACAATTATACTGGAACAAAGCTTGCATGAAAGACTGAGAACTTTAGTCTTGAATGAAAGACTGAGAACACACCTAGGTAACAACCTGAATGTGGGCTGTCAGTGATTCATACCTGCCTTTCAGAACAAAGATTTTTAAAAATCTTTTTAAAAGAAGGTTTTCTTATTTGTCACTCTACTTTCTTTTTAATTAATCCTAATTGCATTTCATGTGGGAAATGTGTTTGAAGAGGTGGAGTTATAAATGAGTCCAGCATTATTGTTATATTCCCCTGCACTAAGATGTCATTGTAAGGCTAAGGCAAGGAAGTTAAAGATAATAGATTAAGAGAAAACTGCTGAGAAAATGAGCAAGCCATGTAAAAAAACAAGAGACAGGTTTCTGTTACGCTCTTGGAAGTAGCATGTATTAGTAGAAAGACCAGGAATTAGTTGGGATATCCATAAGCTATTTGAAGCACAGCTTTTACAAAGCTTAGAAAAGTTTTCCCTAATTATCAGGTCATTTGTGGTTTCAAAATCCTTTATTGTTCTTGATGCCATTACTACCAAAATGAAGGCTGGCCTTTTTCCTAATAGTTTGCTCCTTCCCTTGTGCTACAATATGTGTTAAACAAGTGGCATATATGCACTGTTTACCTTTTCTCCTCACCCTGCTTTCATTTCACATTCCACCAAGTTTTTATTTTCATCAGTAATGAAAACAATCCATATTTCCCCAATTCTATAATTTCCCCAATCTATAATTCCCCAATTCACAGGTTTTTCTTTTGTCTCATTTATTTTAAAATCTCAACTGCCTTTGATAATTTGCTCTCCACAGTTGCCTGTCTCTTCCTTTGAATTGTGACTGTGTACTCTCTGTTATTCTTCTTACACATTTGACAAATCAGTTTACCTTGAGTGCTTCTTTTTGATTCTTCCCATTACGTTATTTTGGGAATTCTGCAAACTTCTATATTTTGCCTGTTGTTTCTCCTTCTCCATCAGAGTACTGATTCAATTTTATGGTTCCAACTAAAACTTGCTATTGGATTGGATATTACCTCAATGGCAAATGGTTCTGGTATTTATATAGTTTATTCTTACTAAAACTTCAGTATTATATTGCTCACTGCCTTGTAAATATTTACAAATGGATGTTTTGCTTTTCCTTCAAAGAGAGCTATTCAAAATCATTTTTTTCTCCAAAACTCATCCCCTTTCTGATTTTTCTTCTTTCTACCTCTGCTGTAATGTTTAGATAGAAAAATTTATTTGAATGTTTTTTAACTTATTCTCTATTCTGCAGACTCATTGCTACCCTCTTAGGCCATATCCTTAAGTCCAGGTAAATAGTCTGCGTTCATTAGAATGTTCAAGAGGGCAGACTTTTTTTATATTTAAGTGTAATTAACATACAGTGTTATATTAGTTTCAGGTATACAGTATACCTGCTCATCACAATAAGTGCTTATCACAATAGTGTACTTAGTGCTCATCACGGTAAGTGTACTCTTAATCCCCTTTACCTATTTTACCCATCCCCCCACCAACCTCCCTCTGGCAACCACCAATTTGTTCTCTATATTTAAGAGTCTGCTTTTTTGTTTGTCTCTATTTTCTTTGTTCATTTGTTTTGCTTCTTAAATTCCATATATGGGTGACTGATTTATTTCACTTAGTATTACATCCTCTACATCCATCGATAGTGTTGCTAACGGTAAGATTTCATTCTTTTTTACACTGAGTAGTATTTCATTGTACACACACACACACACACACACATATCATACACCATATCCTCTTTATCTATTCATCTATGGATGGACACTTGGGTTTCATCCATAATTTGACTATTGTAAATTGTGGTGCATATATCTTTTTGAGTAGTGTTTTTGATTTCTTTGGGTAAGTACCTAGTAGTAGAATTGTATGGATTGTATGGTAATTCTATTTTTAATATTTCTGAGAAACCTCCATACTGTTTTCCACAGTGACTGCATCAGTTTGTATTCCCATCAAGAGTGCATGAGGATTCCTTTTTCTCCACATCTTTACCAACATTTATTTCTTGTCTTTTTTATTTTAGTCATTCTTATAGGTGTAAGGTGATACCTAATTGTTGTTTTGATTTGCATTTCCGTGATGATTAGTAATGTTGAGGATCTTTTCATGTGTCTCTTGGCCATCTGTATGTCTTTGGAAAAATGTCTATTCATGTCTTCTGACCATTTTTAATTGGATTATTTGTTTTTTTGGTGTTGAGTTGTGTAACTATATATTTTGGATATTAACCCCTTATTGGGTATATCATTTGCAGATATCTTCTCCCATTCAATAGGTTGCTCTTTTGTTTTGTTGATGGTTTGTTTTGCTGTGCAAAAGCCTTTTCTTTTGGTGTAGTCCCAATAGCTTATTTTTGCTTTTGTTTCCCTTGCCAGAGGGATAAATCTAGAAAAATGTTTCTATGGCTGATGTCAAAGGAATATGTTTTCTTCTAGGAATTTTATGGTATCAAGTCTCAAATTTAGATCTTTTTTTTTTTTTTTTAAAGATTTTATTTATTTATTTGACAGACAGCCAGCGAGAGAGGGACACAAGCAGGGGGAGTGGGAGAGGAAGAAGCAGGATCCCAGCAGAGGAGCCTGATGTGGGGCTCGATCCCACAACGCCAGGATCACGCCCTGAGCCGGAGGCAGACGATTAACCGCTGCGCCACCCAGGCGCCCCTCAAATTTAGATCTTTTATCCATTCTGAGCTTATATTTGTGTATGGTGTTAGAAAGTGTTCTAATGTCATTCCTTTGGATATAGCTGTCCAATTTTCCCAGCACCATTTGTTGAAGAGACTGTCTTTTTCCCATTGGATATTGTTGCCTCCTTAATTGTAGATTAGTTGACCTTAAAGCATGGGTTTATTTCTGGGCTTTCTATTATTTTCCATGATCCATGTGCCTATTTTTGTGCCAGTACCCTACTATTTTGATTACTATAGCTTTGTAGTATATCTTGGAATCTGGGATTGTGTTACCTCTAGCTTTGATTTTTTTTTTTTATTTAATTTCCATGGCTATTCAGGGTCTTTTGTGGTTCCATACAAATTTTAAGATTATTGTTTTAATTCTGTAAAAAATGCCATTGTTATTTTGATAGAGATGGCATTAAATCTGCAGATATTTTGGGTAGTATGGACACTTAAACAGTATTGTTTCTTCAAATCCATGAGCATGGTATATCTTTCCATTTTTTTGTGTCATCTTCAATTTCTTTCATTGATATTTTTAGTTTTTGAAGTCCAAATCCTTCACCTTCTTGGTTAAGTTTATTCCTAGGTATTAGAAAATTTTTTCCAAAAAAGATTTTATTTATGAATGAGAGAGAGGAGCAGAGGGAGAGGGGCAAGCAGACTCCATGCTGAGCATGGATCCTCACACAGGGCTTGATCTGAGGACCTTGAGATCATGACCTGAGCTGAAACCAAGAGTCAGAACTTAACTGGCTGAACCACCCAGGCGTCTCTCCCCCTCAGGTATTTTATTATTGTTTTTGGTGCAATTGTGGATGGGATTGTTTTCTTAATTCTGCTACTTCACTACTAGTTCATAGTAATACAATAGATTTCTGTGTATTAATTTTGTATCCTGTAATTTTACTGAATACATTGATCAGTTCTAGTAGTTTTTTGGGGAAAGTCTAGGATTTTCTGTATATAGTATCATGTCTTCTGCAAATGGTAAAGGTTTTACTTTTTTCTTACCAATTTGCATTCCTTTTATTTCTTTTTCTTGTCTGATTCCTATGGTTAGAACTTCTAGTACTATGTTGAATAAAAGGGCTGAGAGTGTACATCCTTGTCTTGTTACTGAACAGAGTCCTTAGTTTTTTACCACTGAGTATGTTAGTTGTTGCTTTTTCTTTTTTTAAATAATATTTTTTTATTATATTATGTTAGTCACCATACAGTACATCCCTACTTTTTGATGTAAACTTCCATGATTCATTACTTGCATATAACACCCAGTGCACCATGCAATACGTGCCCTCCTTAATACCCATCACGAGCCTATCCCATTCCCCCAACTACCTCCCCTCTGAAGCCCTCAGTTTGTTACCAAGAGTCCATAGTCTCTCATGGTTCATTCCCCCTTCTGTTTACACCCCACTTTCTTCTTCCCTTTCTTCTTCTACCAATCTTCCTAATTCTATGTTCCATAAATGCGTGAAACCATATGATAATTGTCTTTCTCTGCTTGACTTATTTCACTTAGCATTATCTCCTCCAGTGCCGTCCATGTTGCAGCAAATGTTGAGAAATCATTCTTTTTGATGGCTGAGTAATATTCCACTGTATATATGGACCACATCTTCTTAATCCAGTCATCTGTTGAAGCGCATCTCGGCTCCTTCCACAATTTAGCAATTGTGGACAATGCTGCTATGAACATTGGGGTGCATATGGCCCTTCTCTTCCCTACGTCTGTATCTTTGGGGTAAGTACCCAGTAGTACAATTGCTGGATCATAGGGTAGCTCAATTTTTAACTTTTTAAGGGACCTCCACGCTGTTTTCCAAAGTGGCTGTACCAACTTGCATTCCCAAAAAACAATGTAAGAGGGATCCACTTTCTCCACATCCTCTCCAACAATTGTTGTTTCCTGCCTTGTCAATGTTTGCCATTCTAACTGGCGTAAGGTGGTATCTCAATGTGGTTTTGATTTGAATTTCCCTGATGGCTAATGATTTTGAACATTTTTTCATGTGTCTGTTAGCCATTTGTGTGTCTTCATTGGAAAAGTGTCTGTTCATATCTTCTGCCCTTTTTTGATTTGTTTATTTGTTTCTTGTGTATTGAGTTTGAGAAGTTCTTTGTAGATCTTGGATACCAGTCTTTTATCTGTGGTGTCATTTGCAAATATATTCTCCCATTCCGTGGGCTGCCTCTTAGTTTTTTGACTGGTTCCTTGGCCGTGCAGAAGCTTTTTATCTTGATGAAGTCCCAAAAGTTCATTTTATCTTTTGTTTCTCTTGCCTTTGGAGATGTGTCATGAAAAAACTTGCTGTGGTCGATGTCAAGAGGTTGCTGTCCATGTTCTCCTCTATGATTTTGATGGATTCCTGCCTCACATCGAGGTCTTTCATCCATTTGGAGTTTATCTTCGTGTATGGTGTGAGAGAGTGGTCAAGTTTCATTCTTTTGCATGTAGCTGTCCAATTTTCCCAGCACCATTTATTGAAGAGACTGTCTTTTTCCCACCGGATGTTTTTTCCTGCTTTATCAAATATTAGTTGCCCAAGAGCCGAGGGTCCATTTCTGGGCTCTCTATTCTGTTCCATTGGTCTATGTGTCTGTTTTTGTGCCAGTACCATGTCGCCTTTGTGATCACAGCTTTGTAGTACAGCTTGAAATCCAGCAACGAGATGCCCCCAGCTTTGTTTTTCCTTTTCAACAAATCCGTCGTGATTCGGGGCCTTTTCTGGTTCCACACAAATTTAAGGGCTGTTTGTTCCAGTTCTTTGAAAAATGTCCTTGGTATTTTGATCGGGATGGCATTGAAAGTGTGGATTGCTCTGGGTAGCATAGACATTTTAACTACGTTAATTCTTCCGATCCATGAGCATGGAATATTCTTCCATCTTTTTGTGTCTTCCTCAATGTCTTTCAAGAGTGATTTGTAGTTTCTAGAATATAGATCCTTTATGTCTCTGGTTAAGTTAATTCCGAGATAACGTATGATTTTTGGTGCTATTGTAAATGGAATGGATTCCCTAATTTCTGTTTCTTCAGTCTCATTGTTCGTGTATAGAAATGCAACTGATTTCTGAGCATTGATTTTGTGTCCCGCCATGTTACTGAATTGCTCTATAACTTCTAGTAGTTTGGGGGTGGATTCTTTTGGGTTTTCCATATAGAGTATCATGTCATCTGCAAAGAGAGACTGTTTGACTTTTTCTTTGCTGATTTGGATACCTTTTATCCCTTTTGTTGTCTGATTGCTGTTGCAAGGACATCTAGTACTATGTTGAATAATAATGGCGAGAGTGGGCATCCTTGTCGTGTTCCTGATCTTAAGGGAAAGGCTTCCAGCTTTTCCCCATTGAGAATGATATTTGCTGTAGGCTTTTCATAGATGGTTTTTATGAAATTGACGAATGT
The DNA here is from genome assembly GCF_023065955.2 of Ursus arctos. NCBI lineage: Eukaryota > Metazoa > Chordata > Mammalia > Carnivora > Ursidae > Ursus > Ursus arctos. Next base: position 28,698,213 of record NC_079873.1, on the reverse strand, counting down.
ACCCTCTATCCCTACACTCTGAAGGGTTTTAATCAGGAAAGGATGCCGTATTTTGTCAAATGCTTTTTCTGCATCAATTGAGAGGATCATATGGTTCTTGACACTTTTCTTGTTGATATGATCTATCCCACTGATCAGTTTGCGAATGTTGAACCACTCTTCCATCCTAGAGATGAATCCCACTTGATCTTGATGGATAATCCTTTTAAAGTACTGTTGGATCCTATTAGCTAGGATCTTGTTGAGAATTTTGGTATCCATATTCATCAGGGAAATCGGTCTGTAATTCTCCTTTTTGATGGGGTCTTTGCCAGGTTTGGGGATCAAGGTAATACTGGCCTCATAGAATGAGTTTGGTAGTTTTCCTTCTGTTTCTATTTTTTGAAACAGCTTCAGGAGAATAGGTATTATTTCTTCTTGAATGTTTGGTAGAATTCCCCGGGGAATCCATTAGGCCCTGGACTCTTGTTTTGGGGGAGGTTTTTAATCACTGCTTCAATCTCTTCATAATTAATCAGTCTGTTTAAATAATCAGTTTCTTCCTGTTTCAGTCTTGGTAGTTTATAGGTTTCCAGGAAGGCATCCATGTCTTCCAGGTTGTTTAATTTATTGGCATAAAGCTGTTGATAATCAAGTTTCGAATGATCCTTCCTATTTCATTGGTGTTGGTTGTGACCTCTCCCTTTTCATTCATAATTTTATTAATTTGGGTCCTTTCTCTATTCTTTTGAATAAGTCTGGCCAGTGGCTTATCAATCTTATTTCTTCTTTCAAAGAACCAGCTTCTAGTTCTGTTGATCTGCTCTACTGTGCTCCTGGTTTCTAATTCATTGATCTCTGCTCTAATCTTGATCAACTGCTTTCTCGTGCGTGGTATAGGCCTGATCTTCTGTTCCAGCTCCAGCTTCTTGAGGTGAGAATATAAAAACTGCAGTTTAGATTTTTCTATTCTTTTGAGTGAGGCTTGGATAGCTATGTATTTTCCCCTTAGGACCGCCTTTGCAGTGTCCCATAGGTTTTGGACCATTGTTTTTCATTCTCGATGGTCTCCATGAATTGTTTAAATTGATTTTTGATTTCCTGGTTTACCCATTCATTCTTGAGCAGCATGGTTCTTAGTTTCCAAGTGTTTGAGTTTCTTCCGAATTTTTCCTTGTGATTGAGTTCCAATTTCAAAGCCTTGTGGTCTGAGAATATGCAGGGAATAATTTCAGGCTTTTGGTATCGGTTGAGACCTGTTTTGTGATCCAGTATATGGTCTATTTTAGAGAATGTTCCATGTGCATTCGAAAAGAATGAGTATTCTGTTGTTCTGGGGTGTAGTGTTCTATATATATCTATGAGGTCCATCTGGTCCAGCATGTCATTCAAAGCTCTTGTTTCTTTGTTGATTTTCTGCTTAGGTGATCTCTCTATTGCTGAGAGTGGAGTGTTGAGGTCCCCTACTATTAACGTATTATTATCTATATGTCTCTTAATTCTGGTTAAGAGTTGGCTTGTGTATGTTGCTGCTCCCCTGTTGGGGGCGTAGATATTTATAATTGTCATATCAACTTGTTGGATACATCTTTTAAAAATAATATAGTTTCCTTCTGTATCTCTAACTACAGTCTTTAGTTTAAAATCTAATCTGTCTGTTATGAGAATTGCTACCTCAGCTTTGAGGTCCACTGGCATAAAAAATGGTTTTCCATCCCTTCACTTTCAGTCTGGATGTATCTTTAGGTTCAGAATGTGTCTCTTGTAGATAGCAAATGGATGGGTTATGTCTCTTTATCCAATCTGCAATCTTGTGGCGCTTTATGTGAGCATTTAAGCCATTCACATTGAGATTTATTATTGAGAGATATGATTTTAATGATGTCATGTTGCCTGTGAAGTCTTTGTTTCTATAGATTGTAAATTTGTGTTCTGTATCACTCTTGGGGCCTTTTTACTTTTATAGAACCCCCCTTTATATCTCCTGTAGGGCTGGTTTTGTGGTTATGACTTTAGTCAGTGTCTGGCAATCCTGGCAGGTCCTTATCTCTCCATCAATTCTGAATGACAGCCTTGCTGGATAAAGGATCCTTGGCTGCATGTTTTTCCCTGAGAGAGCTTTAAAAATGCCCCCCCCCCAACCCTTTCTCTCATTCCAGGTCTGTGTAGACAGGTCTGACGTTAATCTGATATTTTTGCCTTTGTACGTGAGAGATATCTTCGCCCTGGCCACTTTCAATACTGTATCCTTGGATCTAATATTTGCGAATTGCACTATGATGTGACGTGGCATAGGTTTGTCGTGGTTGACCTTGGGAGGGGTCCTCTCTGCCTTTTGGACATGAATGCTTGTTTCCTTTGCTAGATTAGGGAAGACTTCAGCTACAATTTGTTCAAATATCTCTTCTAGACCTCTCTCTTTCTCCACCCCCTTGGGGATGCCGATGTTTCTGACATTGGAACGTTTCATTGAATCAGTAATCTCCTGTAATCTGCATTCTTGAGATTGGATTTTTTTGAGCCAGGTTTCTGTTTTAACTTTCTCTTCTCCCATCCCATCCTCCAATTCACTAATTCATTCTTCTGCCTCATTTACCCTGGCCGTCAGAGCATCTAGTTTTGACTGAATTTGATTCATAGCATTTTTAATTTCTGTCAGATTTGCTCTCATTTCTGCCCTTAGAGAGTCTATATTCTCGTTAATATTTTCGTCAATATTTTTTTCAAGTCTACACATCATCTTGACCATTGTTACTCTGAACTCCATTTCTGATAATTTGGTTATATCCATATCCATCAGTTCTGTGGCAGAAGCCACAGACCCATTATCTTTTCTTTGTTGGGGGGGATTTCTCCTTCTCGTCATTCTGATGAAGAGAGGTTGCATGGTTGCCCAGAGCCCAAATTATTGACCAGGACCCAGGCATTGTGCACTTGTTTTATAAGGACCTTAGGGATGTCAGCTTCTTGATTTTTCAGCCTGCCTTCTGGGGGAGGGGCCTGCCGCACTGATACTCAGGCAACCCTGTTTGGGAAGAGTCTCCCTGTCCCCTGCAAGGGGTAATGGGGATTGGCACAATGTGAGCTGGTATTTCCAGGCTTTTGTTCTCTGGCGGCTTTCCCTGGTGGTTTTCTGTAGCTCTTCTGAGAATCGGAGCAGCAGTGGCCGAATCCCAGCCTCTGTTTCAGAACAGAGAGATCCCAGTCTGCTGTCCACTGAGCTCTCTTGGCCTCTTTAACTCTGTTTCTTTCGGTGCTGCTAAACCCTGCAGCGTCCCGGGTTGTGTGCCCCACAGCCACTCTCCCAGCCCTCACTGCCAGGGCCTGCATGTCTCTGTCCTTTGTGTTTCTAACACCGCCAGCCGCCCCGATTCCTGTGCACGCTCCCGAGCTCTCTGTTTCAGTGTGGTTCGCCAGCACTGCGAAGCGCCAGTTGTCAGTCTGGTCGCGCGCCCACTCCCAAGCTCCTGGTTTCAGTCTAGTTCCAGTGAGCGCTCCAGAGCTCCAGTTTTCAGTCTGGTCACACGCGTGTGCCCAGGCTCACGGTCTCAGTCTGCTCTCTGCGGGTGCCGGTCCTCCAGTCCGACTCGCTCCCCAGTGCAGGTGGCTAATGCTTCCCGGCACCCAAGCGCGGCGGCTCCCTCCCCTTCCATTTATCTTCCGATATCTGTGTGCGGATTCAAGGCTCCCCGCTTGTACCTCAATACTCAGCGCCAGAGATGTTCATTTGTAGAGATCCAGATGTATCTTCCTGCATCTCAGGCTGATTCCGTGGGTTTTCAGGATGGTCTGGTGCATATCCAGCTCGACTCAGGGGACCAGCTGGGAAAGGGGACCCTACTCCTCTGCCATCTTTTCCCCCTCCCTTCTTGTGTGCTTTAGATCCCCAAGCAGTAGCTATAATAGTTCTGTTTGGTGAGTTTACATAAAAGGTGAATATAATATATGTACATTGGATGAGTAATTATGAAGCAAAAATGAATGTCACAATCACTAAGGTCAAGAAATAGAATATTGCCAACACCCAAGAATTCCCTCAATGCCTTGCATCATCACAGAATTCTCTCTAGCACAAGCAGTAACCATTCACATAACTTTTATGTTAATCCATTAATTGGTTTTCCTTGTAGATTTACTACTTATGTGTGCATTTCTATAATCCTGTTGATGGACATTTCTGTTATTTTCTTTTTTTTCAAGTTTTCATTTAAATTCCAGCTAGTTAACATACAGTGTAATATTAGTTTCGGGCTTAGCATCTAGTGATTCATCGCTTACATTCAACACCCAGTGCTCATCACTAGTGCCCACCTTAGGGGCGCCTGGGTGGCTCAGATGGTTAAGCATCTGACCTCAGCTCAGGTTGTGATCCCAGGGTCCTGGGATTGAGCCCCATGTCAGGCTCTCTGCTCAGCGAGGAGCCTGCTCCTTCCTCTCCCTCTGCCTGCTTCTCCCCCCTGCTTGTGCTCTCTCTCTCTGTCAAATAAATAAATAAAATCTTTAAAAAAAACCCAACAAGTGCCCTCCTTAATCCCCATCACCTATTTAACCCATCCTCCCACCCATCGCCCCTCCAGTAGCCCTCAGTTTCTTCTCTATAGTTAAGAGTCTCTTTCTTGGCTTGCCCCTCTCTCTCTTTTCCCTTTTACTCATTTGTTTTCTTTCTTAAATTCCACATATGTGTGGAATCATAGGGTATTTGTCTTTGTCTGACTGACTTATTTCACTTTAGTTTTATTCTTTCTAGCTCTATCCATGTCCTTGCAAATGTCAAGATCCCTTTCTTTCTTTCTTTCTTTCTTTCTTTCTTTCTTTCTTTCTTTCTCTTTCTTTCTTTCTTTCTTTCTTTCTTTCTTTCTTTCTTTCTTTCTTAGATTTTATTTGTCAGAGAGAGAGAGCACAAACAGAGGGAGCAGCAGGCAGAGAGAGAAGCAGGCTCCCCGCTGAGCAAGGAGCCTGACGCGGGACTGGATCCCAGAACCCTGGGATCATGACCCGAGCTGAAGGCAGACTCCTAACCAGCTGAGCCACCCAGGCACTCAAGATTTTGTTCTTTCTTATGGTTGGGTAATATCCCATCATATACACACACACACAACCCATTTCTTTATTCATCAGCTCTTTCCATAATTTGGCTATTGTTGATAATGCTGCTATAAACATAGGGGTGCATGTATCCCTTCAAATCAGTATTTTTTATTCTTTGGGTAAATACCTAGTAGTGCAATTGCTGGATTGTGGAGTAGTTCTATTTTTAACTTTTGGAGGGACTTCCATAGTGTTTTCCAAAGTGGCAGCACCACTTTGCATTCCCATCTACAGTGTAGAAAGGGGTCCCCTTTCTACATCCTCATGAGCACCTTTTGTTTCCTGTATTATTAATTTTAGCCATTCTGACAGGTGTGAGGTGATATCTCATTGTAGTTTTGATTTGTATTTCCCTGATGATGAGTGATGTCTAGTGTCTTTTCATTAGTCTGTTAGCCATCTGTATGTCTTCTTTGGAAAATGTCTATTCCTGTCTTCTGTCCCTTTTTTTTTTAATAATAATTTTTTATTATGTCACCATACAGTACATCCCAAGTTTTTGATGTAAAGTTCCATGATTCATTACTTGCGTATAACACCCAGTGCACCATGCAATACGTGCCCTCCTTACTACCCATCACTGGCCTATCCCGATCCCCCACTCCCCCTTCCCTCTAAAGTCCTCAGTTTGTTTCCCAGAGTCCATAGTCTCCATGGTTCATTCCCCCTTCTTTTTAACCCCCTTTCTTCTTCCCTTTCTTCTCCTACCAATCATCCTACTTCTTTTGTTCCATAAATGAGTGTCAGTGGCTCGCCCCACTGGAAGTGCCGCAGCCAGCGCCTTGTAGGGCTGGGAGGGCTAAGGAGCCTAACTAGCAGCACCTGCGGCGGCTGGGGGCGGGTCACGTGGGTGGCGGGGGTGAGTGTGGCCTGGGGCTGCACACCGGGCCTCTGCTTCCATCTTTGGAGCCTGGACGAGGTCTCGCCTCCCTGGGGAGAGCTGGGCTGACCCTTGTGATCTGCTAGGAAGGTTGACTGACCCCGATGACTTTGTGGATGGAGGAGGTGAGGCCCAGAGGTAGGTGACTCATTTAGCAGGCATGACACAACCCCTGTGGCCTATGAGAAAATTTCCACTGTGGCCCAGGGGCTTCACCATGTGGATTTGGAAGAACGCCCTGTGCCAGGGAGGCTCACAACCCTGGGCTCTTCCTACCCACAGGCTCCCTGTTCTCACCTCGGGGGCAGCCCGACAGCAGCACCCTTGTGGCTGTGCCCGTCTTTCTGCTGCTGACCAGCCTGACCTACCTACCTTGTGTTCAAGCTTTCGCCCGGGTTGGTAGCCAAGGGGTGCCTGTGGCTGTGTGTGAATGTGTTCGTGTGTGCGTGTGGGGGGTGTGTGGTAGGTGGGGTATCCTGGGCCAAACCCACCGTCCCTCCCCACCATCTGGTCCTGGATGGGGTGGGGGGGGGGTTGAAGCCTCTGCCCTGGACCTGTGGAGAGTTCCCCGGTTGTGAGGTGTGTTGGGGGCAGTAGGGCCCCAAAGAGGCTCAGAGGGATCCAGATTCTCTGGGACTGAGCCACCCAAGATCCTCATCTCCTGCCTCTGGAGGTGCTCTGTGGTTTGCTGATTTTTAAACACCTTCTGTGAAAATATAGTTTGGGGTCTCTGCTGTGCTCAGGACCCCAGTGAGCGCCAGAGAGCAAAACAGACGTAGGGCCCATTTGGAGTAAATCGTCACCCATGTCAGGTTGTAGGAGGGGGCGCAGAGGAGACTGACCAGGTGTGGACTGGCAGCAGAAAGGATGAGAGGAAGTTGGACCGAGAGAGCTGGGTGGATTGTGGGTGCGGATTTTGGAGGGGTGGGGAGGTGAGGGAGGAGATGCTGGACACACTTGACACGGAGCATGTGAATCAGGGTTTGTGTTTGGAGGATAGATTTTGATGGTATGAGGGGATGGGGAGGACCCACTGGGAGGCCAGTGGTGGTGTCCAGAGGGTGGCGATTTGGTTGGAGTGGGCGGGAGAAGCAGAGAGGGAGCAAAGTGGAGGGAACTGCCAGGCCTTAGGAAGAGAAGCCGAGGGGGCAGATGAGACAGGACTGGAGGGGCCACTTCCTCCCCTTGGGAAGCTGGTGAGGCTGACTGGGACCCGTTGTGTTGGAGCCCTGGGTCACATCCTCGTGGGAGGGCCCGTGGGTCTGTTGCTCAGGGAGGAGTCAGGTGGGGCAGGGAGCTCCCTCCCACCCGCCAGTGGCACAAGTGTGGTTCCCGGAGGCGCCAGCTCCCTCTGTGGGACGAGGACACAACGGTCACCCTGTAGCCTTAAACCCACCATCGCAGCTCACCCCGTAAAGGATGCCTGTCTCGGTGGAAGTGAGTTCTATGGGATCATTAGCCCGGGAGGCCACAGGGGCAGGTGCTGGGTTTTGCCCCGAGAACAGGTTTGGATCCAACAAGAGGCGAGAAGGCAGGCAGCACAGATGAGGCAGGGCGGCCTCTGGCTGGAAGGGAGTGAAGCTCCCACAGGGACCTCATGTTTCCTGGAGTTGGGCCTCCGAGGACCCTCCTTGGGTGTGCAGCGGCCCCAGCTGTCCTCTCCTGGCCTCAGGGTGAGGAGAAGCTTCTCCCAGAACGTGCCCTTTCCAGTGGCGTTCTTCCCGTCCCTCTACAGTGTGCACAACGGGGACTTCCAGGCGCGTGCACAGCCCACGGCAGGGGTTGGGGGCAGGGCTGGGGTCACCCACCTTCTGGCCTGCCCAGGATGTGGGCTTTGGGTGAGAGTTGGGGGCTAGTATGGGGGCCTTCGTCAGTGCTTTGAGCTTTTTTGGTGTACGTAATGAGTTTAATTGGACACGCTGTGTCTCAAATGCGTCAAAACAAGTAGTTTTATTCTCTCTGGTGGGTTTCTTTTTGTTTTGGGGTAGCAGCCGCTGTGAGGTCAATGGTCATGTTATAGTGCAAACTACGGCGGTGTCCGCAGCTGCCGCATGTCTCGTCCTGGCTTCTTCTCTGAGGGTGTCTGTGGGGAGGGTCTGGTGCTTGTGGGGTCCTCAGGGCCCTCCGTGGTCTGTGGGCTACTGCCCTGGTGGCCACTGTGGAGTTCCTGGCCCCTCCTGGTTCCCATGGGTGGCATGCTGGCACCTATGGCCACTGAGCCCAGTCCACATTTCCCCCTTTGTGGTGCCCTGGTGAGCACCACCTGGAGGGTCTTTGCATCAGATCCCACCCCCCTTCCCGCTGACCTGATGGCTCCTGCCCCCTGGGTGGGAAGAAGCTCCAGCGGGCGGTCTCGGGTTCCCCACTGCCAGTGGAGGATGGGACGGGATGCTTCCTGGGATCCTTCCTGGATCTCTCTGCCATTGCTGGGCTTCCCTCCACCTCCCCTGGGTGTCTCTCAAAAGGGAGCCCAGAAAAAAAATTGAAAAAGGGAGCCCAGGTTTCAAGATTGTTGTCCAAAAGTATAACTCAAAGCTTAAAGCTGAGCATTTTGTCTTTGGTGGAGGCCGCCTCCTTCTCCCAGGCAGGCACTGTCAGAATCCCTAGGCGATCGTCCTAGAGTGTGTCATCGGGGCCGCAGGCACCTAGTACTCCTCTGTAGACCCACGTCACCAGCCGGGTTATTTAGAGCCCCCGGGTGGTGGTCTGTTAGCCATGGGTTGGCTCTCCAGGGATCAGGGCAGACACAGAGGGTGAAGTACGTATGGTCCACTTGGTGGTGGTTCCTGGTCCCACCTAGGAAATCCTTTCCTTTGGGAGGTGGGGACCTCCTGTGGCTCCACGGAGAGGACCGGGTCTGCTGCCCTCAGCCCAAAGGTGCCATTCCCAGCAGCATCTCCCAGGGTGCGTGCATGCACGTGTGTGTGTGTGTGTGTGTGTGTCTGTGTGTGTTTTCCCAGTCTCTGTAGCTGATGGGAGTGTGTGCAGCAGCAACCAGGGATTTTCTCTGTCCTGGGCACCTGTCAGCACCTGTAACCTTTTGCAGGCTGCTGTGAGCACCAGGCAGGGAGGTGGGGGATTACTGAAGGTCCTGAAGGGACTCGGGGTCCTGGGCTTAGGGTGGGCTGACACATGGGGGGAAAGATAGAAGGTTGCAAGCACAGTCATTGCTTGGACTCTGGGTGAGGATGTCAGGAATGCTTCCTGGAGGAGGAAGGGAGGCTGCTTCAGGGAGAGTCTTGAACATGTTGCCTGAGCACTTCCCACCCCCTCCCGCCATGCTCTCTGTTCTAGACTTGGATAGGGGCCCACAGAACCGGTCTGCTGCCGAGACAGGACTGCGCTGGTTCCCCACGAGGAGCCTCGGAGTCTAGTGTCCGGAGGCCATTGTGTGGCTGACCTAGGACCCAGTGGATCCCTGGCAGTCAGTGGTCCTGGAGGAAGAGCGGGAGGGCCCTGGGGCTGGCCTCCCAGAGGCTGTGCTGCTAGGGGGGCATGTGGTCCAGAGAGGGCAGCCACCTGCCTACCTGCCACAGGAGGTCTGGGTCCCCTCGAGCCCCACCTGCCAGCTCCCCCATGCTCAGATTGCAGCAGTGGTGACTACTGGGCCCTGGGCTGCCCTGGGGGTGGCACCCCTCCACCTTCCCAGGAAACACATGGAGCTCTGGGCCCAGCCCAGCTTTGGCCTGTGACCTTTCTTGGGACCAGCAGAGCCTGGATGCCTGGCAAGGAAGTGGTCCTGTGGGAGTCGGTCACAGTGAGAGGCAGGACCCCGCTGCACGGATCCCGTGAGGACCTCAGGGCCTTTTCTTCGCTCCTACCCTTTGCAGTCACCAGGTTTAATCTAGAACCTGACTTAGCCAGCTGCAGGTTCTCTGAGAATGGAGACCCTGCACAGACATCCTGACTGGATGGAGGCAGGCAGGTAGGTGACCCCTCCTGCCTCCCCTCCTGTCCCCTCAGCAATCTATTGCCCAGCCCCCACTCCCTGGCCCACCACTTGCCTCCCTGCTCTCTGGCTCCATCCAGGCCCCTCAGAGAAGGGGGATGTTAGCCCCACAGCCTGTTCTGCCCTCACCCCCTTAAAGGGCCAGCTTGCTCCCGGCAGACACAGGTGAGGTGGTGCTGTGACCTCTTCCCGTGCCTTCCTGGGGTTATCTCTCCTACTGAGGTGAGGAGAACTGGCTGCTGGCTGGGAGAGGGGCCCAGAGGAGGTGCAGGGGGATGGGGTCTGTCTATTCTTGGGCTTTTGGAGGTGGGAGGTGCGGATGTTGGATTTGAGCAGAGGCAGAAGAAGGGAACCCTGGCCAAATTTCCTCGCATGGCTCCCAGCTGCTGGTGACCCACCCTGCTCTCTCGGATGCACAGAGGCAAAGGGCACATTTATTTATCTGTTGTTTGATCTCTCTCCTCTGTGTTTTCAGGTTTTGTGAATATGTTATGTGTCTTGTTAGATTTATACTTAAGAATTTTTGTACTGTGATTTTTTTTTTTCATTTCACATCCCCATTGTCCTATACATCATTGCTGATCACCTCAGTCCATCGAAGCTGCTATCAAAATATCACAGACCAGGTGGTTTATAAACAATAGAAATCTATTTCTCACAGTTCTGGAGGGTGCATGTCTGAGATGAGGGTGTCTCTGGCGGCAGACTGCTTGTTTTACCCTCACTTGGAGGGAAGGCACTGGGGTCTTGTTTACAAGGAGACCTCACCCTCATGACCCAATCACCCGTTCTAACACCATCCCATTTTTCATGAGGATTCCAACACATGAATTTGGGGGGAACACAAACATTCACACCATCATCCTGATATCCACTGACTTGTGTACATTTACCTTCTAGTTCGCTTTTTGTTATCTTTCCCTTTTCCTACCAAGGGACAGGAATGGTGGGCTGCATTTCAGTTGGAATTTCCAAATGATACTAGATACACAGGACTCTAAATTTCAGAGATTCCCCAGACCCTTCCTGAGCGGGTGAACTGGCCACAGCTAAACTGTGAGTGGGTGGTGGGGATGCTCATGGCTTCCAGACCATTTGGGGTTGTGCGAACAAAGTAGAGAGACAGTCCTCAGGCTGCAGGAGGGAGATCCATGGCAGGTTCCCCAGAGATGTGTCATCCGAGGTGAGCACAGAACCCTAGGTGTCCGACTTTCTCACAGGTTTATTTTTGCTTTCTCCTGTAGCATTTCAGCAGGACGTATCTTATACAAGTGTCCCTTCGTCGGGGCTTTGGCCCTTCATAACCATGGCACGCCATAGTGCTTTTCACAGATTCTGCTTCTTGGAGAGGAGAAGCACCGAGAACATCCAGCTGTAAGTGTGCGTGGGGCTGGAGCGGGTGCGCCTGGGGCCGGTGGCCTGGCCACCCTGGGCACAATGCGAGGACCTCTCTGTTCCGTGTTGACAGGTGGATGCACATGGAGAAGTAGGTGTGTTAAAAACGGCAACGTGATTTATGTTTAATTAGATTCTTTACACCAAACCTGAATTGTTGAAAAATTAACTTTTCTTTTTTGAATGTAAGGAAACTCATCAACCCTTTTTTTTTCTTTTGTTCAGAAAGTCACGGTTGAATTGGCAGCACATTTCACTGGAATCCCCCAATTCGATGAACTCTATAAATACATGAAGCTTTGATAGGATCATCAGAACACTCAGGTGTTTCCTATGAAGCCATCTGTTTCTGGGGAGTTTTCCAATGGGACATTTCTAAGCCTTACCATGACCTTTTCATGCTCCTTGGTCTGTTTCTATCTTCCTTCTATCAGGGTCCATTTTGTTTATGTGCATTTTTATTCAGAAATTACCCATTTCCTCTAGGCTTCCAGTGTTCTCTTATTTGATTTTTAGAATTTTTAAAAATGTTATTTGAAGTAAAATTGGCATCGCAGGGCTTAAACTCAGGACCCTCAGATCAAGACCTTAGCTGAGATCAAGAGTCTGACGCTTAACCTGTTGAGCCACCCAGATGCCCCACTCTTATTTGACTTTGAATCTCTATTCTGTTTCTATTTTTTCCAGAATTATCACAGTTAATGAACCAAGATTGATAACTTATTGCTAACTGAAGTTCAGATTGTGTCCGGCTTCCCTCTGTTCTGCCTTTGCTGCTCCAGGGTCCCATGTGGGGCAGCACATGACAGGTGGTCATCACGTTTCTTCAGGCTATTCTTGGCTCTGACAGTTTCTGAGATGTGCCTTGTTTCAGTGACCTTGACGGTGTTGAGGAGGAAAGGTCAGATGTTTTGTGCATTTAGCTCCACTTCTGTGATGGGTGGCTGAGTGTCTACATCAAGCATTTGGAATTCTTGTGCCTTGTTTTCTACTCATTACAAAAAAAAAAAAAGGTCTATGTAATAAGTTATTTTTACCACCGTGAACCCTGGGTAGTTATAGGCTTTGATTTTATTCCAGCAGTAGGCTGTGTAGTTGATCAGTTTAGTCCTGCTGTGGCTCTTCGTGTCGTCTCCTGTTTCCCTTGACATAATTCCAACTTGGTGGATTTCCATGATTGGTACTTACTCATTTTCTGATATTTCAGGATTATCCTGGCTCCTGCAGTCACTGTTTCAGCTCCTAGAGCCAGCCATCCCTTCCAAGAGCCCTTTTTATGGAGAATGGCATAAAAAAACTGATGTACCATGGGAACTAAATCTGCTCAGATTGAAGAGGAAAATTGACCAGGGCAGGCCCAGTCCAGGAGGCCCTGGAAGACAGAAAGTTACTAACAAGAATCTAGAGATAACCAGAAACCCTACTGGGAGCAAGCGATAAGCAGCCCTTTCTGCCTCCGTAAGAGGGCTTCCAGCCACAGGCTCCCTGTGCTACTGTTCCCGCCTGAAGCAGCCCCCACTCCCCCAGTTTCAACCCACCTACCAGCAGTCAGCATAGCCCTTGGAGCCTGCACTCCCCTATAAGAGCCCTATAACCCCGTTGCCCGGGGCCCAGAATTTGGAGCACGAGCTCATCTGGGTCCGCCAGTGCAAAATATATCCAAGTTCTCCTACTTCTCTGAGTGTCACTTGGTCTCTCGCCGGCCTGATTCTTATTTTTCCGCAACAAAATGTTGGGGTCCAGGAGCAAACAGAATTCTTGAGACGTCTTTGGTGCAAAAAATGTGGTTTTAGTAAAGCACAGGAACAGGACTCATGGGCAGAAAGAGCTGCATTGAGATTGTGAGGAGTGACTGATTCTATACTTTCAAGTCGGGATGGGGTTAGGGATAGTGGAAGTCTCTTAGGAATTTGGAAGCAAGGTTTTCAGGACCTTGAGGGGTCATTTACTACTGTCTAGTGAAATCTTAAGTCATGAGACCCTTCAGATGTGTATCAGTGGGCCATATGTTCAGAGGACGATTGCTAACATGTATCTTGGGGAGTGGTGGAGATAAAGGAAGTTTTTAAAGGGATTTTTTATATGTTGAAGAAAACTTACAGGATCCTGGTGGTCGGGCTCATGTCAAGCCAAGGTTGCCTTTTGCCCTTAGCAAGGTATCAATATTGAGGCAGCTGAGTTCCTGGAGGAAGATCGCCGCGCTTGTTTTAACTACCTGTCAGTGGGCTGTGATGAGGGAACAGAAGCCTGGCTGCACACAAGGCACAAGCTCGCACCCTGCAACCTCCCCCCACCCCCACTCCTGGGCAAGACTTGTTTGACATTCTTCCAGGAAGCTCCCAACTATTTTAATGTTAATGCCTTGCTAGAACAAAAAAACAACTCCACCAACGCAAGGCCTCGGGTATCTTGTGAATCTTCTTTAACATATGAAAGTACTTTCTCAACCTCCGTTTTTCCTTACTAGCTCCTCCAACCCTGTAGGATGTAATCAGCCACCTCCTCACAACCCCGGTGCTGCAGCTCTTTCTGCCCACGGGTCCTGTCCCCGTGCTTTAATAAACCATCAGTTTTGCACCAATTTTGAATTCTTTCTTGGTCGTCGGCTCCGGACTCCACCCCATTGAACCTCACGGGTATGCCACAACCTCATCATATGGCGCCTGAACGTGGAGCTTTGAGTCTTTTCATCCCGACTCTGAGCTTTGGTGCAAAATTGGTGAGTACTTTCTCTTCTCTACCTTTATTCCCCTTTCAGGGACTCTTCAAGGAGTACAGTCTTATTGGAACCCTTTCATGTCGATAGGTCAGGCTGCAATCCTCTAGCCCATGGCTACTCTATGGGGAGGAAAAAGCCTGCCTTTTGGCTGGAAGTGAGTACCCTGGCCGGGATGGTAATAAGACCCAGAAACTTGATGCCCTCTCTTTACTGCTGTCCTTATAAAAAGTCGTCTGTCTTGGGCACGGGACAGCCACCTAAGTGACTAGCACAGCTGCCAATCTTAAGACTCCCGTGTGAGGTTTCCTCCTGATGGATCTAATGGGATGCCCTCCACATCCCTGGTCTAGCTGCTTCTGGCCGCGGAACCTCCACTAGGAGCCCGCAGGAAACGGTACCCTAATGTGGGTAAATTCCCAAATGTACCAGATTCAGCGGGCCTCGGGGGAGGGGCCGGCGCCTCCACTGAACTGAGGGCACCGAGTCCTGCACTGCCTCCACTGGCTGCAGGGGCGCCCCGGCGCAGCTCCCCCATAGTGGGGGGCATGCGTGCTCCAGCGGCTTCACCTCTGCCTGCGGTTCCAGGAGAACCGCCTCCTCCAGACTGGCTGTGGAGGACGTGGGGCCGCCTCAGCGCCCCCCGCGGAGGAGAAGGTGAGGAGAAGCCACCTGAGCGGGGACTGCCGAGGGGTCCGTGCTCACAGGACCCCGTGGAGGAAGGGCGGGCTGTGTAGACGGTGGGGTTTCTGTGGCTCTGTGTGCGGTGACTTGGGGTGCCTGGCGGGGCTGTGCGTGGGGCTGTGGGGTCTCCCCTTTCTGGGCTCGGATCCGCTGGGCTGGTCCGCGGGTCTGTGTTTACACGCACACCGATTCGGTCCCTGGGCCTCCTCAGGCAGTCTGCAGTCAGGGAGCCTCCAGCGGCCCGCTGCTCGTGCTCCCCGGGCCTCGGCCCTGTAGGGTCCTCCCCGCGTCCACACCCGGTCAGGGCTGTCGGTTCGGTGTCTGAAAGTTCGGTAGCGACGGCACGCACTCTGCAGTCGGCTGTGGGGAGAGCAGATATTTTCACGGTTCTTCCCGTCTCCGAGTGTCTCCCTCGACGTCTGTCGTCAGTGTCTCAGGGGTGTCCGAGAACAGGGCTGTCCCCTGCTCAGTATTTCATGGAGGAGGAGGAGCAAGTTGAGAGGGTTGTTTTGAAGGAAAGTCCCCTGGAAAGAAGTGAGGTTCGGGGTGATAGAGGGTTCTTACCCACTGAGCTGCAGGGGTGGTGATTTCCTGGAGGAGGTGAAACCCGTGTCTTCCCCTTTTTTTTTAGTTTTTTCTTAGTTAGATAGTCAGGACCAGGGTCCCCAACAAGAAAGTACAGAGTCAGGACAGTTAAAATAAAATAGCACTGACATCCTGTTCTGCAGCTTGGATGGGACCACACTGACATTCTGCTTTGTAGCCTTTTCAGGAATGACTTCTGCAAAATGTCCTAAAATAAGACAACCGCAAAAACATTTGTCAGTATCATGGGCAAGGGGCAGTTAAGACCTAACCCCCCAGATGTCAGGAAAAAAAAATGTATATATATATATGTATATATATATATATATATATGTATGTATATATAGGCAGTTGCAAGGACAAAATCCTAAGCATTTTGTCAAACCTCTGGGTCGTTCACAGATGAGACTAAAGTAGCTGGGGACTTGTAGGCAGTTATTTGTCCACTGTCCAAAATAGGAAATGATAAAAGAGACAGATGAGGTCTCCTCTGGCATTGTCCTTGATCCTCATCCTCCCCGAGGATGATGGCCATCTCTGAATAGGTCAGTGACAGGGACTCACTCACAGTGTGGGGCATCTGTTCCCCAGAGACGTCAGCCAGGGAAACACTTTTGGTTCTCTGGACCAGCCCAGCCACAGCCGAGTGTCACAGCCCCCTCTCGTGGGCTCATCAGGGTCTCACTGTCACCAGGCAGGCACTTGTATTTGGGAAGCCACCGTGAGAGTTTGCAATTGCCTTCATCTTCTACCTCCTAGAGGCAAAGTGCAGATCTCTGGTATCACGTGAAGTCATGTGAAGTCATCGTGAGAAAGTGTCCTTTGGCTTCAGAAAAATATGGGTGGGGCTGCTGGGTGGCTCAGCCAGTTAAGCGTCTTCCTTTGGCTCACACATCATGATCCCAGGGTTCTGGAATCGAGCTTTGCATTGGGCTCCTTGCTCAGTGTGGAAAGGAGGCAAGGAAATAGTTTAGAACCCACAGAGAAGGTGGCTAAAGGGGAGTGAAATGGAACTCAGTCTGTGTGTTGCTTTAGGAATTGATTTGGAAGTTAGTTTCCTCTCAGTGGTGATTGTTCTTGAAACAGGAAAGCTGTATTGGTTTTTATAGATGGTCCATTGTCTAAAGGAACAGACAGTGGAAGTTCACCAAATACAAGAACGAAATTTAATTGTTCATGACAGATGCCACCAAGTTGTTCCCAGACATTTCATTCTACGGTGGTGCATTCATTATACCTTGCATGCCCACATGTAAGTAATTTATGCATATATAGTGGTCATAAAATATGCTCCTCAGTAGTAGAATAATAGAGGATACATATGTGTAAAATTATTAGACTACAACTTCCATGCTTTCCCTTTGGTTCCTTATTATCTATGAAATTGGACAATTTTTGTTCTCTAGGCTTAAAACTCAATGTTAGTATTTAGAGTTTTTCAATGCAGATTTTCTCCCGTATGAGTTAGCAAAATAACTAAACTATGTATGAACTTTTAAAAATGCTATGTTGAAAATTACAACAGGAAAGTTCCATTTTGTGAATATTATATCAGTGCGTCTCTATTTTGGCATTAGTGTTCATTAGAAATGATGACACTTCATGTGAGTACAAATATCAATTAGAAGAAGAAAAGGTAGGAAGAGTCATGAATGTTTAAGTAATTGATGAATTAGACCAACGACAGGTTGTGTGTGCTTGCGTGCGTGTGTGTGTGATTGATTTTCAGGGAATGGTTCAGCTTTTTGTAGGGCCTCTGAGAGAACCCAGGTGAGCCTTTCAAGTAGTTGGTATCTGTTCTCAGAACTCGGGAATCTCTTAGTCCAACAGTCAATCCAGTAAACTTTGAGGTCTCGAAGAGTTTCAGTCCTCGGAGACCATGTCGCAAACCCTTGTGAGTATAGGCATTCTAGGGTATGCTCAGAGCCCTCATTAGCTGGTACCAGCATGTGATGATTTCAGACAGCATTTCCCAAAGAAGTACCTCTTGGGTCCGTGTCCATGTCAGTTCCCTACACTTCCTTACACTAGTTATGTGATCAGTGTGTTTCAGGATAATCCCCACATGTGATTTCTGCTCTTTCCTACCAGTCCTATCTGTTTCTGATCTTCTTCCTTTATGGTAGGGGTTGGGAAGCAACCTGTGTGGTGTAGGAAGGGGTGTGGTAGTTGTCTGCCTTCAGAGGACCGGATGATGCCTAGAAATTGTACTGTAGTTTGAGATCCTCAGCCCTAACTTAGGTCAATTATCCATCCTCTGAGCGTCAGGAATTCCATCACTTGACTTGGATGCTCGTCTGTTCTCCAAGTTGTCCTCAGAAATAAGGATGTCATCCATCTAGGGAATACTGGTTTATGCGTATGTTTTTGTTTTAGGAAAGGTCTGGATGTTCCTGAAAATAATACTGTGGAGCACCCTTTCCTGTGCTTGTTGGCCATCAGTAAATCTTTTGTGAAATACTCGTTTTTAAATAGACGGTCTTTTTATGGTTCATGAGTAGGAATTCTTTCTTGACAAGTCTTTGTCAGTGTGTGTATTGCAAATCTTTACTTTCCAGTCTGCAGCTCACCTTTTCATTTTCTTAGTGGTCAAAAGATAGGGAGAGATGTCACATTTTTAAGGGGAGTGTGAGAGGGAGAAGCAGGCTTCCCGCCGAGCAGGAAGCCCAATGAGGGGCTCCATCGCAGGACCCTGGGATCATGACCAGAGCCAAAGGCAGATGCTTAACAGCTGAGCCATCCAGGCGCCCCCCACTGAATTCTTTTAAATGGTTAGTATACTCTGTGGCCTACCCCAAGATCACCATGTTCTACATTTTCTTCCAGAAACTGTCTAATGTGAAGCTACAATCCATCTCAAATTTCTCAATTCCATGTTTCATTCTAATAGGGTATTTATAGACTCTTTTGGATTTTCTATGTATACAATCCTATCTGTGAGTAGTCACAATTATCCCCTCCATTCTTACACTTTTGGTTTCTCTTGCTGTATAAGACTGGGTAGATTCTCCAATGCAATGTTGGATAGAGTCTCATTGTTTGGAAATTTTAATATACCTTTCTCAGTATCTGATAGAAAAAGCAGACAAAACATTGGTAACAAATGTGACCTAATTGACGTCTATGGAAGATCCCATAATAAGTGCAGAATACATTATTTTCCAGTGGTCATTGACTATTTACCCAAACAGATGATATGTTGGGCCATGAATCATGTCTATGTTTCAAAATCCTGATGTTAACTAGATTATATTCTTAGGCCACCAAGGAATGGAGCCCTAGTCCTAATGAAAAGAAAACCAGGAAGTCCCTCCATGTTTAAAAATTCAATGTAACTTTGCTGCATATCCTAAGGGTCAGAGAGGGAATCGCAGTGGATATTCTCAACCTTTTCTACGTCAGGGCTCACACACAATGGCCCTTTGTCTGTGAAGAACACTCACTATCCTAAGGTAGACAGGAGTTAAGCCTCCTATCAGAGTTCTGCATGTCTCAGCCACACCTGGCAGCCTTGGCCTGTGTCCCCCCCCCCCCAGCTGTCCTTTCTGGTGGCCCTGACTTAAGGGGGTCAACATAGCCATATGGAGATGGGAAGCTCCCCACTCCTAGTGATGATGGTGCTATTGTCCCCACCAGTCTAACAACATGATTTCTGAGAGAAATACGACACAATAGCAGCTTCTTGACTTTCCTTAAGGTTTGAAAATCATCTTGTGAGTCATCTTTTAGAAAAACGGTTTCAACATGTGTTCTTTTCTCTGGAAAAGAAATAGACCCAGTGGTAATTATGGCTTCCTGAGCACCTGTTCTTGGGTGACACCATACTGGCTCTGTGTAGCATTCTCCCTCTTAAACTTCTAAACTAGGGTATAGATAGAATGAGTCCCATTTTCTAGATGGTTAGACAAGGGCTCAGAGACGATATGAATTACAGAGGATTTTAGTTTCAGAAACCTAAGTGGGATCTCCAAACTGACTCCAAATCCCTTGTTCTTCCATACAGGGTACCATTTCCCTCCTACCTCCGGTCTTCTTGATCTGGAAACCTAGGAAGTATTAGAATTTTCTTGTTGTGTGGCCAGCTGGAACGAATTCGGCTGCCCTTTTAACCTCTGCCCATCATGATCATGAAGATAATTATCTCAGTGGAGGACCTTTGAGTAAGAGACTTAAAGATCCCTAGGAATAGAGATACTATAATATTTTTCTGATATTAAAGTGACTGAAAGAACTATCCTTTTTTAATTGATGGAGGCTCTGGTCTGTTCAGAGTGTGCTGTAAGGTCGGAAATAGTATTTAAAAGCACTCAGCCTCTTTTACAGAGTGAGACAATGCTTCTAAAGATGGCTAAAATATTCCCTGACCTCCGATTATTTATTTCCCAACCATCGTAGTGTTTCTGTGTTAGGATTATGATTTCCATGAGGCAAAAGTTGCAGAGAAAGAACTTAGTGTATCCAGGGGCACTTTCGTGTTGTGACAGTGAGCTATTCTGTTGTATTCTGTAGTCCAAGGGAATGGTGCCAGACATTTCTAAGATGTCTAAAATTCTGACTGTAAATGATCTCTATGCTTCAGAGATTTGGGCAGGACAAGGGGAGGAGTCCAGAGACCGTGAACGCCTCTGTTACCTGTGTTGACCATGGAGCAGGTAACCTTCTGTAGGGATCCTTTTGATTTCTTTGTACTATGTGAAAGGTGCTTTCGTTTCAGGTTCCTCCATTTGGTAGTGATGATAAGGATAAGAGTAATTTTTATTTCATACCATCTGTGGGCCCTGATCTTGGCCTCCCAGGGAAGCTATCCTTTAACATTTTACCCAGCTCAAAATGACTGGGCAAAACCTCAAAGCATGGGCCCTGTTTCTGCCCCCAGCACATATTGTCCATCTGCTTCATAAAGAAAAAGAGAACCAAAAAATGCCTTTGCCAACATCAAGGTAAGAACACAAAAGAACTTCTCTGGCTCCCGTAGGATGAAAGTCATACTGACTTGTACATACTGAAAACATAAGAAAAAGTCTGTCACTTTCTGGAATCTTCTTCCTCATCATGATGTGTAACTGTACGTAACACAAAATACAACAAATATATAACCCTGCCCCAAATGTTCCTTCCCTGGAGCACTCCCTTCTTTGTGAAGATTGTGTCTCCCAGGCAGCTGTCCTGACTTGGGTTTGAATAAAACTCTCTTCCTTTCTCTCTAAAATGTTTTAAAAGGTTCATTCATTTAGTGTTGACAATAACACTATGTTTTCTTTTTAAGTGAAAAATAAATGTTCCTGTTTCACAACTGTGACAGCACAGAAGGCCGGGTGTTCCTACTAGCTGCTTCCCTGCAGAACCAAGCATGTGTATATAGATTCCAGCACAAATGGGCTCATCCTAGAATGATGCTTTGAGGGTCTGAGAAGCACTATCCACTCCGTGGGTGAGACAAGAAGGCGAAGCTATTCCCGCTTGGAACATTCCTTTTTGGGCTTAAAATTGCCTTGAAAATGCATGAAAGCATTGCTCGTTTCTTAAAGCCCAAGGCTGGAACAGTCTGAGAGCAGGTGACCTTGCCAGGAACCAGGCACACCCCTGCAGGGAGGGTTGGTGCGGAAGGGAAGGGGCAGGGCTCTGAGGGTGGTCTGCAGCTCTAGGGGTCTGCGTGGAAGGGGCTGTGTGTGTGTATGTGTGTGGGTTTGGGGCCCTGCCCACGATCCCACTCACGCCTGCGCAGGGCATTGCGCCAAGGAGGCGCCTGCTGG
Source organism: Ursus arctos (assembly GCF_023065955.2). Taxonomy (NCBI): domain Eukaryota; kingdom Metazoa; phylum Chordata; class Mammalia; order Carnivora; family Ursidae; genus Ursus; species Ursus arctos. The sequence continues at coordinate 28,677,184 of NC_079873.1, read as the reverse complement.
ACCCCCTGCGCTTCCAGAGTTGTGAGTCACGGGGTGAGTTGCCCGGCATTCAAGGGGCTGGAAGCCCCACACTCCCCAACCAATCACCGCGTGGGGGTGGAGCTACGTCTCTGTGGTGACCCGGAGCCAGAGGACGTAGAAGAGGGAGCCAAAGAAGGGGAGTTCTGACCTGTGGAGTTCTGAGAGAGTCGACCTGTGGAGTTCCTGGCTGAGTGAGTGCGTGCTGTGTGCCGGGGTGGGGGTCCGGGAGTAGGGGGCACCCCGGGTGGGAGGCGGGGTCCTGGAAGGGCGTGTGGAGAGAGTTCATCGTGGAGACTCAGGTGAGTTTTCTTTTTCCCTTGCAAGTCTCTTCTGCCCAGTCTCCATCACCTGGCCGTATGCCCCAGACCCAGGAACTCCAGGGCGCCCGCTCAGCAGAGCTTTTGTGGGATGGGTCGCAGACATTCCAGGGTTTCCCGTGTTCCCCAGGAAGAGCGAGAGTAAGGACCGCACAGTCGCCAACTTCAGTGGCGTGCCCCCTGTCCCCCGACACAGTGCAGGTAATGGACCTTGAGCAGTACCCCGAGTTCAGCAGGGTGTTCCCTGTTCCCTCAGGCACAGGCGTGGCGGTAAGAAGCCCCAGAGCCGTTTGGGGGCTTCAGCATTGTACGCCCTGTCCCCCGGGGACGGTGGCAATGGGCTGTGAAGATAATTCCTACTAAAAGACAAGTCTGTGTTTCCCCTTCTTCCAGAAACCGCAGCAGGTGTGCAGGCTTTAGGTCTGAGGAGCCGCCTTCTCCCCAGCTGACAACACTTCTCTGCTCTGGCTCCACGAGACGCGAGGTTTTGAACGTCTGCATCTGAGTCAGTGAGGCAGCTTGACACAGGACGCCAGCGTTCAGAGAGAGCGGCAGGTCCATTTGGTGAAATGCCATATCCACGTCAGGACTGGAGGTAAAACCTCTCATTAACCCACCATCTCCTGGGCTTTTCTCTTTGCTCTAGTTGAGCCATGAAGTAAAACTTAAGTAGCACTTGTCAGCGTTCTGGGTTTGGTGAAAGAGGTACTTAGTTTCTGAGCAGGGAGAACTTTGCAGGGCATACCATTTTCCCTGTTCATTTATTGCTTATGAATGTATTTTGAACAGCTGTTTCCTAGAAACACTCTTTTATTAGAAAGGGAAGGTGAGATTTACTCTTTGTGTATTTTTAAGATATACTTTGTTCCTCCAACTAACAGTGTTTATTCAGTTGGGCCTAAGGTGTGGTTGAGTGGCCACCATTTACAGTTAGATGGCTTTTTGTCGTCAGATACAGACTTGGATGATGTCTTGTCATTTGTCAAAGGTGATGTTTCATCACTCATTAGTCTTTTCATTTCAAATTCAAAATTATTCAAAGCAGCCTTTCCCTGTTTAATAGTTGAGCTTGACTATCTAGCTTTACTAGATGTATCATCTTGATATTTTGAGGTGCCATATTCTCTCTGTCGTTTCTTTGGTGGTGGAGTCAGAAGGAGAGTCTTTGGGAATTCCTTTGGATAGAGGCATGCTGGTGGCTTCAAGGGGCTTGGCGTCAGGAGCTCTGGGCTAAGTTCTGGAACTGCTTGCCTGACTCTGGATGAGTCAGGTTATCCCACAGAGTTTCTCTTTCCTCCTTATGAGATTGCTGGAAGGTGAAATAAGTCAAGCAGAGAAAGGCAATTATCATATGGTTTCACTCATTTATGGAACATAAGAAATAGGGAGATCAGTAGGAGAAGGAAGGGAAGAATGAATGGGGGGGTTAACAGAAGGGGGAATGAACCACGAAAGACTATGGACTCTGGGAAACAAACTGAGGGCTTCAGAGGGGAGGGGTTGGGGGATTGGGATAGTCCGGTGATGGGTATTAAGGAGGGCACGTATTGCCCAGGAGCCCTGGGTGTTATATGCAAACAATGAACCATGGAACACTACATCAAAAGCTAATGATGTAGTGTATGGCGACTAACATAACATAATAAAAAATTAAAAAAAAAATTACTGGAGGGTCATCTCTATGGAAAGGCTTTTTACACAGAAACTGTTCTGCCTAATGAAGAGCAACTAAAAACGAGGTGATTTGGGCTGTATTATTCTGTAAATAGTAATTTTAAAACTCCCTGTCCTGGGGATACAGTATGTTATTGTACAAGGAGGCATGAGAAGGCTGAAATGAAAGATTGAGATCTCAGGGCACATTCATGTTCCATGGATACGTCACTTAACCGTTAACAGGTAGGAAGGTAAGTGGAGAGAAATATGACAGAAGGGGAAAGAAGGTGTGAACCATTCATTAGCCTTCTCCCCTTCTCAGGAAAGTCTTGGGCTAGTGTAATTTTGGAAGAAGAGGGGGAATCCTGGAGTTTTGCAGCAGACAGGGGAATTCCAGGTTTGAGTAGAGGTGACAGGGGTCCCAGAGGAGAGCTGAGTGCATTCTGAAGCAGGGTGTGGGCAGGGCGGGCTCCAGGGGTGGCTGTGAGTCTCCCGTGTGACAGTTGTGACAGGTGAGGGCTGCGAGCAGGTTCCTGGCTGAGGACAGGTGAGGCACAGGTGGAGAGCTGGCCGAGCCCCTTCTTCAGGGCCACCAGCCTCACCAAACACACACAGCCTCGTCATCTGTCCCTGTCACTCCAATTCACACTGTCAGAGTTGCCAGGCCGAGATGTTTGGTGGTGCTTCTTTCCTTGCATGCGTGTGAAGTTTCAAACCTGAGGTGATGGACATGATGGGTCCTCAGAACATCTGTTACTCTTTTATTTCCTGCTCTCCTTTTGATCAGTGAAGTGAATCGGACCTGCTAGTGGAAGGAGCTATCTGCGTTTTTATTTCCTGGTTTAATTAAACAATGGGAAAAGAGTCTTCTGAAATATTAAAGGAATCCTTTGTGGGTGTTCATGTTTTTCTCTTCTGCGAGCCACATTCCGATATTAGAAATCATTTGTTAAAGTAAAACAGCCTCAGAGCTGTCACAGGGTTTGGTGGCCTTTGTGAGAGGGAGAAAGGGAGAAGGAGTGTAGGTTCTTGAGGAGCTCGGGGAGTGCCACATTGTGCTCCCAAAGGAAATGGAGCCTCCTGTCAGCCTTCCTGGGGTGGGGGCGGGGGGGGGGGTTTGCTGCTTACCTGGAGGTTCATCCTAGGCTCTGGAAGCTTGACCTGGTGAGTCACTTGTGACTTGAGCTGGGGAATTGATGAAGAAAACAGAATGAATGCTGGGGGGTGCCTGTATCCTTTGGACTCAGACAACTCCATGTAGCAAAGGAACTCTTCACCCCTGAGGCGTGTCGGGATCCCTGAGGGTGTGGGGTTTGCTTCATGGGCTGAGGTTGTGTCTTCATCCTTATCTGGACCAGAGCCATGTTGTCTGGCTATGGAGATCCAGACCCTTAGGTGACCATGTCATCATATTCATTATCATCATTATTTATTATTATTATTATTATTAATTATTATTATTATTATTTTAACAAAGCAATAGAGACATTGACTTTGAGATAAAAATACCAAAAGGAACAATATAAGGACAAATATATACGTGATGATTGAACTTGTGGTATCTCTCATTGGTGTGGGTCTTGTAAGGCTGCCCGAAAGAGAAAGACCAAGAATTCTATGTGGATAGAAGTGTGCTGTGCACAGGGAGTGTTTTATTCCATCATTTGACTTCTCTCTCTGAAGGGAAAATAGAGTGGTGTCTGGAGCTTGGTTTCTGATTGGAAGGACTGGGAGGCCAGTGAATTGAAAGAGCAGTGTTCATGCTGACATGGTGCTCAGTGCCCAGTGAGCGAAGGTTGGAAGCTTGGACTCAGAAGCGTTGGTGTTCAGGGAGGGTGTTGTCCGAGTTTGCAGCACATTGGGTCACTTGGCTGGTCTGCCTAATCGGGCCAGTTTCTGCCTTTCTAAGGGCAGCTTGAAAGTGGCTTGCAACCCTAGGGCGTTTGCGGAGTGGTCTGCATGGGACCCCGGTGTGGGCCAGTGTAGACATAAACCAGGGAATTCCAGAGCTAACGATGAGCACGTTTGTGAGGCTGGAGTTTGCTTCTCTGTGAGAAGGATTGAGCTGGAGTGGAAAGAAGTCTCTGGGTCTTAGGACTCACTGAGCAGGTCCGAGCCTGGCTGGGTGGTGGGATCAGATGTCTGTTTCCCAGGACCTTGGCCAGAGGGAGATTTGGACCCTGGGAAGTGTCTCTGCTCAGCTTTCTCTGATGAGCACCTCAGGCAAGGGGAGGAAGCGTGTGTGCTCACCCGTCATCGAGGAAGGTGTCTGGTTTCAGGTTTCGTGTGCAGGTAGATTCCTCGTATGGCTCCCTTTCCTGATGGTGTTCAGGGTGCAGGAGGTGGGTGGACCCCTTGTCCCGGGCATCCCGGCTGTGGAAGAGTCCTGGGGCACCTTTTCCCCTGGGGATTTGGAATACGACATTGGCCAGATGGTACTTCACTAGGAGGGTGACACTTGAGTCAAAATCTAAAGAAGGTGAGTGATATCACATCAAGAGCATTGTAAACAGAAGGGAAAGCATGTGCACAAGCCGCGGGCAGGAGCATACCAGGTGAATGCCAGCAAGAAGGCCCTGTGGCCACAGGAGACAGCATAGGACATGACCTCAGGGAGGTGACAGAGTGTGACAGAAAGCCATGGCAGGGCTGTGACCCCATGGGACCCTGTTTCACTGGGCCATCCTGGCTGCAGGGTTGAGTACAGATGACAGAGGGTTGAGGATGGGCAAGGGAGGTCAATGATGACGCTTTAACAGGAACTCAGGCAAGAGATGGGCTCCAGTGTGGACCAGACAGGTGGCCTTGGAAGGAGTGGTTAGTCCTATTCTGGGTACATCTTGAAGATGGAGCTCACAGGATTTGCCAACGGCTTAGATATCGGGGATGGGAGAAAGGAGGAACTGGGGTAACTCCCAGCTGTTGTGGGTTGTCCTGCGTGAGGGGAAGGAGAAAGTTTCTGGGAGTAGGAAGTAGTCAGTGTTCTGCATGCTGAGGAAGGTGCCTTTCCCAGTGGATCTGCTGAGGTTTGTGTCTGGGAGAACCTTTCACATCTCCTCCCTCAGGAACGTTCAAGTATAAGTATCCCCCACTTTTTAAAAGTTCATGGGAAGACACTTGGCTTTTTGGAAAGATCTCTGTTATTACCTGGTTTCACTAATGGGAAGAAACCTGAAGAGGATTTTCCTCTTATGAAAAAAGTCAAACAGTGAGCATCGCGTTCAGCATCTGTTTTGGGGAGAAGCATGACAGAGGCGGCGTGCACCCTAACCAGCTCCTTCCTGGGAACCGCTCTCCGCGTCCAGCCACCAGCGCTTTGAATTGTGTCTGTGAGCATCTGCTGTGCTTTATCTCCATTTATTTTCGGCATCCGTTAGGAGTTGTGTCCTGAGGCCTAAGAAAAGCCAAAGAGAAGTCATTTTTGGAGTCTGAGTGTGCTCACTCATTTTTCCGTATATATTAATGGTCATTCCTTCTTTACACCCTTTCTGCTGTGAAAGGTTTCCTAGGAGCACTGTACTTTCAAAGAGCGGGGGAACCTGTACCCTGTCCTGCAGGGTTAGCTTTAGTCTCCATGCTGCACAGAATATTCTATGACTGTCAGATTTTCTCACTCAGACACTGCGTCTTTGACCACCTTCACCTGCCCTCCCCTTCCCCGAATCAGGTGCCCACCCATCTGTTCTCTGTATCCATGCGTTCAGTATTTGTTTATTCCACGTGAAATGTATATGACAGCATCGGGTATTTGTCTTTCTGTGTCTGAGTTACTTAGCATAAGGCTCCCAAAGTCTGTTTCTTTTTTTTTTTATTTTTTTTCTTTTTTTTAAATTTTTTAATGATTTTTTATTATATTATGTTAGTCACCATACAGTACATCCCCGGTTTCCGATGTAAGGCTCGATGATTCATTAGTTGTGTATAACACCCGGTGCACCATGCAATACGTGCCCTCCTTACTACCCATCACCGGTCTATCCCATCCCCCCACCCCCCTCCCCTCTGAAGTCCTCAGTTTGTTTCTCATAGTCCATAGTCTCTCATGTTTCATTCCCCCTTCTGATTACCCCCCCTTTCTTTATCCCTTTCTTCCCCTACCGATCATCCTAGTTCTTATGTTCCATAGATGAGAGAAATCATATGATAGTTGTCTTTCTCTGCTTGACTTATTTCAATTAGCATTATCTCCTCCAGTGCCGTCCATGTTGTAGCAAATGTTGAGAACTCGTTCTTTCTGATAGCTGAGTAATATTCCATTGTATATATGGACCACATCTTCTTAATCCAGTCATCTGTTGAAGGGCATCTCGGCTCCTTCCACAATTTAGCTATTGTGGACATTGCTGCTATGAACATTGGGGTGCATATGGCCCTTCTCTTCACTACGTCTGTATCTTTGGGGTAAATACCCAGTAGTGCAATGGCTGGATCATAGGGTAGCTCAATTTTTAACTTTTTAAGGGACCTCCACACTGTTTTCCAGAGTGGCTGTACCAACTTGCATTCCCACCAACAATGTAGGAGGGATCCCCTTTCTCCACATCCTCTCCAACAATTGTTGTTTCTTGCCTTGTCTATTTTTGCCATTCTAACTGGCGTAAGGTGGTATCTCAGTGTGGTTTTGATTTGAATTTCCTTGATGGCTAATGATTTTGAACATTTTTTCATGTGTCATGTGTCCGTTAGCCATTTGTATGTCTTCATTGGAAAAGTGTCTGTTCATATCTTCTGCCCATTTTTTGATTTGTTTATTTGTTTCTCGTGTATTGAGTTTGAGAAGTTCTTTGTAGATCTTGGATACCAGTCCTTTATCTGTAGTGTCATTTGCAAATATCTTCTCCCATTCCGTGGGCTGCCTCTTAGTTTTTCTGACTGTTTCCTTGGATGTGCAGAAACTTTTAATCTTGATGAAGTCCCATAAATTCATTTTATCTTTTGTTTCTCTTGCCTTTGGGGATGTGTCATGAAAAAGGTTGCTTTGCCGATGTCGTAGAGGTTGTTGCCTATGTTCTCCTCTAGAATTTTGATGGATTCCTGTCTCACATCGAGGTCTTTCATCCATTTGGAGTTTATTTTTGTGTATGGTGTGAGATAGTGGTCAAGTTTCATTCTCTTGCATGTAGCTGTCCAATTTTCCCAGCACCATTTATTGAAGAGACTGTCTTTTTCCCACCGGATGTTTTTTCCTGCTTTATCAAATATTAGTTGCCCAAAGAGCCGAGGGTCCATTTCTGGGCTCTCTATTCTGTTCCATTGGTCTATGTGTCTGTTTTTGTGCCAGTACCATGCTGTCTTTGTGATCACAGCTTTGTAGTACAGCTCGAAATCCGGCATTGTGATGCCCCCAGCTTTGTTTTTCCTTTTCAACAGTTCCTTGGAGATTCGGGGCCTTTTCTGTTTCCATACAAATTTAAGGACTGTTTGTTCCAGTTCTTTGAAAAATGTCCTCGGTATTTTGATCGGGATAGCATTGAAAGTGTAGATTGCTCTGGGTAGCATGGACATTTTAACTATGTTAATTCTTCCGATCCATGAGCATGGAATATCTTTCCATCTTTTTATGTCTTCCTCAATGTCTTTCAAGAGTGATTTATAGTTTCTAGAATATAAGTCCTTTACGTCTCTGGTTAAGTTAATTCCAAGGTAACGTATGGTTTTTGGTGCTATTGTAAATGGGATGGATTCCCTAATTTCTCTTTCTTCGGTCTCGTTATTCGTGTATAGAAATGCAACTGATTTCTGAGCATTTATTTTGTATCCTGCCACGTTACTGAATTGCTCTATAACTTCTAATAGTTTGGGAGTGGCTTCTTTTGGGTTTTCCATATAGAGTATCCTGTCATCTGCAAAGAGACATTTTGACTTCTTCTTTGCCAATTTGGATACCTTTGATCCCTTTTTGTCGTGTGATTGCTGTTGCAAGGACTTCTAGTGCTATGTTGAATAATAGTGGTGAGAGTGGGCATCCTTGTCGAGTTCCTGATCTTAAGGGAAAGGCTTCCAGCTTTTCCCCATTGAGAATAATATTTGCAGTAGGCTTTTCATAGATGGCTTTTATGAGATTGAGAAATGTACCTTCTATTCCTACACTCTGAAGGGTTTTAATCAGAAAAGGATGCTGTATTTTGTCAAATGCTTTTTCGGCATCGATTGAGAGGATCATATGGTTCCTGAGTCTTTTCTTGTTGATATGATGTATCACGCTGATTGATTTGCGAATATTGAACCACGCTTGCATCCCAGGTATGAATCCCACTTGATCGTGATGGATAATCCTTTTAATGAACTGTTGGATTCTATTAGCAAGTATCTTGTTGAGGATTTTGGCGTCCATATTCATTAGGGAAATCGGTCTGTAATTCTCCTTTTTGAGGGGGTCTTTGCCTGGTTTGGGGATCAAGGTAATATTGGCCTCATAGAATGAGTTTGGTAGCTTTCCTTCTGTTTCTATTTTTTGAAATAGCTTTAGGAGAATAGGTATTATTTCTTCTTTGAATGTTTGGTAGAATTCCCCAGGAAAACTGTCTGGGCCTGGAATTTTGTTATTTGGAAGGTTGTTTATCACTGACTCAATTTCTTCATAATTAATTGGCCTGTTTAAGAAATCAATTTCTTCCGGTTTCAATCTTGGTAGTTTATAGGTTTCCAGGAAGGATTCCATCTCTTCCAGATTGCTTAGTTTATTGGCATATAGCTATTGATAAAAATTTCTAATAATCCTTCCAATTTCAATGGTGCTCGTCGTGACCTCTCCTTTTTCATTCATAATTTTAATAATCTGGGTCCTTTCTCTTTTCTTTTGGATAAGTCTTGCCAGTGGTCTGTCAATTTTATTGATTCTCTCAAAGAACCAGCTTGTAGTCCTGTTGATCTGCTCTACTGTACTTCTGGTTTCTGCTTGATTGATTTCAGCTCTAATTTTGGTCCACTGCTTCCTCGTGCGTGGATTAGGCCTGTCCCTCTGTTGCTGTTCCAGCTTCTTGAGGTGAGAATATAAAAAACTGCATTTTAGATTTTTCTATTCTTTTGAGTGAGGCTTGGATGGCTATGTATTTCCCCCTTAGGACTGCCTTTGCAGTATCCCATAGGTTTTGGACTGTTGTATTTTCATTCTCATTGGTCTCCATAAATTGTTTAATTTGATTTTTGATTTCCTGGTTTATCGAGTCATTCCTGAGCAGGATGGTTCTTAGTCTCCAAGTGTTTGAGTTTCTTCCAAATTTTTCCTTGTGGTTGAGTTCCAATTTCAGAGCGTTGTGGTCTGAGAATATGCAGGGGATAATTTCAATCTTTTGGTATTGGTTGAGACCTGTTTTGTGTCCCAGAACATGGTCTATTCTTGAGAATGTTGCATGGGCATTAGAATAGAATGAGTATTCTTTGGTTCTGGGGTGTAGTGTTCTATATATATCTATGAGGTCCAACTCGTCGAGTATGGCATTCAAAGCCTTTGATTCTTTGCTTAGTTTTTGCCAGGGTGTTCTGTCTATTTCTGATAGTGGAGTGTTGAGGTCCCCTACTATTAATGTATTTTTATTTATATGTCTCTTTATTCTGGTTAAGAGTTGGCTTGTGTATCTTGCTGCTCCCCTGTTGGGGGCATATATATTTATAATTGTCATATCCACTTGTTGAATACTTCCCTTAAGAATAATATAGTGCCCTTCTGCGTCTCTAACTATAGTCTGTAGTTTAAAATCCAATTTATCTGATATGAGAATTGCTACCCCAGCTTTCTTTTGAGGTCCATTTGCGTGAAAGATGGTACTCCATCCTCTTACTCTCAGTCTGAATGCATCTTTGAGTTCGAAATGAGTCTCTTGTAGACAGCAAATGGATGGGTCATTTCTTTTTATCCAATCTGCAACCCTGTGACGTTTATTGGATGGTTCAAACCATTTACATTAAGACTGATTACTGAGAGATATGATTTTAATGTTGCCATGTTGCCAGTAAAGTCTTTGTTTGTATTGGCTGTGACTTTCTGTTCTGTATCACTCTTGGGGCCTTTTTACTTTTATAGAACCCCCCGTAATATCTCCTGTAGGGCTGGTTTGGTGGTTACAAAATTGGTTAGTGACTGGCGATTCTGAAATGTCTTTATTTCTCCATCAATTCTGAATGACAGCCTTGCTGGATAAAGGATCCTTGGCTGCATGTTTTTCTCTGAAAGAGCTTTAAATATGCTCCCCCAACCCTTTCTCTCATTCCAGGTCTGTGTAGACAGGTCTGATGTAATTCTGATGCTTTGCCTTGGTACGTGAGAAATTTCTTTGCCCTGGCCGCTTTCAATACTGTATCCTTGGATCTCATATTTGCGAATTGCACTATGACGTGACGTGGTGTAGGTTTGTCGTGGTTGAGCTTGGGAGGGGTCCTCTCTGCCTCTTGGACACGAATGTTTGTTTCCCTCGCTAGATTAGGGAAGTTTTCAGCTACAATTTGTTCAAATATCTCTTTAGACCTCTGTTTTTCTCCACCCCCTCGGGGATGCCGATGATTCATTGGATCGTTTCATTGAGTCAGTAATCTCCCGTAACCTACATTCGTGGGCTTGGATTTTTTTAAGACCATCTTCTATTTTCATTTTTTCCTCTATTAACCCATCCTCCAATTCACTAACCCGTTCCTCTGCTTCTGCGACCCTGGCCGTCAGAGCCTCTAGTTTTGCCTGCATTTGGCTCATAGAATTTTTAATTTCTGTCAGATTCGCTCTCATTTCTGTCCTTAGGGATTCTATATTCTCAGTAACCTTTTCGTTAATAGTTTTTTCAATTCTACTCATCATTTTGACCATCGTTACTCTGAATTCCATTTCTGATACTTTGGTTACATCCATATCCATTATTTCTGTGGCAGAGGCCACAGACTCACTGTGTTTTCTTTGCTGAGGGGGGCTTCTCCTTCTTGTCATTCTGATGAAGAGAGGTTGCGGGGTTTCCAGAGCCCAAATTATTGACTGGGTCCCAGGCCGTGCCCCTTGTTTTATAGGGATCTTAGGGATGTGGGCTTCTTCTTTAAAGATTTTATTTTTTTATTTATTTATGTGGCAGCCAACCAGCGAGAGAGGGAACAGAAGCAGGGGAGTGGGAGAGGAAGAAGCAGGCTCCCAGCGGAGGAGCCCGATGAGGGACTCCTTTCCGGAATGCCAGGATCACACCCTAAGCCGAAGGCAGGCGCTCAATGACTGCGCCACCCAGGCGCCCGGGTTGTGGGCTTCTTGATTTTTCAGCCTGCCTTCTGTGTTCTGGGGGAGGGGCCTGCCGCGCCGATACTCAGGCAACCCTGTTTGGTTAGAGTCTCGGTGCTCCCTGCGAGGGGGGATGGGGATGGGCACTCCCTGAGCCGGTATTTCCAGGCTTTTGTTCTCTGGCAGCTTTCCCTGGCGGTTTGCTGTGCCTCTTCTGAGAGTCAGAGCAGCAGCGGCCAAATTTCAGCCTCTGTCAAGGAACAGAAGGATTGCGGCCCGTTCTCTACTGATGTCTGGCCACTTTAACTCTGTTTCTGTTGGTGCTGCTCAACCCTGCAGCGTCCGGGATGTGCGCCCCACACCCGGCGTCCCAGCCCTCACTTCCAGGGCCGGCGCGTCTCTGTCCTTTGTGTTTCTAACGCCGCCAGCCGCCCCGCGCGCGCTCCCGGATCTCCCGGTCTCAGTCTGGATCCAGTGAGCTCACCGGGATTCCGGTGTTCCGCGAGATGCCTGGTGGCGCGCGCACCCGGCTCACGGTCTCAGTCTGCTGTTTTGCGGGTGCCGTCCGCGAGCCCCGCCCGCTCTCCCGTGCAAGTGGCTGCCGCTTCCCGGCGCCCGAACGCGGCGGCTCCCTCCCCCTTCTGTTTATCTTGCGATATCTGTGCGTGGTTTCATGCTCCCCGCTTCGTACCTCAATACTCAGCGCTGGAGATGTTCATTTGTAGAGATCCAGATGCATCTTCCTGCGTCTCAGGCTGGTTCCGTGGTTGTTTAGGCTGATCTGGTACCTATCCAGCTTGACTTGGGGGACCGGCTGAAAACGGTGTCTCCTACTCCTCCGCCATCTTAACTCCTCCCCCCAAGGTCTATGTTTCTATGTCTGTTTATTGGGAATAATGCTGCAGTGAACATGGGAGTGCATCTGTCTTTTTGAGGTACTGTTTTTGTGCTCTCCAAATCAATACTCAGTAGAGCCATTACTGGGTTGTGTGGTAGTTGTATTTATTTTTCAGGAACCTCCATACCGTTTGTCACAGTGGCTGCACCCATTTCCATTCCCACCAACAGTGTACAGGGTCCTGTCGTCTGCACACCCTTGGCCACACCTGGTTTCTGTCTCTGGGACGATTGACATTCCAACAGTTGTGAGGTGATAGCTGATTGTGGTTTTGACTTATGTAAACTGGATTATTCGTTTTTTGGGTGTTAGGTTGTATAAGTTCTTTATATAGTTTGGATACCAACCCTTTATCAGATACGTCATTTGCAAATACTTTCTCCCATCCCACAGGTTGCCTTTTGGTTTTGTGGATTGTTTCTTTTGCTCGGCAGAATGTGTTAGTTTTAAGTTGTGGCTGTCATGAGCAGTGCTGCTATGTATGTGTGTCCCTGTCTATCTTGTCTGTCTGTCTATCTTTCTATCTATCTATCTATCTATCTCCTGGTACAGAGAACACATTTCTCCAGGGAGTGGAATGCTTGGTTACAGGGAAGTTTCAGGAATGAAGTACTGGGTCACAGGGAAAAAATAATCTTTAAACCACAAGGTAACAGAAGTGATCAAATTAGTTTATACTTCCAACAATAGTGGTGAGTGTCTCATATTTAAATGTTTGACATTAGTTATTATCACTTATTGAAATATTTCTTACCTAATAGGTGTGTAGTGGTACTTCCTTATGGTGTGAATTTTAGTTTTCATGATTACTGGTGAGATTACAGCTTAAATATAGTTATTGACTTTTAGGATTTGCTGTTTTTCAAAGAGTATGTTGAAATTTTTTGCTCATCTTTCTATCAGGTTATCGGTTTTCCCTTTTTTTGCTTTAGAAAAATTCATTTATTTGAATGGTAGTCCTTTTTTGGTTTATATGTTGCAATAATATTTTCAAACTCTGTGGCGTGGCTTGTCTTTTAATTATGTTTTCTTTTGGTGGAAAGTATTTCTTAATTGAATGTGGGTAAATACATCAATCATTTCCTTTAAAGCTTATACTTTCTCTATCCTAAAAATTCCTTTCTAGTTTGTGGCAAAAAGATATCCACCTATATTGTCTTTTAAAATGTATTGGAGGGGCGCCTGGGTGGCTCAGTTGTTAAGCATCTGCCTTCAACTCAGCTCGTGATCCCAGGGTCCAGGGATTGAGCCCTGCGTCAGGCTCAATGTTCAGTGGGAAGCCTGCTTCTCCCTCTCCTGCTCCCCTTGCTTGTGTTCCCTCTCTTGTTGCCTCTGTCAAATAAATGAATAAAATCTTAAAATATATATATTTTATTATTATATATATTATTTATTATATAATATGTATAATATATAATATATATTTATTAAAATAATATATATATTTAAGCATTCCACATTTAGGTTATTAATCCATTTGGAAATAATTTTTTTATGCTATGATCCAATTTTAGTTATTTTCCATACAAATGCCCTATTGCTCAGCATGTTTTAATTGAAAAGTTTGTTACTTCTTTGTCAATCTGCTGTGATACCTCTGCTATACAGTGTGGCAAGTGTGTGTGTGTGTGTCTGTATATTATATGATTTTATTTTAATATATGTTTTGGTCTGTTTTTTGGGTCTCTATAATTTTGGTCCATTCATTGGTCTCTATATTAGTACTGCACCATCTTACTTACTCTAGCTTTATAAGCTTTATAAGAAATCTAAATATTCAGTAGAATGAGTCCTCCCAAATTTATCTTATTCTTCAAATGTGTGGTGGTTATTCTTGGGCTTTTGTAATTCTGTATAAATTTTTGAAGATGCTCTTCAGGTCCACAACAAAATCTTTGGTGTTTTTACTTAGATTTCTCTCACTCTATAAATTAAATTTTAGATAATTAACATTTTTTCAGTACTAAGACATCCAATTTATAAACATAGAATGTATCTCTTCATTTTTTATTTCTTCAAGGTCTTTATGAAAGTATTATAATATTGTCTGTAGAGACTGCACATCTTGTTAGATTTATTACTATTTCAGCTTTTTGTGATATCTGAACGGATTTATCTCTTTTTAATATCATTTTCTGTTGCTATATATAAAAATACAATTTATTTTTATTGATTTTTAACTAGAAATCCTATTAAACTCTTTTACAAATTCTAGTAATTTCCTGTACATTATTTTGTATTTTTCTTTACACATCAGTAGTGTATATGAATAGCAGAAGCTGTGTTTTTTCTTTTCTAATCCTTAGGCATTCTGATAATTCTATTTCTTGATTTCTGCACTGGCCAAGATCTCCAATGTAATAATGAATAGAAGTGGTTACAAAAGGTATCCTGGTCTTGTGCCTGATCTTAAAATTAAATCTTTAATTATCTCAATATTATCTATGATGTTACTGTATGATAGCTTCTTTTCAATTAATAATTTCTATTTCCACTTTGATAAGATTTGCTGAGTTTTTAAAAAATTTTTAAGTATTTTAATTCCAGCTAGTTAATATACAGTGTAATATTTTTTTTTAAAGATTTTATTTATTTATTTGACAGAGACAGAGACAGCCAGCGAGAGAGGGAACACAAGCAGGGGGAGGGGGAGAGGAAGAAGCAGGCTCCCAGTGGAGGAGCCTGATGTGGGGCTCGATCCCATAACGCCGGGATCACGCCCTGAGCCGAAGGCAGATGCTCAACCGCTGTGCCACCCAGGCGCCCCTATACAGTGTAATATTAGTTTCAGGTGTACAATAGTGATTTAACACTTCCATATATCACCCAGTGCTCATCACAAGTGCACTCCTTAATTCCCATTACCTATTTCATCTATCCCCCACCCACCTCCCTTCTGGTAACCATCAGTTTGTTCTCTAGAGTTAAGAGTCTGTTTCTGGAATTGTCTCTTATTTTTTTTCCCTTTGCTTGCTTGTTTTGTTTCTTAAATTCCACATATGAACAGACAGCAACATGCAAAAGAATGAAACTGGACTACTTTCTTACACCATACACAAAAATAAATTAAAAATGACTTAAAGACCTGTATGTGAGAGCTGAAACCATAAATATCCTAAAAGAGAACACAGGCAGTAACTTTTTTGACATAGGCCGTAGCAACTTCTTTCTAGATATGTCTCCTGAGGCAAGGGAAGCAGAAGCAAAAATGAACTATTGGCACTATATCAAAATAAAAAGCTTCTGCACAGCAAAGGAAAGAATCAACACAATTAAAAGCCAACCTACTGAAGATTTTTTAAAATCATGAATGAGTGTTGAAATTATAAGAGACTTTGTATTTAATTTTTTTGTAAGGTTAATTTTATTAATTTTGTTGTACCAAATAACTTTGTGTGACATAAACTTAGCTTTTCATGCTGGATTCATTTTGGTTATGTTATGTTTATCATCTATTTTCCAGGTTAAGAGTGCCTCTAATTATGTTTTCTTATACTGTTCTTTCCTGTTTTGAAATGAAAAAAATTTAAAAAAATAATTGAATAATGTTCTCTCATTTTCTAGTCTCAGAAGAATTTATGTAGAATTGAAATTATTTCTTTTTAGAATGTTTATAAGAACACCTAGTGAAATTCTATTGGATTTCAACTATGGTTAGAATAGTGAATATTGATTTAATTTCTATAACGTATATGTGTATCTACACGTTCCTTTTTCTTTATATCTGTTTTGATGTTATATTTTTCTAGAGAATTGTGATTTTTCTAAAATTTAAAATTTATTTAAAAAAATTTTCTGGGCGCGCCTGGCTGGCTTAGTTGGTTGAGTGTCTGCCTTCGACTCTGGTCTTGATCCCAGGGTTCTGGGATGGAGCGCTGCATCAGGCTCCCTGCTCAAGAGGGAGTCTGCTTCTCCCTCTCCTTTTGCCTCTTCCCCCTGCTTGTGTGCACGCTCTCTCTCTCTCAAGTAAATAAAATCTTTAAAAAAATAAATAAAAAATTTCTGCATTTTTTTCTTTGTAAAATCTGCAATGTATATGTAATATATGACCCATTTGAATTCCTGATATTTGTTCTTTGTACTTTTTTTGTCTTGAGAAGGCTCTCAAGCAGAATTGTCATTTTCATTAATCTTTTCAAAGAGCCAAATTTTGGCTTTTTGATCTGTGTTATTTTCTATGTTATGAAGTCCAGCTCTTCTATTTATTATTTACTTCTGCTTTCTTTGGGTATATCTTTTGAAGGTAGTGCATAGTTATATGTGATTTTACACAGTCTGACACTACTCTTTATTTGGAGCAGCTAATCCATGTACATTTAATTTAGTTACTGATTTCTTTTGGTTTAAATCTCCCCTTTTTTCCCCTTTCTATTTGTGTTGTCTATATTCTTTCATATTTTTCTTTTCCTTCCTCTGGATTCATGGAAATATTTATAGCGGTCCATTTATACTCTATTTCTTTTTAAGGGGGGAGGGGCAAAGGGAGCAGGACAGAGAGAAGCTTAAGCCGACTCCACACTCAGCATAGAGCCTGACACAGGGCTCTGTACGGAGCTCTATCTCACAGCCCTGAGGTCATGGCCTGAGCTGAAATCAAGAGTCAGACACTTAACTGACTGGGCCAGGCACCTCCATTTTTACTCTCTGAATTCTGAAGCTGTAAACTGTGTTTTCTTTCTTCTTCTTTTTTTTTTTTTTACATTTTATTTATTTATTTGACACAGAGAGACAGCCAGTGAGAGAGGGAACACAAACAGGGGGAGTGGGAGAGAAAGAAGCAGGCTCCCAGCAGAGGAGCCTGATGCGGGGCTCGATCCCATAACACCGGGATCACGCCCTGAGCCGAAGGCAAACGCTTAACGACTGAGCCACCCAGGCGCCCCATGTGCTTTCATTATTTAATGAGAAATTCAGAATTTACTAAATATTTGGAACTGAAAAGGAAACCCACCTTGCTGGAAACCTGTAAATCAATACCTCCAGTCCATATCTATATAGGTATACTTGAAACTTATTAAAAATTAATGAACTAAGTTTGCAACACAAGACTTAAACTGGGCCATGGAAGAAAGAATAATTAATAAAACAAATAGGAAAACAGGAAATAAATAATAGGGAGTATTAACAATCTCCACCTTACAAGATTCATCATACTTACCTATTTAAAAACTTAGTACAGGGGAATGATCAATGCAATATGGTACTGACTAAGGATAGCCTTAGAGATCAATAAGATAGAATAGAAAGTCCAGAAAGAAAACCACATGTCTATGGTCAACTGATTTCTGTTAAGTGTGCCCCTGCCATTCAGTGATGGAAAGAAAAATCTTTTTAGCAAATGGTGCTAGGACAACTGGATAACCGCAGGCAAAAGAGTGAAATCGTTCCCTTGTTTTACACCAAAAACAAAAATTAAAACGGATTATAGACCTGTTTTAGAGCTAACATATAAAACTCTTAGAATAAAAGATAGGAGTAAATCTTCATGACTTTAGATTTGGGAAAGGATTCTTAGATATGATACAGAAAGCATGAGTAACAAAGTAAAAATAATATGGACTTCATCAACATTAAAAATGTTTTTAAAGGATACCATGAAAGGACAACCCACAGAATGGGAGAAAATATTTACAAATCATATGTTTGATAAGACACATATCCAAATTTATAAAGATATAACTCATTAAAAATACAAATAACCCATTAAAAATGGGCAAAGGATCTGGATAGATGATTGTCCAAGGAAGATACAGAAATGGAAAATAAGCTCATGAAAAGATGCTCTATATCATTTGTCATCAGGCAAATGCATATCAAAACCCCAATGAACTATCATTTTACATGTTCTAAAATGGCTAGAATAAAAAAATCAGGTAACAAAAAGTGTTGGTGAGGATAAGGAGGAATTAGAAGTCTCGTACTGCTTATGGGAATGTAGAATAGTATAGCTAGCAGCTTTGAAAACCATCTAGCAGTTTTTCCAACAATTAAACATAAAACCAACCCAGAAGTTGCACTCAGAGAGAAATGAAAACATATATCCACACAACTTGCATGAGAATGCTGATAGCGGGGCACCTGGGTGGCTCAGTTAGTTGAGTGTCTGCCTCTTGATTTCAGCTCAAGTCATGATCTCAGGGTTGTGAGATTGAGCCCCACATCAGGATCCATGCTCAGCAAGGAGTCTGCTTGAGATTCTCTCTCTCCCTCTGCCCCTCCCCCACTCTCTCTAAATAAATAAATTAAAAATAAATAAAATCTTCTAAAAAAAGAATGCTAATAGCAACATTTTTCGTAATAACCAGCAGGTGAAAACAACCCAAATGCCCATCAACTGATGAATGGATAAGCACATGTGGTGTGTTCATACAATGAAGTATTATTTGGCCGTAAAAAGACATCAAGTACTGATACATCCTACCACATAGACATGCCTTCAAAGCATTATGCTAGATCAAAGCCAGTTACAAAAGACCTCTAAGGCCCAATCTCCTAATACAATCACATTGAAGGTTAGGATATCAATATAGAAATTTTCGGGGGACACATTCATTCATTCCATAACAGTTTTATTCTCAGTTTGTGCAACTTTCCTTCCATTTACTCTCTTCTAGAAGATCATACTTTGATTTTCTGTCAGTTCTTAGAACATGAATATCCCAACCTTATTTTTAGCTCAGGACCTTTGCAGTTGTTGTTTCCCCTGCCTGGATTGTTCTGCATATATATATCTCCATATGGCTGGTTCCTACTTATTCAGTTTTATTTCAAAGATACATTCTGTGGAGAGATCTTTCCTGATCATATCTATAGAATAACTATCCCCTTCCCCTGATTTACGCCACTCTATCATGCACATTCTCTTTTCTTAGATTTATGACTCATCATTATATAACTTTTGTATAATTTACTCATTTATTCTCCCTTTATCAAACTAGAAAATACACAGTAAATTCCATGAGAACAGAGATCTTGTCTGTATTGTTCAATTACTCTCTCCTTACTACTCAGCAAGGCCACCATACATGGCTGTATATTTGTGTACTGCACAACTCAAAGGTCACCAGTGACATAGATGATGATATTACGAGTGACAAATGAACTTGGCAATGACTCAAACAAATGCTCACTTATTTCTTGAGCGCTTAAAACAATGCTTGACATGTAGTCACTAACTAAAACACTTCTCAATGCTTTAGTTCATTCTAGTGATCTGCACTTAGAGCAGATCATACAGATTCAAGGTAATGGAGATTGCTTCTGCCAGTTACTTCTTTTTTTTTAATCCTATTCTACAGTGTAAATAACTTTTTATAAAGACTACATAGCAGTAATTTTTGATCAAAATAAAGATTTTCAGAATTTTATTGGTGTGATAAGCTCTACCCCTAACACTGAAGAAAAACTGGCAGAATTTATTTTTTCTAGTTGGACTTAGAGATTTCAGACCACATGCTGCCTCTTTATGAATTCCTTTTTTCCCAGAAAGACTTCCCTTGAGGTTTATTTTAACCAACTTGCACCCATATGAATATGGACTCAAAAGCCAGGAATGTCAGCATCCTCAGCATCAAATAGCTAAGTACAAGCACCAGGCACTGGCACTATACATAACCACAATAATCTCACATCAGGAAATGTATTTTTTTCCCCATGGTGCTCTCTAAACTAGTGATTTGAAGCTCTGTTGGAAATATCACTCTTCTTGCGATGGGTTAGCAACAGCATCACTAACATATAATAGAAAGGTTTTAAAGGTCATGGTAGATTACTTTTCTGTCAAACGGCCTCAACTATGGACGAAGAATCAAAACAACTGTCTTTTATTCTCTTATAGGGGCCACTGATGTGACTCTGGCCATATACAGTCTCGTTCTAGAAATCTGTTCTTTCTCCCTCTGGTTCATTTAATTCATCTCTCCCATTTATATTTTTCCCTGGCTCTACTTTATACTGTTAGGTTCTTTCTCTATCTTATTTCCTTTCATGATAATTTGGTTGAACCACAGCATTGAGTAAACTTTGAAAATACTGAGTTTCAACACAAACATAAAAACATATTACTCAGAGATCCAATCTTGCTGACTTTTTTTTCATTTCTGAAGAGGGAAAGTTTGATAAGAAAAACATTTACCCTTTTAAAGCCGCACTCTTGTTGATCTGGGTTGAAAAATGTCGGAAGAAAATGTTAATTTCCCTGGAAACCAGGATGCATTCTTATATTTCTCTCTATTAAAATTATATCTTATTGTGCCCTACAGGGAAGAAGATACAGACTTTGTAGGAATGTCATCTCCATGTCTGACACTTGCCTTGGAGCTCTTCCTAAGGAGAACAGGTAGATGATGTCCTTTTAATATGATTTAATGTGATTGATTTAAAGATGAATCCTTGGCCCAAATCTCTTCCAGAGTTATTTCAAGGGTATGAAAAGGTATAACAAATTTTCAGATAGATTTTACCAAGTAGAGGTCAGGTTAGCATCTGTTCTATCTGCAGATACTGTAGAGAGTGCTTATTATATGTTTTGGAAATCTAGAAGCCATTTACCCATTTTTTTTAATAATATTTTTTTTATTATGTTAGTCACCACACAGTACATCCCTAGTTTTTGATGTAAAGTTCCACGATTCATTACTTGCGTACAACACTCAGTGTACCATGCAATACGTGCCCTCCATTTTACCCATTTTTTAAAAGATTATTTATTTATTTATTTGAGAGCGGGAGAGCGTGTGTGAGCAGAGAAAGTGAGAAAGTACCTGAGGGGGGGGGGCAGAGGAAGAGGGAGAAGCCAGGTCCCCGCTGAGCAGGGAGCCCAATGCGGGGCTGGATCCCAGGACCCTGGGATCATGACCTGAGCTGAAGGCAGATTCTTAACCGACTGAGCCACCCAGGCACCCCCATTTACACATTTTTTAAAAAGGATACAGTGACAATATCCTCTTGCTTCAAAATTAGCTTCATGAAGTACAGCCTGCAAATTACTTATGTACATTTGATGAAAAGTTATTTTTCCAATAATTTTTAAGAGAAATTTAAAACATAATTGTTGAAATAATTTTATAGTGAACACATATATCCATTATTTACATGCTGCAATTAACATTTTTCTATATTTTCTTGATCACATATTTACTCATCTACACATCTCTCTCTCCTTCCATCAATTCCTCTTATGTTTTTGGTATATTTCAAAGTCAATTACTGATATCAGTGTACTTTCTCCCAAATACCACTTAATTAGTAAGTTCTAAGAGTATCTTATATATTCTGAATACCAGTCTTTGTCAGATATATATGTTTCATGAATATTTTCTTCAGTCTGTGACTTGCCTTTTCATTTTTTAATTGTGTTTTTAAAAGTGCAGAAATTTTAAATTTTGATGCAGTTTATCATTTTTTAATAGTTACCAAAATGCTATTTTAAAACCCTGTGAAAAGACATGGTTTTAATTATAAATTGAAAAGCCAGATAGTATGGGTATGTGATTTGGCATGTTATGTTGAATTTGGCACTCTGGTAGCCTGTGAATATTTTCAGTTTGTACTATTACTGCATGTATGGATTCATTATAATATATACTTATGCAATACATAGAGAATATTTAAATTGTCAAAATTTGCTCTTTACTTACAACCTTTCCCCTTTCGATATATTGAGAAGTAGAGATATTTGCTTTCTTAACTAGCATAAGGCCTTTGTTGGAGGGTGGAATAGGTAGGAGAGAGAGGCTGATACAAAGAATGAGAAAGGGTGAGGGAAGGCAGATGAGTAAAAAGGATGGGGAACCACAAAGGAAGGGTGAGGACATGAGAGAAGAGTTCAAAGGAAAGAGCAGTAATTATTGGGAATGGGATTTGGGAAAGGGAATATATAAAAAATCTTTTGGAAGCCTAGCTGTGTAATGTGTGATACCCCTACCTTTAAGGCAACCCAAAATGAACTTCTTTGACTTCTGTGTATCTTACTGACATAACTTGAGCATTTACTACCTTTTCCTCATCACATCCAATCACCATAATCTCATCTATATAATGGACTATCATAATGTTTTTGTTATATCTAGACTATAGAATATAATGTTATAGGCATCAGGAGACTTGGTATAGCATTCGAGTGAGACAAAGGTCACGTGTACTTCTTTGTCAGGTAAAAGTGAACTGCCTCATCATCCTTGCTATTTAATTTGGAGCTGAAAAAGCATTTTCTGGATCAATAGCGGTCTGTCAGGAGTTAGAGATTTTTGGTTTGCTCCAGGGGAAAAAAAAAACAACATAAAACACAGCAGCTTTTTACCACCTCATTATTTTATGATAATCAACAGTGGTTGTTTATGATCCATTTGCCTTTTTCACAAGCCAGACAGATTACTTAAATGGGGCAGGTAACAGATTACCATCTGCATGGTTATCTTAATTTCTGCAAATTCCTCAGATATGTGTTATTGCCGTTTTTTGGTATTTTCAATTGGACGGTCAATTCCAGCAGCTTCCACTTGGCCCTTCTTATATATGTTTTCAATTGTGGTAAATAAACATGACATAAAATTTACCATTTTAACCATTTTTAGCTGTACCACTCAATGTCGTTAAATACATTCACATTGTTGTGCAACCATTAGCACCACTCATCTCCAGAACTTTTTCATCTTCCCAAACTAAAATTCTCCCCATTAAAACAACAACTTTCCATTCATCACTCCTCTGAGACCTTGGCAACCACTACTTTATCTTCTGTCTCTGTAAATTTGATTGCTCGAGGTAGCTCATGTAAGTGGAGTTACAATATTTGTCCTTTTCATTCTGGTTTATTTCGCTTACCATAATGTTTTCAAGGTTCATCCATATCGGAGCATGTGGAGAATTTCTTACCTTAAGGGTGATTATATTCTGTTGTATGTATAGGCTACATTTTGTTTATTTTTTCCTCTGTCAGTGGACAGTTGGGTTGTTTCCAACTTCTAGCTATTGTGAATAATGATGCTAAGGACAAGAGTATACAAACATCTCTTTGAGTCCCTGCTTTCAATGCTTTTGGATAAGTACCTTGAAGTGGGATAGCTGAGTCTTGTGGTAATATATGTTTAATTTTTTTTGGAAGAACTGTCATATTTTTCCACAGTGGCTGTACCATTTTACATTCTTACCAGCCATGCACAAGGGTTTAAACTTCTGTGTATCCAAACCAACACTTGTTAATTATTATTATTTTTAATAATAGTCATCCTAATGGGTATGAAGTGGTGGCCCTTCTTATCTTACATAATAGCTTTTACCTTGGTTGAGAATTCTGTCATTTTTTTAAAATAATAATATTTTTTATTATGTTAGTCACCATACATAGTTTTTGATGTAAAGTTCCATGATTCATTAGTTGCATATAACACCCAGTTCACCATGTAATACGTGCCCTCTTTACTACCCCTCACCAGCCTATCCCATTCCCCCACCCCCTTCACCTCTGAAGCCCTCAGTTTGTTTCCCAGAGTCCACAGTCTCTCAGGCTTCATTACCCCTTCTGATTACCCCCCCTTCCTTTATCCCTTTCTTCTCCTACCGATCTTCCTACTTCTTACGTTCCATAAATGAGTGAAACCATATGACAAGTGTCTTTCTCTGCTTGACTTATTTCACTTAGCATTATCTCCTCCAGTGCTGTCCATGTTGCAGCAAATGTTGAGAACTTGTGCTTTCTGGTAGCTGAGTAATATTCCATTGTATATATGGACCACATCTTCTTTTTTTTTTTTTTTTTAATAATGATTTTTATTATATTATGTTAGTCACCATACAGTACATCCCCGGTTTCCTATGTAAGGCTCGATGATTCATTAGTTGTGTATAACACCCAGTGCACCATGCAATATGTGCCCTCCTTACTACCCATCACCGGCCTATCCCATTCCCCCACCCCCCTCCCCTCTGTAGCCCTCAGTTTGTTTCTCATAGTCCATAGTCTCTCATGTTTCATTCCCCCTTCTGATTACCCCCCCTTTCTTTATCCCTTTCTTCCCCTACTGATCATTCTAGTTCTTATGTTCCATAGATGAGAGAAATCATATGATAGTTGTCTTTCTCTGCTTGACTTATTTCACTTAGCATTATCTCCTCCAGTGCCGTCCATGTTGTAGCAAATGTTGAGAACTCGTTCTTTCTGATTGCTGAGTAATATTCCATTGTATATATGGACCACAACTTCTTAATCCAGTCATCTGTTGCAGGGCATCTCAGCTCCTTCCACGATTTAGCTATTGTGGACATTGCTGCTATGAACATTGGGGTGCATATGGCCCTTCTCTTCACTACGTCTGTATCTTTGGGGTAAACACCCAGTAGTGCAATGGCTGGATCATAGGGTAGCTCAATTTTTAACTTTTTAAGGGACCTCCACACTGTTTTCCAGAGTGGCTGTACCAACTTGCATTCCCACCAACAATGTCGGAGGGATCCCCTTTCTCCACATCCTCTCCAACAATTGTTGTTTCTTGCCTTGTCTATTTTTGCCATTCTAACTGGCGTAAGGTGGTATCTCAGTGTGGTTTTGATTTGAATTTCCTTGATGGCTAATGATTTTGAACATTTTTTCATGTGTCTGTTAGCCATTTGTATGTCTTCGTTGGAAAAGTGTCTGTTCATATCTTCTGCCCATTTTTTGATTTGTTTATTTGTTTCTCATGTATTGAGTTTGAGAAGTTCTTTGTAGATCTTGGATACCAGTCCTTTATCTGTAGTGTCATTTGCAAATATCTTCTCCCATTCCATGGGCTGCCTCTTAGTTTTTCTGACTGTTTCCTTGGCTGTGCAGAAACTTTTAATCTTGATGAAGTCCCATAAATTCATTTTATCTTTTGTTTCTCTTGCCTTTGGGGATGTATCATGAAAAAGGTTGCTTTGGCCGATGTCGTAGAGGTTGCTGCCTATGTTCTCCTCTAGAATTTTGATGGATTCCTGTCTCACATCGAGGTCTTTCATCCATTTGGAGTTTATTTTTGTGTATGGTGTGAGATAGTGGTCAAGTTTCATTCTCTTGCATGTAGCTGTCCAATTTTCCCAGCACCATTTATTGAAGAGACTGTCTTTTTCCCACCGGATGTTTTTTCCTGCTTTATCAAATATTAGTTGCCCAAAGAGCCGAGGGTCCATTTCTGGGCTCTCTATTCTGTTCCATTGGTCTATGTGTCTGTTTTTGTGCCAGTACCATGCTGTCTTTGTGATCACAGCTTTGTAGTACAGCTCGAAATCCGGCATTGTGATGCCCCCAGCTTTGTTTTTCCTTTTCAACAGTTCCTTGGAGATTCGGGGTCTTTTCTGGTTCCATACAAATTTAAGGACTATTTGTTCCAGTTCTTTGAAAAACGTTCTCGGTATTTTGATCGGGATAGCATTGAAAGTGTAGATTGCTCTGGGTAGCCTGGACATTTTAACTATGTTAATTCTTCCGATCCATGAGCATGGAATATCTTTCTATCTTTTTATGTCTTCCTCAATGTGGACCACATCTTCTTAATCCAGTCATCTGTTGAAGCGCATCTCAGCTCCTTCCATGATTTAGCTATTGTGGACAGTGCTGCTATGAACATTGGGGTGCATAGGGCCCTTCTCTTCCCTACGTCTGTATCTTTGGGGTAAATACCCAGTAGTGCCATGGCTAGGTCATAGGGTAGCTCAATTTTTAAGTTTTTAAGGGACCTCCACACTGTTTTCCAAAGTGGCTGTACCAACCTACATTCCCAGCAACAGTGTAAGAGGGATCCCCTTTCTCCACATCCTCTTCAACAATTGTTGTTTCCTGCCTTGTCAATTTTTGCCATTCTAACGGGCGTAAGGTGGTATCTCAGTGTGGTTTTGATTTGAATTTCCCTGATGGCTAATGATTTTGAACATTTTTTTCATGTGTCTGTTAGCCATTTGTATGTCTTCATTGGAAAAGTGTCTGTTCATATCTTCTGCCCATTTTTTGATTTGTTTATTTGTTTCTTGTGTATTGAGTTTGAGAAGTTCTTTGTAGAGCTTGGATACCAGTCTTTTATCTGTAGTGTCATTTGCAAATATCTTCTCCCATTCCGTGGGCTGCCTCTTAGTTTTTTGACTGTTTCCTTGGCTGTGCAGAAGCTTTTTATCTTGATGAAGTCCCACAAGTTCATTTTATCTTTTGTTTCTCTTGCCTTTGGAGATGTGTCATGAAAAAGGTTGCTGTGGCCGATGTCCTAGAGGTTGCCGCCTATGTTCTCCTCTATGATTTTGATGGATTCCTGCCTCACATTGAGGTGTTTCATCCATTTCGAGTTTATTTTTGTGTATGGTGTGAGAGAGTGGTCAAGTTTCATTCTTTTGCATGTAGCTGTCCAATTTTCCCAGCACCATTTATTGAAGAGACTGTCTTTTTTCCATTGGATGTTTTTTCCTGCTTTGTCAAAGATTAGTTGCCTAAAGAGCCAAGGGTCCATTTCTGGGTTCTCTTCTGTTCCATTGGTCTATGTGTCTGTTTTTGTGCAAGTACCATGCTGTCTTTGTGATCACAGCTTTGTAGTACAGCTTGAAATCCGGCAACGTGATGCTCCAGCTTTGTTTTTCCTTTTCAACAATTCCTTGGCAATTCGGGCCTTTTCTGGTTCCACACAAATTTAAGGGCTGTTTGTTCCAGTTCTTTGAAAAATGTCATTGGTATTTTGATAGGGATAGCATTGAAAGTATAGATTGCTCAGGGTAGCATGGACATGTTAACTATGTTAATTCTTCCGATCCATGAGCATGGAATATTTTTCCATCTTTTTGTGTCTTCCTCAATGTCTTTCAAGAGTGATTTGTAGTTTCTAGAATATAGATCCTTTATGTCTCTGGTTAAGTTAATTCCGAGATAACGTATGATTTTTGGTGCTCTTGTAAATGGAATGGTTTCCCTAATTTCTGTTTCTTCAGTCTCATTGTTCGTTTATAGAAATGCAACTGATTTCTGAGCATTGATTTTGTGTCCCGCCACATTACTGAATTGCTCTGTAACTTCTAGTAATTTGGAGGTGGATTCTTTTGGGTTTTCCATATAGAGTATCATGTCATCTGTGAAGAGAGACAGTTTGACTTCTTCCTTGCCAATTTGGATACCTTTTATTCCTTTTTGTTGTCTGATTGCTGTTGCAAGGACTTCTAGTACTATGTTGAATAATAATGGCGAGAGTGGGCATCCTTGTCGTGTTCCTGATCTTAAGGGAAAGGGTTTCAGCTTTTCCTCATTGAGAATGATATTTGCTGTAGGCTTTTCATAGATGGTTTTTATGAGATTGAGGAATGTATCCTCTATCCCTACACTCTGAAGTGTTTTAATCAGGAAAGGATGCTGTATTTTGTCAAATGCTTTTTCTGCATCTATTGAGAGGATCATATGATTCTTGACTTTTTTCTTGTCGATGTAATCTATCACACTGATAGATTTGCGAATGTTGAACCACCCTTGCATCCCAGGGTTGAATCCCACTTGGTCATGATGGATAATCCTTTTAATGTACTGTTGGATCCTATTAGCTAGGATCTTGTTGAAAATTTTGGCGTCCATATTCATCAGGGAAATCGGTCTGTAATTCTCCTTTTTGATGGGGTCTTTGCCTGGTTTGGGGATCAAAGTAATACTGGCCTCATAGAATGAGTTTGGTAGTTTTCCTTCTGTTTCTATTTTTTGAAACAGCTTCAGGAGAATAGGTATTATTTCTTCTTGAATGTTTGGTAGAATTCCCCGGGGAATCCATCAGGCCCTGGACTCTTGTTTTGGGGGAGGTTTTTAATCACTGCTTCAATCTCTTCATAATTAATCAGTCTGTTTAAATAATCAATTTCTTCCTGTTTCAGTCTTGGTAGTTTATAGGTTTCCAGGAAGGCCTCCATCTCTTCCAGGTTGCTTTATTTATTGGCATAAAGCTGTTGATTAACGTTTCTAATGATCCTTCCTATTTCATTGGTGTTGATTTTGACCTCTCCCTTTTCATTCACAATTTTATTAATTTGGGTCCTTTCTGTATTCTTTTAGATAAGTCTTGCCAGTGGCCTATCTATTTTATTTATTCTTTCAAAGAACCAGCTTCTAGTTCTGTTGATCTGCTCTACTCTGCTCCTGGTTTCTAATTCATTGATCTCTGTTTTAATCCTGATCAGCTGCTTTCTCGTGCATGAATTAGGCCTGTTCTTCTGTTGTTGTTCCAGCTTCTTGAGGTGAGAATATAAAAACTGCGTTTTAAATTTTTCTATTCTCTTGAATAAGGCTTGAATGGCTATGTATTCTCCCCTTAAGACTGCCTTTGCAGTGTCCCATAGGTTTTGGACCGTTGTGTTTTTATTCTCGTTGGTCTCCATAAATTGTTTAAATTGATTTTTGATTTCCTGGTTTACCCATTCATTCTTGAGCAGGATGGTTCTTAGTTTCCAAGTGTTTGAGTTTCTTCCAAATTTTTCGTTGTGGTTGAGTTCCAGTTTCAAAGCCTTGTGGTCTGAGAATATGCAGGGGATAATTTCAGTCTTTTGGTATCAGTTGAGACCTGTTTTGTGACCCAGCATATGGTCTATTCTGGAGAACGTTCCATGTGTATTTGAAAAGAATGAGTATTCTTTTGTTCTGGGGTGTAGTGTTCTATATATATCTATGAGGTCCAACTCGTCGAGTATGGCATTCAAAGCTCTTGTTTCTTTGTTGATTTTCTGCTTACGTGATTTGTCTATTGCTGATAGTGGAGTGTTGAGGTCCCCTACTATTAACGTATTTTTATCTATATGCCTCTTTATTCTGTTTAAGAGTTGGCTTGTGTATCCTGTTGCTCCCCTGTTGGGGGCGTAGATATTTATAATTGTCATATCCTCTTGTTGGATACATCCTTTAAAAAGAATAATGTAGTGTCCTTCTGTATCTCTAACTACAGTCTTTAGTTTAAAATCCAATCTGTCTGATATGAGAATTGCTACCCCACCTTTCTTTTGAGGTCCATTGGCATGAACAGTGGTTTTCCATCCCTTCGCTTTCAGTCTGGATGTATCTTTAGGTTCAGAATGAGTCTCTTTTAGACAGCAGATGGATGGGTCATGTCTTTTTATCCAATCTGCCAACCTGTGGCGTCTTATGGGAGCATTTAGGCCATTCCCATTGAGAGTGATTATTGAGAAATATGATTTTTAATGATGTCATGTTGCCTGTAAAGTCTTTGTTTCTATAGATTGTAACTTTGTGTCCTGTATCACTCTTGGGTCCTTTTTACTTTTATAGAACCCCCCCTTAATATCTCCTGTAGGGCTGGTTTCGTGGTTACGAAATTGGTTAGTGACTGGCGATTCTGGAAGGTCTTTATTTCTCCATCAATTATGACTGACAGCCTTGCTGGATAAAGGATCCTTGACTGCATGCTTTTCTCTGAGAGAGCTTTAAAAATGCCCCCCCAACCCTTTCTCTCATTCCAGGTCTGTGTAGACAGGTCTGACGTAATCCTAATATTTTTTCCTTTGTACATGAGAACTTTCTTTGCCCTGGCCACTTTCAATACTGTATCCTTGGATCTAATATTTGCGAAATGCACTATGACGTGACGTGGCGTAGGTTTGTCGTGGTTGACCTTGGGAGGGGTCCTCTCTGCCTCTTGGATACAAATGCTTGTTTTCTTTGCTAGATTAGGGAAGTTCTCAGCTATAATTTGTTGAAATATCTATTCTAGACCTCTGTTTTTCTCCACCCCCTCGGGGATGCTAATGATTCTGACATTGGAACGTTTCATTGAGTCAGTAATCTCCTGTAATCTGCATTCTTGAGATTGGATTTTTTTGAGCCATGTTTCTGTTCTACCATACCATTGTCCAATTCACTGATTTGTTCTTCTGCCTCATTTACCCTGGCCATCAGAGCATCTAGTTTTGACTACATTTGATTCATAGCATTTTTAATTTCTGCCAGATTTGCTCTCATTTCCGCCCTTAGAGATTCTATATTCTCGTTAATTTTTCGTTAATATATTTTTCAAGTCTACACATCATCTTGACCATTGTTACTCTGAACTCCATTTCTGATAATTTGGTTATATCCATATCCATCAGTTCTGTGGCAGAGGCCACAGACTCATTATCTTTTCTTTGCTGGGGGGGATTTCTCCTTCTCGTCATTCTGATGAGGAGAGGTTGCGGGGTTGCCTAGAGTCCAAATTATTGACCAGGACCCAGGCAGTGTGCACTTGTTTTATAGAGGCCTTAGGGATGTGGGCTTCTTGATTTTTCAGCCTGCCTTCTGGGGGAGGTGCCTGCCGCCCTGATATTCAGGCAACCCTGTTTGGGTAGAGTCTCCCTGTCCCCTGTGAGGGGGGATGGAGGTGGGCATATTGTGAGCTGGTATTTCCAGGCTTTTGTTCTCTGGAGGCTTTCCTTGGCCGTTTTCTGTGACTCTTCTGAGAGTCAGAGCAGCAGTGGCCGAATCCCAGCCTCTGTCTCAGAACAGAGAGATCACAGTCAGCTCTCCACTGAGCTCTCCTGGCCTCTTTAACTCTGTTTGTGTTGGTGTTGCTAAAAACCCTGCAGCGTCCTGGGTTGTCCGCCCCACCGCCAGTGTCCCAGCCCTCACTTCCAGGGCCAGCATGTCTCTGTCCTTTGTGTTTCTAACACCACCAGCCGCTAGCCACCCCCACATGCGCTCTTGAGCTCTGTTTCAGTGTGGTTTGCGCGCACTCCGGAGCTTCGGTTTTCAGACTGGTTACATGCGTTTCCAGGCTCATGGTCTCAGTCTGCTCTCTCGCGGGTGCCCGTCTGCGACTCTGGCCACTCCCCAGTGAAGGTGACTACCGCTTCCCAGCGCCCATACGTGGAGGCTCCCTCCTCCTTCTGTTTATCTTCCGATATACGTGTGTGGATTCACGGCTCCCTGCTTCGTACCTCAGTACTCAATGCTGGAGACGTTCATTTGTATAGGTCCAGGTGTATCTTCCTGTGTCTCAGGCTGATTCCGTGGGTGTTCAGGATGGTCTGGTACCTATCCAGCTCGACTCAGGGGACCAGCTGAAAAAGGGGATCCCTATTCCTCTGCCATCTTAACCTAATTCTGTCATTTTGCAAGTATGTCTACTCCAAAAATAAATTCAGATCCAGATATAGGGAAATAAATATAGTGTAGGTTACTGATACTACACAGGTCCTGGTGAGGTGAACTTGTGCCAAGACTAATTATCACATAGCTTCCATGAGCAATATTATGACCTGAAGACCATTTGGATCCTCAGGTGTACACATTTAGCTTAATAATCTCTGTAAAATTCTGAGGTTTTTCCTTTTCTTTCTAAACATTGTCCCTGGAACATTATGAGTGCCTTTGAGGTGGACTTGGAGAAAAACTTAGACTATGTTCTTTTGAGTGTTGTGAGAATCTATCTGAAGGTGTTGTAGCCATCTGATCTCTGGTTTAGGTCTGGATGAGACCATAATTTTCTCTCCTGCCAAACTGATGCAGGTTTTTACTCATTGTGTCTGAATTTTATTTTCATTTACATAGTTCAAGCCTGCTCATTAATTTAATTCTCAGTGCAAATGTGATTGATCAGTTACTGCTAGAAATCACTTTGGGGCAAAACACTCTGCCACTCTCCCCTGCTGACTTTTATGTTAATTGCACTTACCTTGTTTTTCATGTTAAATGCTGTCATCTAAACTCTGCTACTCTGTAATCCTATCATTCCTATTAAAAGTGGGGCACCATTTCAGTGGTGGCATTCCCCATTGTCATCTTTAGCCCACTGAAGACAGATGCCACAGAGGTTTTCAAGAATGTTTGTAATCCTTTCATCAACGAATGTCTTAATGCTTGAGGAATGATGTCATCTGGGACCTCTACAGGGGCATAACTATGAAATAGTTGAGGGGGTTGTACATAATTAATCCACTCCAGCATTCTTATTTTGAGTACATGGATTCCTTCCTCCACATTCTCTCAGATAAATTATGGCATCTTGCCTTCATTGAATGTTGATGATTATTGAACCCATATTTTAGTTAGCCAAACAAGCCAATGATTAGAGCCAATTTCATCAGCTAGAGCCAATATTTTAAATCTGAAATCTCAGGTGACTTCTCCATAATAAATTCAACTCCTTCCAACTTTATATTTCATCTTCCTCAGTCTAATAGTCATAAAATATATGCCACACGCACATTCTACAGGGTTCTGCTGATACAAATTAGCAAGCTATTTCATTTCTTTTGGTGTATATGCAGACTCTTAATGGGATGGACTTCATATTTTTCTCCTGAGATCTGCTAGAATCTGACAATAGTTACGGCTTGGGATGTAATAATGCTCATGTGGGTGGGTCTTGAGAAAAGTAGAAATTTCCTGGAAAATTAACCACTTCAGATGAGGTCTTTAGAGAGATGTTAAGCAGGGGAAAGTTTTTTTTAGTTTCCTCAAATGGGGAAAAAGAAAGTTAGCTTCCGTTGGCAAGGAAACCACTGGAAAATTTGGGTTAAAAGTTTTTATATTAATTTGAATATCCAGAGGGGAAGGGACAGTCTCTTCAACCAATCATGTTGGGAAAACTAGACAGCAACATGCAAAAGAAAGAAACTGGACCACTTTCTTACACCATACACAAATGCAAATTCAAAATGGATTAAAGACCTAAATGTGAGACCTGAGACTAAAAATTCTAGAAGAGAACACAGGCAGTAACTTCTTTGACATAGGCCATAGCAACTTCTTTCTAGTTATGTCTCCTGAGGCAATGGAAACAAAAGCTGAAATAAACTATTGAGGCCACATCAAAATAAAAAGCTTCTGCACAACAAAGGAAACAATGAACAAAACTAAGAGGCAACCTATGGGATGGAAGAAGATATTTGCAAATGACATATGCGATAAAGGGTTAGTATTCACAACCTATACAGAACTTGTTAAACTCAACACCCAAAAAGTGAATGATCCAATTAAAAAATGGGCAGAAGACATGAATAGACATTTTTTGAAAGAAGATATACAGATGGCCAACAAATACATGAAAAGAGGCTCATCATTACTGACCATCAGGAAAATGCAAATCAAATCCACAATGAAATATCACCTCACGTGTCAGAATGGCTAAAATCAGCAACACAAGAAACAATAGGTGTTGGCAGGGATGTGGAGAAAGGAGAGCCCTCCTGCCACGTTGGTGGGAATGCGGCCACTGAGGAAAACAATAAGGAGGTTCCTCAAAAGTCAAAAATAGAACTATCCTCCAGTCCAGCAATCACACTACTAGATATTTACAAAAAAAAAAAAATAATAATTCAAAGGGATAGGTGCACCCTGTTGTTTAGTGCAGCATTATTTACAATAGTCATACTGTGAAAGCAGCCCAAATGTTCATCGATTGATGAATAGATAAAGATGTAGAATATTATCCAGCCACAAAAAGAATGGAATCCTGCCATTTGCAATGACATGGATGAAGTGAGAGAGTATGATACTAGGTGAAATAAGTCGGAGAAAGACAAATACCATATGATTTCACTCATATGTGGAATTAAGAAACAAAACAAATGAGTAAAGGGGAAAAAAGAGAGAGTGATGCAAACCAGGAAACAGACTCTTAACTATAGAGAAAAAAGTCATGGTTACCAGAGGGGAGGTAGGTGGGGAGATGGGTGAAATAGGTGACAGGGATTAAGTTGGGCACTTGGGATGAGTACTGGGTGATGTATGAAAGTGTTGAATCACTATACTGAACACCTGAAATTATTATTACACTGTATGTTAACTAACTGGGATTTAAATAAAAACAAGCAAAACAAAAAGGTTTTATATTAATTTGAGTCTGCCTACCTGTGTTTATCCTAAACACTCAATTTATCCTAGTCTTAAATATCAAATTCTTCCTCATCAGTGCCCTGATATTAATCCGTAAGACTCAGCACAGATGTTCACTGAACTTGAATTTTAATTCTGCAACCCACCTTTTTAGATTTGAAGCTCATCCTTAGCCATGTGGCTATATGACATGAGAAACTTTTAAGGGCCTTGGAGTGGCTTTCCTTATCTTATGCCTTAATCTGAGAGTTTAAACACCTGGCATCATTTTCATTTTATAAGCTCTCTGGTGCTATCAGAAGCAGTTAATGGTCCTCATAGTGCTTAGTAGTTATTACTACCATAATAGATAAAAGCAGCAGCCACTTGACCTCTAAAGTATTATCTTCAATTAGCAATTTATCCAAGGCAAACCCTGGTGGTAATTTAAATAATTATGTTGCCACTGCTTGGAGGAAGCATTTGTCTTTTTTACGTTGGCAATGAAGTCACTACTACGTTCAAGCTCAAGGATGAACACCCTAATTCCAGAGTTCCATCTTGAAGGTTTGCTTCCTGGGACCACTCAATGAGAGTTCAGACAGAACAGAAAATCTGCTTCAGGAAGTTTAGAAAGTGGATTTTAATATAGGGATCTTGTTCCAAAAGTTAGAAAAGCTAGAGTCAAGCAGGATAAGGAGGCAATCTAGTTTGGCAAGAGAAGATCTCCTAAGCAGAACTGGAATGAATGTAAAGTCTGCTGATGGATGCTGGGAACATGGAAGGAGAAGAATTGGACCCATGGAGACTAAGCCTCAGTTATATATACCACTCAAAGAGGGCATTCTGGGTTCTCCCCTCTTCCCTTCTTCCAATATGTCACCAGTCCTTCCTTTGCTGAAAATTAATGGGAAGCTAGTTGTCAGTGAGTGGATACTGGGAAGTAGAGTTTTTAGGAATCAGTCCTCTACTGTAAAAATCAGAGCAGGAAAAAGATGGAGAAATGGACTTTAAAAACTGACAGCATACTATATATGAACCATATCTTCTTTATCCATTCATCTGTTGAAGGACATCTCGGCTCCTTCCACAGTTTGGCTATTGTGGATGTTGCTGCTATGAGCATTGGGGTGCAGGTGCCCCTTCCTTTTACTACATCTGTATCTTTGGGGTAAATACCTAGTAGTGCAATTGCTGGGTCATAGGGTAGCTCTATTTGTAACATCTTGAGGAACCTCCATACTCAGCCATCAGAAAGGATGAATACTTACCGTTTGCATCGACATGGATGGAACTGGAGGGGATTATGCTAAGTGAAATAAGTCAGGCAGAGAGAGACAATTATCATATAGTTTCTCTCATGTAGAACATAAGGAATAGCATGGAGGACCACAGGGAAAGGGAGGGAAAACTGAATGGGAAGAAATCAGAGAAGGAGACAAACCATGAGAGACTCTGGACTCCAGGAAACAAACTGAGGATTGCTGATAGGGAAGAGGGTTGGAGGATGGGGTAACTGGGTGCTGGGCATTAAGGAGGGTACATGATGTGATGAGCACTGGGTGTTATGCAACTAATGAATGATTGAACACTACATCAAAAACTAATGATGTACTGTATGTTGGCTAATTGAATTTAAATAAAAAAAATAAACTCAGACATTTATAAACATCAAAAAAACCTGACAGCATACTGTTCCACTTCTAAAATTATTAACAAGGATGCTATCCCTCTAAAATAACTTCTCACATACTAATGTAATTGTTCAAATACTCCCTCACCATGCTTGTACTTTGAAACAAATCTGTTTACTCCTTTGCTTTTTCTAAATATTTAATTTGCATCTCTCCTTAATATCTTTGATTCCAGTGTCCAGTATCTAATAGTATACTTGTCCATACCTCAAGTTCCTTTGCTCCATTGTCTTCTTTTAAAAAGATTTATTTATTTGAGAGAGAGAGCACGCACGCATGTGCATGCGGGGGGCGGGGGGCTGTGGGGAAAGGCAGAGGGAGGAAGAAGGAGTGAGTCCTAAATGGACTCCATGCTGAGAGCAGAGCCCTATATGGGGTTTGATCCCAGCACCCTGAGGTCATGACCTGAGCCGAAACCAAGAATCAACTGACTGTGCCACTGAGGCACCCCCAGCTCCTTGTCTTTTAATTATACCTAGTACTGGATGACTGCTTTCTCTTTTCTTGATCTCCAACTTTCTTTTGTTGTTGTTTCAAGTTTTTATTTAAATTCTAGTTGATCTCCAACTTTCAAAGTCTCCCCAAGAAAGGTACATGATAGTTCAGACTGTTTTCCTTTATGAATTCATGATTACTAACCTAAAAGTTTCTTCAGTAATGTCTTGTAATTCTGCTACATTAATCTGGACTAATCATTCTCCCACTCTCTACAAAGTGTGCTTCTGTTCTTCTGTAGTATCCTTAAATGGTAACGTCCCTACCGTTTGCTGTAATATCAGAAGATAATCTCTTCTAATTCACATAAAGAAAAAAAAAGACATTAGAGGGGTACTTCCCTGTTAATAAACATAATAGAATTACTACATCTGCTCCCATCTTTATCTCATTTGGTAATAGAACAGAAGCTCTGTTCCTACTAAGGGCAATTTCCTTACTCCTGATTTGTATTGCATCAACTTCAAACCTCTCAGTATTCTTATATTGATCAATATCTTCTCTTATCTGGATCTTTTCCATTAGCTTTTAAACATTCTAGCATCTTCCACATTGGGGAAAAAATAATGAAGAAGAGTAAAACAAAAAAGAAAAGCAAAACCGAACATTTCTCTACCCATTTTTCAACTTTTTCACTAATTACCACGCCATCCATTTTTTTTCTTCAAAGCCACAGTTTTTAAAATAATTCTTAAAAATGTTTTTCTGTCTCTTGGCAGTTGTGAATAATGCTTCAATGAACATGGGAATACAATCTCTTTGACATCCTGATTATATATATATATACACACACACACACACACACACACACACACACAGAGAAGTGGGATTGCTGGATCATTTTGTAATTCTATTTTTAATGTTTTGAGGAACTTCTGTACTGTTTCCCATAGTGATTATACCACTTCACATTCCTAACAATAGTATACAAGAGTTCCCATTTTTCCATATTCTCACCAACATTGGTTACTTTTTTTTTTTTTTTTTTTGGTGATAACCATTTTAACAGGTGTGAGGTGATACCTCGTTGTGATTATGATTTGTATTTCCCTGGTGATTAATGATTTTGAGCACCATGTCATATACCTGTTGTCCATTTGTACATCTTCTTTGCAGAAATGTCTATTCAAGTTCTTTGCTCATTTTTTGATCAAGTTGCTTGTTTTTTTTGCCATCAAGTTGTATGAGTTCCTTTTTGGATATTAATCTTTTATCAGATATATGATCTGCAAATATTTTTTACCATTCCAGTGGTTGACTGTCCATTCTGTTGGCTGTTTCCTTTTTTGTGCAGAATCTTTTCAGTTTGATGTAGTTCTATTTGTTTGTTTTTGATTTGCGGCTTGTGCTTTTGGTGTCATATTAAGAAATTATTGCCGAGATAAATGTCAAGAAGCTTTTCCCCAAATACCATTGACAGATAAATGAATAAAAAATATATATATTTACAATAGAATATTAATCAGCCTTTAAAAAGAAGGAAATTTTGCTGTTTGTAGCAACATGGATAAAACTGGAAGACAAATATGTTAAGTGAAATAAGCCAGTCATAGAAGGACAAATATTATATAATTCCGCTTATATGACGTTTCTAAAATAGACTCATAGAAGCAGAGAATAGAATGATGGTTGCCAGGGGCTAGGGGAATGCAGAAATAGGGAGCTGTTGTTCAATAGGTACAAATTTTCAGTTATGCAAGATGAAGTTCTAGAGATCTGCTCTACAACAGAGTTCCAATAGTTAACAATATTGTATTGTGCAGTTAGAAATTAGTTAGGAGGGTAGATGTCACATTAAGTGTTCTTTCAACATATATAAGCAAAGGAACACAATAAAGCTCTTGTGGGTGATGGGTATGGCTATTACTTTGATTGTTTTGTGGGTGTATGCATATGTCCAAATTCATCAAATTGTATACATTAAATATGTACTGTTTTATGTGTATCAGTTATACCTCAGTGAAGCTGTTTAAATAGAATCCATCCTTTATGACTCCAATAAAACTTACTTTATATTATTTCCAAATTCATAGATGCAATGGAAAGATTTTATCTTTTAATTACTTCGACCCTTAAGAAGGATTTGTTTCCATGTTTGAAACTTGATTTCCTTTGACCCCAAACTCCTTTTTTCTCTAATCTCTGCGGCAACTCATTGTCTATCTTCTTTGCATGTACATCTCCACAGACATTAATTGTTCAAATTCTTCAAAATTCAATTCTAGGCCATTATGTTCTCTACTCCAGAACTCAGAATATGATTTCAAAGAAACATAATTACCAGCTCTGTGAAGTTTGGAAGTGTGTTTTTGAGACCTCTAATCTGATTCTGGAAATTCAGTTGCCTGTTTAATGTTTAGATCTGTTCATTTAAAATATACACAAAACTCAAAATGCTCATGGTCTCCCTAAAACCCCAAATCTGTCCTCCTTCATTTTTGTTTGCTTAGTGTTTGTGGCACCATTCATCCCCTTTCATAAGCCAGTTACGTACTAATAATCCTTGACTTCACTCTCTCTCATCATCCACCATATAGTATTCATCACCAATCTTATCCATTTTACATCCTAAATACTTCCTTAATCTTATCACAGTGCTCTGTGTATTCAGCATTGTAAGTGGTAAACTAATTCATGAATCTAAATTTCCGTGCTTGCCTTGTATGATCATTTTTGTGGCAGAAAAATTTATTAAAATTTTTTTCTGTTCGTCTTCCCTGTATTTTTCCTTTTGAAACTTCATCCTTCCCTTACCATTTCAAGCAAGTATCTGGGACTCCCTAAAAATCTTTTCCCCAGGAAATGTGCCATTCATAGGCATCAGGGTGTGAAGGAGGAGATTACAAGGCAATTGGAGGATTAAGGGCCAGTGGGTACAGCAAACAGTGCCTGACACTAACTTTGTAGTGGATAGAGCTCTGGAGCTGCACCAAGTCATTAGAAGGACATAGGGAAGTCGGGTGATAAGCATGATGTAGCTGTCTCACTATTTCAGTGTCGCACAGGACATTGGAAAGAAACATTTATCAATGGGATGTGAAGGTACCGGTGATCCTTAGAAGACCAGAGGGACCTCCGAAACACCTTTGTATTTTAGGATTTTTATAAAGCTCTGGTTGTATAGTGTACCTCAAATAATGGCTAAGTCTGAATCTTCTACCTGTTCAGTTAAAGATTTAAACTCATTTAAATCAAATAAAGAACTGGTTTTACAGCAACAGCTCACAGCTGCTTACTTTGTGTAGATTTATAACTAAATCATGGCAGCTGTCACCAGTATATAGCAAACCCTTTGCTTGTATAATTTTAACTACCTGGAATAATTCACCTTCCACAAGAAAACTGAAAAAGAATGAACTAAGGAATAAACCATTTTTACCCGTTCAGGCATTCTCTTTATAAAGATTCTTGTAAAGTTGAAATTTTATTTCTGGAAAAAGGACAAAAAATAAAAACAATTTGAAAATTTAGAAATTGGCTTCTTATTTATTTATTTATTTATTTATATAATGTTAGTCACCATACAGTACATCCCTAGTTTTCGATGTAAAGTTCCATGATTCATTACTTGCGTATAACACCCAGTGCACCATGCAATATGTGCCCTCCTTAATACCCATCACCAGCCTATCCCATTCCTCCACCCCCCTCCCCTCTGAAGCCCTCAGTTTGTTTCCCAGAGTCCATAGTCTCTCATGGCTTCTTTACCTAAAACTAAAGATCTTAGTACTGAGTGTATAGTATTATATCATATGCTTTATTATTCAATATATAGAATTAATTGTTCATGTGCTCCTAATGGGGAAAGAAAAGTAATAATTTTAGTCACAGTAGATACTACATGATAAAAGGGGAATGATGACCATTTCTATTTCCAGAGGAAGGGAAGGAATTAAAAAATGCTATGCCACAAAATATTAAATTCAACAATTCAATATATTTTGAGCATTTTGAACTCAATGTTTTTGAAACTTTAAAATAAGTATAGCATATATACATAATTTTTACATGTTTAACATGAGTTGTTGAATTGCTAACACTTGTTTCTTAAAATTAAGATATGCTAGTCAGACCTAAGAATTTCCTCCAGAGGGCGACCAAGTTGCATCACTGCAAAAAATTGCATCAAAATTTAACTTTGCTTCCAACAAAAGCATGGACTTTCTAAAGTTTGTTTGAAAGAACAGTAATAATAGATAACCCTTAAAAAAAAATACCATCAACCGAAGTCTGAATAGCTCTGCAAATATTGCATGTTTAAGAGGGAAACCACCTGTAATTTATCTTTAGCAAAGCAAGGACCTTTGAATCTAGCCAGACCTCACAAATTTACTACTAGATTAGCAAAACTTGTCATTAGTTCATTCATTCTCCAATTTTCCTGTTCACTGAAGTCTATGTATTCCAGACATCTTGTATTAGCAGAATTTGGCTTTGCATTTCAATAGATTTAGATTCAAGGGTCAGCTCTGCAATTGGTTGATATATTACCTTGTAAACAGAATTTCATCTGCAGAATGGGGTAAATAATATCTTCTGCAATGTGTCGTGGTTTTGTGGCAATTAAATGAGATAAATGTAGAAAACACCACAGTGACTGGTGGATAAATATTACCTTTTGCCCACTTCTTTTGTCCCTTTTTCTCCCTCCTTCACATTGAGAATGAGAAAAATAGGATCTAATTAGGTCATTCACTTTAATGTTTTAGTGACGTATCAGTCTTCCATTACTTGTCCCCAAAGTATGTTTTTAAAAATCTCATAGAAATAAAGTAGTGATTAAACTGAAGTAATTGATATTTCTCAATCCCCAGACAGAAATATGTCTAACAAATTTTGTAGGTTTGTTATTCCTTGACTGGGTAATGACTGGAATCAATAAAGAATTATTTCTAGTTGGGGAATCCATCGAGTTGGCTCTTACCTTGTACCAATGGATTATTATTTCTACTTATTTCATCCTTATTAAAGCAATATCCCTGAGAACATTAGTTGAATTTACCTTGTAACAGCCCTTTCTTGTTATTCCTAACCTATATCTAACCAGCAAATAATTACTTTTGATTCTCATAAAGTTTCTCAATAGAAACTACATAATCTACTCCTATAGATTATGCTTTTATAAAATAACCTTCCTGTGGGTGTCCCTAATTTTAGTCATGAACCAAGATGGCCTTAATGTTTGCATCAGCTTGACTGAACTTTAGACAATTTTCCTCTTGACTGTAGGACCCTAACTTCCCTTTTCTGAATACACTTACTTTTAAAAATTTGGAATTGTTGGGGCACCTGGGTGGCTCAGTCATTAAGCGTCTGCCTTCAGCTCAGGTCCTGATCCCAGGGTCCTAGCATCGAGCCCCGCATGGGCTCCCTACTCAGCGGGAAACCTGCTTCTCCCTCTCCCACTCCCCCTGCTTGTGTTCTCTCTTTCGCTGTGTCTCTCTCTGTCGAATAAATAAAATCTTTAAAAAAATTGGAATTGTAAATTCTTTCTCTGCCCTTTTGGGATGCAGATTTTCTCCCAGTAACTTGATACTTGTACAACCCTGGGATATCTTTCTTAAGGACCTGGGAGCCATGTCTTTGAAACATAATCTTTGAGAAAGATAGGTCTCTGTGGAGAGTATGGGAGCCTAACTTTGGTAAGAGCCAATTAGCAAACATGGATAGTCTTATTACATTGATCATCCCTCCCCTCTCCCAACATTGTCTAGTACTTTTCCTATAGCTTGCCCTGGCACTTAAAATCTTTCCTCTTTTTGTTTCAGCGGAGTTGAGTTCAGTCTCTCTCCCTTATCGCAGTAGTCTTTATCCCTATTGCAATAGTCTTGAATACAATCTCTTTGCCTATTCAACCATCTGGTACAATTTTTCTTTGAAATAGCTCCATCACCAAATCTAAACTGCCTAACAATTTCAAATTAATCTTTTTATTTATTATTTTATTTTTTCATCATGATAAGTATATTCCTTAATCCCTATAATCTGTTTCATCTATCCCCCCACCCCCTTCCTTCTGGTAGCCATGTTTGTTCTCTATAGTTAAGAGTTTGGTTCTTGGTTTGCCTCTGTCTCTGTTTTTTCTTTGCTCATTTGTTTTGTTTC
The DNA here is from genome assembly GCF_023065955.2 of Ursus arctos. Classification (NCBI taxonomy): domain Eukaryota; kingdom Metazoa; phylum Chordata; class Mammalia; order Carnivora; family Ursidae; genus Ursus; species Ursus arctos. The sequence goes on along the minus strand of NC_079873.1, from coordinate 28,635,039 downwards.
TTAAATTCCACATATGAGTGAAACCATATGGTAATTGTCTTTCTCTGCTTGACTTATTTCACTTAGCATAAGTCCCCTCCAGTTCCATCCATGTTGATGCAAATGGTGGGTAATCATTCTTTCTGATGGCTGAGTAATATTCCATACTATTCCATTGTATATATGGACCACATCTTCTTTATCCATTCGTCTATTGAAGGGCATCTCAGCTCCTTCCACAGTTTGGCTACTGTGGACATTGCTCCTATGAACATTGGGGTGCATGTGCCCCTTCTTTTCACTACATCTGTATCTTTGGGGTAAATACCCAGTAGTGCAATTGCTGGGTCATAGGGGAGCTCTATTTTTAACATCTTGAGGAATGTTTTCCTAAGTGGCTGTACCAACGTGCATTCCCACCAACAGTGTAAGAGGGTTCCCCTTTCTCCATATCCTCGCCAACATTTGTTGTTTCCTGCCTTATTAATTTTTGCCATTCTGAGTGGTGTAAGGTGGTATCTCAATGCAGTTTTGATTTGAATTTCCCTGGTGGCTAATGATGTTGAACATTTTTTCATGTGTCTGTTAGCCATTCATATGTCTTTGGAGAAATGTCTGTTCATGTCTTCAGCCCATTTTTTGACTGGATTATTTGTTTTTTGGGTGGTGAGTTTGAGAAGTTCTTTATAGATCTTGAATACCAGCCCTTCATCTGTAATGTCATTTGCAAATATCTGTTCCCATTCCGTGGGTTGCCCTTTAGTTTTGTTGATTGCTTCCTTTGCTGTGCAGAAGCTTTTTATCTTGATGAAGTCCCAAGAGTTCTTTTTTGCTTTTGTTTCCCTTGACTTTGGGGACATGTCTTGAAAGAAGCTGCTGTGGCCAATATCGAAGAGGTTATTGCCTATTTCTCCACAAGGATTTTGATACAGTCCTGTCTCACATTGAGGTCTTTCATCCATTTAGTGTTTATCTTTGTGCATGGTGTAAGAGAATGGTCGAATTTCATTCTTCTGTATATAGCTATTCAGGTTTTCCTTGCACCGTTTATTGAAGAGACTTTTTTCCATTGGATATTTTTTCCTCCTTTGTTTAAAATTAGTTGATCATAGAGTCAAGGATCCATATCTGGGCTCTCTATTCTGTTCCATTGATCTCTTTGTTTTTGTGCCAATTCCATGCTGTCTTGGTGATCACAGATTTGTAATATAGCTTGGAATCAGGCAATGTGATGCCTCAGCTTTGTTTTTCTTTTTCAACATTTCCTTGGCAATTCGGGGTCTTTTCTGGTTCCATACAAATTTTAGGGTTGTTCGTCCAGCTCTTTGAAAAATGCCATTGGTATTTTGATCGGGATGGCATTGAAAGTATAGATTGCTCTGGGCAGGATAGACATTTTAAAAATGTTTATTCTTCCAATCCATGAGCCTGGAATGTGTTTTTTCCATCTTTTTGTGTCTTTTTCAAATTCTTTCATAAGTGTTCTGTATTTTCTAGAGTATAGATCGTTTTCCTCTTTGGTTGGGTTTCTTCCAAGGTATCTTATGGTTTTTGGTGCTATTGTAAATGGAATTCCCTAATTTCTCTTTCTACAGTTACATTGTTATTGTATAGAAAAGCAACTGATTTCTGTGTGTTGATTTTGTATCTTGCAACATTACTGAATTGCTGTATGAGTTCTAGTAATTTGGGGGTGGAGTCTTTTGGGTTTTCCACATAAAGTATCATATCATCTGTGAAGAGAGAGTTTGACTTCTTCTTTGCCAATTTGAATACCTTTTATTTCTTTTTGTTGTCTGATTGCTGAGGCTAGGACTTCTAGTACTATGTTGAACAACAGTGGTGAGATTGGGCATCCTTGTCGTTTTCCTGATCTTAAGGGAAGAGCTCTCAGCTTTTCCCCATTGAGAATGGTATTTGCTGTGGGCTTTTCATAGATGGTTTTTATGCAATTGAGGAAAAGTATCCTTGGCTGCATGTTCTTCTCATTTAGTACCCAGAAAATGTCTTGCCAGCCCTTTCTGGCATGCCACGTCTCTGTGGACAAGTCTGACATTATTCTGATGTTCCTCCCTCTGTATGTAAGAAATCTCTTCCCCCTCACTGCTTTCAAGATTGTTTCCTTGGATCTAAGATTTGCTAATTGTACAATTATATGTCAGGGCATCGGTCTGTTCTCATTGATCTTGGGAGGGGTCCTCTCTGCCTCTTGGACATGAATGCTTGTTTCCTTACCCAGATTAGGGAAGTTCTCAACTACAATTTGCTCAAATATATCTTTTAGACCTCTCTCTCTCTCCACCCCCTCAGGGATCCCAATAATTCTGATATTGGAAAGTTTTATGGCGTCATTAATCTCTCTAAGTCTGATCTCTTGGGCTTTAATCTGTTTTTCCCAGGCCTCCTTGGTTTCCTTCTTTTCTGTGTTCTTATCTTCTAGTTCACTAATTCGTTCTTCTGCCTCATTTACCCTGGCAGTCAGAGTATCCAGTGTAGACTACATTTCATTCATAGCATTTTTAATTTTGGCCTGATTAGCTGTCATTTCTGCCCTTAAAGATTCTATATTGTCGCTAATATTTTTCTCAAGCCTAGATATTAATTTCATAACTGTTACCCTGAAGTCTTATCTCTGACATCTTGCTTATATCCATATCCATTATGTCTGTGGCAGAGGCCACAGTCTTTGATTCTTTTCTTTGTTGGGGGTTCCTCCTCTTAGTCATTCTGTTGAGGGGTGCTTGAGGGAATGTGCAGAGTCCAACCTATTAACCTTGGCCCAAGCAAGATGCACCTGTTTTATAGGGACTTAGGGTTGTCATCCTCATGTTCTTCCAGCCTGTCTTCTGGGGGATGGGCCTGCTGTGCTGTTACTCAGACAACCCTGCTTGTGCAGGGTTGCCCTGCCCCATCGGGGGTGGGAGGGCTCAGTGAAAACTGGTTTTTTTTTGGGCTTTTGTTCTCTGGAAGCTTTCCCTGGTGGCTTTCCTCATCTCTTCTGAGAGTCAGAACAGAAGTGATTGCAACCAGACCTCTGTCTCAGAACAGAGAAATTGCAGTCTACTCTTCACTGAGCTCTCCAGGACAGAGTCTCCATTTCTGTCTGCGCTGCTAAAAACTGCAGCCTCCCTGGTTGTGCGCCCCACAGCAACACACCCTGGGTGGATCTTAGGGCCGGGCACTTCTCTGTCCTTTGTGCTTCTAAAACTGCGAGCCACCCCCAGTTCGTGTACGTGCACCCACAGCTCCTGGATCCGTCATGGGGCTAGACTAAAGTCCTTTCCTCTCCTCTACCGTTCTGCGAGTCTGTGCCTGGTCCCCAGCGCAGGACACTTTTGCGCTCCTGTGTTATTTCACCTTCCTGGCGCCAGTTTATGGCGGCTCACTCCCCCTTCTGTTTATCTTCTGATATCTGCCAGCAGAATCATGGCTCCATGCTTCATACCTCAAGACAAGTGTTTTTCTACTTGTAGAGATCCAGATACATATTCTTACATCTCAGGCTGATTTCATGGGTGTTCAGAATGGTTTGGTAGATATCCAGCTAAATTCAGCCGACTGGTTGAAATAGGGCCTCCTACTCCTCTGCCATCTTTCCTCCTCTTTTTTCTTAATGAAGGTATTTATCACTATAAACTTCCCTCTTAGAATTGTTTTTGGTGCATCCTATAAGTTTTGGTATGTTTTATTTTTATTGTCATTTGTTCAATATATTTTTTGATTTTCTTTATTTTTTGGCACATTGTTCAGAAGTGTGTTGTTTAATTTCCACATATTTGTATTTTCCAGTTTTCCTCCTGGTGTTGATTTCTAGTTTCATACCATTGTGTTTGGAGAAGACTTGGTATGATATCAGTTTTCTTAAATTTGGGAAGACTTGTTTTGTGACCTGTCGTATGTTCTGTCCTGGAGAATGTTCTGTGTGTGCTTGAGAAGAATGTGTATCCTACTGCTCTTGGGTGGAATGTTGTATATATGTCTCTTAGATCCATTTGGTCTGCAGTACAAGTCTAATTTTTTTAACTGATTTTCTGTCTGGATGATTTATGTATTTCTGAAAGTGGGGTATTGAAGTTCCCTGCTATTGTGTTGTCTATTTCCTCATTCTGATCTGTTAGTATTTGCTTAATATATTTAGATGTGGTGATGTTGGGTTCATATGTATTTATGATTATTATATCCTTTTGATGAATTGATTCCTTTATCATTATATAGTGGCCTTCAACACTTATTACTGTTTTTTGCTTAAAGTCTAATTTGTCTGATATAAGTATAGTTACCCCTGCTCTTTTGGTTGTCACTTCCATGGAATATCTTTTTCCATCCCTTTACTTTGAGCTTATGTTTCCTTAAAGCTATCTCCTCTAGGCAGAGGAGTTAGGTCGTGTGTGTGTGTGTGTGTGTGTGTGTGTGTGTGTGTGTGTATTTAATCTGCCTAGCCACTCTTATGTGTTTTGATTGGAGAATTTAGTTCATTTACATGTAGACTAATTATTCACAGGTAAGGACTTCTACAGCCATTTTATTGGTTTCTGACTGTTCTGTAGTTCACCTGTTCCCCTTTTCTTCTCTTGCTTTCTTCCTTTGTGAATTGATCATTTTCTGTAAGTGGAATGCTTTGTTTCCCTTCTCTTTTCATTTTGTGAAACTACTATAGGTTTTTGCTTTGTAGTTACCATGAAGCTTACATAAAACATCTTATAGATATAGCAGTTTATTTTATGATGATAACTCTGATCCTATTCAAAAATTCTACCTTTTATTTCCCCTCTTATATTTTTGATGCCACTGTTAACTCTTTTTGTATTGTGTATTCATTGACATGCTATTGTAGCTATAGTTATTTTAATAATCTTGTCCTTTAACCTTTATACTAAATTTAATTGTTTAACACAATACCGTATCACAGTATTGGAGTGCTCTGAATTGTCTGTATACTTACCTTTACCAGTGTGTCATATATATTCATATGTTTTCATATTACTAATTAATGTCCTTTGATTTCAGCTTAAAGAACTCCTTTCAGCATTTCTTATAAGGCAAGTCTAGTGGTGATGAACTGTCTCAGCTTTTATTTGGGAAAGTTTTTATCTCTCTTTTATTTCTGGAAGACAGCTTTTCTGGATAGAGTAGTCTTAATTGGTAGGGTTTCTTTTTTTCCCCCAGCACTTTGAATATATCATTCCATTTTTCCTGGCTGTAAAGTTTTGGCTGGAAAATCCTCTGATGGCCTTATAAGAGTTCTCTTGTAAGTTATAAGCCTTTTTTCTCTTGCTGCTTTTAAGATTTTTTTCCTTTAATTTTTGACAGTTTTATTATAAAGTGTCTTGCAGAGAAGCTCTTTAAATTGATTTTGTTTGTTGACCTATGAGCTCTATGAACTTGGATATCTGTATCTTTCCAGATTTGTTAAATTTTCAGACATAATTTTTGTTAAATAAGCTTTCTGCGCCCGTCTCCTCCTTTTTTCCTTCTAGAACTTCAGTAATTTGAAAATTATTTCTTTTGATGATATCTCATGGATCACATAGACTTTCTTTACTCTTTTCATTCTTTTGTTGTTGTTTTTGTTGATCTTCCCTGACAGGGTAATTTTAAAGCTCCTGTCTTTTTTCTTTGTAAAGTTTTTATTTATTTATTTGAGTGAGAGAGCGAGAGATTGAGCACAAGCAGGGGGAGTGACAGAGGAAGAGGGAGAAGCAAGCTCTCCAATGAGCAGGGAACCTGACATGGGGCTCGATCCCAGGACGCTGAGATCATGACCTGAGCCAAAGACAGACACTTAACCTACTAAGCCACCCAGGTGCCCCTAAAGCTCCTGTCTTCTAATACAGATCATTTCTTTTTTTTTTTTTAATGATTTTTTATTATATTATGTTAGTCACCATACAGTACATACCCGGTTTCCGATGTAAGGCTCGACGATTCATTAGTTGCGTATAACACCCAGTGCACCATGCAATACGTGCCCTCCTTACTACCCATCACCGGTCTATCCCATTCCCCCACCCCTCTCCCCTCTGAGGCCCTCAGTTTGTTTCTCATAGTCCATAGTCTCTCATGTTTCATTCCCCCTTCTGATTACCCCCCTTTCTTTATCCCTTTCTTCTCCTACCGATCTTCCTAGTTCTTTTTTTTTAATTTTTATTTATTTATTTATTTATTTATTTTTTAATGATTTTTTATTATGTTAGTCACCATACAGTACATCCCCGGTTTCCGATGTAAGGCTCGATGATTCATTAGTTGTGTATAACACCCAGTGCACCATGCAATACGTGCCCTCCTTACTATCCATCACCGGTCTATCCCATTCCCCCACCCCCCTCCCCTCTGAGGCCCTCAGTTTGTTTCTCATAGTCCGTAGTCTCTCATGTTTCATTCCCCCTTCTGATTACCCCTCCTTTCTTTATCCCTTTCTTCCCCTACTGGTCATCCTAGTTCTTATGTTCCATAGATGAGAGAAATCATATGATAGTTGTCTTTCTCTGCTTGACTTATTTCACTTAGCATTATCTCCTCCAGTCCCGTCCATGTTGTAGCAAATGTTGAGAACTCGTTCTTTCTGATAGCTGAGTAATATTCCATTGTATATATGGACCACAACTTCTTAATCCAGTCATCTGTTGAAGGGCATCTCGGCTCCTTCCACGATTTAGCTATTGTGGACATTGCTGCTATGAACATTGGGGTGCATATGGCCCTTCTCTTCACTACGTCTGTATCTTTGGGGTAAACACCCAGTAGTGCAATGGCTGGATCATAGGGTAGCTCAGTTTTTAACTTTTTAAGGGACCTCCACACTGTTTTCCAGAGTGGCTGTACCAACTTGCATTCCCACCAACAATGTAGGAGGGTTCCTCTTTCTCCACATCCTCTACAGCAATTGTTTCTTGCCTTGTCTATTTTTGCCATTCTAACTGGCATAAAGTGGTATCTCAGTGTGGTTTTGATTTGAATTTCCTTGATGGCTAATGATTTTGAACATTTTTTCATGTGTCTGTTAGCTATTTGTATGTCTTCATTGGAAAAGTGTCTGTTCATATCTTCTGCCCATTTTTTGATTTGTTTACTTGTTTCTCATGTATTGAGTTTGAGAAGTTCTTTGTAGATCTTGGATACCAGTCCTTTATCTGTAGTGTCATTTGCAAATATCTTCTCCCATTCCGTGGGCTGCCTCTTAGTTTTTCTGACTGTTTCCTTGGCCGTGCAGAAACTTTTAATCTTGATGAAGTCCCATAAATTCATTTTATCTTTTGTTTCTCTTGCCTTTGGGGATGTATCATGAAAAAGGTTGCTTTGGCCGATGTCACAGAGGTTGCTGCCTATGTTCTCCTCTATGATTTTGATGGATTCCTGTCTCACATCGAGGTGTTTCATCCATTTGGAGTTTATTTTTGTGTATGGTGTGAGAGAGTGGTCAAGTTTCATTCTTTTGCATGTAGCTGTCCAATTTTCCCAGCACCATTTATTGAAGAGACTGTCTTTTTCCCACCGGATGTTTTTTCCTGCTTTATCAAATATTAGTTGCCCAAAGAGCTGAGGGTCCATTTCTGGGCTCTCTATTCTGTTCCATTGGTCTATGTGTCTGTTTTTGTGCCAGTACCATGCTATCTTTGTGATCACAGCTTTGTAGTACAGCTCGAAATCCGGCATTGTGATGCCCCCAGCTTTGTTTTTCCTTTTCAACAGTTCCTTGGAGATTCGGGGTCTTTTCTGTTTCCATACAAATTTAAGGACTTTGAAAAATGTCATCAGTATTTTGATCGGGATAGCATTGAAAGTGTAGATTGCTCTGGGTAGCATGGACATTTTAACTACGTTAATTCTTCCGATCCATGAGCATGGAATATCTTTCCATCCTTTTATGTCTTCCTCAATGTCTTTCAAGAGCGATTTATAGTTTCTAGAATATAAGTCCTTTACGTCTCTGGTTTAGTTAATTCCAAGGTAACGTATGGTTTTTGGTGCTATTGTAAATGGGATGGATTCCCTAATTTCTCTTTCTTCGGTCTCGTTATTTGTGTATACAAATGCAACTGATTTCTGAGCATTGATTTTGTATCCCGCCACGTTACTGAATTGCTCTATAACTTCTAATAGTTTGGGAGTGGCTTCTTTTGGGTTTTCCATATAGAGTATCATGTCATCTGCGAAGAGAGACATTTTGACTTCTTCTTTGCCGATTTAAATACCTTTGATCCCTTTTTGTCGTCTGATTGCTGTTGCAAGGACTTCTAGTGCTATGTTGAATAATAGTGGTGAGAGTGGGCATCCTTGTCGAGTTCCTGATCTTAAGGGAAAGGCTTCCAGCTTTTCCCCATTGAGAATAATATTTGCAGTAGGCTTTTCATAGATGGCTTTTATGAGATTGAGAAATGTACCTTCTATTCCTACACTCTGAAGGGTTTTAATCAGGAAAGGATGCTGTATTTTGTCAAATGCTTTTTCGGCATCGATTGAGAGGATCATATGGTTCCTGAGTCTTTTCTTGTTGATATGATGTATCACGCTGATTGATTTGCGAATATTGAACCACGCTTGCATCCCAGGTATGAATCCCACTTGATCGTGATGGATAATCCTTTTAATGTACTGTTGGATTCTATTAGCAAGTATCTTGTTGAGGATTTTGGCGTCCATATTCATTAGGGAGGTCGGTCTGTAATTCTCCTTTTTGAGGGGGTCTTTGCCTGGTTTGGGGATCAAGGTAATATTGGCCTCATAGAATGAGTTTGATACGTTTCCTTCTGTTTCTATTTTTTGAAATAGCTTTAGGAGAATAGGTATTATTTCTTCTTTGAATGTTTGGTAGAATTCCCCAGGAAAACCGTCTGGGCCTGGAATTTTGTTATTTGGAAGGTTGTTTATCACTGGCTCAATTTCTTCATAATTAATTGGCTTGTTTAAGAAATCAATTTCTTCCTGTTTCAATCTTTGTAGTTTATAGGTTTCCAGGAAGGATTCCATCTCTTCCAGATTGCTTAGTTTATTGGCATATAGCTATTGATAAAAATTTCTAATAATCCTTCCAATTTCAATGGTGTTCATCGTGACCTCTCCTTTTTCATTCATAATTTTAATAGTCTGGGTCCTTTCTCTTTTCTTTTGGATAAGTGTTGCCAGTGCTCTGTCAATTTTATTGATTCTCTCAAAGAACCAGCTTGTAGTCCTGTTGATCTGCTCTACTGTACTTCTGGTTTCTGCTTGATTGATTTCAGCTCTAATTTTGGTCCACTGCTTCCTCGTGCGTGGATTAGGCCTGTCCCTCTGTTGCTGTTCCAGCTTCTTGAGGTGAGAATATAAAAACTGCATTTTAGATTTTTCTATTCTTTTGAGTGAGGCTTGGATGGCTATGTATTTCCCCCTTAGGACTGCCTTTGCAGTATCCCATAGGTTTTGGACTGTTGTATTTTCATTCTCATTGGTCTCCATAAATTGTTTAATTTGATTTTTGATTTCCTGGTTTATCGAGTCATTCCTGAGCAGGATGGTTCTTAGTCTCCAAGTGTTTGAGTTTCTTCCAAATTTTTCCTTGTGGTTGAGTTCCAATTTCAGAGCGTTGTGGTCTGAGAATATGCAGGGGATAATTTCAATCTTTTGGTATTGGTTGAGACCTGTTTTGTGTCCCAGAACATGGTCTATTCTTGAGAATGTTGCATGGGCATTAGAATAGAATGAGTATTCTTTGGTTCTGGGGTGTAGTGTTCTATATATATCTATGAGGTCCAACTTGTCGAGTATGGCATTCAGAGCCTTTGATTCTTTGCTTGGTTTTTGCCAGGGTGTTCTGTCTATTTCTGATAGTGGAGTGTTGAGGTCCCCTACTATTAATGTATTTTTATTTATATGTCTCTTTATTCTGGTTAAGAGTTGGCTTGTGTATCTTGCTGCTCCCCTGTTGGGGGCATATATATTTATAATTGTCATATCCACTTGTTGAATACTTCCTTTAAGAATAATATAGTGCCCTTCTGCGTCTCTAACTATAGTCTGTAGTTTAAAATCCAATTTATCTGATATGAGAATTGCTACCCCAGCTTTCTTTTGAGGTCCATTTGCGTGAAAGATGGTACTCCATCCCCTTACTCTCAGTCTGAATGCATCTTTGAGTTCGAAATGAGTCTCTTGTAGACAGCAAATGGATGGGTCATTTCTTTTTATCCAATCTGCAACCCTGTGGCGTTTATGGGAGCATTTAAGCCATTCACATTAAGACTGAGTACTGAGAGAGATGATTTTAATGATGCCATGTTGTCAGTAAAGTCTTTGTTTGTATTGGCTGTGACTTTCTTTTCTGTATCACTCTTGGGGCCTTTTTACCTTTATAGAACCCCCCTTAATATCTCCTGTAGGGCTGGTTTCGTTGTTACGAAATTGGTTAATGACTGGCGATTCTGAAATGTCTTTATTTCTCCATTAATTCTGAATGACAGCCTTGCTGTATAAAGGATCCTTGGCTGCATGTTTTTCTCTGAAAGAGCTTTAAAAATGCTCCCCCAACCCTTTCTCTCATTCCAGGTCTGTGTAGACAGGTCTGACGTAATTCTGATGCCTTTGCCTTGGTACGTGAGAAATTTTTTTGCCCTGGCCGCTTTCAGTACTGTATCCTTGGATCTAATATTTGCGAAATGCATTATGACGTGACGTGGCGTAGGTTTTCGTGGTTGAGCTTGGGAGGGGTCCTCTCTGCCTCTTGGACACGAATGTTTGTTTCCCTCGCTAGATTAGGGAAGTTTTCAGCTACAATTTGTTCAAATATCTCTTTAGACCTCTGTTTTTCTCCACCCCCTCGGGGATGCCGATGATTCTAACATTGGATCGTTTCATTGAGTCAGTAATCTCCCGTAACCTACATTCGTGGGCTTGGATTTTTTTAAGACCATCTTCTATTTTCATTTTTTCCTCTATTAACCCATCCTCCAATTCACTAACCCGTTCCTCTGCTTCTGTGACCCTGGCCGTCAGAGCCTCTAGTTTTGCCTGCATTTGGCTCATAGAATTTTTAATTTCTGTCAGATTCGCTCTCATTTCTGTCCTTAGGGATTCTATATTCTCAGTAACCTTTTCGTTAATACTTTTTTCAATTCTACTCATCATTTTGAGCATCGTTACTCTGAATTCCATTTCTGATACTTTGGTTACATCCATATCCATTATTTCTGTGGCAGAGGCCACAGACACACTGTGTTTTCTTTGCTGAGGGGGGCTTCTCCTTCTTGTCATTCTGATGAGGAGAGGTTGCGGGGTTGTCCAGAGCCCACATTATTGACTGGGTCCCAGGCCGTGCCCCTTGTTTTATAGGGATCTTAGGGATGTGGGCTTCTTCTTTAAAGATTTTATTTTTTTATTTATTTATGTGGCAGCCAACCAGCGAGAGAGGGAACAGAAGCAGGGGAGTGGGAGAGGAAGAAGCAGGCTCCCAGCGGAGGAGCCCGATGAGGGACTCCTTTCCGGAACGCCGGGATCACGCCCTAAGCCGAAGGCAGGCGCTCAATGACGGCGCCACCCAGGCGCCCGGGTTGTGGGCTTCTTGATTTTTCATCCTGCCTTCTGTGTTCTGGGGGAGGGGCCTGCCGTGCCGATACTCAGGCAACCCTGTTTGGGTAGAGTCTCCGTGTCCCCTGCGAGGGAGGATGGGGATGGGCACTCTCTGAGCCGGTATTTCCAGGCTTTTGTTCCCTGGCGGCTTTCCCTGGCGGCCGGCTATGCCTCTTCTGAGGGTCAGAGCAGCAGAGGCTGCATTGTCACAGAACAGAGGGATTGCGGCCTGTTCTCCACTGATGTTCTGGCCACTTTAACTCCGTTACTGTTGGTGCTGCTCAACCCTGCAGCGTCCCGGGATGTGTGCCCCACCCGGCGTCCCAGCCCTCACTTCCAGGGCCGGCTCGTCTCTGTCCTTTGTGTTTCTAACGCCGCCAGCCGCCCCCGCGCGCTCCCAGGTCTCCCGGTCTCAGTCTATGCCCCGTGAGCACACCGGGATTCCGGAGTTCCGTGCGAAGCCTGGTAGCGCGCGCACCCGGTTCAGGGTCTCAGTCTGCTGTTTCGCGGGTGCCGACTGTGAGTCCACCCGCTCCCCCGTGCAGGTGGCCCGCCAGCTGCCAGCCGCCACGTGCGCGCTCTGGGAGCTCCCGGTCTCAGTCTGGATCCCGTGAGCACACTGGAATTCCGGTGTTCCGCGAGATGCCTGGTGGCGCGAGATGCCTGGTGGCGCGCGCTCCTGGCTCACCGGTCTCACTTCTCAGTCTGCTCTCTTGCGGGTGCCATCCATGAGTCCGCCCGCTCCCCCATGCAGGTGGCTGCAGCTTCCCGGCGCCCGAACGCGGCGGCTCCCTCCCCCTTCCGTTTATCTTCCGATATCTGTGCATGGTTTCACGGCTCCCCGCTTTGTACCTCAATACTCAGCGCTGGAGATGTTCATTTTTAGAGATCCAGATGTATCTTCCTGCGTCTCAGGCTGATTCCGTGGGTGTTTAGGCTGGTCTGGTACCTATCCAGCTCGACTCAGGGGACCAGCTGAAAAAGGGGTCCCCTACTCCTCTGCCATCTTAACTCCCAACTTCTAATACAGATCATTTCTTATGCTCTGTCCATTCTCCTATTGATGTTCTTATTTCATTTTTATTTATTTATTTATTTTGAGAATGGAAAGTAGTATTTTATTTTTTTTATTATGTATATATTTTTATTATGTTATGTTAGTCACCATACAGTACTTCATTAGATTTTGATGTAGTGTTCCATGACTCATTGTTTCCATATAACACCCAAGTGCTCATTGCAGCTTATTGTATTTTAATTTCATTCACTGTATTTGTCACCTCCAGAATTTCTGTTTCATTGTTTTTTTTTTCATTTCTATTAAAGTTCTCATTTTGTTCATGTATTGTTTTCCTGATTTCATTAGATTGTCTTTCTGGGTTTTCTTATAGCTCATTTGGTTTTTTTAAGTCAAGCAGAGAAAGACAATTATCATATGGTTTCACTCATTTATGGAACATAAGAAATAGGAAGATTGGTAGGAGAAGGAAGGGAAGAATGAAGGGGGGGTAAACAGAAGGGGGAGTGAACCATGAGAGACTGTGGACTCTGAGAAACAAACTGAGGGCTTCAGAGGGGAAGGGGATGGGGGATTGGGATAGGTCAGTGATGGGTATTAAGGAGGGCACATATTGCATGGTGCACTGGGTGTTATATGCAAATAATGAATCATGGAACATTGCATCAAAAACTGGGGATGTACTGTATGGTGACTAATATAACAAAATAAAAATTATTAAAAAAATAAAATAGCTATTTTGAATTCTTTATTAGGTAAATCACAAATCTCCATGTGTTTGGGATCAGGTACTGGCAGATTTTTGTAATCCTTTGGTGATGTCATGTTATCTTGATTTTTCAAGTTTCTTGAACTTTTATGTTACTTGCATTGAAATAGCAGCCCCCTTTTCTAGTCTTTACTAACTTCCTAGGGAGAGAAATACCTTCCATCAGCCTTGTTAGGGATTCTGAGGCTATCTCAGACTTTCTATGGGTACACGTGCTCCATGCTTATTCCTCCCTCTTGTGATGGAGTTCTTAAGCTTGTATGATTTTTTGGATCCTGCAAGGTACCAGCCCAAGTGCTGACAGCCTCCTTTTTGTTTTCCCAACTGTAGACCTTATGCTCAAATTTGTGGTCCCTTCCTTGCCCATAGATTCTGACCAGCTTTCTATGTGTCCTTCTAGCCATCTGTCAAAGCTCTCTCTCACCACTGCCATTGGAAGTACACATAGAGAGATAGCCAGAGTGGGTGTGTGTGGGGGGGGGATGAGGCACATGGAATACTGGGGGTGCCCATAGGCCAGTTAGGGGAAATATGTGGGCAAGGCATCCCCAGATGCTCTTGGCTAGGCTTTCTGATGGAGTCTAAAATGCATTTGGATTTGCTTTCCTTCAATGCCCCCTGAGAGTCCTATATGCCATTCTCACAGTCTCTCCTCATCCCCTAGTCATACAGCTCATGATTCAGTACTCTGGATATGGTGAGAGAGAAGTGGGCTGCTTTGGCAGCATCCTGCATATCTGGGGAAGCCGGGTGACAATAGCCTATATTCAAACTACAGTCTTCCCATTTATTTTCTCTGTAGCCTCTACCAATTGCTTTATTTCCCTAAGCCCTGATCAATAAATATAGATAATACCTGTCTCATTGGGTTGTTCTGAAGATTAAATGGAGTAACACAGATAAATGGTTCAAATAATACTTGATATATAGAGTGTACTTTAAACATGAAAACCATCATCATGATAGTTTTTATTATTATTATTAAAATAGCTGTTATTACCTTTCAGTTTTTTGACAAGTAGAATCTTATTTTAATGTCCAGCTCAAATGTTATCAGTTCTATATAAACTTCTCTGATCATTTCCTGTAAAAGTGATTATTTGTTCCTATTCTAAATTCTTATACATTATCTGATTTATTTGACATTTGTCTTTCAGTTTATTTGACTATATGTCATCTCTCTAGGCTATAAAATTATATAAGGACTGTTGTTTATATATTTGTGTACCTCTCATGGGAATTAGTATAGTGTGCTATCCAGAAAAAGCATTTCATGAAAATGTGTTGAATGATTAAATGATTGGATTAATCACTAACTCTGCTGTAGCTTTACTGACAAATGGACAAAGCTCATAATTGTGTTTGGACATGCTGTGAAATTCTAGGTTTTATAATGTTCAGAATTTATGAATTTTCATATTGGCTCTTGGTTAAAAAGATACTATAAAATAACTTGGACAGTTTTTTAGCTTAAAGACATTAATAAGTGTTTTTTCCATTTATTACAGTTTATGCATATTCAGAATTGCCTCTGGAACTTTCAGTATCCTGGCATGTGTAGCTACAGGAAGCTGCTTAGCTGAATGTAGATACCTGTTATTTAGGAGTCCTACCTATAGTTGAAAACAAAAAGATGGTTATAATAATAATAATGCATGCATTTTTATAGTGCCCTATCATTATTTCAGAGAGCTCAATTGTCTTTATGTAGTCATATAACACAGCAAGGAAATTCATATTATATATGCTGTCCACAGGGGTATTTTTATCACTCTAAATTTTACCAACCTTATTATTCATGACTGATTAATAAAAACCTGTCTTGGGGGGTGGTCCTGAGTTTGGCTTCTAGCAAGACAGGGACAAGGATTGGGAAGGATAAAGGTAAGTTTCATGAGTGAGAAAAAAGGTATCTAGAATAAGGTTGTCTCAGGAGGAAAAGCCAGGATACAGAAGAGAAATCACAATATAGGAAAGAGAGTATTATAGAAGCAACTTTTCTTTTCCTCCTTACATCTATTTTCCTCTTTCTTTGTTCCTCCCAACTTCTTTTTTTTTTTTTTTTTTTGAAGATTTTATTTATTTATTTGACAGAGAGACAGCCAGCGAGAGAGGGAACACAAGCAGGGGGAGCGGGAGAGGAAGAAGCAGGCTCATAGTGGAGCAGGGAGCCCGATGCGGAGCTCGATCCCAGGACCCTGGGATCCAGCCCTGAGCCGGGGCCAGATGCTTAACGACTGAGCCACCCAGGAGCCCCTCCCAACTTCTTTTTTAAACTGCATATTACTAATGGTGGATAAGAAGGATCCCTCCAGAGGAAACACAGTTGTACTTTCATTCATTTCTGTACTGAGTTTACAGCACTCTTGCCATCTCTGCACCTTAACGCATTAGTCATAAAAACCTGAGATAAGATTGAGAATGGTGAGTACAGGAAGAGGACTGCTGCTGAGTGCTGAGGGAGGAGGATCCTAGTGGGAGGAGAATGAAGTCAGAGGCAGCAAATTCCAGAGTGAGAAGAAAAGGTGAGCATCTGTGGCCACTCCACACTGGGGGGGGGGGTCATTCACATTACAACAAAACAAAGCAACACAAAATAAAACGATATATATCATATCTATATAGATATATATATGCAAAGAGACTGTAAGTTAAGGATAGCTTTGCTTAGTTTCTTGATTCCTTTACTACTCTTTTGGAGTTTCTCACAATGCCACAGAATGCACATTAAAAATTGGGAAGTACAGGTACATAATGGATCATAGCAGGTAAATTCAATAGCATGTGCCCTGTCCTCACTCTTAAGTTTTGTCTTATTTAATTTCTAGAAATGTGTTTTACTACCCTTCTCATTTCTTAGATTTTGAAAATAAATATAACATAAATCTAGACTTAACCAAACTCTCATTTGTGGTCCTGGAATACAGTTCTCCAATCCTTATTTTAGCCAGCCTCCTGATCCTTCTTTACCCTCACAAATACTGCTCTTTAGTTCTCTAGGTAAATCAAAAAAATCTAAATTTAATTTATTTTACAATAATAATACATTTATTATGGACAAAAGATATGAAATTTTATGTACATGATTACATATTTTTAAAAAATTACACTTGTATAAAGCTTTGTCGGCAGTGAGTTGGCTGATGTCGTAGAGGTTGCTGCCTATGCTCTTCTCTAGGATTCTGATGGGTTCCTGTCTCACATCGAGGTCTTTCATCCATTTGGAGTTTATCTTTGTGTATGGTGTGAGAGAGTGGTCAAGTTTCATTCTTTTGCATGTAGCTGTCCAATTTTCCCAGCAACATTTATTGAAGAGACTGTCTTTAGCAGACTCCATGTTGAGTGTGGAGCCTGATGTGGGGCTTGATCTCATGACCCTGAGATCATGACCTGAGCTGAAGCCAAGAGTCAGATGCTTAACCAACTGCACCACCCAGGTGTCCCCTCCCTTTTTTTTTTTTTTAAAGATTTTATTATTTATTAGAGTGCATGTGAACACCATCAGGGAGAGGGGCAAAGGGAGAGGGACAAGCAGACTGCCTGCTGAGTGGGGAGCCTGATGTGGGGCTTGATTCCAGGACCCTGAGATTATGACCTGAGCCGAAGTTAGACTCTTCACTGACTGAGGCACCCAGGCACCCTGAAAAAATTTCTTTAACTGATTTTTTCTGTTTTTTTTGTCTTTAACTGATTTTGATATTTTACTAAAGTTGCCTGCCCTCCACTTTTGTAAACACTACATGCCAGACATTGCGCTCAGTCCTTTCCAAATATTTTAATGGCTTTTTACAATAATCATGTGAAATATGTTTAATATTCTCTTTTTACAGATAAAAAAATTAAAGCACAGACTTTGTAACTGGTGGAGTTGGAATTTAAACCCAACCAAACTTTGGTTCTTACACTTTTTAACCACACCCTTTATAAAAGTATGGAAACAATTTTCAGTACAATATTAAATCTGGTGAAATATTACTTACTTGTGCTTCTTAATGACATAGTACCAAAAAATGCAAACTTCAACAATACAGAATGCCAGAAAACAGCATTTAATGGCACAATGCAACTGTGATGTAGAATGTAGATGGAAGGAAGATCAATGAAGACTATAGTTGCCCTGACTCTTCACCCACATGGCTGAATTGTGCTAGTTCTGAATTATGCTGGCACCTTTATGGGCACTATGCAAGCCATTAGACATTATGTCCCAGAATTTTTAAACGGGGTTGTCATTACTGGTGGATTCAACCATGGAAGTGTTACACCAGAGAAGAAAGCTGAAAACAGAAGTTAGGAAAACTAGCCCAAAATTGAGAGCTAGGAGATATCAAAGAAAACTGTAGAATTTAATAGAAATAAAATAGGATCAGTGAGGATGAGGTAAACATAGTTGAGCATGAGAAGAAAGCAGGAAGCAAGATGATTCATGATTCAGGCTGCAAAATTTGCCATGTTCTTAAGGCAACCATTTCTGTGGACTTCAACATGTAAAGAACACATTCTTTTGGAGTTACATTTTTATCCATGTTAATATTGCACTGAAAATGGTATCCATTCACAAATGAAAATAGAAAGGCTAAAATTTTGCTGAGTTTTCCTGCTTACCTCTGGTTATATTGCCAAACAAAGGCCAGTTTGCAATGTGAATACACATTTGGGTTCAGTCTCCTCATCTATAGCTGCCATGATCAATTATGAGCCAGAACTACTCTTTCTTTACAGTGATAGAGCCCATAACTCCTTGAGCCACCTTTAATTCTCCTGTTGGTACAGTTACAATAGGTTTGGAAATACAGAGAGCAAAATAGTTCTCAGATGGACTAACTGTGCAAATGGTGGTATAATAGATTGGAGGCACGAGAAGAGGGCAAAGCCTCTGGGTTTTTGACACTTAATTTTTCAGGTTGAAACCAGTAACCTGTGTCAGAAGGGATGAGTAGTGGAAATATGTCAGACAGAAAGTTCCATTTGGTCCTTGATACAGATGGACTTCCCTTGTTTATGGTATATTAGATGTCACTTTGTCTCTTTTTAAATAGTTTTGTGTTTTATAGGATTCTTATCTGAGGCTGCTGGTGGGTGTAGAAAAATATTTCAGGAGGTAATAGAATTTTTGAATTATATTGCAACTGATATGAAATGGTGTTATTTTGTATGGAAGGATGGAAAAAGTTTATGAATCAATGTCATTGTATTCAAGTGGGGATCCTAGTTGTCCTAATTATAGGAAAGATAACATATGCATATGATGGATTTGCATGTTAACTTGTAGAGATGGGGATAAAAAAATCACATGAAATAAAAGCTAAATTTGGAAATTCCTTAAATAATCCATAAAGTATTTGTGGCTTTGTGTTTATAGTCCTGAATAGCAGTTTTAATGCCAGACCATGAGAAACATTGAATTAGACTAAAGAAAACAGCCAGCCACGGGATTGTGTACAATCAGAGATCTTGGTTTTCAAATGATTCTGTCTTTACAATAATTATTAAACACTTAGCTGTGGTGAATAATTCTAAAGTATTTCTGCTTTTTTTCTAAGATTTATCTTATATTCTTTTAATATTATACCTTTATATTATTATTATAAAGCATTAGATTTTTTTTTATTGCTGTGAGGATTAAACAAGATAATAAATGTGGATACTCCCAACACAAGGTCTGACACACAGTATATACTAAAATATATTGCTGGGTTTGAATAAAAATTTTCCTTGATCAGACATGACATAATCTGTTATTCAAAAAGTTGAAGGCAAAAATGTGATCGTGCATTTCCCTGTGTTCCAGACTGATTATTATTATTTTCCCATGGAAGAGCTTTCATTCTCAAGCCTTTGCATATTGATCTTACAACCCTCCATAGAGCAGCTTTTTATAATGTGACTCCACTGTGAAGTGAATTAATTTCCTAGCACCTACTTTGTATGTCTCTACTGGCTATTGAGCTGCAGAAGTAGTAGAAGGGAGATCTGAAAATATAGATTAAGGAATCATCAACATAGAAGGGGTAATTAAATACATGAAAATTGGTGAGTGAGAAAATAGGAGTGGTAGTGCAGAGAGTAGAACATAGGGTTACTACAGTATTCGGGGGCTGTTTGAGTAGAAAGAAGAGTCAGACGGACACAAAGTGGAATATCATGAGAATTAAGTACTAAAGAAGCCGAAGGGAGGGGGTTTGGGGATTGGGATAGGCCGGTGATGGGTATTAAGGAGAGCACGTATTGCATGGAGCACTGGGTGTTATATGCAAACAATGAATCATGGAACACTACATCAAAAACTAATGATATATTGTATGGTCACTAACATAGCATAATAAAAAACTAAAAAAAAAAAAAAGCCAAAGTGGGGGGGGGAAACGCATGGGGTTAATTATACTACTTATGAGCTATTTCTGGCTACTTTCTAAGTACGTGAGAGATTTCATTCCTTGAATTATCTATGGATTGGTGGGACATGTAATTTTGGCCAGTGATGTATGAGTGGACTTAACATACGTCACTTCTAAGGTGGAACAGTTAACCGGCGTGAGACATTGCAGAATTCTGCTTTCCATCTAGTGTGACAAATGGCAATGTTCATGATGGTGGCTGTTCCTCCGTCTTGAGTCCCTGAGTGAGATGAGAGAACCTCCTCCCTCATTTCTCAACTAACCCATGAGGGTCTTATTTCAGGAGAAAGAAATAAATTTGCTATTTTAAGTAATTAGAGATTTTAAATTAGTTGCAAGTGCACACATCTTAGCTGATTTACTTGTTTTACTGATCACAGTCGATGGTGGAAAATGGCTCATTTAGCAAGAATGAAAGATATGTGAAAAACGAGGCAAGGACATTGAATTTAACTCATTAGATATATTAATATCTATCTGCTTACCTATACATATATACGTGTATATGTATGTATATGCATATATATTATATATGACTCTATGTAAAGAGACATGTAAGACTATATATATATATATAAAGAGACATGTACAAAACCATAATGTATTATAAAACTATAATATATATTATAAACTATTATAAAACTATTATATATATATATATATATATATATATATATAACTCTGTAGAGGGAGAGACAGGGAGGGGGAACACTTTGTGCATTTTTTGTATTGTGAGGAAAGTATAAATAAGAAGCATGATACGGAGGAAATGAGTGATGAAGAGATTCCTAGACTTTAATCTGAAATGCTTGGCGATAAAAGGAAGGAGAAGAATAACAGAGCATTAGAGGAAGCATCAGAAGGGGGTAAGACTTTCATTTTTTTGGTCTTCTGAAGAATGAGAAGACCAGTAAATATGGGTCATAAATGAGGAAGAGCTCTGGGGGAGGGTGGGTGGGTGGTGCTAGAATACCTGGGATGAGAGAGTAGGGCAAGGTTCTAAGATTCAGGATTGTATGGGATGGGATTGAATTCAGAGATGGGTTACTTGGATTTATTCAGGAGGAGGGATACCCCTTTCTTTGTAAGTAGAAGGAAAATAAGAGATGGAGAAGTGAGAATGTGTTCAGTATTAACATCTAAACTTCATCTTACATTTTATCAGGGAAGGGTGGCAGATCTTAAATTCCAGTATTTTAAATCCCATGATATAAATGCTAATCACTATCGTTATTCTGGCATAATACATACTGTGGACAGCACCCCTTCTGTGTTCACTGTGTTCAGAGCCTCCCACACAGCACTTCTCAACTTCTGAAGCAACCTTTCTCAGAGACATTTGCCATGTGTACTTCATACTCTGAGTTTTAAAAATCACAAAATTATATTCACAGCAGCTAACAATTTGCAAAGTGTCTGTCACCTTGAAAAGAATTGCCATTAGTGCAAAGTTTACCTAACAAATGGATTTCTACTATGAGAGGAAGAATATGTGGGAGCAAAATTATAAAGGGAAAAATCACTTAAGTCTATCTAATAACTTGATGTGGAAATTAGACCAGTGTATAACTCAGAAATTACATATAAATGTCAAGGTCTAAACCAGGGGTTCTCAAATTTTGGTGGGCATCAGGATCACCCAGTAAACTTGTTAAAATTGCACGTTTTGGGGACCATGCTGAAATTTTCTCTGTCAGGATATTGAAGGGAGAGGTCTAAGCTTTTTGTCCAAGTGTTGTCTAGTTCTGAGTAGAGGGCCTGTACTACTTAGGGACCAAAAAAGCCAGGATCATAGACCACAGAATGTTAAAATCTGAGAGGGATCGTGGTTTTTGTCTTGTCAAATCTTCACATTTTATCATTGTGAAGACTGTGACTTAAAAGTTGTATGAATCCTTTTTGTGGTCACAAAGCGGCACACAAGGGCTGACAATTGAAGATTTTGACTTCATCTCCTGTGTTTAACATTAAATATACTTGTATGACTTTTATCTGCTGAAATTATTCTAATGTCTTCCTGGAAAATGTTATTTCTTGTATTTCTATACACTCTGCTTTTCTCTAAGTGTTTTGATTTACAAGGGAAAAGGAAAGCTGCCTATAGTTTGTGGGTTGATTTCCTGAATTTTATATATTTGTGAAAGGGAGAAATTACACATGTACATGGAATGGTTTGAAGTACTACTCTCTGAAGCATATGTACTTGCTGTGTGCCCTGTGTTTCCACCCAGCCCCATGAACACAGTTTCTCTATTTCCTCCAGAAGAAATTAATTTGGGGGTTTGAGTAATTTCTTTTTACTGTGGTTCTTTAAAAGATTGCTATGTTGGAAAGAGCTGACTCATTATCTTACCAGTAGCTTCACAAAACAAATAGGTTTTTGATTGTTTCCTTCTGTGATCAGAAGGCTTCAGGGCAGAAAGAAACTGCTAGAGACCTTTTGTTTGAGGGAAAAAATATATTGATACTACAAGTGGGATGGAGAGTGAAAAAGGGGGATTGAGAGGCAACTAAAGATAAACAGTTTATTGAACAATATTTCTGGGAATTGGCCCAGGACGTGCCTCACAAAACAATATTGAGGAGTCGATGAGAGGGGCCTACCATTGATTATTTTCCACCTTTTTCACCATCAAATGAGAAGTTAAACCTAAGTCAACATGTTTATAAACAACTCCATATATTAAATCCCTTCTATCTGAAATACCTAACATGATTTCGGTTTTGCTTGTTTGGAATCTATACTGCTATAATAACTCTGTTAGGGGATGCATTCCAAACTTTGATAAAGAGAAAAAAATATTTGGTTATTATTTATTATTGATCCTGTTTGATTCGTTGATATTTTTGTATTGGAGTATGTGGCTTATTGTTGTTTTAAAAAATTTCTCATGGACTACAATGCTATAAAAAATTAAAATATGAACTATTGACTAGAAGAAAATCCAAGATTTAGTTAACAGCTTTAAATAAAGCCTGCATATTAAGAAAAAAATTAGTGAATTGGGGTACTTCACATTAAAGCATCAATAACACATTATTTTTGATTTTCCATTATATTGACAAAAATGAAAAAGAATGTCACATTCAGGGGTGCCTGGGTGGCTCAGTCGTTAAGCGTCTGACTTCAGCTCAGGGCGTGATCCTGGTGTTCCAGGATCAAGCCCCATGTCAGGCTCTTCCGCTGGGAGCCTGCTTCTTCCTCTCCCACTCCCCCTGCTTGTGTTCCCTCTCTCACTGGCTGTCTCTCTCTCTGTTGAATGAATAAATAAAATCTTTAAAAAAAAAAAAAAGAATGTCACATTCAGTCTTGGCAAAGCTGTGGAGAAATATGCATTCTCATATACTTTTTGAGAGCATGTGGATTGACCTATCATCTTTTAAAGGGGGTTAGCATCATGTACTACAATTTAAAATGTCCACATCTTTGAAATGGAAATGCCATTTCTGGGAATACATGCTTAAAAACCCTTGCATTTGCACAAACCTAAATAATTAGAGTTAAATAAATTTATGGTGTATTGGTACTATGGAATACTAAGCAGTTGTTTAAAAGAGTGAGTTTTATATACTAAAATAGCCCTAACACTTATTTTATAAAAAGCTAGTAAAACAATAATAAGTATTATGGGTCTATTTATGATTTTGCCAATTTATATTTTGGTAATATATTGTATTATGCCATATGATACTAGAAAATATATAGATAGGTTGTTTAGGATGGCACTATAATGAATGCTGTTATGCATTGCCCAGCATCCTGCTTAAAATGGAAAGACTTTCCTCCACTTCTTTGCTTCTCAGTGGGTGGGCTGCCTGCCACAGCTGTAGGCTCTCAGTCTTTTCTGGAAATTGTTCTCGGTGAGAGTCCTGCTTCACTCGATATCACAGGGCCTGCATGTAATGACTAGTCACTGCCAGGGTAGAAATGTTCAGGCTCCTTACTGTAATTCAGGACAACTCTGAAGGGTCAACCCAGATTTCTGTATGGGTTTAGCTGTAGCCTTGATTGAGACTGCATTGTAGCCCACCTTCCTCCTCTGACCCCTTCTGCATTCTTCATTCCCTTTTACAGATGTTGATCATGGGAGCACTTCGTAATAGACATCTTACATAGCAGTCTCTATTTCAGGACCTGCTTCCCAGAGAACCCAATCTGTAACACTCATAATTGATTAATAATGTGCATTTCTGCTGAGGTAAATTTATTTTGGTTTTATAAAGTTTTTATTTAAATTCCAGTTAGTTAACATACGATGTAATGTTAGTTTCAGGTATACAATGTAGTGATTCAGCATTTCCATATATCACCCGGTGCTCGTCACAGGTGCACTCTTTAAAAATCACTCTTTGAAATCCTATCATATTTGTCTTTCTCTGACTTATTTTGCTTTGCAGAATACTCTATAATTCCATCCATGTCATTGCAAATGGCAAGATTTCATTCTTTTTTTATGGCTGAGTAATATTCCATTGTATATATATCACATTTTCTTCATCCATTTATCTGTTGATGGACACTTGGGCTGTTTCCATAGTTTGGCTATTGTTGATAAAGCTGCTTATAAATATCAGGATGTATATATCCCTTTGAACCAGTATTTTTGTATCCTTTGGGTAAATACCTAGTAGTGCCATTGCTGGATCATAGGGTAGTTCTACTTTTAACATTTTGAGAAACCTCCATACTGTTTTCCTTTCTACTGAGGTAAGTTTAAATGAATGGCTAAAATAGGGCTTATGATTTTTGTTATTTTATTGACACCTGACCTTGAGCTTTTATGTATTCATGTAGGTATGTCATACACTGAGTATATGTCACAATCTTTCTATCTGTATAAAAGCCATCTTTCTCTAATTTTAAAAATAGTTCAGTAAATGAATTCTACTTCATTTACTTGAGATTTTATTTAAGCAATAACCCTATACTTTATTTTTTTTTTACCCTGAATTTGGAACATCAGAGTCTTCCTCAAGATTTTTATAAACTCTCATGGATTTTTAAGTTCTCTTTGACATTTAATTTCTGCTCACCCAAAAGATTTGGTTCCTGCATATTCCCCTGCCACTACTGACTCAACCACTCTTTTTTCTTTCCACTCATGTTAGTCCACTTTTACCACTTTACCAGCCTCCTTCTTATCTCAAAGCAGCACCAACACAAACTGTTATGTGGAATAGACTTTGTAGTAATGGAGAATACAGAATAGCGTGGAATAGGAATCACTTACATTTAAAGGTAAGAAATTGTTGTTCTCTATTTCTGCTACTGATACATCTCCGTGGCCATTTTTCTTCCTTAAACTATATTTTGATCGTCTTTTCTTTTCTGTATGTTCTAAGGCTCTCCTAACCCTGAGACCTTAGTTTGTCAAGAACAGATTCTAAAGCCTACTACTTAATTTTTAAAGTAATCTAGCTCTCAGCCTCTATCCTAGGATATTTTGGAAATTTCAGTCTCCTTCAACCTATCTCAGATAAGCTTTTGGGTGGTATAATGCATATTATTTAAGAGCATAAGGCATTGCATTTTTTTTTTTGTTACATGAGATTGACATTTTTCAGTCTATCTTTCAAATTCAATCTGATGAGCTCCATAAATTAATAATTTCCATAGAAGTATAAATACAAGCATTGGATTTAAGGGGTCTTTTACATGTCTACATAATCCTAGCCTAAAGCTCTATCTTCCACATTTCTGGATCACCCATTATAGATAGCTACCATAGCCTTATTGCTTAAAGTTTAAAAGCCAACTACTCTCCCTTGAAATAAATTCTTTGGTGAATTCCAGAGCTGTCATCTCTTTAAAACAGCTCTACTTTATCCTCATTGTTCCTAGTAATTTTATTCCCTACGTATCCTAATGATCTTTGAAAAGCACACTATTGATTAATAGAGCCATTCCCCCAAACACTTACTGAGTCCCTACTATATGCCAGGCACATGGTATTCGAAGTGTTTGGAACACAATGTGAAACAAAAGCCTTTTTAGCCTCAAATTTAGGTTCTGGCAGGGGGTTAAATCTTATGATATTCTGTCTTTATCTACTTATTTACTACTTACCAATACGGTAAATTATATATGTATGGTAGAAAATATTAAGTTATATGGTAAAAAAAATATTTTGAGTATATTTGTCAGAAGAGAATAGGGTTTGCTGATATAACTAGCTCCAAATATTAATGTCTTTAGCAACACTTACTGTGTTTCTTACTCCATCATCTGGAGTGTGGCTAGTTCCTGTGGCTCCTAACGGCTTCCAACCAGAACTGATACATGTTGTTTATGCTCATTTCATTAGCCAAAGTAAATCAGATGGGCAAGTTGAACTTATAAGTGTGAATTATAGTTTTTTCATGCTCCTGAATAGAGGAAAAATAGAGTCTCTATAAACTGTTCTAATGACTTTTTGTGTAAAGAACTGGGGCATATGATGAGGACAGGTTGCATTTGTAAATAAGTTTGTAAAGATAGGTTTCATGGAGAAAATATGATTTGATCCAAGTCAGGGGAGGCAAGAACATTGGCCTTGGATATAACTGGGGGTTGGAAACCCTCAGTTTTTTAAAAAAAAATAGTTTTCCAGATTTAAGAAATAGCCAGTGTAAAATCATCAGGCAAGAGCAGGCTCAGACTATGTGAGGAACAACAAAGCCAGTGTGGCTGAAGTAGAATGAGCAAGATGGAGGGCACTAGGAGGTCATATCGTAGAGGAAAAGAATAAGCAATAATATTTAGGGCCTTTAGGTCATAATAAGGACCCTGGCCTTTACTTCAGTTGAAATGGGGAGTCACTGTGATATTTTGACTTTCTTGCAGACTGGGCCTCATTCTCATCTATCAGGTCTTCACTACTCCTATTATGAAAGTATTTTACTCTTTCCTTTTCCCTGATCTCTCTGGCAAACTGATTCATATTTCATCATCAACTCACAGTCTCCAAGTTTATTCAGGACCCCTCTGTGGCTGAGTGCAGAAACATTTCTGCCTTGCCAGGACTCCGCTGACCTCATTCCATTACTTAACCACTGGTACCCTCCTCTCCTTCTCTTGTTATTATATGCCAAATCGTTTACGCTTACTGTCCCTCATGCTTTCCAAAGCCTCTGACTTAGTAATGCTGACCTTCAAATCAGTTTTGCTTGAAAAGACCAGAGGACACTTTGGTATTTTCCCTGTGGTTTTCCTATGTTTTCTCTACTAGGACACAGTCCATATCACTGAAAGATGCCTGAGAGTTGTATAAGAGCTATGGCATTGCAAGGATTCCACAATTCCTTTTGTTAGTGTGTGGCACAATGTAATGGATACCAGTTGTGTTCAGAATAAGAAAGTTTTTGTTCAATATGGCAATGTTACTTTTCTGAAGCAAGAAATGCTAATTAATGTTTGCAGAGAGTCTTCTTATTGCCATACCAGAAGCATACAGCTTCAAATAAAAACAGAAAGCCCTCTCAAGTATCTCAGGAGATAACCTTGATTAATACATCTGTTAGTCTGTTTGGGCTGTGTAACAAAAATATCCTAGACAGGGTGGCTTATAAACAGTAC
Source organism: Ursus arctos (assembly GCF_023065955.2). Lineage (NCBI taxonomy): Eukaryota > Metazoa > Chordata > Mammalia > Carnivora > Ursidae > Ursus > Ursus arctos. The sequence goes on along the minus strand of NC_079873.1, from coordinate 28,607,779 downwards.
AAATTTACTTCTCACAGTTCTGGATGCTGGGAAGTCCAAGATCAAGGCACCAAGAGATTTAGTCTGGTGAGAGCATGCTTCCTGGTTCATAGACGGCTATCTTTTTGCTGTGACCTCATATTGTAAAGGGGCAGGGGGGTATCTCTGGGCTCTAACATAAGAGCACTAATCCCATTCATGAAGGCTCCACCCTTGTGACCTAATCACTTACCCAATGCTTCTCCTCCTAATACCATCACTTTGAGGTTTAGAGTTTCAGTATATGAATTTTGGAGGGATACAAACATTTAGTCCATAGCATTCTGCCCTGGCCTCTACTCCCTCCAAAATTCATGTCCTTCTCACACTCAAAATAAATTCATTACATTACAGCAACCTTAAAAGTTTTTACTCATTCCATCATCAACTCTGAAGTCTAAAATTTAAAGCCTCATCTAAATCAGATATGGGAGAGACTCAAGGTATGATTCATCCTGGGACAAATTGCTCTCTAGCTGTGAATTTATGAAACCAAACAAGTTATGTTCTTTCAAATGCAATGGTGGAACACACACACAGGGTAGACATCTCCATTGCAAAAAGGAAATATAGGAAAGAAGAAAGGGTTAAGGGATCCCAAGCAAGTTCAAACCACAAGGCAAACTCTAGGAGATCATAAGGCTCATAAGTAATCCCCTTTACTTGATGTTCTGCCCTCCAGGCTCAGCAGGATGGCCCAGGAGTGGCTCTCAGCATGTGTCCTATGGTCTTTTTGGGCTGGAGTCTCAAGTCTGTGGCTTTGTGTGGCCCCATCCTTTGAAACCTAAGTAGAGGCAGCCATGACCACATAGCTCATATAATCCATGTGCCAATAGAGATGGCACCATGGAACACCACTAAAATTTGCTGTCTGTGCTCTCTGGAGCAGTGGCTGTGGAGGTCTGTACTGTACTCAGGCCTGCCAGAGTCATACATGAGCAGACAGAAGACCAGGGGGCTAGAGTATGTGGAGCAGAGCCTGGGATATGAGGCAGTGCCAGGCAGCATGACCATGGTCCCACAGACACTGGTGAGTCCTCCTTTAAAACCACTTTGCCCTTTGACCCTTCCACTCTGCGCCTGTGATGGGAGTGGCAGCTCCGATGAACTCTGAATTGAATTCAGTCATTTTTCCATTGTTTGGGAGAATAGCTGCCAGCTTCTGTTGCGATGGCTGATGCATTCCAATCTTCTTTTGCTTGGCCACACCCATACTCTTCTTTTCTGACCATGCTTTCTCATTTTTTACAATATAGATAGCATGAGGATTTTCCAAATCTTTCAGTTCTTTTCCTTTTCACTTAACAATTCCATCTTTAGGTCATTTCTCACTTCTCACATTTTACTCTGAGCAGTCAGGAGGAGCCAAGCTGCAGCTTGTTTAGAAAAAGCTTTGGCTAAATATCTAATTTCATCATTCCCAAGTTCTACTTTCCACAAAACAGTAGAACATGAGCACAATTCAGACAAGCTCTTTGCTACTTTATGAGAAAGATCATCTTTTATCCAATTTCAGTGACATGTTCCTTATTTCTGTCTGAAACCTCATCAGAATGACCTTTATAATCCATATTTCTACTAACAATCTGTTCAGGATTATTTACGTGTTCTCTAAGAAGATCGAGGTCGTCTTTATAGCTCTCCTCTTTTCTTTCTGCACTCTCACCAGAATCATCTTTAAAAGTCCATTTATGCAGTGTAGACATTTTCCAACATAAAATTCAAAATTCTTCCAGCTTCTACATTTTCTAGGTCTAAAACCAATTCCAAATTTTTAGGTATTACAGAAGTACCTACTTTTTGGTCCTGCTTTTTATCTTACTCTGTTCTGGCTACTATGACAAAAATACCTTAGACTGGGTGGCTTATAAACAACAGAAATTTATTTGCCACCATTCTGGAGGCTGGGAAATTTAAAATCAAGTTACCAGCAGAGTCCTTGTCTCGTGAGGGCTCACTTTCTGATTCTTAGAAAGCCATCTTCTCACTGTTCCCTCACATGATGGAAGGGGTGAGAGAGCTCTCCTGGGTCTCTTTTATGAAGATACTAATTCCTCATGAGCACTCCACCCTCATCATCAAAACAACCAAAGTCCCCATCTCCTAGTACCATCACATTAGGGGTTAGGGTTCCAACATATGAATTTGGGAGATGGGATTTACAGAGTCTATAATGATTTCTAAGCACAGTTTCTGGAGGGAGAGAATATCTGGGTTCGAATCCTGGCTCTGATACTAGATTTGTGTTCTTTAATTCTCTTCAGTTTCCTTACCTCTTAAAAAACAAATAGGATATATCTCATTGCTGCCTGGCATGTAGTAAGTGTTCCATAAAGTTGTTTTTATTATTCATGCTCATGGAAGTTAGTGTCCATGTAAAGGCCCTAGACTACCCCCGATTTAATGGAATGATTTGAAACCTAAGGTCTCTTTGGTCATAAACTGTCTTCTGGTTTTCTTGGGATTTATTTTATACTGCTATTCCTTTGAGAGAAACCCCATAATAAATTGAGTGATAATTATCGATTTCTTGGCAACACCAATCTTCCTCTTTAGTTTCCTTACCAAAGCCTGAATGAAATGGTTGCCTCTGTCCTGTTATTAGGACATTAGCACACAAAGTTCCTATTGGGTAACAAGGAATGCTTGAGCTGAAGTGTGTGTACCATGAAAGTCAAAGCTGTCTACCTATCAATTACAATAGCTGTGAACAGCCACGTTTTACACATGACAGCTACCAATGAAAGGACTAAGGGCCAAAGGATCATGGCTATTCTGTAGCTTTTGCCAGCAGGCCTGTGGCTGCTTATGTTGGGTTCATTTTGGAGATTTTGCATAGAAGCCTAGAAGTCATTCACTAATTTGAGTAATGAGAACTTCAAATGACTGAAAACAAAAAATTATTTTTGGAGTTGGAATATTCTTTGGTTATATAATTACATCAGAGATGTTTACTCTTTGGTACAGTAGAAATATGGCATATGGAATCAATATTCATTTCCTAAATTAAAAGTGAAGAAAATCAGGTTTACTTTTGTTAAGAATTCTCAGATGTTTGCTAAAAAAGACATAGCCTGAAATTGCAAAATTAGATCTGGAAATTACGATGCCACTTTTATAATCAGTCCTTCAGTGGCTTCCTCCTGATGCCTGCCATTTTTCCTATGCATTTTTAATCCTGGATTTCAAGGATCTGCTTGGTCCTCCCCCACACTGCTGTTCTAGCCTACCCTTCTATTTATCCTCCACACATTCTTTGTGCTCTCATGAGATTGACCAAATCTAATTGTACCCAAACATGCTCTCTAATGTTTCTCTTGTATGTGACTACTAATACTGCTCTCAGTGCATAAAATTCTTCCCATCCATATCAAAATGTACCCAGTATTGAAAGTCCACCTCAAATATCTCGTCCATAATGTCTTTCCAGAAATCCCCTTCCAATTGATCTTTCCTTCCGCTGAAGTTCTGCAGTCTGTCCTCTGTAACTCTCTTATGGTCTGTATATCACTCTCTCTTTTTTTCCCCCATACTTCTACATTTTCCTTACAGCTACTTGGCTATATATGCCTAAAAGGGATTTTTTTTGGTGATCTATGCAGATATATTTTTTTCAAGGTGAGGGGACAAGCCCCGTCTAATACGCTATACCTGCAGCTTTCTTTGGGAAAAATGCTGCTGGAGTGATTTTCTTCAGTGAAAAGGAAGTGCCTGGGAAATCACTGCCCCCCAGTCCAACCTTGGGGCAACTCTTGGTCAGTGCCCTTACAGATTTTGGATTATGGAATCCTAGCTCCCTTTCCTGGGAGGAGGTTGTGGAGGACAACTCTGAGGTAAACTTATACTCCAGAGCTATCTTGTAGTATCATGCTCTATCTACTCTCTACTGGGATTTGAGATCATACCCCTAATGGGCTTCCTCCAATTTCCCCTTCTGTTTCCCCCACTTCCTTTACAGGTTCCTTTGTGAGCACATCTTTAATAAACCATCTATACAGCAATCCCCATCTCAAGGTCTCTTTCTGGACAACTGTACCTGAGGCAGGTCTTTATGTGAAAAGCTATATCCTATTCATCCTTTTACTTCCCGGAGTTTCCAATAGATTGTCCAGTATATAGTAAATCTTTAAATATTAGCAGAATAATAAAAGAAGAAATGAATATATTAATAGTGACTTGTTTATTGGTATTTCAGAGAGAAGTCCAAATAGCTACCTCAAGGAGTAGAAAAGTAAGCTTTTGGCTACTAGCTACTGCCCATTATCAAGTTTCCCACTGAAGCTATCAGCATTCCCTCCCTTATAATTATTCTGAGAATAAAGGTACAGTATCAGAAACATACTGTTCATCCATGCAATAAAAGTTTATTGTACATCTATTATTTCTCATCTTTTAGAAGGATTTTTTTTTTGTTAAGATAGTTTTACTCTATTTTGTTGATGTAAATGAAACCAAGGTGTTGACAGTGAAATGATAATCAATTAGATTGCAGGGCACACATTAGATCACGCTCTTGAGAGTGATGTGATGTTTCCTCTTCAGTTAATGCTCACTCATCCAGTAGTGCTGAATTATGGAACTGGGATAATAATTATTATTGTTTAATATTTCAAATATTTATATTCTCAGAAAAGTAAGTCTTAATACAAAAGCTCAATTGAAAAATATAAACCAGCAATAGTTTAAGTGGCTCAAGTAGAGGTTTAAGGCTTTATTTAACTGATGTGTATCAAGGAGCACTTGAAGACCAAGTAACTGCTCAAGGGGAAACAGAATTGCTTTTGGGGATTGGGGAAGAGAAAGGTATTGTAACAGAATGCAGGTCTTTTCTTTGCTGCAAAACTCAAGGCAGGAATGGTTTTCTATGCCTCTTGCTTAGGATCATTGGTGCAATCCCCTTCTTGCAACTGTCAGAACAGTTCTTTCCATAGCTGTTTTTGCAAGTGTTGCAATTTGTCGAAATTTAGGAGAGGAGGAAGTGCAAAGAAAGGGGAAAAGGGGAAAGAGAAGGGAAAAAAGGTAAAAGAGTCAAGGCTCAAGGCAAGAGAAACTGGGGTCCTTGTAAATTCTTTGTATAACAATACAATTATTGAAGAAGTTCAGTAGAAATATCAACAGTTACTCACCTTCACCAATATGGAAACACTGGCTAATGCTCTAAGAAACTGGTTGTTACAAAACCCAATGAAAATCTGAAAGTAGAGGCTATGAGTCTGTGATTCCATAACTTTATAATATAAAAGACAGATATCTGGTCACTCTCTTCCATTTTTCTTATTCTCTTCCATTTTGTCATTTTGTATTTCTATTTGGATTTAGGTTTGCATTTTCTGAATTTGTCATGTGATAGCAAAAATTTGGGTTATGTAATTACTTCCAGATGCCTAATCACGTTAGTCTGTGATTTATCCTGAGAGTTAACCAAATCTCTGTTGACCATGTCTATTTTAATTCAACTTCACTGTAAGATTGTATTGAGAAATAATCTAATGACAAAAGCTCATCTAAATCCTGAAAATATATTTTAATACTATCAATCCCGAGATTTCTGCATTATTAGTTTTTCCTTTCATCTTTTGAATGGAACCAGAATCTGCAGTGAAGTGAGATTTGCTATCTTTACTGCACTCAGCAAACTGTAGTGAGGTTTAATTTTGACTATTTGTGCACTTTAGCTAACAGTTAAATCGATCTATTTTGGAATCACTATAAATAGGAGATTAAAGCAGAACACAAGTGCAAAATATAAAGATGTTACAAAACCATCTCTTTCGAAATGGTAAATAATGATGTAATAAAAAAGATTGATAACTGAGTGCTATCCATTTTTATTGCATTAAATATCAGCTTGAATATATAAAAAGTTCTTAAATAATACATCAAAGAATACATTTTAGACTACATATATGGTATTTAAATGTTAATATGATTCTGAACTAACCATAACATTTTAATGCCTCACATTAAGCATTGTAGTCTGAGAACACCAAGAGAAAAGTAAATAAAATAAAATAAAATAAAATAAAATATGGTTTAATAATCTTTCCCTCTTGTGCATTTTGCAGTAGTCTTCAGTAGTTTATTTACTGGCAATATTACTCTTAAATATAAAGTAGTTAAGATTCCTAAAACATTGCTTCTTACTTAGGTTTTCAGGGCCGAAGTGCTTTCTCAAGTTTCATATGTTCTAAAATTTGTGCCTTATTCTGCTAACCTTTAAAATGATATTTCAGAGATCCTGAAAGCCATAGAAACAGAACACAATTAATTATATGAATGATTTATTGGCATCAAAGTCCCAAATTTGAAGAATAGAAAAATTCTGGTATCTTCAACAAAGCTTAATAACTGTGTTTTTTTTTTTTTTTCTATCTCAGTTGAAAACTGACTCCAAACTTAGAAAATGTTCTGAGACTATTTTATTCTTAGACAAAAAAACATAAGTAGATCTGGTAATATTTATTTATTTATTTATTTATTTATTTATGTATCTAGTAATTTTATAAGAATTACACAGTTGCTTGACATCACTTGAGAATAGTAGTTCTATTATTATTATTATTATTATTATTATTATTTTGCTTTTCAGTTCTCAGTTTTGATGATTTTTACACATAGTTTAGTGCAGGAGAACTGGATAAAGACATGGTCAGGCTCCAGAAAAGAAATGAGAGTTATTAGAAAGTTAATTTTGGCATCTTGGGGATGTGTACTAGAATTAAAAATTACTGGCTTTACTATCAAATGTAGGTTTTCATTTTCATAAACTGAAACACATTAATATTTATTACTGTCATCTTTGAGATGTATTCTCAGTATACTGCATTTCACCCTTTCTTCTTTTTGGACTCAACTATGGAATAAGGAACATTTTGCTGTTTTTATACATATGCATTTTAGATTGGTATTAAATTTGGTTCCTAGCCTCCCAGGCTTTTTGTTTTATTTCTTCAATATATCACTTGAAAAGTTAAAAAAAAAAGTACAAGGAGATTTCAAACATAAATAACACCTGTCAGTAAGTGCATTTATTTTCAGGAACACACATCAGAAGTGATACTTCTTTAACTTAGATTGGCTGTATCATTTTGCTTCTATATTTCCATTTAAAAATTATAAACAGGTGTTAGAATGGGTGATTCTATGCTAAGAGAACTTTGAATTTTATTTTTTAGACTATTTAAAAAAGTTAAGAGTAAGCATTTACAAGACTTTGTGATATACATATGGCTGGAAAGCCTGGAATTTCTTATGATACCCCGGTACTAACCAAATGCATAGTCAACCAGGTGGCAAGAGATATCTGCACTACCATTTTTAAGGCAACTCTGTCTTAAAATTAATACAGTGTTTATTTTTATGTAATTGGTAGTGTCATGGGTTCAATTAAAATATTTTGAATTTCCTTTGCATGTGAAGTGATAGCCAAATTATTATAGGCAGAATTCATCAAGATGATATGCATATTTTATTTTTTAAATTATATTTTGAACATGCTTATTTTAAAAGTATATTTGTTTTGTTTGGAAGAAGAGGTTTCTTAAACTGTTGACTCTTTCACTGCTCTGAGACTTGCTCATCTTATCTGGAGAGCAGGTAGTGATGGGATTGGGTGAACCATCCAATTTTTCAAACTATACTCTTCAAAATGCCTGAAAAATGGGTAGGAATGCATTATGGGTGTCAAGAAGTTATTTTCATGGGCAACTTGCTCAACATTTGATAGGGATGAGGATCTTTCCCTCATCTGTGGCAATGACTGCCTTGCCTAGCTCTGTTTGTAGCTGTGGTGTGAGGCAAGGTGGGCCGCTTTACCTGCTTGGGCAGAGAATGAGCCCACAGTGTTTTCCCCTGTAACTACTGCAGATGAATTTAGGCAGATGCATGCACAGCACATGCTGTAATAGTAGTCACTCTCTCTGCTGCTTCCTTGAACAGAGTGCAGAGATGAAATTTGCAGTCATTCCAGCTCTGTTCAAGCCAAAGACAGGGATAGGATGTGACCAAAACAGAGGATGGGGGCCACGATCTGCTTTCTACCAATGAAGCTACATTAAGAAAAACTGTTACCATGCTCTTCTCTGTGTTCTCAGTCAGATAGTGACATGTTAGAAGCTTAAAAGCATCGTGTAGCATCCCAGTCACTGCTATAGTGTGGGGCAAGGATGAAAATAAAGAATCCCTAAGGATCATGGACATAGGTTTTTCTGGGAGAACTAGATATATTGGGTTCCTTAAATAGTTAATAAATATTCAGAGTGTTTCAATTAATTCTAAAAGTATTTTAGAATTGGAATAGACAGGGATGCCAAGAAAGATTATTTCAAAAGCCTATAATTTTCTTTGCAGAACCACATGCCTTACTCTGTTTAGTATTTTTTTTATCCTTTTGAAATAAATTTGTCAGTGTGGCAGGCAAAAGTGGGGCAAGCAAATTCTAGTAATAATTACTCTCAAGACAAATAAACTCCAAACATTTGTTCATTTCCCCATTATAAAGTCATTTTTCTCACCCCAGTAGATGTCAAATACCTGACCAATTGGAAGTAGAAAATTTGCCTCTGGTAACCAGAAATCATCTGACTCTCAGAAATGAAATTTTTTAGCATTCCCATTAGGGCTTTCATGTTGGCTTATTAAGACTAAATGGGCAGCTGAACAAGATTACCTGTCCCTGACAGGAAGGGAAATAAAGTTAACGATAAGACAAGCTGGCTGACTATATTCCTTAACCTGGCTCTTAAACTACTTCCCCAAATTTCTACCTGAGAACTTTACACCATGGGGAGCTTGATCAGTTCATTTTGTTGACTCTTGGCTGATTTATACTTTGACTTGAAAATTTGACTCAGGAAAGCATTTAGTAATTGTATGGGATAATTTTTCAATGGATTAAGATGGCAGAGGAGTAGGGGAACCCTGAGCTCATCTTGTCCCTGGAGCACAGCTAGATAATTACCAGATTATTCTGAACACCCAAGAAGTCAAACAGAGGTCTGAGAGAACAAAATCTGCTAGTCTACGAGTAGAAACGTGACCACCTTTTGCAAGGTACAAGGTGCAGAAGTTCACCTTGGGGAGACAGCTGTGGATGCTGCGGCAGGGAGGAAGCCTGCTACCACGAAGTATTAGAAGCGGTGGAACACAAAAGGTGAACTTTTAAATTCCCTACCATGGGTAAAGTGCCTGGATTAAAGGTGCTCAGGTGGCAAAGAGGGCAGAAACCCAGGAGTGACAGGGCAGTCTGAGGATCCCCTGGGTTGCAGGAAGAATGGTGGCGCCTAGGTGCTATGCTGTTCCCAGGCGCGGGAGCTGGGAAGCCAGCAGAAAGCAGCAGGTCTTGGTGCTGGCTTTCTGCTATAAACTGAGAACTGCCCTGTGGTCATGTGACCACTTTCTTGGGACCCGCGGGCAAGTGTAGTGAGACCCTCCTCTGAAGGAACAGAGTGGGTCCGTGCTCCAGGCGTCCCTGAAATGTGGAGTTTTGAAACTCGGTCCCACACCTGAGATAAAAAGGCACGGATACAGGCAGGGTGAACGCAGGGTTTAGATGGAAACCAAGGAAGCCAGTCAGGTAATTGCTTTTCTGTGAGGGCTTACTGAAGAGTAGGGGGTGCAAACTTTCATATCCAAGACTAGAGATCAGGGCACAGTCATTATCATACCACCTATCAGGGCTTAAAGCCTTCAGGGGGCAAAACTGCGTTACTTAGGCCAGAACCTAATACACCAGGGCTCTCCCTACGGCACCCTGGAGAAGCATTTCCACTGAACAAGTCAGCCTGAGAACCAGCCCAGCAGGACCCTCCTTAAGAAGACCAGGACAATTAACAAGCTCACACCAAGTTTATTGATCATAGAATGTTGCAAAGCTTCAGCTGTAGGGGAAATAAGACTTCCTTTTGACTTTTATTCTTTATTTTTTAATTTTAATTTTTATTATTTTTTCATTTATCTTATATTTTTCAATTCTTTTTGTTAACTTTTATAATTTTAAAATCAATTTATATATATATATATACTTTTCATATATTTTATTTTTGTCTACTTTCATTTTATTTTATTTTATTTTATTTTATTTTATTTTTAAATTTTGGGATCTAAATTCTTTTAACAAATAGACCAAAACACACTCAGGATCTAGTTGTTTTGTTTTGTTTTATTTTTGTTTTTCTTGTTTTGTGTTTTTGTTTTTCTTGTTTTTTGTTTTTTTCTTTGTTTTTTGTTTGCTTTTTTTTTAACTTTTTTTGTTGGTTTTTGTTTTTGTTTTTGTTTTCACTTTTTCTGTTTTTTTTTTCTGGACAAAATAATGAGATGGAGGAATTCACCCCAAAAGAAAGAACAAGAATTAGAACTCACAGCCAGAGATTTAATCAATACATACATAAGTAAGATGTCTGAACTAGAATTTAAAACAGTGATTATAAGGGTAATGTCTGGGCTTGAAAAAAGTATAGAAGACACTAGAGAATCCCTTATGAGGGGGGTAAAAGAACTAAAATCCAGTCAGGCTGAAATTAAAAATGCTATAACCAAGATGCAAACACAAATGGAAGCCATAAAAATGAGGATGAAATGAGCATAAACAACATGTATCAGTTCTGGTTGGAAGCTTAAAAGAACAGGAAAAGAAGGATAATGGACCACAAAGGTAGAATTAGGGAACTCAGCAACTTAGTAAAATGTAATACCATTCATATCAGAGGAGTCCCAGAAGACAGAGAAAGGGGCAGAAGGTTCATTTGCACAAATTATAGCTGAAAACATCCCTAATCTAGGGAAGGATGCAGACATCAAATCCAAGAAACACAGAGAACTTCCATTAAATTCAAAAGATCTGGCCATTGCCAAAGCATATCATAGTCAAATTCACAAAATACACAGACAAGGAAAGAATCTTGAAAGCAGCAAGGGAAAAAAAAGTCCTTATCCTACAAGAAAAGATCAGGTTTGCAGTGAGTCTGTCCACAGAGACATAGCAGCCTTGAAAGGAGTGGAAAAAAATATACCATGTGCTGAATGGGAAAAATATGCAACCAAGAATTCTTTATCCAGCAAAGATATCATTCAGAATAGGAGAGATTAAGAGTTTTCCAGACAAACAAAAACTAAAGGAGTCCATGACCACTACACCAGCCCTGAAAGAAATTAAAAGGGAGAGTCTTTGGGGAAAAAATAAGACCAAAAGCAACCGAGACTAGAAAGGACCAAAGAACATCACCAGAAACACCAATTCTACAGGTACCCAATGGCACTAAATTCATATCTCTCAATAATCCCACTGAATGTAAATGGACCAAATGCATCAATCAAAAGACATAGAGTGTCAGAATGGATAAAAACACAAGACCCATCTATATGCTGCCTACAAAGATTTATTTTAGACCTAAAGACACCTGCAGATTGAAAGTGAGGGGATGGAGAACCATGTGTTATGCTAATGGACGTCACAAGAAAGCCAGAGTAGCCATATCTTGGACAAACTAGATTTTTAAAATAGGACTCTAACAAGAGATGGAGAAGGGTGTTATATCATAATTAAGGGGTCTATCCTTCAAGAAGATCTAATAATCGTAAATATTTAAGCCCCCACCATGGGAGCACCCACATATATAAATCAACTAATAACAAACTTAAAGAAACTCATTGATGACAACACAGTAATAGTAGGGGACTTTAACACCCCACTTACAGCAGTGGACAGATCATCTCCAGAAAATCAACAAGGAAACAATGGCTTTGAATGACACACTGGACCAGATGGACTTAACAGATATATTCAGAACATTTCATCGTAAAGCAGAAGAACACACATTCTTTTTGAGGGCACATGGAACATTATCCATAATAGATCACATACTGGGTCACAGATCAGCCCTCAACAAGTACAAAAATGGAAATCACACCTGCATATTTTCAGACCACAATGCTATGAAACTAGAAGTCAACCACAAGAAAAAATTTGGAAAGACCACAAATACATGGAGGTTGAATAACATCTTACTGGGGGAATGAAACATGAGAGACTATGGACTATGAGAAACAAACTGAGGGCCTCAGAGGGGAGAGGGGTGGGGGAATGGGATAGACCGGTGATGGGTAGTAAGGAGGGCACGTATTTCATGGTGCATTGGGTGTTATACGCAACTAATGAATCATCGAGCCTTACATCGGAAACCGGGGATGTACTGTATGGTGACTAACATAATATAATAAAAAATCATTAAAAAAAACCCATTTTACTAAAGAATGAATGGTTTACCCAGGAAATTAAAGAAGAAATTTTTTAAAAAAGCATGGAAATAAATGAAAATGAAAACATGATGGTCCCAAACCCTTTGGATGCATCAAAGACAGTCTTAAGAGAGAAGTTTATAGCACTAATGCCTACCTCAAGAAGCAAGAAAAGTGTCAAATACACAACCTAATCTTACAGCTAAAGGAGCTAGACAAAGGACAGCAAATGAAACCTGAAGCCAGCAGAAGGGAAATAATAAAGATTAGAGCAGAAATAAATGATACAGAAACAACAAACAAAAAACCCGGTAGAAGAGAGCAATGAAACTAAGAACTGGTTCTTTGAAAGAATTAATACAATTAATAAACCCCTCGCCAGACTTACCAAAAAGAAAAGAGAAATTATATTAAATCATGAATGAGAGGGGAGATATAACAACCAACACCACAGAAATACAATTTTAAGAGAATATTATGAAAAATTATATGCCAACAAACTGAGTAACCTGGAAGAAATGGACAAATTCCTAGAAACTTACAAACTACAAAAACTGAAACAGGAAGAAATAGAAAATTTGAATAGACCTATAACCAGCAAAGAAATGGAATCAGTAATCAAAAATTTCCCAATAAACAAAAGTCCTGGGCCTGATGGCTTCCCAGGGTAATTCTACCAGACATTTAAAGAAGAGTTAATACTTACGCTTCTTGAACTGTTCCAAAAAAAACAGAAATGGAAAGAAAGCTTCCAGACTCATTCTATGAAGCCAGCATTACCTTGATTCCAAAACCAGACAGAGACCCCACTAAAAAGGAGAATTACAGGGCAATATCCCTGATGAACATGGATGGAAAAATTCTCAATAGAATACTAGCAAATTGAATTCAAAAGTATGTTAAAAGAATTGTTCACCACTATCAAGTGGGACTTATTCCTGGCTTTCAGGGATGGTTCAGTGTTCACAAATAAGTCAACGTGATGTGCCACATTAATGAAAGGATAAGAACGATATGATCCTGGGGCACCTGGGTGGCTCAGTCATTAAGCGTCTGCCTTCGGCTCAGGACGTGATCCCGGAGTACTGGGATCAAGCCCCGCATTGGGCTCCTCCACTGGGAACCTACCTCTTCCTCTCCCACTCCCCCTGCTTGTGTTCCTTTTCTCGCTGGCTTTTCTGTCTCTCTGTCAAATAAATAAATAAAATCTTAAAAAAAAAGAATGATATGATCCTCTCAATAGATGCACAAAAGCATTTGACAAAATACAGCATCCTTTCTTGATAAAAATCCTCAACAGATTGGAGATAGAAGGAACATACCTCAGCATCGCAAAGGCCATACACAAAAGACCCCCAGCTAATATCCTAAATGGGGAAAACTGAGAACTTTGCCTCTAAGGCCAGGAACATGACAGGAATGCCCACTCTTATCACTGTTTTTTAACATAATCCTGGAAGTCCTAGCCTCAGCAATCAGACAACAAAATGAAATAAAAGGCATCCAAATTGGCAAGGAAGAAGTCAAATTTAACTATTTGCAGAAGACATGATACTCTGTAGAAAATCTGAAGGACTCCACCAAAAAATTGCTAGAACTCACACATGAATTCAGCAAAGTCACAGGATATAAAATCAACATACATAAATCTGTTGCATTTCTATAAACCAATAATGAAGCAGCAGAAATAAATCAAGGAATTGATCCTATTTGCAATTTTACCAAAAAGAATAAGATACCTAGGAAAAAGTCTAACTGAAGAAGTAGAAGAGGCATACTCTGAAAACCACAGAACACTTATGAAAGATATTGGAGAGGACACAAAGAAATGGAAAAGCATTCCGTGCTTGTGGATTGGAAGGTCAAACATTGTTACAGTGTCTATTCTACCCAAAGCAGTCTACACATTTAATGCAATCCCTATCAAAATACCACCAGCAGTTTTCACAGGGCTAGAATAAATAATCCTAAAATTTGTATGGAACCTCAAAAGACCCCGAATAGCCAAAGTAATCTTGAAAAGGAGAAGCAGAGCTGGAGGCATCACGATTCCAGACTTCAAGCTATATTACAAAGCTGTCGTCGTCAAGACAATATGGTACTGGCACAAAAACAGACACATTGATCAATGGAACAGAATAGAGAACCCAGAAATGGACCCACAACTCTATGTTCATCTAATCTTTGACAAAGCAGGAAGGCATATGCAATGGAAAAAAGACAGTCACTTCAACCAACGGTGTTGGGAAGACTGGACAGCAACTTACAAAAGAATGAAACTGGACCACTTTCTTACACCATACACAAAAATAAATCCAAAATGGATGAAAGACCTTAACATGAGGCAGGAAACCATCAAAATCCCGGAGGAGAACACAGGCAGCAATCTCTTTGACCTCAGCTCAAGCAACTTCTTACTGGACACGTCTACAGAGGCAAGGGAAACAAAAGCCAAAATGAACTATTACGACTTCCTCAAGATAAAAGCTTCTGCCAGCAACAGAAACAATCAAGAAAACTAAGAGACAGCCTATGGAATGGGAGAAGATATTTGCAAATGATATATCTGATAAAGGGTTAAAATCCAAAATCCACAAAGTACTTATCAAACTCAAACCCAAATGACCCAGTGAAGAAATGGGCAGAAGGCATGAATAGAGACTTTTCCAAAAATGAAATCCAGGTGGTTAACAGAAACATGAAAGATGCTCCACATCACTCATCATCAGGGAAATACAAATTGAAGCCATGCTGATATACCATCTCACACCTGTCAGAATGGCTAAAATCAACAACACAAGAAACAACAGGTGTTGATAAGGATGCAGAGAAAGGGGATCCCTCTTGTGCTTTTGGTGTGGATGCAAAGTGGGACAGCCACTCTAGAGAACAGTGTGGAGGTTCCTCAAAAAGTTAAAAGCAGAACTACCACGTGACCCAGCACTAGTAGGTATTTACCCAAAGGATACAAAAATACTGATTCACAGGGGCACCTGTATTCTGATGTATATAGCAGCATTATCAACAATAGCCATACTATGGAGAGAGCCCCTATGTCCATGGACTAATGAATGGATAAAGAAGATGTGGTATATATACACAATGAAATATTACTCAACCATCAAAAAGAGTGAAATCTTCTGATTTGCAATGACATGAATGGAGCTAGAGTGTATTATGCTAAGTGAAATAAGTCAGTCAGAGAAGGACAAATAACATATCTCACTCATGTGGAATTTCAGGAAGAAAACAGTTGAACATATTGAAAGGTGGAAAAGAATAAAAGAGAGTGAAACAAGGCATAAGAAACTCTTAGAGAATGATCTGAGGGTTGATGGAGGGTGGTGTGGGGTGGATGGGCTAGATGGGTGATGGTTATTAAGTTGGGCACTTGTTGTGATGAGCACTGGGTTTTGTATGTAAGTGATGGATCACTGAACTCTACTCCAGAACCCAATATTGCACTGTATGTTAACTACCTAAAATTTAAGTTAAAAATAATATAAATAAATTGTATGGGATTAGGAAGGTGGTACAGGGAAGGATGATGTAAAATTTTGTCCCACTTTATCCTCTTTCCAGTGCTCACCATTTCAAGCCAGCATTTTACAAACCTCTAATCTTCAGAGAGCGGTTATGTGCATGAATAAAAGATATGGAAGGGGATGGCTGATAGTTGGGACCTCACAGGCTATCAGGGAAATTTCTATATTTCACTTCTGGAGGATTGCTGCCCTAACATGTCCTCTTTTCTCCTTTGGGAGGTTAGAAACATTAGCAGGTGTGACTCCAGGCAAACAGGTATCCTTGTCTCCTCATTTTCTTTTCTTCTTGCTTGAGAAACCTGCTTCCCTATAGTATGCTCAGCAACTTCTTATCCCTTTACCTTTTATAACAGGTCAGAACCTGCTTTGGAAAAGATCTTATAATTTTAGTTAACTTGTGCCTCAAGCTTTAGTCTTAATTGTGGAATGAATTATCCTATCAAAGACATTTCAATCTCTACCTAGCAGAAAGGAAAATGTTCTTTAATGGAAATTTAGAAATCACAGCATGTAGCCACTAGCTCTGCTGTTTTGCTTGGCCACTTTGTTCTATAGGGTTTTCTCTCTAATTTGCTGACAAGGCTAAGGGGTGAATGCAGCACAAAATTTGCATGAGCATATGATCTGCATATTATGCTTGACTTAACTATGGTCAAACTACTTACTTCGGACTAATATTTCCATTGATAATTTCTGTATGGAGGGCTCCAATTGACTCTAGCATGACTTACATACCATGGTGTAATTTATCACCAATTCTCTGGTGTACCATTCTTAGAGGGTGGGAGTTACAGGAGATTGAGAAGCAATATTAAGACTTAGTGACATAGGGGCGCCTGGGTGGCACAGCGGTTAAGCGTCTGCCTTTGGCTCAGGGCGTGATCCTGGCATTATGGGATCGAGCCCCACATCAGGCTCCTCCGCTATGAGCCTGCTTCTTCCTCTCCCACTCCCCCTGTTTGTGTTCCCTCTCTCGCTGGCTGTCTCTATCTCTGTCGAATAAATAAATAAAATCTTTAAAAAAAAAAGACTTAGTGACATAGATTATAGCCACAAAAATTTCTAACATTTGTTGGAAAGATAAAACTAATACATGTGAAAACGAGTCCATGAACCATTACATAAAAGAATATGTTTTAACTCTATAGGAGGGGAAGTCAATATGGGCAATATGGGCTGCCATATATAGGGAGGTATTCAGAAAAAGGATTGGTGGTCTATGAAGAGAACATAAATGGTTGGGAGGATTTAGATTGGAGGAGGTGAGTTTGGGGGCATCCCAGGTAAGGGTAACAAAGGTATCAGGAGAAGGATGGTACAAAGGAAGCAGAGAGATGTAAGACTGCATAGGCAGGAATAGGCAGATATGGAATGTCAGAAACACAGGAATTTAGCTATGTTGTGAGACTGCACAGGGAATCTTAGTAGATTTCTTGGTAGAATGAAAGGATAATGAAATAAAATGGTAAAGGCATATCTGTGTTTGAGCTCTTATTATGTGACTTTTACCAAATTACAGAACTATTTTCATCCTCACTTTCCTCAAATACAAAATCAGGACATAGGGTTATGTGATTTTAAGAATCAGTGAGAAATATGGGAAATAATCCTAACAATAACAATAGTAATAAGATGTCTATTATTAGTATTTTATGGTTTTTGATTTAAGCAAATTGAGATAACTGGTTTCTGTGACCATCCCTTTAAGAGGGGTGGAAACTACTTCCTCTCCTTTTGAATCTGGGCAAGTTCTGTGATTACTTTGAGTAATAGAATATTGCAGAAAGTATGATATGACAAATTATACACCTAGACCTTATTCTACTCCTTGTCTCTCAGAATGCATGTTCTTGGTATACTTCTTCTAAGAACCCAGTCACCATGATTTGAAAAGCCTGAGTTATGTGGAGAGGCCACTTACAGATACTGCAGTTCACAGTATCAGCTTTACTCCCAGTTGACAGCTACCAGTAACTTGCAGTCATGTCTAAAGAACCATCTTGACCGTCAAGATTATTTCATTTATTTCATTCCCAGCCCCTGTCTAGCAAACACATATGTGGTCCCAAGCAAAGACCACCCAGCTGAGACCAATGAACTCACAGACTCTTGATGAAAAATAATCTGTTTTTAAGATCAATGTTTAAACAAGTTTTGGGGCACCTGGGTGGCTCAGTCGGTTAAGTGTCCAATTCTTTGTTTCAGCTCAGGTCATGATCTCAGGGTCATGAGATCAAGCCTTGCTTTGGGCTCTGCACTCAGCATGGAGGGAGATTCTCTTCCTCTCCATTTGTCCCTCACCCTGAGCGCGTGCTCTCTCTCTTTCTGATAAAAAAAAATGTTTAGGGGTGCCTGGGTGGCACAGTCATTAAGCGTCTGCCTTTGGCTCAGGGCGTGATCCCAGGGTTCTGGGATCGAGCCCCACGTCAGGCTCCTCCGCTGGGAGCCTGCTTCTTCCTCTCCCACTCCCCCTGCTTCTGTTCCCTCTCTCACTGGCTGTCTCTGTCATGTCAAATAAATAAATAAAATCTTTTAAAAAATGTTTAAACAAATTTTGAGATGGTGTGTTATATAGCAATTGATAACTGGAACATTGATTTTCTTTTTTTAAAAACAGAATAATATTAAAGGAGTGTTTATATTACAGGGTTTTGTTTGTTGGGAGTGTTGCATATGAAGGGCAGGATTCCAGGTGTGGAGGAGATGAAGGCCTTTATTAGGGAATCAATGTTGAAAATGAAGGGTATTTCTTTCATTACCCATTCATTCATTTACTCAGTAGATATTTATTGAGCAACAGCATTCATTGTACCAGGTTTGTGAGTATTATTTATTATTTGGCTATGGAATTCCAAAAAATGAAAGAATAATACTGTATTGCAAATTTTATTTAGAAAAATTTTTTGGAGATTTTATATTTAGGTAATCTCTATACCCAACGTGGGGCTTGAACTCACAACCCTGAGATCAAGTCACATGCTCCACCAACTGAGCCAGCTAGGTGCCCCCCCTTTTTTTTCAGTAAATTTTAAAACTTCATATTTTTCTGCTACGTCAACATCCCTACAAAGAGGCTGTGAGCGTCCCACCTGGGTGACCCTGGGCACCAGTGTGATAAGTGTGGTCCCTGCCACAAGTTCCCCTTCTTGCTCTCCCCTGCCTGTGACTGCCAGTGAAAACTCAACAGTGAAACCCCCCATGTGTTTTGCTTGTGTACGCCACCCTGACCCTTATTCACTGGTCCTCATTCTCCTTTGGGTCCACTCCTTGGTTGAGCCTGTTCCCTTGGAGCTCCTCCTATATGGTGCCCTATGTGGTGTGCTGTGCTGTTTTCTAGGACCTATGAGTATAATAATTATTTTAATTTCATATGCCTCTCAAAATATAATTTCTGTTGACATGTTGGAGTGATTCTTAAAGACCTCACAAGGGGTACTTACAGATAGCTGTGTTCAAAGCATTTAAATCTTATAGTATTGGCCAGGACACTAACTAAAACTGGGTTGCTTATGAGACATATAAGGGATGTTGAAAAACTCAACACCCCTAGCCTTCTACATCTATTACAAAAAAAAAAAAAAAAACAACAACAAGCAAAAATTAAAACATACACACAAACAGTGGAGTCAGGGGCAAGTGACATGATAATTTAAGTTCATCTTTGAATCACAGTGCCTAGGTTCAATCCAGGTGCCACTGATAGCCATATGCAATCTCAAGTAAGTCACTCATATAAAATGGAGATGGACAAATTAGAACATCTACTGTTAATAAGTATTAATGAAGTAAATGTATATGAAGAATTGTGTCACCCATCTGTAGCACTGGTTTAGTACTTACCTATCAACTTTAAATGCTATGTTTTAGTTCCCAGATTTCCAAGAATATATCTCCTATGTTCAGCATAATGTATTCAGTGACTTCTCTGTTTGGTTATCACAGTGTTCCTTTATTGTTTTTTGTTTCTCTTAAAGAAAGCTCCTCCAGGAAAACATATCTCTATTAGTAGAAATGTTAATATAAATGCTTGTCTTATATTTTATTTCTCTTGGCTATGACTCTTTAACGTTTTACAAACTGCTCTGATTATCATCACAGTCTTACCACCTTATTTTCCTTATTTGTTTGATCCCATCTCCTGTTTTTATGTTCAGGATCCTCACATTTTCCAAAGAGGAAATCCTTTCCTGTAGGTAAAATCCCTCCTCCTCACAAATAGCTGATTTGGTTGGTTTAATATTTAATGGTCATACTTACAAAGACTTCTAAAAGAGGTAATACTAGGAAGTGTTCACCTTGTAAAAATATAAGCACAGATATGACTTTTATGAGATTTAATTGATACTCTTGTAAGTACTTGAAAATGCTAATAATGATGTTGTCATTCCTATATATACTAATGGCTTTTGGGGGGATGATTTAGAATATTTTCTTTATTGTCTTTTGTTCTGTATATCAAAGTGCTAAACAGATGATACTTCTAGAGTCATACCCAACACATTGTCAATGACTTCTCTCTGAAATATTAAGCACCTCTAAATTTATATTTAATTTGAAACAATTTCAAAAACATTCAAGAAAACACAGAATTGTGATAACAGAGAAAATTATCCAAATGAAAGCAGATGTAATTAGCTTATTTAAAACTCACTGTGAGAACACTGCTATTCAGATCTACAACACTAGGTGGCAAGATAAGTACAGATTGATAGAAACACTTGACTAGGAGAGTCAAATTGTTTTCTTAATGTTTCAGGGAAGATAGGCATTATTAAAACAATAGAATACTGCAGTGCTCCACTTTCAAATACCAGTAGTCCGTGGAAGCTTACTTCTTTTTGGCATTAGTGGATAAAGAGCATGGGAAGGCAGGACCCAAAGGGTATACATTTATCTAATAGTCAAAGTTCTGAGATGAGTTTTTTGCTAACAGACCAATATCAATTATAGTAATCTTCTAATACAAACACACACAGTCTTGTGCTTTGCATTTTCCAAAGTTGTTTACATATATTATCTCATAGTCGCAAATAACCCATATTATAGAGGAGGGATGTAACACTTAGAGATATTAAGTGGTTTGCCTGTTATCACATAGAGAGTTAGGTGATATAAAAATTAAAAGCAAGGTCTTCTGCCAATGCTGAACTATCTCACAAAATAAAATGTACAATATTTATCATAGGGAAATAAATAATGGATCTAGATTTTAATTAAAAAACATGTAAGTCAAGACCAACCCTTTGTTGGGGAAAGTAAGTTGAGCACAAAGCTCCGAATAAAGAGCTATAAAAAATAAAGTTCTTTACTGCTTCAATTCCTTACTGCTTCAAAATGTTTTTCCAGCCAACTTGTGGCTCTGTCAAGACAAGGTCAAGCACAGTAGTGCAAAAATAGATCTGGAGACCAGACTAACTTGGAAGCAAAATTAATAGGACCAAGTAGGAGAGGGTTGTGAAGCATTATGGGAGCATTAGTGACAAGTAGTTAGAAATAAGTGTGGCCCATATGGTTCTTATCCTTTCTTTTATTAATGTGGTGTATCGTGTTGATTGATTTGCAAATATTGAACCACCCTTGCAGCCCAGGAATAAATCCCACTTGATGATGGTGAATAATTCTTTTAATGTACTGTTGAATTCGATTTACTAGTATTCTATTAAGAATTTTTGCGTCCATGTTCCTCAGGGACATTGGCCTATAATTCTCTTTAGTGAGGTCTGTGTCTCATTTTGGGATCAAGGTAATGCTGGCTTCATAGAATGAGTTTGGAAGTTTTCTTTCCATTTCTATTTTTGGAACAGTTCAAGAAGCGTAAGTATTAACTCTTCTTTAAATGTCTGGTAGAATTACCCTGGGAAGCCATCAGGCCCAGGACTTTTGTTTATTGGGAAATTTTTGATTACTGATTCCATTTCTTTGCTGGTTATGGGTCTATTCAAATTTTCTATTTCTTCCTGTTTCAGTTTTTGTAGTTTGTAAGTTTCTAGGAATTTGTCCATTTCTTCCAGGTTACTCAGTTTGTTGGCATATAATTTTTCATAATATTCTCTTAAAATTGTATTTCTGTGGTGTTGGTTGTTATATCTCCCCTCTCATTCATGATTTAATTAATATTTCTCTTTTCTTTTTGGTAAGTCTGGCGAGGGGTTTATTAATTGTATTAATTCTTTCAAAGAACCAGTTCTTAGTTTCATTGCTCTCTTCTACTGGGTTTTTGTTTGTTGTTTCTGTATCATTTATTTCTGCTCTAATCTTTATTATTTCCCTTCTGCTGGCTTCAGGTTTCATTTGCTGTCCTTTGTCTAGCTCCTTTAGCTGTAAGATTAGGTTGTGTATTTGACACTTTTCTTGCTTCTTGAGGTAGGCATTAGTGCTATAAACTTCTCTCTTAAGACTGTCTTTGATGCATCCAAAGGGTTTGGGACCATCGTGTTTTCATTTTCATTTATTTCCATGCTTTTTAAAAAAATTTCTTCTTTAATTTCCTGGGTAAACCATTCATTCTTTAGTAAGATGTTTTTTTTTTAATGATTTTTTATTATATTATGTTAGTCACCATACAGTACATCCCCGGTTTCCGATGTAAGGCTTGATGATTCATTAGTTGCGTATAACACCCAGTGCACCATGCAATACGTGCCCTCCTTACTACCCATCACCGGTATACCTATTCCCCCACCCCCTCCCCTCTGAGGCCCTCAGTTTGTTTCTCATAGTCCATAGTCTCTCATGTTTCATTCTCCCAGTAAGATGTTATTCAACCTCCATGTATTTGTGGTCTTTCCAAATTTTTTCTTGTGGTTAACTTCTAGTTTCATAGCATTGTGGTCTGAAAATATGCAGGTGTGATTTCCATTTTTGTACTTGTTGAGGGCTGATCTGTGACCCAGTATGTGATCTATTATGGATAATGTTCCATGTGCCCTCAAAAAGAATGTGTATTTTTCTGCTTTACAATGAAATGTTCTGAATATATCTGTTAAGTCCATCTGGTCCAGTGTGTCATTCAAAGCCATTGTTTCCTTGTTGATTTTCTGGAGATGATCTGTCCACTGCTGTAAGTGGGGTGTTAAAGTCCCCTACTATTACTGTGTTGTCATCAATGAGTTTCTTTAAGTTTGTTATTAGTTGATTTATATATGTGGGTGCTCCCATGGTGGGGGCTTAAATATTTACGATTGTTAGATCTTCTTGAAGGATAGACCCCTTAATTATGATATAACACCCTTCTCCATCTCTTGTTAGAGTCCTATTTTAAAATCTAGTTTGTCCAAGATATGGCTACTCTGGCTTTCTTGTGACGTCCATTAGCATAACACATGGTTCTCCATGCCCTCACTTTCAATCTGCAGGTGTCTTTAGGTCTAAAATAAATCTTTGTAAGCAGCGTATAAATGTGTCTTATTTTTTAATCTATTCTGATACCTTATGTCTTTTGATTGATGCATTTGGTCCATTTACATTCAGTGGGATTATTGATAGATACAAATTTAGTGCCATTGTATTACCTATTAAACCGGTGTTCCTGGAAATTTTCTCTGTTCCTTGCTAGCTTTGTTGCTTTTAGTCTTTCTTTCCCACTCAAAGAGTCCCCTTTAATATTTCTTGCAGGGTTGGTTTAGTTGTCACTAACTGCTCTCAATAGAGGCAGAAAAAGCATTTGACAAATACAGCATCTATTCCTGATTAAAAAAACCCTCAGCAAAGTAGGATAGAGGGACCATACCTCAACATCATAAAGGCCATATATGAAAGACCCACAGCTAATATCTTCCTCAATGGGGAAAAAACTGAGAGCTTTTCCTCTACAGTCAGGAACATGACACGAAGGTCCACTCAGACCATTGCTATTTAACACAGTACTGGACGTCCTAACCATAGCAATCAGACAACAAAAAGAAAAGGCATCCAAATCAGCAAGGAAGAAGTCAAACTTTCACTATTTGCAGATGAAATGATACTCTATACTGAAAACCCAAAAGACTCTGCCAAAAACTGCTAGAACTGATACACAAATTCAGTAAAGTTACAGGATACAAAATCAATGAACAGAAATCTGTTGCATTTCCATACATCACTAATGAAGCAGTAGAAAGAGAAATCAAGGAAGCAATCCCATTTACAATTACACCAAAAACATTAAGGTACCTAGGAATAGACCTAACCAGAGACATAAAATATCTGTACCCCAAAAAGTATAGAACACTTACAAAAGAAATTGAAAAAGACAAAAAGAAATGGAAAAACATTCCATGAGCATGGAATGGAAGAACAAACATTGTTACAGTGTCTATTCTACCCAAAGCAGTCTACACATTTAATGCAATCCCTATCAAAATACCACCAGCAGTTTTCACAGGGCTAGAATAAACAATATCTTAAAATTTGTATGGAACCTCAAAAGACCCCGAATAGCCAAAGTAATCTTGAGAAGCAGAGCTGGAGGCATCACGATTCCAGACTTCAAGCTATATTACAAAGCTGTCGTCATCAAGACAATATGGTACTGGCACAAAAAAGGACACATTGATCAAGGGAACAGAATAGAGAACCCAGAAATGGACCCACAACTCTATGTTCATCTAATCTTTGACAAAGCAGGAAGGCATATGCAATGGAAAAATGACAGTCTCTTCAACTAACAGTGTTGGGAAGACTGGACAGCAACTTACAAAAGAATGAAACTGGACCACTTTCTTACCCATACACAAAAATAAATCCAAAATGGATGAAAGACCTTAATGTGAGACAGGAAACCATCAAAATCCCAGAGGAGAACATAGGCAGCAACCTCTTTGACCTCGGCTCTAGCAACTTCTTACTGGACACGTCTCAGAGGCAAGGGAAACAAAAGCAAAAATGAACTATTATGACTTCCTCAAGATAAAAGCTTCTGCACAGCAACAAAAACAATTAATAAAACTAAAAGACAGCCTATGGAGTGGGAGAAGATATCTGCAAATGACATATGTCTGATAAAAGGGTTAGAATCCAAATCTATAAAGAACTTATCAAACTCAAACCCAAAAGACAAATAATCCAGTTAAGAAATGGGCAGAAGACATGAACAGACATTTTTCCAAAGAAGGCATCCAGGTGGCTAACAGACACATGAAAAGATGCTTAACATCACTCATCATCAGGGAAATGCATATCAAAATGACAATGAGGTACCACCTCACCCCTGTCAAAATGGCTAAAATTAACAACATAGGAAACAACAGATGTTGGTGAGGATGCAGGTAAAGGGGAACCCTCTTACACTTTTGGTGTGAATGCAACCTGGTGTAGCCACTCTGGGAAATAGATTTTGAGGTTCTTCAAAAAGTTAAAATAGAACTATCCTACGACCCAGCAATTATACTACCAGGTATTTACTCAAAAGATACAAAAAAATACAGATTCAGAAGGGTACATACATCCTGATATTTATAGCAGCATTATTAACAATAGCCTAATTATGGAAAGAGCCCCAAATGTCCATCAACTGATGAATGGATAAAGAAAAGGTGGTATATATACACAATGGAATATTACTCAGCCATCAGAAGAATGAAATCTTGTCCTTTGCAACAACGTGGATGGGGCTAGAATGTATTATGCTATGCGAAATAAGTCAGAGAAAGACAAATACCATATGATTCCACTCATTTGTGGAAGCTAAGAAACAAAACAGATGAACATAGGGGAAAGAAAAAAAAAGAAGAAGGGAAACCATAAAAGAGAGTCTTAACTATACAGAAGAAACAGGGTTGATGGAAGGGAGGTGGGTAGGGGGATGTGCTAAATGGGTGATGGACATTAAGGATGGCACTTGTTGTGATAAGCACTGGGTATTATATGTAAATGGTGAATCACTAAATTCTACTTCTGATAGTAATATTATGTTAAATGTTAACTGACTAGAATTAAGTAAAAATTTGAGACATAAAAAAATCTTTAAAAAGAAAAATGAGTATGGCATTATCATCAGGTCAGTCTGCAGTAGCAGAGTTCTGGTAATCAGAGAGCAGGCCCTGAGACACTTTGTAAGTCTAAGAGAAGGTGAAGACCCAAGTCTCCAGGGTACTCAGGCAAGGCAACCTGGGCAAATACCTAGAAATAAGGCAAAAAATTTTTGGCTTACCTGCTGTAATGGAGTTCAAGTAAGGGGTTGGCCAGAAAAGGCAACCATTAACCACTGCAACTGGGAATAATACCTCAAAACTTTGTTTAGCAAGGCTGGCTGGAGGCTGACTCCCTAGAAAGAGGACCAGGATTCTTAATAACATGTTACATGCCATATGATACCTTCTGATATGTGGGATGACAGAGCCCACAGGTCAGACATGAGGTTAATTTGTTATCTATATTAGATCCCCATTGATAGCTAATGAGAAATTGACTTTATTATGCTAATAGATGTATACAATCATTTTATACGAATTGATTTTAAAAGGATAAATTCTAATAAACATTAGATAATCGTACATTAAAAATTTTTTATTTTATAATGCCATGAACATTAAAGATAACATAAGGAAAATAATTATTGTTGGTAACATTTACATATATTATCTCTAGTATATTTTTTCCCTGATATTTATCTGAAAAATATTCTTAATATGATATTGTTATTTTAAAAATATTCATAATTTTTTCAGTCTTCACAGTTTATTATGGTTATAAATTCAAGTTCTTTCATTGACTTTCCTCTGTTAAACATACTGGTTTGTTTTTGAAGGGTGATGTGTCTGGTAAGTTCAGAGGAAATTCTGCAAAATAGAAGATAGTATCAATTTTATTTTTTCATTACAGTGTATAAACACATCTGCCTAAATATTCTTCTTTAGTTATTTTTACAAATAAACTTGTCAAATAATTCCTGTCTATTTGTGAATCTTTTGAATGTTTCACCAAGTTTAGATGCTTAAAAAACATAGGTCTTCTCAATTCCATTTCATTCAATATAGAATATAATTTTCTCCAGTTAAAAATAGGCTCTCCATCATAACATCATTCTAGTAAGTCAAGATATTGAAATGTACAATTATAGAATTTTAAAATTAAATCTTTTATGCTCTTGAGTTCTCATCATTTAATATTTTTCAATTCTTTGCTCACTTCTCTAGGGACGGATTTTAATGTTTTTTTGGTTTTAAAGCCTCATTTCCTATGATTACTACTCAATAAAATATTGAAAAGATGATAATTCAGGGCACTACTTTTAAAAACCTTTTTTATTAATAATATCCAGCTGAATATGAACAAAGTGAAACCAAAATGTAAGAGGGATTATTTACTTAAAAAATTGAAAAAAAATTGTAGGACAAGGATAATTTATAAAATAGTACTTCAAAATTCACTTGAAGATAGGCAGCAAAGAGAAGGCATGCATAACCAAATTGAGGATTTTTTTGGTAATCAACAATAGCTTCATCCCATTTTTTAGTTTAGTTTTTTAGTTATATATACATGTGAATTTTGACAGCTTTGGCTTTTATTTTGATTGGTTGAATATGAAATCTGTGAACAAACAATTTTAACATATATGTATTCCGTAGATTCCTTAATTTAAACCCATCATTGATTTTTTTACCATAACATTGTGCTTCATTAAATTTGTATTCCCCCAAATAATTCTATCTTCAATATTAAGCATTAAAATTCTATTTGTAAGAGCATTTATAACAATGTCAGATGTTTTGCCTGTGAGAGACTGAACTTCTAAAGGTTTTATTTCGATTTTATAAATTGGGTGACAAAGTTGAGCCATCATTGACTTTAACTTTATGTGATTTCTTTTTGAAGCATCTGAAGGTGTCCATATAAAATTGACATTCTTTAACTGTATGTGAATTTCTTTTGCTATGGAGCCAACACATTAACAGTGATTTTTTTTGTACACACATCAAAAGTTAGAATTGAAAATTAATAAAAATTAATTTAGATCAGTAGCCGTTTGATCTAAAGAAAAAGTCATTTTTACAGTATTATCATATTTTCTGTACCTGAACATATTAAATCATCATATTTGGGCACTGTCTTCCCAAAATCATTTCTCACGTTTGAAATAGAGGCTTATGCTCTTCAGTAGATTTGTGTCTTGTTATTTTCATGCACTCAGTGATAACATCTGCGTGGATACTGTACATCAACAAACATTTCGTGCTACTTACCTATGTAAAAAATCAACTCTCTTGAAAAATGGAAATTCAGTAGGAAAATTTTCAGTAAAAATTTTTCTTTTTTTTTCTTTCTTTTTAAGCACATTGATATCTAAAGGGCTTACTGCAAAAAGAAAAAATAAAAAGAGCACTACTAATCAAATATAAGTGAAAAATTATATATTATTCCATGCAATAAATGACAAAACCATTATAGAAAAAGCATTTAGACTACCTTTTATATGCTCTGTAGCAGTGTTACTAAACCTCTAGTTTCTACACATAATTCACATATATTTAACCTATCATTTTCCAAATTTTCCACTCAGCTGTCAAATGGCTGTCTGGTAGCCATGCTATTGCATGGGCCAAAGAATCCAAATGGCAGTCAGGGAGGCACTGTTAAATACTCCTCCCACCATAATTGTAGACGGGGAACAGTTACCTGTTACTACTCAGTTTAGTCTGAGTTCCCTTCAGGTTGTCAGTGGGAGCCCTGCATGCTGTCTTTAAGAGGGAGGTGTTAATTCTATTGAAACTAAAATAAGTCAGGGAAAGAGAAATAGGTTCTTGCCAGTCTTTTTTTTTTTTCCAGATTTAACCACATGTGGATGTGAGGAATGTTTGAACTGTACACGTGTGTCACATAGTACTAGATGAGACCATGGAAGAAGCTGGAAATATAATGCCAAACACATACTGGGCTATTTCAGTACAACTATTAACAAAAATGCTTTGTTATGAGATGAAAAAAATAGTAAGGAGTACTGAAAAAGGTTAAGGGACTTTTCAAAACAGCATAGAAGTCAGCCTGAAGGAACTCGATATGGGGCAAATCAGGGACAGTTTGAGCATCAAAACAAATACTAGGGTAATAAATT
Source organism: Ursus arctos (assembly GCF_023065955.2). Taxonomy (NCBI): domain Eukaryota; kingdom Metazoa; phylum Chordata; class Mammalia; order Carnivora; family Ursidae; genus Ursus; species Ursus arctos. Next base: position 28,578,952 of record NC_079873.1, on the reverse strand, counting down.
ATAAATAGGGCAAATAATAAACTAGAGGGAATTTTTGTACAACAGAATACACCAAGACCATCTAGGTAAGCTGGGCATAATAATGCATGATGGGGAAAACAGTACTGGGAAAATTGGATAGTAGATAGAAGACAGAACAAGTAGTCCCTTGTAGGCCATATTGAAAAAACTGAATTGTTTTTTTCAAACTGAAACAAAGCAATTAAAATGTAATTGTCTGATTTTACACAATTTTACAAAATCGTCTGACTTTTTCCTGCAAGATTACTCCAGTTGGTATGTGATGAACAGAGTGAAAGAATTTGGTAAGGTGAGCGTAGGGACCCCAGGAGGCAATGACAATAGCCAAGGCAGGAAAAGAAAATATTTCTTAAAGGTTAAAGATGAGGAAATATATATAGGAAATGTCATCCTTCCCATCTTTACCTAAAATCTGTGTGTTCATTCTTCAACACAATCCTAAACATGGTTTCTTGCTGTCAAAAGTCTTTAATGGCACGTTGCCAGGTTGTGATACCACCTTAACCACAGAAAATTAGGGAAGAAATTACAACTATGTAAGGCCTCCAGTCACTCTATTTTGTTGCTTAACTTTTATATTTACAGCAAGATGATAAATTCACTGAATATATATAATAGAAAATGAAATAGTATGCAATACCAGCGTTTCTTTTCTTTCCTCAAGGAAATATCATATTAAAAAATAAGCAGTACCATCCAAATCATTCTGCATAAGTGGAATCATATTTTAGTGGGTTAGATATTTATCAGGCTGCATTTTGTATTTTAGCACCAACAGCCATTAAAGGAAGAAAAATTGAATGTCTTCTATAGGAGAAGATGCATATCTTCGAAATCACTTTGACTCTCCACTGGAGCCTTCAAAGTTCATATTCATAACAATAGTATAAATGTGAAATAATATAGCTTGGCACAAGGGTAAAAAACTGATTCCCTCAGCTGTACTGATGATGATGCATGTTATCTTTCTTATTTATAGAAAATAATATGAACATGGCATTATGAGTCACCTTCACACTTCTGTGCTATTCTTTCCTCCTCACATCAGCCCACATCAATAAGATATTGCCTGCAAAATAACATGCCAGTACGATTTCCAGTTATTTCAGTATCGAGCCTCTCTTATTTATGGAAAGGAAGAGATCAGGTAGAATGAGCATGCATCTATTCAAATGGGGCTGTGTTCCAAACTTATTTAGTCTTACTAATCCAGTAGTAAATGAAAAATCACTCATTCCTTATGCCCCATTTGAGCTTAACCTAGTGACGCAGTGCATACTTCTATTGCTATAGAACATTTTTGTCTCAGGGGTGCCTGAGTGGCTCAGTCGTTTAAACATCTACCTTCAGCTCAGGTCATGATCCCAGGAATCCTGGGATCGAGCCTCATGTTGGGCTCCCCACTCAGTGGGGAGCCTGCTTCTCCTTCTCCCCCTGCCTTTCCCTGTGCTTCTCCCCTTGCTCATGCTTGCTCTCTCTCAAATGAATAAAATCTTAAAAAAAAAACAAAAAACATTTTTGTCTCAGTTCCCCAGAGGAAGGGAACCCAGAAATTTCAGTTAATAGATAACATATGAATTATATATTCCTTAATATTTTATATGTTGACCACTGTATTCAGTACTTTTAAAGAGTCTGAGAAATACCTGTGTGCTGAGGCTTAAGAGAGAGGTCATTCTTTTTTTATTTTTTAATTATGTTAGTCACCATACAGTACATCATTAGTTTTTGATGTAGTGTTTCATGACTCATTGTTAGAGGTCATTCTTTAAAACTATTACTAACTTGACCAGTGTTCTCCAGAGTACCATACCATTGGTTACTATGCTATGTTATCTTTTGCATTATACCAAAAATAGTGGGGTTGGTGTTTTGAGTCACTGGGAAGAAGAGATCAATCTTTCAACTTAGAGTATCAAAAGTTACTAAGATAGAGGCAATTGGGTGATGGGTATTGAGGGCACGTGATGTGACGAGCACTGGTTGTTATATGCAACTAATGAATCGTTGAACACTACATCAAAAACTAATGAAACGGATAAAGAAAGGGGGGGTAATCAGAGGGGGGAATGAAGCATGAGAGACTATGGACTCTGGGAAACAAACTGAGGGCTTCAGAGGGGAGGGGGGTGGGGGAATGGGATAGGCTGGTGATGGGTATTAAGGAGGGCACGTATTGCATGGTGCACTGGGTGTTATACACAACTAATGAATCATGGAACTTTACATCAAAAACCAGGGATGTACTGTATGGTGACTAACAATAAAAAATATTATTATTAAAAAAAAACTAATGAGGTACTATATGCAGATTGAAATGAAGGCATGATACTGGTCTTTGGTCACAACAATAAAAGCCATTAAATTCTTAATTTGAGAATTTACTTAATTTGAGAATAAACTGTCTTGGATTATTTCGTGAGTAAGAAGTAAACTCACATTGTGTCTGAGCCGTTAAACATTTTGTATGTGTTTGTTCATAAATGACCCACCTTACTAGTATGTCATAGTATCAGGTCTAGGAGAAAGCTACTAAAACTTTTGCTATCCAGCTGAGTCCTGGGTGACCAACTCAAAATTCATTCCCACGGCCTAAGGCTCAAAACAGCTAATACAGATGAATATGTAAGATGTTCTTGTAGTGTGGTATTCATGCCTTTACAGCATTCTGGGGTCTGAAGAGGTATGCCTACTTCTTCTGTTAACTGTATGGTAGGTAAAGTTCTATAGGAATCCTAAGCTCTTCCCTTGCCTTTTCTTTACTCCATCCCTAGATCATAGAAGAAATTCTATGATGACTCAGGTTTGAAGATATTTTATCTTCTGCTAACATGTGGTATTTTCCTTCTCCTGGATTTGTTTTTGGCGGGGAGGGAGTTCTTCAAGCTGTGATCCCTTTGGCACACTTTCTTTCCCACACTTTTTGTAGTTCCTAGAGCTAGACGTATTAGAGCAAGAGCCATCCTGTGAGCTTATTCTATTACATAATCTGTTTTTAGGGTAAATAAAACAAGGTTAGAGGCATCTCCCTGCACAGTTTTCCTCTTTCTGTATAGACAGTAAAAGAAAAGCTCTCTAAACTTCACAAAGATCACAAGGAAAAAAAAAAAAAAAAGCGAAACTTATTTTCAATATGTGTGGGAATCCTTAAGGAAAAAACTTGCAAATCAAATGCTAAAATAAATTTAAAAATCAAAACATGAACAAAAAATATTTGTTCAAAAATGCTAGAATGATTTAATGTTCCATAAGCAATGACCATAATTCATCACATTAATAGGTCATTGAAGAAATATGATGTGATGGCTTGTTATTTCCTGATTTTGTATGGTAATGGTCATTCGGTGGGGCAATTAGTCACCTAATGGTGAGATAGGACTCTGCTGATCCTTCATAGATTTCTCTGTGCTTGAAAAATTTGCTTGTCGTCATTAGTGTACAAAGCAATCTAGAGACATTCAGTGTTTGAGATCAAAGAAGCCAACAGGAATAAAACCAGGAGTGAGGAGAATAATGAAATGGAGGTCATAGGACAAAGCATGAATAGTTGATCAACTGGCGTTCAAAAGAACAGAGTCAAAGGCAGGGGACTGGGACTTTGAAATAAATATCTTCTATTTAAGAGATATTGAAATAATTAGCAAAATCCAAGCAGGTATTTAGATAACAACAATAAAAGCACAAAAAAGCCAGAAAGGGTGGAAGACAAGACTTTGGTTTAAAAATAAAGCAAGAGTCCAAAAAGAGGAGGATATGAGCAATAGAAGATTAAGGTCATGTGTTATCTGATATTGAGCCCTCTAATGACTTATTTATGGTAGTGTCAGACTCAAAGAACCCTAAATAAGAATAGGAAAGAGGATAAGTGGCTCAGCTGCTGAGGCTGGGATACTTAATGTTGCAGATTAAAGAAAGGGGTCAGAGGAAAAGCAGGCAAACAAGACAAGTGGCATAATGCAGAATGGGACTATACCTGTAATATGAGGATAAAGGGGAAGCTTGAAGGCATTAACGCAATAGTGTACCTGGGCACAGTTGTCCTACTTCTATAAAACTGAGTTTTTCTGTTCCTGATTCTTTAATTACTTCTAATGAATGATATTAAATTTAGCAAGATCCTATTGGTATAACTGAACACAAATCATAGCACGTGGTATTTATTCAGTAAATATTAATCCTGTAAGAATACAAATTGGTACAGCCACTTTGGAAGACAGTTTAGCAGTTTCTTACAAAACTAAGCATACTCTTAGTATATAATCCAGCAATCTTACTTTTTGGTATTTACCCAAAGGAGTTGAAAACTTCTGTCCACACAAAAATCTACACATGGATGTTTATGGCAGCTTTATTCTTAATTGCCAAAACTTGGATGCAACCAAGATATCCTTTGGTAGGTGAAAGAATAAATATGGTACATCCAAACATTGAAATATGATTCAGCACTTAAAAAAAAAGAGCTATCAAGCCATGAATAGATACAGAGGAAATTTAAATGCATATCACTAAGTGAAAGAAGTCAATCTGAAAAGGCTGCATACTTTATGATTCCAACTATGTGACATTCTGGAAAAGGTGAAACTGTGGAGTCTTAGAAGGTCACTGGTTGCCAGGGGTTGGGGAAGGGAGGGGTTAATAGGCAGAACACAGAGGATTTTTAGGGCAGTTAAACTATTCTGTATGATACTATAAGTGTGGATACATGTCATTCTATATTTTCTGAATCCATAGAATGTACACCACCAAGAGTGAAGCCTAATGTAACCTATAGGCTTTGGATGATAATGATTTGTCAATGTAGGTTCATTAACTGTAACAAATGTACAACTCTGGAGGGGAATGTTGAAAATTGGGGAGGTTGTGCTGTGTGAGGATAAGAAGTTTATGGGAAATCTGTGTACCTTCTGGTCAGTATTCCTGTGAGCCTAAAACTGCAGTAAAAAGATAAAGTCTTTTTTTTTAAGATCTTATTTATTTGACAGAGAGACAGGCAGCGAGAGAGGGAACACAAGCAGGGGGAGTGGGAGAGGAAGAAGCAGGCTCCCAGCAGAGGAGCCTGATTGCAGGGCTTGATCCCAGGATTCTGGGATCATGCCCTGAGCCAAAGGCAGACGCTTAACGACTGAGCCACCCAGGCACCCCAAAAGATAAATTCTTTTAAAAACAAACATGTTGAGTCAAAAAACAAAAAACAAAACCAAAAACCAACCTTGCTTTCTTTACCAGTACTCAATAAAACACTTTAATGAAATTAAGTTAGGCAATTCAAAGTTGTTAATGTTTGCCTTTACACATGTTTAATGCAGTATTCATTCATGTTGTTGCCAACTATTTCCAGCTCTCTGCCCTCCCAGAACAAAGTAGGATTGCATTGCCTGGTGCCATTTTGACGAGGGGGCTATGTAACTAATTTTGTCCAAAGGCCTTTGAATGGAAGTGAGGTATGTGAAATCCTTATTACATAGCAACTGACCACATCTGAAAACATGGTTGAACCTTCTCCTCAGGCCATTTAGTGATGAACAGAGCCATTCTGACCACCCACAGTGGACATGTAGCAAAAGTTAGAAATAAATATTTGTTGTTTGCTGCAACTGAGATTTGAGGGTTTTTGTCTAATGGTAGCTTAAGTTGTCTTAGTGCGACTGACACACATGAGCACATTTTAGTGTAGATGGGAATAACAAGACCTAGCTCAGTGTAATCCACAGCTCTATGGGCAAAGAGTACAAGATAGAAGTGCTAGAGTATTGAGACTAGACAAAAACATCTCTCACTCAGCAGTATCATGTAAATGCACAAAAGTGCAGAATACAAAGAGAAGAAAAATATTATAGCAACAGCAAAAGCAGCAGGAGGCTGCTAAGAGGCTGAGAGTTTTGTTCATTGGAAATAGGACCTAGATAAATGCAGAGTTAGGATCTGTGACTTATAATATGATGGGATCTGGGGAGTGACAGTTGCAAATGTTGGACCAATCAGAAGCACAGGAACTTAATGAAAAACCACTGGCTGCTGCCTGCATGTATCTCTTCTATGAAAATTTGGTATATGGTGCTTATTAATTGAATGTGTTGAGATCATGATAACTCTGCTAACATCTGCAAGGTATGATTTCATCCTTCAACTTATTCTCCTAATGCGTAAGGACATCCCTGATATCAGTCATTCAAAAAGGGGCAGGGATCTCAGGAAAAAGTGATGGAGAAGACACCTCTGCCATTTTTGTAAAAGTAGCTTATGACTAAACTATAATTTGCATTAAAATGCTCTATGCCTTTTCAGGAATACTCACTTATATACAGATATAAGATGAGGGACAAAAGTGGTTAAAAATAGCTATGAAACTGTGAGCTACTTCTTTCTCGTAACCACATTACTTCTTCAGCATATTCATTTTAGTCTTCCTTATGTCTAATTTAATGAAGTACCACATTTTCTTTTATATTCACATGTATTAGGAGCATTATATTTAGACTTTAAGGATTAAGGTACAATCCTGAAAGTATTCACACTTTGATCACCTTTAGTTTACATTTCAGCCACAATCTGAAACACTGGAGAGGCAGCTCACAAGCCCTCAATTAACTGTGATTAAAACATGGTATAATGACAGATACAAAAGCTTCTCAATCTGAAGAGCTTCTTACTAATTCTTACTATAAAATGGGACAATTCCTACTTAGGTTGTTAGATGACCTGATTGAGGTTGTGATTTTATCATTTCTCATATATAAGTGCAAAATGAACATGTTGCTTTTCTACTACAATCCTCCTTTTACTCGTGATCCATCTAAATAGTTGCTCATCCAGAACATTGTGGGTAGAATATTTGTTTGTGTTTGTAACACATGTGATTCAACTGCAGATACTCAAAGTGAAAAAATGTCAAAAAATTGTATCTCATTATGTCATTTCCCTTCTCTAGTGTCCCAATCAGGAGTCTCCAATATAGTAGTTGATCCTAATCTGGTCCTGTAGATATCTGAATAGTTTAAGTTTGGACAGTATAAGTTTGTATTTTAGCATTTTAAGTGGGAAACATAATATGTTCCTAGCCAATGCAGACAGTTTCTCTAATAATGCAATCTATCAAGGATTTCTTCATAATAGAAATCTCTTATCACACCTACTCTTTAAGTATTTAATTTCATGTATTGATTAGTAGATACACTTATGTATAGTTTGCCTCAATACTTCACAGTAGTGGGTATAAATTTTTTTTCCTACTATACTTCAATAAATATACATAATAAGGTAAAGAAACAGTGCGATAATATATAAAAAATATTAACTGACCAAACATCCTCATTAGGAACACAACTTCAGACAAATAAAGTTAAGCTTATACCTGCTACATCAAAGGGGACTGCACCCCAGGAAATAATGTTTATATTATATTATTTTTACATATTTATCTAGGAAATGGGAAGATTAAAGCAGGGCTCTAGTTGACATTGGTAAAGAAGCAGTAGTCACTCATGTTCATCAGGAAAAGGAGGCATTTAATTTCTTCTGTTTGTTTGCAGAATGGCCTTGTTTCTATTTTCTTCCAGGTATGGCTACTGAGTGGCCTCACTTGAACACTGTTTTAGGTTCTTTAAGCATTGTATATATTCATTTAGGAACATCATGACCCAGAAAGCCATTGGTTTACTTTTTCACTATCTAATTTATACGTGGGTTAGTACAGTACTGAGACTTTGCCTGAAGTAAATACTGGAACCCCTGAAAAACTAAGTGCTCAGGGAAAGGGTGATGAAGATGAAAATGGTAGTACCCAATAAGTTTAAACAACTCAAATATCAGACTTCAGCCAATCGGAGGACAGCTGAGATAGCACTGTAGCATGCTTTATGTCTCTCTCCTGGATTCCTTATAAAATAAGGATGCACATACTTTAAAATTCAAACATTGAATTCTAGGTAAAAATTTTATAACTCCTTAGAAAATAAGAGCTGGGGGCGCCTGGGTGGCTCAGTCGTTAAGTGTCTGCCTTCAGCTCAGGGCGTGATCCCAGGGTCCGGGGATCAAGCCCCACATCAGGCTCCCTGGGAGCCTGCTTCTTCCTCTCCCACTCCCCCTGCTTGTGTTCTCTCTCTCACTGGCTGTCTCTCTGTCAAATAAATAAATAAATAAATAAATAAATAAATAAATAAATAAAATCTTTAAAAAAAAAAGAAATGGAGGAAAGAAACAAAAAAAAAGTAAGAGTTGATAATAAGGGATGCTTGTACTTCTAGCTGTAATAATCGTTCAATGAGGACAGTATGTTTAATGGGGTAGGGCTTTCAACTACCATTAGCATCAGTTCTCAAAGGTAATAACTTCTGTATAAATCAGTTTTATTACAAAACAAATAACCTCCATTATCTCATACATGTAATATTTGTTATCTAATCATGGATTTCATTGGTGGCAAATCAAAATACGTTAAAGCAATTAGTGTCTCATCTAGTTTAAGAGAAGAAAAATAATGGTTCTTACCAGGTTTTTGTAAAGGTCTTACTGCTTCAGTTTAAGCTGAAATCATGAGATTTTATGTTCATGTAACATCAAAACTGGTGAGCAATCAATAAGTATTAATGGTTATTCAATGATTGGGAAAGAGCTTAATGCCTTTTTGACCACCGTCCTGATTTCAGTTAATGTCTCAGGAAGAAAATAATTTTTAAGAATTCTGGTTGATAAAGTTAAAATTAAAAGATTGATATCTAAGAAATAAGACTCTTGGAACCACCTCCCACCCGATAAAGCAATTTCTTCAATTGGTTTAGATATGAGAAGTAGGTGCAGTAAATGTTAAGGATTCCAAGGTCACTTTCAAGCCTCTTGAAACATCTGAAAGGTTGCATTAAAAGTGAGAATATTTTTTTCTTCCAAATTTTTATTTAAATTCTAGTTAGTTGACATATAGGGTAATATTGGTTTCAGGAGTAGAATTTAGTGATTCATCACTTATATATAACACCCAGTGCTCTACATGACAAGTGCCCACCTTAATACCCATCACCCATGTAGTCTGTCTCTCCCCTGACACTTCCCTGCATCAACCCTCAGTTTGTTCTCTCTCATTAAGAGTCTCTTATGGTTTGCTTCCCTCTTTCCCCCGCCCCATATGTTCATCAGTTTTGTTTCCTAAATTCCACATATGAGTGGGATCATATGGTATTTGTCTTTCTGTGACTTATTTTGCTTAGCATAATACACTGTAGCTCCATCCACGTTGTTGCAAATGGCAAGATTTCATTTTTTTGATGGCTGAGTAGTACTCCATTGTGTGTGTATGTGTATACACACACACACCACATCTTCTTTATCCATTCATCAGTTGATGGACACTTGGGCTCTTTCCATAGTTTGGCTATTCTTTATAATGCTGTTATAAACATTGGGTGCATGTGCCCCTTCAAATCTGTATTTTTGTATCCTTTGCATAAATACCCCATAGTGCAGTTGCTGGATCATAGGGTAGTTCTATTTTTAACTTTTTGAGGAAACTATATTAAAAGTGAGAAAATTTATGTTGGCATTTGTTTTTATTAAGTATGTTCACACATACTGACACTTTCTGTGCTAATAAATTTAAAAATCTATATTATGTAAAATAAAAACATAATGAAATAATGCCCCTGAAAATGTAAGCAACATGTGAAGGTGATAGTTTAGTCATAGTGTGTCATAACTAGCAAACCCAGTAATGTACCAGAAGTAGAAGTGAGAGGTGTTAGTGCACAAATTCTGCAAAGAAAATCTCTTGGCATAAAGCCACTTTACAGGAAATGGGCAGAGAGAGGAAGAAAGTGTGTCTCAGAGGGGAAGGAGAACAATAGGATGGGGGACAGAAATAGGTTAAGTACTGAGTAGTATTCAAAAGTAAGTCTTTTGAGAAAGACAGACTTGGATTTCCCCCACTAGCTCCATCATCTTTGTAAGAGATATAACCTTCATTAAACTCAGATTCCTCAACTGTCATATGGTAATAATGCTTACATTATAGGAGTTCTGTGCAAGTTAACTGTGATATATTAAATCTGTTAGTCTAGTTAGTGACACCATATTTGTGCTCAATAAAGAATAATTATGATAACATTAATATTTCTTTGTGAATTTTTCACTATGAAGATAGCCATATGATATTTATAAATCTTTATGTATGTAAATATAGAAGAAGGCACACACTCTGAAACTTACTACTTCAAGAAGGCTTCCATTAAAATTTTTTTAATTAAAGTTTTAATGATTATCTTTTCATGTATCTCTTTGTGCATAGTATGCACTGATATATATACATGCATATACATATATACCTATGTATATGTCCTTTTACAAAAGTGAGTTCCCATAATACCTCATTTTTAAAAATAAGGATATTTTAAAAAATAATTTTCTTTTTTCATATTCCTTTTTCCTAACTCCCTGCCCTCCCACAAGAAAGCAACCAATATTAACATGCAGGCTTTTATCCTTTCACATTCTACTCAGTGCTTGTATAACATATACATAGGTGCATGTGCATGCACAGACACAACACTCAGACACATCAGGTTTAATTTTATATATGCAACTCTGCATTTTGTCTTTTGACACACAAATTTTGGAAATCTATCCAAGAATCATTATTTTTAAGGGCCACATAATGTTCATGGTGTGTTCATATTAAAATATTCACTCTTGTGGCACCTGAGTGGCTCAGTCAGTTAAGCATCTGCCTTTGGCTCAGGTCATGATCTCAGGGTCCTGGGATCCAGCTCCGTGGTAGGATCCCTGCTCAGCGGGAAGTCTGTTTCTCCCTCTTCTCCTCCCACTCCTGCTCGCTCGCTCTCTCTGTCTCTCAAATAAATAAATAAATAAATAAATAAATAAATAAATAAAATCTTTAAAAAATTCACTCCTTCTATCTTCTTGACTTTATAAATTGTGCTGAAATAAACATCTTTGTACCAGATGTCACTTAAGAGTTTTTACTTTCACTAGCTTTCTCTTCAACTCCTAAGTTTTCATTAATAAGCATTTTATGTTCTGTTATTAATCTTTTGAATAGTATGACTATTTGACTTAAATATTATATATTTTCACTTAAATTGCAACCACTATATTACTTTGCATTATTTATATGTTTATATTCATGTTTACATATAATACATGGGTGTATATATGTATAGAGTATAAGTGGATGAAAAAATTTCTTTCTCCCATTATTTCCTCTTCTGTTCATCTTTCCCATCTTAAATTCTCTGTTTTGATACAATAATTATTTGGTTAGATAAGCATTTTCCTTACATAGAGTGTGTGGATGATATATACTTGAAATTAAAAAAAATTTTGACAGATGAGTCAAATCTTCAGGTATAACATTTGGGAATTGTTGGTGGGGAGTAAAGATGGCGGAGGAGTAGGGGACTCCTTTTTCAGCCGGTCCCCTGAGTCGAGTTGGATAGGTACCAGACCAGCCTGAACATCCACGGAATCAGCCTGAGACGCAGGAAGATACATCTGGATCTCTACAAATGAACATCTCCAGCGCTGAGTATTGAGGTACAAAGCGGGGAGCCGTGAAACCACGCACAGATATCAGAAGATAAACGGAAGGGGGAGGGAGCCGCCGTGTTGGTGCACCGGGAAGCGGTAGCCACCTACACGGGGGAGCGGGTGGACTCACGGACGGCACCCATGAGAGAGCAGACTGAGACCGTGAGCCAGGGAACGCACGCCACCAGACTGAAACGGAGCTCTAGTGTGCTCACTGGAACCAGACTGAGACCAGGAGCTCCGGGAGCGCACGGGGGCGGCTGGCGGCTGGCGGTGTTAGAAACAAAAAGGACAGAGAAGCGCCGGCCCTGGAAGTGACGGCTGGGATGCCGGGCATGGGGCGCACATCCCGGGTCGCTGCAGGGTTGAGCAGCACCAACAGTAACAGAGTTAGAGTGGCCAGAACATCAGTGGAGAACGGTCCGCGATCCCTCTGTTCTGAGACAGAAGCTGAGATTCAGCCACTGCTGCTCTGACTCTCAGAAGAGGCACAGCAAACCGCCAGGGAAAGCCTACAGAGAACAAAATCCTGGAAAGACCGGCTCACAGTGTGCCCATCCCCATCCCCCCTCACAGGGGACACGGAGACTCTACCCAAACAGGGTTGCCTGAGTATCAGCACGGCAGGCCCCTCCCCCAGAAGGCAGGCTGAAAAATCAAGAAGCCCACATCCCTAAGATCCCTATAAAACAAGGGCGCACAGCCTGGGTCCGGGTCAATAATTTGGGCTCTGGACAACACCGCACCCTCTCCTCATCAGAATGACGAGAAGGAGAAACCCCCCCCCCCCACTGCCAGCAAAGAAAAGACAATGAGTCTGTGGCCTCTGCCACAGAACTAATGGATATGGATATAACCAAATTACCAGAAATGGAATTCAGAGTAACAATGGTCAAGATGCTGTATAGACTTGAAAAAAGTATTAACGAAAATGTTAATGAGAATATAGACTCTCTGAGGGCAGAAATGAGAGCTAATTTGGCAGAAATTAAAAATTCTATGAGCCAAATGTAGTAAAAACTAGAGGCTGTGATGCCCAGGGTGAATGAGGCAGAAGAACGTATCAGCGAATTGGAGGATGGGTTAGTAGAAGAGAAAGCTAAAATAGAATCTGGACTTAAAAAAAAAACCACACACAGGAATGTAGGTTATGGGAGATTACTGACTCTGTGAAATGTTCCAATGTCAGCATCATTGGCATCCCCGAGGGTTGGAGAAAAAGAGAGGTCTAGAAGAGATATTTGAACAAATTGTAGCTGAAAACTTCCCTAATCTAGCAAGGGAAACAAACATTTGTGTCCAAGAGGCAGAGAGGACCCCTCCCAAGCTCAACCACGACAAACCTACGCCACGTCACGTCATAGTGCATTTTGCAAATATTAGATCCAAGGATACAGTATTGAAAGTGGCCAGGGTGAAGAGATTTCTCACATACAAAGGTATGGAACACACAACAGGTCTCAACCGATACCAAAAGACTGAAATTATTCCCTGCATATTCTCAGACCACAAGGCTTTGAAATTGGAACTCAACCATAAGGAAAAATTTGGAAGAAACTCAAACACTTGGAGACTAAGAACCATCCTGCTCAGGAATGATTCGATAAACCAGGAAATCAAAAATCAATTTAAACAATTTATGGAGACCAACGAGAATGAAAACACAACGGTCCAAAACCTATGGGATACTGCAAAGGCAGTCCTAAGGGGAAAATACATAGCCATCGAAGCATCACTGAAAAGAACAGAAAAATCTAAAATGCAGTTTTTATATTCTCACCTCAAGAAGCTGGAACAGCAACAGAGGGACAGGCCTAATCCACGCACGAGGAAGCAGTTGACCAAAATTAGAGCAGAAATCAATGAATTAGAAACCAGGAGCACAGCAGAGCAGATCAACAGAACTAGAAGCTGGTTCTTTGAGAGAATTAATAAAATTGACAAACCACTGGCAAGACTTATCCAAAAGAATAGAGAAAGGACCCACATTAATAAAATTATGAATGAAAAAGGAGAGGTCACAAGCAACACCAATGAAATTGGAAGGATTATTAGAAACTTTTATCAACAGCTATATGCCAATAAATTAAGCAATTTTGAAGAGATGGAGGCCTTCCTGGAAACCTATAAACTACCAAGACTGAAACAGGAAGAAATTGATTTTTTAAACAGGCCAATTAATTATGAAGAGATTGAGTCAGTGATAAACAACCGTCCAAAATACAAAACTCCAGGCCCGGACGGTTTTCCTAGGGAATTCTACCAAACATTCAAAGAAGAAATAATACCTATTCTCCTGAAACTATTTCAAAAAATAGAAACAGAAGGAAAGCTACCAAACTCATTCTATGAGGCCAATATTAGCTTGTTCCCCAAACCAGGGAAAGACCCCATCAAAAAGGAGAATTACAGACCGATTTCCCTAATGAATATGGACACCAAAATCCTCAACAAGATCCTGGCTAATAGAATCCAACAGTACATTAAAAGGATTATCCATCATGACCAAGTGGGATTCATCCCTGGGGTGCAAGCATGGTTCAACATTCACAAATCTATCAGTGTCTTAGATTTTATCCGGAAACAAAAATTCAAAAATCATATGATTCTCTCGATAGATGCAGAAAAGGCATTTGACAAAATACAGCATCCTTTCCTGATTAAAACCCTTCAGAATATAGGGATAGAGGGTACATTCCTCAATCTCATAAAAACCATCTATGAAAAGCCTACAGCAAATATCCTTCTCAATGGGGAAAAGCTGGAAGCCTTTCCCTTAAGATCAGGAACACGACAAGGATGCTCACTCTCGCCACTATTATTCAACATAGTACTAGAAGTCCTTGCAACAGCAATCAGACAACAAAAACGGATAAAGGTATCCAAATCGGCAAAGAAGAAGTCAAAATGTCTCTCTTCGCAGATAACATGATACTCTATATGGAAAACCCAAAAGAATCCACTCCCAAACCATTAGAAGTTATAGAGCAATTCAGTAATGTGGAGGGACACAAAATCAATGCTCAGAAATCAGTCGCATTTCTAAACACGAATAATGAGACTGAAGAAAGAGAAATTAGGGAATCCATCCCATTTACAATAGCACCAAAAATCATACGTTACCTTGGAATTAACTTAACCAGAGACGTAAAGGACTTATATTCTAGAACCTATAAATCACTCTTGAAAGACATTGAAGAAGACACAAAAAATGGAAAAATATTCCATGCTCATGGATCGGAAGAATTAACATAGTTAAGATGTCCATGCTACCCAGAGCAATCTAGACTTTCAATGCTATCCCAATCAAAATACTGATGACATTTTTCAAAGAACTGGAACAAATAGTCCTTAAATTTGTATGGAACCAGAAAAGGCCCCGAATCTCCAAGGAACTGTTGAAAAGGAAAAACAAAGCTGGGGGCATCACAATGCTGGATTTCGAGCTGTACTACAAAGCTGTGATCACAAGGACAGCATGGTACTGGCACAAAAACAGACACATAGACCAATGGAACAGAATAGAGAGCCCAGAAATGGACCCTCGGCTCTTTGGGCAATTAATCTTTGACAAAGCAGGAAAAAACATCCAGTGGAAAAAAGACAGTCTCTTCAATAAATGGTGCTGGGAAAATTGGACAGCTACATGCAAAAGAATGAAACTTGACCACTCTCTCAGACCATACACAAAGCTAAACTCCAAATGGATGAAAGACCTCGATGTGAGGCAGGAATCCATCAAAATCATAGAGGAGAACATAGGCAGCAATCTCTACGACATTGGCCAAAGCAACCTTTTTCATCACTTATATACAACAACCAGTGCCGTACACAACAAGTGCCCTTCTTAATACCCACCACCCATTTAACCCATCCCCTGCCCACCTCCCTCCATCAACCCACAGTTTGTTCTCTATCATTGAGAGTGTCTTATGGTTTGTTGCCCTCTCTTTCTTTTTCCCCCTCCCATACATTCATCCATTTAGTTTCTTAAATTCCACAAATGGTTGGAATCATTATGTTGTCTTTTTCTGACCTATTTACACTCTAGCTCCATCCACGTTGTTGCAAACGGCAAAATTTCATTCTCTTTGATGGCTGAATATTCCATTGTATGTATATACCACTTCTTTATCCATTCATCAGCTGATGGACATTTAGGCTCTTTCCATAATTTGGCAATTGTCAGAAATGCCTCTATAAACATCAGGATACATATGCTCTTTTGAATCAGTATTTTTATTGTTTTCTTTTTCTAAATTTTTAAATTTATTTTTTTGTTTTTGTTTTTGTCTTTTTTTGTTTTTATTATCATGTTCAGTTAGCCAGCACATAGTATATAATTAGTTTTTGATGTAGTGTTCAACGATTCATTAGTTGCATATAACACCCAGTGCTCATCACCGCCTGTGCCCTCCTTTGTACCCATCACCCATTTACCCCATCCCCCACCTCCTTTTCTGTTACTCTCTGTTTGGTTCCCGAAGTCTGGAGGCTGTCATGGTTTGTCTCCCATTCTGATTTCTTCCCATTCAGTTTTCCCTCCCTTCCCCTACGGTCCTCTGTGCTATTCCTTATGTTCCACATATGAGTGAAACCATATGATAATTGTCTTTCTCTGCTTGACTTATTTCACTTAACATAATCCCCTCCAGTTCCATCCATGTCAGTGCAAATGGTGGGTATTCATCCTTTCTGATGGCTGAGTAATATTCCATTGTTTATATGAACCACATCTTCTTTATCTGTTCATCTCTTGAAGGACATCTTGGCTCCTTCTACAGTTTGGCTGTCGTGGACATTGCTGCTATGAACATTGGGGTGCATGTGCCCCTTATTTTCACTATGTCTGTATCTTTGGGGTAAATGCCCAGTGGTGCAATTGCTAGGTTATAGGATAGTTCTATTTTAACTTTTTGAAGAACCTCAAAATCTATTTCCCAGAGTGGCTACACCAGGTTGCATTCACACCAAAAGTGTAAGAGGGTTCCCCTTTACCTGCATCCTCACCAACATCTGTTGTTTCCTATGTTGTTAATTTTAGCCATTTTGACAGGAGTGAGGTGGTACCTCGTTGTCATTTTGATATGCATTTCCCTGATGATGAGTGATGTTAAGCATCTTTTCATGTGTCTGTTAGCCACCTGGATGCCTTCTTTGGAAAAATGTCTGTTCATGTCTTCTGCCCATTTCTTAACTGGATTATTTGTCTTTTGGGTTTGAGTTTGATAAGTTCTTTATAGATTTGGATTCTAACCCTTTTATCAGACATATGTCATTTGCAGATATCTTCTCCCACTCCATAGGCTGTCTTTTAGTTTTATTAATTGTTTCTGTTGCTGTGCAGAAGCTTTTATCTTGAGGAAGTCGTAATAGTTCATTTTTGCTTTTGTTTCCCTTGCCTCTGAGACGTGTCCAGTAAGAAGTTGCTAGAGCTGAGGTCAAAGAGGTTGCTGCCTATGTTCTCCTCTGGGATTTTGATGGTTTCCTGTCTCACATTAAGGTCTTTCATCCATTTTGGATTTGCTTTTGTGTATGGGTAAGAAAGTGGTCCAGTTTCATTCTTTTGTAAGTTGCTGTCCAGTCTTCCCAACACCGTTAGTTGAAGAGACTGTCATTTTTCCATTGCATATGCCTTCCTGCTTTGTCAAAGATTAGATGAACATAGAGTTGTGGGTCCATTTCTGGGTTCTCTATTCTGTTCCCTTGATCAATGTGTCCTTTTTTGTGCCAGTACCATATTGTCTTGATGACGACAGCTTTGTAATATAGCTTGAAGTCTGGAATCGTGATGCCTCCAGCTCTGCTTCTCAAGATTACTTTGGCTATTCGGGGTCTTTTGGGGTTCCATACAAATTTTAGGATATTGTTTATTCTAGCCCTGTGAAAACTGCTGGTGGTATTTTGATAGGGATTGCATTAAATGTGTAGACTGCTTTGGGTAGAATAGACACTGTAACAATGTTTGTTCTTCCATTCCATGCTCATGGAATGTTTTTCCATTTCTTTTTGTCTTTTTCAATTTCTTTTGTAAGTGTTCTATACTTTTCGGGGTACAGATATTTTATGTCTCTGGTTAGGTCTATTCCTAGGTACCTTAATGTTTTTGGTGTAATTGTAAATGGGATTGCTTCCTTGATTTCTCTTTCTACTGCTTCATTAGTGATGTATGGAAATGCAACAGATTTCTGTTCATTGATTTTGTATCCTGTTAACTTTACTGAATTTGTGTATCAGTTCTAGCAGTTTTTGGCAGAGTCTTTTGGGTTTTCAGTATAGAGTATCATTTCATCTGCAAATAGTGAAAGTTTGACTTCTTCCTTGCTGATTTGAATGCCTTTTATTTCTTTTTGTTGTCTGATTGCTATGGTTAGGACATCCAGTACTGTGTTAAATAGCAATGGTCTGAGTGGACCTTCGTGTCATGTTCCTGACTGTAGAGGAAAAGCTCTCAGTTTTTTCCCCATTGAGGAAGATATTAGCTGTGGGTCTTTCATATATGGCCTTTATGATGTTGAGGTATGGTCCCTCTATCCTACTTTGCTGAGGGTTTTTTTTTTTAAATCAGGAATAGATGCTGTATTTTGTCAAATGCTTTTTCTGCATCTATTGAGAGGAGCATATGGTTCTTATCCTTTCTTTTATTAATGTGGTACATCACGTTGATTTATTTGTGAATATTGAACAACCCTGCAGCCCAGGAATAAATCCCACTTGATTATAGTGAATAATTCTTTTTTTTTAATGTCCCTGTATGGACTCATCTCCAGTTTTATTGTTAAGTAAAAAAAGTAATAGTATTTGTGGTATGCTACCCATTGTAGAGAAAAGAAGATGGCCTCACATGAGTATTTGTTACTATGTGCATGTATAGGGAGACCCTCGGAATGGATTGCTGCAGAGATAAGTTACAGCGGAAGATGGGAGGTGGAGATGAGAAGGCATATTTTAAACCATAAGGTAAATAATTTTATACCTTTGGTTTTTGTCTGTGAGTAGATACCCTATTCAACGAAAAAAACAAGAGCAAGGATGTATGTCCGAGCCATCACAAGTATCTGCAACTGATTACCTTTGCATGGCTGATCCTTAGAATTTAGGTTTTTAATATCCATTCATTTACCCAATAGTGAATAATTCTTTTAATGTATGGTTGGATTTGGTTTGTTAGGATCTTGTTGAGAATTTCTGCATCCATGTTCATCAGGGATATTGGCCGGTAATTCTCCTTTTTAGTGGGGTCTCTGTCTGGTTTTGTAATCAAGGTAATGCTGGCCTTGTAGAACGAGTTTAGAAGTTATTCTTCCATTTCTGTTTTTTTGGAACAATTTGAAAAGAATAGGTATTAGCTCTTCATTAAATGTCTGATAGAATTCCCCTGAGAAGCCATCAGGCCCTGGACTTTTGTTTGTTGAGAGATTTTTGATTAGTGTTTCAATGTCTTTGCTGGTTTTGGGTCTGTTCAAATTTTCTATTTCTTCCTGTTTTCATTTTGGTAGATTGCATCTTTCTAGATACGATGGATACAAATCTAGACACAAATTTCTTGAAATTTCTCCATTTCTTCCAGATTTCCCAGTTTGTTGGCATATAATAGTTCATAATATTCTCTTATGATTATTTGCATTTCTGTAGTGTTGGTTATGATCCATCCTCTTTCATTTGTGACTTTTTATTTGGGTCCTTTCTCTTTTCTTTTTGATAAATCTGGCTAGGGGTTTATCAATTTTTTAAATTCTTTCAAAGAACCAATTTTAGTTACATTGCTCTGTTCTACTGTTTTTTGTTTGTTTCTACATCATTTAATTCTGCTCTGATCTTCATTAGTTCCCTTCTTCTGCTGGCCAAAGGCATTATTTGCTGTTCCTTTTCTAACTCCTTTAGTTGTAAGGTGAGGTTGTATACTTGAGACTTTTTTTTGCTTCTTGAGGTAGGTCTGTAGTGCTATATACTTAACTCTTAGGACTGCCTTTGTTGCATCCCAAAGTTGCCATGCAACTGTCATGTTTTCTTTTTCATTTGCTTCCATGTACTTTTAAATTTCTTCTTTAATTTCCCAGTTAGCACATTCATTCTTAAGTGGGATGTTCTTTACCCTCCATGTATTTGTGGTCTTTCGAATTTTTTTCTTGTGGTTGACTTCTAGTTTCATAGTGTTGTAGTCTAAAAAGATGTGTTGTATGATCTCAGTCTTACTGTATTTGTTGAGGGCTGGTTTGTGACCCAGTATGTGATCTATTGTGGATAATATTCTATGCACACTCAAAAAGAATGTGTATTCTGCTGCTTTAGAATGAAATGTTCTGACTATATCTGTGAAGTCCATCTGGTCCAGTGTGCCATTCAAAGCCTTTGTTTTCTTGTTAACTTTCTGCTCAGATGATCTCTCCTTTGTGGTATGTGGGGTATTAAATATCCCTACTGTTATTGTATTGTTATCAATGAGTTTCTTTATGTTTGTTATTAATAGATTTATATATTTGAGTGCTCCCAAGTTGGGAGCATAAATATTTGCAGTTGTTAGATCTTCTTAATGTATATGCCCCTTAATAGTATAATGCCCTTCATCATCTCTTGTTACAGTCTTTGGTTTAAAATCTACTTTGTCTGATATAACAATGGCTACTCTGGCTTGCTTTTGACATCTACTAGCATGATAGATGGTTCTCCATCCCCTTACTTTCAGTCTGTAGGGTCTTTAGGTCTAAAATGAGTGTCTTATAGGCAGCATATAGATTGATCTTTTTTAATCCATTCTGATACCCTATGTGTATTTTTTAAAAGATTTTATTTATTTATTTGACAGGGACAGAGAGGGAACACCAGCAGGGGGAGTGGGAGAGGGAGAAGCAGGCTTCCTGCTGAGCAGGGAGCCTGATGTGGGGCTCGATCCCAGGACCCTGGGATCATGACCTGAGCTGCAGGCAGACGTTTAATGACTGAGCCACCCAGGCGCCCCACCCTATGTGTTTTGATTAGAGCATTTAGTCCATTTACATTCTGAGTGATTATTGAAAGATATGAGGTTAGTGCCATTGTGTTACTTGTAGAGTTGGTGTTTCTGGTGGTGTTCTCTGCCCCTTTCTAGTCTTTCTTGCTTTTAATCTTTTTCTCCCCAAAGTGGCCTTTTAATATTTTTTGCAGGACTTGTTTTGTGGTCATGAACTCCTTTAGTTTTTGTTTTTCTGGAAAACTCTTTAACTCTCCTTCTATTCTGAATGACAGCCTTGATATTTTTCCCATTCAGCACATTGATTATTTCCTTCCACTAACTTCTAGCCTGCCAAGTCTCTGTGAACAGATCTGCTGCACACCTGATCTGTCTTTCCTTTTAGATTGGGGACTTTTTTCCCCTTACTGTTTTTAGGATCCTTTCCTTGTCTGTGTATTTTGTGAATTTGTCTATAATATACCTTGGTGATGGTTGGCTTTTCTTGAATTTAATGGGAGTTCTCTGTGCTTTTTGGATTTTGTTGTCTTTGTCCTTCCCCAGATTAGGGAAGCTTTCAGCTACAATTTGCTCAAGTAAAACTTCTGCCCCTTTATCACTCTCTTCATCATCTGGGACTCCTGTGATATGAATGTTATTATGTTTTCATGAATTGCTGAGTTCTCTAAGTCTACGTTCATGATCCATTACCTTTCTTTTCCTCTTCTTTTCAGCTTCATTATCTTCCATAATTTTATCTTCTATAACAGTGATTATTTCCTCTGCTTTGTCCATGCACATTGTTATGACATTCATTCAGGTTCACATCTCAGTTTTTAATTTTGGCCTGGCTAGATTTTAGTTTAGCTTTTTTTTTTTTTTAAATCTCTGTAGTAAGGGACTCTCTAGTGCTATCTATGCTTTTTTCAAGCCCAGCCAATATCCTTAT
This sequence comes from Ursus arctos, assembly GCF_023065955.2. NCBI lineage: Eukaryota > Metazoa > Chordata > Mammalia > Carnivora > Ursidae > Ursus > Ursus arctos. The sequence continues at coordinate 28,557,521 of NC_079873.1, read as the reverse complement.
AATTGTTGCTTCAAATTCTAGTTCAGACATCTTACTTATGTCGGTATTGATTAAATCCCTGGCTGTTAGTCTACTTCCTGTTCTTCTTTTGGAGTGAATTCCTCCGTCTTGTCATTTTTCTAGAGAAAAGAAAACAAAAGAAAAGTAGATCCTGAGTGTGTTTTGGGCTTTTTTGTTAAAAGAAGCTAGATCCAAAAATAAAATAAAATAAATAAAAATATATAAAATATAAAGGTAAAAATTTAAAAATTATAAAGAATATAAAAAGGACTTAAAAGACATTAAAAATTAAAAAATAAAAATAAAAAGGGAGCTAGATCCTGTTTCCCCTAGACCTGAAGCTTTGTAACACTCTGATCAGTAGACTTGTGCATGTGAGGTGTTTGTGCTGGTCTTCTGGGGGAGAGGCCTGATGCACTGATTCTCAGGTGGACTTGACCTAGTTGAGGTGTACTTGCAGGGTGCAGGGGTAGAGGCTTGGTGTAAGCGGCTCTAGCCTCCACTGGGTTGTGCTGTTTTGCTCCCTGAATACTTTCGGCACTGAGGGGCAGGGTGAAAATGTTGGTACCCCACTCTCTATTTCTGAATCTAAGAGTTCTTCCACCACTCTTCAGGAAGAGTAAGCAGTCACCCCTTTTGTGTCCCTGGCTTTCATCTGATCCCTGCCTTCACCCTGCCTGTGTCCAAGCTGTTTTATCTCAAGCTCTGCACTGGGTTTCCAAACTCCAAATTTTAGGGACTCCAGTGGCACAGACCCATGCTGATCCTCTGCAGGAGGCTTCTTGCCACACTTTTGCTGTTTGCCAGCTCGTGCTAGGAAAGCAGCCACATGACTGCAGTGGTTCAGCGTTTACGGCAAGTTAGAGCAGAGAGCCAGCGCCCAGGCTAGCTGCCCTCAGCCGGAGTCCCCACTCCTATGCCTGGGAAGAGCGCAGCATGTTGGCACCGCCCGTTTTTCTTGGGACCTAGGGTATCATCAGACCACAGGGTCTACTCTCAGGTCTCCACCCTCCATCCCCACTGGAGCATATTTAAGCCAGGCGTGACCTGGTTTTGGTGGACTTCTAAAACTTCAGATTTTGTTCTCTGCTGCTTATAATACCTTGCACTAGTCTCCATAAGCATGGCTTCCACCCCGCTGCCTTACCCACCATTCTTATCTCCCTCAAATCAACTTTCCACATCTCCTACCTTCTAGAAGGTGGTAGCTTTTCTTCTTGTAGATTTGCAGTTTTGTTCTCTCAGTACTCACATTGATTTCTTGGGTATAGCGAATGATTTGATAATTATCTGGCTGTGTTCGAGGGACAAGAGAAACTTAGGATCCCCCTACTCCTCTGCCATCTTAACTCCTCAATATTATTTTTATATATCATATTATATATATAATTCCATAGTTCATTTTAATAATTCCATTCCATATACATAATATATATAATTCCATAGTATGTCTGTAATATATATTAATATTATATACCATTCCACAGTGTATATATGAAATGTAATATACGTTTTGTATTGTTACATGACATAATATATAATATATTATATATATAGATCTCTATATATTGTATCAGTTTCAGGTGTGTCTTTGTGTATATACCATGCCATGGAATTTTATACATATATATATTCATCTTGTGTGTGTATATGTGCGGTTTTGTGTACTTACATATTACTTTTCTGTTTTTGCCTCTTGAAGGAAATGATAGAGGCCTCTAACTAGTACAACTAAAGCACTAGTGTCTTTCCTAGGTCAGACTGAAATGACCTTCTCCCTTGTTCTGTTTGTTTTCTCCTACATCTGTCTTCTCTACACCACCAATTTCTTATTTCATGGGTTTTATTTACAGAAACATTTTAATCTTATCCTATACACTTTCCTTATACACTTGCTCAAATTTTCCTTTAAATGCATTCTTTGTCTGTGATATTACTAAGGAGGCTTTATGTCCTATTAACAATTTGCTCAAAATTGGTTCCTGACTGCTTTTCCTACCAACCCTGCAATGCCTGAATTCAGTGCAGCTCAGCTACTTGCTACTCAAGCACTTCATATCTTTGTGCTACTGTCTGCTCTATGTTAAGGTCACTTTAATCTCCTATTGACAGAAAATATAGTCTCTTCCTGATTTGGGTCTGAGCTGAAAACAGGTTCCCCTTTGAGTAGAAGCAAGGATGCTTAGAAATATCTTGCATGACAGCATTAAATAGCTCCCCCTCTCAGGCTTTCCCTGATAGATAAGGTTTTTTTCTATTTAACTTTTTTTTTCATACCACTACCGTATGAGTTATATATAGAGAGAGGTTGGCCAAATTCCATTGAAATCAGAATAGAATTCAGATATTTTTTGATTGTCTGCTAATATAACGTGAAATGATTGACTTGTCATATTGCATAAAGTCTTAATTAGACTACAAAACAGCTATTTAAATTCTTTTGTACCTGATAAACTTTAAATTTCTTCTACAGTAGGATTTTTAAAGCATTTGAATTTTAGCCATAAATTCTTTTTTTAAAAATTTGAATTCAATTCAGTTAACATATAGTATATTATTAGTTTCAAAGGTAGAATTTAGTGATTCTTCAGTTGCATATAACACCCAGTGCTCATTACATCAAGTGCCCTCCTTAATGCCCATCACCCAGCTGCTCCATCCCATTACCCCTCTCCCCTCCAGCAACCCTCAGTTTGTTTCCTAGAGTTAAGAGTCTCTTTTGGTTTGCCTCCCTCTCTGATTTTATCTTACTTTATTTTTCCTTCCCTTCCCCTATGTTGATCTGTTTTGTTTCTTAAATTCCACATATGAGCATATGAGTGAAATTATATGGTATTTGTCTTTCTCTGACTAACTTATTTTGCTTAGCATAATAACCTCTAGTTCTATCCATGTCGTTACAAATTGAATTTATACCATAAATTCTGATCACATTTCACAGGTCACTGATCAGTGTTTTTAACTGATAAAGTAAGTCTATAATTCACTTATCACTACTAGTAAATAGGTTCAGTAGTTGTTTGACTATAACAGAATATAAAGATGTTTCAGTGGAAGCTTCGAGCTCGACGAAACAAAGTCCGTTCCTAGGAAACAAATTCCTTTTTGGTTAGAGTGCACCAGTCACACTTCGTACCATGGATTTCATCAATTTACATGAACCACGACTTAGTACATCTTAATGGTTGGCTTGGAGCCAAAAGGTCATTACATTTTCTAGGGAATTTTTTATGGTCCTATTGTGAGTCTTATTTCTTGAAAAGGAATGAAGTATGTTAAAGAGAGAGGTAACAATGAACAAGAACTGTGCAATAGCTGAAGCCTAGGCTTCTGAATGGGGAAGCGATTATTTCATTTTATCACCTTAAGACACAAAAATGTGGCATATTCAGAGAGAAAGCTACAAAATAAAGTTTATAGATAGTTGAAATTATGATTATGGTTTTCTTTAGACACATTCTCCTTTTCCTCCTTTCACTGTGTGTGTGTGTGTACATGTGTGTATAATTTTATATATATATATATAGTTATTAAAGCAGTAAAAGTCCCTATTTCAGAGGTACAGATGTACTGTGGAGCTAAACACAATAGTTTTGTTAAGGCGATTGAAACATTTTGACAAGTTGGCACTTTGGAAAGCCTATTCTTTTCAGGTATTTCTCTGATATGAGACAGGTGGATGGTGCCAAATTTGACAAAAATATAATAGTGACATCACTCAGGCAAGCTGGGATGGCATTTGAAACTTCTCCCAGAGTGTACATTGCTCCATATCTTCCAACAATATTATAGACTGAATTTGAACTTTTTGTTCTGACCTTCAAAGTTATATTCTATTTGGTTGCTGATCCCAACAAACCTTTTACCCCTTCAAATTCTGTGACAGAATTTCTTTGACTTTAATAAAAAAAAAAAAAAGCTGTCTTTGGAAAGTAATAGGGAGTACAATTATAATTTGATTTACACTGCTAGATATTTTGAAACTTTATAATAAAAATAAAGTAGTGGCTGTGGTATAGTTAATAACTATTATATTAGGACACTATAATATATGTAAATATTTTAGACTATTTAATCCTACATACTAACTCTTTGAGGGAAACTTTATCAAATTTTGCATACATGGTCATTGGAATATGGAAAATTTAATTGACTTTTCTAAGTCCCCAAAGTAAGAAATGAAAGAGCTATGTTTGAACTAGAAGGCCTATATGATATTCCTATAATTTTAATCTGCCAAGACTCTTGAGAAAGAGCAAAAACATGTCTAGGATTGAAAGAGTAAAAACCATATCAGACTGGAAAAGAAAAAAAAAAGTACTGTAGTAAATCAGTCTCAGGAGGATAGATACAGGCAAAGCCAGGTACAGAGTTTACAGAAATCATGGTTTCTCCCAAGGTCATGCAGTAGGTGTAAAATGTAATGACTCCCTCTTTGAGTGATTCCTTATCAATCATGGCCCAGATTTGCTCCGCTCTTCCCATCTATTACTGGGAACGCCCCATTGCTAGGGTTTTATTTCTTTATGATAGCATTGAATCCCTTGTTAATCACCTCTTCTCCTAATACTACATCGGAAGTAGTATCCAATCCAGCATTGATCCACTCATAATCCTTCAGCAGAAACCCAACCCTTAAAAATGATGCTGCCATCCTTTGGAAGGATATTTCTCTAATGTGTCCTGCCTTACTGCATGAATCAATAAATCTGATTTTGTCTGACTATAGTCTTGTTCCTGGGGTCTTTGGTTAATAAAATTTTTAATTTAATTTAATTTAGTTTAATTTAATTTAATTTAAATGCTAGTCTCAGATATTTGTAGGGTTCTTCTTTACATAGTAGAAAATTGTGCCTATAATATGACTGCATAGTTACTGGCAAAAGAACAGAATGAGCTATATTGTTTTCTATGATGCTGCTCAAAGTTTGTATTAATAATTTGGATGTTTTAAATTATTGTATGGTGATGTGGGCAATGTGGGGCAAAAAACCCCATTGTTCATTAGTTCATGAATTATGCTGGCACTGACTTTCCCCTCTGTGTCATATAGTGTGCTAGGAGTTGGGGACACAGAACTCAGTATTTACAGAAGACTCTAGTAAATTTTTTGTTGGAGGTTTATGTAATGTGTTGTGGAAGAATGCAGAAAGAGAATAATTGGAGAGGGAACCAGAGAGGAGATCTTGGAGAGGGCATCAAGGCAGGATTCCTGGAGAAGAGATCTCTTGATTAGAGATTTGAAGGGTGAATAGGATTTAGGTAAAAGGAAAAGTAAGAGATTTGAGAGGAATTTCCCTTCAGACATAATAACATCTATAGAGGCATGGAAGGACAAAGAGAATTTCTAGTAAAGCGACATGATATAAGTGTGGTAAATTAAGCCCACATCCTGCCATGCTTTGTGCACTAATCTAAGGGGTTGGGACATTATAATGGAAACTATTTGGGACTATTATAAATATTGTCAAGTACCCCACATTAGGTCTTTTCCAATACACAGTCTACCCACAATGTATGAGGATGTGTTTCACACAGCCATTCTTGTTAACAGAGTTTGGTACCAAATTTAGGATTTTTGCTGCTCTGTTTAGGTGAAAAATGGTGTATCATATACACATATACTTGTCAATTGTATTTTTTGATTCAAGTCTAATTAACATTAATGCTATTAGTTTCAGGTGTACAACATAGCGACTTGACCTTTGTATACATTGCAGAATGATCAACTCAGTAAGTCTAGTTATCATGTGTCACCATACAAAGTTACTACAATATTATTGACTGTAATCACCATGCTGTACATTACATCCCCATAGCTTATTTGTTTTATAACTAGAAATTTTTACTTTCTGATCCTCTACACCTATTTCACCACCCCCTACCCTACCCCAGTGACCACCAGTCTGTTCTCTGTATCTATGCGTCTGAGTTCTGTTTTGTTTTATTTATTTTTTAGACTCTACATATAAATGAAATCATGTGGTTTTGTCTTTCTCTGACTTATTTCACTTAGCATAATACTGTCTAGGTCCATGTATATAGTTGCAAATGATAAGATCTCATTCTTTTTTATGGCTAATATTCATATATATATATATTATATCTTTCTTATTCACTCATCTATTGATGGACACTTAGGTTGTTTCCATATCTTGGCTATTGTAAATAATGATGCAGTGAACGTAGGGATATATATATCTTTTCAATGTCAGTTATATTTTGACTTTGCCTTATGGCATCTGTATAAGGTTTATTTTTGAAAACAATTTTTGCTTCAATTATCAGTCTTTTCTTTAAAACATTCATTTCTATAAAGCATGTTTTTTAAAGCATCATCGTAGTTAGGAATGCCTTCTCAATTTCAAGGCTGTACAGAGATTCTCCAGTGCTTATTCTACTACTGTTATAGCTTTAGTCTTTATATTAAAGCCTTTGATCCATTTGAAAATTATCCTTATGCATGACATGGGATATGAACATTTTGTTTTTTCCATTTATGGCTCTAATTGAATAGTCTCCATTTATTGAATAGTCAATAATTTCCTTGCTGATCAAAAATTCAAACTATATCACATATTAAATGGAATAATCTGTACCAGTCCCACATCACTGTAATTATTTAGTTGTTTTAATTTAAATTGCCTACTCATTGCCTTTATTTTTCATATTTTCCTGGCTATTTTAAAATTTATTTTAACAAATTTACTTATGGATCAAGTTTTCAACAACAACAAAAAAACCCTTTTAAATATGTTTTGTTTGGATTATGTAAAAGTTTTAAATTCCCTAGAGAAAAATTGATACCTTTTTAGGTAGATCTTTCTTATCTAAGAGCAGAGGCTTTCCTTTGTTAGGGCTTATTTTGTCCTTCAATAGAGTTTTATATTTTTCTTTATTTAAGTCTTACATTGTAGTTAACCTTAGTTAAATTAAAACCTGTAGTTTTAATTTCTGTTGCCATTGTATTTGGGGTTTATTCTTCCATTATATCTCCCAACTATTTATTGTTGGTGTATAGAAAATAGGTTGATAACTGCATGTAAATATATGAAGAATCCACATTACTGAATTCACTTATTTTTTGTAGTATTTTTCACTTGCTTATCCTAAATGTATAATCATATTATCTGCTTGTGTTAATGATTTCACTTTAGGGAGATATTGAAGAAATCCATGAAAGATAGCATCAATGGGCATAGAGATGTTAGATACTGAGAAAAGAGACAAAGATGACTCAGTTTCATTTAACTGAGTAGCTGGTGATGTCTTTCTCTGAGATAATTAAGAAAAACAAAATAAAGCTCAGGCTGTAGAAAGAGAAAAAGTTTGAACGATGTTGGAGTTGTTTGTAAATGTCTTTGGTTTGAAGTGTTTGTGAGCTAATTTGTTAACTAGTCTCCTGTCAATTGACATTGACATTTGGGTTGTTTCCAACCTTTTGTTATTATTAACAGTGTTGCAATATACATATGTCATTTTGCATGTATGCAAATAAAAACTAAAGTAAAAAAGGTGAAAAAAAAATGAAGTGTTTGTGGGCTGTCTAATGGGAATTGACTTTTTTTTTAGTCTGATGTTGGCTGTAAAAAGAGAAGATCAAAACAAAGTCCTCAGGAACAGGAGATGGTAGAAGAAGTGGACACTGTGTTAGACTTTCACGTGGCTCCCATGATCCCCACCTCCTGGTATTCATCCCCTTGTGTACTACTCTCCCCTTGAATATGGGCAGGACCTATGACTTACGTCTAACCAAAAGTGACTGACAATATATGATTGCATTAAGATTGTTACATAGAATTGGAATGCCCCATTTGCTAAGAGATTCTCTCTCTGCCTGCTTTTGAAGAAATGTTCATGTTGAGGAGGATCACATGGCCAGAAATTAAAGGTAGCATTCAGCCAGCAAAAAACAGGCCATCAGTCCCTTACACTGTTAGGAACTGAATTCTGCCAACAACCACATGAACTTGGAAGCAAATTTTTCTCCAGTCAAGCCTCATAAGGTAGCAGTAGCATTTTGAGACTTTGAAGTAGGGGACCCAGCTAAACTGCTCAGACTCCTGACATACAGAAACTGTGAGATAATAACTTTGTTCTTTTAAGTTGCTGAGCTTGTGGTTATATTATTATGCAAAAAAATAGATAACTGATACAGCAACAATAAAGAACAGTGAAAAGGAATGGCCTGAGATAGATGGAAAATAAGTGTGGTATTCCAGACGTCAAGGGAGGAGAGAATTTCAAGGATGGAAAAATTGTGCACTATGTCAAATATCACACACAGAGTCCAAGTAGGATAAACTTATATGGTATGAGGAAGGATAAGATGTACTAATAAGAAATATGAACATTACCAAGAAAAAATATCATTAATGTGGTTTGGGAAGAAGCCTGATGAGAGTATGTTGGAAGTCAGAAAGTAGAAATAGAAAGACCAAGTCAAATGTTGATTTTTATAAAGCCTTTTTCAGCACTTGGCCTTATTTACAGCTAAAATTGCTGGTGATTAATTTCAGATCAGTTGCGTTCAAATAATATAGTTCCAGCTAATTTTAAGTCATTATTCAAAACCATCTCAAAAGTTATATTTTTAGGGGCGCCTGGGTGGCACAGCAGTTAAGCGTCTGCCTTCGGCTCAGGGCGTGATCCCGGCGTTATGGGATCGAGCCCCACATCAGGCTCCTCCGCTATGAGCCTGCTTCTTCCTCTCCCACTCCCCCTGCTTGTGTTCCCTCTCTCGCTGGCTGTCTCTATCTCTGTCGAATAAATAAATAAAATCTTAAAAAAAAAAGTTATATTTTTATTACATACAGATCTACAGCTTTAAAGGATTAGTCATTTGAGATAAATGAGGTAATAATGATTATTACAGCAAAATATTATCCAATTGATAGTGTATTCAAAATAAAATCTCTAGCTGTGTTTACATATATCTAAAACAACTGATCAGAACAACTGATTATGCAGCATCATGTAAGAAGAAAGCTAATGGTCATTTTATTGAATTAAACAACTGATATTTGACCACATCAATTAGTTGAGAGTTGCATTTCACAAAAAAATGTTTCTGTGCTAGCAGCACACTGTGAATCAAAATTCCAGATGCTTATCAAACTAGTTTGATTATTTTCATAGAGATCAGTGGTATGATTCACTTTAAAATTGCTTTGTAGTTGAAAAATGTAATTATATAGCATATAATGAGATAAAATCATAAAGTTACAAAATTTCCAGTGTGTATTGGTCCAGGATTGATAGAGTCTCAATGGAACAGAATGAAATATTGTAAGTCTGTGAGGTAATAACATGAACAACTGGTTTGGAGGGAAACAAAAATTCTTTGGCATATGAAAATAGTAATAATTTTCATTAAGTGTGTATCAGGTATTTGGACATCTGTATTTCATAATAGAAAAACTTATGTTTTCAGTGGGCTATTGATAACAATTTAAAGTATTTGGACTTATTATAAACATTATTCTCATTTTACCAAAAGTAGGAAAAACGAGAAAAATTCTCGGTATTTCAGTGGCTCTTTTTGAATATATTTGATTTATTTCATCTAGAAAGCCACTTCTTTATACTAAAATTCATTGCAGACACAAAAGATTTAAGATTAAGGAATCCATAGAGATGGAGAGAAATAAGAATTTTCAAACAAGCATCTTCTAAAAAGTTGAATGACCTTTTGACATGGTATTTGCTAGCTATTTTTCCGCAGTAATATGGGAAGCTGAGAAATAGCAATAGCTTTGAAAACTTTCATCCTGCTTTTTAAAGTCTGCTCTGATGTTCAAGCAAATTAAATTTCTCTTTGGTGGTTTCTCTGCTGTCATTTTTCTTCATTGATAAAATATGTAAGAACTGAGCACTGGACATTAAACAGCATCCATTTATACAGTGATGTCCCCATTATTCTTTGAGGTTTGGGGCATGCATTATTAAGGGGAGGGGACTTTTTATTTCCTGCACAAAACTGGGCTGTTGCTTTTGGATACTTCCATCTGGTATTATATAGAATCTCTGATGTCTCTGACCAGTGGTATGTTAAGCCAGACCTGTATCTCAGCCAGCTATTCCATCATAAAATATGGGATTTCAAGGAGAAAATACCTATTATATGATTACTTTGAAGGTCAGAACACAATAAGAAGAAACAAAGATCAGGGCGGAAATAACTAGAAGATATAAAGACAATTTCATGCAAATTAAGCTGGAGTAAACAAAACTCAATTGGATAGTTTGCTTCACAACCCCTGTTAAGTGAGCCTGATCAGTTGTCAGTCCCTTGACCTCTCTGGGTTAGAGTTAAGAGTCTCGATCAAAGAATCTTGTTTGGATAGGCATAGACAAGGGTAGGATTAATTAGAGTTGTTTGAAAGGTATTTATGCTTCAGAGTAATATATGTAAGTGCAGCTAGTGGCTTCCTCATGTGGGATCCAAATTAATAGTCCAAGGGATGAGACTAATCAGAATTGGTTGAAGTTTTCCAGGTTTATACATGTCTATGAACTTCAAGAGCTGTAGGCAATAGGCCTATTTACTCCTCAGTTTCTAAGGAATATAGTTAAAATTAAAGGCCCAGTCACATGCAGAAGAGCATTACTTGCTAAATTCCAGATAACATCTACAGGCCCTGGCCCTTAAGAATCATTAATTTTGAGACTCCCACCATTAACATTTCCTTCAATATTAGGGTTGATTTCTTTTTAGGTCAGGCCATGTACTTCATTAAAATACCAACTAGGAATATCACCAGCTTCTCAAGTTGTTATGGCCTGGCCTCTTGGGTTTTGTTTGTGTGGAGATAAAGCCCATCTGAGAGACATAGGTATTTTTACGGCTTCTACAAGTGGTACCTTGATTCTGTGGGCCATCCCAATAACTTATTTAAAATGATGAATTTGACAAATGATGAATTTGGAAGCTCTTCAAGCCCTTCATCTTTGCCCCTTTGATAGAAACAGCAGAGATTAATAGTTAAGAAAAGTAAGGACAATATTTCCTCATTTGGCCAAATCAATAATATATACAGTTTACCCAGGATTAGCTTGATTAATTGGGAGAAATACTGCCTCTTAATATATACCTAAATTAATCCAAACATTATAGAAGGTTGGCTGTAATGCTCTTCCTCACCACATGTTCTCTTCCCAACACACATGCCTGGGATCATTCACTGATGAGTAGATTTGCACACACACATGTGGACACATACACAGGAATGCATCCTAAAATTACTCTTTTTTTTTTTTAAAGATTTATTTATTTATTTATTTGACAGAGATAGAGACAGCCAGCGAGAGAGGGAACACAAGCAGGGGGAGTGGGAGAGGAAGAAGCAGGCTCACAGCGGAGGAGCCTGATGTGGGGCTCGATCCCGGAACGCCAGGATCACGCCCTGAGCCGAAGGCAGGCGCTTAACCGCTGTGCCACCCAGGCGCCCCCCTAAAATTACTCTTAATTTAACATAGAACCTACCCTGTGTATATCCAGTTCAACTTCACAATTGCTAGAAGTTTTCTGTGGTGTACAGTTTACTCAAAGAACTGGAAAGAATATTAGTATTTCAGATTTTTAAAATAACCTAATATAGTGAATATTTTCAGCGAATTATGTCAGCTCTATAGTAGTATGAAAAAAGAGAGGAAGAATGAAATACAGAAAATGAAAAGTAATTGGCATACATTAAAAATTTCATAGACCATAAGATATAGGGAAGGAAAATACATCCATTTATATGACGTGGATATTAATAAAACTGCAAAAGAAGAAAGACCCACAAAGAATCTCAAGTAGTTATAGAGATAGCTTTGATTTCTGTCTTCTGATTAAAAACAAAACAGAAACCCAAGGAAACCTTTATTCCCACAGGAAGATTGATTTCAAAATTTTTTTCTCGCTTTGAACTGATACTCTCATTGGAATTAGTGCAGATACATATATGCATGATGGAAATTATAGTAATGTAATCACTATAACATATTACCCACTCTGCTCCCTGTGACAAGCAGACTTCTCTGTGGTCCCCAGGCTATGCTATATAATCTTGGGTAGAGAGAGAAACCAGAATAATTAGTCACAGAAAATAGAATAGACCTAATGAGTACCTGGATAAGCCCAGGATATTGGCTGAGAATGAAAAAAGAAAAAGAAAAAAATGAATGAACAAAGGAAAGAAAGAAAGGCAGATGGAAAGAAAGAAGGGACGGAGAAAAGAAGAAAGAAGGGCAGGAGAAGAAGCCAAATCAAATGTAGATTCAGTCTTTAAAAAAGCAACGTGAAGGAGAGAGAAAATAAGAAGAAATAGATTCACAACCATATTTTTGAAGCCTGGGATATTAAAATCTTTATCGAGTATTTATGAGTAGGAAAAGCTAAATGGAATAAGATAAATTCAGTTCATAAAAAGAAACTCAGAAACTCATTTGGAAGGTAGAAGATGCTTACAAGAAAAAGTTCAGAGAAGGATGTGCAAAGAATATAGTATACCATTGCTTAAAATTAGAGAAGATTTATCTAAATAAACTACCCAGTAGTTCTCTTTAGTCACTTATGATGTTTGGTGCTAGAACGATAGGCATCAGGATTGTCTTTTCTTGTGTTTATGCTGGTATTTTCGTATTTAGTGGAGACAGCTTATGCCCAAACTTTAAGAAGCAGCATGAAGAGTAACAGGGAAGTAACTGATAGCTATATTTATCATTGTCTTAGTTTGGGTTCCCTCAAATATGGAATCTTTGATAAGGATTTGAGAATGAGTGGTTTATTTGGAATGTGATCTCAGGAAGTATGGTGATGGAATGAGGAAGCAAAACCAAGAAAGGATGAAGGTCTCTAAATTGTGCATATATGAGCAGTTTAAAACTGTGGGAGAATGAACTGTGGACTTTTTCCACTGAGGCATATTCAACTCTCAACCCTCTTTGGTCAAAGATTACATCTAGGGGCATTCACTCTCCTCCATGCCACTTCTGGATTCCTACATCCAGGGAATAGACACAGGCATGCAATAGATATACATGGGAACTTGAGGAGACCACAACAGCTTCTGCTGTAACCATGTAGTAGTCTTCATTCTCACACACAAAATACAAAGCTTATGCTTTGGAGGTCATCTATACCCTGGGACTTATTTCAAATCATGTTGTTTTTTTTTAAATCAGTCTTAGACATTTCCATCAGGTGGAATGATTTCATTACATCCCAAAGGATCATGGTATCTATGAAGGTAGAAATAGTTGTTTTTGTTTTTCACTACTTTTATCACCCAACACTTAGAACATTTCCTAGCTCATAGTAATTACCCGACATTTATGGGTGAATGAACAAATGCAGTTGTATCAAACAACAAAAGCCTGAGCCAGTCTATCTTAAATATGATTAAATGTGTTGCTTCATAACACATAAGCAGTCTTCAGGGTTGACAATCAGTTGTGATACCTTTCTCAGAGATTCTGGCTTTATTCTCTACTAATGAATGGTTGACTTCATTTGCAGAGTAGGAACAAAATTGCTTACTGAAACCCAGGCCTCATATCTAAAAGTGACCAGAAAAAAAGAAAAGGGAGAGCTTCTTTTGAAAAAAAAAATTAAAAAGATTATAGAAAAGCTTTCCCAGAACTCCCCAGCAAAGCTCTCTTTGGTGTTTCAATGTTGTAAATCACATTACATGCCCATTTCTGAAAGTAACACTGGCCAAGAAAATGGGGTTACTCTCTAACCTATCATCCTGGCATTGTGGCAGATGAGATGCATGTTACCCTCTTGACACCTAAATAAAATTGGAGCTTTTTTAGGAACGGGGAGGAGGAATGTATGCTGTATAGGCATCCATTTATTGGATAAGAAACTAATAACATTTATTTCTACATAATCTTGCTACCAAATACTGGCATGATGAAAATCCCTACAAAATAAAACTCTGATATCTATTATTATTAATTCATAGCGCTCATTCTAGTTCCAGGGAAGAAGCTTGGGTGATTCTCCATAATTTTGTGATGTAGTACATGTATGTATGAGTATATGCTGAAGATAGGTTTTTCCTTTTTGGCCATATGGAAAAGTGAAAATGGACTGAAAATTACTCTCTTTCCCTTGACAAGTTAATTAAGCCTCATAATCAGTCACAGTAATTTTTTTAATAATATTTTTTATTATGTTAGTCACCATACAGTACATCCCTAGTTTTTGATGTAAAGTTCCATGACTCATTACTTGCGTATAACACCCAGTGCACCATGCAATATGTGCCCTCCTTAATACCCAGCACCGGCCTATCCCATTCCCCCACCCCCCCTCCCCTCTGAAGTCACAGTCATTTGAACAGCATGGTTGCTGAAATGAGAATTAGCAGGATACCTCGATGGACAAATGGGGCACATTTTGTAGAAGGAAATCTCTGACAAATACGTTAAGTGTTGTGAAAATATGAAAGGAAAACTATGTTTTAAAAGAGAAAAGACAATTTAGTTGTTAGACAATGGGGTTGCTGTTAAGGAAATTTATCCAAAAATCCAAGAAATAGAATGGTGTACTTTATACATGAACCTTATTTCACCCAGTATATTATTTTAAATTATTTTCTATTTATTTCCCCACTTGACTATGAATTTCTTGGGTATAAATTTTATGTTAATCTCTTCCCCTAGTTTTAAGTACATTTTCTATTACACAAATGTTTGTTGCATTAAGTTAAATGAAATAATTTACTTTTATAAACCACACACTAAATTACATTATAGATTCCACATTGTTTTTAATTTTTTGTCAAGAAGTTTAACTATTGGCAATGACTAACATGAATTTTTTCCTGATAATTCTCAATATTTACCATCATAAGATTGATACCCCAAAATATTTTCTGGGCAGTGAAATTGTGGAAGATAGAAATATTTGGTATTTCACCGGGGATGTACTGTATGGTGACTAACATAATATAATAAAAAATCATTAAAAAAATAAAATAAAATAAAGAACTAAACAAAGACAAAAAAAAAAAGAAATATTTGGTATTTCCCCTACTAAGATTATGTTATACACATATTTGAATATAAGGTCACTCACAATCTATATTTATTTCATATATTAATATTATAATTGATAGCAGTGACCAGTTTTATAAATATTTCCAGACATTCCACAAACCAAAACTAGGTACATTGTTAGCAGAAGATCTGATTCCTTCAATTTTTATCTATACAAATATAAATTTAACTAGGTTGCAATATTTTTATTTATTTTATTTATTTTTAAAGATTTTATTTGTTTATTAGAGAGAGAGACAGCCAGGGAGAGAGGGAACACAAGCAGGGGGAGTGGGAGAGGAAGAAGCAGGCTCCCAGCAGAGGAGCCTGATGTGGGGCTCGATCCCATAACGCCAGGAACACGCCCTGAGCCGAAGACAGATGCTTAACGACTGAGCCACCCAGGCGCCCCCTACAGTATTTTTAATAAACAGTTGTTTCTCTTTTGTGAACTAAACATTTTGTTACAGAAATGTCAGTATCGTTGCATAGTTTTATAATAGTCATTTTCAATGCCTGCATAAAATGTAAATGTAAATGCATTCGTGTAATATGATTTAAATAACCATTCTTCTGCTGTTGTATATTGAAGGTCCCCCCCCCATTTTTTTGTTACCGTTACCAACACTCCAGTGAACATGTTTACTTATGGTTTTCTCTAGTATGAAGTGCTTGATATGAATTTACTCTGTGGGAATGCATGAATGCACATTTTTTTTTGGAATGACCTTATTTTTTTCTGATTAAGGGTCTGAGGAGTGGCTAAACTTCTTAGACACATGATCTTGGGCAAGAATTACTCATAAGTTCTTTTAGATTCAGTTTTCTCATCTATTGGAAGAAGGAATGACAGAATTTGAGCTTTCTTGTAATAGGATTATTTGATTTAAAAAATTGAGTTAAAGTGAAGTGAAAAATAAAGGAGATTATAAGAAAATCAAAGTAGCAAAAACAGTCTCACCTGTAACTCAAACCAGAATGTGAAAAGTCTTCTGGACCAGGGTCCCTTCAACTCACTGTCGCTTGTTCATTTTCTTTATGGCTTTTCCTTTCCTTTTCCTATTTGTATGTGTTTCTTTTTGTTGTTGTTTCCCTCTCTCTGAACCCTGCCTTTCTTTTCTTTTCTTGACTAGCCCATCATGGTGAAATGCAAATGAGGTCACTCTTAGTCCCTGAGGTTATATGAACTTTTATGCCTAATGCTCACATATAACTTATAAGTGATTCTGTCTACAAATTAACAGAGGGCAGAAACAATGTGCCCAGGGGTGGATCAGATGTCTTTTTAACCACAACCAGAGGAAGCTCTTACATGATGTTTAAACAATTCAGATTCCCACTTCTGTTAGTCTGCCAAAGCTGGAAATAATCTGAAAAAGCTACCCAGGCTTGCAGGTGTCCCAAAATATGTATAACTTTAGAAAGCACTTTATATCTGGTAAAGCGATAAGTTCATTTTTTATTTATCAGTATTATTCATCAACCTTATCCATAGTATGTATCTTATCCATCAGTAATCTTTTGCTGTCCCTCATTTGCTAGACATAGTGCTATATATTGTGAAAACAAAGAATGATAAAACATGAGTCCCTTATCTCTTCATCTGTTTAACTTGAGAGCTTGTTAGAAATGTAAAATGTACTGAATAAGAAAAAAGTAATTTGCCAGGTTCTCCAGTAAATACAATGGGTACTATGCTTACTTTATCCATCATTGTCATGAAAGTAAAGACACATGAGGTTTTTAATTCCTAGATCTGTCTCTAAGCTAATTCATGCAGTTCTATGTCTCTTTCCAGTCAATACTGAACTGGTTGCTCTAAGTGTTACTAGACCATGAAAAAGTTTTCTCCTATGTAGTTTATCAATACTTAAAGTATAGGCTTCTATACTGATTAGGTAAAATTTCATCAATTGAATTTTGCATATGTCTTCTATTGAAATTTCCCATTCTTAAAAGTCTTGTTCTGGTAAAATCTGTGTAGTACAATAATGTCTAGACATCGAGTTCTCCTATGTAACTCCTTTAACCTTCTTACAAGAAGTGTTATAAAAGTTCTGTGTTTTCAAGTGGAGGGAAAATATATTTCAAACTAAATGTCTCCTGGAAATCTTTTTCTCATAATTCACCTATCATTTTTTTACAGCCTTTTTGTGATTTTTACTATAAGTGAAGATATACATATGTTTTCCTGTCTGCTTGCTACACATAGCTGTTTAACTTTTTCCTAGCTACTACATGTATATTACACATATGTAATTTAATGTGAATTTTAAAGAAAAATGGGAGATTTCTAGAACTTGATATTTATTTATTTATTATTATTAGTTTCAGAGGTAGAGTTTAGTGATTCATCAGTTGCATATAACACCCAATGCTCGTTACATCAAGTGCGCTCCTTAATGTCCATCATGCAGTTATCCCATTCCTCCACTACACCTCCCCTCCAGCAACCCTCAGTTTGTTTCCTATAGTTAAGAGTCACTTATGGTTTGTCTCCTTCTCTGATTTCATCTTATTTTATTTTTCCATCCCTTCCCCTATGTATGTTCATCTCTTTTGTTTCTTAAATTCCACATATGAGTGAGATCATACGGTATTTGTCTTTCTCTGACTGACTTATTTCACTTATCATAATACCCTCTAGCTCCATCTACGTTGTTGCAAATGGCAAGATTTCATACAACTTGATATTTATTATGCTTCACTTTTTTAATTCTTCATTGTGTTTGTTTCCTCTCATGATTACTTGATGCAACCAAATAAATTTCTTGAGAGTTTCTATGTAATAAAGGGGTCGAACTAAACAGTATATTGAGTTGCTTTCAACTCTGACATTCATTTATTTATTCCTTCCCTTTTCTTCATCAACATTTATTGAATACCACTGGTAAAGTACAATGCCATTGGTTCTGGGAACACAGAAAGTATGTGTCTCTTGGAAGCAACTACATCTTTCATGGTAAAGTGATTATGTTGGAATGACATTGACAGGAACAGCAAGCAAACAATAAGGATAGCCCTTATTTCCTCCTCCCATCTTGTAACCTTCTCAGACTTTGCTGGCAAAGGTAAGTTCTTTTTACACAGTCCTTTCTCTAGCATCATGTATGACATTACTAAAGGGTTGATTTGTTTTGGGATATGTCATATAAATAACTGCACAGTCCACCCCTTTGGCTGTACAGCATTAACTTGCAAACCACACCACATATTTGAACTAACATGCAACAGAAATATTAACTTCTTTATGCTTCTGCTAACATGACGTCAATCCTTTGTACAAAGACATTTAATCCTCTTTTCTAGTAGAAGAGATACTAAGTCCCAGCAGATAACGTATCTATCCCTGGACAATGTTAAATTCATTGCCAATTCAGTTACAATCTCATCCGAATGCTCTGTAACCTAAAGAATAAAGTTAACTACTCCCCAAATTCTCATGTAAAATAGTAGTTTAAAAGGACAAGAAATGAAAAAATAAATAATATGTATATATGTATATACATATATATGTGTGTGTGTATGTATATATAACAATCAAGAAAGGAAATATGTATATCTAATATACTTGTCATTTTTATAAGTGGCCAAAAAGCCAGAGTTGATAATTATAATTCCCTTCTTTCACACCATTCCATATCATCTTTGTCCCAACAAGCACTTTAATTAGTCTGGATTCTTAACCTGGCAGGATGACCCAAAACTTCATAACTAAAAGATCTGAATCCTCATTTGTTCTGCAGGATTTTGTTGTTGCTGCTGCTGTGATTTTCTGTTAACATTTATTATCACACAAGAACATAGTAGAGAATCCTAAAAAAATACCCTGGATTGCCGGCATAACGTATCCTTCCCCATCATATACCCCATTTTTTTCTTGTAATCTGCAGCAGCCACCTCAGCTGGTACAGTAACCCTGTTATTTGCTCATTGGCTGAGAGGCATGTCCTAAATGTTCAGATACTTTACCATAAATAGTTTCTTGCTAATTCCTGTTCATCAGGTCCAATCAGCCTGATGTTATCAATATAGAGGACTACTTTGATTTTCTCAGGCATATCATTATGAACATCTCTTTCAACCTTCCTATGGCAGAAAGTAGGCATATTGACATAGCTTTGAAACAGTGCAGTGAAAATGAACTGCTGCTGCTGCTCCTTGCAGATTGGTATAGAGATAAAAGCACTTGCCAGATCAATAGCCATGTATCCTTGCCAGGGCTGTGTTCATTTCTTCCAATAAAGATGCCACAGCTATAATAGCAGCTGTAATTTTTAAAAACACCTATATTAATAATAATTCACAGTCAGTCTGTGAGGTATGCATAGGCCAAATTAGTGAGTTAAATTGAATGTATATTTTTTCAAGTCTTGGATGGTAGGACTAATCTCAGTAGTTTCCTCTGGGAATCAGAATTGCTTTTGTTTTATTTTTCTGGTAGAGAAAAGAAGTCAGGAGGCTTGAATTTAGCCCTTCCTAGACTGTCGCCCATGGTTCATGGAGACAGTTACATATTCAAGAACTGGAAAAAGTAGCCACAAGCTGAGTTTTTCTTCTATTGGCTCTATAGGAGACTGATTTGTGCCAATTCTACTTTTATCAGTTGACTTCCATATTTGCACTTTGCCTAATAGACCAGAGTGACATTTTTTGTGTGTCCAGAAATTATTGCCAATTCAGCTCAATATCTAGTAATCCATGAAACATATGGATATTTTCCCTTTTCCACTATAAAATAACCTTTGCAAATGGCTATAGATCCCTTTGGGGAAGGTTTGAAGAGTCAAAATCCTTCAGGGCTCTTTCTCAAGGTGGCCTGGCCTCTTCATCAGTCAAAGGGATTTAGGTCTCAGAACTTAAGTCTAGAAACTGAGTGACTTTCCATTTCGGCGACTCAAGTCAGGTTTCTGGTTACAAGATGTAGATATTTCTCTGTTTTGGAGATGAAGCAATATGTTCATAGACTGCCATCTATAAAATTTATATGATTAATAAGCTACTGCCAAAGATCCCATAGGTCAAAATTTTTGATTACAGGTTTGTTCTTGCTGCCTGTTTTGTTAAGTGCACCAACCTTGTCTCTGATGGTTAAATATTTGGTCTTTGTCACTCTGGAATACTATCATCCCCACTGAAATAGGGAAACTTGTTCTATGGTGGCATTTTCTACTCTCTGAATTATATAGAAGAAAGCTAGTATAGAACATTTCCAAGAAGTTGATGCTCCCATCTGAAGGTATTTCACAATGTCTTAGTGAGGGGAGTGTCTTCTGGGACCTCTCAAAGGTTATAGTGTTTGGGGTGGATATATAGGATAGAGATGATAAATCTACCTACTACAGTATCCCTATCTGCATAACCTCTTGTATTTCTTCTACAGTATGCTGTGAAAGTTCTAGTGTCTCAGCTTCATTGAATGTAAGCCATTGCAAATCCAAGTTTCACTTAACCAGTCAAGTAATTTCTTAAAGCCACTTCCGGTTCACCTTAATATATTTAATCCCCAAAGTTTGGTAGGTGTATCCATATCAATAAATTCAGCCTGGTCCAAGAATTTAAAATATCATACTTGGCTTAGACCAAAGCTTTCCTTAGAATCTATTTTTGCAAGTATTTTCCACACATTTCTGAAATATTTTTGGAGTACAAATTATTTCTTCCTGGGACTGACTTAGCACTTATTCTCCAGAACAGGACAATGTCTAACTCTATTTATCGTTCTAGAATTAATAAAGAGTAGTTGTGATGGAGCTTGAGCAGAATATGCTTCTGCCTGCAAGACAATTGCCTCAGTTGATGTTATTATATTATGTTAACAAAAGTGAAGCCTCGTCTTTTCATTCACAGAAGGAGGGTCTGATTCCTACAACAAGGGAACATCAGAGAGACTTGAAAGTTTGTCTCATATCTTTTTCATTTTATTTTTCCAGAGATCCACATTCCAATTCTTAAAGTCTTTTTCATTTTCAATTGATGCTAGAAATTTCACATTAGAAACTTGACAATCTGTAAATTACATTCTCATTGTGATTCTACTTATAATGCAGTTAGTTAATTTTGGGTCCTATTTTCAGAGATTTGATATTATAAGAAGTAAGAGATTGTTTGTAAGACTGATATATAAGCTCTCTGTTCATCTGACTGTGACTCAACATGAATTGTAAGTAGTTTTTCCACCCCTTGTCCCTTGTGGTCACTAATGCTAACATAATGGTCAAGTTCATCTATGCTGTCCAGGGGTAGCTTCTATTCACATGTGTCTATTTAAATGTAAATTTAATTTGAGTGAACTGAAATAAAATAAACAATTCAATCCCCCATTGTCACTAACCACATTCGAAATGCTCAAAAACCACAAGTGGCTACTGGCTACTCTATTGGACAGTGCAAATAGAACATTTCAATCAATGCAGTAGTTACATTAAATAGTGCTACCCTAGAGACCTAAGTACATATATATACTAGATACACACAGAATATTCCTAACACTAAATTTAATAGCCCCAAACTGGAAACATCTCTCTCTTTGACTGTAGAATGGTTAAACACATTGGATAAACGCAGTGAAATTGGAATATATTTATTGGTGAAAATGAATGAACTATAGATACACACCACTTGTTGAATCTTAGCAACATATTATTGAAAGAAAAAGACACAAAACAACACATACTTTTATTTTATTACCATAGAAATAAAATATCAGTGATGCATCACTGGTTGCAAAATAATGATAATAAGGAAGTTATTACCAAAGTAATAGGATAAGTTGAGGAGGTTGTTCACATCAGGAAGGGATAAATGGGGACTTTCTGGCTGATTGGTGATACTGTTTTTGACTTAAGTGGTGGTTTCATGATTGTGTTTAATAACTATTTGTTAAACTATCTTATGAAATATGTGTGCTATATTTTCAAATAACATATGCTAAAATAAAATTGAAAGAAAAAATATTTTAAGTGAAGAAATTATGGACCCCACCCACACTCCTGGAAAAAAAAGCTTCACTCTTTTTAAAAAATATATTTATTTGAGAGGGAGAGAGATTGAGAGAATGAATGGGAGGAGGGGCACAGGGAGAAGCAGACTCCCTGTGGAGCAGGGAGCCCAATGTGGAACCCCATCCCAGGACCCTGGGATCATGACCTGAGCTGAAGGCAGGTGCTTAACCAACTGAGCCACCCAGTCACCCAGAAAGCTTTACTCTTAAACTGCTGTCCACTTGTTAGAATCTCAGTACTTGTAGACTTACATAATTCTCATTTTAGAGGAACAGAAGAGGATTACCAAGAATACAGAATCTTAACTGATATTCTTACTATTTGACTTGCTTTAATATTACTGACAATATGTATATATGATAATAAAATAATTTTAAGAACCTGATTAACTTAAAGCACTCAGGAAAACCAATTAGGAGCAAAACATCTCAATGCTTACTAATGTTGGAATTTCTGTATGGTCCTTTCACATATTCACTTCAGATAAAATGAAAGAACTTAGGAAATATTTGTGAACATTTTCTTCTTAATATGGAATTTGAAACTCATGATGGTATGGTAATATCGTTGGATCTTGCAACTTAACACACAGTCTATTGCAGGTGTGGACTTTATGTAATCATTACTAGAAATTTTATTTCTTTATTTTAAGTGTGTCTGTGTCTGTATTATGTTGAAGATAGTTTACATTTTAATTTACAATTTGAGTATTTCATAAAACTTTTAGTAAACTAAGTAAAGCTGAAATTTCAATCCACGCAGTTGAGGATTTTAATAAATACTTGTTATTGAATAACAAACTTGTACTTTGATCTATATTTGGATCTGGTCCTGAAGACTACATCTAGATTGAATATTTTTATTTCTATTTTCATAGCAGTTGGAATATGATACACAGAAAAAGAATGTTCAGATTAAAAAGAAACATTCATGTTGCCCAGTATTTATCTCTGCACTCAGGAGCATACTCACAGAGATCTTTCCTAGGGGGAAAATTGAAATATAGCTTCTATTTCTTTCTATGCTATGCATTCTTCTCTAGGTTGTGTTATGTCAGCTCAGAGATAATGAGGAGCCATAAATGGATAATCATTCTAAGGGATCAAGATCACTGGGGCAGGGGTTTATATTTGAATAAAGATTGACCAAAAAAATGTAGGTGGGACAAAGTCTGTTGGAATCATGCTTGTCAGAAACTTGATACAGGAAGGGGGTTTTATTTAAACCATAAATAGAGCTGAAAACTTCACTCTCTCAAATTCCTCCAGTCTAGTCAGAGTGACAGAAGGAGTCCACTGGTTGAATATCTTGACCAGACTGTTAATCTGTATCTTTTCCATTGTTACATATGTTGAAATGGTTGTGAATTCAGTACAATATCACATCATATTTATATATTATGACTACTTGCCCACCATGTATTGGGTTGTTGG
Source organism: Ursus arctos (assembly GCF_023065955.2). Classification (NCBI taxonomy): domain Eukaryota; kingdom Metazoa; phylum Chordata; class Mammalia; order Carnivora; family Ursidae; genus Ursus; species Ursus arctos. The sequence goes on along the minus strand of NC_079873.1, from coordinate 28,534,051 downwards.
TGCTGAATGCTGAGGTATGATGGAGGGTGGTTAAAGTTCTATGGATAGGAATAGTTGGAAGAGATTTTTGAAAACTGTGTAATGTAGCTGACTACTTTTATAAACTTGAGCAATCTGATAAATTGGTTTTCAGGGTTTGAAAATTTGGATGGTGTAAACATCTTCTGAGTCAGGAATTTCTCCTTGTGACTGGGGTGTACTCGGACAAAGTTTGTGTTGATACTTTGTGTATTAAAATATGTCTTACAGACATCAATAGATGTCCTGCAGCTCCTCCAGTTTCTGATTGGTTTAGAGTACAGGTTTTGGTGTTGCACAAAATAGTAAGAGTGAAAGCCATAAGTCATAGGAAATTGTGGATTTGGGATAGAGACAAGTAGCAAATTTTTAATGCATGAATTTCACAGGGATATTATGATATGGAGTCATATTGTCTTCAACAGTAAGTTTTATGTAGTTTGGTCATTAGTATGACATAATGCAAGGAGATACATTGATGGACCCGGATACCATGGGATTGGTAAACGTGTTTTTTAGAATTAGGTTATGAAGTTCCTCTGGGCAGATGGAAAGGGGGCATTGCTTGAGAGATGGCATCTCCTTCTGTGATATACATTTGACTGTTTTGGCCCTAGATTTTAAAGACTAATCTTAGGGTAACTCTACTTTTCTGGTTAGACTCTGTTATGTAAAGGCACTGCTTCATGTAACTGTTTAATTAACTGGGTGAGTTCTAATTACTGGGTTAATGGAAACTAACACAGATTTCGGTATCTGGAAGTGGGGTGCTAATGTAACAGTTACCTAACATTGCTTATATAGCTTTGCAATTAAGCAGTGGTCAGAGGATGGAAAATTTTGAGAAGCATGATAGAAAATGCCTACATTGTCGTGAACAGATTGTTAGTAGAAATATAGATATTAACACCTTTGCTATTGAGAACTTAGAAGGAAGTGAGGAGTTTGGTAGAGAAAACGTATTAGAGACTATCTAATCAAAATCAGATTGATGATAGAAATATGGATGTTAAAAGTTGTGCTGTTGAAGACATAGAAGAGAATGAAGAACATGTTATTGGAAAATGGAGGAAAGGGAATCTTTATTATATAGTGATGGAAAACTTAACAGAATTGTACCCTTTAGTTATGAGGAAAGCAGAAGTTTAAGTGCTGAGGTTGACTACTTAGCTGAGATTTCCTAGCAAAGTTTTGAAGGCACAGTCTATCATCTCCTTGCTGCTTATAGTAAAATATAAGAGGAAAAAGACAAATTGCAGGAAGAACTGTTAAACAAAAAGGAACCAAGATTTTATGATTTGGGAAATTCTTAACTTGGCCTGATTGCAAAAGATGTTTAAATTAAGAGTCATTGTTATAAAAGAGTGCTCTAGTGAAAAAACAGTATGTGGCTGTAGAGTTTTTGCTAATATATTTGAAAGACCAAAATGACAGAGTATTGAGTTGTGTTTTAAGATATTAAGTTTGTGACATATACAGTCCTTCAGCCATCTTAGTAGAAGTCCAAAATAGAGAGGGAACTACTGAAGAAAAATCTATGGAGGAGTCTCTTGTCAAAAGGACTGAATTCTTGTGACATATGTGGGTAACCCATAAGTTTCTTGAGAATTTCATACTAGCAGAAACACTGCCAGCTAGGATTAAAAGTGTGACAGAGCCAAAATAAGAGATGGTCATTGTGCTCACAAAATTCTACAGATGGTAAACAGACTGATAAAAACTACCCAGCTGCAAACACGAGTTACCCTTTATGAAAAAGGAAGGATGACTCAGAGAGGAGCCTTAAGGTCAGATTGCAGAACCAAAAATCGCAGATTATTCCCAGGCCTTGAAACCAAATGGAATTTGCCCTGCAAATTTTCAATTTGCTGAGACTGGTGACTCCTTTAATGCTTTCCATTTTCTCCCTTTTTAAATGCGTATCTCGATAGTGATTATTCTCTACCTTCCCACAAGGGTATTTTGTGAGCAGATAACTTGATTTTTAAGCTCACAGGATTACATATGGAGAATTGTGCCTCAAGATGGGTTATACCCAGAGCCTTACCCATACCTGATTTAAATTGGTTAGATTATTAGATTTGAGACTTTTGAGGTGATAAGATTTAGATGAGAGTTTGGGCTTTACATTGATGCTGCAATATATTGATATTTGGGAACATGTTGGGATAAGGCAAAGATATTTTGCATGTAGGATAAACATGGATCTTTAAGGATCTTTAAGGGCCAGAAAACAGACTGTGGTAGGCAGAATAATGGCCTCCTAAAGTTGCCTACATCCTAATTACATTATATGGCAACAAATAATTAAATTTGCAGATGGAGTTAAGGTTGCTAAACAGCCGACCTTAAAATAGGGAGGTAACCTGGCTTATCTCTATAGGCCCAATATAATCACAGAATCTTTAAATGCGGAGGAGGGAGGCAGAAGTCTGTGTCAGATGTACATGATAGGAGAAATGCTTGACTGGCTTTGAAAATGAAAGAGGGCATGGGCCAAGCAATAATAGGAGACTCTAGAATTCAAAAAAATGAAAGAACATTGATTTTCACCTAGAGCTTCCTGAAAGGAATGCAGCTCTGCAGCATTCTGATTTAAGCCCAGTGAGAAACATTTAAGACTTGTGATCTCCAGAACTGTAAGGCAGTAAATTTATGTTGTTTTAAGCCGTGAAGTTTGTGGTGATTAGTTAGAACATACAGTGGTGAAATACTGAATATTTTCCTCCTAAAATCAGCAATAAAACAAGGATGCAATCCACCATTGATGCTTGCATTAACGTTGCAGGGAATTAGGTAAGAAAAAAAAAAAGGCATCCAGATTGGGAAAGAATAAGTGAAACTATTTCTAGTTGCAGATCACTTGATCTTGTACATATAAAATTCTAAGGAATCCACTCAAAAACTTTTGGAACTAATACACTAGTTCAGTAAGATTGAAGGATACAAGAGCAATATATAAAAAACTAATTGTATTTCTAAACACTAACAACAGTGAAAAGTGAAATTAAGAAAATAATTCAATTTAAAATAGCATTAGAAAGAATAAAATAGGAGTCTAAGTTTAATAAAGTGCAAAATTTGTTCTGTAAAAGCTACCAAAAATTTTTGAAAGATATAAAAAAGACCCAAATAAATAAGAAGACATCTTATGTTAATTAATCAGATGACTTAATATTGTTAAAACAGCAGTACTCCTTCAAGTTGATCCATCGAGGGGGTGCCTGTGTGGCTCAGTCAGTTAAGCATCTGCCTTTGGCTCAGGTCATGATCCCAGGATCTTGGGATCAAGCCCTGCATTGGGCTCCCTGATCCTCGGGGAGCCTGCTTCTCCCTCTCCCTCTGCCTGCCGCTCTCTCTCACTCTCTCTCTCTCTCTGTCAAATAAATAAATAAAATCTTTAAAAAAATTGACCCATCGATTGAGCATGATCCCTATTGAAATACCAAAAGGCTTCCTGCAGAAATTGACAAACTTATAAAATTCATAAGAAAATTCAAGGGACTAAGAGTAGCCAAAGAAGATTAAAGTTGGAAGACTCACACTTCCTGTATTTCAAACTTAAATACAAAGCTACCATAATCAAGATAGTGTGGTACTGTCATAAAGATGGACCTATAGATCAAAGGAATTAAGATTGCAGAATAGACACTTGTATTTATAGTCAATTGATTTTCAACAAGAATGCCAAGGAAGTTCAAGGGAACAGAGGTAGTCTTTTCAACAAATATTGCTGCAGTAATTGGATATACACATGTCAAAGAATGAAGTTGGACTTCTCCCTCATATCAAACACAAAAATTAACTCAAAATGGGTTACAGATCTATATGCAAGAGTTAAAGTTGTAGAAATCTTAGAAGAAATCAGAGAAATAAATCTTGATCTTAGGTTAGGTAAAGCCTTCTCAGGTGTGACACCAAAAACAAAGAAATGGATAAAAGAAAGAAATGGATAAATTGGATTTCATGAAACTTAGACTTCTCTGGTTCAAAAGATACCATCAATAACCTGAAAAGACAACTCACAGAATGGGAAAAACATCTGCAAATCATGTATTTGATAATGGACTTATATCTAGAACATATAAAGAACTGTTACAACCCAATAATAAAAAAGACAACCCACTTTAAAAAGTGAGCTAAAGACTCAAATAGACATTTCTACAGAGAGGATACACAAATGTCCAATTAGCACATGAAAAGATGCTGAATATCATTAGCCAGTAGGGAAATGCATATCAAATACACAGATACCACTTCATATCTGTCTAGGACAGACATAATCTAAAAGACAGATAAGTGTTGGCAGGGATATGGAAGAATTGGAACTCTCATATGCGGCTATTAGGAAAGTAAAATGGTACAAACACTTTGGAAAACAAGCTGGCAATACCTTAAAACGTTGACCATGGGGTTACTATATAACACAGCAATTCCATTTCTAGAGATCTGGAAAAACATGTTCACAATAAAACCCTTGTACAAACATGTTCATATCAGCAATACTTACAATAGCCAAAAGGCATAAACAACCCAAATGTATATCAACTGATGAATGGATAAACAAATTTTAATATATCCATAAAACAGAATCTTATGTGGCAATAGGAAGAATGAGGTACTGATACGTACTACAAGAAGGATGAACCTTGAAAACATTATGCTAAAAGAAACAAGACAGTCACAAAAGACTACCTATTGTATGATTCTATTTATATGAAATGTCCAGAATAGATAAATCTATAGGGACAGAAAGTGGATTACTGGTTTTCTAGGGGTAGGGGAGTTAGAGGAGAGGGAGTTAGAGGAGAATAAGAGTCACTGCTAATAGGTGGTATGGGTTTTCTTTTTGAAGTATTATAAGATGGATGTAGTGATGGTTACACAACTCTGTGAATATACTAAAAATATAGAATTATACTCTTTCGATAGGTGAATTATACAGTATGTGAATTATATCTCAATAAAGCTGTTACATTTTTTAAAAATTGCCTGTTTATCTGCATGTGCTTGTTGTGCTTGCTTGCCTTAAGGAGGTAGGATGGGACCCCCACCCATTCAAAATTGGTTTGAATATTAAGACTGATGATGTCACCTAGACCCCAAAAGAATTTGAAAAAGTTTATTACTTGCATACTGAGGTATTCTGAAAGGGAGGGGTGAGTGAACCTGTTTTATTTTTGTTGTTGTTGTTTGTTTTGTTTTGTTTTTGTGATTAGGGGGTGGTTCCAGGGTGAGGATTCCTGAGGTCTCCATTTTTTGAACTTTCTGCAGGTGCTCAGGAAGGGAGTAGATGGACTTTTTAAAACAAATCAGCGCAAATGTGCAACAAAAGTTGAAAGTGGGGCCTGAAAACCATCAGCATTCAAATATAAAAGGACTCTATTACATACACCAAAATTTTATTGTTGTAATTATGAGGCATTATAATTGGTTTTGGGATTTGTAAGTTTAGCCCCCTCCTCCACATTAAAATATTCTTTCGGAATTTTCTTATTATTCCGAATTCTTCATTTTTCTATATGTGCATTCACAGTAACCTGTTTACTTTCATAAAAATATTTTGTTGTAATTGAATACAATTTATAACTTAGGGAGTACTGATGACTGTATTATGCTCAATATTTCTGTCCAAGAACAAGATTTGTATTTCAGTTTGTTACAGTTTAAATTTTATGTCCTTCAAGAGTGTTTTAAAGATTTTTTTCTTATAAGTTTAACACATTCAGTGTTAATTCCAAATAATTTTATATTTTATTACCGTTATAATTTATAACTGGCTGTTTTTGTATTATACCAAATTTCACTGATTTTTGTTGTTTATAGTGGTTTTCATTGTGTTGTTTTGTGTTCTACATATATGAAAATATATGCAAAGATTATTTCACCTTTTTCTAATTCTTAAAATTTTAATTTGTTTTTCTTACTTAATTACAAGAGATAAGACCTCTATTTCTGCCAAATAGTAAGGTGATGGTGGGAATTTTGTAATATGCCTTTTCACAATCTTTGGTAAGGGATTAATGTACTTAATTATAAAAATAAATTACTTAGTCTTGGTGCATCCTTGCAAACCGTAAATAAGTGCATTTATTTGTGATACATAAGCATTTCTATTTCCATTGTATTTTATTTTTATATTGATAAGGAAAATATTTATATAATATTTATGTATAATTTTATGTTATCAATTTTTATTTACTCACTTTATTAAAAACACAAGTTTTCCTATTCTGTTCCCTTGAAGAGTTTTTATATCATTAATACTTGAATCTTTAAATGTATTGTGGAATTATCTTGTGCAATTCTCTCTACCTGTCTTGTCTTTTAGGTGGAGTGAGAGTGTAGGTCTTTGATAGCATTTGCTATTTATTATGTAGAAATTGGTTTATTTCTCTTCTGGGGTCTACTCTGGTAATTTTTTTCAGAGTTATTTAGGTGTTTAATCTATGTTCTAAAGTGGATTTGCTTAGAGTTATGCAAATTAGTCTGTACTAATCTTGAAAATTCCTTCTGTTTTCATGTTTTTCTCCTTTTAAAAATGTTTACATTAATGTTCCCCTACTTTTTTTATTGAGTAGCTTAGATAGTGATACATCTCTTTTTCCTTTTCAAATAACTAGATTTAAAAATTATTACTAGCAGCCCCAGTAGCAACAGGCACATCTAACACCCACATCTTGTTTTCTAATACCATTTTCCAATATAAGGAGCCGCGGCTCCATGGGGAAATGTCTGACTCTAGGACTGGAGCAGGAAATATATACAAGCCAGGAACATCTGGTAGTGTTAGAAAGTAAGGAAGTTCTCAAAAGAAAACAAACCCACATTGATGACCTGGAGACCTGTCTCCCTTTGAAATACACTCAAAGAGTATATGGTACAGCTGGAAAAATGTGAAATACAATGTACATAAGTTATCATTGAATTATAATCCTGCATTAAATAAATATTCATAAGTAGTGTTACTGATATAAATTATTCCATACATAAATGGGAAAGAAGAGACAAATCTCTCATGCAGAAGAATTCCAAATGAATTAGGTAGATACTTTACCCATAAGTAGGTGGAGCATAACTCACCACATTTTAAGTGTGGCCTGTGCATTGTATCTTCTTTCCAGAGAGTGTGGTATGGACAGGGAGGAAAAGGAGAGTCATTTTACAGTGAAGAACTGACAGACATTACCTTAGCCAGGTTTAAGGTCAACATGAATACTGGCAAGTCATGTTGATTATCTGTACCTTTGATAAAAATACATTTTGCTTATATGGGCTTCCTCTCCTATATTAGTCAGGGTTCTCCAGGAAAACAAAACTAAGAGGCCACAACCGCTCCCCCCCCACATTTATTATAAGGAATTTGCTCACATGATTATAAAGGCTGACATGTCCCAAGATCTGTAGGGTGAACTGGAAAGCTAGAGATCCAAAAGGGCTCTTGTGTAATTCCAGTCTGAATCGAAAGACTTGAGAACCAGGATAACTAAAATTGTTGTTTTAGAAAGAAGCCGGGCAGGCTCAAGACCTAAGAAGAACTAATTTTTTCAGTTTGAGTATGAAGGCAGGAAAAGCCAATGTCCCATTTCTAAGGCAGACAGGAAGAATTCTCCCTTACTCAGGAAAGGTTAGCCTTTTTGTTGTATTCAGGCCTTCAAGTGATTAGATAAGGCCCATCCTTATTAGGGAAGACAATCTGCTTTATTTATTCTGCCAATTCAAATATTAATCTCATCCTAAAACATCCTCACAGAAACACCCAGAATAATATCTGATTGAATAGGTGGGCACACCATGGATCAATCATGTTGACATATTAAATTGACCATTACATCCCCCAAACCCATAATGCCAGTCTAATCACACACACACACACATTACACCCAGAATTTCCAATACATGGGGATCCCAGAGAACACCTGACCAGTACTCTTCAAAATAGTGCAGGTCATTAAATACATGGAAATTTTAAGATTAGAAACTGTCATAGCCAAGAGGAGCCTAGGAAAATATGACAACTAAATGTAATGTAGTATCCTGGGTGGGATATGGAACAGAGAAAGGACATTGAGTGTTATGACTTCAATGTTTGTGTTGCCCCCAAATTCGTATGTTGAAGTTCTTACACTCAGTGTGATAGTGTTTGTGATAGTGATAGTTTACAGGGGCTTTTGGGAAGTGATTAAGTCATGAGGGTTGAACCCTCAGGATGGGATTATTGCCCTGTAAGGAGAGACAAGAGAGAGAGATCTTAATCTCTTCCTCTCCACCATGTGAGGATAGAGCAAGAAGGTGTCCCTCTACAAACCAGGAAGAGGGATCTCACAAGGAACTGAATCAGCCAACACCTTATCTTAAACTTCCCAGCTCTCAGAGCTATGAGACATAGATGTTTGTTATTTAAGCCACCCTGTCTATGGTATTTTTTATAGCAGCCCAAACTGACGATGGCATTAGGTAAAAAATAAGAAAATCTGAGTGAAGTATAGATTTTGGTTAAAAAATATCAATATTGATTCATTAATTGTGATAAATATACCATAACAATGTAAGATGTTAATAATGGGGGAAATTAGATGTTGTCTCTTTGGGAACTCTGTACTGTTTTCTCAAATTTCCTGTAAATTTAAAACTTCTAAAAAATTTAAAGTCTATTTAAAATTTTAATATTGGGAGGAGACAGTTGAAAGGGAACTTTCAGTAAGCTAAATCTTCATCTCTCAATGAGGGAATCAACAAATACTTCTTAAAGATGTTAAATTAAGAATATATTTTAGAATATTATAAGCACTACCAAAATATCTAAAAAAGACCTGGGAATCTACTGTATGACTAATATAACAAAATAAAAATTATTAAAAAAATCTAAAAAAAAAATTCAAAGTAGTTTCTCTGAAGAGTGTGACTGGAATTAAATCTAGGGTTACCTTCCTCTAATGTTTCAAATTGGATTTATTTTTTATATTACATAGTCACAAATCACAAAAGTAAGAGTTGGTAACAAAAAACAAAAATAGTTCTGCCTTTTTTTCTTTTATACCTTAATTTCTTTTTTTTAATAAAGCTTTTATTTATTTATTTGACACAGAGTGAGAGCACAAGCAGGGGGAACAGCAGGCAGAGGGAGAGGGAGAAGCAGGCTCCCCATTGAGCAAGGAGCTTGATGTGGGGCTTGATCCCAGGACCCTGGGATCATGACCTGAACTGAAGGCAGACACTTAACCGACTGAGCTACCCAGGTGCCCCTATACCTCAATTTCTAATTTTATTTTATTGAATACTTTTTAAAATTTGCTTATCATTATTTTTTATCTAAATTTTTGAGTCAGAGTATCAATTAATTTTTGAATTCCAAAATTGTCACTCATATAAATTACTAAGGTTATGCATTTCCCTCTGAGAGCAGATTTAGCTGGATTTCATTCTGGAATACTAAATACAGTATTATTTTCTCCTGTGTTTCAATACCTTTTTATTATGTTTTGCCATCATGCATTAGGAAGGTATGTTACTCAGTTTTATTCTTTTTATACTATTTTGAAAGAGTCAGACTGAATTCATTTCCAGTTACTCATATTTAAGATGCATGTAGCAGGAGATTAAGGTGAGATTGGTCCAGGTGTTTTTCTAAACCTCCTAGCTCAAGGTCTGTCTCTCTTCTTCATGACCACAATCAGGGACTTAATGTATTGCCTGTTTGCTATTTTTCCAACTTTTGAGGCTAACTTGTTTCGGGTAAGTCTCTATTTCCCACCCTGTGTTTCCTAGAACTCTTCACAGCCTTAGCTGTAATTGACTCATTCTTATAAATGTATACTTTGCCAAACTCTCAGGATAACTTCTGATTCCCATGCTTTCCATTTCTTCATGTTCTGTTTTTTTTTTTTTAAAGATTTACTTATTCATTTTAGAGAGAGAAGAGTGAGCATGGTGGGGGGAGGGACAGAGGGAGAGGGAGAGAGAGAGAGTCTGAAGCATACTCTGCACTGAGTGTGAAGCCTGATGCAGGTCTGGATCATACCCCCAAGATCATGAGCTGAGCCAACCAAGAGTTGGACACTTAACCAACTGTGCCACCCAGGCGCTCCCTCAGTTCCTGCTTTAACTAGCAATCATAGCTTATTTGAACTGGGTCCTTCTTTTTTTGTTGTTGTTTTTAAAATTCTTTATTTAAATAGTTATCATAAACTGTATTATTAGTTTCAGGGGTAGAATTTAGTGTTTCATCAGTTGCATGTAACAGCCAGTGTCATTACATCAAGTGCCCTTCTTAATGACCAGCATGCAACTACCCCATCCCCTCACCCACCTCCCCTCTAGCAACCCTCAGTTTGTTTCTTAGAGTTAAGAGTTCCTTATGGTTTTTCCTCCGTATTTTCATCTTACTTTATTTTTCCTTCCCTTCCCCTATGTTCATCTGTTTTGTTTCTTAAATTCCATATATGAGTGAAATCACATGGTATTTATCTTTCTCTAACTGACTTATTTTGTTTAGCGTAATACCCTCTAGTTCCATCTACATCATTGCAAATATGTGGTAAGATTTCATTCCTTTCGATGGATGAGTAATATTCCACTGTGTGTGTGTGTGTGTGTGTGTGTGTGTGTGTGTGTGTACATCACATCTTTTTCCACTCATCTGTCAGACATCTGGGCTGTTTCCATATTTTGACTGCTGTGGACATTGTTTCTTTTTTTTTAATTATAATAATATTTTTTTTATTATGTTAGTCACCATACAGTGAATCCCTGGTTTTTGATGTAAAGTTCGATGATTCATTAGTTGCATATAACACCCAGTGCACCATGCAATACGTGGACATTGTTTCTATAAACATTGGGGTGCATGTGTCCCCTGGAATCACTCTGTTCGTGTCCTTTGGATAAATACCTAGTAGTGCAATTAGTGGGTCATAGGGTAGCTCTATTTTTAACTTTTTGAGGAACCTCCATTTTGAGGAACCTGCCCCAGTTTACATTCCCACCAACAGTGTAAGAGGTGAACTGGGTCCTTCTGTCTGCAGATTCCTTTCAGGGCTGAGACTGTTTCTTTTAGGAAGACAATATACTCAAGAGATTTGAGATGTTTTTGTCTTAGACTCCTTCAGAACAGACCTCCATTTATTTTACTGATGTACATATACTGTGGAATGATTACCACAGTAGGGAAAATTAACACCTCTATCACTCCATATAATTATCATTTCTTTATTGTGGTGAGAACATTTAGTATATATTCTCCTAGCAATTTTCAAATGTATAATGCAGTATTGTTAACTATAATCACAGTGCTCTGCAATAGATTCTCAGAAGGTATTAATCTCCTAAAAGGAAGATTAACACCTCTCCATTTCCCCCAACACCAGGCCCTGATAACCAACATTCAACTCTATTTCTAGAAGTTCAGCTTTTTAAGATTCCTTATGTAAGTGATATCATACAATATTTTTCTTTCCCTCTCTGGCTTATTTCACTTAGCATAATGCCTTCAAGGTCCAGCTATGTTTTTGTAAATGGCAGGATTTCTTTCTTTCTCATGGCTGAATAATATTCCATTGTACATATGTATCTCACATTTTCTTTATTCATCCACTGACGGACATTTAGCTTGTTTCAATATCTTGGCTTTTGTGATTCATGCTGCAAGAAACATGGGAGTGCAGATACCTCTTTGATATCCTGTTTTTGCTTCCTTTGGATATATACCATAAGTGGGATTGTTGGTTCATATGGTAGTTCTATTTTTAATTTTTTGAGAAACCTCCATATTGTTTTTCATAGTGGCTATACCAATTTACATTTCCATCAATGGTATACAAGTGTTCTTTCTGCTCTGCGGCCTCAGAACATTTGTTATCTCGTGTCTTCTTATGATAGCCATTCTAATAGTTATGAGGTGACATGTCATTGTGTTTTTGATTTGTATTTCCCTGATGCTTAGTGATGTTGAGCATCTTTTCATATACCTGTTGGCCATTTGGATGTTTTTTTTTTTTAATCTCTATTAGTTGATATGATCTATCACACTGATCGATTTGAGAATGTTGAACCACCCTTGCGTCCCGGGGATGAATCCCACTTGGTCTTGATGGATAATCCTTTTAATTTACTGTTGGATCCTATTAGCTAGGATCTTGTTGAGAATTTTGGTGTCCATATTCATCAGGGATATCGGTCTGTAATTCTCCTTTTTGATGGGGTCTTTGCCTGGTTTGGGAATTAAGGTAATACTGGCCTCATAGAATGAGTTTGGTAGTTTTCCTTCTGTTTCTATTTTTGAATCAGCTTCAGGAGAATAGGTATTATTTCTTCTTTGAATGTTTGGTAGAATTTCCCGGGGAATCCATCAGGCTCTGGACTCTTGTTTTTGGGGAGGTTTTTGATCACTGCTTCAATCTCTTCATAATTAATTGGTCTGTTTAAATAATCAATTTCTTCCTGTTTCAGTCTTGGTAGTTTATAGGTTTCCAGGAAGGCATCCATTTCTTCCAGGTTGTTTCACTCATTTATGGAACATAAGAAATAGGAAGATCGGTAGGAGAAGGAAGAGAAGAAGGGGGGGGGTAAACAGAAGGGGGAATGAACCATGAGAGACTGTGAACTCTGGGAAAGAAACTGAGGGCTTCAGAGGGGAGGGGGGTGAGGGATTAGGATAGGCCGGTGATGGGTATTAAGGAGGGCACATATTGCATGGTGCACTGAGTGTTATACGCAAATAATGAATCATGGCACATTGCGTCAAAAACTGGGGATGTACTGTATGGTGACTAATATAACAAAATAAAAATTATAAAAAAAAGCGTACTACACTCTTTGATAGTATATACAGAAGCTTTTACAAAGAGGAGAGAGAAATCTCCAAACTTGTCTGGTTATATATATGTTGTGTACAGCTTTTTGTATGTCAAAAAATTTTTTTGAAGAGGAATAAGGAACATTTTTAAAAAAACTGGATTGTAATCTCTATAAATGGAACAAAGGCCACATTTTGGCATATAAGTTTTAGTCACGTTGCACCTCCAAACTTCCAATAAGCTGTACAATATAAAGTGTTTTTATCAAGACTTTTATCTTCGTAAAACAGATATATGAATGTTATTCCCTGACAAGAATGGTTACTGAAAATATTTGAGTAGTTAAGAGCATAGCTTCTAGTGCTTAGATTTGAATTTTAACACTGTCTCTTTATAGTTTTATGGCTTTGGGCAAATTTTTGCTTCATTTTTAATTTTGGGAAGAAACAAAAACAACTTACATATATTGTAGTTGTATTTGTGGTGATTGGATGAGATAATTTAAACATTGCTTAGAACCCTGCATAGTTCAGTAACCGGGAGCTATTGTTTTTATGTAGCTGTGCTTGATTAACCAAGGCATCCAGGGACTGTCAGCAGTGGCCCATAAGTAACATGAAGTAACCCTGCTATGCTACAGATGAAAGTGTGTCTGTGATTCTGCTTCTCCTGCATAAAAGTATGGGTGTAAAATTATTCATTCAGGTTACTCCATAGTTTCCTAAACTCTTCTCATTCAGGTATGACTTCTTTACCCTTCACCGTGATACCATGCAGTTTTCTTCTAGAATATCACATCATTTGTGTCCAGAGAAAGAGTAGTTCCTGGCTTTATGCATGATGATCAGGGGGTGATCAGGAGGTTCTAGAAATGTGAGATAAAGGCCTGGCTGCTGGACACTCTCTGTATCCCTGCTGTAATAAGTCAGGAGGTTATTAAAAATACCAATATCAGATGGCTTAACACAATAAAAGTTTATTATTCATGGCAAGGAAGGACGTAGGCAGGATAATGATCCCCAAACTAGTTACTCAGGAATATTACTGAGAAAAAGAATTATTCTGTAGTGATATTGCAATATGCTATCCTTTTTATCCACAAGTCCTAACATCCAGCATATTTCCTGTATACTTACTAGAAGAAATTTGGGCCACGGTTAATGTTGAGCATATAAAAGATCTTTTCATTAATTAGTGGAAAGTTTTGGGGAATATTAAATCTACCCTGTCCGCATTTCTCTCATTCAAGCTAAATATTGGCTCTACAAAAACTAAAAATCTCTTAGTTCTTGTTCTTCTAGTTATTTATGTTAGTATTGACCTGTGGAAAATAGTAGAGAACTATGAGAAGGATGGACTGGTAAAGCAGGATTTAGTTTCACAACTGATGCTATGGGCAAAATATAATCTAAATTGAATAATTAAATGAGTGTATTTACAAACAACTCATGTGTAAGTCTTTTTCTATTCACTAAATAACTTGCCATTTTACTTTTGATACATTTGGCAATTTTCTTTATCTTTTCTGAAGGTAAGTGTAACTCTATTTTTTACAGTGTTATATTACTTTAAGGTGTACAATATAATGATTCAACAATTCCATACATCACCTGGTGCTAATCATGGCAAGTGAACTCCTTAATCCCCTATTTAACCCAAAACCCACACCCCTCCCCTCTGGTAACCGTCAATTCTTTATAGTTCACAGTCTGTTTCATGATTTGTCTCTTTCTCTTTCCTTTATCATTTGTTTTATTTCTTAAATTCCACATATGTATTTGCCTTTCTCTGACTGGTTTTCTTTGCTTAGGATTATACTCTCTTGCTCCATCCATGTTTTGCTAATGGCAAGATTTTGATTCCTTTTTATGGTTGAGTAATATCCCATTGTGT